>NC_136057.1:252355066-253580842 GCF_964261635.1 Lissotriton helveticus | reverse complement strand
CATTCCTTCCCTCTAACACAGGAAAAACTTGATTAGCTCCCTGATAATGACTAAAAATAGCCTACTGCAATTGTCTACGAGACTCCTCTTGGACGTGATATGTGCGCAATACAAATATCCAGACTAGACTAGACTAGACTACTCCTGAACACACAGAAAAAAAGTAATCAGCAAACTACAGCTGATAAAAACGCTGCCGCCAGAATCATCACAGGCACCCTCAAGAACCAATCCATCTCGGCAGTAGTGAAAAGGCTACATTGGCTCACCATTCCCAAATGCATCAAGTTTAAGAGACTATGCATAGCCTATAAAGCAATCCATCACTCAGGCCCCATCTATGGTCAGAAGAGCCCTGTCCCCCCACACACCTCGCAGAACCCTACGATCCTCCTCGGCCAATCTTCTGATGGTTCCCCGTACATACAAGGTCTCCTGGGGAGACAAAAGATTCACTGTCGCCATGGCTAAGCTATGGAACTCCCTTCCCCCACAAATCAAAACCTCCCCCACCCTGCTCTCTTTCAGGAAGCTACTAAAGACCTGGTTATTCACTCAATAATAGCAATCTGCTTATTACCTATACACGTCCTCAGTGCCGAGACACCCACGAGTAGTTGTGCGCTCTATAAATTGTTTAAATAAATAAAAAAAATAAAAAAATAAAAATAAACTGCCAGCACCACAATGAGCACCGCCTTCACTCCGCACTGCAGTCCTGGTCTCAGCGATCCTGCTGACCGACTCTCAGTGAGCTGCTGCCTGCACCATGACTTGAGGGCACCGCATGCCGCACCGCTACGCTTCACATCGCCACCATGATGGTTGCCATGACTGACCGGCACCAACGTGATCGGCTGCAACAAAAAGGTACTGTTTACGAGTATGCCGACACCACAACCGACGCAGTCGAACAGAACTGTTGGATTCTGTTGGTTGCAGCATCGCAGTATCACCGGATGGAGCTACCGACTTCAAGGATCTGCATTTTAAGATTATTCTTGCAAAGTGCATATTTTTAAGTACTGTATGTTGGATTTTTATTGTGTTAGTCTTGTTTTGAATATATTAAGTATTGGATATTTTTCTAAACTGGTGTGGTGTCCTTTTGTAGTGCTTTCACTGTATTACTGTTGGTTATTTGCAAATTCTTTGCACAGTGCATCTGAGATAAGCCTGACTGCTCATGCCAAGCTACCTAGGGGGTAAGCAGGGGTTATTTCAGAAATGCATCCCCCTTATCCTGAATAAAAGGAAGGGTCCATACTTTGACTAAGGTGCAAAAAATTGCCAAGTAGAGACCCCCATTTCTAACACACCTGATCTCTGCTCATCACTCAGACCTCTACAGCCAGAATGACGTCCATCCACTCAAGGGTGCCCACCGAATCTTGCCCCCTCCATTGTTTCAACCTCAGAACCAACCGAATCAGTACAGAACTCACCAGCATTCTCAACACTTCCATCTCCACAGCAACCTTCCCTGATTAATAAAAACATGCAGATGTCAGACCCCTCCTAAAGAAGCCCTCAGCCAACCCCGGTGACTTAAAAAATTACTGACCGATCTCCCTACTCCCATACCCAGTCATGGTACTCAAGAAAGCCATCAAACAACAACTCCCTGATTACCTGGAACAGAACTACCTACCCAATGTCTCACAATCAGGATTCCATGCCAACCACAGCACTGAGATCATGCTGATTGCCGCTACAGACATCAAAACTCTCATTGAGTGAGGAGAAACTGCGGCCCTGATCGTTCTTAATCTCTCTTCTGCATTCAACTCTATCTCTCACCACACCCTCATCATCAAGTCGGCATACAGCAAAAAAATGTAAAATCCAGTTTTTGTAAAGTGCACAGATACCCATGGGTGTCGCGGCGCTGGGGGCCATTGGGAAGATTAAGCAAGCTATTGCCCAGAGTCACATGGTGCTGGGCAGACTCCTACCACTGGTGCCGGGGATCGAACCGCGATCCCCAGTGTCCGGCGTCAGTCGCCCTGGCCGTTGCGCCACACCTCTTCTCAAGTGAATCGATTCTTGCACTCAAGGCATCTGACTGACTCCCTTCACCTCCGCACCCAACAACATCATATGCGGCATACCCCAAGGATCCTCCAACAGTCCCACCCTGTTCAACATCTACATGACCCACCTCACAGACGTCATCAGATCCCACAGACGCAACATAATCTCCTACACTGAGGATGCTCAACTAATACTCAACTGACTATGAAATGACAAGTCTACAAGATGTCTCCTCCTGATTTCACACCCTTTGCATTCGCTGCATAATCTTCAGATAGATCTCAATCAACACCAGAAAGACCATCACGCAGGGTCTCACAACTAGGCAATGCCCTCTATGCCAGTATTTCCACCCAGTTACTCCAAAAACCCCAGACCATACAGAACACCACAACCAGACTCATCTTGGATCTCCCCAAATTAACCCGCATCACCCCCCCCCCCAACTCAGAAACCTCCACTGGCTCCCCATCCAGAAGAGATGCCAGTTCAAAATCCTGATGCACGCACGCAAAGCTCTATACAATCAACAACCATCCTACATCAGCCATCGACTCAACTTCCACCTGCCCACAAGATATCAGTGATCTGCATCACTCACCCTCGAACACACAACCTGGCATCCATTGCAGCCGCAGTGATGGCCGCTCCATCTCCTACATTGCTGTCAAGGCCTTCAACGACCTGCCCCTCTACCTCCGAACAGCACCTTCTCTGGCAGACTTCAGAAAGAAACTCAAGACCTGGATTTTTCGAAGAAGACATGACACCCTCGTCACCCAGATACCCCTAGAGGTGACAGTGCTGCACTACACAAATTCTGATTGATTGATTGATCCATTAAATTTATATTTTAATCTTTTGATCTTCTCTGCGTCTCCACTCTAGATTCTACTGTGAATTTCCTCATGTATGCTTACATTGCATTAGGATAGCACTTGAGGGGTGAGTTTAGCGCATGAAAACACTATGGGCCATATGTATGAAGCTGTTTTGTGATCGCAAACACTAAAATTCGCAAAAAACTGTGTTTGCGATCACAAAACAGAGTGATCCTCGGAAAGAAAGGGATCTGGTGTGCAGAAACAGTAATCACAAATTTAAAGATTACTAATTTTCGAGGCAGGGAATCTCCGAATAAATATGCGAACTCTCAATCAGCAACACTTTATTTGCGATATTCGCTAATAACCTGCTTTCAAAGTACGAATTCGCAAAATGACATGCATGAAAATAACGAATATGCGAAAATCACAATTTCGCACATCGCAATTACCACAAACTATGAGCAGGTGGTAACCAGGTGCAACCGATTTAAACAGGCCCACAATGCTACAGGGGGTTTCACAATGGCTGGGCTGTATGTGATAGCCTGCAATGGTACAGAGGCTCAGTCAATCAATCAATCAGTGAACTTGTAGAGTGCACTGCTCACCCGTGAGGATCTCGAGGCGCTGAGGGGTGGGGGTGCTGCTACTGCCCGCAGAGCCAGGTCTTGAGGAGTCTTCTGAAGGTGAGCAGGTCTTGGGTCTGCCGCAGATGGGTGGGGAGGGTGTTCCAGGTCTTGGCGGCGAGGAAGGAGAAGGCTCTGCCACCGGAGGTTGTTCATTGGATGCGTGGGAAGGCGGCGAGGGCAAGGCTGGCGGAGCAGGGCTGGCGGGCAGGGGTGTAGAAGCTGAGTTTGCTTTTCAGGTAGGCTGGTCCGGTGTTGTGGAGTGCCTTGTGTGCGTGGGTGAGTAGCTTGAAGGTGATCTTCTTGTTAACGGGGAGCCTGTGCAGGTCTCTTAAGTGGGGGGTGATGTGGCTGTGATGAGGGATGTTGAGGATCAGGCAGGCGGAGGCGTTTTGGATGCGTTGTAGCCGTCGTAGGTGTTTGGCTGAGATTCCTGCGTAGAGTGCATTGCCGTAGTCCAGTCTGCTGCTGACGAGGGCCTGGGTCACCCTTCTTCTGGTTTTGGTCGGGATCCACTTGTAGATCCTGCGGAGCATGCGGAGGGTGTTGTAGCAGGAGGAGGAGATGGAGTTGACCTGCTTCGACATGGAGAGGGAGGAGTCGAGGATGAATCCTAGGTTGCGTGCGTGGTCCGTAGGTGTTGGTGCTGTTCCCAGTGAGGTCGGACACCAGGAATCGTCCCAGGCAGAGGGGGTTGGGCTGAGGATGAGGACCTCCGTTTTGTCCGAGTTCAGTTTCAGATGGCTGCTCCTCATCCACTCGTCAACGTCCTTCATTCCCTCATGGAGGATGGTTTTGGCGGTGTGCGGGTCCTTGGTGAGGCAGAGGATGAGCTGGGTGTCGTCGGCATAGGAGATGATGTTGAGGTCGTGCTTTTGAGCTACTTGAGCGAGGGGGGCCATGTAGATGTTGAACAAGGTCGGGCTGAGGGAGGAGCCCTGGGGTACGCTTAGGCTGTGGGGTTTTAGGTTTAAACCTATAATAACTGATAAAACCCCACTGAAAGCAAAATAGCCCTCACTGGTGAAAACATATAAACACTGAAAAAACACCTGGACAACCACAAACTAAATGCCATTCAAAGAAAGGAAAAAGAGTGAAAGTCATTCTTTTCTTCCTGAATGGGTCAATACAATGTAACTTTGTTATACAAGTAGCAGTAAGAAAGACTGGCTAACAGTATTCTCCTTGAGTTTTGTTCTTTAAGGATGTCATTAAAATATTGTTTCTTCTTCCTTTTACTTTTTCAGTTTTGTGGCCTTTGGTCTAAAGATGCAGGGTTTAGTTTCATGTTTTAGGTCTAGTTTAAATATTTTATAAATTATAGAGAATCAGGAAATATCAAACTCATATTTGATATTTTGGCTGCATTTGATTCTTTCACTGATAGGTAAAATGGCTGGTTTCATAAAAATCTTTCCTAACATTTGTCATCACATTTACCCACAGAGAATGGGTCAAAACCCTTAATACATCAGACCATAGTTTCTAGTGGGTCAGTAATGATAGTAGGTGAATTGCCAACACCTCAGTCTTTAAACATTCAATGCAAGGTATAGTGACAAGTATATATATATCACCAAGAATCTGGGATAGTGGTGAAAACATGACACCAGACTTTTGGAAAACATGGAATGCAGTGCCACTTGTAATGCTCTGCAAAAAAGGTTCTTTCCAAGTTCAACAAAGATTGGAGTGATATTGTTTGTATTTGCAGTGATTCAGCTACGTATATAAAAAAGTTGTGTGATGACCTGTCAAAATTGATACCCGAGCTGAAGTGATTCCCTGTAGTAGATCCTTGCCCCTTGTTAGATGGTATGCTAAAAGCATCTTTACAATCTTAAGAGTTAACGAGGGATGCTATTGACTTTTTAGTCCATTCTGGTGCACTGGTTTCTAATGCTCAGGAACTAAAACGCAAATATTTATCATTTTGTGATTTATGTGGCATCAAAGAAAGAGTCCTCTCAACTGTGTCCCCTAGCTGATGGTTCTCAGCCCAATGGGCTAAGAATGCTGAGAGGGCCTTTTCACAGAAGTTCACATAGGAAGGAAAGAGCGAGCGCACCTGACCCAAAGACTCACTGAAGTAGTATTGTATGGTGTACTACAATAAGATTAATTTGCAAAAATCTATTTGGACTTCATATACACTATAAGTACACTGTCTATATGCAATGTTCTTTCAGTTAAGAAAGCAAGCAATAATAAAAGCAAAACGTTCCATAAACACCGGAAAAACACTTTTTCTGTTGTTTTTAGTGGCCCGAAAATGTGTAACCACTGATAACAACTGTTTTTTAAGATATTGAAAACACTGAAAAAACCCCACCAGAATTTACCAATAATAGAAACTGAAAACAGGAAAGCCTAGGTACGCTGCAGATGATGTCTGTGGCTTCGGATCAGAAGGGTGGGAGGCGGACTCTCTGGGTTCTGTCGGAGAGGAAGGATGTGGTCCAGTCCAGGGCCTTCTCTTGGATTCCGACATCTTGGAGGCATGTCCTTAGTGTGCGGTGGCAGACCGTGTCGAAGGCGGCTGACAGGTCCAGGAGGATGAGGGCTGATGTTTCGCCGTTGTCTAGTTAGTGTCTGATGTCGTCTGTGGCAGCGATGAGGGCTATCTCGGTGCTGTGGTTCCGTCTGAAACTGGACTGGGATGGGTCTAAGATGTTGTTGTCCTCGAGGTGGCAGGTCAGTTGCATGTTGGCGATTTTCTCAATGACCTTTGCGGGAAAGCGAGCAGTGAGATGGGCAGGAAGTTATGGAGGTCCTTAGGGTCCGCCTTGGGTTTCTTGAGGAGGGCGTTGATTTCGGCGTGCTTCTAGCTTTCCGGGAATGTCGCTATCTCGAAGGAGATGTTGATGACCTTCCGTAGTTGGGGTGCGATGGTTGTGTCTGCTTTGTTGAATACGTGGTGTGGGCAGGGGTCTGTTGGTGAGCCTGAATGAATGGATTTCATTATTTTGCGGGTCTCGTCATTGTTGATGTGGGAACAGGAGGTCAGCTGGTTGGTGCAGGTGGCGTTCGGGATGGGGGCTGTCATAGCTGGGGCGGTCAAGGTGTTGAAGCTGTTGTGGATGTCAGCGATCTTGCGATGAAAGAAGGTGGCCAGTGAATCGCACAGATCTTGCGAGGATGGGATGTCGTTGGTGCTAGCCCTGGGGTTGGAGAGTTCCTTCACTTTGCTGAATAGCTCTTTGCTGTCGTGTGTGTTGTTGTCCAGGCGGGTTTTGAAGGAAGATCTCTTAGCTGTTCTGATGAGTTGGTGATGTCTGCGGGTGGCATCCTTGTGGGCTGCGTGGTTGTTCGGTGTGCAGTCGTGGAGCCATCTATTCTCCAGTTTACGGCATGTGCGTTTGGAGGTCTGGAGCTCTTCAGTGAACCAGGTGGCTTTCTTTCTGGAGTGGCTGCTGGAGGGTTTTTTGAGCGGGCGGAAGTGTTGGCACAGTCTTCGATCCACTGTCTGAGGTTACGGGCGGCGGTGTATGGTTCGGTGGGTGAGTTCTGGGCGAGGGCGTGGGTCAGCTGGTCTTCGGTGATTTTGCTCCAGCAGCAGTGAGGCTGCATCACCACATCCAATTCCCCAGCACGCAACAGGCACTAGATCAGACCAAGCAGGATTTCTACCAGACACCCCAATTCCCCCATTTAATTGGCTGCATAGATGGGACCCATGTCGAACTCTCCCCCCCTCACAGAATTAGTATGTGTTCAAGAACTACAAGTCCTATCATTCTGTGAACATACAGGTAGTCTGCAATGCCAAACATGTCACCACTGATATTGTTGATAAATACTCTGGCAGCACACACAACTCATTCATTTTTTGCCCCAGTTGAATAAACTGCCGACTCACAGATGGCGATTTTGGTGAGGGCTACCTGCTAGGTAAATGCATGGCTTTCAAACACACAATCAGTAAACGTCTGAAGTGTCAGAACGGTGTTTAACCTAATTCTTGTCAACCTGCAGGTGACATTGCGTATGCTGTACATGACTACATCCTGACACCGTACCTGAATCCAGCCACTGCAGGGGAGCAGAGGTATAACAGCACCCACAGAGCCACATGCTGTTCCATTGAGAGAACATTTGGAATCCTTAGGAGCCATTTCCGCTGCCTCCATAACACTGGAGAAGCGCTACAGTACAGCACCGAGACAAGCTGCAAAATCATAGCCACATGTGCCATGCTACACAACATCAACACCAAGAAAGGCACCCAGTGGAGCTCACAGATTCTGAGTCATCCGATGAGAAGGGTCTAGTTCCACAGTGCAGACCAGCAGGTGGTGTTGGGTGGCGACGGTTGCCAGAGACGAAATGAGATCACACAAAACTATTTCTAGGTGAGTGATGAGGACACAATGCTAAAGATTGGTGCACAACTGTGTTTTTTTCCTTGGGTGCAGGAACATATCTGGCATACAGCCTGACGTACACCTAATGTGTGTCACAATTGCTAGCACATGTTAGACCTACAGTGCAAGGATGTCACTCATACATAAGTCAAGATGCAATATGTTGAATCACCCATTGCCATGTTCCACTGATGCCACTTCATCTCCGGCGGTCACGGCCTGTTGCCCCTTGCTCAGGGTGCCCACTGCCCTCCCTTGAGACATCAGGTGTTTTCCCCTGCCGCACACACCGCCATCTGTCCTGGGGAGTTGGTGGAGTAATGCTGCTCCTGCTGGACTGATCCTCACTCTCAAATGAGCTAAGGGGACCTGTGCTTTCTGTGGCAGCTGCCCGCAGCTGGCCCATGGTATGCGTGACCTGCACCAGGCCCTGCCCACATCCTGGCAGCAGTTAGCCATTTCATGCTGTATGCTTACACAGCGACGTGCCAGCAGGGAAATGGCAGTAGAGAGGCAGTTCACAGCTTTGGTGTACATGTCCAGCCGGCTGTGGAGATGTTGTCTCTCTCAGTGCGTGGCTGCCCGGTCTCTCCTCATCTCTGTACACAGTCCGTGTAGTGCATCTGTCATTTTCATGAACCCATCCCTCATCTCGGTCATGTTGTGGTTGTGTGTGGCAAACTGACGCTTAATCAACCTTAATGCTTATGCTTGCAGGTTCTAGACTTTAACCATGGTGCCTTCAAGCCTGGCAAACACGGTGTCTTCAACTATTGCAGCATCGCTGGTGGACGGGCGTGCCCTGCGTCTGGACCCACTTCCTTCACTAGGATGGACAAGGGACTGGGCTGTGTGCTGTACTGCACGCTGGGCCTGGACTGGCTGGGCTTCTCCACTTGTGTCCTGTGGTCCCGTGGTCCTGCCTCCAGCAGTGGGAGTGGTGGCACTATTAGGCACCATCTGCAATGAACACGGATTGCTGGTCTGCCTTCATTCTGCTCCTCTAGCCCTGCCTGGTCTTCATTGTTGGATGCATCCTCACCTTCTGCAATTAATTCCTGCGTTTCAGGTGGTGCTGTGAATGTAAACGCACACATTAATTTGGTGTCCTGCCGCGCATTGGTAATGCAATCCAGTTCTTAGATTGTGAGTTACATGAGTACTATCTGTCTGTTATTTGCCTTTCCTGAATTACTCATCCTGATTCTACCTTGCTGTGTCTTACTGCTCCACTGTTTGGTGCATGTGACTTCATCTCCCATATTGCAATGCTGGGTGTGCTTGTTAACATGTACTGGAGTTGCATTCCTGTTTAGTGTCTGGGTGTTTCCTGAGTGTGTGAGTGAGGTGGTGATGTATCAGAGGAGTAACGGCATGCATCTTACCTTGTCTGGTGTTTGGGGGGGTCGGAGATGTCCAGGACGCCATGCCACTGACACTCTCGGGCTGAAGGGTGTCCTCCACTAACTCCTTAAGGGGCCTGGACTCATTTGCAGTGGATGTTTCCCCAACAGTCTTTTTTGCCTCTGACAACCTTGTTGCCACCATTTCCTTTGATCTTTGGCGCATGTCATACCACCTTTTGCAGAGGTCTTCCACAGTGCGGTGGGTCACGCAGATGGCATTCACCTTCTCCTTGATTTCATTCCAAATTTTCCTTTTACGTGCCTCTGGCACACGTAAGGATTTCTTCCCTAACAGGGGCTCATGGCTCACTACCATTTCCTGAATGAGCACCCTATCACTAAACTTCTGCTTCCTTTTTCTTAAATTCTCCTCCTGCTGCTTCTCTTTCTCCTGGGGATCCTTCTATCCTTCTCTGACTTGCAGTGCATTTCTCTCGCTCACCTCCCAGCCTCTCACTCAGCTTCTGGCAATCAGGTGCAGCATGGCCAGTCACACTTCCTGGTTGTGATGTAATCAAGCTGCACCTGAATTGCTGATTCACTAATTTGCGATTACTTATTTGTGATTTCACAATAAGGGAATTGCAAAATAGGTATTCACATTATTATTCTGTGAATTTCTGAGAATCTCTATCATTTTGCGACCTTTTATAAACATCTGGTTTTGCGATTCTCAAAATCGCATTTTAAGAATTGCAAAAACCAATTTTGATACATATGGCCCTATATAACATACCTCTTGCAATGATATTGTACACTGTGTAACTTTGTTTTAAAGTTGCAGATTGGCAGCCACATTTGACGCCAACATGTTGGCCATATTGAAATGATAAAACGATGTTACACTCTGGACAATACAATTCCATGATGGTTTCTTGTTTAGATACAGTAGCCATGTGGCATGCGATGTACTGCAGGTGAAATTAGCAGCAAACAAGTGGCTTGTTAGCACAGCATTGGGAGCTATAATAAGTTCTAACATGAAACTAAAACAAGGAGATTGAAATAAATGTAAGATGACCAACAAAAGAAGAACATGGATAATGAAGGGCTAGCCCACCCACCCTGGCACTAAAGCACACTCATTTTCAGGTAGATGTGCACATGTATTGAGACAAATACTGTCATTTACACAGAAAGAGAGCTGGTGACTTAAAGTGGGTTGACCACATGTCCAATCTGCACAATTGGACAAAAGCAGAATATAATTGACACTCATACAGACCAATAGCAGACAAGGGCTAACCCAAAGCTGATAGCTAGCCCAAAGCCCCCAAGAGTGGATCTTAAGTAGTCTGCCTATGTTAATGATCACTTCTATTTCAGGATATATTTACCAACCTAGAGAGGGGGACTTCCATGTAGGGTATACAAAATGGAAGGTCATTCAAATGTGAAACTACACCATGTAGAGGGTAATTCTTCCAGCATTCACCGGCTGGGCATGATCACGTGAAACATGACCTTGTGCCGTGCCAAATTTGTAAAAGAATAAGTGCCGGGCCCTATTGTTTTGTTTGGAAGTCCATGGCTAGTGTTATGGAATGTCACCATGCTGGATATCAATGATGCGAAGTCATGGTTTCACCTCAAGCATCTTTAAACCACCACCAAACCCTCTCTTTCCCTGGCATTTATCTCACTCCTGCAGCTTCCTACTTTCTACTTTCTCCTAGTGTTCCATCTTTCTCTTCCTCCTTCTTTCTCCTTTTTGTGTTTTTCTTTATGTTGCTCTGGATCAGTCAGTTCTTGAAAAATAAGTATATGTCCCCAAAAATGAGTGCGAGTTGGCCCCACCAGCAAACACTGGCTCACATTAAGCACTGGCCACGTGGGGTCATATGCAGTTGTATTATTATTCCACTCCACAATGTTATTGAGATGTTCTACTTTTTCTTTACTTTGTTATTGTATCTAAATAATTGATATGGTATAAACCATATCAAGTTTGCTTACAAATTAGTGTGGAAATTTTGCTGGAATTTTTGGTGATGGACCTTTGCTAATAAAAGAAATTGGCCCTAAGCTAGGTAGCCTCGTGGAGTTCTAGTATTACATTTAGAAGTGAAGTGTCAGTACCTCAGACTCTAAAAAATATATCACAGGTAGCAATGTAGAGTATTTGTACTTTACTCTGTGCTTATTGAGTTGAATACTAGAACTCCATGAGGCTACCTGCCTTAGTGCCAATTTGTTTTTAATAACAAAGGTCCATCACCGAAAATTCCAGAAGGCAATGCATGACAACAATTCTGCCTAATGCCCCCCTCAGTTAACATCACACTTACCAGATAAATTAAAGGAGGTTGGCAGTTTTCCTCTTAAACTAGGTAAGCATAGTGTGAGACACTTTACATGTTCAGATTCTTTGATTGTCATTACAGCTTCCCTAATTGGACTACAGAGTCTACTGATTCAATTACAAGAGTACAACCAGGCTAATCACTTGACCATGAATATGTCCACGACAAAGAATAGGGTCTCACGGTCGTCAGCTAAAGTGTTATGGTTTGTTAATGCTTACTTAGAACTAGTAAAGGGATATGAATTATTGGGCAATATTGTATTCAATGAGACTCATTATGAAGTCGCTGAAATTTCTAATGGGGCCTGCCAGAGAGTTACCAGCTCCACTGAGAATTAGAAAGCCCATTTGCCTCCTGGAGAATTTCATGTTTGCTCAGTAAATTTCGGCTGCTGAAAGCAACAGTGGTGTAGCTGTGTGAGGGAAGGGTTTTTAGGGTTTGGTATCCCTCCAAATAAATGCATTTAGGCTTGGTAGTTGCGTCTGCAGAGCCCTGATTTGGATAAGCCATGTATCTGTTGGTTTTTCTCATTGTGAACCAAGAATAAAAGACAAAACAGTGACTTGTGATGTAAAACCGTAGAGACAGAGAAAGACACAGAAAGACATCTGGTGGTTGAATTTCAAAATATGTAATCAGATAACCTGGAATCAATATCAGCTTGATAGCTTATCCAAATTGCGTGATCCTAGGCAAATATTATATTTCATAAACCCTCCTATTTCTATATCATCACATATAAAACCACTTTTAAATACTTTCGTACAGGATGTGCTATGTACAAGCACCTCTTATGTCGATTTATTAGACTAATATTTTGCTCCCTATATAATAACAATCTAGGCCATATTTTGGGCGTACAAGACTACGGACTTGCCTCTTAGTTCACTAATGACATTGTTTCAGGGCCAGCAATTATGGTTGTTAAAAAAACATTTAATTGGATTTTGAAGCAATTGTATCATATTTTTATGTTATGTTTGTTGAAAAATATACATGATAATCGTTTTCAAGGCTTGGCTCGTTCACGTACTCTTAGAGACAAACCATACCATTGGCTCGGCTCACTGTAATAATTTGCTGGTGCACTCATCTATATTTGCATCTCAGGCTTATGATATAAGACTATCAGCCACCTGATTTTCAAAAGGTTAGGACTGGAATGGTGGAACCCAGCCTACATGCACCAATTTGACAACACTGTCATTCTGGCTTCTTGTATCAGAGATGAAGAAAATTATGTGCAGTTAAAATACATTTAAATTATATGATCCCAGAGAAGGTAATCCAGTCATTTTATAGTTTGTGAGCGTAGGCAAGAGTTTCCAGGCAGAGCTATCAGGTCCAGGTGGAACGGCCAGGGGTGCAGCATCTCATCAGAATTCTTACAACCCAACCATCTAGTTATATAAATATTATTGAACCTCAATCTTTCAAAAACTACTGAACTGATTTAAAGCAAATCATAAAAAGATCTCTTTCTAGAGCAAGATCTAGCTTCCTGCCAAACTTGGTGAAATTCCGTTCGGCAGTTTTTGTGGTAGAGTTGTCTAATAAAGTCTATAGAAAAAGCATCAGGAAATTTGGTTTTGAAACCTCCTTTGTTTCTTGGCCCCAATTTGATGTTCATCTGTAAACTTTCCAGGAAGCAAGTGGACAAATATTTTTTGGGGAGAGCTTTGTGAAGATATATCAAACTCTGCTAAAGTGCTATACAAACCAAAAAAAGGGTCTCGTATGGAAACACAAACCTAACTATAACTACACAGTGGTGAACACCACTGGATTATGTCATGTCATGGTACTTATAGAGCACACTGTCACCAGACGGTCACCTTGCGGTGTCGCCTATTCGTCTTCCTGGCACTGATACTCATACCGCAGTGGAACCCCTCCTGGCTTTCCCTGTGAAGTGTCCATTCCTGGGCACCCCCAGGGTGAAGCCAGGCATCCTTAGCGCTGTTGGGGCCGGTGTGGAGGCTAAGCAAGCTATTGCCCAGAGTTGCAGCGTGGGGCCCGTGATTAGAATAGGCACCGAGGCGAGAATTAACAGGTCCGAGGACATTAAGCCCAAGACCCCGCCGAGGCGGGGATCGAACCCTGGTCCCTGGCCAGAACTCTGCATCAGGGTCTGCCGCTCTAACCATTGAGCCACACTCCTCCTATGTTCACTGAAAAAAGCAAAGGTTAAAGGGACATTATAGTTAGGCTCAGATTGTACAAGTACAAAACCATAGTACCTGAGCTAACTATAACTTACAACTTCGCAATGCACTGTTTACAACCTCACATATTACATCACTCAGGACATGGTCTGTGACATCACTCATGACATCACTGATAACATCTCAAATGACATCACTGATATCATTAGCCACAGATCCACTCACATATCCACTCACACCCATACAACCTCTCATATACCCATTCACAAACTAAACAACTACTCAAATACCCTTTCACAGACCCATGCAACTACTTACAGACCCACTCACTCATCCATAGAAGCACTCAAATACCCACTCACTCATTCACTCATACAGCCATACATACAGACACTCATTCATCTGCCCAGCTACTCAATTAATCAATCAATAAATCAATCATAGCATTTGTAAAGCGCACTACATACCCTTGAGGGTCTCAAGGCGCTAGGGGGGGGGAGCTGCTACTGTTTGAAGAGCCAGGTCTTGAGTAGTCTCCTGAAGGTTAGAAGGTCTTCGGTTTGTCATAGGCGAATGGGGAGGGTGTTCCATGTCTTGGCGGCGAGGTGGGAGAATGATCTGCCGGTGGTGGTCACTCTTCGGTTGCGGGGTACGATTGCGAGGGCGTGGTCTGCGGAGCAGAGCTGGCGGGCGGGGGTGTAGAGGCCGAGTTGTCTGTTGAGGTACGCTGGTCCGGTGTCATGGAGTGCCTTGTGTGAGTGGGTGAGGAGCTTGAAGGTTATCCTCTTGTTGATGGGGAGCCAGTGCAGGTCTTTCAGGTGGGGTGTGATGTGGCTGCAGCGGGAGATGTCGAGGATCAGGTGTGCTGAGGCGTTCTAGATGCGTTGGAGTCGTGTCAGGTGTTTGGCCGGGCTCTTGCGTAGAGTGCGTTGTAGTAGTCCAGTCTACTGCTGACAAGGGCTTGAGTGACTGTTATTCTAGTTTCGGTGGGGATCCACTTGAATATCCTGCAAAGCATGGTGTTGAAGCAGAGGTGTCAAGGAGAGTGTGGGGTCGAGTATGACCCCTAGGTTTCGTGCATGGTTGGTGGGTGGGGTGGGGTGCTCCTAGTTCCGTTGGCCACCATGAGTCGTCCCAGGTCGAGGGGGTGGAGCTGAAGATGAGGATCTCTGTCTTGTCCGAGTTCAGCTTCAGTCAGCTGTCCCTCTTCCAGCAGTTTGGCGGTGTGGGAGTCCCTGGTGAGCGAGAAGATCAGCTGGGTGTCGTCGGCATAGGAGATGATGTTTAGGTCGTGCTGTCGGGTGACGTCGGCGAGTGGTATCATGTAGATGTTGAACAGCGTTGGGCTGAGTGATGAGGCTTGGGGTATGTCACAGATGATCTCGGTAGTTTTGGAGCAGAAGGGGGAGGCATTCGCTCTGGGTTCTCCCGGAGAGGACGGAGGTGGTCCAGTCCAGGGCCTTTTTCTTGAATTCTGGCGTCGTAGAGGCATGCTCTTAGTGTGCGGTGGCAGACTGTGTCAAAAGCGGCTGACAGTTCCAGGAGGATGAGGACTGCAGTTCCTCCATTGTCGAGCATGATCCTGATGTCATCTGTGATGGCGATGAGAGCAGTTTCGGTGCTGTGGCTCATACAACCACTCACTCATCGATATAACCACTCAAACTGCTTTACATTCACCCCTACAGCTACTCATACACTAAATATTTTACCCATACAGCAGCTCACAAACCAACTCACTCATCTATACAGCCTCTCAACACAATCACTCACCCATACAGTCACTCACACACTCACCCAACCCCTTAAATACTCACTCACACATCCATACAACTTATGCACCTGCTCACGCACCCATACAACCACTAACACAGACACTCACTCTCTAATACGTCCACTCACACACTAACTCACTTAACCAAACACCAACTCAGACAGCCACTCATTCACCAAAACAGTCACTTACACACCAAGTCACTCACTCATATAGCCACTCACACAGCCACGGAGTAAGCCATACAGCCCCTCACATACCCACTGACCCATCCATACAGCCACTCACATAGCCACTCACTCACCCATACAGACACTTATGCACCCACTCACTCACCAGTATTACCGCTGGCACATCTATTCACACATCCATACAGCTACTCACACACACACACAGGTATATACCCATACAGTCAGTCAAACACTCCCTGACACACCCATACAGCTACTCAGACACCTACTCACACATAGATGTGTTTAGTCATGCTGCCACTCACATAATATATTTTAGAAATCATATCACTAAAAAGTTAGACACAAAGTATAGTCATATAACTGTTGTAGTGGTTTAGTATATATGTTTAACACTCATAAACCTTTAGAAAACACTCACAAACAGTACATGATGTCATCAGTGATGTCATTTGAGCTATCATTGACCATGCCATGAGTTATGTAATATATGAGGTCTTAAGCAGTGCATTGTAGGGACACAGGTTATGGTTAACTCAGGTAACTACTGCTGATTTTCTATGCTTTTTTGCATGTGCAACCTGAGCTAACTGTAACGTCCCTGTAACATTTAGTTTTTTTTGTGAATTTCTAAATTTTTTAAACTCTAGTTCCTAACTATAACGCCCCTTTAACCTTTGTTTTTTTCATTGAATTTCTAAGGTTTTTTTATTGGTATTTCTTAACTAGAATATCCCTGTACCTTGTTTGTGAATTTCTGTTTTCTTATTTTTTTATTTTAGTTTTTGTTACTGTACCTCATTAGAAGATGGGTGTGTGAGTTAGTGTGTGAGTATCTGAGTGGGTCTGTGAGTGGATGTATGAGTGTCTGAGTAGGTTTGTGAACAGGTGTGTGACTGTAACTGGGTGTATTTGTGTCTGTGTGAGTCACTAAGTTGGTTTATAAATGTCTGGGTGTGTCTGTAAGTATGTGTATGAGTGTTAAGCATTTATTGTATTCAGTTACTCAATGACTTTTTACACACACTCTGTGACATAATCCAGACCAATTGGGTAATTATAACAAGGTATACATGTATTTTATTTCTAGAACCAAGCAAGACTTGGTACAGGTAGGTAAAATGGTAAACGTTTACACAGAAATGCAAATAGTAATAGATTTGCAATTGTTACATGTTGGTAGTATTTTAAAAAGCAGGTTATATTACACAGTAATTACTTTTAGAATGCTCTTGGATTACTTTTAGATTGCAGTGAGTATGGGGGTGGTACGCCTAGATACCACACCTAAGGATCTCACAATACATGGTAAGTAAGACTTTTATTGGCTTGGGTTATAGATACTGTTTTCCCCACAAAAAACAAAAATCTCATAACATAGATTCCTATGAGAGAACAATGGTTACCGGTATCACAGCTAAGTAAACCTTCTACAATTATGAGTTTTGAGGGGTAGGACCAAGGATTCCCAAGGTCTAGGCTGGCACTCAAATTGCACCATCAGTGGCAAAAGAGCAGCTGGGTGCAGATTGCAGGGGCCCAATGTTAGCCAACGGGGCTTAGGGGGTCCTAGGTTAGGGACTGCTTACAGGCAGGCCACTCGGGTGTGGGATCAAAGCTCCTGGGGTTAATTTCAGCACTGTAGGGGCCAATAAACATCATAAGAGCTGCATCATCAACGGCACAGGGGCCGCCGGGTGCAGAGTGCCAAGGAGACGTTAGGAACCCTGTGAATCTCAATGGAGCCCTTCGGTTTGGCAAAGTTGCTGCAGGCTCATGTAGGGAGGCTTCCTGAATGCAATCACTGGCTGGAGAAGTACGTTGGAATCTTTGGGATGCTTGGACACCATTAGTTGGGCCACCAAATGCCGTGTGGCGTCAGGTGCAGGAGTGACTTCTGGCATTGGGTTTTCTTACCAGCTCCGGTTAAGTTAGCGGTCGAGGGAACCCTTCAGGCTGTGGTTTCAGGCATCATCTTGGAGCTTGCAGGAGGTCAGGGATCACTAGATCCCGGGTCAGGATTGCTGGGGAGACCTCCTTGTGGTTTTAGACCACTCAAACTTGGGTCGTAGGTGCAGAATGGGGGAGAATCTTGGGGTAGCCGAAATCTGGATTCTGTGGGTGAGTCCTAGCTTGAGCAAATCCAGTGTTGTAAAATGGTTTCAGGGTAGGTCCGCTGGGCTCTGGACATTTCTGGCTGCTGGACTCACCGGGTTTCTTGCTGTATGCAGGTCGGACATGGGACAGGCCTGTAGGGCTGGGGCCAAAGCAGTTAAGGAGGCTGGGTTCAGGGTGGCCTACAAATTCTAGATTTAGGGGCTTAAAAAGGGGTTTGCAGGTCGGGACAAATGATTCCCTTCCCTGGGGTGAGGTCACCCCCTATTTTGCCACCCTCCAGTGGAAGAGGGCATGAGCCTCTCCCTAATTGACAGAGTTCCCTCATCTTCATGATAGAGGGGACTAAGATGCATGCTTTACCTTTCCTCTCCCACCTGGAGGGCAAAGGGGGGCACACCACTCTTCCTAGCTTAGTTTTCACACTGATTCTCATGCCCAAGGTTGGGGGGCAGTGCCAGTGGGAGGCAGTCACTAGGGGCAGTAAAAGGCAGGGGGTAGGGTTAGCTTCCAAAGGCAGTAGGCCTTTGATGCATCACCTTCGTGGACCCAGCCCACTCTGGGGGAGGAGGCATGACACCTCTGCCCAGAATGGGCTTTGTTTCTGGACCCAGAGAGCAGAGGCTCTCTACTTAGGGGTACAGAAATATGTCTGGTGGTGGCAAATGGTGGACAGACATTCAGGGACCACACCAGGGCATGTTATTTTTCAGGGGGCATCTCTAAGATGCCTTCTGAGTGCCTTTTACATTAAATCCCACACTGGCATCAGTGTTGGTTTACTGTGCCAAGATGTCAGCTACCAAACTGCCCAGGTTTTGGTAAAACCAAGGCTGACCTGGTCTGTATGTTTCGCGTGAAATCTGATGCCATTTGTTGTCTGGAGGTGCATGTTGCAGCATCTCTATGTGATTGTCACCATATTTGTGCCTGTGATCTGTGCCTGTGAGCTATGGAGTTCATAATGGCCAACTCACAGACCATATACTCTTTATTACACTTACAATGTCTAAGAATGGACTTAGACACTGTAGGGGTACAGGGGGTACAGGGCTCATGCCACTGTATCCTACCCTAAGGGCCAATGCACCCTGCTAGAGGGGTGGCTTACCTAGGCCTCAGACAGTGGGTTTTATGCATGACACACATGGATGTGTGCCATGTCGACTCTTCACTTTTCTCTGCACCAAAACATGCAGCCTGCAGTGGCAGTGTGTGGCTGTTAAGGTACATGGCCTCTGGTGCACAATAGGTGCTGCAGCCTTAAAGGCATTCCCTGGACCCACTGCCCTTGGTCCCCAGGGTATCTTTAACAAGGGGGTTCCCTGTGGCCAGAGATGTTCCAATTGTGGGTGCAAAGGAACACAGGACAGGGAACCTGATTGGCAAGGACCCAGGGCATAACAAGTCAGGTTGCATCACATGTCAGGCAAAAAGTGAGACGTAACCATGCAAAAAAGGGGCACTTTTCTACAGCTTGTCAGCGAATGTGCGAGTGTCTGAGTGGGTCTGTGAGTAGGTGTGTGAGTGTCTGAATGGGCCTGTGAGTGTATATGGGAGTGTATGAGTGGGTTTGTCAGTGGGTGTGTGACTGTCTGAGTGGTTCTGTGAATGGGTGTGAGAGTGTCTGTGTAGGTCTGTGAGTGGATGTATGAGTAAGTATGTGAGTGACTATTTATATTTTTTGGCACAACTTTACATGGAGAGGTCGTGCTGAGCATTGCGACGGAGCTGAAAATCCTTGCATGTGGAAACAATGTCACTTCAGGGCATTTTCTTTCTCTTCAGGGGTTCTTCACATATCCCTATATTGTACCCATGAGGTGAGAGTACCTCTATCCTGAACCCTTCTATCACATTTGATTAGAATTTTCAGACTGGGACCATTAAAATGGTGGCCACAACTTTCTTCTCAGATTCTGGTCAGCCAATCATAGCATTGCTGTTGGCATGAGGATTTGCGGAGCACCTCATAGTATTCACTATGACCCAGTGACCCCTTAGAAATACAATACTTTAATATCTCAAAAAGTACTGAAGGTATGTACACCAAATCACAAAATCACACTTTCTAGTCCAAAATCTCGCTTTCAGTGAAATTTCGTGTTATTCTGTTCAGCAGTTCAGGCTATAGTGATGTCTAAAATCTCTATAGGAAATATCATTGGAAACAAATATTTTTTGATCTCTCACTTTTTCTCGCCCCCGCTTGATGGATCATGCTGAAACTTTTCATGCACAACTAGAAATAGGAGATTTCTTTTTTTGGGAAAATATCATGAAGATTCGTCAAATGGCACAAAAGGTATAAGAAAATGAAAAAATGCTTTTCCTATGGAAACTAGGTCCTAACTACAACTTCTTAATGGTGACCGCCAGTAGGTAATATTATTCCAAAAGTACCTTTCTCTGCTCTGAAATGTACACAGCCCATCTACTTGTCGTGACAAGCATGAGTTATTAGCAGCAACATATCCAACACATTTCAGGTAACACTCTCCTTGCTTAGGGGTCCAAGGTAAGAAACGCCCAATCATAATTTATAAAAATGGTGCACCACAGTGAAGGACTGTAATCATACAAACACAAAAATTCCAAGTGAAAATGTGCACCATCTTAGACTGTGTTTTCAAAAATGAA
Source organism: Lissotriton helveticus (assembly GCF_964261635.1). NCBI lineage: Eukaryota > Metazoa > Chordata > Amphibia > Caudata > Salamandridae > Lissotriton > Lissotriton helveticus. Next base: position 253,560,391 of record NC_136057.1, on the reverse strand, counting down.
CTGAAATAAGTGATTTTTCACTCTCAATACAGTTTGTTTAGCTCAAGTGTAATCACCCAGCATGCACATTGCCCAAGTGGACACATTCATGTATATATAATCTATATAACAAAGGCAGTTCAGCAGCTTAAATCCACAGTTGCTGTGCATGAATTCTATTTGCAGCTGCACAAACCAAACCAATTTAATTCATCAATAAGTCAGAAATTACAAACCCTTGATTAGTGAGGCTAACACAGAGACCAACCAACATGTTACAGTGTTATTGTCAATATTATATTGATATAATTTTAAAAAATAATCGAAAATTTCAGAGGCAATTCCAAAAACAAAATATAATGGTTAACGAAAATGGGACCCAAGTGGGCAACCACTAAGGTTCATATAAAACATATACTGTGCTGTGCTTTGTGCTAAGTTAGAAGACAAAAAATACCTGTAATAGTAATTCTTAGCTTTCTTGCAGCAAAGCCATGCTGGAGCAGGCAAATGCACTTGTGTAAAGTCTCTAGGCCCTACTGGCCTCAATTTGGATGAAGAGTTGGCCTACTGGCCTCCATTTGGGTAAACACCCAAAATATCGAGTCAAAAATATAGACTACCACTAATATCGAAGTTAAAATATAGAATGGACAAAATATCGAATGGACAGAATATAGGCAACAAATATATCGAATGTAAGGTAAGTAATGTAATATCGATTTACATATATATAGATAGTCAAAATATCGAAGTATATAATATAGGTATTAAATATATCGATTTTTTTTAATAATATCGAGTTTTTTAAGTGTTTTGTATGTGTCAAAAGTGTATATTTATTTTATAATTTATTGAAAGTAATGAATTTTATGGTATTTAATGTTTGAGTAATTTAATTCTGTAGCAGGTTGTGGGTTTATATGGGGAATATGGTGGGAAGTAATTTAATTATAAGTAATTAAAAAATGTAATTTATTTATTGGTATTTATCTTGAATTAATTGTTAATTATTTTTTAATTGCTAATTAATTAATTGGTAATTAATTTGTACTATTAGGTAATTAATTTTAATAATTAATTTTTAATTGTATTTTTAATTGATTAATTATTATATTATATTAAATTGGTAATTACTTTTAATTATTTGTAATTGGTATTAGTATTTAATTAATTTTTATTAATATATGAAGTTTTTACTTTCCCTACTGTTGTGCTCACTGGAGTAGGAATAGTAATTTTTACCCCTACGCTATCCAACGCTTTCTTTACTGTTGCACTCACTTGAGTGGGAATAGTAATTTTTACCCCTACGCTATCCAACGCTTTCCCTACTGTTGCACTCTCTGGAGTGGGAATAGTAATTTTTACCCCCACGCTATCCAGCGCTTTCCCTACTGTTGCATTCACTGGAGTGGGAATAGTAATTTTTACCCCTACACTATCCAACGCTTTCCCTACTTTTGCACTCTCTGGAGTGGGAATAGTAATGTTTACCCCTACTCTATCCAACGCTTTCCCTACTGTTGCACTCACTGGAGTGCGAATAGTAATTTTTACCCCTACGCTATCCAAAGCTTTCCCTACTGTTGCACTCACTGGAGTGGGAATAGTAATTTTTACCCCTACGCTATCCAACGCTGTCCCTACTGTTGCACTCTCCGGAGTGGGAATAGTAATTTTTACCCTTACTGTATCCAACGCTTTCCCTACTGTTGCACACACTGGAGTGGGAATAGTAATTTTTACCCTTACGCTATCCAACACTTTCCCTACTGTTGCACTCTCTGGAGTGGGAATAGTAAATATTACCCCTACGCTATCCAACGTTTTCTCTACTGTTGCACTCACTGGTGTGGAAAGAGTACTTTTTACCCCTACGCTATCCTACGGTAAAGATATTGTAATTTTTTTAATTAATATTATGTTAATATATATATATATATATATGTTTTGAAAAATAAAATTGTATTTTGTTATAATTTAAATTAGTTATTTAATAATTGTAATGCTATTTAAGTATTTTTAAGTATATTTTAGTTAATTATTTGTAATATTTCATTAATTTTAAATAATTATTAACACATTTAAAAAAAATCGATATTTGGACTAAGTATATTTTTTTAACAATATTTTGGATACGATATTTTAGTACTTACCTGTTTGTAGATAGGAATTCAATATTTTGGTGTTCGATATTTTGGCTTCGATATTTGTGGATGTCTATATTTTTGGTCTTGATATTTAGTCAGTGATCCCTCAATTTGGATGAGGAGTTGGTAGTACACTTAAATTAATTAATGGTCTCTGTTCCTGAACCTACCTTTTCTTTTGTTCGAGTTTAGTAGCGTGTAGTTGTTTCCTGAAACTGTGAGTTTAGTATTAATCAGAATTCTTTTTCCTAGACATAGGAAGTGGCACTTATTTCTATTTTAACACATGTCATTTGTACGTTTTTTGCAACACCCTGCTACTGGTCTCTGCTGGAGTGAGTTCTGATCTCTAAGAATCCCCCAGCTCCTGGGCCCTTGGCATGCATTAGTAAAAGCTCATTCTAAAGTGAAAGGTGACAATTCTGATGTTTGGGCTCCTCGCCACTGTTTGCGCTAAAACTCTACTGTCCACGATGACCACCAGAAGAAGACTTGCAATTCAGGCTGACAGCGACCGTCCACAACTTTCAACATTTGCAAGGCACTTTGAACCAGACTTGACAAGGTAATATTTCAGCAGAACTAACCCAGTCCCTGTATCCAACCCATGCTCCATTGCAGTGGCTCTGAAATTCTGACAATTGATTTTTATTTGATTTGATTTATTACGCGCTCAAATCACCCTCAAAGGCGCGAGATGAGAATGCCAGATAGAAGGAGCTATCCTTAAAATATATGGGTTTTTAGTGTTTCTCTAAAATGGAAATGGTTTTCACTAGTACGTAATTGGAGTTTATTCTAATAATACAGGGCAACAAAGGAGAACGATCTGCAGCCTGACCTGGCCTTTCTGAACCTGGGGACTTTGAGCAGGGACTTGTTGCAAGATCTTAAGAACCTGGAAGGGATACAGGGGGTGAGCTTTGACTATAAATAACTAGACGCTTTACTATGTAGAGCCTTGTGAGTTAGACAGCCGATCTTCAAAATAATTCTGTTTCTCACAGGTATCAAATATAGGGACTTTAGAAGAGGGGCAGATGCCGTACTAGGGGAAAGGTTACAGGTAAGACATGCAGCGTGTTCTGGGCTACCTGAAGCCTGGAAAGCACTTCTCATTTGTGGATGTCAAAAGCGAATTGCCATAATTCAGATGGCTGATAACCAGAGCCTGGACTAGAGTTTTCCTTGTAGACAGTGGTAATAAAGGAAAGACCATTTTCAGAAACATGAAAAAACATGAATCTGTACTGGAAGAGATTTGTTCTTTCATAGTGAGGGATTTGTCCAACTGGACAGACAGATTTTCTACCACTAACTTGGGTGAAGGGGCCCTACTTAATTCTACAGGCTATCAATCAGTTGACCAAATAAGTTGAGCCCTCCTAAATAGCATAATCTATGTTTTTACTGTGTTAAAACTGGAGTCTATTTTCGGACATCGGGGTTGTAATGGCTTTCATCCCCGAAGAAAAAACCTTTTTAGATTTCGTCAAATTGTCCCCAAAAGAGGAAGGTCGATGGATATCATCTGCATATGATATAATCTCAAAGCCAAAAGCTCTGACAGTATTGGTGAGGGGTGCCACATAAATGTTAAAGAGCATAGGGCTGAGACAAGAGCCCTGTGGGACTCCGCTATCCAGAGACAGGATGTTTACTTACATCGGCCCAGAATGACTGTTTTGTTCCTATCTGAAACGAAGTCAGCTAGCCATTGCAGACCCATTCCATGGATCCTGATCTCTTGCAGTCTACCAAAAGCCTAGGATGGAATACTGTATCAAATGCTGCTGACAAAATCAAGCAGTGCCAGCATTGTGGGTACATTTGCATCAAGGAGCATTTATTGTCGTTGGTGACCGCTAGCAAAGCTGTCTCTGTGCTGTGTGGCAGTCTAAAGCTCGACTGGGAGGGGTCTAATAAGCTATTTGACTAAAAGTAAATTGTAAGTTGCTTATTAATATGTTTTACTAGCAACTTCCCTTGTAGAGGGAGAAGTGAGATAGGCTGGTAAATATTGAGATTCATCAATGCCAGATTGGCCATTTTTTGAATGGGTCTAATCAGGGCCGACTTCTAGTCTGAATGGATTTTTCCCTTGGCAATAGATAGATTAAATAGAGAGCCGATTGAAGGGACCCAACTCATATGAGGGGTCTGCCATAGGTCTAGGAGGACAGATATCTATGTGTGAACCTGATTTTGCTGAGGTCATAAGGTACTGAATTGTTTCTGGTGAAATTTTTTCAAATTTGCCGAGACTGGTAGTATCCTCAAAGAGAGGAGTAAGGATTACCTGCTTCTCAACAGGCTGAGCAGAATCGCTGGGGAGGTTTTGGTACATCACTTTGATTTTCTCTTCAAAGTAATTGGCCAGGGCATCGCAGAGAGATTGCAACAGATTCAGTTCTCCAGTTCGGATTTGTTAAAGATTTGAGTATGTTAAAATGAGTTTTTGTGGAGCTTCTAGTCTCTGTAATTTGCTTCCCTATGTATAGTTTACAAACATTCTTGATGTTATGATGATATGTGGTTGAGGCCTGCTTGAAAGCATTTTTGTGAGTGGGGTGAATAGTCTGGCCTCACCTCCTTTCTAGTCTTTTGCACAAGGCTTTCTCTATCTTTTATCCTTGTGAATACCAGGGTGCATGAGGTCTGTGAAAACTTTTTTTTCATAATGTTTAAGAGGGGCTATTATATCAAAGATAGAATTCAGCGCACTTTTAAAGTTAGAAAGCACTAGATCAACATCAGACTTGTCAGAGTGGATGGTGGGCATCTGATCCTTGGCATATGAGACTGGTGTGATATTCTGCCACTGTCTAGATAATTTTTTTTGATGAATGGGGGATGGACCTTTCACCTTGTATGTGGGTATGAGGAAGCAAATAAGTGAGTGGTCAGTCCCGAGTAGAGATTATGGTGAGTCACAGAAGAATTGTGAAATGTTTGTAAAGATAGGTCAAGGATGTGGCCCGCAACATGCTCTGGACAATTGGCATATTGACGTAGACCTAATTTTCTTGAACCAAATATAGTTGGCTAGTCTCTAGTTTCAGGGGTCTTCCCCATAGTAAATAAAATCACCCAACAGCAGGAACTGTTGCATTGAAAGCACATGGGGAGCGATTGACGGACTTTTTGGATATTCTTGAAGCAAGAAAGAATTTTTTGGTGCGGTCCTCGATGATTCCTGACTCATGGCCCTTAATGACAATGGATTGAAGTATATCTTTGAATTCAGTAGTGGGGTTGGCTTGTAGTTTCATGTATGTGTTTCCATCTGAAACATGTTCAGTTATTTTGCTGGTGTACATGCTTGTGTTAACAATGACTAAGGCTCCGCCTTTATCTGCTTTCAAGCATTTGATGTTCTGGTTATTAGCAATCTTTTTTAAATTGTCTTGATCTTTTTGTTTTATAATTTTAGTGACTTTTCTTTTGAAGTTGATTTGTGTGAGGTCACGTTTGACAAGGTTTTCAAATAAATCGATGCATTTATGGCTACACGGTGCTTGGTATGTGCTATGTGGGCGTAACCCCATGAGTTGATCCGGTTTAACCTCTGTGGCAGGAGTTAGGAAGTTGTTAAAAAATGACGTAATCTTAGTTTTCGTGTGAATTTGAACTTACTGACTTCCAGTTCCAACAAATTGGTTTGTGTTGTAGGGATGAAAGATGTACCTTTTTCAAGCAATTTAATTTCGTGTGACGTCAGTTTGGTGTCAGAGATATTAATCACTAGGTGTTCATTTAAAAAAGATTGCTAATAACCAGAACATCAAATGCTTGAAAGCAGATAAAGGCGGAGCCTTAGTCATTGTTAACACAAGCATGTACACCAGCAAAATAACTGAACATATTTCAGATGGAAACACATACATGAAACTACAAGCCAACCCCACTACAGAATTCAAAGAAATACTTCAATCCATTGTCATTAAGGCCCATGAGTCAGGAATCATCGACGACCGCACCAAAAAATTCTTGCTTCAAGAATATCCAAAAAGTCTGTCAATACACATGACACCAAAAATCCACAAGAACATTGAAAACCCACCATTCAGGCCGATTGTGTCTACGAAAGGATCTCTACACAAACCCGTGGGGAAGTTCTTAGATAGGTACCTTCAGCCTCTAGTCACTAAAATGAAAAGCTATGTGAAGGACACAACTGACTTCTTGCAAAAATTATCAGAAGTTTCCATTCAGACAGATGAACATCTAGTGTTATGCACTGCAGATGTCAGTGCATTATATACTTCTATCCCGCATGGTGGCGGTATTGAAGCAATTGAAAAAGTCATTCTTAATAGCAATATTGACCCTCAAATGCAACAATTGTTGATGGAACTTATGATTTTTACACTACACCACAGCTATTTTGAACACGACAAAACCTGGTACCTTCAACTATCAGGAATGTCCATGGGAAACTGTGCGGCGCCTATGTATGCGAATATATACATGAAAGAGTACGAAGAGACACATATCTATGGAGATGACAACTGAAACAGCAAAATCAAGCTATTTATTAGAAACATAGACGATCTATTCATCTTATGGAAAGATTCGAAAGACAATTTGCAAAACGCACTCACTGATCTGAACACCAAAAATGAAAGAATCCAACTCACATGGCAAATGAGCGAGGAATCTATCAAGTTTTTTAGATGTAGTCATCACTAGAACACCCGGCGGATTTAAAACTGATCTGTACCGTAAACCTACGGACCGAAATAACACTCTTCATTACTCCAGCTTCCACCAGGGATCACTTAAAAGACACTTGCCGTTCTCACAAATGCTGCGAGCCAAACGCATTGTATCTGATGAACAGTTGGCTGAACAACGAATTAACGAAATGAGAAAGCGATTTTCAGAAAGAGGATACCCTAAAACCATGTTTGAGAATGCAAAAACAAGAGTTCAAGTGATTAATAGACAAGAGGCACTCAAAAAAACTGTGAAACCAAAAGACACCAGAATGGTACTAGTATCCAAATTCTCAACCATGAGTACTACGTACAAACAAAATATTTTAAAACACTGGTTGATCTTGGAATTAGAGCCTGACTTCAAAGGCATGTTTGAAGATCCTCCCATATTCGCTTACACGCGGAGTAACAACATCAAAGAAATTCTAGATAAACAGCCTATGACTACTACTGAAAATAAAGGCACACGCCCTTGTATGAACTGTAACAACTGCAAAAATATCATCAAAGGGAATACCATCACCCACCCTATGAAAGGAAACAACATCAGGTTGCAAGTTAATGCTACGTGTGATTCTTCTAACCTTATCTACTCACTAAAATGCCCCTGCGGAAAAATCTCTGTGGGGAAAACTGAGAGAAAAATTAAAGTACGCATAAACGAGCACTAATCCAACATAAGAACTGGAAATGATAAATCCTTCGTTGCTGTTCAATTTAACGAACATAAACACACTGTTGCTCAATTAAAATTTATGGTACTTGAAATGATTCATAAAACAGAGGGTAGAGACAATCGAAAATTTTTACTGCAACGAGAGATGTTATGGATTTACCGTCTACAATCAATGAAGCCCTTCGGGCTAAATGACAGAACTGAATTTAGCTGTTACCTATAACTTAAAGTTAATGATACCATTACCTGGTCATTCAACCACGTTACGCGGCTTTCTGATACAGTTACTTTGCCGTGGCTTGATCGTTTAATTATTTGTATATTGTACGTATATACCGTTTTTTCGTTAACTTGTGTTTATACCTGTCTTTATTTGTATCTTCATTTGTATTTTTATTTTTTATTAATTTGTAATTTTATTATTATTTTTATTTGCATTCATGTCACACTGTTACCGCACACTGCATCGCAACACAACTTTATTAGTCACTTCGTGACACACATTCTTGTTTTCTCTCACATCCCTCCTTGCACATATAACTCATTCAAGATGGCTGCTTTCACAGTCCTTCATCTCTTTTTACTAACTATACGTGACTGATTCACACCTATAGTTCAAGTTCAAGTTCGGGCATTTATATAGCGCACTACTCACCCAGAGGGTCTCAAGGCGCTAGAGGGAGGGGTTCACTGTTTGTCGAATAGCCAGGTTTTCAGTTCTTTTCTGAAGGAGATGTGGTTCTGAGTAAGGCGGAGGTGGGTGGGGAGTGAATTCCAGGTCTTGGCAGCCAGGAAGGAGAAGGATCTGCCACCCATGGTTGTTTTTCGGATGCGCGGGACTGCGGCGAGGGCTTGATTGGATGATCTTAGTTGGCGGGTGGGATTGTAGAAGGACAGTCAGGTGTTGAGGCATTCGGGTCCTAGATTATAGAGGGCCTTGTGTGCGTGGGTAAGGAGGCGGAAAGTAATTCTTTTGTTGACAGGAAGCCAGTGGAGGTTTTTTAGGTGTCCGGTGATGTGCTCTTGGCACGGGATGTCCAATATGAGTCTCGCTGACGCGTTTTGGATGCGTTGGAGCTTTTTCTGCAATTTTGTTGTAGTTCCGGCGTAAAGTGTGTTGCCATAGTCCAGTCGACTCGTGACCAGTGCATGGGTGACAGTCTTTCTTGTGTCGAGGGGGATCCAGCGGAAGATCTTTTTGAGAATGCGAAGGACGTTGAAGCAGGAGGACGATACGGCGTTGACTTGTCTGGACATTGAGAGAGAGGAGTCTAGAATGAAGCCAAGGTTACGTGCATGGTCTGTGGGTGTGGGTGCTGATCCCAGAGCGGAAGGCCACCAAGAGTCGTCCCAGGCAGAGGGGGAGGATCCTAGGATGAGCACCTCCGTTTTGTCTGAGTTGAGTTTTAGGCGGCTCTGTTGCATCCATTCGGCTACCTCTTTCATACCTTCGTGAAGATTGGTTTTGGCGGTGTTGGGGTCTTTGGTGAGGGAAAGGATTAGCTGGGTGTCATCGGCGTAGGATATGATGTTGAGGTTGTGTTGACGTGCGATGGAGGCGAGAGGACTCATGTAGACGTTGAAGAGGGTGGGACTGAGTGAGGAACCTTGAGGTACGCCGCAGATGACTTCGGTGGGCTCTGAGTAGAATGGGGGGAGTCTGACTCTCTGGGTTCTCCCAGCTAGGAACGAGATGATCCAGTCCAAGGCTTTTCCTTGTATGCCGATGTTGTTGAGGCGTTGTATGAGGGTGCTGTGACAGACAGTGTCGAAGGCGGCTGAGAGGTCGAGTAGAATGAGCGCCACTGTTTCTCCGTTGTCCAGGAGTGCTCGGATGTCGTCGGTCGCCGCAATGAGGGCGGTTTCGGTGCTGTGTTTGGCTCGAAAGCCGTTCTGTGAGGGATCCAGGGAGTTGTTGGATTCAAGGAAGGCTGCGAGTTGGCTGTTGACGGCTTTCTCGATGACTTTGGCCGGGAAAGGTAGGAGGGATATGGGTCGGTAGTTTTTCAGTTCTGAGGGGTCTGCTGTGGGTTTTTTCAGAAGGGCGCTGAGTTCGGCGTGTTTCCAGATTTCTGGAAAGGTGGCAGAGTTGAAAGAGCAGTTGATGACATCGCGGAGTTGGGGAGCGATGATGGAGTCAGCTTTGTTGAAGATGTAGTGGGGACAGGGGTCAGAAGGTGAGCCAGAGTGGATTGAATTCATGAGGCGAATGGTGTCTTCAGTGGTGATTGGGTTCCAGGAGCAGAGGTAGTTAGTTGGAGGGGTGGGATCTGAAGGGGGTGGGGCGGGTTGGTCACTAGGAGTATTCTTGAAGCTATTGTGGATGTCGGCAATTTTGTTGTAGAAGAAGGAGGATAGCGCATCGCAGAGGTCTTGGGAGTTAGTGATGTCGTTGGATGCTGCGGAAGGGTTGGTGAATTCTTTGACGATATTGAAGAGTTCCTTGCTGTTATGAGAATTGTTGTCGAGACGGTCCTTGAATGCTGATTTCTTGGCGGATCGAATCAGTTGGTGGTGTTTGCGGGTGGCTGTCTTGAGGGAGGCCATGTTGTCTGAGGTTTGTTCTTTTCTCCAATTCTTCTCCAGGGTGCGGCAAGTCTTTTTGGATTTTTTAAGGTCATCATTGAACCAGGGAGCCTTTTTGCTGGATGATTTCAACTGGTGTTTTTCCAGGGGTGCTAGTTCGTCCGCACTGTGGGTAATCCATTGCCTGAGGTTGGTGGCCGCTTGGTCTGGGTCCATTGCTAGGGTGGGAGGGTTTTGGTTGAGTGATGTGAGGAGTTGGTCGGTGGTGATTTTGTTCCATTTTCTCCGGGGAATGGGTTGTGGACAGTTGTGGGTCAGTGTGGTTTTGTAGCTGAAGTGAACACAGCTGTGGTCCGTCCAGTGGAGAGCTGTAGTGTGATCGAAGGAGATGTGCTTGCTGGAGGTGAAGATAGGGTCGAGCGTGTGTCCGGCTGTGTGAGTGGGGGTGTCAACAAGTTGTTTGAGTCCGAGATTGGACATGTTGTCCAGCAGGGTGGTGGAGTTGTTGTCGAGTATGTTTTCAAGGTGGTAGTTGAAGTCTCCTAGAAGAATGTAGTTCTCGGAGGCGAGGGCGTGCTGGCTGACGAAGTCTGTGATGTCGTTGCTGAATTGAGATCGGGTGCCTGGGGGGCCTGTAAATGAGGGTGCCTCTAAGGGTTGTCCTGGGGTCGGTGTGGATCTGAAAGTGGAGATGTTCGGCGGTTGCAAGATTGTCGTCAGAGCTGGTTGTGATTTTGATGGTGCTTCTATGGACGATGGCGATGCCTCCTCCAGTTTGATTGGTGCGGTCTTTTCGAATGATCTTGTAAGTATCCGGTATGGCTATGGCAATGTCAGGGGCAGAGGATGCGTTCATCCATGTTTCAGTAAGGAAGGCGATGTCAGGTGACGCAGTGTCGATTAGGTCCCAGAGTTCTGTTGCATGTCTGTGGACCGAGCGGGTGTTCAGTAGGATGCACTTCAGGTGGTTGGGTTCGGAGCTGTGTGTGGAGGAAGTGTGTTTGGTGAGGGTTCTGAAGCAGTTGAACTTGCAGGAGAGGCAGGAGAATGGGCCGTGGATACGTCCAGGGGTAGCTGCGCAGCATAGTGGGGTGCGTCCGGGGTTGAGGGCGAGGAGAGTGGCGGCATCGTATGTGACTCTGGGGGGTTGGGAGCGGCAAGGAGCAGGGGGTCTGGCGCTGGGCGCGGTCCAGGCGCGGACGGGCGTGCACGGGCTTACCTTTGGCGCACCTTCGGCGTGGCCGTAGCGCGTGGACGCTGCGCGTTCATGCATCTGTCATAAGTGGAGAAGTGGAGGGGGGCGGAGCGTGGGAGGGGCAGCTGGGAGGGGGGAGCGAGGTGGAAGGAGGGTCTGGGAGGGGCCAGCAAGAAGCGAAACAAAATGGCAACAAACAAATGCTGCGAGGGTCGAGGGTTCACTCATATATCGACACACCACCGCGTTCACGTAGGACGCCCTGGGCTGCCTCCAATGGACTCGTGGCACAAACACGCCGATTAACCGTTTCAGTAAGTCACTTATTACTACCTCAGAGTTTGATGAGTTTGAAGAGATTTACTTTTCACTTTGTACAGGACCTTATACTATTGTTTTTTACCCTTTCAGTGGCATTGATATTCCTCTTCATAATCGCGGAGCTGTAAGTAGCTCTTATACTTTCGTTAACCTTTTCACCCATCTTGGTATATTACGGACTTGGTCTTGGCTCTTTATCTTTTAACTTGACACCACATAACCCTGGTGACCGTTGGTGCTCTTTCCTTCACCGTTATACCACTTATTTAGTTTTACAGACATTCCAGTGAGTCTTTAGCGGTGTTTTTTCACTAAAACTTCACACGATTGCATGTATTACTCACCACTGCAACACACGTTATGCATTATTTTCCGAGTTAGCGCATTACATTTTTACATTGATTGCCATATCTTCTTCATTCCTGTAGAACTCCTTGAAAAAGGGCCCTGCCCGAAATGCATTGGAGTTAAAGAAATTTACATAACGATCAACAATGCTATGATGATTACGTCGTATATATGATATGCTGAAAAATATCAAATTATATTGAAAAATCAACATAAACTTTGCAACATTTAATGAACATTGTTTGGGAGTCTTCTTGATGAACCCAATGGAGTGCCTCAATACAGGGATGCATTCACATGCATGTATGCACGACTTTTGTCATATCTGACAGCGTTTAGGACGGACACGCTTCCTGCGAGAGCACCCTATCTCATTGAGTTTTTTCAAATCTTTGGCTAAACCTATAGTTGTGCATCCTCTAAATACATTGTTTTGCATAAATACTTTACACATTTTCTCACTGTTAAGCCTTACTGCTCTGTGCTAATCTACTAGAGGCTTAAGCATAGGTCAATTTAGTGAGGTTTGGTGTTCATCCTGACAAGGATTGTGATTTTTACTTGAGTGAGGCTTCCACCCCTCTCAACCAATAACCCAATTTCTTACAATATTCTCTTAAGTTATCATGCATATTTTGTTGAGCGTGTATGTGTTTTATTTTGGTTGTGCTAGAAGGTGAATGCAAGAATGAGTCAAATGGTGGATAGCTGAATGAATAGATGAGTGTAAAGATGGGCGAAAGAATGAATGTATGATGACATATTGAGCGTCTCATTCCAGTGACTGCAAAAAGGCACTTTAATTTATAAACAAGATCTATCGACATTGCCTAAGCTTGTTAGTTTGAGAAGGTGCGAATTTGAACTCATCTCAGATGTAGCTTCAGTCGTATGAGATGTAATCTGAACGTGCACTTTAAATGATGCAGAAGGCCTGCATGAGAAGGGACTACTTTGGAATGTCTACATCAGGTGCAGGATCAGGGACTATGATCAACCTGGAGTTGTGAACGGGCCACTTCCTGTCCAAAAAATACCCACATCTCTCGCCCTCTCTTTCTCTCTCTCCTTGTCTCTTTTTTTCTATGCCCTCCTATCTTTCCTAACGAATTTGAAGTCTCTCTTTCTCTTGGCCACTCGTGCCACCTCGGCTTTCTCTTTTCAGCTGCCAGCTCTCTTCAAGAAAACAATGCCTGTTTCCCTAAACGTCACTCAGACACAAACACCTGGGCATGAGGCCAGCAATATTTTGACAAAGTTCTCAGGTGTGCAACTATCCTTGAAAATTAGGAATTTCCGTATGCTGTGCTTTCTCATAAATCCCATTGTGTTGCTCTCAAAGCTGCTTTGTAAGCATTGATGACGTAACCTGTTTATTCACTTTTTGACAGCAAACACTGAATGCTAGGTATATAATCATTGTTCGTTCCTATTAACAACAATAGAAAAATGGTGCTTTTTAATTGCACTTGTCATCCTTCAGCTATATGACCCCACTTATGACGTGCAGTTCATGCATACTGACCTGCAGAAAATGTGGTGGAGCAGGTGTATCACTTTACTGCTCAGTTCCTGAATACACCAAGATAATACATGTAAGCATAGGCACTGGAAGTAGGGATGCTGCGGCACCTCAAGATAAGAATGCTGGAGCTCAGTGAGTGAATGATCACTAAAGATGCTTTTACATTTTATTTTTTATCTTTTCACATTAGCTGTGCTTCAAAGAGAAAGGTCCAATGTCGGGGTAAGCTTTCTTACAAGTTTTAATCCTTCTTTTAACATGGAGTTTATTTTTCTTTCTCTGATTACATAGTTTAAGCATTTTGTAAAGTGAAGTGTTTGAAAGTCTTGTGGGATAGAAGGAGTATAAAAGGAAAGGCTGTAGAATGTCATTCTTTAATAACACACAATGAAATTGACTGTACAAATATTTCAAAGGAATAGAAAGGCACAAATGTAGCACTTTTTGTAATTCTGAAGCTACTTTGGCACAGCTCCTCTTTTAATTTTTACCTGCCATAGGCTCATGAAATGAAGTCCAGAAGGCTTCTGAGCAGCACTCCTGTGGCAAAATGAGAGTAGCAATAACCAGTTACCAGTCGTCACAAGGCCACTATACTTATGGATCGCTGAGTGGAAATCAAGTGACTGTGATGATCTACATAACCAAGGGCATTTTAAGATCCCAGACATCCCAGTTACTGGGTGGTCATTAGAGCAAAGACTAGAACCCTTGCTGCAGGTTGTGTGGAGATAAGATGGAGTGAGGCTTCCTCATCCTGATACACCTATGTCAGACTGGGCTTGCCTTCTGTTGTGAGTTATTTTCATGCCCTTCTTCTTCCTTTGCTCTTTCCTCTTGTTCAGCCTATGATGCCTATAGAATGTGATGACTGCATAGAATGTTGGGTGCCGGGAGTTAGGCAGTTGATGTCAGCAGGCTGAGCAGGAAGGATATCCTGCTCCTGGTGGGGCATACTTTACAGCTTAATTTCCATCTTGGCTTATATAAGCTTCCTGTAACTTACCTACAAATAAAGTTACTACTTGGAACCAACTACTTGACTTCTTGAAGATTCATACTTTGTAACACCTTCCTATTGCGGCTCATTTAATACTGTAGCTTCCCTTGGACATCTAGGGCTATATTGCAGAAAGTGCCCCATGGGGGCATCAGGTGTGTGCACCCACTTCGTGTTCTCCTGGGGTACGTTGGAATTACCGAAGGGGCTGCAGCCGCTTGTGAGCCCCCTTCTTTTATACTGATAGCGCTGGTGTACATGCACCATGAGCGCTATTATGAGAGGGTGGTCCCTTATTTTCATGGGAGCGTGGCCACTGGCAAATGAGAGAATCACTTTGACTCTGCACCCTCGCCGTATTACCAACTTGAGTGCAGAGACAAACATGCTCTTAGGAGGCGCTCTGAAAGTGCACCACCTTTGGGCAGCCCTATTGAGGGATGCAAGTTTGTTACTGCACTCACTTGAAAGGAAAGCTCTAACTCCTTCTTGAGAATGCAGGCAGGCTGCTGCCTGCACTGTGAAATGAGGAGCAGCTTTTAAATGGTTACTCAGTATTTCACCTAAATGCAATACCAAGGGCAGCGTAGGTTTGCTTTTACCTTGAAGGCAGCACATTTATCACAATTGGGCTCATTTTCCCTGTTTGAGCCTGGTGCACCTTTGAAAGGTGCACTATGGTTTGAACAGGGAAAATGCCTCCATTTAGTAAATCGGATCCGGAGGCAATAGCTAATGGAACCAGAGTGGGAAAGTCACAGACCAAGGTCAAATACACAGTCTACAATGGTTATCAACTACTGTGTGTCATTCTTATACAGATGGCACAGTAGGTTTATTGCTGAACAGGTGGAACAAAGTGTAGGATGGGATGCATCAATCAATTTCAGCCACTGGTAATCACTCTGGGTTTTTGGTGGGCAGAAAATGGTCACTTCACATCTATTTGTAAAGGTGGCAGATTGGGCTTTTTGTTCACATTTCCCACTCTTTCTCCTCTCTTTTGAGAGTGGGTGGCGAACAAGATGGTACTGCTTTTATTACAATGAAACAAATGACTCCCTTCTATGTTATTGCATGCTTCATCCACTATTTTGTAAGGTTGTTGCAGAGCTGACTGTGAGCAACTGCACCAAGTTCTTTCAATTCTTCTGTAAGAAAATCATATCCATATATGGCTCCGTCGACCCTCTACAGGATCGCGTCACTGTTGCAACTGAACTTCCTATAATGACCAAAGAACAAACCCTCACCTCGTGGCCCGCCGTCATCACCATTCAAACCACTGCTACAATGAAGATCATCCACTCGGGGGCCCCAATGACTCTTGCACCTTCACCAAAGACTCCTAAGGCTCAGCAAAGCACAAATACCCATCCTAAACTTTTCCATCAACTCAGCCATTTTCCCAGCTAACTGGAAACATGCCACCATCGTGCCCCTGCCACACTTTCCAAATACAGACCCATCTCCCTCCTACCGTACATGACAAAGGTTTAAAGGAACTAATCAACCAGTGCCTTACCAATCACCTCAGCAACCACCAGCTTCTCAAACCCACAGTCCAGATGAAGGCCCCACCACAGTAAAGAAATAACACATACACAGGAGACACTGCAGCTCTCATTCTCCTGGACTTGGCATGTTCTCTGGTCTCACACCCCATTCTCATCAGGCGCCTGCACACAATTCCCATCCAATGACACGGTTTGCTCTGGATGGGCTTCATCTTAACGGATAGAACACAGGCTGTCAGCCTACTGCTTTACTCCTAAGATGCTTGCAAACTCATCTGTGGAGCACCTCCAGATTTGTTTCTCAGCCCCACCCTCTTCAAAGCTCACATAATCCCTCTTGCCAAGGTCATTCTTGCACACACCATAAACATCCTCTTCTATGCCAACTACATGCAACCCCTACTCTCACTCACGGACGAGAATCTCAACACAAGGAACAAGTTTACTGTTTGCATGATGCTAATTTGATGAAAGCTAAAGTCTCAGGCTCACCACTATCAAGACAAATCTCAACGCAGCACCCACTGAACATGATGGCACAAGTCAACCCTGTCACTACATACTGCTTCAACATCGTGAAGAAGATGAGAAAGATACTCAAATGACTACCAAGCAAGACTAAAAAAAGTCACCCATGCCCTAGTCCACAGCAAGTTGGACTACGGGAACACCCTCTAAACTGGGATCACCAAGTATAAAAGGCTATAAACACCATCCAGAACTCCACAGCCAGGCTCATCCTCAACCTCTCCCTCCAAAACTCAAATTACACCACATCTCAGAGAGCTCCAAAAAACAGGCTCATTTCAACTCCTTACATGCGCATTCAAAGCATTGAACAACTTAGGCCCCACCTACATCAACATTCGCATCTCCTTCCACCAACAACTCAGCCACATCCTCTCCACTGGACTCCGACTACTTCACTATTTCATGCATGCACAGAACCAGATCAGGAACACAAACCTTATCTTACATCGCTCCCAAAGTGTGCAATGACCTCCCACTCCACATCAGAAACTCCTCCTTTCTTCTTAAATTCTGCACGAAACTGAAGACCTGTTTTTTCAATTACCAAAATACCATAAGCAGATTTTGGGACACACACCTGCTCGGCACCAGGATAGCCTTGGTGTGATAGCATGCTTTACAAATACACAAAGCATAACACGGATGGTAAAATATACTGTAATCCAAAATATATTAGTTTTTCTGGGGGACAAAATAATTTCCTCATTTAAGTACAATATTTAGCACTCAATTTCACTGCCATAATTTTCTGTTTTACCAGTGCTTTTGCAAAATCCAAAATATTCTATTTACAATCTATTTAAAGGTAATATTAAATCAATAAGTCAATTATGCACAAAGCCTTCTATGATGTTACTAGTTCTAAGTGCATAAGGTTCCTGTAATAATTTGAGTATAACTCAAGGGCAGTCAAAACCCACATTATAATATAATCACAGTCCTTGTTAGAGAAAACCCACAAAAGTCACTAATTAAACCTGTTCTCAACCCTCTGGAAGCTTGGCACAAATCAATCAAGCTTAACCTAGGGGCAAAGTGTAAATTATTTATACAGTGCTCAAACAGTAATAAAGTGAAAATCCCAAACAAATTTAGAAAAATAGATTACATTAATAGATTTTATGATGCCAAAACAACAAAAATCCAATATATAGAAAAGGAGATATAAAGTTTGAAATAAAAATAGTGCTAAAAAAGCCCAAAGCACTGACCAAAGTTATCTGTTTGACACAGGTCAGTCAAAAGTTAAGGCCGACCGCAGTGGAGCATAGTTTGGATGCAGGGACCAGGTTCGTAACTACTGACTATAAGAAACATTTATGTGGAAAAGTGGTCCTTGATGAGTCGTCAACCTGGCAGGTTCGAAGCAGGTCTCATCAACAGCAGATTGCTGAAAAGTAATGTCGCAGTGCAGTCATCAACGCAGATGAGAAAGCCCTGAGTGGGCAAAGTCTATTCTAGGAAGGCTTCGTTTTCAATGGGTTACTGCTCAGCGTCAGTCCTGTGGAAGCACTCATTGTTCTGACTTAGAGAGTTTTCTGGAAGTCAAATCTACTTCAGTGGGCCGACCGGTGATTCGAATTTGATGGCTGCAGCTACGATGTCAATCCCACTCTCAACTGTTTCTACAGGCAGAAAGCTGGTCAATAAGTTTCTAAGTCCTACTTCTTGCAGTTTGTGGACAAGAGGAGAATACTCTAACACCAGCCAAGAGAGCACCACTTGAGAGGGGGGGGGGGGGTAGAATGAATTCCAACAAAGATAAGTAAGGTCCATTTCATTCCGATCAGCTGGGCAGTTGCATTAAAAATGGATCTGGAAGCTTGTTGTGTCCATTCTAGCTCAAACAAGACGTCAGCCAATAAGCCCTTGGAATTATCTTGGGGTTCCTAGGCTCAAGACAAGCAGGTCCAGTTTTCCTTCAGGTTCTAACAGACAGCAGAGCAGTCCTTTTGATTCTTCACAGGTCCATAAGTGTTCTGGGAAGGGTACTGGGGATTCCACATTTATGCCCAGTGTCAGCCTGTGATTGAGGGAAACCCCTGGCTACTCCCTAGCCAAAAGGATAAAAGTTCCAGTGATGATAACCCTACATAGGTTTGCAGCACTTAATGTGTTTCTTATGTCCATTATCCCATGGTGCCCCTCTCTATCTAAATCCATCATGGAAGAACCTTTCTTCGCCTTGTCGGAGTTTCCTGTGCCCCCTAGAGGTTTGGCTGATAACTGGTCACTCGAAACCAGCTCATCGGTAGCTTCCCCATTCCATTCAGTGTGGAGCCATGCTGACAAGCAAGACAAAGGGGATTTTGCCCCTGCAGATGATTTGCTCATGCCACCACACATTCTGCCACTAAATAGGGCTTCCAAGATATCTTCCTGCACATGCAAGATTTACTCATATTGTTCTTCCCTAGGTTGGGCTAGCCTAAACAAAATGGCCACTGACTAATTACCTCTTCTACAGCTGTTCTTGAGGTGGTACCTGTTCACCTCTAGGATATTCCCCCCAAGCATATGAAGCTAGAGAGGGTATCTTCTAAAACAAAAACACATCTCAATAAATTAGTTTTGTTATACTTGGAAGCACCCCTGGAATAGAAAATACAGTGGCAGCAAGCCATGAGTGATCATCCGTAGCTCAATGGTTATGTTTGAAATATGAGAGTAGTGAGAGAGAGTTTAAGCCATTAATTTTCACATAGCCTTAGATATTCACTGTACTTGACAGACAATATTCAAAACTGACAAATCTTGGTAAGTGCAGGGAAGGACATAAATGAGCACTAAACAGGCTACCACTTATTTTATTTTAGTATCTCATTACAGTGGCACTTTGAAAGGAAGAGAGAAGCAGAGCAAGATCATCGAAAGCTTCACCTGAATAGATCATGCAAGGAATCTGAAATATTGTTAGTCCCAGTGGAGCTGTATGTTATGGAGCAATTGCTTAGACACCTTTTATCCTTAAAGGTCTTGAAAAGGTAATCAAGTGGCAGCTAAATGAACATCTTAGGCCATCTATCTTTGTGTTAATAAGCAATCACGTTTCCAACCAATACGTAGTACAAAAACATCTCTATGAACCTTACTATGATTACGGAGGTCCATTGGACTGCCATAGCTAGGGTAGAAGTGTGGGCACTGCCGTTCCGGCGATCTGACAGCCCCATTACAACACTGGTGGTTGGACTGCTTTGGCACCGCTGCAAGTGCCAGGGATCAAAGTTCCCTGGCAGTGTTGCGGCGGTCTTGAGGCCTCAATATGCTTGGCGGGGCACTACTTGCACCCCCAGTTCCTTCAGGGCATGGACTTAACTGTCCATGCCCTGTATGAACTGCCTTTAATGCTCCCATTATGGTACCTTTTTCAAAGGCACTGTTGTGGGACAGCCAAAGAACTGCTCGTCAGAGACTTTAAAAGTCGTACTCTGGAGGGTATTTTTTAATGGCTTTGGTTGTTCCAGAGCAGGGCAGCATTGTGGCGGCCCCGCACCAAGACCGTCAATGTCATAATAAAGCAATAAAAAAAACATCAGAGGGAGAATCTTGTAATCTTTACCTGTACTCCAGAGAAAAATGATCCTATGCAAATCTGATACTGGCAATTTTGGTTCTGATCTGTCCTAAAAAGGGAGAAGATCCTGAGCACTCTGTTTGCCTCTTTGTGAGCAATGTCAAAATTGTAAGCAAGCTCATTTAACTTGCACAGATCCTTTCAGGGTGTGTAATAAACTGAGAGGTGAACTCGGTTTGGTCCAAGAGGAAGAGGAATAGAGAGATTCTTCCCCATGCTTGTAGATAACTAGTGCTACTTGAAATCACTGTATGTCATCATCATTGTTGAAATTTGAAGATGGTTTATATCATATCATATTAATCTTATCCACATTAGTTCATTGAGTGTTATTGCTTGTGGACTGGTGGGTTAAGCGAACCACACCACGGTCTGCAATGGCGGAATAGTTATAGACTCTGCAGACCAACAGACATATCTAGACAAATCTAGAACACCCTCCTTCCAGCAGCTATGCACTCACCTTCTTTAGTCTTCACTTCAAGTAACTTTCAACCAGGTCCCAAGGCATGGTTGTGGTTGGTTAGAATACATTGTAGAAATACACACCAGATAGGATTTACTTCATACATTATCTTCTTTGTGGTGAGGATTCTCTGCCCATCGGTCTGGGAATTTATTGTGCTTTACATTTTCAGTTTATTATGATGTAGAATTTTTCAACATTTAACTGTGTCAAATTTAGGGAAATCAATAACACAAACCACGTTTCATTATAGTTAATAAAAAACCTTGATTGTTGAAGTCCATATTTCATTGCAGATGTATCTGTTGTATACAGTACATAACATACAATACAAAGAAGGTGAACCAGATACTTATTATAACCAAATCAGTTTTTTTTAAATTTGTTTGCATTTTTACATTAGACCAAGGATTTAATTAGATGTTTCAATGTATTATACTTTATGTATTGCTCTACTACAGTAACATATTTTTCAAAACGTAGTACATATAATAATGTGCGTTACTGGGCATGAACATCATGGGGTGGCTCTTTATACATTGAGGTTGAGCGGTACTCCACCCAGTGTGTGCCAGGGCATCAAGGGCTGCTAACATGGTAACACTGCAGGTGTGGGAGCCGTACCTCCAATAATCATCTGAGCCCCAATATTTGGTAATGCAGAATTTTACCTATTCAGTTTTGTTTCCAAACCTCCAGTTGGTCTTGCGGAAACAGAATACTCTCAGCAAAATCTCACAAATTTAGCAGACTCAAAACAAGATACATATGGGAACATTAATAACTGACTTCTAGATCAAAAATAAAGCAAAATGGACTTATTATAGAATTATTCATTAATGCGGTACAGAGAAGAATGCATAAATCACCATGAATGCCCATATACAGACATACAAAATCATAAGCTTAGTTTAAATAAAATCCCTAGTTAAGTAAATCATTGGAAAACCTCAGTAGTCAAACTCATAGAGAGTGCTGACAGCATCCCAATAGAAAATCTAAGAACAAATGGATAAAGTCTCAGAAATAAATTTGAAAATGTAAGCCCTACGTGAGGAACACATATCCCCCCAAAAAGTCCTCTGCAAAAAAAAAAACCGATTCCCAAGATCCAAGAGCTTTTATACACAATTCACATAAGCTAGTAATAAATTCAGTAAATTCAGCATGGTATGATCATTGTTAGGGTTGCATTGGTAAATCATAAACAACAATGTAATGCTTTAAATCTTTAGCTCTATCCCACTCAAAACAAGATACATATGGGAACACTAAAAACTGACTTCTAGATCAGAAATAAAGCAAAATGGACTTATTATAGAATTATTCATTAATGCGGTACAGAGAAAAATGCATAAATCACCATGAATGCCCATATACAGACATACAAAATCATAAGCTTAGTTTAAATAAAATCCCTAGTTAAGTAAATGATTGGAAAACCTCAGTAGTCAAACTCATAGAGAGTACTGACAGCATCCCAATAGAAAATCTAAGAACAAATGGATAAAGTCTCAGAAATAAATTTGAAAATGTAAGCCCTACGTGAGGAACACATATCCCCCAAAAAAGTACTCTGCAAAAAAAAACAGATTCCCTAGATCAAAGAGGTTTTATACACAATTCACATAAGCTAGTAATAGATTCAGTAGATTCAGCATGGTATGATCATTGTTAGGGTTGCATTGGTAAATCATAAACAACAATGTAATGCTTTAAATCTTTAGCACTATCCCATTTCTTAAATTAAAATACATTTTACACCTTCTCCCTCAGCAACTGGGCTCCGTAGATGTACAGCACATAATTCATAATTCTTCAACATTGGCTCATGGAATAAGTACACCTAAAACAAAGGGTGTCCTTGAAAATGATGCTATGGGTACATGATGGAAGCTTCAATATGCCTCAGCATAAACCCTTTCACTTCTGAAGGCTCCAATGTGCTTCTCACCTTAATTTTCAGCTATTTGAAAATTGATACTTATGTGTGACAAATTCCCAAAACATCTGTAATTGGTACACATTCCCTAGAAAACACAGGGATTTGAACTAGGTTGAAATGCATTGGGTGGGTTACCAAGACGCATGTAGCAGTCTGCCAAAGTCAGATTTATTTATATTTGTCATTGATTTACAGCCTGACCACGTACTGGCACTTGGGAATTTTGAAATGCCATTTTTTTTTCAATGCACATTTGCTTGTATTTCCCATCCTAAATTACACCACTCTTAAACTGTTTCTAAAATATTAAATCATTTAAAAGAATTGTCATTTATATTCTCCAATCATGCAGTCATGACAGCAATATCAGGTATCCGTGCTATAAATTATGCTATCTTGCACTGACGGTTTATGATTTCTGAATTATTCCTGGATGCTTCTCCAAACCACAATATCATAGAACCTCATTGCTCCTCTAAGCTGACTCTTTGATTGGTGTGCCTCAGAGCAGCTCACTGCCTTTGGTTATATGTTCATCATAGTATTTTTGTTTCTTATGTTTCTCATTGCTTGGATGGGCTGTCCATCAAGGCCATGGCTTTTCAAAGATGATCGCATTATCCTATTTGATTCCCATTAGGTTTTGTTGAGTTGCCATCAATTAGTCTTTACTTGGACTACAAAATGTGGTCTAGCTTGTAGTTGAAAGCCACTGTTTTTCCTTGATGATTATTCTTCGATGAGAATTGTTTTTTTTATGTTGCTGTTCTGTGTCTTTTTTTCTCAAAAAGTGCATGATGCTTGGATGACTCAGCCTCTCATGGAGACACTGTGCTGTTCATTACTCATCCTTGTGTGTACATTTGTATACCTTGCTGTCATCATCACATGCTTTCTTTTGTTCTTTAAGCTGCAATGAGAGGGCCATGGCTTTGGCACCCCCAACAGACGGCTGTGTCACGCTGATGATCCGAGGCTCAGAAGGCTGTCCTGTTACAGAGGACCCTTGACAGCTGCATTTATGTGCCAGGAAAGCAGGTGAGGGGCGATGGATGGTCTGAGTAGATCTGTTTTTCAAATTCTTTGCTACCATATTCTATAGTTATTTTTACCCTTCCTACTATCCTCATTGCTGCTGCTCTGCCACCCGCCATTTCATCTCACAACCAGGGACCGTGGCTCCAATGACAAGAGTCCTGATGCTCACTGCAAGTGGCTGGTCGAAAGGAGCTGCTTACTGACAAGGTGCAAATGATTTCATGATTCGATATTTGACTCTTTCTTCTTGGGAGTGAGCTTTTAACATTGAGCTCTGATCTTGCTATCTCTATATTATACAGTTGGGCATAGTGAGTTTTTACCTTAAACTTCTGGAAACAATTTAACACTATTTTAAGAACATTTTCTAGTTTGGGTGAATAACACATTTAATTAACCCTCCTTATACAGTGGATTACTTCCTGGGTCACACCAGTGAGGTTAGAGATTTTAATAAAACAACTTCTTTTTGTTTTAAAACTCCTGGATTGGGGTACCAACATAAACAGTCACTAGAGAAGTGTGGTTGAGTTGGTGAAGTGGAGAGGTACTATGGTGAATGTCCCTATATCAAACAGTGCTACTGGAGCTATCTGTAAACAAATATGTATCCGTCTCAGCTAAACAGCCTAAAAAAGGCTTGAAATGCCCCTCAAAGTCTCCTTCTCCATTAACATTGGAAGAATTACTGGAGGAGATCAAAGCTCCTTAAAGCCTTTAATTGTAGACATAAATGCTACTTTGGGGAGAATGGAGGAATAATTATCTCGCTTGAATCACAGAATTACTGAAGCAAAGCAAAGAATAAGTAAGACTAAGGATCACATTAACACATTTAAAGATATTTCCCAAAAACCTGAATCTCGAGAAAAAAACTGAGGGCTTTTTTGAAAATAGAAATGGGAGAAACAATCTTCACATCTGTTTCATTCAGGAGGTTTCAGAGGGCTTGGACATGTTATCCTTTCTTTAAACTCTGCTCTCTGAACTGTTGAAGATTTCAAGAACAGCTCCATTCATTATACAAAGAGCTCACAGAATCAGTCCACGATCTACTGCAGCTTAGTCTACTGCCAAACCTTGGGTCAATATTGTATACTTTCTGCGATATAGACTTGATGACAGCTCTTTTGGTGGCTAAAAGAAGAAACAGCTGTATTGGGAAAGTTGTACAATTTCTATCTCTCAGGATGTATCAAAGGCCATGGCTAACAGATGGAAAGAAGTTCTAGACCAAGACCACATCCTAAAGATAAGAATGCTCAATATGGCCTCATGTATCCCTGTCTTTTCTGAGTCACACATCCTACTCTTTTGAAGATCCATTTAAACTAAAAGAGTTTAACTAAAATAAAAAGTCTCATTCAATGGACCTAGGTCAGGATTCTGTATCTTGAAGAAATTCCCTCTCTGTTTCTTTTTTTCCTTATCCTCTTAAGTGGTTTATTCTGTTATTAACTAATGACATTTATTGTTATTGTTTACTCCCTATTTACACCACATTGATACCCTTCTGCTTCATATATATATTTGCTTTCATTTAGAGGTTACAACCCATATGACATGGGTCTGATGCCCTGGCTAGTCTTGTTTTGATAATTGCTCATACGCGCTTCTGGGGCTGTATTATTTTTGATGTTACACTCCCTGTGGTAAGTTTTTGTTCCTATTGTTCTTTCTTAACCACAACTCTTGTTATGTATTACATTTGACTCGTATTCCAAAGGTTGTGTTTTTCAAATCTCCACTTTACGTGTACATGTATAAAGTTGAGGACTGCCTATCTTGACTTGTCTGGTGTTCACCCCTTACGTTTCTCTTCTGTCTAGTATCAGTTATTTTATTCATATTTATGACTGTGTTGTTACTTCACTTGTCATCTCTTTTGCTTTTAGAATTTGTGTCTCCATAGGTTCCATGGATAGTTGATCTCAATTGTTGTTCTTTTCTCTTTTTCTGATGGTCATTTCACTTTTCTCTATTATCTGGCTTCTTTGTGATATTTCCAACAGATCCTACTTATCCTCATGTCTCCATTTTGAATTAAAGCATGGGATGTAAATGGTTTAAAAAGCCAGTCAAGAGGAAAGGCACATCTTGTTAGGCTTAATGCTCAGTTAGTATTTTTGCAACAAGTACATCTATTATCAGATGATATTGGAATGCTGAAAAAGCAATGGGTGAGGGAGATTTTGGGTTCATCTGCCATACATAATATAAATAAGGAGAGGGCTGATGGGCTAGGGAGGTCAATCTCAGATCTGGGGAACTGGGTTCGAGTCTCGGCAATGACGCTCAACATACTGTGATTCTGGGCAAATCACTTATTCTCCCCATGCCTAACAAAAATGAATGTCTCCTTGTGTAACGTAACTGGTGCACATGTAAAGGTCTCTGATACCTTATACCATCGGGTCAAGTTTGTGCTATGTAAAACTCCCCCCCAAATAAATAGAGTTGTTACTTTTTATACTAAGTTACATTTAGGCACTGTATCTCAGCAATCTTGCCCGGAGAATCAATGGATTATTACTGAGGTTAAAAACATTATACACCATTTTTTATAATGAATTTGTATGGTCCTACTAATTCAAGGAATGTTTTTGGAGAGCAGCTTTGTCCAAATAATGATGCACCTTAATGACAGCATTATAGTTGTAAGGGACTGCCACCAAATTATAGATCCATTCATGGATAAAAACTTGTTTCTAAAATATGTCCCCAATCCATCTCTAAAGATTTTTTTTTAAACTTTCTCAGAGAGCTCAGTTAGATACTTGGAGAGTACATAAACCTGATTGTAAAGAATATTAATTTTTCTCTCCTGTGCATATTACTCAATCCAGACTTGACTATGTTTTTTAAGGAATACTTTGCTTCCAGTAGAACTTCATGCAGAAGTAGGGGGTATATTAATCTTGGCAATTAATGTCACCCCAGTTACTGTCATGCCAAACATACTGCCTGGCAAAGGGGGAACTATTTGGTGGCACTTTAACATCTCACTATTATCTGATAAACAAATCTTTTCCCTTTTATAATTGTTTATGAAATAATTGTTTGAGCTGATTTCCTTAGGAGACCCTTCAGTTACTATTTTCTGGGATTCCTTCAAGGAAGCTGCTTAAGGCTTTATTGTCAATTATGGATGTAGCTGGGAAATGCAAGGAAGCCCACAGAAAATCATCTAAAATCTTAGCAGAAATAAAGAATTTAGAACATGCTAATTCACCAATAGAAATAATAGAGATTGTCTGTATCGAAAGATAAACAAATCAGGTTTCACAAAACCTCAACGGAAGAGGCTTGTTGGTATGTAACAAAATTAAGTGCTAGAATTCTACATCTGGAAAAAAGTATTGGCTACCTACTTTAAAATCAAAAAGACAAATCTCAGATTAAACATATTGTCAACAAACGTGAAATTAAGGTTTTCAAAGACAATGATAGTTCTGATTGCTTTGTAGAACACTATAAAAAGTTATACTCATCTGAGGGAAATTCTTCTGAACCCAAACTAACCAACTATTTCACTGGTCTAACCCTAAATGAACGTTCAAGATTGATTTCTCTGAGGTTGAGAAGAAGTTCGATATTACTGAAATTTGTGAAGCTCTTACTAGACTTTCAAAAAGACAATGCCCCAGGTCCAGATGGTTTCACAGTGGAATTATTGTTATTGTTCTCATACATCTTAATTTCTCATTTATTTGCCCTATGCAGCTATTCCCTCTCACTTGAGAAAGCATGGGGTATGTTTACAGAAGCAATGTTGTATCTTAGCCTGAAAAAAAGAACCCTCTTTCTGTAAACGTTATAGCTCAATAAATGTTGATTGTAGGATATTCGCAAAATCCCTGATTTTGTGTACAGAGAAAGTTTTGCCAGGACTAATTGATCTGACAAACAGTTCATGTTAAAGGCCTAGCAATTTCAGAACATTAAAGAATCTTTTTGAAAGGTATATATGAGATTCAGGAAGAAACGCATCCAAGACTGCAAATAACCTTGATGCTGACAAATCATTTGATCAAGTTAACTGAAACGTTATGTACAGAGTTCTCTAATGACATGGTTTTGGGCCATTGTCCTGAGTTACACTTCTTTATTACACTTGTGTCCAAAAAGAAGTGCTTTTTTTAATTGTTTTCTGTCTCCATCATTTCTCCTAAAAAGAGGCACTCATCAGAGTTGTCCTCTGTCTCCTTTGTTGTTTTTACTAGCTTTAGAACCTTTTCTTGATGTACCAAATTCAATTTTGCGAAAATATCCTTATCTGCTATCTACTGGCGGTCCCCAGCTTCACAGCCACGTTTAGCTACCACAGGGAACTTGGTCTCTCATACATCTCTTACATTATAAAGATCAATTCCCTACTTCTATGGCATGAGGTGGGAGATGGGCTTTAACAGAAATGTAATCATGGATTGCCTTAAGTTGGATAGGGTGGCGAATATGCCATGGATTAGCTATATATAAAGTATGGCAAATGACGTAGGCCATCCGGAATATTTTGAAAACCCAAGTAGTCTGTAAACGGTAACACGTAAAGCTCTAAAGGCTCATTGCCTGAACCATCTAGATAGTAAACGTTGGTTCATTGAGACAGAGAAGAAATCAGTCATGGAAAATCATTTGATGGCCACACGCATAGGCCTACAACCCTACCTGGCTTTAGTACAGAGTAGTTATTCCCGAATGCTTCTGGCCCGATTTAGTTGAGGATCCTTTTTTAGATTAGTCACATTTCCCAAAATAAATAAGTGGACAAATCATTCCCCGATAAGTCCATGTGATGATACTTCCATATTAACATCCATGCATTGCACTTTATTTTGTAAATACTATGTATTTCCGAGGAAAACGTTTTTAATTCCTATCCTTAGAAGATGGGACCTAAGACAATGTAGAACTGCCTTTTTAAGATTACAGATGCTGGAAAATGATTATACTATTATTGCTATCTCTTTCTTCTTAAGGCCTGTTATTAGGTTCCGGAACACAATGTGAACCTATTGTGTAAAATCGATATGTGTATATATATATGGATTTTATCATGTTTTCTCTTCAAATTACGTATTTTTAAATTGTGAATGTATGGATTGCTCTGCGTATCTCCCCTGTATCGTGTAACATAATGTTGGGAAAAAAAAAGACCTTTCTCATTAAATTGTTTTTTGGATTGCTCTGCGTATCTCCCCTGCATTGTGTAACAAAATGTTGGAAAAAAAACTGACCTTTCTCATTAAATTGTTTTTTAACATTGTGTTTTTATGATTTTAATGAATCTAAAATCAAATAAAGCTCATTTGATTTGATTTGATTTGACTGCTTGTCTCCCAGCGATAGTTTTCTTTCTAATACTTTGTGGTACAACTATAAAATAAAAATCAACAATAAAACTTTATCCTGGAAAATTTGGAAGGCTAGTGGAACTAATATGTTCTCTACATTTTTTCAGGACTCTACAATCACACATTACCACAAAGTAAGTCTCAGTTTGCCATGCTTTCACAGGGCTCAAAGTTACCCCCAAAGTCTGGATTTAAATGTGTTTACCATGCCTAATCTACCCTAACTATATATTTGCATGTACGAATGCACCAGATACCAATGTTAGCATGTATTAATTAGAAAAAGAATGCATT
Organism: Lissotriton helveticus; assembly: GCF_964261635.1. Taxonomy (NCBI): domain Eukaryota; kingdom Metazoa; phylum Chordata; class Amphibia; order Caudata; family Salamandridae; genus Lissotriton; species Lissotriton helveticus. The sequence continues at coordinate 253,531,225 of NC_136057.1, read as the reverse complement.
ATTCAGATGACCTTAAGTTAGCATGACTCGGCTACAAATAGCTTGAATTGATCTCATATTTGCAGAAAGAAATGTGCACTTTTTCAAAATATGAACAAGCTTTTCCATGTAAATGTGTTTCCATGTCTGCATTTCCATTACAGAAGACAGCAAAATATAAACTGGGTCGATGGTCTCTGTGTTAATAATTGTATTACTTAGTGTTCCTCTCAAGGAAAGCATATTCAGGATCTTCTAATCTTTGTAACTTTCAAGGTCTTTTACTCAGGCATTTCCTATTGTATTTCTGTTGATTGTATTTAAGTATTACATAAACATGATGTCAATTCCTTCAATTGCTATGTGCACCTCATTCATCAATTTGCAATAGAAGGGGGTGTTTCTAGATGTATCCCATGAATGTATCAGAATATTCATTGGCTTACACTAATGATACATTTCAACCCTTATCACATCTCTTCTCACCATTGACCGCGGCTTTTCTGTCTAAAACCCTGTAAAAGATGAAATTCTTAGGCTATGTAACAGATTTACTTAGATTTTCTATGACTTTCCTGGCCTCCCATGACTTGTTCTATGACTTTCTTTGACTTTCTAGCTTTTCAGACTTTACGTTAGTCTGTCATGTGATTTATACAGAGGCCCTGATAATGAGTGTAGGCGCTAATTAGGGCACCTGAAAAATAACAATACCACTTGGTGTGTTATTTATCAGGTGCGATAAATAGCACCTATTGCAAGCTTAAGGGGAATAATATGCAGAATCCACATGATGTGGTAAATACTGTATTTACCGCATCAAGCAGGGGATTCTGGGTAGGAAAACATTGGGGGATTCATGCAAGCTATACCTACCTGGTGTCTAGTTTTCAGAAATGTGTGGGCTTGGTAGGTTTCCCTAGAGTGCCATAAAGCCTGGGGCCAAAAACTCAGGTGCCCCCCTTGCAAAACCAAGTCATTTTGTGATAGATAACTTTGATGTCCCCACAATAAGTTATGAGTCCTTGCCTGTCGCGGGCACTTTTCCCACCCACTTGAGTGAGGTAGTAATGGCGAAATGCTTGGTGGCAGGAAACTTTTGTCAGCCCGGTGAACCCACGACTTTGCCACACAAAAATGTAAGAAAGATTTAACTTTTTCTGATAAAGGTCAGGTTTGTAGATGATTCTGGGTAGAAAAACTTTGGTGAGTCCACGCAAACCATATCTCGGTGGACTCACCCTGGTGTCTTGTTTTCAGAAATGTGTAGGTTTGGTAGGTTTCCCTAGATGGCCGCTGAGCCTGGGGCCAAAAACCCAGGTGCCCCCCCTTGCAAACAAGGTTGTTTTGTGATAGGTCCTTTTGATGTCTCCACAATAGGTTTTGGGACCTTCCCTGCTGTGGGCACTTGGCCCACCCACACAAATAAGGTACCATTTTTATCAGGAGACTTTGGAGAATGCTGGGTGGGTGGAAGTTTGTGGATCCACTGAGATTGCAGAACTTTACAAGAGATTCTAGTAAATAGAACCTGGTGAGAGCCACACAAGTCACCCCATCCTGGATTTCCCTGGGTGTCTAGTTTTGAAAAATGTATAGGTTTGCTTGGTTTCCTTAGGTGCTGGCTGAACTAAGGCTGAAAATCCACAATTAGACAATTTGCAAAAAAAAGGTCAGTTTTCAATGGAAAAATGTGATGTGTCCACCTTGCATTGTGGACTGTTTCCTGTCGTGGGCACCAGGCCTAACCACACAAGTTAGGTACCATTTTTATTGGGAGACTTTAGAAAAAACAGAGGTTTGTGGAAGCTAGTGGATTGATGCAGATTCCCAAATTTCTTTCACAGAAATGTGAGGAAAATGTGTTTTGTTTTTAGAAAGATTGAGGTTTGCAAGGAATTCTGGGTAACAGAACCTTGTGAGAGCCACACATGTCACCCCATCCTGGATTTAACTGGGTGTCTAATTTAAAAAATGTATATGTTTTCTAGGTTCCCTTAGGTGACGGCTAAGCTAGGGTTCAAAACCTACCACTAGGCACTTTGCAAAAGAAGGGTCAGTTTTCACTGAAAAAATGTGGTGTGTTCACATTGGATTTTAGCCCACTTCCTATCGCTGTCTACCCTCACAAGTGAGGTACCCTTTTTATCGAGAGACTTTGTGAAATGCGGTGTGGGTGGAATTTGTTTGCATCCACTCAGACTCCAGATTTTTTTGAAACATCAATGTGGGGAAAATGTGGTTTTTTTTGCAAACTTTGAGGTTTGCAAGGGATTTTAGGTAACAGAACCTGGTGAGAGCCACACAAGTCACCCTATCCTGAATTTCCATTGGTGTCTTGTTTTTAAAAATGTGTAGGTTTGCTAGGTTTACCTAGGTGCCGGCTGAGCTAGGGTTCGGAATCCACATCTAGGCACATTGCAAAAAATGGGACCGTTTTCACTGGAAGAATCTGATGTGTCCACGTTGTATTTTGGGCCTTTTCCTGTCACAAACACTAGGACTACCCACACAAATTTGGTAGCGTTCTTATCAGCAGACTTAGGGGAACACAGAATAGTAGAACAAGTGTTATTACCAATTGTCTTTCTTTGCATTTCTGCCTTCCAAATGTAAGAAAATTTGTAAACAAAAAGGTCATTTTGAAGGATGACCTCTAATTCACATGATTGTATGGGTACCCACAATTTTGGAGATGTGCAAACAAATACTGCTTATGAACTCCATATTTTGTTCCCATTTCAGAAATATAGTGGTTTCCTTGTACCTATATTTCACTCTTTATATATGTTACCAAATGAATTGCGGTAAACAATGAATAACGATTGCATGATGCAGTTCAGTTTTTGGTTCTGGGCTCCTCTGGGTCTTGGTGAACCTACAAGTCCTATATATCCTCACAACCTGAAGGGTCCAGCAGATTTAACAGTATATGGCTTCCAAAGTCTGTCATACAAGTTACAGGTGAAAATGTTGCCACAAAAGGCTGTATTTTCCAATATTTTCAATTTTCAACTGTTAGTTTCTATTAAAAAAAAAACTTAAAGGATCTACACAAATGACCTCTTGTTGAATTAAGAATTTTGTTTAGGTTTCAGAAATGTATAGCTTTCTGTGATCAATTATTGTTTTCATACCCATTTCAATCACTAACTGGAAGGAGGCTGAAAGCACAAAAAATTGTAAAAATGGCTGTATCCCAGTAAAATACCAAAACTGTATAAAATGTTTAGTTTTCTGACAAACGTCTGCCTGTCCCTGAAAGCTGAGAAGATGGTGATTTCAGCACCACAAACCCTTTGTGAATGTCGTTTGCAGGAAAAAACAGACGTCTTCTTCTGCAGCAATTAGTACAAGTATTTTGCCTAATTTCTGGGTCCCTTCCAGGGGAATCCACAAATCTTGGGTACCTTTAGAGTCCTCAGTGTGTTGGAAAAAAAGGGCTCAAATTTGACGTTCATACCTTATGTGGAGAAGAAGTCCTAAGCGCGAACTGCCCCAAATTGCCAAAAAAAAGCTTAGCACGGGGGTGGGGGTGGGGGCTAGCATCGAAAAGGTTAAACATTATTATAATTTGCTTTGCTTTCATTTCTTCAATTGTATGTGAACGTTGGACAGCGCTACATCAGCCTTTGGAAGGGTTCATGCTACATAAAATGATTTAAAGAATTCATTGCACCAATCAAAATAGCCAACTTTTAAACCATGTTAGCCAACCAAAATAGCCATCCAACGCAACACAAGTCAGACACCATCTAATCCGAGCACTTATACTCTGTTTTACTGCACCATTCAATGGCTTAGCTTCATGAACAGCCGATGAAATCATTCAACCAGTCCTCTGAGCAACACCCTGGCTCCCATTAGAGGAAAATACTGGATTTAAGTGTGCTCTGCTGTCCATAAACCAATCTTGGTTCTTAGCCCTCAATATGGTAAAACACTCTTCAACAGACAATGTGAGAGGCTGGAATGCTAACTACTGGGAAGAGCAATGGATGAACTCCCACAAAGTTAAGCAATCTAGAGTCTAAAATCAAATCTAGTGTCTAGAGGCAAACAATGGGGAATGCTGAGCTTATCTCGGTAGCTGTGGCTCAAGCAATTGGTTTATCCTAGATAAATAAATGTGTGTAAGCAGTACCAATGCAAATTGAAGTTGGGAACGAAGCATATTTTGTATAAGGACTTGAAAATGTAATGACAAAGGTCAGTCAAGAAGTTACGCATTTTTTTAAAGAAAAAACCTAAACTGTGGAAATAACAGAAGTTGGTTTGCTATGGGTCTGTGCTTTTCAAATTAGTCACTATGAGACAACAATGCATTAGTTTTAAAATGTGACAATGAAAACATCCCATAGAAAGATCATAAAACAGTTCAGAATGTCTTGGTATACTAGGCATTCACAAATTATGACTAAAAGCTCTTCACTTCAGTCCTGCATCTCTAGCATTTGCCATAATTGCAAGAGATCCACTTATGGTAATGAGGGCACAGGATCTGGTGAAATTCAGACTTCTTAAACGCTGTCTTAAGACCAAAACTAAACCTTAACTCTGATCTGTCCCTGCTGTTGTCCTGCAAAGCAGCACAAAGCACTAGATTCCTTTACAGCCCAGAAAAACTGGGAGCCAGGGTTGGCTCTGCTGGATAGGTCCTTGATCTCCATTTTGTCCTTTTGAGTTCTCCTAGCAGTCAATGTAGCCATTCAGAATCTAAAATACAGGGGACAGCAGGTGCAGTCCTTTGTCCTCTCATACGAAGGCAAACATTGTTCCTAACAGTAGTGTCCTGCTTCTCTTGTTTTACTTCTCTTGGATCCGAGTAGTCTGTTTTGTTGTAGTAAGCTTCAAGGTATATGAGTAGCACAGCTGTTGTCAATGGGAATCCTGAGCCTGCCACTGCAAATGTCCTGTTGAAGCACTTTCTAGAGTTGTAGCAAAAGCTATCACACAGTGCACCCTTCTTAGCATTTTTCTAGATGACAGAAGAATCACACAGCTGTTCAAGATCCTCTAGCTTGATGAAGGACCACTCTTCATCCACTAGTGGAAAGCCTACTCAAATGTGTCCTCTGCTTTGATACCTCCATGTGTGAGAGGAGCAAGCAAGTCTACCTAAGGCCATCTTCAAAGCCCTTTTCACCCTATGGCCTATCACAGAGATTACACTTCTAGAAGTTCATTGTGTGATACATTTGGTAACAATTTCATTACAAGACTGGAGGCTACTATTATGCAGTAAACTTTATTGCTGCCCCAAACATGCAGCCCTTTAAAGAACAATAATTACATCATAAGTAAAACATTCCATAGAACTTTAAAAAAGCAACATAACGAATTGGTAACTATCTATCATCCTCTTTTATTCGATGATCCTCTACTGTTAAGTATTCCCACTAGGTGGCTCTGAGTTTTACTCCATTTATGAATGATTACATCTAACTTTTACTTGAATCTATTTCCTTAACAGGCTACACAAGGGTGGTAAATCTTGCTTATTTTCTTTAGGCAATTACCCTTCCAATTTTTGTTCTGGTTTCTGCTTTCCTATTTCCCATTTATACCCTTTCAGGGCAACAATTTTTTGTAAGTTGTATCAACTTTATATTCCACAACTGATCAAACAAATGTTGTTATTTAAACTTTGATACTAGCTTTAGCCCGTCCTTGGGACTGCGGAGCACTTGACTGCTTTCTGCCCAATTCCAGCAGAAGCGATCGAACGGACCACACCCTTTGGTCTGGGCCTCCCAATGAAGTCTCTCCAAACTGACTGCTAGCTGGCCAGGCACTCGTTGCCTAGCCTTCCCAGAAACATCCAGATGGGGGTAACCTGAATTTTGGCACTGCTGATGCCCGAAACTGGACGCGCGAGCAGAGGTAGGTAATCTGACTGTGTCTCACGGAGACACTTGTCCCAACTCGTGAGCAGAGAGGGAGCATCATACCCCCTCCCCGCTTGGGGGAATGATGTATGAGTGCCATGACAAAAACAGAAAGAGTACTTCCGGAGCCCGTCACTATAATGGTGCAAACACTGCATTGCAGTGGGGACAGGCTTAACACAAGTTAACAACCGTTTGTCCTCCGAGGCTGACAAACAAAAACAAAAGGAATTCCTCAAATTGTTAATTGGCAACCGGTTAAAGCATCAATAATTGGGGAAAAAAAGAAATAAAAGGAGAAAGAGTTCCTTTTGTTTAACAATACCCTTACAAATCCCTTATCTATGTGACTAAAACAATGTCAGACAATGAGACAGAAGGGAGTACAAGCATACTTCTTAACAAAAGTATGCTAAATAATTATTTTCAGAGAGAATTCAAAACCTCATTGAAAGAGGCAGGTGAGGCTGCCCTTAGCAAAAGTATAAGAGACTATTATGAGGAGGATTTATTATCACTCTCAGAAGAGGAGACTCCCACTAGAAAAGGAGGTAAGGTGCTGAAAAAAACAAAGCTTTTAACTAATGTTATTACTAATAATGGCAGCCACTTTGCTACCAAAGAGCGAGAACAACGTCTGCGTAGCCTGTGTGCTACAAATGATCTTGGTAACCATAGCGGAACAACAATCAAGAACAGCTTTATTGGTGCAATTAGTTCAGGTGTCCATCGTGACACGAAAAGATCAAGTGGCCTTCATGGCACAAAGGACCCCAGTCTACAGACTGGAAACAAGGCCTACTCCTATGATATTCATCCTCCTACTGAGGATGAGGAGGATGAATACATCTTCAATCCTATTGAGACCCTAGATAATGAGCTCCTCACTGAGGACCTTGACCAGCCTTCTAGCTCTAAGGCCATTAAAGACCCAACAGGGGTAGAAATGTTTAACCCAAATCAAATCACATACCTGAGAGGGACAGATAGGTGGCCCATGGACCATGTGTCAAAATTCATAACATTTTGGACCCTGAATTCTCTTGAAAACGAAACGCAAAACATAATGAGGGCCGAATGCCCTGGGGCCTTTTTGGACAACAAATCTGTTATGACACAAATCTTAGACCCTGAATTAATGACCTTTTTACTTAAAGCTGGTAGGGATCCCAGAAAAGGCCTGAGCATTGCTTCAAACAATGCCAGGATAAAGTACTAGACATTTTGGGCCCTCTTGCCAGAATATTAGATCTGGCTGAGGAAGCGTCACTCAAGGGCACGCATGCAGATATTGAACTACTCCACAGTTGGAGCCAATGCCCACTTTGTCTCCTGGGTAACGCTAATGCTGGCCTGATGGCAGAGTGTAGCAGAGCCAATGAGGATAACCCCAAAGTTGGGAGATTTGGCTAACAAAGATAATAAGAGCGACTCAAATGGTCTACTTTTTGGAGAGAATTTCATTAAAATCTTGGGGAAATATGTTTCAACCTTTTCAGCCTTTAGTAAAGTTCACTCTAATATGAGATGCATGTTTGACAGTAGAGTTTTTGGAAGGGCTGACAGGATAGGACTGGCTATCAATATAGTCAGCGAAGTTCTGGAAGGCAATTCCATGGAAATAATACCTTCCACAAAGAGGTCAAGGCCCCCGCGCCGGAGGCGGCAGAGGCAACTTTCAAGGAGGTGGACATCAAGGTAAGACTCCTTAACCCTTCTGATTATTCCCTTTCAAAGGTTTGGGGAAGACTGCGCCTTTTCACCAAAAATTGGTGCCTGATAACAAACGATCCTTGGGTACTCAACAATGTAAAAGAGTTTACAATAGAATTTACCCACACACCCTATCAAAAGCACCAACCCAGAAAATTGGTCTTAGATCAAGACCAGTCAGCTTTAGTGGAATCAGAAGTGACTCAAATGTTACAAAAAGGGGCCATTTGCAGAGTCTTAGAGCCAAATGATGGTTTGTGAGTACAATCTTTTTAGCAAAGAAAAAGGATAAGGGCTGGCGGTCGGTAAAAAACTTAAAACTAGTAATTACCTTCCTAGTATACAGACGCTTCAAGCTGGAAGGTATCCATCTTCTGAGGAACATCTTACAAGAAAAGGATTGGCTTGTGAAACTAGATCTCAAAGATGCATATTTCACAATTCTTATGGATTACCACTTATAAAAATGGCGTTTCACATGGAAGGGAACAATTTATCAATTCTGTTGTCTTCCCTTTGGTCTCTCATCAGCCCCTTTGTGGTTCACCAAGATTCTAAGACATGTAGTAGCTTTCTTAAGAAAAAGGGCGTTTGATTACTGATCTATCTAGACGATATGTTAATAATGTCACAGAGTCAAGAGAAATTGCTAATACATATGAAGTCGACAATAGACCTTTTAGAGAGACTAGGATATATTGTTAATAAAAAAAAATCCCTGACAACCCCTATACCTAATCTAAAGTTCCTAGGGTTTCAATCGAATTCCATCACGAGTCAACTACAATTACCCTTAAAGAAATTGTCAAAAATAAAGAAAGAAGTAGCTAATGTCCCATCAAAAGATACACTTAGTCTAAAATCATTAGCAAGAGTGACTGGCCTACTGTCCTCTTCCATTCAGGCTGTTTCCCCAGCTCCCTTATATGACAGGGCCCTCCAGAGACTAAAATCCTTGGGTTTGAAGAAGAGTCTCTGGTATTCAGACAAGATTCTTTTGTTTCAGGAGGCTCAAGAGGACTTCCTGTGGTGGTGGAACCACCTGGACAGTTGAAATGGGAAGGCAATCTTCGGGAATGTCCCAGATTACATAGTGGAGTCAGACGCAAGTAACCTGGGGTGGGGTGCGAGACCAGATATGATAGAGGCAGGAGAGAAGTGGTCTCAAGAGGAAAGTTTACTTCACATAAATTGTCTAGAGATGATGGCTGGCTTGAACGAATTTCTGAGCTTCAAGTCCTCCATAAGGATCAGTATAGTACTATTAAGACTAGACAACTTTACAGCTGTGTCCTATATCAATCACCTTGGGAGTGCAAGGTCGAAAGCACTCACAGACGTATCCAAAAAAAATTGGTATTTTTGTTTTACCAAATTATTTACTGAAAGCAGATTTCATTTCCAGTCACCAAAACACAAGGGCAGATTGGAACTCGAGGTTTCTAAGGGACTCACGCAATTGGAAGCTGCACCCAAAAATCTTCCAAAAAATTCGGAATCTTTGGAGGTCATATCAGGTGGATCTGTTTGTTAGCAGACTAACTTATCAAGTGAAACAATATTGCAGTTGGAGACCAGATCCCAAGGCTATGGGAGAAGATGCCCTGCTCCAATCCTTGGGACAAGAAGAGCTGCTATTCCTTTCACCATTTGCTCTAATCCAGAGAGTATTACTGAAGGTACTGAGAGAGAGATACAGCATCATACTAGTAACTCCCTTTTGGAATACACAATTATGGTTCCCGGGGTTTTGGAACTAGCAGTAGACATACCACGCTTAATTCCAGGGAGTTTAGACCTTCTCTTACGACAAGAAGGAGAACAACTACCTCTCTTACACATAGGAAACATGACCTTCTTGTTTGGAGGATTTCAGGAGATTAAGCAGATATTCAGGTCTTTATGGAGAGGCTAAAAGAGTATTGGATGAGTCATGGGCACCAGGAACATGGAAAAGATACACAGGTGTATAAAGAAAATGGTCTAGTTGGTGCCTGGAACCGGATTTGGATCCCATGGATGCTCCTATAGTCGATGTAGCCAATAACTTGGCAGGCATATTTAGATCAGGCTTATGTTGTAGAACTGTTAACTGCTACAGATTAGGCATCTCGGCAGGACACTCACTAATAAACGAGAACTCTATTGGTAGTGAGCCTTTAATTCGCAGAGTAATGAAAGGGATAAGACTTAGACGTCCTTCCAGGACTAAATATGAGACTCTATGGAACATTAACCATATCTTTTACATATTTATTTCTAGTCCTGATTACTCTTAGCACTCAAAAAAACTGTTGTTTATGAAAGTAACTACTCTGTCTGCCTTATATCTTTCAGAAGCGTATCAGATGTTAGAGCATTAGAAATATGCAATAGATACTACTCTCCAGACTGAGCCCATTTCAAAACAATGTCAGAGAGTATTATTTACCCATATATTAATGATTGCAGAAAACTGCTTGATGTAAGTTGTTTGAAAGCTTACGAAAGTAGCAAGTCTGATGTTAAACCAGATGGCGAAAATCAATTACTGATATCCTTTGTGAAATTATATAAAGCAATATCTACAAGCTACTATTTCTAGATGGGTAAGAATAATTATGTGAGAAGCAGGAGTGGATTTAACAAAATTCATAGCACACTCTTCGCATGGTGCATTAGCCAGCAAATTATTTTGGGCTGGAGGTACACTTTCAGATATACTTAAAGCGGCAGACTGGTCGAGTGCTTCTACCTTTGCAAGTTTTTACCTTAGACCGGTGAAGCACGTGAGCAGTGTGGTGTTAAATAGTTTTAAACTTGCATAATGGTAGCCTCCAGTCTTGTAATGAAATGGCTATTCTCCAATTAACATACAGAGAGAATCTTGATATCGGAGGCTAACATTATCCCACCCTCCACACCCATCTGGAGTAGAAGATAAGCATCTTCTTAGAGATATACATACATTTGTTACATTGCATTTGCTGAAGTTTATAGCTTTATTTTCCTTGTATAATTCCTGGTATGAATCTGTTTTGATAACTTAATTACATTTCCTTAAAAGTTGGCTTCACCCATTTTTTCACTGTGAAGTTTCTATTCTCATCAAAGGAAATCACCCATACTACAAAATAACACTGATGGGATAAACCTTTCTTTGCAGCCTGAAGAGGATGATGCATAGTTACCATGTCGTTATGTTCCTTTTCTAAAGTTCTATGGAATATTTTACTTATGATGTAATATATGTTTTTAAAAGGGCTACATGTTTGGGGCAGCAATAAAATGTATTGCATATTGTTAGCCTCCATTGTCTTTAATGAAATCTAGATTCTCTCTGTATGTTAATTAGAGAATCGCCATTCTCTCTCGCCTCTCAATCATGTGATAAGTGGAGGTTGCCCTTTCCTGGAGTTTGATGTCCTGTATTTAATATTCCATTCTCTTCTTGCTGCTAGGGATCCCAAAGCAGGACATCTGCTCTCTGGGTTGATGACTTTAGATCAGTATTCAAAAATCTTATTGTGTAGAACTATGGTCTTTGTAGGAGATGATAACCTGACATACCAGGTTTTGGGGCTGCCATGGTTAGGCTTTTACAATATAAATGTGTGTGTGTGTGTATAAGTTTAAGGGCCATATGTATCATTCAAAATTGCGATTGCAAATGCCGAAATTCACAGAATTTTGGCATTTGCCATCGCAATTTAGCTAAGTGGGATGTATGAAAGGAGAACAGCCTTACAAAATAAGGAATCGCAAAGTTTGCGATTCCCTATTTTGCAATTGCATTTAAGAAATCGCAAATTGCGATTCCTTAAATGCAATGTAAGAGGCCCAGAAAAAGTGCAATTTGGCCTTAAGGAATCGCAGATTACCACCAACTTCAAGTTTTTTTCTTTGAAAATGCAAATTTTTGCATTTTTCCAAGTGCCATGTGGTACACATACATGCCACTAGGGTATGTGTGCCCACATGTACATTTCAGGGGTGCAACATGGTGTCCTTTTGACACCCTTAAAATTGCATTCTCAATTTGTGATTCTCTATTCGAGAATCACAAATTGAGAAGGTCTTCCCGTTCATTCCTATGGGCCTCTAGGTGCATAGGAATTAATGGAGAGGTAGTCCTTAATTGCGAATCACAACTTGCGATTAAGGAATACGAAGGATTTGCAAAATTATTTGCAAATCCTACATACATAGCATTTTGCGATTCTCAAATAGCGATTCTCTAAAAATCGCTATTTGAGAATCGCAAAACCAAAGTGTCATACATAGGGCCCTAAGGCTTTTATAATGTATTATGCTACATTTTGTATTGTATTGTGCCACACAAACACATGTGCAAAGCTTTGGTAACTATTCTCCTTCACCTTAAACAACATTCATTCCAAAACTTCAAGTTTGCCAAGGAATTTAATTTGTAATGCTAAGTACAATGATGGAATTCCCTGCGCTTTTCTATGCCAAGTTACACACTTATGCACTATAACCATAAAACAGTCTTTGTTGACAGAAAGGCTCCGTTTAGCTTGTGCACACATTGCACTTTTGGGACTGTGCAGACACATACATATCAACATAGAGTTAAGGATTCAGTGCACATTTTAAAGGTAACTAATATAATGTTAAATCTGGTGTTAACTCGTCAACAAACTCTCAATCTAATATGTGAATAATACAGCTTGGGTTGCAGTACACACTGATAATCTTCAGACCTGTTGCTATTTACGTAAAATCTCTCGAGTAGTGCAAGCCCACACTGTGACATACATAGGATGTCTTATTTGTATGCCACTAGAGCAGTTTGTGTGACCCTTACCATGTTTAAAGGTAGGAAACTCAAATACATGATGGGCGGAGTGCTTTCCATGCCACTGGAATCAAGCTATCCTGGCTGAAGAGGGGTGAAACCCCGAAACCGGTCCTAGGATGCTTGTTTCCAGTCAAGGGAGGACCTGGCTTAGCATTTCGGGTTGTACTGTTAGCAAAAAGGATACTGAGTTCCCCGGGGATCAAAAGGAGGTATGGGAAAGTGGAGACAAAACTAAAGTCAGGGAACTGGGTGTTCCCTTGTTGGAACTAAGGGACCTCACACACCCAGAAATCTAGGTGTCATGCTTCATCATTGGTCCCCTGCTCCTCGTCAGACTGGCGCTGCAATGTCTGATGGGCGCCGTAGGCGCTCTTTGTTGGAGATCTTTTGTTCCAGCCAATAGTTTGCGTGCGTGTGAGGGGTCTGGTGGTGGTGTAGTCGTGAAGGGAAAGTGAGGTTTTAAAAGGAGGTGAGTCAGTCCACAAGGGATTTTATTCGGGTGGCTGACTCCCGTATTAAAAGGGGTGGGAGGGGAGAAAGAAACTGTTTAATTGACAGCGGACTGACTCAACCCTCTAAAAGGTCGACATGTTTCATGCCTGTCTGGCAATTCTTCAGGACCTCAATACAGATGTACTACACAGTGAAAAATAAGGTAAAAAGTTAAAAAGATACAACCTCACTGGGTCAATCAGGGAGCAAGCCAACAGGTCCTACTCTAAGGGGGAACCTGGAAGAAATATATACAGGAATACCACTTTAACATTAGGTGGATACAATTCCTACTAAACCTAGGATCCAAGAAAGTGCTCCATAACCCATACAACAATGGTCTATGAGGTCAGTATCCCCAATTACACAGTGATAGGCATGGTTAACTTAGCATGTCCATTCATTGAAAATATGGCAGTGTAATGAAGGATTAAACCAATAACAATCAAAATAATAATAAAATGAAGAAGAGGTTATCACAACAATCAATAATGCTTGACTGGATTAGCGCTTACCCTACAATATAACCCTGGAGGGCCCCGCAGTCTGTTCCCGTGGGGCTGTTCGAGGAGGTAAATACCTGTGACAAGAAGAACAAATACAGGAACCCAAAGGGTTTATTTATAGGTGGGGAATGGGGTGGTTAAGTGCAGTCAGGCCAGGTTGGTAACCGGACACTGGGCCTGACTGAAGGGACTGTGATTGAGTGAAGGGGGGGACCAGGGAGAGCCATCACAAACCCCCCTCTCTCTCTCTCGACTTGTCGGCCAGCCCTGCCAGTGGGTGGCCAAACACGAAAATGCAACAGCAGGCCATGGAGCACGGCCCGCCCCGCCTCCGCGTTCGGGGCCGATTGGGTCCGGACCGGTGGTCCCCGCCCGCACCCCGTCACAGAGGTTCGGAGGGCCATGCCCCTATCGGTCCTAATGTCTGCCGTCCCTGCCGGGCACCCGACCGCCAGGTATATGTCCATTGGTCACAGAGCGGGGAGAGACCCGTGATAATGCTCTCAACGGTAGGGCCAATCACGCAAGCACCATGTCCTCTGCATGACTCGCCACAAAAATGCACACACACGCTCTTACCTTGGCATCGAACAGCAAAAGTGGAAAGACCTACCCCCCACGCACGGCGCTCCGACCGGTAGCGCGAAACAGCTGGTCCTGTCCCGGTGGGATCGGCTGGGTTATATGCTGTTTAACCGCGACTTGCCGCGTTGCGCTCTATTGGTGGGCGTGGCCAAACCACCCAGGCTGCGCATGCGCAGTGGCTTGAGCGCGCGTCAGCCATCCGTAGAGGGACATGTCTTCCCTATCGTGGCGGCCATCTTATAGGGGGTAGTGTGTGGACAGGAAAGGTCTATCTCGGGCAATATAGCAGTCGGGGACTATACCAAAGCCATAGTAATAAGGCTGTGATTTTGCCGACAGGATTTGTTGGCAAAAGGATGACTTGTCACACCTTACTAATGCAACAGGACGTCACTTATAAAATAAATTACAGGAAGGTAGGAGAGTAGGAAGATACTCCTCTATACATTGTGATCTCATGGTCTGTATTTTGGTGTGTGATAGTGTAAAAAGTTATAGACCAGTGACCTTTGATGCCCTGCAATCAGTAAGGAGTACAACCTATAAGGACGAGGACAAGCGTGTCTCGAAGAAGGATAGGTTGGAAAAGGGACAGGCAGTGGGGTATCAACCTACAGGCGTGGTGTGGGATGTAGTCAGGGAGAGTGGCTAATTGCCAGAGGCAGCATTCTCAATGGTGCTATATTAGGACCTAGTTCACAATGGTGCTATATTGTGACCGTATATTATGATGTTACCCTGTCATGTTCTCATGTGTCTGTATGTTATGACGACAGACTGTGGTGAACCCCCCTAAAGTCATCACTAAGGCTGACATCCATAATGGCTATCCGAGTCAAAATGGAGACTAGCCAGTCAACCAAGGTGGGGATAAATCATTTTCAAGACGGAGAATAACTGGTGGAAGGAGAACATCTCTAGTAATGGGAAGACTCATCTTGCTAGTGATGCCCAGGGTACGGAATCATTAAGACCCCGGGTGTCTAACTGTAGACGATGTATCCAACGCTGTTCGATTCTGAATAGAGCTTGGTGGGTGATAGAAGTATGGGACTCAAGGACCACCCATTTAATGCTATCAGCTTGGTGGCCATGCTGCACGTAGTGTTCATACAATCTGGTATGGGTTTTGGAGCACCGGATGTTGCTCTTATGTTCCATAATTCTCAGTTTTATTTGTCTCATCGTCATGCCTATGTACTGACTGCCGCACGGGCAAGTCAGTAGATAGATGCATCGTGAACTGTTGCAATTCGTATGTTTGTTCAAGTGCCAGGTGAACGTCTCAGAAAGTTTGATCTCTTTGCATTGTGTTGTTTGTGGGCATACAACACAGCCGCCACAAGGATAATGACCAACCACCGGTGGAAGTTTCCACAAGGTAGTCTGGTTGGTGGTGGTAGTCTGTTTTTTGGGGCGTGTGTGGATGAGGGAATCTTTTAAATTTGCCGTGGTCACCAGGTGTTCTGAGGAAATCTAGTGCTGCATGTACCTCTGTGAAAACAGCAAATACGAATAATCAGTTTCTCTTTACTTGGATCTTCCTCTACACAACATGTAGCAAATACCACCCACCTATCGTACCTACTCACTGCTTTGCCTTTTCTGTGGCTATTCAGCCTCCATGAGGAGTGAAATTCCCCCTCTTCCCCTCTGGTGTATAGTAAGAGGATTATGTGGGCATGTATGCACTTTGCTTCTACTGTCCCCTGTAACCAGCTCTGTCCTCAACAAAAGCAGAAACTAAAGTGAGTGCCTCATTGTAAGTTGCAAGTGCAAACCAGGAGACATGAGAAAGGAAAGCTTTGTCTCTGTTAAAACCTGATTCCTAGTGGTTTAACCTGAACTACACATCACTTCTATTGGTGAATATATAGAATTATAGATGGGTAATAGTACATTACGGGGAAGTTTTTACCAAGGGTTTCTGAGTGACATCATATTGACAATAAAAACGATAGAGTAGTAATTGGCAAGCCATACATAACATGGCCTCTGTTATATAGCCCTGTCCCAAAGGATAAAACAAAATCTTACTTGCCATCTTGACCACCCCCCATCACCTTCCCTGACTTCCTTTCCTCTCCTGCAGCTGTGCTTTCTGCTTTTAGACAAGCAGAGCTGCACTGGCATGCTCTCAGATATTCTTGCCAGCCTGGCCTGGAAGTCCTTTGTGACATTACAACAGAGGCTAACCAGTTTTGTAATCAATTGTTCCTATATCACAGCAGTGGGTTATGAGATCCTGATGAAATAAATGATAGAGACTCTCAATGAGAGCCACACATAACACAGGAGATGACTCTCATAGTTATCAGTGCTTATCTTCTGACAGCATATTAGAGTTAGCATCTGCCCAAGTCTATTGTTATCCCATCACTCACAGGGCAACAGATAACAGGTCAGTGCCTGCCCTTATACTACATGTTATAGCATGTCTTGTTCTCACGCCCCTTTCATCATGTGGCTGCATTGTGTTACCACAAGGGAGGCCCTCCACATTGCTAACCACATAGTCACGATGCCAGGGCAGCTTCTTAATATTGATTAGTTTAATTGCTTGGCATCCCACAGTACAGTAGTGGCCGTAATTGTTCAGTGGATCAATGTTTACTATACTACTTTCCTGCACTGGTAAGCACATCTTATATCTTGATACAGCTATCTCCAATTTTGACGCTACATGTTGAGACTTCTTATCAGTCAAGGTTAAGATCAGTTGCTGGACTCCTCCTCATTTTCCGTCAGCTCCATCTCACTCTTGAAGACACTGCTGAGCGCCCCTTGGATGGGTCCTTGCCCTCTTTTTTTCCAGAGCCCCCCTACAAAGACGTAGATGAAGGGGTTGACACAGCTGTTGATAGTTAAACAGATCATATTCACATGGTGAGCAACAAAGAATGGAATTGCTCCTCGTGGGAGAGCTTTGAAGTACAACAAAAGGTCCAGGAGCCGAGGTGGCACTGTGGAGACGAGGAACACAAGCACTGCAATGACAATTACTAAATAGAGCTTCAGAGGTTGTCGCTGCAGTGAACTGTGGCAAACTTTGCAAATTAAGCTGATGCTGGAGATAACCATGATGGGGGCAAAAATTACAAATCCAAAACCAAAAGAGGAGATCAATGCGGCAGAACATTTTTTATTGTGAGATGTGTACATGTCTTTGTCACATGTGAAGAATTCTGGCCCAGTTAGAAGGCAGGAGAGTGCCCAGATTGAGATGCAGACAATGACTGATTGGTGGCGTGGGCGGCGGCATTTGTACCAGATGGGCTGGAAGACGGACAGGCACCTCTCCACGCTGATGGCTGTCAAGATGTAGAGGCTGGTGTTGTAGCCAAATAAGAGAATGACCCTAAGTGCGAGTAGTACATTCATAGCTGTAGAGGAGACCGCCAACTTCATGGGGTGACCAAAAACAAAGAGCAGGGTGGGCAAGGAACAAAACAGGATAGTGAAGTCAGCCAGTGCCAGGTTAAGAATGTAGACAGTGAACTGATTCCGTGGGATGCGGAAGCAGAGAAACCAAAGGACTGTGCCATTTCCAACCAAGCCAAAGAGTGAGATGACCGCGCAGATACCCCTCAGAGCAAAGAGTATGGTTTGGTCTTCCTCTGGTGGGATTCCACCATCTGGAGGTCCTCCTGGCCCTCCTGGTCCAGAAACGTTGACGTGGAGCGGAGGAGGTGTACCTTCCATGGTGAGGAGCCTGAGTTGTTGCACCATTCATGTCCTATCCTGTAAACAGACATATACAGTGATTATGTTGTAAAGCATCTAGGCATGACAATCACAGGCACGGTGCATTTAGATATGTGTTTTTGAGCCCACACAGACCACAAAAAAGGCACTCCTTTTTACAGATGGTCTCACACGTCTAGAATATAACAACAGATGAATCACAGCAAAAGCCCTCAGAAATTGTAATAATATGTACAAAACGTGTTTTGTCAATGAAATGTCGTGTTTTTGTACAAATAATATGTCATGCTGGAAGCTTCATTTTGCTTGCAAATGACATGATTATCAATGAGTCATGTGGCAATCCTGATTTGTGCACAAACATGATTTTTTTTAACCGGATTTGAGATCACAACTTTTGCTCCCCTTCACAAAAGTTGGCAGAATTTGTGTTTTCTCAGCCTCCATTTGTAGTCGTATTTACCACTAATGCAGTGTGTGTGCATGGACGCACAAGAGAGGTCACCTTTTGCATAGGGTATATCAAAAATGATGCCATGATACTTGATCATTTTGCTTTGATGCGTGTGGGCCCATATGGGTTATCCTCCCCCTGCATTACTTTCACCAAGTAAATCCTCCGAGAATTTGTTTAGGGAAAAATTGCCGAACTCCAGGTTTGTACTGCACAGAACAGGGTCAAACGTAGTGCTTTATATTTTTACATAATTTTCTCTCCAATTCCAACGCACAAACTCAACTGAAGAATATTTCTTACTGGTAATCTTCATTATCCTAAACCATAGTGCCCTGTCCTAGTCCTTATGCTATGCCTAACACCCTTCCTCAGTGCCTAAATTAGAACCAAACAGACCATGCATGATAACTACTTGCTTTAATATTTTACAGATTTATGCCAATGCACACTATTCTGTCATAGCAGACTTTAACAATCCAAAACAAAAATTCATGGACTTACCTAGTCCTAGGCTGTGATGTTTTACAAAGGTGTTTTCCAACTACCAGGTTGCCTCTCTGTAAATTTCCATCAGGGAAACCACATTCATCTCTGCCCATGAGGCTTCAGTTCCTCTAGTAAGTCTTACCTCAATCAGCCTGGGAGTTGTATGTGCATAGCATCATAAATAAGCCTTAGTAATCACCTGTCTAACCCATAAACTAATAGTGGGAGATGCTTTTTTCCTCTGTTAGCTGGACCAAAGGTTGCCAAAAGATAGTTAGACTTTCTTATATCCTTTGTCCTATCTAGGCATGTTAGTCTCTTAATGTCTAAATTTAACGGAATTTGATCCTCAGAGGACAATACTGGCAGGAGTACCTCCTGTCGCCAAAGAAATTGTGACTGTATTTTAGGAGAAAACTTTGGATTGCTTTGGACTACCCCATCTGGAAGAAATCCAATGTATGGATACGAGGCCAGAAGGGTCTCCAACTTTCCTATTCGACTTGCTGATGTAATTGCCAGCAAGAAGACAGCCTTAACTATAATCACTGATTCTGAGCCACATCTAAGGGCTCAAAAGAAGTTTTCTGAAGGCCTTCCAACACCGTTGGCAGATCTCACAGAAGCACGGCTGGAGACACTACGGTTCTTCTGATGCTGAACCCCAAATTATTCTCTTAAAGATAGTGTTTTAAAGAAGACTATATAGGACTCCCCCCAACCTCTAATATCTGCCAACTGTGAGGATAATGATGATGGAGATAGCTTTTATCAAACCCCTCCTGCAGGAACTGTAATATCCTGAAGTGATTACCAGAATTTGCACTATAATTGTTAAGGGAAACCCTTTAATCAAAATCACCCAAGACGTTGAATAAGCTGCTAATGTGGAAGGTTTCCTTGAATGCTGAATTGAAAATGTCATGTCTTTGGAGTAGCCTAAGGCCTGCAAACCCTTCCTCTCAGCATCCAGGCAGGAAGTTTTAAGACTTGAAGAGATGGGATTGCAAGAAGAGGGTAACTGGTCACAGGTGGACTTATTAGGAAGAAAATCCTCTCCGGCGCTGCTAGCTGGAAATGCAGAGAATACCAAGTCCATTTTAGCTAAACCAATGAATTTGGTTAAGAAATGAGAGCAAACGGCATCACACCTTTTGAGAGAAAGCCCGGGGAGCTAAATCGAAAGGGAGGAATGAATCCCTAGAAGACACATTCTTTTTTGGCGTTTAGTGTTTGATTATTCCTTTGTAAAAAATAGAATGATTAATCTCATTATAGTAGTGATAAGTTGTGCCAATTGATTGTTGTATTTAAGGAGTGACTGATACAAAAGCCAGGGAGCAGTGTCTGACATTACAGTTATGATTTTTGTGGGGACAACCCACTTGCAAGGAAAATGTGGAGCTTAGTATTTTCACCCGTGCAAATGTGAAGTGACTCAAATGGCACAATTATGGATTTACAGCTGTTCTATCTGGAAGTCTGCCTGCGGAAGTAGAGCAACAAAGGTGCATAACCTGTTTGCACATCTATGTGACAAAATTGCTGTGGTCACATGGGTATGGTCTGTCCCAATGTGGAGACACCCTGGAAAGAGATCAGCTGCCACTGAAAATCCACACCAGCAGTTTCACTATCACCAACTCCAGACATCATCACCAAAACATACTGGTATGAAACACAGTTGATCCACTCAGCATTTGATGCTCCTGAGGTCGATGAAGGACTGTGGAGTGCGCAACAAATAATAATACACACCTGCTATTCAACAACAGGGGTCGGTGACCGACCTGACCCTGTCAGCACCCGGTCGCTCCACCCGCTCCCTCTCTGATCTGCATCGCTGTGTGTGTTATTGTATTTGTTCATCTCGTCCTGCCATTGGTATCGTATTTGTTCATCTCGTCCTGCCATTGCTGATAAATTTTTGTATCTGTGCAAGATCGTGCCTCACTGCCCCGATTACGTGTTGTTGTGCCTCACTGCCCCGATCCCATTTTGTTGTGCCTTGTAGCCCGATCCCCTCCCCACTGCATTCTGTGCCAATGCCCTGTTGAATTTAATATTTTCTGTGCCAGATTGTGCCTCACTGCCCCCGACCCCGTCCTGCATAGTTTCATTTTCACTCTCTTCTGCCATTTTGTTGTTCCTTGTAGCCCGATCCCCTCCCCACTCGCCACCCCGCTCCCGCCTCCCAGCTGCTCCTCCCTCGCTCCACCCCCTCCACTCTCCACTTATGACAGCTGCACTTACGGGCAGCGTTCACGCGCAGTGGGAGCGCCTCTTGCGTGCCGAAGGCGCGCCAAAGGTAAGCCCGTCTACGCCCGTCCGCGCCTGGACCGCGCCCAGAGCCATGCCCCCTGGCCCCCGCAAAATCCTCTCCACCCGCCTAACATACGACGCCGCAACCCTCTCTACACTCAACACTGGCCGTCTCCCCGACTGCCACCAAGCCGCCCCAGGACGCACCCATGGACCCTTCACCTGCCAATCCTGCAAGTTCTGCTGCATCAGGACCCACACTACATCCATAAACGCCAAACAGAGCTACGACAATAACCACCTGAAGTGCATCCTGCTCAACACCCGCCCGGTCCACAGACACGCCATTGAACTATGGAACCTACTAGACACCACAACGCCGGACGTCGGCTTTCTTACAGAAACCTGGATGAACACCTCATCTGCCCCCGACATCGCCATAGCCATCCCGGACGGTTACAAGATCATCCGAAAGGACCGCATCAACCAAACAGGAGGAGGCATCGCCATCGTCCACAAGAACACCATCCGCCGAACACCTCCACTTCCAGATACACACCGACCCCAAGACCACACTTAGAGGCACCCTCATCTACAGACCACCAGGACCCCGCACACAATTCAGCGAAGACATCACTGACTTTATCAGCCCACACACCCTCCCCTCCGAGGACTACATTCTCCTAGGGGACCTCAACTTCCACCTTGAAATTAACAACGACAGCAACACCCCCACCCACTACGCCGGACACACGCTCGACCCAATCTTCTCCTCCAGCAAACACGTCTCCTTCAATCATGCCACAGGACTCCACTGGACGGACCACAGCTGCGTCCACTTCAACTTCAGAAAAACCACCACCCACCACCACCCACAACAAGTCCCCTGCAGAAACTGGAACAAAATTACCACCGACCAGCTCACCACATCGCTAAACCAAAACCCTCCCGCAAAATCATCGGACCCAAATCAAGCAGCCATCAATCTCGCACAATGGATCACCCACTGCGCTGACGAACTAGCACCCTGGAAAAACCATCACAACAAGCCAGGTAGCAAAAAAGCCTGCTGGATCAATGACGACCTCAAGAACTCCAAAAAGAACTGCCGCACCCTCGAGAAAGCCGGGAGAAAAACCCCAACCAAAAACAACATGACCACCCTCAAGGACGCCACCCGCAAACACCACCAGATGATCCGATCCACCAAGAAATCAGCATTCGAGGATCGACTCGACAACAACGCCCACAACAGCAAGGAACTCTTCAGCATCGTCAAAGAGCTTACCAACCCTAGCGCCGGCAACAATGACATCACTCCCTCTCAAGACCTCTGCGACTCTCTAGCCTCGTTCTTCCACAGCAAAATCGCTGACATACATAATAGCTTCGGCGACCAGTCCACCCCCCTTACCACCAAACTGAAGCCCCCCACCACCACCCTTTGCGCTTGGAACCCAATCAGCACAGAAGACACCATCCGCTTGATAAACTCCATTCACTCCGGATCACCAACCGACCCATGCCCCCACCACATCTTTAACAAGGCCAACTCCATCATCGCACCCCATCTCAGGGATATTATCAACTGCTCCCTCAACACCGCCACCTTCCCGGA
Organism: Lissotriton helveticus; assembly: GCF_964261635.1. Taxonomy (NCBI): domain Eukaryota; kingdom Metazoa; phylum Chordata; class Amphibia; order Caudata; family Salamandridae; genus Lissotriton; species Lissotriton helveticus. Next base: position 253,508,733 of record NC_136057.1, on the reverse strand, counting down.
AAGCTGGAAACATGCCGAACTCAATGCCCTCCTGAAGAAACCTACAGCAGACCCCACCGAACTTAAGAACTACCGCCCCATCTCGCTCCTCCCTTTTCCTGCCAAAGTCATAGAGAAGACCGTCAACAGTCAGCTCGTCGCCTTCCTCGAGTCTAACAACTCCCTCGACCCCTCACAGTCCGGCTTCTGAGCTAAACACAGCACCGAAACCGCCCTCATCGCAGCCACAGACGACATCCGAACACTACTCGACAACGGGGAAACAGCTGCCCTCATCCTCCTGGACCTCTCCACAGCGTTTGACACGGTCTGTCATAGCACCCTTGTACAACGCCTCAGCAACGCTGGGATACAAGTAAAAGCATTGGATTGGATCATCTCGTTCCTAGCCGGAAGAACCCAGAGAGTCCGCCTCCCCCCTTTCAGATCAGAAGCTACCGAAGTCATCTGCGGCGTACCACAAGGATCATTGCTCAGCCCCACCCTCTTCAACGTCTACATGAGCCCCCTCGCATCCATCGCACGCCAGCACAACCTCAACATCATCTCCTACGCTGACGACACACAGCTGATCCTCTCCCTCACCAAAGACCCAAACACCGCCAAAACCAACCTACACGAAGGGATGAAAGACGTAGCCGACTGGATGAAGAACAGCTGCTTAAAACTGAATTCAGACAAGATGGAAGTCCTTATCCTAGGATCATCCCCCTCTGCATGGGACGACTAATGGTGGCCACCGGCCCTGGGCAGTGCACCCATACCAACGGACCATGCTCGCAACCTCGGATTTATTCAAGACTACTCCCTCTCGATGACCAGACAAGTCAACGCCATCTCATCATCATGTTTTAACATCTTACGTATGCTCAGAAAGATCTTCAGATGGATCCCCACTGAAACAAGAAAGACGGTCACCCAAGCACTTGTCACAAGCCGGTTGGACTACGGAAACACCCTCTACGCCGGAACCACAGCCAAACTACAGAAAAAACTTCAACGCATTCAGAACGCCTCCGCCCGACTCATCCTAGACATACCCCGCCACAATCACATCTCCGATCACCTGAGAGACCTTCACCGGCAACAAGAGAATAACGTTCCGCCTCCTCACCCACGCACACAAAGCCCTCTACGACCTAGGACCCAAATACCTCAACACACGCCTGACATTCTACACCCCCACCCGCCAACTACGATCGTCCAATCAAGCCCTCGCTGTAATTCCACGCATTCGAAGAGCCACCATGGGAGGAAGATCAGTCTCCTACTTAGAGGCCAAAACCTGGAATTCTCTCCTCACCCACCTCCGACTCACACAGAACCACCTCTCCTTCAGAAAACAACTCAAAACTTGGCTATTTGATAGGTAGCGACTCCCCCCCCCCCTCAAGCGCCTTGAAACCCTCTGGGTGAGTAGTGCACTATACAAATCTTTACTTGACTACTTGACTTGTCATATTGTAACAAAGTGTATTATATGCATTCAATGTTACGACAACTCTGGCAAAGTAAAAAGGGTCTAGCTTTGTCTGCCAGCCTTTTGGCATGTTTTGTCATGTTTTTTGAAAACCTTTATTGTTTTGAAAACTGGTGGCCTACATCAAACTAAACAAGGGATTTGGCTAAAGGCAAAAATATTGCCTTGTTCTCAGAAAAGCACACAATGACATTGAAGCAAACAGCGTGATGACCCAACACTTCCCATGTAGGCCAAACATCACCCAACACCCTATCAACCATGCAGTGTAAATCACAGAGATTTGTGGCTTGGTCAGGGTATGGAGGACTGTATAGATTCAACAATTCGGTACCATACAATAAAAGTATGGATACCTGTATATTAGGAATTGGGTGCTGGGGGTTTGAAGAACAGCAAACCTCTGGTAAACATCAGCATGCTTGATTCTTAATCATCAGCTATTCTGTCTTTCATATCTGATATGAAGAGGCCAATTCACAAAGGGCTTACCCACTCATGGTGGAGACCCTGCAGTCTTGGCGGGGGGCGCGCACTAATGGCGGGAGCCCCACACTTGTGCAAGGATCTACACAATGAGTAACTGTAATGCAGAGTTCCAGCCACAACTGCGGACTCCCCACCATGACTGCAGGGGTCCCCGCCGCAAGTGCAGAGGCCCTTTATCAATCAGGCCCTTATTGTTTAACTGAACTACAATATTGACAATAATATGCACATTAGAAGGGACAATACTCTTGAAGTTCCAGATCCTATTAACCAGCTCAAATGTTGTCCATCTGTTGATCTTGGAAGAAGGATAGATCGAGCAAACAGACTTACTTAAACAGAACAGGTGTGTTGAGTAATTAATTACTCAAATGTTTTGTGGGATTTAAAAATAATCCGAAGGTCATGCCTGCCAAATGTGGCATTTACCTCAATAGTTTCACGGGTTCAAGTTACTTCAGGGTTTTATTCGTGCATAATGGGAGTTAGGCTGGTGCATTCACTGCTGTGACACGAATAATGCCTAAAAATGTAATTACAGTAGCTGAACTGGATATGTGAATTATGTATTTAGCAGCCCTAGGGAGTGTACTATTTATAAACTGCCATGGTGTGGACCGGTGCCAGCACAATATCGCTCTATCATCTGCATTGACATCTGAACCAACATGCACAATTTTTTCCACTGGTTTATCAGTGCTGATGCCATTTTTGCTGTGTAAGTGATGGCAAACTTTTTCCATTGTGCTAGTGTAATGCATGCTTCTAAAAAACTACAAAAGTTCACCGGTGCATTCTATTTATCCTCGCTCCTGGTGCATTCTTGCCAATTATTGGGATTCACTAGTTGCACAGGACCGGTCCTAAGGAAAGTCAATTATAAGCATCTGGGTGATGCCTCACTATCAGGAAGAGCACCTGTTGTCCAATACAAACATCAAAAATGACCTCATTGCTGAAGGAAGGAAGCAGCCAAATGGAATTATTGTGGGTTAAGAGTGGTTCTCTATCGATTTCACCTGGATTACCTGTGATGACTGTATGGCAGAATATTCAGAACAAAAATAAAGGGATAGAAAGAAATTGTGGCCTAAATATTGAGAAACAAAATATCCTAGCATAAAAAATATTCCTTGAACAGATATTCCCACTCATTCACTACTACTACCTTGACTGGTTTTTATGAACATGATATTTTAAATGAAATTCTGAAATCCTTTTTTTAAAAAGTTTTGTATTTGCAATGGTTTTTTCAAATCACGCAATAAATAAACTTATATTCATTCACTCATTCACTCTCCTGTGCCTTCCCAGGGGCTGTACATGTCACCGTATTGATCCCACTATCTGGATGCAAATGCCAATATTAATTCATTATCAGTTATTAGAACATTACAGTATGCAAGTGACAAAGGACAAAAAGGCCAAAACGCATTAACCTTACCGTAATATTCTGATACATGATCACGAAAGCACCTTTGGTACCTTTAGCTAGAAAGTACTCCTTTTTACAGTCTTTGCTGTATGATGAGGTAAAGGCTGTCTGTAAGTAAAAAATATAGAAGTATTGATTTACTACCCAACTCCACTTTTTCATACCTTTAAGAAATACATATTTTGTCAAGATATATATTTGAGATGTTTATTCTAGAAAACCTATACGTATCTGTATATAGTTATCTTCATAAAATGGTAATACTTTAATGATTTAGCCATAGTATTTTTGCAGCACAGTATTTTATTCATATTATTCTGGCAGTACACCTCAGTAACAGCTCATTCTAGTTTTCTTCTCATGAAAAATTCACTAAAGGAATGCACCTAAATTGGCTACGAAACTAGTTGTGAAAATTAGGGTATCTGTCCAGTAGGACCAGCATCCATGCACATAAGAAGACCAACAAGCTGATATTAAACAAGGAGCTACCACAAATTAGAGCCTGATTATAAGTTTATCGGTCTTACTGCCGTAATGCTGCAGCGGGGGTCCAAAATGGTGTATATTTCTTCATATATATTGATGCGGGTGTGTATATTTTGACTGCAGGGTACACATATGCATGACATGTGAAAAAAATCCCTACTACCGCTGCTTTCCAATTGCTGGAGTCTGGACATATGTACCCAGCCCAGTCAATAGGTAAATACTTCAAAATGGGCTTTCCTGGATTTGAGCACCAAAGGGTCATTTTCTTTGGGTTCAAGATACTGCTGGAAAGGGGGGCCCTGGAGAAAGGATCCACTTGGGAGACTGTTGGACCTGGGGTCACCAAGTCACCTAGGGTAGCTTGGCACTAAGCAGTAAGACTCATCTCAGGGCATTTGTGTGAAGTTTGCGTTCCACCCATTCAGTAACTCAGTGCACATCCATCCCAAAAATGACACTACACCTTAATTTTTTATAAAAGTAGAAAAAGCTTTATATTTTCTCTTGTTGTCAGTTACTTATTTCTTGGGCTCATTTGCTGTTTCAGTATCACATTTACAATGCAAATTAGGGAATACACTTCTTAGTCTTGTAAACTTTTTCTCTCCTCCTTATCTAACTTATTACTGTACTTTTGACTTTACATTAGACATTCTCTGCAGTTGATTGGTTACCCTCTTTACTTTACACTCTGCGAACATTTAGGTATCATACACTTAGGTTGGCACCTTGGCACCCAAAGGGTGACACTCTCTCCCCTCGAGCAGGTGAATATTCCAGGATTTCCTAGGTCAGGAACAGTGCTTAACACAGCTTATGTATCACAGCCTAATGCACTTAAACAAGCAGGCCCAGAGTTTCTCTCCCCCCTCCCGCCTCTGAAAGAGAATGCAGGACTATAATACAATCCCCACTCTTGTCAGCCTCACAGGGGTTCAAGTAAACTTTACTGGGCAGTTGCCCCCTTTAGTCTCACTGTTTCCTCTCTTTGTTGGTTCACTTAGCCCTCAGTCACAGTCTCCTCTCCTCGTGCCTCTCAATTACCCAAGTACTGGCAGGCTAAAAAGAACCACACCTCCTCTGTGGCACACGGGTGTTCCCCAGTCAAATGTCAGCCCCCTTTTCCACCTTACTTGGGCTGGATGTCATTGCCACTGCAGCCGGAGCTTCCTTCGGGATTGGTGCCTCCCACATGGGCTGGGTCACTTGCCCAGCAACCCCGCAACACGGGAGGATTTCCTGCTGTCACCGGAGACTCGGTGACACCATTCGCCTCCACTCTCTCCTCACGAGTGGTCATGCTTACACACAGGCGCGATGGGGCAGTGTCCCCGCTGGGCGCCGCCTCAACCGCTGCCTCTGGCGCCACCTACCACACTTCTTGGGCAGCCGCGTTACCGCACATGTGCAAAGGAGCAATGTCTCCGCCGGGCGCCGCCTCTTGCGTATACTCCAGCGCCGCCTACCTCACTTCTTAGGCGGCCGCGCTGAGAACCAGGCGCGAAGGAGCAGTGTCTCCACTCGGCACCGCCTCCACACTCCTCACGATCACCGCGCCTCTGGGCATGCGCGAGGGAGCGGTGTCTCCCACTTCAGTCGGCGCTATTCTCCACACCACTCTGGAGGGTGTTGCACCTCCTCAGACCCACGCAGGGTCCCAGTGCCTCCTTCACTATTATGCCTCCCCAGTGCCCTTCGTGGATTCACGCTTTGCTTCCCACGAGGCTGGTAAGTCAGTCTTTTAGAAGCCTTGAAAAAGGGGGGGGGAATGATCAGGAGGGACCCGAGGGGGGCCAGCAGGAACTTAAAGGGCCACTTCCCTCAGGGGTCATGTACCATACCAGGGCTCAGTCAAAGGGGCTCAGGGGGGGACGTCCCCAAGAGAAGGTTGTCAGCCTTAAAGGAAACTAACCACTACTTGTGCGCCACCCTCCCCGGGCCACAGCCTCACTCCTCAGGTTCTATGGTCATTACAAAATGGCCAGCCTCTCACCAGCCTTTATATAGGCTGACCTCATAAGGTCTAGAAGAGACCGGAAGGTTCTAGGAGGTTCCTATTGTGCCCTATGGGCCCAGTCCCAGTGTTGGCAGTTGTAGCAGTTAATAGCCACCATTTTGTGTGTCATGTAAATCCAGTCAGAAAGGCGCCTAGGCCTCTAAAGACTATGAGGGCAAAGAGCACCTAACCCCTGTCAACACCTCAAAAAGTCAGTGAACATGAAAAGATAAAGAAAGGTTTGAGGGGCAAAAAGGGGACAAAATAAATAATGAATTAGGAGGCACTACCCAAAGGAAGACAGGTCTAACACGCGTCCCCCCCAGCTGAAGGTGGGGAGAGCTACCCAACCCCTTGGGAGTCCTCATCACTAAGGCGGAAATACCTAGATAGACTGTCTGCATTGGCGTGGTCCACTCCAGGCCGGTGTTCCACCCGGAAGTCCATTCCCTGTAGGGAGATGGACCATCTCAACAACTTGGGATTTTCCCCCTTCATTTGCATCAGCCAACGAAGGGGTCGGTGGTCAGTCTGAACCAGGAAGTGCGAGCCAAACAGGTATGGCCGCAACTTCTTCAGAGCCCACACTACCGCAAAAGCCTCACGCTCAATTGCACTCCACCTCCGTTCCCGGGGAAGCAGTCTCCTGGACAAGAAGACTACAGGCTGATCCAGACCCTCTTCATTGAGTTGCGATAACACTGCCCCAATGCCATGTTCTGATGCGTCTGTCTGGACAATGAACTCCTTGGAGAAGTCTGGGGCCCTCAAGACCATTGCTGCACACATTGCCTGCTTCAATTTCTCAAAGGCTTGCTGACAAGCCTCAGTCCAGACTACCCGTCGAGGTTGTTTCTTAGAGGTGAGCTCTGTGAGGGGCGCTACAATAGTGCCATACCCCTTCACAAAGCGACGGTAGTAACCTGTGAGGCCCAGGAAGGCTCGGACCTCAGTCTGTGTCTTGGGGGGTTCCCAGGCCATGATGGCCTCAATCTTTGCCTGGAGGGGCTGCACTGCTCCCCTACCCACCAAGTGGCCTAGGTACACAACCGACCCCTGCCCAATCTGACATTTACTGGCCTTGATTGTCAAGCCAGCCTGTTTCAGGGCCTGGAGAACAGCTTGCAAGTGACGCAAATGGTCCTCCCAACTGCTGCTGAAGACGGCAATGTCATCCAGGTAAGCAGCGGAGAAAGCCCCCATTCCAGAGAGGACCTGGTTCACCAGCCGCTGAAAAGTGGCAGGGGCGTTCTTGAGCCCAAAGGGCATCACGCAGAACTGGAAGTGTCCCTCAGGCGTGGAGAAAGCTGACCTTTCTTTTGCTCCATCTGTAAGGGAGATCTGCCAGTACCCAGAAGTAAGGTCAAAGGTACTCAGATATTGGGCAGCTCCCAGCCGGTCAATTAATTCATCCGCCCTAGGGATCGGATGGGCATCAGTCTTAGTCACTGAGTTCAGTCCCCAGTAATCCACACAGAACCTCAGTTCTGGAGTGGTGCCCGGTGGAGCAGCTTGGTACTAGCACCACCGGACTGGACCAGGGGCTACTGGAAGGTTCAATAACTCCTAGCTCCAGCATCTTGATGACCTCATCGTGGATACTGGCCTTCACCTTGTCTGACAGCCGGTAGGTCTTTGACTTCACTGGTGGGCTGTCTCCTGTGTCCACATCATGGGTACACAGGTGGGTCCTTCCCGGGACAAGGGAGAACAGCGAGGAGTACTGCTCCAGAACCTGGTGGCAGTCCTCCCGCTGCTCAGGAGTGAGGGATGGGGAAAGAATCACTCCCTCCACCGACCCATCCTTCTCTTGAGACGAAAACAAGTCAGGGAGAGGTTCGCTTTCCGTTTCCTCTCCTCCGTCAGTCACTATCATCAAGATAACCTCGGGCCTCTCATGGTGGGGTTTGAGGCGGTTAGCATGCAGCACCCGGAGGGGCTGTCGAGGGGTCTTTAGATCCACCAAGTAGGTGACCTTACCCTTCTTCTCTAACACCTCAAAGGGGCCTGTCCAGCGATCCTGGAGAGCGCTCAACTCTCCAGGTTCCATCACCCACACTTTCTGGCCAGGCTCCAATTCCACCGGGTGAGCGTTGTGGTCGTACCACTCTTTCATTACTGCCTGGCTGGCTTCCAAGTTGTCAGAAGCTTGCTTCCACAACTTTGCCATTTGGCTCCGGAAAGCCAGCATGTAGCTCACCACATCCTGAGGAGGTTTCCTGGGAGATTTTTCCCATCCATCCTTCACCAGGCTGAGAGGTCCACGTACAGGGTGCCCATACAGTAGCTCAAAGGGGCTGAAGCCCACTCCCTTCTGCTGCACTTCCCTGTAGGAGAATAGCAAACAGGGTAGGAGGACATCCCATTTCCTCGGCAGGCTCTCAGGCAGACGTCTTATCATGCCTTTCAATGTCTTGTTGAACCTTTCCACGAGGCCATTGGCCTGTGGATGATAAGGAGTGGTGAACCGATAGGTCACCCCACACTCCTTCCACATTGCCCGCATGTATGCTGACATGAAGTTGGTCCCCCTGTCTGACACAACTTCCTTGGGGAAACCCACTCGGGTAAAGATCCCCATTAGGGCCCTAGCCACCACAGGTGCAGTGACAGTCCTCAGAGGAATTGCCTCTGGGTACCGTGTGGCATGATCCACCAGTACCAGGATAAACCTGTGACCAGCCGTAGTTGGTGGATCCAATGGCCCCACAATGTCGATGCCCCCCCTTTCAAAGGGGGTGCTAACGACGGGAAGTGGTTCCAGGGGAGCTTTCAGCTTCACCCCTGTTTTCCCACTAGCTTGGCAGGATACACATGTCCGGCAGTATGTGTCAGACGCCACTGTCATCCGAGGCCAGTAAAAGTGGGGGACAAGCCAGGCAAAGGTCTTGTCCTGTCCTAAGTGTCCTGCCAAGGTAATTTCATGAGCCAATTCTAAAAGAAAGGCTTGGTACAGTTGAGGGACTACCAGGGCCCGTGATGAACCGGGCAAAGGTACCTTTGGTTCACTGTAGAGGAGTCCTTCCTCCCAGTAAATATGGTAGTTCCCTGCAACGTTCCCTGCTGCCTGGGCTTCGGCCTGTTGCCTCAGTCCCTCAAGGGTAGGGCACTCCTTCTGGCCCTTACAAAACTCCTCCCTGGTAGGCCCTCCTTCCACATGCCACTCAGCAGGGATAGGCAAGTCCTCCAGGGAGACTACTTCCCCCTCCATGGACTCCTGGTCCACCACCGCAGGTGGCCGATCTGTCTCATGGGGCAGGGAAGCCGAAGCAGGCTTCTCCTGTCTCCGGATCTTTCCCTTTTTGGCAGCGGGCTGGGCTATTGTTCCAGGCTCCAGCCCAGGCGAACTCCCTCTCTGGGTAGTTCCAGACCTTGTGCTTGCACAGGCCCAGTCAGGTGTACCCAGCATCTCTGAATGAGTCCGGTATTCCACCTCCTTCCACGCATTGTGCTCCATGTCATTCCCCAACAGACAATCCACTGGCACGGCAGGGCTTACGGCAACTCGAACTGAACCTGCAAGCCCTTCCCACTCAAATGGAACCTCGGCCACAGGGTATTGGCCCAATCTGCCGTCAGCCATCGCGGCGGGGTGGAGTACATGTGGAATCACCTGCTCTGGAGACACCAGTTGACTCCTTACCATAGTCATACTGGCTCCTGTGTCTCTCAGAGCCTCCCCTCTCTGGCCATTGATGGTGACTCATTGCCCATACTTTACAGTATTTGAGGGCACCTGGATCTTAGGAACCATCTCCCGATCTCCCAGGGACACTAAGGTGACACCCGCCCACTCACCCCCCTTATCTAAGGGCAACTCCTCCCCGAGCACTGCACTAGCTACTCCTGGGGCTTTTCCTCCAGTGGGAGGGGGTGGTCTCTTTGGGCACTTGGCATCTCCCTTATAATGTCCAACACCACCACACTCAAAGCAGTGGACAACCCTTGGCTGCTGGCTTTGGCCAGGATGAGGGTTCCGGGTGGGTTAACCTTAGGGGGGAATCCTGTTCCCTTTCCCTGGAAACTATTTCGGGGACCTTTTGAGAACTCCCGCTTTTTATCTCCCCCTCCTTCTTCTGGGGGGCGCCCTGTCCGGCCCTTTGGGAATCCCCTCCAGTCTCCTTCGACGACACCCGGGTACTTGCCCAGATGTCCGCCTCCTCTGCAAGCTTCAGGGGGTTGGTCAGCTTGCTGTCCACCAGGTGTTGACGCAGCTCAGGAAAACATTTCTTGGATAGGTGCTCTTGGAGGAAAAGGTCATATAACCCCTCATAGTCCTTCACCTCGCTGCCTTGTATCCAGCCCTCTAGTGCCTTCCTAGCATAGTCCAGGAAATCCACCCAGTTTTGGGTGCTTAATTTATGGCTCCCCCTGAACTTTTGGCGATACTTCGCCGGGGTTAGCCCAAACTTTTTAATTAACGCTACCTTCATGGTGGGGTAGTGGGTCTGCTCCTCCTGTTTCAGGGCTAACAAGGTGTCCCGTCCAGTAGGTGGCATGTACTTGTATAACCCACCCCCCCAGTGTTTCTCCTGGATCCCATGGACTCTTAGGGAGACCTCATAGGCAGCCAGCCACTTGGCGATGTCATCCCCTGGGCTGTAGCTGTCAACTATGTCCTTCGGTAAATAGGGTCTGGGTTCCCTGGTCAACTCCCTTGGTTCGCTGCCACCATTCTGAGAATTGGAAGTCCCTACTTGCAGGGCCTTAAAGTCTAATTCTCTGAGGCTCAACTCGTGAGCCAACCTACTCTCCTCTCTTGCCTTCTCCAATTTCGCTAACTCCCATCTTAACTGTCTCTCCTCCCTCCTATCTGCTAGTTCGGCTTCAGTCAAGCTTCTCGCTGAGACACTGCTGCCCTCTCTTGAGAGTGTTCTGGGACCTGTTAACAAGTTTCCCCCCTCAGATTGGTACAACCCATCTACGCCGATGACAGTATCCCTGTCTGTCTCCTCCTCCTCCTTCTTCCCATCTGGGTGAGCTGCCACCCATGCCCTCAAGCTGGTTTGAAGCTCCCCCTTCTTAGCACCACGCTTGAAGAACACTCCCATGTTTTGACAAAACTCTCGGAGCTGAGCCATAGTATAGGTCTCTAACTCTTCCAAAGCAAATTCCATCTTGCCAATGAGAGTCCGGGACAGCCTCTTGGAAGGAATTGGTTTTAAAGGAAAACTGGAAGCTACCTCCACCCACCACCAGGAGTAAATTTGGAAAAACAAAAAGATATAATTGGGGAGTCCACCAGGAGAAAACTCCTGGGGCCTTATTTATGAAGGCCTTGCGCCACCGGTGCGTCACTTTTTCCCATTTTAAAAGTGGCGCACCGGCGGCGCAAGGCCTTCATAAATAAGGCCCCAGGTGTAGGTCTATGGATTACACTTAGTTACTAAAAGAGTGGACGCAAACACAGTCTCGATCCCACCGCTAGCCACCAATCATGTTGGACCTGGGGTCACCAAGTCACCTAGGGTAGCTTGACACTAAGCAGTAAGGCTCATCTCAGGGCATTTGTGTGAAGTTTGCGTTCCACCCATTCAGTAACTCAGTGCACATCCATCCCAAAAATGACACTACACCTTAATTTTTATAAAAGTAGAAAAAGCTTTATATTTTCTCTTGTTGTGAGTTACTTATTTCTTGGGCTCATTTGCTGTTTCAGTATCACATTTACAATGCAAATTAGGGAATACACTTCTTAATCTATTAGACTTTTTCTCTCCTCCTTATCTAACTTATTACTGTACTTTTGACTTTACATTAGACATTCTCTGCAGTTGATTGGTTACCCTCTTTACTTTACACTCTGCGAACATTTAGGTATCATACACTTAGGTTGGCACCTTGGCACCCAAAGGGTGACACTCTCTCCCCTCGAGCAGGTGAATATTCCAGGATTTCCTAGGTCAGGAACAGTGCTTAACACAGCTTATGTATCACAGCCTAATGCACTTAAACAAGCAGGCCCAGAGCTTCTCTCCCCCCTCCCGCCTCTGAAAGAGAATGCAGGACTATAATACAATCCCCACTCTTGTCAGCCTCAAAGGGGTTCAAGTAAACTTTACTGGGCAGTTGCCCCCTTTAGTTTCACTGTTTCCTCTCTTTGTTGGTTCACTTAGCCCTCGGTCACAGTCTCCTCTCCTCGTGCCTCTCAATTACCCAATCCTAACTTCTGTGAATACCAAAAGTAGTAAATTCATTCTGTGAATGCCCAAAGTAGTAAGTGCATTCTGTGAATACCAAAATAGTAGTAAGTTTAGGATTGAGTCTTAAGTTCATTCTGTGAATCGGGCCCATACATCACTATACCAACTACCCCAGCCCTCTTGTGTGGGAAGTCAGGACTTCTTTTCAGAGAGGGAGAGAGAACATTAGCACCAAGGGTGGGCATAGTTGGCGCAGTACCACTACATGGAATGCTGCAGAATTTATCAAAAACTCTGTGAATTCCACTCCGCACCTCCATTCCGTCTGATCACAATTCATAAAACAGAAACCTCACAAATAACTCTAATATTACATGCTAAAATGCATGTAATTATCTCACAAAAGTGAAAATGAAAATACAGCAAGGAGTGAGAGAGGTGATGATTTTGATGTCCTCACTAACCTAGGGAGAGAACCAAGTAGATGCCTTGAACACAAAGAGCACATCATGCTGAACGATTGGTGGTGATCCCAACCTTCTAGGACCACCCCAAGCACAGGTATGGGCAAGAAAAATACAATACCAATCAAAGGCCCTGCAAAGTCATTTGTGAATTGGTTACATGTTTTGTAGCATGTAAAGGTACAATTGTTTTATCAATGGAATGTGGTGCAGTAGCTCATTCCAGAATTTTATGCATAAACTCCGCTGTCCTGTATTAATACAAGTTTTAAACAGAACTCTCACATACCTTTAGTAAAAATAAAAAATAATTATCTTTGCATGCTAATATACGTATAGCCATCCCATGAAAATATAGCAAGCAGTGCCTTTAATTAAACATTAAATATTTCTATCTTTACATGCTAAAATGCATATAATAATCCCACCAAAGTGAAAATGAAAAATAGCCAGCAGTGAGAGATGTGATGATTTTGGGGTCCTTCTTAACCTAGGTAGAAGACCACGCAGATGCATGAACACAAAGAGCACATCATGCTGAAATGATTCAGTGGTGGTCCTATCCTCCTAGGACCACCCCAAGCACAGTAATGGGCAAAAATACATATTTGTTATGATTTTATTGAGGTCTTTTAATAATGATGAAATTGTTGACATTTTTGTTTTTAGGTGTAATAATGTATAAAAATAAAGGATTTATAAAAAATTTTTAGCAGTTGGATAATGGTTTTCTAGGGGATAGGGTGGGAGAATTTTAAAAGTGGATATTTTAATTTATATTTAATGTTAATTATTTTATGATATGGACATTAGTATTGTAAAAATGTTATTTCTTCGTTAATATTTTTCTAAAATACATTTATAATACATTAAAATATATATACATTTTAATACACTTAAAATATTTCATCACAAATATAAAAGAAATATTTGTAATTAGAATCAATAAACATTTAATTTAATGAATTAAATTCATGTTACATGTGTTTAAATAATTATGCATATTTTATAATTTGTGAAAAGAAATTCATAAATAACATTTATTTAATTGTTTTTATGTAGAAAATAATGTAATTGTAAAAATGTTTTTACATTTTTTTTAAGTTTGTTTTTAAATTATTATTATTATTCTTTTAATTTTGGAGTAGGATTTTTTTATTGTTCAAAGTTCAGAATTGGTAAAAAAAACTTACAATTATAGATTAATTATTAGTAGTAATAAAAGTATTGTTTTTTATGCTATTGTGTAAATATGAATATGTAGATTTCTTGGATGTTCCTGTGCCCGAATTTATGGCAGTCGGGCACTCGTCCAACCACCTCTGTACTGAGGCCTCAGCAATACAGATTGAAATAGGAACAGTGAATGCCACCCTTTAGTGTACAAAATCTTCCCCAAATTGGTATAGACTGGAGTGGGAATAGTAAATGCCACCCTTTTAGTGCCCAAAACTTTCCCCAACTTGTTATAGATTGGAGTAGGATTTGTAAATGTCACCCTTTTAGTGTCTAACACCTTCACCAACTTGCTATTGATTGGAGCGGAAACAGCAAATGTCACCCATTTAGTGTCTAATAAATTCTTTAAAATGCTCTACGTTGAAGTATGATTATTTATTTTCCAGATGTTAGTATGAAACCCTTTGTTTAAATTTCATTTGTATGCACTAGAACTACTTCTAGATTATAATGTAAGACTGACTGCCAACAGTGGCCTGCCGGTAACGGTCTCTCTGACATCTGTTGCCGGCGTTCAAGCACCGCATTATGATGTAAGCTGTCAGAGGCAGCAGGAGAAGGGAACAACTGACGTTTCTGGTGGGTTCAAGAGCCCGTTGGACCATTGGCTGGATCATTATACCCTACAGTAGGGGCATTGCCTGCTCAGGCACTGCTTTAGAGATAATGATGTCCCTTTCCAACAGCCTTTCCATGGCTGTCTACCCGCCATAAAAAGGCTGTCAGAAAGGGACCTTGAGCTCTCCTACAAGCACCCCCGTCACCCCCAGGTCTCCCCTATTGGTCGAACATCCATGCAACCTGTGCTAGGCAATACATGGTGCCTGGCACACAGTGCAGGGATGTTTCCAAATATGCCTTTTTACATTGAGCACTGTGCTGTGGCTCTTTTCTGGGCCACCGCACAAGCCTCAATGCAAAAAGGCATGGAGTTCGGGACTGCCACCTACTTGTTGGGAGTCTAGTTCCTGAAACGATGTCGACCAGCATTGTATTGAGAGCCTTTATGTTATTTAATTAGTTTTGTTGGTGTTTAGAAATGTAAACAAATTGTTATGATTATTAATAGTATCAATTACATATTTCATAAAATTAAGACATGTAAAACATGTTTCTATTTGTATTTGTTTTTTACTTTATTTAAATTACATTTTTAAATTATGAAACATATATTTAAATTGAAAATACACTTTTATATGTAGATAAATGAAACATTTTTAAATACATATTCATTATTGTAACACATGTAACTCATATTTAAATAGTATTGTTTGTGGTATATTATTTTACTTTTTCCATAGTTTTCCATTTATTCCTTTGTTTTAAAAACATATTTTTGACATCATTTTAACATAGGTTTTTACAGTATATATTGAATAAATGTATATTTTTATACTAATATTGAATTCATACTTTACAATTACTTAACATTTTTAGCAAAACATCTTTTCCATTGTTTACATATTCAATATTTTTTTACATTTATCAATACATTTATTCAGGTTTTTTACATTTTGTTGTTAGGAATTTTTATGGTGAGATAGACTTTTTAGTTTCATTTAGCGGCCAGTTCTTTTTATTTTTACCTTTTTTTTGTAGTCTATTTGCGACATTTTGAATCTATTTCTGGGAACCATGTTTCAGGAGATGCTGTTCAACAGAATAGGTAAGGTGATTTTTAAGGTTTTGTTAAGGGCTTTGAGGGCATGATAGTGTAGGGGGAGTTCTAGAGGTTAGTCATAATGTTCTTCATGGGAGGTTTGTACATCAGGGGGCTCATCATGATGTTGGGTGGAAAGCCTCTGTCCGACACCGACTTGGATTCAGGACTGACTGACTTTTGGTTGGCGGTTCTGACAGTCAGATTAAAATGCGACCGAACTCTGTTCGCTCAGATTCCCATTGTTTCTTATGGGAGCTTGTCTTATGCCTGAGAACTAACCATAACAGAGGATCCTATGTGGAAATGGGGTGTGCGTGTTAAACCCTGCAACCTTTCTCAGGCACCACACGGTGCCTGCCACACATTGCAGAGTTTTACAAGGGGGTCCCTTAGGTACCCCCTTAGCCATCAACCATAGGCCGTGGGGTACGTGGGGTACCTGCCAGGGGCCCCCAAAGACACTTTCCAACAGCCTTTCTGCATCGATGAGGTCGACGCAGAAAGAACATTAGAAATCAACATCGTAATCACGATGGCGGAAACGCTGTTCATAGGGATGTACAATGCAGTTCTGACCGACACGAATACTCCATGAGTCAGTCAGAACTTAGTCAGACTGACCAGATGATTTACGTTCTGACTGTGAACATCTTAATCGCGTGGTCGGAATGTAAACCGAAGGGCTCCGATGAGATAAGGAAGATTCCGACTGTCAGGAGGAGGCTTTCCGTCCGACATCGTAATGAGCCCCTAATACTAATGCTTTTCACTAGTGTGAAGTTTCGGATTTTCATACACTGTTCAATAATGTATCATTGCATTATGTTACATTGTGTTATGTTACTTATTTTATGATAAGCAAGTCTAATGTATGTGTGTTTTTGGGATTGTTATGTGTTTTACGGGTATGTGTTCTTGTTTACCGTCTTTTTCCAACAAGCATGTTTTAGGGGCATTGGAAGTTACCTTTAATTTTGTTTTAGAAATCACTTTTGGTTTATAAAAAACAATATTTTTTCTGTTTTTTAAGGTTACTAGATATTTTGGATTGCTTTGAGAGATGTATATTGGATTTGGTTTAATTTTGAAATTTTGTTGGGCGTTTTGGAAAATCTTTTTCCCCCGTTTGGTGGATTATAATTTTTGGCTACATGGATACAGAGAAAGATATCTGTAGCTACAGAACAGTAAGTCATATTTATTTTGTTTCTTTTGGCTGAGAAATGTCATTTTTTATCATTTTTGTAAATAGTATGTGATTGTTATTTGAAAATGTGTTGTTTATGTGTTGTATTTGTTTACATGACGTTTTACGTGATGATTTAGATTGCTCATTGAGCTTTTTAGTTTGTTAGGTTTGCATTTTTTATGTAAGTACTTTATATGTTATTTATTATAGCAGTCTTATGTAAGATTGGAGTTCTAGTTAATGCTTAGACTGATTTAATAATAAAATAGGTTTATTATATGTGTTAAAAATGATGAGTTCTGTTGGTTTAGATTTTCTGACAGTTGTTTTATTTTGGTTAATATTTATTTTATAATATACCTTTGGCTAATATTTCTAAATAATCTATTCCCTTGTTGTTTATGAAGAGTTTGACTTTACATTGTAACATGTTGTACATTCTTTTGGTTTGTTTGCTATGTTTAGGTGCAATTTGGGTTACAGATTGCTCCGTTCATGGTTGTTTGTGGCTTGGCTCTTTTTGTAATGCTTCAATAAATTTCTGAAGGATGGGTCGGGTTCTGACTAGGATTGGAAAGCATTGTGCCATCCTTTTACTGTGTTGTTTGTTTGGCTGCCTTTGCCATGGTGCTGTCATTGTCATTCAACCATGTAATTTGTAATCTGGGTTGGCTTCTGAGTCCAGAGCCATGCAGTGTGCCAACCCAAGTGTCTTTGAAATAATCCATTAAGGGGCTTAGTTTCTCTTCATTCTGTTGTTAAAAAGGACTTTCTTTTAATAAATTGCAGTGGTTTGTTACTGCCGAAACAGGGACATAAGCTAGAGATATATATTTTTATTTCAAAGGTTAATTGGCTGTCAGTAGCTGTCAGAAGCATATTCTTCACTTAGGGCCTGATTATAAGTCTGACTCAGGGGTATGGCAGTGGCGATCCAGCCACCACTGCAATGGTGTTCCTACCACCCTATTACAAGTTCAAAAAGAACAATTGATGGACAGAATACAGAACAATGTTATACATTCACCCCAGTACAGAGATCTGGGCCTGAAACCATAATTTTTTTTGCTCCCCATGCTATTCCAGTTTGAACCCAGCCATTTGCACATCGGTTTTGACCCTGCGCCCAATAGGAACAGTCCAGTCCGAACTGCCAGGCCAGGTCCTCCCTGGACTGGAAACAAGCATCCTAGTACCGGTTTTGGGTTTCACCCCTCATCAGCCAGGATAGCTTAACTCCAGTGGCATGGAGAGCACAGGACCCACGTCTGGGCATACACGTCTAAATTGGGTTGACAAATGCAAAAAAAAAAAAATTAATGGACAGAATGCAGAACAATGTCATACATTCACCCCAGTACAGAGATCTGGGCCTGAGTCCATCTGTTTTGCTCCCTATGCCATTCCAGTTTAAACCCAGCTATATGCTTATCAGTCTTGACACTGTGCCCAATAGGAACAGTCCAGCCTGAACTGCCAGGCCAGGTCCTCCCTGGACTGGAAACAAGCATGCTAGGGCTGATTTCAGGGTTTCACCCCTCATCAGCCAGGGAAACTTGACTCGAGTGGCATGGAGAGCACGGGACCCACGACTGAACTGGGGTGACGATTGAGCTAAAGAACGTTGATGGATTCAACCCAGATCTGTGACTAGAGGTGAGTGTCTAGAAAGTTTCAGAGCCCCGTCCATCATCACCTTGTGTTTGCTTTGTTCGCCCTAAGTTGGCAGGTTATGCCCAGAAGTGGGTCCCTTGCTCACTTTGCCACTGGATTCAAGCTAGCCTGGCTGATGAGGGCAGTTACCTCAAAAACGGTCCCAGGAGTTTTGTTTCCGTTCCAGGGAAGACATGGCTTGGCAGTTCAGGCTGGACTTTTCCCATGAGGCACAGGGTCAAGACTGATTTACATATAGATGTGTCTGAACTGGGGTGGCAAAGTAAGCTAAAGAATGATGATGGATTCAACCCAGATCTGTGACTGGGGGTGAGTGTCCATCCATCATCACATTGTGTTTGCTTTGTTTGGCCTAAGTTAGAAGGGTATGCCCCGACGTGGTTCTCTTGCTCACTTTGCCACTGGATTCAAGCGAGCCTAGCTGATATGGGGTGTTACCCTCAAATTGCTCCCAGGATGCTTGTTTCTAGTCTAGGGACGAAAAGGCTTGGCAGTATGGGCTGGACTGTTCCCATGAGGCATAGGGTCAAGACTGATTTGCATATAGCTGTGTCCGTACTGGGGTGGTGAATTAAGCTAAAGAACAATGATGGATTCAACTCAGGTCTCTGACTGGGGTTGAGTGTCTGAGAATTTTCAGTGCTCCGTCCATCACCATCTTGTGTTTGCTATTATAACTTCAGGCAGTTGAATCGCCATTGCATCGCCACAACCACCAGGGATCATAGATCCCTGGTGGTGGCGCTTTGATCTAGAGACCACAGTATGCTTGGTGGGACTGTTGCAGTCCTGCCAAGTATATTACGAATTTCGTCTCTGCCACATTTTCATTGCAGTTTCACCTCCTTGAAAACTTTGGCAGAGAAGAAACAAAGGGGGCCGTATGGGGCCCCTTTGTGCATCAGGGCCTTGGGGTGCATTCAGGGGAGCACATGTTGTACCCTCTTGTGTGTATGCATTCCCGTACGTGCCTGGCATGGACTGTACCAGGTCATGCCATGCAGGTATTGTCCTTGACGTTTTCATTGCGGTGCCTATTTCATAGGTACTGCCATGGGATCGCCAAAGAACCACCTGCTAGTGACAACGTCGTAAACAGACGAGCAGTGTGGGAGCAGGCATCTGACAAGACAGTCTCCCTCCCGCACTGCCAAACTTGTAATAAAGCCCTTAGTGCAGATTGTTGGCGGTGCTTCCATATATTTGTATGGCTGTGTGTGAATAAACATTTAAAATGGTTTAAATTATTTCTTGCTCAAAATCTATTATTATGTTTTGTGGGTAGTAGTTATTTGCATTATGTTTAATGTGGTTTAAGAGGTTGTAGTAAGTGTTGGCAGTAAGGCATATGTAAAAGGTATTTTTGTGTTTTGATATTCATCTTGTATGGTGTATATCTGAGTGAATGGTTTGGGACACATTTTGAAGGTCCCATTTATCATCCAGGTGTGACAATGGCTTCATTTTCGTAAGTTATTTGCTGTAGAGAATATTTGGGTTCGTTCATTATTGCTTAGGTTGTCATATAAAAGGAAAGGTTCCTTGCTGTGTGTCATTTTTACCTTTGATTGTATTTTTATAAATGTATATCTTACAGCGACAGGAGGGGTATCATTGGTGGCTTTTTTAGTATGTGCTATTAGACGTTTTAAATTTGGTATAAGTGATCACACTGATTTGGAGCTTTTCCGTTGTGGTTGTTCAAACTAATGTTGATCAGGTATATCAGAAATCCTCAGTTTCTTGTGTATATCTGAATAATTGCCTTGGGACACATTTTGAAGGTCCCATTCATCATCCAGGTTTGACAGTGGCTTCATTTGAGTAAGTTATTTGCTGTAGAGGACATTAAGATTTGTTTATCATTGCTTAGGTTGTCACATTAAAGGAAATGTTCCTCATTATGTGTCATTGTTACATTTGAAGTGGCAGGAGGAGTATCACTGGTGGCTTTTTTAGTACATGCAATTAAACATTTTAAAGTGGGTATAAGAGGTAGTGTGCCTGTGATGTGCTATGGGGCTTTAGGCAGTAAATCTTTTAGGATTTTGGTTGTGGGTTCCTACTTTCCTTTCTGGGATTATATGTATGTGGCTCTCTCCTTCTCATTGTACTTAAAAGTAGTATAATAGTATAAATAAATATGTTTTAAAGTTTATACATTTGTTATTTACATATACAAATATGCTATCTATTTTGTATACTTACATGTCTGTTGTTTTTAGGCATAACACACTGTTTTCCATCTTTTCCGTTGGGGATGGACAAGGTGGCTCAGAAAGTCTCCATTTCTTTTCAAATGTTTATTTATTGATAGTTTGTAGGGGTTGAGGTTGTTATGTTTCTTTTTACTCGCTAGTGGGGTAAGTTTATAGTTTTAAATAATGTATGTATACTTACTTTGTTTTATCTTTTTTGCTGGTTTGTGATAGTTGTTTTTTACTGGCAGCTTATCACGTTTCTTTTAGGAACTACATGTAAAGAGACTTTTTTGTTAATTATTTGCTATTCTACATGTTTAGGTTTGAATACAAATGTTAACTACTTGGTTACGTAGTTGTTGAGATGTATACATTTCTTTTTACCGGTCTGGTTAGAGAAACCAAGAGAGTGTCCTCGTCTTGCAGCAATTGTCGTTTTTGAAGTATTTTGTTGATTAAAAACAAAATGTACCTTTTATATTGTTGATTGAATTGTTATCATGATTTTATTCGGTTATGGTTGTTTACAGTTGAATTTTAGTGGTTAGTTTATTTTAGTTTGAATGTTTGTATGAGTTATGTCTTTAACACAAGATGCAGCAGCCAGTATTAGTTTCAAACCACGCTGTCTTGTAAGTAAAGAAAAAGTTTAAAACTATAAATTGGCGTTTGCAAAATTTTAAACTGTCTTCTGAGAAAGAAAAACATTTGTTAGCAGGGATGCTGATTTGAAGAAATGGATGCTGAAAGTAGCATGCAAGAGAGCAAATGTGATGACATAACTGTTTATAAAACACACTGCTTATGGTTTTTGTGCACTTTTTTAAAAGTTATACTTGCATAGTAGTTTGAAAGTGCAAATATGGCGGATGATAATTCTGGCCCTTTAAAAAAACTATACTGTTTTTACTTCACTTAACTCCCATGAGAGATGAACAATTTGCTAAAAATGCAAGTGGGGATCAGTTGTAGCATGTATGTGTTAAAGATAGTGTGCACTATTAAGACAGGCATTTATAAATCAGTGAAGTACCTCAATGCTATTACCTTATATTAATAAGTAGATCATGCTTCTGATAAGATGCCAGTTTACTTTTGGTAACCTATCTCCATGTAGATAAGAGGTGCAATGGCAACACTTTGGATCACGTGACTATAACTAGTGGCAGGTCCAGGGTGGTGATGGTGCTATGAGAGGACCGAAAGCCAAAAGCAAAAGGATAGCAAAACATGCAAAAAGCAGTGAAGATGTTGCTCTTCGAGGACAGAGACAGCAGAATCGTGTTAATACTCGGGTGACAGAAGTCAGAAAGATTGGAGCAGAGTTGTATGGGTATAATGGCATATAAAAGGAGGAGTGATAGTCTTATGAATGTAATCCATTTCTCTGGATGATATATCGAGCTTTCAAGTTTTTTCTGAAAAATAGGGCTGTTCAAATTTGGAAGGTGTGTTTCTTACAGAAGGTCAAAATAAATGAAATACTCCAATTTACTTTTAGACAAGTAGTTGATGCACTATTTCCACTTTTACAATTTTGTTGGCCTCAACATGTAGGCGGACGATCAAAATTGAAAGAATAGATTACATTTTTTCAAAGCATACCCACTACTGAATGTTATTATTTGAAAGATTATTTTACATCTGCACAACTAAAAAGACACATTTGCAATGTCGCAGCCATCAATATTTTCATGCAAATGAGCAGAGCTGAAAGGATGGTCAGATAACATGGGAGTGCATGAGTAATTCACAAAAGGCTGCATGCCTTTCTGCTGCTTTCGTGCCTCCTTTCACTTAAATATATATCAAGGTTAGCACAAATTATGAACCCTGGTGGAAAATAAGTCCTGAAAATTAATATACTTTAGCATGTCTGCTTACATTGCTAGACCTTTAAGCACACAATTGAGATTTTGACACCAAGGATGGTGAGGTGACTGCAGAACAGTGATGGAATGAGACCAAAAGGGGGTCTATAGAAGGTGCATTAAGAATGCCAGCGCCCCCCAGTATATTCCTGTTGTTTTCAATTTTCCTATGCACCCTCTGAGTCTTTATACAGGAGTGTAGGTTTCAATTATGCAGCAGGTGCAGGTCCACCATGTCACAGGAGTGCCACAGGGTACTACTATGTGACTGCCTATATCATTTCATATACTTCCACCACGCACCCTGGCGTCAATGTACATGGATATGCATTTATGGGAGCATGCACACCCTGGTAATCCTTAAACTTTGAACCAAGATTTCCAACTGCAAAATGTGACGTGAAACACCTATGTCAAGAACGAACCGATGAACTCTTTGTTCAACTGTTGCTGGGTGCACAGCCTCCAACTTGCTCCACTACCTACGTGGCTCCATTAGGAAACTTTTTAAGCCTTTTAAACTGACTTGTCTCATAATTTTTTCAACATCTTAATCAAAATAATTATCCATTTTTTCAGAATTCAAACAAGTTGCACATTAAATTAAAATCGCATAGAGGGTTGAGGGGTCTCCTGCAAAACACATCCTGTAACCCGCAGATGACAGATGTTTATTATAGGCAGATAGGTAAGTAGGTACTGCTTTTGTCTTTTAACACAGATCCTTTGTTACTTGCAGTTCATACA
The DNA here is from genome assembly GCF_964261635.1 of Lissotriton helveticus. Taxonomy (NCBI): domain Eukaryota; kingdom Metazoa; phylum Chordata; class Amphibia; order Caudata; family Salamandridae; genus Lissotriton; species Lissotriton helveticus. The sequence goes on along the minus strand of NC_136057.1, from coordinate 253,485,650 downwards.
TTGTGATCCTATCCTTCGGATTTAGCACAGTGAGCTATGCAGGACATGCAACTCCTACACCTTCTAACCCTCAGTGCCTGATGCAAAACATACTGTACACTCATTTACACACTTTTATGATGTATTGTCAATGTGGAAGAGTGGTGTGAAGTGATGTTGATTGTGCCCCGAAGCCATAACTGCCCCTCACCTGCATCCAATCATTCCATGGGAATGTGACACCACCTTTCACCACACCCCACCCCTCGAGAAGCACACGAAATCCAGCCCCAAGATCTTGTTTTTTCTTTGGTCTAGGTTAACCTATTGTGCTTTATTTCACATACAGTTCCAAGGGTTGCTCTCAATTCCTGAGTCCCTCAAATGGCTTCCTGCCTCTGCTTTTGAGGACTTAAAGAGGTAGGGATGTTTCAGAACTGTACCCAAAACTTAAGCATTGACAGACTGCAGATTGTGGATGCTTATAGAGCGTCTCTGACCTCTGCCTTCCCTCTGCATCTGACTGGATGCATGTGAGGGAGGATGTATGATAACATCAAGGAACGGTGAGTAAGAGTGATGCCAGGGGTGTAGCATGCAAACAGTAATGTAATGGCAATTTTGCATGTGATAGTTCTTTAGTTCTAGATCCACATTACCTGGCACAACACTCACATTCTCCACTGCAGTAAAGAAAATTAGATATATGGGGCTTTATTGGGACTTCATTGGGGTTGACACATGCCCAATCTGACATGTCACTGAGGCTCTCACAGTAAGTTGGCTTTCTGCAATGACAAATGTCTGTTTGAGAAGTTATGAATGAATTGCATTGCAAACATTTTCCACATGGAGATGGCTGTGGAGTTATATTACTGAGAAACCTACACACAGCAGCCCTTCTGGCTTTACTGTGGGCCTCTGGTTTTGAAGCAAATGTGAAATTAACAGCTGCCTTAAAATTGTTCAAGCTGTTCAGTTTTTTTTGCTGTGTATCCAATGGACACTAATCTCAAAGCTTACATCCTATTTTAAATTTCACAGGCACCAGGGAGAATATCAGCAGATGGTTTAATGACAGGCAGCGGAGTGGAAACCAGCAGAAAGTTTTTCTACAGGCACAAGAGGAAATCAACATACAGTTTGACAAGCACCAGGGAGGAAATCAACAGATAGTTTATCAACAGGAGCAAGAGAGGAACTCAGCAGGAAGGTAGTCTTCAGGTTACAGATCTTGGGCCCGATTCACAGAATGAACTTAAGACTCAATCCTAAACTTACTACTATTTTGGTATTCACAGAATGCACTTACTACTTTTGACATTCTCACAGAATGAACTTACTACTTTTGGTATTCACAGAAGTTAGGATTTTGTCTTAAGTTTGTCTTAAGACAAACTTAAGACAGACTTAAGACAGACTTAAGACAAAATCCTAAATTCTGTGAATACCAAAAGTAGTAAGTTCATTCTGTGAATGCCAAAAGTAGTAAGTGCATTCTGTGAATAGCAAAATAGTAGTAAATTTAGGATTGAGTCTTAAGTTCATTCTGTGAATTGGGCCCCTAATTAGCAGATAGCTTAACAGGAGGCACCAGTTACTAAATCAGCTGAAAGTTCATCCCTCATCGCTAAAAAGGATGTTGAAGTGCAGTTGCAAATATGTATCACAAGTGATAGACAAATACGAATTAACTACTGCTACTTGTATACTTGTTGACATTTCTTGTTAGTACATCTATGGTATTTTACATAAAATATGTGGGTGGTCTCTGTTAGGTGATACATCTATAATCTAGTTTAGGCTTTCTATGTACTTTCATTTTATTGTTTATCAAAATGAACACAGTTGACAGTTTACTCACAAAACCATTTTTGGGAATGTCACATCAAGATAAACAACTTCGGGTGAAAGGACTAAGACCCAATAAACCCGGAATAATCTTGAACAGTCTACAAAAGACCGGGGGAAGGGTTACACACATAGGTTTACACGATCTTGGTCTGATAAAATAGAGTGTGTAACTGCCAGCTCTTCTAAGAATGCCTAGTTCTGTTTCCCCCTGCTTTCTCTTTGGGGATGATATTAGCTTGACCAAAACAAGAGTTAATGACCATAAACATCTGGCAGAAAAAAAGAGGCATGATTTCAGTGCATCCCACTTGACCAATGTATTAAAATTATCTTTGTTTGGAAAATCAAATATTGCACTGCAGTTAAAGGAAGCTTACCACAAGGGAGTAATCAAACATAATGAGGAGATTGATAAGAACCATTATTATCCAAATTGATTGACTGTGTAAAATGTTGTGGAGCTTTTGAATTGGCATTGCCTGGCTGCGATGAAAGTGAAGATTCCCTAAATCCAGGAGTGTTCAAAGGGCTGGTTGATTTTGTGTCCAATATAGACAGTGCAATGAAAGCACACTTGAAAAGTACAACTGTGTTTAAAAGGCACTTCTAAGACAATCCAAAATGAGTTGCCTGACTGTATGCTTGAGGTAACAAAAGAAACTATTGTACAGCAGTTGAGAAGCACTGATTACCTAGCTATCCTTCCGATGACACAACTGATGTCCCTACCAAGGCGCAGTAAGTACTTGTTTTCCACTACATTGATGGCAATTCCAATGTAGTGGAAAGATTTTATTGCTTTTCAAATCTTAAAGATACAACTGCAGGTACAATTTCAGCATCTATTCCTAATGAACTTAACCTTATTTTCTCAAAGCACTACGGTAACGAGAAGTTATTTGTTCAGAGCTATGGTGGTGCCAGTGCCATGTGTGTTGCCTCCAGTGGGGTTCAAAAGAAAATCAGAGACATGTATCCAAATGCACACTATGGGGCTCATTAAGATGGCGGGCAGACATCAGTACACCCGCCATTGTTACAGTGTTGGGATTGCCTGCCGGTAAGGCGGCGATCCTGCTGAGTGAATTAGGATGTGCCGAGCAGAGTAGCGCAAGGTTACAGGGGCCAGCATATCCACTGCTGTTATGACAGCACTCGTCAATTCGGCAGTGGCAATGTTAACATCTTTGGCTGAGCTGATGGTGGATATCTGAATAAGAGGGGAGAGAGAGGCATTGGTAACCTTCCTGAAATCTCTTCTAGGTAAAAATTGACCTGGGCCTGCCTGCATAGGATTGCGGAGAACAACCAGACGTTCCAAGGGGACAGCCAAATGGTCCGACCAACTTAAAGGAATAGGAGAACCAGTCAGTAATGCGGGGTCATTTGAAAAGACCACATCGAGGATGTGACCCGCCTGGTGAGTGGGAGATTTAACCAGCTGTATGAGACCATAGGCGGATAAGGAGTCCAGAAGAATAGATGAATCTCTGGACATAGCATTATCCAAATGGAAGTTTAGGTCACCCAGGACCGTTAGTTGGGCACAACCAAAGTAAGGTTCCAGGATATTAAGCAGGGACTGGCTAAAATCAGTTCTAGGACCTGGGGGCCTATAGATTAATATACCCACAAAAGGGGAGGCCCCAAGAAGGCCAATTGAAAAATGTAGGGCTTGGAAGAGGTCAGAGGAACTGGACAGTTCCAAGATGCGACAGGAATGGGAAGTTTTATAAAGAATTCCCAGACCGCCTCCCCTACGCCCGACTCTGTCCAGCCTGGCCAATGCGTAACCTTCCGGAGTCGCAGCTATCAGGTCAGGGCCAGAATGGTCAGCGGCCCAGGTTTCGGTTATAAACACCCAGGTGGGGCTTCTTGCCGTGACAAAGTCATTGAAAGCGATATTGTTTCTCACCAAAGATCTAGCATTGATGAGAAAGCCACTTTCCTTCAAGTGACTGGTGGAACACGAAGGGCGAGCAGGGAGAGATGGTTTGGGAGGATCGTCCGTCATCCACCCAGCCGGCTGGAAAAGCAATCACAGCAAGGAGAAAGACAAAGTGCCTCCGGATAACAGGAGAAATGACAAGGTAGTCGAGATGGTTTATAGGCACGCATATCTTGAATAGAATATTTAAAAAGAGCTTGTATATCTACCTCAGGGCTACAAATCACCCCAGGGGTCCCGTCCATTATCCCGTCCTTAGCGCAGACGGGCTGGACTCTGGCGTGACTCCGGCGTCACTACGGCACAAACGCAGCGCGCAAACGCTGCGCGTCTTCAGGGCCGCTTTAAATGCAGGTCTAGCCTGTCCTGGTGATAGCTAGCCCGCTAACCAAGATGGCGCCGCCAGGCGACCACTTCTCCTCCAAGATGGCCGCTCTAAACACAACGTGCGGTCGGGGACCCGCCAAAGGCGGTGAATAACCAATTATGGTGCAGGTATGGGGCGAATCAATTAAAAACAGGGTATAAGTGCCAAAAAGTATATTTAAATCAAATAGGCAAAAGGGTAGTTAAAAGTGCTATCGCGTAAATTATGAAGGAGACCTGAGAGCGCTGCCTATACGCAAGCGTCGCGCTGGTATCTGATTAAGGGAGGCCGCCTATACTGCCCGCCTTAAATGCAGGTCTAGCCTGTCCTGGTGACAGCTAGCCCGCTAACCAAGATGGCGCCACCAGGCGACCACTTCTCCCCCAAGATGGCCGCTCTAAACACAACGTGAGGTCGGGGACCCGCCAAAGGCGGTGAATAACCAATTATGGTGCAGGTATGGGGCGAATCAATTAAAAACAGGGTATAAGTGCCAAAAAGTAATTTAAAATCAAATAGGCAAAAGGGTAGTTAAAAGCGCTATCGGGTAAATTATGAAGGAGACCTGAGAGCGCTGCCTATACACAAGCGTCGCGCTGGTATCTGATTAAGCTACAAGAAACCACTACAGATACACAATAGATCCCCCAATGTCAATATATCAAAGTCAATGGTCAGATATCCCAGGTAAATATCGAGGAGTTCAGGTGGAATAGAACAACAGGACAAACCTTGACTGCTGGGCGAGATAAGCACAGATCAAATCAGCTTCTTATGTTGTGTTGTGTGCCAAAGCCAATGGGGGTGGCCCTGCCTTGCCTATTCCTGTCGCTGAAAGGCATAAGATGGGCCCTCCCTTGGCCGGGGCTTTGCCCACGCGCGTCCCTTGCTGCCGTGTCGTTGGCGCTTTTTAAAGTGCTGACTGGATGCAGGCTCCTCCCTCCTGGGAGCGCGACGAGTTCTGGGGCTTGGAGTCCCCAGCAAGGAGTGGCAAATAGTGGCAGCAAAGAAAACAGCGTTACCATGTTTAGGGGAGAAGCATATGCATTTTAACAATAGTCAACAGTGGTAAAGTGCTCGGAGTCCTAAGGCCAACAAAAAGAATCAGCAAAAAGAGTAGGTAAGCAGACAAAATGTTTGGGAGCAGACCACACTCAGGCTGACAGGTATAACAATGGCACTCATAAGTAGTTACTTTACTTCGTCCAAACCTCTGAGAAGTTGGTAAATCCGTTGATTTGTTGAGCATTGCTTGGAAAAATAGGCGTTAGACATTGGATATGGGTGAATTTCAGAAGAAGTAGTGCTCTGGAGCTTCTTGGGGTCATTTATATTTTAGTTGCACTAATACCCCAAATAAGAACACTGGGTCTTTTAAAGCTTTACTTTAAATGGAAATGCTGATTTGCCTGTACTCACTATCCCAGAGTACTTGTTACTACTAGTACTGGTACTCTCCATCTAAATGTAATGCACCAGCATTGAACAGTGCAGTTACACTCTCTTTCAAATTGAAGCAGTGCAAGAATCTGGCAATACTTGCCCATTGGAAACACTGTCTTAAAGTGCTTGTTGTCAGGGGAATTATTCCTGTGTAAATGAGTTGACTAAACAATATTTAACTTCCACATGAGCATACGTTGAAGCCTAGTAGTTTGCAACAGCGGGTCATGCATTTTTTGCTGCTTCAGTGCTCCTTTATAGTGTCTCTCTGCCTGCTGTAAGCACACCCATGCCGCATATTTCTAAATGCAGCAGGATGAACGAATGTGCCAGCCATACGCCTCAGCAGATAAAGCCCTCACACTCCTGCTCAGGGGGCCACTCCCGAGGCCCAGACTAGCAGGGCCGTTTCTAGGTGTTTTGCCGCCCTAGGCGAGAATTGAAAAATGCCGCCTCTTCTTTTTTACTACCATCGCTCTCTCTCCTAGTCATCCAGGCTAGAAGAATTTATGCCTTAGATATATAGATCATTGAGAGGTTGCAACAATAAATCATTTGCCTAACCTGAAGCCGTGGGGTCTGTCTCTTCATTTCGCCGTCCAAGGATGTTGTGAAGATTGTTGTAGATATATAGACTAGCTTACGCGGGCATGACAGCATACAGTTATGTGGATGCCCCACAATCACAGCATCTTCTGCGTCCCATGGGTAAACATCTGACACCTTCACTCTCGATGAAGACCATGGTACCCTCTACAGACTTCAAGGCACAATAAACAGGAGATGATACTACTATCCAACATCATTAGTCAATGATCCTTATTTTACAGACCGTAGAAGGGAGAAGGCTCAGATTAAGTATGTTGAATCCTTTGCTGATACCTGCTGCAGGTTTTTCACAGATTTATGATAAAAATACATTAGTCCAAGAGGCCGCCTTGCCCAACCACTTGTTTTTGTAGGGGTTAGGAGCTCATGTAATGTGTGAATTATGTAAATGACATTTCATTTATACCATGTATCTGACGGGGTGGGCTAGGGTTTCAGGTCCTAGTCTGACTACAGACGCTAAGCTCCAGTCGGTGTCTTGAGGCTTGACACGTGTCACAAAGGGCAACACTCGACAACAGTCCATGTGCTGAGGAGCCTCAGCACAGAATTGACAGGTGTTGGAATGCTTCTCAGATCTGCTAGGCTCAATGCCAGTTTAAAATGGCCCATTTCATCAAAATGTGTTTTTTGTTTACAGTGCCGGAATATGTTTTCAATCACTCTTCTATGGGCATATTATCAAGAGGGTTTATCTCCGCTTTTTTGGCTTTAAAAGCCAAGAAAGCGGAGATAAAATTATCTCCCTATTACCTAGCTGTCGCTAACACCAGTTAGCAACAGCTAGTAGGAGATAGCGACCATCTTGGGCCCCACTTTGCATGTCAGTGATATTTATCACTAATGACATGCAAAGTGGGCGTGCCAAGATGTTAGCAACTGGAAACAGTTGCGCATTAAAAATTCCATAAATAAATAAATAAATAAATAAATATCGCTATCTCCTATTACCAACTTTTGGAGATATTCGCGCTAAGCGCCAATATCTCCAAAAGCTAACACCTGCCCTGAGCAGTTCTTAGCCATGTTATCCAATGGGAGGTGGATAACATGGCTAAGAGCATTAGCTCGGTAATGCATGAATATCGCTGACTTTTCAGCGATATTCATGGATTGCGGCCGTTTTTTATCGCATTTGCGATAAACCTTGGTAATACCAAGGTTTATCTGCGGTAAAAATCGCCGCAGCTCAGCGGTAAAATTTTGTCTCTAACCAAGCAATAGCGATAATTATCGCTATTGCTTGGTAATATGCCCCGAAGTTTGGATTTTATTTTTGGCATTATACATTCCTGAAGCACACTCAAAATACCCCTTTACTGCAACAAAAACCCGAACGGAATAGAATTACTGCAACAAAAACAATAACGGAATAGATGTACTGCAACAAAAACACGGGATTGATATACACAGAGACTAATGTTTTTCTTGGGTAGGAGGACAAGAGGGTGCTTAAGAGCCATCCTCAGATGTCCATAGTTATAGCACTGAAGTCTGACATATACACACACACACACACACACACACATTTGGTGTACTCTGGTGTTACAGGCAGCAATAGAAACGTCTTTTGCTCTGATGCGACCCAAGTGTAGAATGAAGGCCTAATACTAGTACAGTGGTTACAAAATAATCGACTGTACATCAGAAATGTGCAAGCCTCTGTCACCCAACAGCCCAGCTTGTACTATATATAGTCTATGGCAGCATCTAATGTTTCTGTCCGAGACATGTACATTAGAGACCACTGCTCCCTCGTGGGAAGAATTCTGTGATTTTTGGAGGAAAGATGGAAGAGAGACTGCTTTCAGAAGACCATTTTTTTTTTAGGCACTGAGGCCTATCTTTCATTTCCAGACTTTGACCCAGAGATCGAAATGAGAAAAGGCTGAAAACAGAGAAAGGAGGAGGAAGAGAAAATGATGGAAACAGCTACAAAGGGAGCGGGAGAGCTGAAAAAGAGCCTTCAAGAGTATTATAAGGAGATGGGAAGTGTAGGGCGGGGGAAGAAAGTGGCATGAGGTGGAGTCCAGTATGGTAGCCTTGGTATGAGGCCTGTAAATACTTGGGACGCCGTAGCCCTCAACTTAATTTTTTATTTCTAGGAAATAAACCTGTTTGGTATACTTCATCAGAAACAAGCCAGCATGGGACTGGGATGCACTAGAGATGAGAGACGCCGAAGGACACAGACCTACCTTGGATTCAGCACACGTTTGCTGATGGCCTGGTTGGGTTGAAGTGATACCCCTCTCATGGCCAAGTGACACGTGTTACAGCACAGCTCCATCCTTGGGAAGAAGGGAAGAGGGTGGGACTTCGGCTAGTAAAGGTAAATGGGCCCGCCCGAACCCCTCCCCTCCCTATTCAGGAAACAGTAAAAGCCGCCATCTTGTCCTTCTTTAAGCAAGAGAACTTTGACCCTCATAAAATGTACTAATTGCCCCACCCAAAAGGAGAAGCTGAAGATTTCATGCTGTCCTCTGCTCAAGACTCTGCAGTGGAAAAAGCTTATTGGCAAGAAAGTAGCTATCCGCCTTGTAACGCTTAGGTAAATAGGCACCAAAGGCACATATAGCGAACATCAGGCCTACTTAGTTTTGCTCATACCGGCCCACTGCAACATCCTAGTCCCAGGTGTTGAACACAGGTGGACAGTTGCCCAAGGAAGCCCCGGAGGTCAACAATGTAGGCCCAGGAAGGACCGAAGAATGGCAACATTTCGGCATGAGATAAATATGCATGCAACGCACTGAAATGGCAATAACAACCAGTCAGTGACTGTCAAGCGGTGACGTAGCTCCTGCCCCTAGACCTATCCTGCACACTACTGCCCTAGTCGTGTGACTCTCCTGCTTCATCCTTCTTGGTTCGCTATGTACTCCAAGCCCATTTTTGAAAAAAATGTCACCACTGGACTAACAAAATGTCTCTTGGTCAGCAGATAGCAACCCCATGCTTTATTTTATCTTAAATGTATTACAATCCTATTCATACACAATATTATCTTGCAGCAATAATGCTGTAGCAACGTAATAAGGTTACAAATAAAAAAGACGACTCTCCTCTCAGGGTTCGCTTATACACAAAGGACATTTCAGTGTAAGCAGAAAGCCAGATCCACGGGCTTTGTCAGTGCTTGTTGTCCATCAGAGCGGCTTCTGGCTCTCTTTGCCTTGCTGGAGCCGCCTTTAAGCCTCATCTGTCAGGGAGAGGCAGGGCCCCTGTTGTAAATCATGTGCGGAGACAGAGAAGTATCCAAGAACAAGATTTAATCCATATGTTAAACTCCACCCGGCAGCGGAGCGTCTGATCAGCGGTAAGTCAACTATACAAAGCCAACCGTAGATCTGCCAACGTCCCTGCACGGGTGTATATACATTCATATCAAAACATGTTATGAGCACGTGAGCTGACTTAATCGTCATACGTCGCGTGGTACTCTCCATGCACGAGATGTTCCACGCGGCGTATGATGCTGAACTAGAATATACATTACATTACAGCCCCCTCTCTGTGACAGCTTCTATTGCTCCCAAGTTACCAAATCCCATCGAAACTTTAAATCTTTGGTAAGGTGAGCAACAAGCGCCCATACTTGGGACAGATTTTCTCCCCCTATCGCAGTTATCAAATAGAATGGCTAACCTGTCTTCAATTACTGATAAGGGCGTCTGATTGGTGGCAGGCCTGCTCTTATCGCACGCTGTGCTACAGCAGGGGGCATTTCAAGTGAAATACAGTGGGTGATGTCGGCGCTGCCACAATATTGGAAAGGGCAACATGGCATAGTGCCTGGATGGCGTAACTGGATCATGAGCCCCGCGTAACATGGGGGCATATTATCAAGGGATTTATCTCCGCTTTTTTGGCTTTAAAAGCCAAGAAAACGGAGATACAATTATGTCCCTATTACCTAGCTGTCGCTAACACCAGTTAGCGACAGCTAGTAGGAGATGGCGACCATCTTGTGCCCCGCTTTGCATGTCAGAGATATTTATCACTAATGACATGCAAAGTGTGCATGCCAAGATGTTAGCAACTGGAAACAGTCGCTAACATCGCTATCTCCTATTACCAACTTTTGGAGATATTCGCGCTAAGCGCGAATATCTCCAAAAGCTAACACCTGCCCTGAGCTTTTCTTAGCCATGTTATCCAATGGGAGGTGGATAACATGGCTAAGAGCATTAGCTCGGTAATGCATGAATATCGCTGACTTTACAGCGATATTCATGCATTTTGGCCGATTTTTATCGCTTAGGAGATAAACCTTGATAATAGCAAGGCTCCTAAGCAATAAAAATCGCCGCAACACGGCGATAAAATTATTGCCGCTAAGCCAACATAGCGATAATTATCGCTAGTTCTTGGTAATATGCCCCCTGGTTCGCTAGGGGCCTGCACAACCGAACAGGATCAGGGGTGCTTAATAACATGTTTTGCATTTCATACTGCACACTGCAAGTGAACAGTGATGTAGGGAAAGAATTTGTCAAGTACACAGCGAACATTATCCATAGCTGCCTGGATTGTCTTTGATCATTGACAATCTATATGTGTCTTAGGTTTAACCATTTAGCAAACCTGTTTGATATTTGTAGATGGCACCTGCATTTGTTAGGAATGTTTATTTTGGAGTTTTCTCGGGTGTGTATTGAGTTGAGTATAATCCTTGTTGAATATCCCCTCTCATTTTGCTTTGACTGCCCCCCCCCCATGTTCCTTAAATGCCCTCTCCTTCATTTTCTGCATGTGCCCTTTCTCTGAGTGCAGCCTACCCTAAGTCATGTGCATGTTTGCATTAGCCTCTATGATTGCATTTCTGGAAACTTCCCGTGCTAGTTCTTAAAGTTATGAAGAAAGTACTCCTTGAGGACCATTTGAAAGAAATGCAGTCTGCAGATGATAAATACAATTAATAAACACTGAGGAGAAAATAAACACTTCAGGTGAAGGAGGATAGCAGCTTCCAGGTGTGGTAAATAAATAAATAATACCCTATTTTTGAATGAATAAATGAATAACAGATAGCTCAAATAAATAAGAGTCAAGATTCGAGGTAGTAGGAGTTTGCAGGTTTATTACAGCATAAAGGAATAGGATGGCAAGGCCCAGCAGCGCTGCTGGTGTCAGGATCGGGACAAGGGAAAGTAACCTTTTAATAACAGTGCATGAGCATATATACATAACGCAAACACATAGCATTACATTGCAATAGGCGTAGCAGTGGGTGGAGCAATAGGCGTGACGCGTAGCAGTCGCGAAAGATAAGGGTGAAAAGAGGTGTAACAGGGCGTATACATAGACATGTGATGCAAACGTAACAGAATATGTCATGAATGGGGCGGAAACCATGGAGGGGGCTACCTGAGGAGCCGGGACCTCTAACCTGATGGTGCGCGCAAACTGGCAATGACGTGTTACTAGGAGAAGCTGGGGGCTATGAACTCTGTGCTAGGAGCAGAGACTGAAGTCTGGAGAGTCAGGGCGACATGTACCTAAACAGTATCTAGTATCTGATGTTTAGAGAACATGTTGATATAAACTAGAAGTCAGGAGGGGAAAGGCTAACTTGATTCTAAGACTGGACCATGCATTATTCTACATGTAGTGCGTGATGAAGAATATTAAATGACCATTAAATGCAGTATTTCTCTAACGTGGAGACGTGAAGGCTAGACAATGACGGAAACTATCGATGCGATTCAGTAGCTTTAGGAATGCAGAGAAGGAGGACTGAACTGATAACTGGAATCATAACATATTCTTGGCAGACTCAGAGGCAGAGCCAGGGTGAGCCGGGCACTGCGAGGCAGGAAGTAAGGGAAGGGTCGAGGATACAGGTGGGGGCTGTATCGCTCCTCAGCGAGGTTTCAGGAGACAGGAGCTGAATCTGGTGTCCAGGCCCTTTTGAGGCCTAGAAACGGGGACTTTTCAATAGAATAACGTGCACACTGAGAAACGTGGCAACGTAGCTTTACATAGGCCTGATATTCGTAGTATTCACGAGAACTGGAAACTGGCATACTAGAGGTGGACACAACTGTAATTGCGTCATTAATCGAACATAGGGAATGCATATGCATATTTAATCATGCACACATAACATATGATGGATGACACGTAGGGACACAGAACATGGCAAAATTTACTTTTCCACATTCCCTCCTTGTCACTACGTTTCCATCAGGAAACATCAATATTCATGATACCATCTATCATTTCATACAGTATCATTTGCTCGTCTCGAATTATCCTGGAACGGGATTTAGAACGGGGCTTGGGACTAGGAATACATGATGTAGCACAAATGCCGCAAATCGCAGGGCCACATTGTATACAGAGGCAGCAGCTGAATATGATCGCTACTGCAATACCTAGAAAGGACAAGACTTTCCATCCCCAGGCGGAAATTATATTCCAGAACCAACCGGACCATGTCCAGGTGCCTGGATCTTGGTGTAACAGATGGGCAATCTTATGGAGTCTGGTTATAGCTGAATAAACAGACGGCGCGTTATTTGGAATGAAAATGCAGCAACTAGATCCGATGACTCTACAGGCCCCGCCCCTATCGGCCAGTATGACGTCAAGGACGAGACGATTCTGTAAAACGACAAATCTCATAGCAGATTGCTCTTCGGTTAAATTACCTAGAGCAGAGGCAGTCTCATTTACTACAGCTTCGAGGGTTCTGGTTAACCTACGGATTAGCTTACTATTCTGGATAGGTCCTATAAAGAAAAAGAAACCTCTGTTGAAATCTGTATACTGTTCTAGAGCAGTTTCAGTATAATCGACAATTGGGGACTCCCTTCTATGTCTAATGTGTACTAGATGTGTGTTTCTATGATAATCAGGTGGGGCTAGGAAAACTGGTGGCAGTAGGAAGGCAATGTAACAGGTTCCCTCCCAATCGAGGGGCAGACGAACATATGCAGTTTGACCACAAATAAAATAAGAATGACGTGAAGCTTTGAAAATGGACTTCCCACTGTCACTATACTTGACAATACTAGTACAATCACTATGTCCTACGTGTACGGAACCATTATTTCGGACACATAATTCGCCTTTAACTGGTAATACTGAAATAGCAGGTAAGTCTGGAGTAGTATCAGACTGAACATTCAGGACCATGAAATTCGAAGAATAGTTACCTAAATTATACACTTCATTTTCTAGATCTAACCCGGTTCTGTGGGGGAGACCTTGCTTGTCTGGGAAACATGTACTGTTAAGAAAAGACATATCTGTTGAGGATGACGTTAACGTGGACCATGCTCCACACGAACCATTATGTGAAAATGGATAAGGAAAAAGTGGCAGAACTCCCTTCGGTATCTGGAAAGGGGGGAGTCGACCACACACCCAACAATTAGTGGCATTGCTGGTCTGATGTGAGTAATGTAACATGCGGATGAAAGAATTATTTTTCATAGCGAGGCGGTAAGAGAGTTCATGAGGAGGCAGATCACTAAACGTGTGCTCTGCTGTAGCATTAGCAGACTTATTTACATGAAGAACTGGGAAATACAAGAAAAATGCATAACTGGTGCAGGAAATCATAATGCTGAGAAACAATATGAAACATAGAAAAACGATACATCGAATTGAGTTTTGACTAACTCTCTCACTATGGGGGTCTATTTTATACATGTCAGAAACAGTTTAACCGTTTCACCTAGGGGAGGACTTAGACAATCAAACTGGCTGACTTATTTTACTAGACCGGAGTTTCAACTTATACTCCTGTTGCGGAGTTTTCTCTAACAGGGGAGGGTTTGTAGCAATGTCTTTTGCGGGACAGTCCTTGAGAACAATATTTTGGCAATCCTTCAAATCCTGGGAAATGTTCTTTGAGACGGGTTTCAGTCCATAAAACTTTTTTATATGTGAAAGGTGCACCCAGCCTTTGCGACCCTCCAACTTCACGGCTGTACGGGTGGCGAGGAGGACCTGTCGGGGCTCCTTCCAGCGTGGCTCCAGCGGACTTGAGCGGTCAAAATTGCGGACAAGAACCATGGATCCTGGAACGATTTCATGCGGTGCCACCTCGGTATTGTCTGGAAATGCGGCGGCAACCTGTGAACGACAAGAGTTGAGGGCAGACATCAAGGAAGCTAGGTAATCTGTCAGCATATTACTTGAAACATCGGTAATACTTCGGGGTCTAGGAGTACCCCACATGTTAGGGGGGCGGCCGAAAACGACCTCGTACGGGGACAGACCTGATCTGGAATGTGCGACCATGCGCATATAAAATAAAGCGACTGGCAGAGCTACTAGCCAGTCCACACCTTTCTCTTTACACACTTTTGCAATACGGATTTTCAGAGTCTGGTTATGTCTCTCTACGAGACCGGCTGCTTCAGGATGGCGTACACAATGAAACTTCCACTGGTACCCCAACAAAAGGGAAACATGCTTCATCAACTCAGATGAGAATGGCTGGCCGTTGTCAGAATATACGACTCTAGGGAGTCCATAACGGGGGAAGAACTCACGAACCAACTGCTTGGCAGTGGTCGCGGCGGTGTAATCTGGAACTGGATATGCTTCTGTCCACCTGGACAAAGCGCATACAACTACAAGGACATACTTGAAACCTCGACATCGTTCCATCTGAATATAATCCATCTGGAGGACTTCGAAAGGGTGGTCAGGGGGCTGGAATCCACCTTGTTCCACCGGGACACTTTTACCTGGATTAAACTGGCAACATATCATACAGGTACGGACTTTCTGTTTGGCTGCAGCTCGTAAATGCTTGTTGAACCAAATGTTCTGGATACTGTCTAACATAGCTTTTTCTCCTAAATGTGCTGGACTATGTGCGGTATTAATAATGACTTGAACCATAGAGTCGGGGAGAAACCATGTGGCTCTACCCTTCGTTAACCATCCTTGATCTGTCTGGACCCCTCCTTGTTCGGACCATTTCTTGATTTCTTCGGGAGTAGCATGTAACTGGATATCTATGACATCTTGTGTAGGGTCCTTAACTGTCATACATGTAGTCGGATCTGGAGTGTGTGTCTGTGTCGGATTAACTGGAATGTCTAGAGTCTGTGCTGTAAGCTTGGCTGTGCGATCTGCTAGATCGTTACCTTGAGAAATGGTGTCAGTAACTTTCGTATGTGCTTTGCACTTGATGATAGCGATAGATGTCGGTAAATGTATGGCATCTAACAGAGCTTGAATAAGGAGACCATGCTGAATCTTGGTTCCATGAGAAGTCATGAAACCTCTCTCTTGCCAGAGCACTCCGAAGTCGTGTACAACTCCAAATGCGTAGCGTGAATCTGTGTAAACATTAACTTTCAAGTTCTTGGCGTGTATGCAGGCTTGTGTCAGAGCAACTAGCTCTGCTGCTTGAGCGGACAGGGTGTCGATACGGTGTGTTTCAATAACTTCAGTGTCAGTAGTCACTGCATACGCGGCGACTAGTTCTCCTGTACTTGTTCTCATACATGAACCATCCACATAAAGTGTCAGGTCGGGGTCTGGTAACGGAATATCTGTCAGATCTTGTCTTGGCTTGGTCATAATGTTAACTACTTCCACACAGTCATGTGCGGCAGAATTCGGAGTAACTGATGGTAACAGTGTAGCAGGGTTCAGGATGTTGCAGCGTCTGATTTCTATGTGTGGCTGGAACAGTGTCAATTCATAACCTGTTAAACGTGCAATTGTCAAGTGCTGAGTCTGTGTTCGGTTTAACAGAACTTCCACGGAATGTGGAACTTGTACTGTCAAGGTATGTCCTAAGACTATGGAATCACTTTGTCTGATAGCTAGGGCTGCGGCTGCAACTGACTTGAGGCACGCAGGCAGAGCCTGGGCTACAGGATCTAATGTGCTCGAAAAATAAGCACAGGGCTTGTATTGTCCTGCTTGATCTTGTGTGAGAACAGATAATGCTGTACCTTCGCGTTCAGGGACGAAAAGTGTAAAAGGCTTACTGTAGTTCGGTGTCGCTAGAACTGGAGCTTGGCATAGGGCTTTCTTTAACTCATTGAAACTAAGTGTATGTTCAGATGTCCAAGGGAGGACAGTCGATACGGCTGCCTCCTGTGTCGTTAACTGTATCAGTGGCTTGGCTAGAAATGCATACTGAGGAATCCATTGTCTGCAGTAAGAAGTAAGGCCGATAAAAGCACGTACCTCCTTCTGGGTCTTGGGCTGAGGAAGACTCGCTATTAACTGGATACGGTCTGGTGTCAACTGCCTACCCCTCTTGGACAGTAAGTGTCCTAAGTAGACCACTTGCTGGACACAGAATTGAAGCTTAGAAGGGGACACCTTGTGCCCCATCTCGGCTAGGAAATACAGAACTGTAAGGGATGCTCGCTCGCAAGCACGTTCAGAACGGGCTGTGATCAGGAGATCATCGACATACTGGAGCAGGGCAGTGTCAGTCGGCATGTGAATGTTGTCTAGTTGTCTCTTAAGTGCTTGACTGTAAATGCTAGGGCTTTCTGTGAAACCTTGAGGAGCGCGTGTGAACATATAGCTCCTTCCATTTAAACAAAATCCGAAAAGGAACTGGCTGTCTGGATGAATAGGGACACTGAAAAACGCGTTCTTGAGGTCGATTACAGTAAAGAACGTGGCTTCGGAATCAATGGCTGTCAATAGGGAAGAGATATCTGGAACGACTGGGTACTGAGGAATAATACATTTATTAAGCTCTCGTAGGTCAATCACTAATCGATATACTGGGGGTGCATTTGGATCAGTACGTTTCATGACTGGAATGATCGGAGAATTGCATACGTTGGAGTCAGTTTCTACAACCACTCCTTGAGCCATGAGCTCGTCAATAATTTTGGATAAGGCTGCTACAGCCTCAGGTGGCAATCTGTACTGTCTGATTCGTGGTAACACCACACCTGGCTTGAGAGTCACACGATAGGGTGTGATTTGCATATACCCTACATCAGTTGGACCTTGCGCCCATAGATGCTGCGGGACATTAGACAATCTGGGATCAAAATCTCGTAATACATAGTGACCCTTAAAGTCACGTAGGAACAATCGTATTCCCTCTGGGGAACAGCATATAACTGCACCTAACTCCTTCAGTGTTTTAATGCCTAATAGGTTTTCTGGACATGACTTAGTAAGTAACAGATCAGTAGTGCGGGACAATGGACCTACTTCTAGAGTAACTGGCTTTGATATTTCATTTACAATGGGTTTTCCTGAAAATCCAAGGGAAACATTTCTTGAGCCTGAGAGCGGAGCCCCTGGAACTTCGGCGTGACTAATTGTGGTCCTACTTGCCCCTGTATCAATCAAAAACTTTCTGTCTTTCCCTAATACTTGACTGTGAACATAGGGACCTTCTTGATCTACAGGTATCTCGATGAGAGGCAAGCCTACCTCCCTCTCTAGGCTGTTTCATGAATACTGTTGGTACTCTGGATACTCAGACTGTGCATACTGGTACATCTGCTGTGTAACGTGCTGTGTTGCAGCAATAGGCTGCGGTACGGTAACTGTCTGTGGTGCATTCTGTGACTGAGGAATCTGTGAAACTTGTTCTTGTCTAGGCGGACGTGGTCTTTCTTTAGTCTTACCAGTAGCTATGTTGTGTTTCAGAACTGCACACTCGTTTATAAAATGACCTGGCTGTTTACAATAATTGCAGTTCCCTTTAACGGGAGCTGCAGGATGACTGGCTTGATTCGGACCCCTCTTCTGACTGTCTTGAGGAACAGATTGTGCAACTAGTACTTTCATTTTCGTGTCTTTCATACGTTTTCTCTCGTGTTCTTGTTCTTCCCTGATCCTATTCTGGTGGTATTGGAACATCTGCAACATCTGGGACGGGGTATTAGCTTGCCAGGTACTTTCGACTTTCAAAACTCGATTTTTAATTTGTGGACTTGAATTCTCGACTAATTTAGTAACAAAAAGGTGAGGGTATGACTCACTACTTGTCTTGAGGCCACTGTTGATACTAAAACATTTCTCAAATCTAGAATAAAAATCACTAATATCTTCGTCTTGTTTCTGTTTACAGGCTGAGATTGCATCCCAGTCTTCTTTTCTAGTTGTCAATAATCTAGGTAAAACTTGTATTAATAATTCTGGTAATTCTTTACATTTCGCTCCAAGACCGGTACCTGGTACTCGTGCCTTGTCTTCAGCTTCTAGAACTGCCCAATCGATCTTTTTCTCTCCCACCTCCCATTCTTTTTCCTTGAGCTTTTCATACTCCCCTGCGGGCAGCAGAACCTTTAACATTTTAATTATATCTGGATACGTGTATTCTCCCATACGGAGCATGTCTTTTAATTCTCTATGGAACCCTGCTGGATCTTTATCATGACAGGGAATTAATTTCTTCATCTCTAGGAGTTCCATCTTTGTAATCGGAGTGTAAACAAACACTCGTTCTAGTTCGCCACCCGTTCCTCTAACTGGGTGGACTTCTCGTAACGGATTCTGTCTCTCCATATAAAATGGTTTACTTTCGGGGGGTGAGACATGAACAAAATGCGGGTTCAAAAACGTTCTATATTTGTGACGCTGTTCTAGAATGATACTAATTAAGTCGGTACCTAAACCTTTCCATCTATACTGGAGTAACTCGTTCAGGATATCATGTAACGGGCCTGGATCAGAGTGCTGACCCTCATACAATGTAATGAGGTGCTGAATCATATACATACCCGCCAGTCGTTGCTCGGCTGGGGGCATTTTCAGAAACATTTGTGCCACTATTTCGTCTGGAAAAGTGGTAGAATCAGTAATCCATCGGACTGCTGATCGGGCTAGTTCTTGTTCATGCATGGTACTTAACTCACTGTAACCGATTCGTGATTTCAGAATGTGATCGGTAGCTTGAAACACTTGTTCTAGAGAACCTTGTTCTGGTGCTGGATGATGAAAAATAGACTTGTGTTCTAGGCGTAAATGGCGATCTGGAAATCTAGATTTTCCTACATACGCTATTCTGTCAGGATTCTCGTCGTCTAACTCTTCAGGATCAGAGTTACTTTCTTTCTCGCTTACTTGTACTGCTTTACGCTGTTCGTGTAACTTTATTATTTCTTTACGGATTTTCTTGTACATACTCTCCATAGCACCGACGGTCTTGTGCTTACCCTCGGCTATATTATCACTCCACCTTGTCAGGGTTTTCATTTCAGCCGGATCTTTAGACGGGTAATCTTGTTCTCTTATTAGACAATTGATCAGAAACTTTAATATCATGAGCTGGGTCTCAGCTTTCCTTTGAGACATGGCCTCGCCAATGCTTTCTGGATCATCCCCTGTACGGATGAAACGATATATTCTGTCTAGATCTTCTTTCATATTCGGTAAGGTGACTAGATACTCGGCCACCTTTCTTACGCGGAATGAATATAAAACCATATAATCCTCGCCTGGGACTGGATCATAGCCGCATTCGGCAAGGGATTTTCTTATTTCTGCTACAGTCTGATGTCTGGGCGTACGCTGTGATGCTTGTATATGTAATTCGGCTGTCGTTAAACGCTTGTGTGGCGGCGGGGTTTGAGGAGTACCTCCCCCTGCGGCCCCTAAACTAGAGTCGTCTACTGAGGCTCTTCGTCCTGGCAGAGTGGGAAATGGAAATGTAGGCTGGACTTGTATGGCGGGCTGGACCGGGGGTACCGTAACAGGTACTCCGGTGTCTGGAGGAGCGGGAAGTGCCTGATTTACAGGGACTGGCGGAACGCGAACAGGATTTGCATATTCTGGGACTGTGTCGTCCAAATAGGACGAGATAAAAATATCAGCTGCGGTCGGTTTGTGACGCAGCTTGGTCGGAATTAATGGTGGCGGGAAATTACTGGATGCCTCTGGGGTCGCTTTTGGCCAGGAGAGGATACATACCCCTAATAAGGGCATGCCTCTGTCTGTCTGACTGTTCGGCTTTGACTTGTTCACCTATCTCGATTAGTTCTTTTTCATGGGCTCGTTCCAAGGATTCTCTACTTAATTCTGACTTTCTGATTTCTTTTTCAGTTCTTTTATGAGCTTCTTTGCGCCATAACTCGATGGCATCTTTCTGTGACTGTCTGGCTTTCTTTTTCCATAATGCCTCTTCTACTCGCATGATGCACTCGGCATCCCATGTACCCGATACGGGCCATCTATACTTGTCTTCTAACTGTTTGGTATACTCTACCCATAAATCTAGATACAGTATGGCGCTTATGCCATGCTTCTGATACATAAAATGACCTGGACTGTCCCTAGGCGGGACAGGAACTGCTGCTTCCAGCAGACCCTTTCTAGTTTTTAACTGGCGTAACTTAGAAAACAAGGGCATGACTGGACTGTAATCTAGACACAATACAATACACAATAAACACGATACTTATTCCCCATTCATACCACGACATTAAAATACATGAAGAACATTTAAAAATAACAGTTCGAACAGAATACTACCTGGAATACGGAACACAGAATACATGAATTTTCTCGAGAACAGAACTGACTAGAACAGGAACTAGATGCACTGCTAAAACAGTACGAAACTTACCGGTCTCATAAAGAGACACGTCAGGACCCGCATCCACCGAAGTGGACACTTCGTTTGTGGGTCTGTGTACCACCAACCCACGGACCAGAGTCAATTAAATTGACCCTGTCTAGATACTACCCCAGTAACGGTACTCACCGGGCAGCAAGAACGGAAGGCCTCAGACTGGACGGGACTGCCTCGACGTCGGACGGACGAACTTCGGACTTCTGTTACGGGTGGGCCTCCGGATACCTCGGACCTTGAACTCTCGGCTTGGGCTCTGGTCGGGACTCGCCGCGTTCCTCCACCGTCTCGTCTGGATGCTGGACCGCCTCCTCCGTCTCCTCCGTGGGCCTGAGGGATACTTGAAGCAGAAATATCTGCCGGTGCGCAGGAGAGTTCCGTCACGACTGCAGAGGGTCAGGGGGTCGGCGTGGCTTCACCGACGCGTGGGGAAAGGGCAAGTCCCTATTCGGGCGCCATTATGTGGTAAATAAATAAATAATACCCTATTTTTGAATGAATAAATGAATAACAGATAGCTCAAATAAATAAGAGTCAAGATTCGAGGTAGTAGGAGTTTGCAGGTTTATTACAGCATAAAGGAATAGGATGGCAAGGCCCAGCAGCGCTGCTGGTGTCAGGATCGGGACAAGGGAAAGTAACCTTTTAATAACAGTGCATGAGCATATATACATAACGCAAACACATAGCATTACATTGCAATAGGCGTAGCAGTGGGTGGAGCAATAGGCGTGACGCGTAGCAGTCGCGAAAGATAAGGGTGAAAAGAGGTGTAACAGGGCGTATACATAGACATGTGATGCAAACGTAACAGAATATGTCATGAATGGGGCGGAAACCATGGAGGGGGCTACCTGAGGAGCCGGGACCTCTAACCTGATGGTGCGCGCAAACTGGCAATGACGTGTTACTAGGAGAAGCTGGGGGCTATGAACTCTGTGCTAGGAGCAGAGACTGAAGTCTGGAGAGTCAGGGCGACATGTACCTAAACAGTATCTAGTATCTGATGTTTAGAGAACATGTTGATATAAACTAGAAGTCAGGAGGGGAAAGGCTAACTTGATTCTAAGACTGGACCATGCATTATTCTACATGTAGTGCGTGATGAAGAATATTAAATGACCATTAAATGCAGTATTTCTCTAACGTGGAGACGTGAAGGCTAGACAATGACGGAAACTATCGATGCGATTCAGTAGCTTTAGGAATGCAGAGAAGGAGGACTGAACTGATAACTGGAATCATAACATATTCTTGGCAGACTCAGAGGCAGAGCCAGGGTGAGCCGGGCACTGCGAGGCAGGAAGTAAGTGAAGGGTCGAGGATACAGGTGGGGGCTGTATCGCTCCTCAGCGAGGTTTCAGGAGACAGGAGCTGAATCTGGTGTCCAGGCCCTTTTGAGGCCTAGAAACGGGGACTTTTCAATAGAATAACGTGCACACTGAGAAACGTGGCAACGTAGCTTTACATAGGCCTGATATTCGTAGTATTCACGAGAACTGGAAACTGGCATACTAGAGGTGGACACAACTGTAATTGCGTCATTAATCGAACATAGGGAATGCATATGCATATTTAATCATGCACACATAACATATGATGGATGACACGTAGGGACACAGAACATGGCAAAATTTACTTTTCCACACAGGGGCAACGGACAAGGGCATCGTGTCTTTCTCCAAAGTGTGCTGTATTCCCCCCCATCCCCGTCCCTGCCCAGCTTCCCAGGAATGCTGCCACTCAGACGACCTTACCTGGCTGTGTGGAGCACTCTCGGTCCATCAGGTGCCCTCAGTCTCTGCTGGAAGCTCCTACGCGAACAAGTCGAGATGCCTCATGATTGCTCCAGCCATGGATCTTCGAGGTGATGTTAAATGTCTGTGCACTGCCCCCACCGGTGGTGCTGAACGTGACCTCATGTCACATCGAATTGTAGAAGGCGTGCTACCGCTACCCATTGCCCTTTTGAGGTCCAAGATTGGCCGTTTGAGGATTTCCCAAACATGTGTTTTTGCCGCCCTCCCCCTTTTGCCGCCCTAGGCGGCCGTCTAGTCCTTCCTAATGGTAGAAACGGCCCTGCAGACTAGCATAGCAGTGCCTCCTAGCCACAGCTGCGACAGGGACATGCTTTGATACCAGTTAAGGCTAGCGCTGCCACTGGGACACAGCAACTGCAAAATACAAATAGCTGAAGTAAACTTTCTAAAATGTGTCATGCCCTTGCATATTGGTGGCCATTTTAAGAGGAGATGCATTGCACTCTCTAGATTATAACTTGGTGTAGATTGTGTTGTTTTGTGATTAAATATTGGTGTTATATTAAAGGTTATTTGTGTACTGCATATGCCTCCAATGCAGAACACTACAGAGGAAGTAGGAGAAAAGAAAAACACAAGAAAAAGTGGGATAAATACTTGACACTGGTTAAGCCAGTATGTTGCTGATGAGGCTTCAAAGCTCTGTTGAGGAGGCAGGAGGTATTGATGGAGGGAATAGGAGAGAAGTAAGGTTCAGCATGTTAGGTCATGCTTTGCTTTTTGTAGCTCTAGGACTACACTTGGGCTGCTTAAGTATTTCAATGGATAGGAGGAACGCTGTATGTTGTGCAATGTGCGTTGACTGTGTCACTTTTTTGTCACCCAAAGACTACTTTAAAGAACCAAGTGGTAATAAGAGAAGGAATGCAGAGTCTGCAGTTTGGATTCTAAAATGATAAATAGCTGGCTTAGATAGAGAAGTGATGCTAGGGCATTTGTGTAAATTGGATGTTGTGGGTTAAACAAAACTACTCTCTCAATTCAATCCATATGGGAAATGAGATTAAACCTTCTATTTCAATTTGAATGTGTTAACAAGTCCCTGTGGTGTTAAGAAAGTTACTTTGATTCTGCTTCCAAGTGTGTGCTTATGTCATTGGAGTATGCCATGTTAAATACACATTATGCTTGCTAATATCTGCCAACCTTTACTTCTGGTGAGCCTTTCGATCTTAACTGTATTTTACTATAGCACGGACGGGCAGGTGAACAGTGATGAAGGGAAAGTGCTTGTCAAGTACACAGCGAACATTATCTATAGCTGCCTGGATTCTCTTTGATCATTGACTACCTATATGTGTCTTAGGTTTAACCATTTAGCAAAGCTGTTTGACATTTGTACATGGATTCTGAGTTTGTTAGGAATGTTTTTTTGGGAGTTTTTTCGGGTGTGTATTGTGTTGAGTTTAATCCTTTTCAAATATCCCCTCTCATCTTGCTTTGAATGCCCCTCACCATGTTCCTTGAATGTTCTTTCCTCCATCTTTTGCATGTGCCCTTTCTCTGAGTGCAGCCTACTCTAAGTCATGTGCATGTTTGCATTAACCTCTATGATTGTAAATCTGAAAAATCCCCTTACTAGATCTTAAAGTTATAAACAAAGGTCTCCTTAAGGACCTAATTCGCAGAGAGTTTGTGGTCCTGCCCCACTGAAAGCCCTGGGTGGGTGACCGCTGTCGAAATTACACAGGTAAGTGGGATGGCACTAATGATGAAGGGAAATGGAATAGGACAAGTTGAGTTATGATGGCCTTAGCAGACTTGAGGAAGCATTAGTGTTGAGATGTGAGAATAGGTTTCCACAGAAGGTTTTTGCAAAGGGATCTTTTTCTTATCTGCTCCAGTCTTGCTTTCATTTGGTCCCCAAGCAAACCCCATCCGCTTCTTTCCAAGAGACCCATTTTCAGTCAAGTATTTGCTGCAACAAGAAGGCAACGGCATGGATGGATGGATGGATGGGTTTTTATATAGCGCAATATCACCGCCAGGTCTCAAAGCGCTTTGCATTGGGAACCCGTCCTGGTTTTTCCCTAGCCCCTACTGGGTATCCCCAAGGTGAAAGCCAGGCATCCCGCCGCAGGGGGCCGTAGTGGAGATTAAGCAAGCTATTGCCCAGAGTTGCAGAGTGTGAACCTGTGATTCGAGTAGGCACCGAAGCGAGAATTATCGAGTCCGTGGACATTTTGGGTTCAAGACCCTGCCACGTCGGGAATTGAACCCTGGTCCCAGGTCTGATCTCACCGTCCGGGTCTGCCTCCTCTAACCAGTGAGCCACAGTGTATATCATTTAGTGCCAGAGTAAGTGGTCACAGTGAAAGACTTTAGAGTGAAGAGAAGGGGATTGGTCAAAGTGAGGGACTGTCTCTTTACCAGCCTTCTTACATGTTAACTAGCAGAAGTGAGCCTCTTGTTGTACTGTGAAGACCCTCACAGCTTTCCAAACAAGTCATGCTGAAATTGTTTTAATTCTAGGAAGGGTTATTTGCACGTGTATCATTTGGTGGTGTTAATCTTGTGAAATCCATTAAATCTAGGGGCATATTATCAAGGACGGGCGATACATTATCGCCGCTTTTATCGGCAGGAAACTGCCGATAGAGCGGCGATAAGGGGCTTGATAATATGCTCTATGGAATTCCTATTGATGCCCATGTTAGAAATCTTCACATAGGCGCCCATTGAACCTGCTCCCACTGTACACATATTGAATAGAAATTAGAATTACGCTTAGAATGTTTCCTGAAGGCTGTTTTTGCTAAATGGGAGGGTTGCACATTTGAGCTGATAATGGTCTGCATTGGGCTGAATTTGGGCTTGAACTTGGACAGTTCAGAGCTTGGAACGGGTCCAACCATCTGGTAGCACTGCTTCCACAAACCTGGCTGGTCTCCTAAGAAAAGCTGTGAGGCCCTGCAGCTGTTTTATAAGTTAAGCAATGTGATCGAGTAGCCGAGGGCAGACGTGAGAAAAGGGAAAGAATAAACAATGCAGAGGCGTTGTGAGAAGCCGAAGGGGCGACATCTTCAGAAATCCGGCTCCAATTGTACACTAAGCATACACCAAACAAAAGCCAACTTGAGAAGGTGAGGTATTATTACTTGACGCTCCTGCGACTCAAGAGTACTTTCAGGAGGATTAAGGGTTTATTTTGGGAGGAAAGAATGTGTCCAGGAAACGAAGTGCACTTACTGAGAAACTCGGGCTGCTGCTCTGTTCCTAAGCTTCCTTCCGAAATCTATCCAAAGGGAGGACGCTCTTTGCTGCACTGACCCCTAGTGGGTAAGGAGAGCTAATGGGCCTAGACCGCCACATTGTTTCAAACTCTAGGGCGACTTCGCAGGACTTTTGCACTGGAGCAGAAAAACGCACTTTGCAAACAAATTTGAACCGAACATTATTTGCAACATGAAGCAGAAGGATGTCAAAGTATGCTATTTTATGTGTAATAATAGGCGTATGAAATCGTGCTCTTCACTGTTAAACATGAAATAATGATCTGTGTTTAGGAAAAAAATAATCCATTCTATTTTTTTCCAAAGATTGCAGCGCAGTTCTAGATCATCTACTACAACTTTTGTTAAACGGAGTTAATCTTCGATTAGTATGTTGTTTGTAAATTTCTTTCACTCACATAAAATCCATACAAATATTATAAAGAGAGAGCCCAACCCTTTGAGGCGGGTAATCTCAGTAACCACAGCACTAATCACAACACCCAATACAGCGTTGGAAAGGGCAGTTGCAGCAGAAGGACATGGGCTATGCAGACAGATAAAAAAATGTATAAAAAAATGTGCATCCAGAAGACCGAGGGCCAAAATAACATCAAATAGGAAATGATGTAATAATGTGACTCACTATATTGAGACCGAGAGCCTGGAGCCAAATTGATCGTGAACAAGGGATATGCTTTCCCGAAACGCGTAGATTTGTGCCTGCCTGCTTGAGAAACTCCATGCTGTGAGGATTAAATAAAAAAGCACATAAGTGAAGACAAACGCAAGTTTGTCCCGTTTTTCTCCCAGCTGGGGGACTTGGTTGTGGATTTAAATGGTTCTGCCGCGCGGATTTACGAACCGGCGAGATAGCATTGAAAATTCTGGTGAAAATCCATATCCATTCTAATATTATAAAGAGAGAGCCCAAACCTTTGAGGCGGGTAATCTCAGTAACCACAGCACCAATCACAACACCCAATACAGCGTTGGAAAGGGCAGTTGCAGCAGAAGGACATAGGCTATGCAGACAGCTTCCATATACATTTAAAAGGTAAAAGAACCGTGCCAGCAAAGTAGTCCCTTGCGGGCGTGTCTGTGTTCTGCCTTGGGCGTGTGCTGGGGGCGTGACAAACGCTGGGGGTGTGTGGTACGTTCCGCCCTTCATGCCATGTGAGTTGTAATTGCGCCGCATCAAGGGGCACGCTGGGGGCGTGACACGCTGGGGCCATGACAAACGCTGTGGGCGTGTGTCCGCGCTGTGGGCGTGTGTACGCCCTGCATGCCATGTGAAGCACCAATTACGCAATTGCGCCGCATCAAGGGGTACGCTGGGGGCGTGACAAACGCTGGGGGCGTGTGCTACATTCCGCACTTCATACCATCTGAGTTGTACATTAATCAGATCGTCTGCTGTGGCCGTGTGCTGGGGGCATCAAAAAGGCGTTCACCTCGAAGCGTGGTAAGTAACCATTCGCAAGACTTCCTTGGGGGACTGCCCGTTGTCTCACACATACTGGGGGTGCCGAATGCAGTGTGTGCCTTGGCCTGGGTGCATCTGAAAGGGCCGAACGCAGTGTGTGGCTTGGCCTGGGTGCGTCTAAAAAGCACTCGGGACCTAAGAGCGTCGGTGTGGGTCATAAAAAAATAAGAACAGCGGGAAACAATCATTCAAGACTCACACAATTCTAATTGTTAGACGGCCGCCGCTGGCCCTCAAGCGGGGGCACACGCAACTGAGCATGTCTGCGGGACATTTACCTCAGCCTCTCATGCGCCCTGTTACTGAACTATCACATTAAACCAAATTACACGCGCCTGCTAACATCAGCCAGGGCTGTAGCCGGGCTCAGGCGGCGGATCACTACACTAATTACATGCGCCTGCTAAGATGAACCAGGGCTGCAGCTGGGCCTCAAGCGGGGAGACACGTGCCTGCTAACATCAACCAGGGCTGCAGCTGGGCCTCAAGCGGAGGAACACGCAAATGACCGTATCTGAATACACACATTACACACATTCTATTTCATACCCGGACAACGTCAAGACGGGCTGCTAGTGATTTATAAACAGTACATGTGTAGGACTTGATTTCTCAGTCTGTCACTCACTTTTTTTTTACCTAGGTGCAACAATCTGGGATGTAGATTCAATCAAACTAAGGGGCATATTACCAACAAGTAGCGATATTTATCGCTAAATAGGCTTAGCAACGATTTTTTTATCACTGAGCATCGCCGGAATTTATCGCTGAGATAACGTGCTATTAGCAACGTTTATCTCCAAAGCGATAAATTTTCCGGCGATAGCGGCGAAATGCGTGACATTAGCGACAAAATGCTCTTAGCCATGTTATCCACCTCCCATTGGATAACATGGCTAAGAACTGGTCTGGGCAGGTGTTAGTATTTAAAGATATTCGCGCTTAGCGCAATATTTCCATCGCTACGCCTGCCTTGCTAATAGGCGATAGCGATGTTAGCGACTGTTTTCAGTCGCTAACAGTTTGGGTACACCCACTTTGCATGTGATTAGCGATAAATATCGCTAACATGCAAAGCGGGCCCCAAACCGCTCGCTATCGCCTACAAGCTGTCGCTAACTGCTGTTAGCGACAGCTTGCTAATAGGGCAATAGAATTATCGCCACTTAGCGGCCGAAAACGGCCGCTAAAGCGGCGAAAATTCCCTATCGCCACCCTTGATAATATGCCCCTAAATTCGTTCCTTTAAGTATATTTTTAAGCAGGTAAACGCACAATTAATTGGCCAAGTTTCTTTGTACTATGGCAACATTTTTGTAATAATAGCCCAGCAGTCTTTCCAACTTGAGCAATCTCTATCACCCTCAAATAATCGGAAGACCAACAAAAGGGAAGGTAAATGTCGATTTTGATGTAAGATCCACAATTTCGGTGGATGCTTCCTGAACACCTAAATAATATATGTTTATACACTTTCTCACACAGCTGTTCTGTGTTATGTTTCTATGTTCTTTGCTATCAGAATCCTGGGATTACAGTATTGACTTCCACTGCCATGTGCTTCCTTCTCCCTTTGTAGTCCTAGTCCGCTTTCCTGAATTATATCTACTTTTATCTTTGAAAGGTCGGAGTCCATCACAAGTCGTCACTATCATTCACATTCGTCTTTTATCACAGCGGTGGAGGGAGATCAGCCACATTTAGGGGGAGATTTACAAACATTTTGTAGTGGGTCAGTACCACAAAAGTGACGCTAAGCAGCGCAAAATGTTTTTTGTATTTACTTTCTGGAGCGCACCCTCAAAGTAGCGCAAAGCAGAAAAAAGCATTGCTTTGTGTTACTTAGCGCTGAGGGGGCATTAAATGGGTGGGACACAAGTGTTCCCATGCAACCACCCATGCCTTTTGACACTAAACAATATTTATAAAGATTTGTATAAATAGGTTTGTGCCAAAATTGTAATAATAGCCCAGCAGTCTTTCCAACTTGAGCAATCTCTATCACCCTCAAATAATCGGAAGACCAACAAAAGGGAAGGTAAATGTCGATTTTGATGTAAGATCCACAATTTCGGTGGATGCTTCCTGAACACCTAAATAATATATGTTTATACACTTTCTCACACAGCTGTCCTGTGTTATGTTTCTATGTTCTTTGCTATCAGAATCCTGGGATTATAGTATTGACTTCCACTGCCCTGTGCTTCCTTCTCCCTTTGTAGTCCTAGTCCGCTTTCCTGAATTATATCTACTTTTATCTTTGAAAGGTCGGAGTCCATCACAAGTCGTCACTATCATTCACATTCGTCTTTTATCACAGCGGTGGAGGGAGATCAGCCACATTTAGGGGGAGATTTACAAACATTTTGTAGTAGGTCAGTACCACAAAAGTGACGCTAAGCAGCGCAAAATGTTTTTTGTATTTACTTTCTGGAGCGCACCTTCAAAGTAGCGCAAAGCAGAAAAAAACATTGCTTTGTGTTACTTAGCGCTGAGGGGGCATTAAATGGGTGGGACACAAGTGTTCCCATGCAACCACCCATGCCTTTTGACACTAAACAATATTTATAAAGATTTGTATAAATAGGTTTGTGCCAAAAGTAAACACCCTTTCAAAGGAAGCGGTAACAGGAGAAATGCTTTAATTTCTCCGTGCTTTTCCGACTTTGCATGTGTTCTGCACAAGTGAGAAAACCTTTGCATCGTGTATAGGCATAGTACTTTGTAAAGGAATTCGACCCTTCCTGTTCAATACCTATGCTAGACTCATGTACACACACTAGCGCTATGGTGCTAAGGTGTTTGCCTGGCATGCAGCAGCTAAAATCAGGGAAAGGGGATGAGAGAGCCACATCTCTGAAGATATTGCGCTCTCCTGCTCCCTCTCTGTCATACAACACAGCATAGTCTCATGAGGGGCTGCGCTGCATTGCGAGGATTTTTAAAAAATCTCCCCCCTTCGAGTTCTGATCTAGGGCAGCTAAGGTTTGTCAGATAAAGTTGTTAAACTGACCTCCAGCTGACCTAGCTGGAGGAGAATATCCAGCAGAAAACCTGCTCATGTCATTTCTGTTTGCAGAGTTTTCACTAGCAAATGTAGGCACTGCAGTGTATCTCCAAAGAGGTGGTACTTCAGTGCCAAGAAAACAAGTCTCTGTAACATCCTGGGGGGGTTTTACATGATGTTGAAGACACAAACTGTCATTTGGCAACTCAAAATACGGAATTAAATAGCCCACTGCCACTGTGTAATGATAAATCTGTAGTTATTTAGCAGATTTTTCTTCATTACCCTTCTCTAGAACCAGGATCAGAAATCTAAGAAATAGCATTTCTGCTGAAAATAAATAAATCTATACTATTATAATAAAGAGAGAGCCCAAACCTTTGAGGCGGGTAACCTCAGGAACCACAGCACCAATCACAACACCCAATACAGCGTTGGAAAGGGCAGTTGCAGCAGAAGTACATAGGCTATGCAGACGCCCACCATATACATTTAAAAGGTGAAAGAACCGTGCCAGCAAAGTAGGCCCTTGTGGGCGTGTCTGCATTGTGCTGTGGGTATGTGCTGGGGGCGTGACAATCGCTGGGGGCATTCCGTCACCAGTGTTCTTTTTTCTTCCCAGGTTCTATACATTCCTGCTCCCTTTAAATAGTAATTCAGTGGAGGTCCCATTCTCTTAGAACCACCCCAAGCACAGTTATGGAAAAAATACAACTAAAAGGCCCTGCAAAGCATTATGGGATAAGATTAGCATCATTATCAGCATTTATGAAAGGGTTTCAATGTTTTTGAATTTTACTCATCAGGGACATCTTGGGACGACGAGGTGAACTGCAGCTTGATGTATAATATTTTAAATGCTATTGCATTTGCCTCATCAGGGACATCTGGGGACGGCGAGGTGAACTGCAGCTTGATGTATAATATTTTAAATGCTATTGCATTTGCCTCATCTGGGACAACTGGGGACGACGAGGTGAACTGCAGCTCTTTGTAGAATTATTTGGATAATATAATATTCACTTCCCACTGCTAATCTCGTCCCATAATGCTTTGCAGGGCTTGATCTCAAAATCATCACCTCTCTCACTGCTTGCTGGAAGCTAATTTCACTTTTGTGAAATGACTATATGCATTTTAGCATGTAGAAATACTTGTTATTTTACCTTGAATATATGAGGTTTCTGTTTTAATAATTGGAAATCTGACGGAACGAAATATTGCGGATTTATTGTACCAAGTTCGCGCCAATTCCGCCCACCCCTACTTTAAATACCCCTGCACCCCATAATCATAACCCACCCTTACTCTATAAAATACCCCAACACCCTTAAACACTAACCCATCTTAACCCTATAAATATACCCTGTACCTCAAAACCCAAACCTATCCCAGTGGGGTGGTGTGGCTCACTGGTTAGAGGCGGCAGACCCGGAAGCAGAGGACGGCCCGGGACCAGGGTTCAATTCCCGACGCGGCAGGGTTGTGGACCAGGGTCAGCGAACTTGATAATTCTCGCCTCGGTGCCTACTCTAACCAGGAATCACACTCGGCAACTCTGGGCATTAGCTTGCCTCATCTCCGCAACGGCCCCCACATACGCCGGGGATGCCTGGTTTCACCTTGGAGATACCCAGTAGGGACCATCTCACAGGGAAAGCCAGGATGGGTTCCCCAGCGGTCTACAGCGCGGAGATACCCCATGTGGGGTGATTCAGGCGCTTTACAAGACACCATTAAATACACCCTAAAAATACCCCTGTAACCCAAACATAGCCCTGAACCCTATAAATACCCCTTTACCTCAAAACCCAAACCTACCCCTAAACCATAAAATACCCCTGTACCCCAAAACCCAAACCTAGCCCTGAACCCTAAAAAAACCCTGTACTCCAAAACCCAAACCTAGCGCCGGAACCCTAAAAAAAACCCTGTACTCCAAAACCCAAACCTAGCCCTGAACACAAAAAATACCCCTGTACCCCAAAACCCAAACCTAGCCCTGAACCCTTAAAATACCCCTGTACCCCAAAACCCAAACCTACCCCTGAACCCTAAAAATACCCCTATACCCCAAAACCCAAACCTAGCCCTGAACCCTAAAAATACCCAAACACCCCAAAACATATACCTCAGTACCCCAAAACATGTACCCCTATACCCATACTTGCCTTATCCACACATTTAAAAAAAAACATGCTTTTACCATTCATGCATTTACAACGAATTTCGTTGTAAATGTATGCGTGGTAAAAGCATATAAAATGTAATGCCATGCGTTATAATGGCATTGCGGAATCATGGTACTTTCGTAATTAAAGTATGCGGAGTGATGGTATGCGGAAAGAAAGTTGCGGAATAATGGGTGTTTACCCTCCCCCGTAAGTACATTGGTGGCACGGCGGCCCACATCTCCAGCAACATGCTCATATTTTTTCACCACCGATTGGAAAAATGCACAGGTCTCTCTCATTGATGCCCAGCACCGACATACACTTTTAGACACACCTCCCACCACAAGTTCTGGAATTGCGAACTTTGGAGATGGGGAGCTACGTTCGAATCTCGGCATCAGCTCAACATCCTGTGATTCCAGGCAAATCGCTTTGTGTCCCCGTGCCTACCACAAATGAATGTGTTCTTCTGTAATGTAAATTGTGCTCATGCCATGTTGTCGAGTTCGCGCTATATAATATTGCAAGGAAAATAAAGTAGGGAAACTCGAGTTCACACACTACTGAACGCGCACTCTTAAGTGCATCAGCAGTGCACTGTGAATCGGAGCGTTTCACAGGCCTGTCACAGATAAGAAATGCTATCAAAACGAAATCCTACGAAACAATATACTACTGGCCGGCAGCAATTCATACCCAAACAACGTCGGGACGGGCTGCTAGTGTATTTATAATACTATAGGAGTAACCATTCCATTTACACTTTCCAGAGAAGGGCGCATAAATACTAATGCTTAAC
Organism: Lissotriton helveticus; assembly: GCF_964261635.1. NCBI lineage: Eukaryota > Metazoa > Chordata > Amphibia > Caudata > Salamandridae > Lissotriton > Lissotriton helveticus. The sequence goes on along the minus strand of NC_136057.1, from coordinate 253,452,416 downwards.
TGTGGCACAAAACAACACAAATTGAAGCAAAGGGACACACCGTTTTGCAGGGATATTTACTAACAAGTGCAAACTATAATTTGTGTGTAAAAGGTGCCCTTTTCCCAGCACAAAAACGCCTCTAAACTGCTCTGCATCAAGTGGCCGTTATCAATCAATCTATCAATCAGAGTACTTGTAAAGCGCGCTACCTATCCATGAGGTTCTCAAGGCCCTGAGGGGGTGCCGCTACGGCTTGAAGAGCCAGGTCTTGAGGAGTTCTCTTGAAGGCGTGTAGGTCTTGGGTCCGCCGTAGGTGGGTAGGGAGGGTATTCCAGGTCTTGGCGGCACGGTAGGAGAAGGATCTGCTGCCGGTGGTTGTTCGTTGGATGCGGGGGACAGCGACGAGGGCGAGGCTAGTGGAGCGGAGCTGGCGGGTGGGGGTGTAGAAGCTGAGTCTGCTGTTCAAGTAGGCTGGGCCGGCGTTGTGGAGTGCTTTGTGAGCGTGGGTGAGGAGCTTGAAGGTGATCCTCTTGTTGACGGGGAGCCAGTGTAGGTCTCTCAGTTGGGGGGTGATGTGGCTGCGGAGGGGGACGTTGATGATCAGTCGGGCGGAGGCGTTTAGGATGCGTTGTAGTTGTCATAGGTGTTTGGCTAGGATTCCTACGTAGAGTGTGTTGCCGTAGTTCAGTCTGCTGCTGACAAGGGCCTGTGTCACCAATCTTCTTGTTTCGGTCGGGATCCAATTGTAGATCCTGCGGAGCATGCGGAGGGTGTTGTAGCAGGAGGCGGAGATGGCGTTGACCTCTTTAGACATGGAGAGGGAGAGGCAGGAGTCGAGGATGAATCCTAGGTTGCGTGCATGGTCGGTGGGTGCCGGTGCTGTTGCCAGTGTGGTTGGCCACCAGGAGTCGTCCCAGGCTGAGGGGGTGGGTCCGAGGATGAGTACGTCCATCTTGTCCGAGTTCAGCTTCAGACGGCTGTTCCTCATCCAGTCGGTGACGGCCTTCATTCCCTCGTGGAGGTTGGTTTTGGTGGTGTGCGGGTCGTTGGTGAGGGAGAGGATGAGCTGGGTGTCGTCGGCGTAGGAGATGATGTTGAGGTTGTGTTGGTGGGCCACTTGTGCGAGGGGGGCCATGTAGACGTTGAACAGCATTGGGCTGAGGGATGAGCCCTGGGGGATGCCGCGGATGATGTCCGTGGCCTCAGATAGGAAGGGCGGGAGGGGACGCTCTGGGTTCTACCGGAAAGGAAGGTTGTGTTCCAGTCAAGGGCCTTCTCTTGGAATCCGGCTTCTAGGAAGCGTGTCTTTAGAGTGCGAGGGCAGACCGTGTCGAAGGCGGCTGACAGGTCCAGGAGGATGAGGGCTGATGTTTCGCCGTTGTCTAGTTGGCAACTGATGTCGTCTGTGGCAGCGATGAGGGCTGTCTCTGTCATGTGGTTTTGTCTGAACCCAGACTGGGACTGGGCCAAGATAATGTTGTCTTCCAGGTGGCGGGCCAGTTGCATGTTGACGATTTTCTCGATTACCTTCACCGAGAACGGGAGCAGGGAGATGGGCCGGACGTTTTTGAGGTCCTTGGGGTCCGCCTTGGGCTTTTTGAGGAGGGCGTTGATTTCGGCGTGTTTCCAGCTTTCCGAGAATGTCGCTGTTTCGAAGGAGATGTTGATGACCTTCCATAGATGGGGTGCGATGGCAGCGTCTGCTTTGTTGAATACGTGGTGTGGGCATGGGTCTGACAGAGATCCTGAGTGGATGGAGTTCATGACCTTGCGTGTCTCGTCGTCGTTGATGTTGGACCAGGAGGTCAGGCGGTTGGCGCTGGTGGTGTTCACAGGGGAGGTGGGGTCTGGCGTAGTCGGGGCGGCCATGGTGTTGAAGCTGTCATGGATATCACAGATCTTGCGGTGGAAGAAGATGGCAAGTGATTTGCACAGTTCTTGTGAGGGTGGTATGTCGTTGGCATTGGCGCTGGGGTTGGAGTGTTCTTTTACGATGCTGAAGAACTCTTTGCTGTCGTGTGCATTGGTATCCAGGCGGTCTTTGAAGGAGGATCTCTTGGCTAATCTGATGATGTGGTGATGTCTGTGGGTGGTGTCCTTGTGGGCTGCGTTGTTGTCTGGAGTGCGTTCGTGGAGCCATATCTTCTCCAGTTTCCAGCATTTGCGTTTGGAGGTCTGCAGCTCGTCGGTGAACGAGGTGGCTCTCTTGCTGACGTGGTTGTTGGAGGGTTTCTTGAGTGGGGCGAGGGTGTAGTTGTCGATCCACTGTCTGAGGTTGCGGGCTGCGGTGTCTGGGTTGGTGGGGTCGATGGGTGGGTTTTGGGCAAGGGTGGTGATCAGTTGGTCTTCGGTGACTTCACTCCAGCAGCGGCGAGGTAGCTGTTGGGTGCGGTGGTGCGTGGTTGGTTTACTGAAGGTGAAATGGATGCAGCGGGGGTCGGTCCAGTGGAGTTCGGTGGTGTGGTCGAAGGAGACGTGGGTGCCTGTGGAGAGGATGGGGTCCAGCGTGTGGCCAGCGGCGTAGGTGGGTGGGGTGACGAGTTGTCTGAGGCCAAGGTTGGCGAGGTTGTCGATCAGGGTGGCAGAGTTGGCGTCGTTGTTGTTCTCGAGGTGGAAATTCAGGTTCCCGAGGAGGATGTAGTCCGTGAAGGCAAGTGCGTGAGCGCTGGCGAGGTCGGCAATGGAGTCACTGAATTGAGCTCAGGGTCCGGGGGTCTGGAGATGAGTGTTCCTCTGAGGGTGGTGTTGGGGTCAGTGTGGATCCGGAAAGTGCAGGTGTTCGGCGGTGTTGAGGGTGTCGTATGCGTGAGTGGCAACCTTGAGGGTGGACTTGTGGATGTTGGCTATTCCTCCTCCGATTCCATTGGCGCGATCCCTGTGGGTGATCTTGTAGCTGTCCGGGATGGCTATGGCAATGTAGGGCGCCAAGGAGTCATTCCACCAGGTCTCGGTCAGGAAGGCCACATCTGGGGCGGAGGTGTCGAGCAGATCCCAGAGCTCGATGGCGTGTTTGCGTGTGGAGCGGGTGTTGAAGAGTATGCAGCGGAGGTGGTTGGGTCCAGTCCTTGGAGGTTTGGTGGTTCTGTCGCAGGTGAAGCTGCAGGTGTGGCAGGAGAAAGGTTCGTGAGTCCGTTTCGGGGCGGCTTGGAAGCAGGTGTGGTTTTGGCTGGCGTTGAGTGCATAGAGGGTGCTGGCGTCATAGCGGAGTCTTGTGTTGTGGCGTTCGCTGGGTCCAGGAGTTCTGGTGCTGGGCGTGGTCCAGGCACGGACAGGCGCAGACGGGCTTGCCTTTGGCACGCCTTCAGCGTGCCAGCGGTGCGCCCGCTGCCCGCAGCCCGCAGCCGCTGCGCGGCCTCCATAAGAGAGGGATAGGGAGGGAGGAACAGCTGGGAGGTGGGAGTGAGGTGGCCAATGGGGAGCAGGGGGGCGGGGCCGCAGGGACGCAGCGGCGAAAAGGAGCGGGAACCGGTTATTAGGCATTGCTGGGGCTGAACAGCACAAATACCTATAGGATAATACTAAGAGCCCACTCTACCAATATAACAAGACCAGTCCTTGAATCAGGCATTAACAAGGAGAAATGTATTAATTTCTTCAAAAACCAGTGCCTTGCATGTGTGCTACAATGCTCTGCACACATCATAATATCTGTCTATGTCCAAGGGTCAGATGTAGGAATCATTTTTCAGGTCACATGCATTTTGGTATGTAAATAAGTCAAAATGTGACTTGTTAACTTGTTACCGACTCACGTTCTGCTTTTGTGATTTAGTATTTGGAAGAGGAGTGTTTTGGGCATCCCTTCCTAATACCGAATATGAATGTTTTGCCCTGGAGAGTGCCTAGAACATGTTAAAAAAACATAAAAAATATTGATTCTCAGTGTAATGCATGCCATGAAGTGAATCTGTTGAGGGGTTTTTTACAAAAAAATAATGGACTAGATAATCAGATATCTGTGTTATTGTAGTAAAAGACGATGTGGATATGAATAATAATTGTATGTTTTCTTTAATTAGAGAACTGTCCTGAAGAAGGTGTTATTGCAACATACCGAAACGCTGCGTCGACAATCTGTTTTCCTTCAAGTTATTTTATGTTTTTAAATTGCTACTGTGTTTTGTACACAGCTTTTAATGTTTTGTTGTTATGGCACTTATATGCATAAAATGTGTTTTTATGAATAAACTATCGATCGAAATCTTTTAAATAGAAATAAGTTTCTTAAAATTTGTTTTCAATAATTGTATAATATAATTACAAATCTGGATTAGAAGGCACTAGTGGGTTCTTGAATTCAGCTGCAAACTTAGTTCTCCCATTTGGGGTTTTGGGGACTTCCCTTATTTTCTAAACCTTTCTCTCCTTGTCCCGCAATGGATTTATAAGGAGACCTCCTTTTGTTTTTTACTTAGACCTTCCTAAAAAGGTAACGGTTAAAATATCCAAAAATATTTCATATATTACACAATTTCTTAGAAGAAAAATCTTTAAAAAGCCCAAAACAGCAATTATTTAAGATACACTGAGAAAGAGACGGCTTGTGCTGATACTGTCCCCAGAAACGCTGTCCCTGCATAAAATATGCAGTGCCTGATTCATAAAGAGTCTCCTCAATCCTGGCCTCTGCCACAAGTACGGACATTTTGCCACGTATATGGAGACTCTGCCATGAGTACGGAGACTCCGCCGCGAGTACAGAGACTCCTTGTGAATTGGGTCGTCAATGACACTCCACTAGCTTCATAGATTTCAGAGAACGAGTAACATCATATGAACAGGGATATGAGATTAAAATGAGAAACAGAAAAAAATCTAAACAGTAGGAGAATAAATGATTCACTAGAATTAGAACAGGGGCAATCCACCTGATTAACTTTGCAGAAAGTTAGACAGAAGTAATATGATTCTGCACTTCACCAAAAAGTGATACAGACTAACTGGATTCCTGGAATACAACAAGACCGGCCAGTGCAGGTAAGCGTAGTGGGGCAGGTGTTCAGGGTGGGGGGGAGTTGACAAATGACAATGAGGGGAAATACAATTAAAAAAAAGAAAAACACATTGTGCTCGCCGCATTGCTGACCTGCAAGGTAAGTGGTTTTCTTCATTTAAATTTTCTTTTCCCTCGTCCCCATCTGTCGACTCACCACCCCAATGCTCTTACCAGCACCGGCCTCTCCATACGAGGAAAATTCATAAAAGCTGCTGAGGCTTTAGCCAATCCCATTAGCCACCCCACAGAAACACCTGCGAATATGTCCTCACCAGCTGATGCAGTGGCTCAGAGGCCCAAGGGTCCAAACGAACCCTGATTATTGGTGCATTTTGCAATTCGGACAGCAGCCAGCGGTCCAATTCCCTTCCTTGCACAAGGACCCATGGCAGACTTGCATTGATACTGGATCTTACAGTGTTTTTGTACTTACAGGCAGGACAGGGATACTAGTGCAGGTAAATAGTGTTCTTACCTTGAAAGTTTTTAGGGCCAGTTTCATTGACTTGCATATTCAGTGGAAGATGCATTCCCACCTGCAGAGTTTGTCTTTGTGTGGGAATGTATGTACACAGCACACACCTCAGATGTCAGTTTGTGATGTCATTTATTTACAATAAAGGTAAAGTAGTAGAGTTTTCGATACCTTATCATTGTGCGTTTCATATTGAGTGACTATGATATGCATGCACATGGACATGCTTTTGTTGATTAACTGATGTTAACTTTAAGGCAAGGCAGAGAGGCTCTATAAGAGAAGTTTATAGGGAGTTGTTTTACTCACTATTTGGGTAGACTAAAGCACACTTTGGGAGTTTCCATAGTGTGAACTTGATTCGAAGGTATCAGAGTGCTTTGCATGTGCACCTCTTGCAGTATAGAAGAAGACCTATATTTTTGTATGGCACGGGGAGATGAATTGATTTGCCCAGAATCACAGGACGGTGAGCGTCCATACCAAGGGTCGAATTGCGTTTCCCAGCTTTGAGGTAGACCGCTCTAGCCACTAGGCCCACGTACCTAGTTTTTTTGCCATATAAAGACAAACTAAGGGTACTAATTCACACAGTGTGAGAGAATGTGCTATTTCTTTTAGTTTAGTTTTATATTTTCTAAAGCATGCAATTCCCAAAGTGTCTTGGTGCTGTATTAGAAGACACTATGTAAAAACTGTACAGAGATAAAAATCGAAAAGTGAAATAGATGCATTTTTAATGTCCTGCAGTTGCACATGTGATTGAGCTCTGCATGAAGACAAAACAGAAGAGAGATCCAGAGTTGATCTGTGAGAACCGAGAAAGCTCGACCTTCTTTTTTGCCTTCTGTTAGAATAAAAATGTCTTAACTGTATTATTTATATAGTGTTCTGCATTATTGAGCATTTGCTGCACACTTTTATGGTGTTCGCCTTTTTGAGTCATGATCGAAACTAATTTTCTCTCTGTAAAAAGAATCTTTGGTAATTTTTGTTTTCTCCAAGGTTGGGCCTGGCTGCACTAGTGAATACACTGTTTTCATTAGCCCATACCTTTCCCACTAGATAGAGGCATGCTCCCACTAGTCCAGTGGTGGGCACTGGCAGAACAACCTTGGTATAGAGATAGTGTTTGCCTGGTCTCAGGATTAAAACTTATCCTTTTGTACGTCCTTTGTGTCGCTGCCCCCACCTGGAAATTTCCAGTCTGGGCTTGCCTCTATCAGTTGTGAATCGTACAAAATGTATCACCATGTTTTCTGATGTCAGTCCCTCTGCAGCAATCCACAAAGACTGGCTCCGCTCATGTGTATCTGAATAAATATGCTTGTATTCTCTACTTTCTGACCGATAGGCCGGGAGCCCCATTAAAAGGGTGCCAAAATAGTCCAAATTACTAGTTCCTCCACCAGAGTTCTCAAGATGGGACTAGGAACAAAAGGGGCCATCTTCCTCAACATCAACAAGTTAAGATCTCTGAAGAGGATGAAGGTGTTCGCATTGATGATGACGTTTATGATGTAACTGGCAAAATTGGTACCGGGTCCTGGTGGTTTGTATACAAATGTTCTGTCCAGAGAGAAGTTGGCTGTGATTCGTATCTTGAGCATGAGGTATTCCATGTAGCTGGTGGGGGTATCCGTTTAGGTTGTCCAGCTGACAGTGTCTTTGAACATGATGGCAGCTCTGCCTTTGGGCTTGTGCTGATGGCCTTGTCTGGCGATACCCGGTGACAAGTTTGTGATTACCCATGTTTCCATGAGGAAGAGCAGGTCTAGAGCGTGACTGCGGTGTAGGTCTTGTATACTCATGGCATGATTGTGTGTGCGATCTGAAGTTGAGGAGCATGCATGTGAGTGTGGTGTGTTGCGTGGGTGGTGGTTGGTCTGTGTGAGCGTGAGTGGGTGGTTAGTTCCTGTGCCTGTGAGCGAATGGGATCTAGGGTGCTGGTGGTCTGGCAGTGGTGGGTGCAGGATATGGGAGAATGCATGAGAACATGCAGAGGGGCATGTGAATGCTCCCTCGTTGTGTGGATGGGGTTTATAGCTCTGAGGAGCACTGCAGGGTAATGGTGGGAAGGGAGAAGACAACACTTAATGGCACTGAGCATAGTCTTAGCATGGATGAATGCAGATGTGGCGCACCAGCAATGTGCATGCCTCATCCTCACTGAGGTCACCACTGAGTAGGTCCTGTGAGAGGAGAGAAGTGTAATGGGCAGTGTGGTGATGGATGATGAACAATACATTCTTTTTGCTTGGCTTACTCTTTTGAAGACAGTTTTGGTGGGAAAACACTGATGGTACCTCCTGTGCAGATGGATGATGGGAACTGCAGTAATATCACTTCATCAGCAAATGAATCAGCTAGACTTAATGTGCAACTGACATGGTCCTACCACAAGGCTATCTATTTAGTATCATATCTAAGGAAAGGTAAGCAACTTCAGAAACACTGTCTACAGTTTTATAAACAGAGAACACTTCCTTTGTAGAATCGTTGTCCTAAAGAATCCTGTGCTGACAGTAGTTTGTCCATGCCCCTTTGATCAAGACTTTATAGTGTTGAAGGGCACGTTTATAACCCTGTTCCTCTTACGGGCAGTAACAGAGTCACTATTGCCTCTCAAGTTGCTTACACCTCCTCTTTACCTTGGTCAGATGCACCACAGATCCACCCCATTCCAAGGTGCAGAGGGAGTGAAATGATATGATGTAAAAGATTAGGTATGTAGACTCATTCATAATACTCCGGTAAGTCAGGCATTATTAACTTCCACATCATTTTTTATGTTTTCCTCAGATAGAGTTACTGACTTACTCAAGTGTGTTATTATTTGTTCTGGCTCTAATTTAGCCTAAGAATGATATGTAACTGTAGAGGATGCTCCTGAAGTTACCTGTTTTTTTCTTAGATATGATACTTAAAAAGATAGCCTTCTGTATGATCCATGTTAGTTGTAATATTAAAAAGTACTTTACTATTACCGGTTGTATATGTTGGTTCGTGTATATGGTGGGGCATATCAAAAAAGTGCAACTGTTGCATGTCTCTGCGGCTGCCTTGTTTGGATCAACCTCAATCAATTAATCAATCAAATATTCATAGAAAGTGGAGGTTTGATCATTTTCAAACATCTAGGTCTTTAGGTGTCTTCAGAATTGCTGGAGGCTGTTCTAAGCTTTGGCTGCCGGATCTGAGAATGTGCGTCCTATGTTGGTGGCTCAATGGATCTGTGGAAACTGATCAAAGGTGTCTGGTTTGTTGCTGCATGATCAGGCCTTTGTTGATGTATGCTGGTTCTTTGTTGTGCCAAGCCTTGTAGGTGTGAGCAGCATCTTGCACTGGCAGCTCTTCTGAATCGGGAATCAGTGTAGTTTCTTGAGATGTGGTAAGATGTGGGTCCTTCTGGGTACGTCAAGTATGAATCTTGCTGCTGAGTTTTGCATTGCCTGGAGTCTCTTCAGGAGATACGCACTGATTCCTACTTAGAGCATGTTTCCGTAGTCCGGTCAGCTGATAATGAGGGCCTGCTTGATGGTCCTTCTGGTGTCTGCCATGAGCCACCTGAAGATCTTGCAGAGCATACGAAGGGTGTGGAATTAGGCAGATAAGACTGTGTTGACTAGCCTCCCCATAGATAGTATGCTGTACAGGATGATGCCAAGGTTGCAGGCATGGTCTGTAGGGGCAGGGGTGTGCTTAGCTCCCCGTGCCACCATTTTTCAGTCCATTGCAAGGTGTTGGTCCCTAAATCGAGGACTTCCATTTTTTTAGTATTGAGTTGGAGATAGTTATCCTTCATCCAGTCCGTGGCATTTATCATGTATCTATGGAAGTTAGCTTCAGTGGTGGAGGTTGAGTTGTGTGTCGTCTGCATAGGAGTCCGTGTGATCTGATGGTGGCGGCCAGAGGGGTCATGTCGGTGGTGAAGAGGGTCGGGCTGAGGGAAGATCCTTGGTGCAGATGATCTTCATGAGCTCTGAGGTGAATGGTGGGAGGCGGATCCTTTGGGTTCTGCTAGTGAGATATGAGACAATCCATTTGAGGACATTTCCTTGACAGGTCATAGAGGATAAGGGCTACTGTTTTCCAATGGTCCAGGAGGGCTCTGATGTTATCTGTGGCTGCAATCAGGGGTCCTTGGTGCTCCGGTTAGCTCAAAATCCAGTTTGAGAGGTGTCCAGGAGGGTTTGGTCTTCCAGGTGTTGGCTGAGTTTCTGGTTGAATGTTTTCTCGTTGAGATTTGCTTGATAGGAGAGCAGAGAGATGAGGTAGTAGTTCTTCATTTTGGCAGGGATGGGGGATGGTTTCTTCAGGATGGGCCACAATACAGCTTGTGTCCAGTCCTCAGGGAAGGAGACTGCAGTGATGGAGGTGTTCAGGGCTTTACTGAGCTCATCATTGATTTTCTTGCTTCCGAGTTGTGGTGGAGGCATGGGTCGGTGGGTGCACCCGAGTGCACAGAGTTCATGATGGACATTTTGTCTTGCACGGTGAGGAGTTTTAGTGGGTGAGAAGGTGTTCAGGTTTTGTGTTCTTGCGTGCCCTTCTGTCCTCATTTCTATCCAATCGCAAACCAGTCAGTTAGTCTGGGCAATTTTAACTCAACTGTTTTTTCACTCCCATGTGGAGTTCCGCAAGTATCCTCGCTAAGTCTGACTTTGTTTAACATCTACATCACTGACTTAGCATGAGTAATTGAATCATTTGGGATGGGTCTCACGTCATATGCAGATAACACACAATTGGTGCGCGCTGTGCATAAAATTGGGGGCGTAGTTTCGGACAGCTTTCACGATGGCATGTTGGCCATCAGTACCTGGATGTCAAATTACTGCCTTAAATTAAATCCAGCCAAGATAGTAATGGTCTTTGGAAAACTTTCCCCAGGATGGTCTCTGGGCTGGTGGCCACATAATTTGGGATTACCCCCAATCCCTGTCAAAAAAGTCAAGAATTTACATGTCATTTTTGCCGATAGATTATCTTTTATACAACATGCTAACCCAGTGGTCTCCTCATCCTTTAATGTTTTAAGAATGATAAAGAAATTGTTACCTTTCTTCCCGGCTAGTACCGGGCGAAAGTTAATTTGTGCTCTGGTCATGTCTAAGGTTGACTACTGCAATAGCCTTTTAATTAATGCCCAGGAAAGGGTTCTTGGTAAGCTGCAGTTGGTACAGAACGCAGCCACTGAATACTGTCGGGTACCCCCACGTTCTAATGCATGAGAGTAGCATGAGGATTGGCTGGGCGGGCTGCTTTGTCACTCTGCTGAGGTCAGAGTGTCTGTGCTGTTTCTCCAACCTGGCTGTACAATACAACCAGGTTGGAGAAATCTAACTGTGCATGTCTGTTTGCAGGCCTAAAACGGTGGGCCAAACACACATGCACAGTTAGTAGTGCACATCATTCCATCCCCCTCCATTGCCCAGCCCTGCCCCACGCATCCCCAAATACGCTGGCTCAGCCAGCAGCCGAAAAATAAAACAATATTGTTTACTTTTTCGGCTGCTGGCTGTCAGTGAATAATTATCAGTAGGCTTTCCATCCTTCACTTTTTTGTATGAATTCTCTGAAAGGGCAGCATGATGTAACTCAAAACAAAATCAACTAATGGCTGAAGTTTGCCTATTCACTGCCCCATGGTGCATTCTACAGTGGTTGGAAAAAATGTGAGACACAACAGCAGACTGATGAATGAAGTCTGGTTAAAAAACTCTATAAGTAACTATGTTATACACATAACTGTAGAAAAATCAAAATGTACTCACTAAGACCTGATCTAAAAAAGCCAATTGGTTTGCCATTGGCTGTCAGCCTCTTGCCTTTGTTAATACTTGTTTGCAACACTTTTGCTAAACATTCTTATAAACAGACACAGAGGCTTGCACAGACAGACACAGGTTTGCACAGATAGACAGAAAGAGAGTGTTTAAATACACAATGTCCAGAGCACACGTGTAGAGTCATTTGAATAGTAATATCACAAATAAGAAAACAAGATTCAAACTCGATAATTAATGTTTATGGTTTTATACGTGAAAGTGGCCCCCTTCAAGAGGAGATCCAAAGAAAAAGACAGCCGACACATGTTTCGTCAGACGGGTAATCACCCGCGACTCTTCAGGGCTGAAAAAATCTCAAGGGAGCAGTATTTGGGAGCTGGTGATAATTCCAACCCGGTCCTCATCGGAGAATTACGTTTGCAAAAAGCCAACTCGGGGCCACTATGTAAAGTGTATGAGGCGTGGGTAGAATTCAAGCAATGACGGGCGAGTTCTGCCGTCCAAAATTCTTTCAAAAATCTAAGCTAAGAAGCAGCGAGGAGTCAAGAACAAAATGCTGTGATTGGATACTGCGTGATGCCTGCCATGTTGTTCTTTGAAAGGCAGGGGCGTACCATAGGTACCCCCCATGTGCACCCTCCACTCACCCGGAGTCCATGGGGGCCCGCAACAGGCCCCCAAAGCAGACTCCACATGCCTTTCCGAGGCAGCAATGCCGCCACGGAAAGTCATCCAAAACAGCACATTGTAATACGACTGGCGGTGTCACACAGACACCGGCACCATATTGCAGCCTTTTCCACCTCGGTTGCAAGGCGACCGGGGCGGAAAAGCGGGAGACAGTGATTCCGTCTGCCGCGGACCCACCAGCCATTCTAATATGGCGGGGGGTCATTTCTGCAGGATGACGGGCGGATCGCCCCTGGGGGCGATCCTCCTGTCATCCTAATGGGGTCCATAGCGTCAGCTCTCTTTTTGTCAACTAAACCACGCATGGCATGTACTAACTACTATAAAACGATGTAACTAATTTTGGCATTCTATTTTTATTTCGCCTGAAGCTTCATTTTCAGTACTACCTTTGAGGTTACCAACCTGATGAAGACCAAAAAAGAAAAAAGCTGTTCATCATAGATGAAACACATCAATGCTAACTTTGGCACATTTGTCAGAGAACATTTTAATTATTTAATTGCAGCACCAATATAGCTGCAGCTTTTCTTTGCATATTGATACTCACAGACCTATACATTTAAGAGGGAAGGAAAATCTGCAAGCTGCAGGATCCAAAATCATTCCTGTGGGGTTGTGTAAACTACTGGAAAGCATCTAGAAGGCTCTGTAATAATAGTTTGATTATAAGAGATGTTCTCAATGTTGGTAAGTGGCCTTCACATTTTGGGGGCGATTCCGATCCTGGTAAAAAAACGTCCGTACGATTCGTATCCAGAGCCCTCTCCGTACTAATCATACCCGTCTGTCCGAGTCGCGTAGTTTGATCCGTGTTTTGTGAATCCGTCTGAATCATCACGATCCGTACGTATTGCAAGGCTGACGCCGTGAACAGTACGACTCGTACACATGCCGTACGACCCGACGAGTATGATCCGGACCGGGGTATGCGGACACGATCCGTACGGTCCACGTCAGGTAAGGGCGATTCGTACGGAAAAGCACACAATTACATACATACCGTACGTGCGTAGACCCCATGATCGCAGGGGTACGCACCGTACCCCTGCGATCATGGGGTGTACGCACCGTACACCCAGCAAACATGGGGTACGGTTCGTACACCCCATGATCATGGGGTATGGTGCGTATACCCCATGATCGCAGGGGTATGCACCGTACCCTTGCGATCAGGGGGTGTACGCACCGTACCCGGGGGAGGGGCGTCCCGCACCTGTTTCGAGGCGAACTCTGCTTCTACGGGCGTTTTCGGCTCCCGTAGAAAAAGCGTTGTACAGTGCGTACCCCACACAAATCGTACTTGCCGGGTCGGGAAAAGCAGCCGCGAACTGTACGGATGTCGCTTACAGCGGATTTCGAGGGAGATTCGTACGGGGATTTGATTTGTACGGTCTCTGTACGATTCATACGGAGTCCAGCTCCTGGTACGAATCGTACTACGTCGTACGTACGGGAGACGTTGCAGGGTACGATGCTTATGGGAAAAACTCTTCGTACAGCTATTCGGAGCGTTTTTTCCCAAATCGGAATCGACCCCGTTATGTGGTATATATCCCTTGCCAATAATGGACTTCTTGCAAACCACCCTTTTCATGCTGGTAGATCATACTGCCAAATTCAAGTCAACTTTTGTAATATTACAAGCCCCGGAAAGAAATAGTATGCTTTGCTTTTCAAACGGCAGGCACTTTTTAAGGTGCCTCTTGTATCTTTCATGCAGAGAGCAGTTTGCATCATGGTAGCAGTGCAGCTGCTCAATAACTTGCATTTTAAAAGATTCTAGCTTTTTATGATTGAGATATAAATCACTTTAGTTCATGCTGGCTTTTTAAGCTCAGGTTATAATTTTATATATTTTAATATATGTTTCCACACAAGGCAAAATGGTCAAATAGCTACTCCTTTAACGGCACAAACAGATCCCAAATCTCCTTTGAACAAGTTTTAGAAATATGTTTTCAGCAGAAAACTCCGATATAGCCAATTTAATGGTTCACTAAAGTAAATGCACTTATTGAGGTGGCAAAGCATTCTGGGTGCAAGGTGCTGCTCTGTGGAACTCGTCCCTGATGAAGATTCGCACACTGCCCCAGCTGCTAAAGCTCAGGAAGGCCTTAAAAGTCAACCTTTCTTTCAGTAGCCTTCTTTTCCTCTGCCTAATCCTGACTTTCAAGTTAAATAGCGCCAAAAGACTGCTTCGGAGTGATAAAAAAAACAAATAACACAAATAAAAACTGGAATACATAAAATAGGTTTTGAAATGTTACTTAAATATGACACAAAAGATAAAACTACTACAAGAAGTGGTAATTTGGCTTATTGGTTGAAGATGACCCCAGCACCTTGTCCAACAATTCCATGTCTGCAATAAATATGGTGGACATTAGTTAACTTCATTGTCACAAATTGACATTCCTTCCACTAACCTTCACAGGAAAAGGAAATTACAAATTCTAAAATGTTTATTTTTGCCACTTTTCATTTTGATGAAAATGACTTTTCATTGAACGATTTACCTTCCCCCATCCCTTTTGTCAAAAAAAGACTATGAGTGCACTTTCCTCAAATGTACTGAATTTACATGCACAGACTCTGAAATTCAGACAAATTACAATGCTATGCTCTATCTTAATGTGACAATTAAATTGGCTTATTCACACATTTTTCTGTAACTTGCTCCACTCTCCCTCAGTGAATGGCTGAACTCAGGACGATTTGCAGGCCTCTTCCACACCTCTCTACGGCGGGTGATCGGGTGAACTCTAGTCTTCCACTGATAGTACAAGAAGTATGTCAAACATTCATTCCAGCATTGCCTATGTGGACTCAAGTCATGACCCTCAGAGAGTAGGCCATACCAACTGGTATTTGAGTCTTCTGCATTCTGTCTTTGTACACATCTAATTCATGCTTTTGTAATAACCAGATAAACTACTGTTGAGGGAGTGAAAATGGGCGTGGAGGCTTGGGGTACGTCTGGGAAAAATGAATTTGCTATTGGTAAATAATACTACATAATAGACCTCACCCAATTGTTTTCTCTCTTTGCTGTACTTCGAGCTCATAAAACCTGTGCATGTAAATCATTTGTTCTTTTGACCATAGCCCCCCAGAGGTGCGATCAACTCCTGGGCCGTCCCTTCATTCCTGTCTTTCCAATCAATTATAGACATCCAGGTCTTTTCATAGTGGTAGAAAGGCAACAGTTTTATTCACATCATACGATGGTACATGCTCGTCATGATGGCATTGGCATTAATATGTTCTGTTCTTGCTGATCTCGCACTACAATGTAATGCTTTTTGTTCATACAATGACCATCTTATCATTATTGCATATCAATAACCCTAAATTGCTTAATCCGGCAATGCAGCATCCTTACAGTTATAATGTCTCTTTAATGGTGGTCATAAGTCTCTTTTCCAACCGCTGTGATAGCTTTCCTTCTGTCACTCACTTGGTACAGTGGGTCACGGCTTCAAGGCTTGCCTTGCTACTGAATGTCGGCAGTTCATGGCCCGTGGCCATGCCTGGGCTGCAAGTGCTATGTTCGCCCAGCGCTGGCAATTTCTTACCCCTTGGTCTGCCTTCAAGTGTCCCAACCGTGAGGCATCCCAAGGACCTTGTTCAGACAACTGGCCTTTTTACATCCTTGTGTGAAAACAGTTATTGTTAAACCTTATGACTCCCTGCCGCGCTGGAGGTGGTTTACCAACCTCCGATAGCTCAGCGAAGACTAAGTGAAACCCAGCAGCTCGATTGTCTCTACTGCGCTTAGGATACATATTTCAATCTGATTGGTGGACAGATGCCGCTGCCATCTGTGTAATCCCTGGGGAAACAGATGAAATTAGTTACCTGCATTCGATGATCTCCTGCATTGCTGTACCTATCAAAGATAGTGAGTTTCTTCTCTTTGCCTTTTAATAAGACCCGTATCAGAAGCCATGAGTTGCGAAGGAGTGGCTTGGGACAAAGTTGGTTCTACACTACGGCCTGTGCCACCAAAATTATGCAGTAGGGGAATGGTTATTCTGCCACGCAATGGTATTCGGTTTGTGGCTGCATTACTACATTATTTACCCCGTTGCCTTTTTTAATCCGCCTGGCCACAGTCTTCCTCCCAATACTCCGGGCCGGCGCTAGGCATGGGCAGTTTGGGCAGCTGCCCAGGGCCTCGCACTCAGCCTACCAGCATGGGGCCCGCACTGATTGTGTGCCCTGCCGATCCAACTACAAAGAAACGTGTCTCCTTGCAATTAGGGTCCATGGGAGGCGTCCCTCCCCGGGCCTCTCAGAGATGGTGTCCGTAGGCCTAGGAGAGGGAGACGCTTCCTCTTGTCCCAATTGCAAGGAGACCTATTCAGAGACACTGCGGGACGCCCATTGTCCAGCATTTTAGCACCACCGTAGTTTTAACTTTTAGCCCACAAGCAATTCTCACACCTATCGGGCTGAAGGTGTGAATATTGCTTGTGGGCTGAAAGTTAAAACTGTGGGGGCGCTAAAATGCTGGACAATGGGCCTCCCGCAGTGTCTGCGAATGGTCTCCTTGCAAGGTGTCACTTATGTAAACTAGAGGGGCCTCGCACATTCCCTTTTGGCCCAGGGCCTCGCAAATCCTAGAACCGGACCTGCCAATACTATATGTGTCGTGCTTCAAGACCGCCATCATCATCGACTGGAGGTGCTCAGTTGATACTTTAGAACAGTCCCGACGCTGCTTGTCGACACTTCAGCACTTATTAGGTGGACATTGGTTCTGCATACTAAAGGTTATGTGGCAGCTGCTGCTTATCCCTAATTACAAGGGAACGTGCTGAGCCGCTGAATCGCCTAACTCCACTGGCCTTGGTTATAGCGATAGCTCTGATGTACATCCTGGGAATATTGAGCTATCCTTGTTATGTTATGTTATGTATGAGTTTTTATTGAGCACACATTTCACCCAAAGGTCTCAAAGCACTAGCATGTCCTTAACATGCAAATGTGACCAAGAGCAGCGGTTGCTGTCCGTGCATGTCATAGTTTGTCTCTATTAGCCACATCTGGGGTCTGCTGAGCATCCTGGTCTGCGGTACATCTGCTGTTAGTATGGATCTGCAATGGTTGGGTGGGTGTGTTGAGGAGTTGATGTAAAGACAGAGGGGAGGTGTGAGCAAATAGATATCAATGAACGCCTGAGCAGGAAGTGAGTAAGGAAGAAAAACCTAGTCAGGGAGGAAGACAGGAAAATATGACCAGCAAAATGCAAAGAGTAAATTAGAGAGAATAATAAACAAGCAAGCAAGGGAGGAGTGATAGAAGAGTGGCACATGGTGAAAGATCTAAGGATTAACGGGAAAGAGAGGAAGAGATGAAGGTATGAGGACGGGTGGTGAAGGAGAGAAGGATAACAAATGAAGTTGTGAGAGCTGGAGGAAGTGGGGCAGATGGTGAGGGGGTGAAGAGAAATCATGCAGGAGGGAGAACTGGAGGAGCAGTGGAAGCTGGGAAGGAAATGAGGATGAACAGGAAGGAGAGGAAGAGGTGGAGGAAGACAGCAGATGGAGAGGGAGAGAAGCGGAGAGAAAGCATGTCAGAGGGAGAACTGGAGGAGCAGTGGAAGCTGGGGAAGGAAAGGAGGATGAACAGGAAGGAATGGAAGAGATGGAGGAAGACGGCAGATGGAGAGGGAGAGAAAGGTAAGCGTGTGAGATAGAGCTGCCATAAGATGAGCAATTGGCGAAGGAGAGGGGGATACATATAAAAGTGCGATAGGTGAGAGATGTAGAACAGATGGTGAAGATAAAATGGATATACAGGTGAGAGACGGAGATGTGTAGATGAAAATGAAAGGTAATGAAAGAAAGGGACTCAGTAAAACCAGTGGTAAGATACTAAGGGGATATTATAAAGGAAAATAAGCAGAAATTCCATTGAGCCCAGACAGACAGAGTACACAGATTACCAAGCAGATTCAGAGACATTTAAAGGCATGGGTAAAGTGGGCTCTGGCCCAGGGCCCCAATATTCAGGGGGCCCCAGGGGTAGCCAGCTCTGTTCTGCAGAGAGTCTAGCCCTGATGACCTTAGAATAATTCTAAAACAGATTGCTTTAAATACTGTTTTCCTTTCATTTATTTGTAATGTGTGTTATGTGGGAGAGTCTATTACAGACATTTTGTAGATAAATGTTGTGTTTATGTTTCACGCAACATCCATACAAAATGTTTCTTTTCGATCAAAAAAGGACTTCAAATTTCCGAAATAGGAGGGTGTAAAACGGATTCTTTGCAGTAATATTAGTGAACTGCTGCTGTGTTATTATTATTCATAATATTGAAAACACACGTCAATATTCAGGAATATTAGATGTAAGACATTTAGAAATAGGACGAACCGGGGCTCCAAAATACGTTTTTCCAGGTTCCCCAAAATCCTTAAGATGTTCCTGAACTGATTCATGTACTGGTGGATGCGAACAGATCAAAGAGGAAGGCTGCACCCAGAAGGAGACGTCAAAGAAGCAAGAGTGCGAAAGGACGACCGATCAAACGAGGCGCTAGAAAGCGCTATTTGTTTCCTACCTGCTCGGACCACATCGGGACCTGCCGCCTTCTCCCGCGCTCTCCTAACCTCTGATGGGAAAAAAGCTGAACTCGTGAGAGAAAGGCTAGATGTACACTCGAACCCACAATTAACGAGAAAAGATCTCACTGTTCTGCCTGCACGTGATCAGGTTCCCAGAGCAGCCAGGGTGACAAAAGAGCGGACTGCACCCAGTGCACAGAAGGCCCTGCGTGAACAATGGCTGCGGATAATGCGTGGAGGCGGGAAGGGGGCGTGAGCACCGGTGCGGGGGCCTCTTGTCCTACGGCTCGCTCACCGACAGAGAGGTGCACGAGGAAGGCCAGGTTTAGGCCTACCCAAGAGGCTGGATGCTAACGCCCTGCAATGCAGGCCATTAATAAACCATAACAGACATTTAGGACAACTGCTACAGGGCTACCCTCTCGGTACCTGGATGATCGGGTTCAAGAGCTCGCTTGTCAGAGCGCTGTAACACCCTCGAGCAGGCAACGATCCCGTCAGCAGCTGGAGGACAGCTTAGGCTACAGCTGGAACAGCAGCCAAAAAAGCCTCATCAACATGCTGCCACACACTTGGCCACGCCCCTGTGTCTCCAAAAGGAAGGGTGGTCACAGGCAAGAATGGGTCAGTCCAGGTGGGCGGTGTGGCATGGGAAGGGCCTGGACAACACAGACAGCGCCGCGCGTGCCGTTCCCACACAAGCACAACCATTCTTGCCTTAACAGCGCATATGCCTTAACCACGTGGTTTAGTCACGCATGCCTCTGTCATACAGCCCTGTAGCACAGCCTGGCCACCATTGAGTAGGGTTGGCCAGTATTGCAGCATAGACCTAGTCACGTGTATAGAGTATGTGACTACAAGGAATACATAACATTTCAATGGGAAAAGAGGCAGCAAGGTGGTGTGTTTAGCTTCCATGTGCCTTTCTAGGATGCAAATACCTACCTGGGTAGGAGGCTGAGAGTGTGAACACTGGTCTCGAGCTAGGATGGACCTCTCTGCCGTCATGATATGGGTTAGGAATGGATTGTCCTTCCTGGAGGGGTCATCGAAGGTGATAGAAGAATGTTATTACCTGTGGGCTTAGAAGGCAAGAAACGTGCTAAGCAGTTTGGAAGGGCATCTCAAGGGCACAGTGTAGGAGGGATGAGGTGAGCCCAGTAGAGCAGGTACTAGTCTGGTAACACATTTAAAAGCATGGAGGAAAGGTTCAAGAAACCGGTGAAATCACTAGATAAGGGGGACAGAGGAGTTTGCATGTGGATAAAGCTGTGATAGTGAAATATGAAATGTTGTTATGGAGGGGGGACTGTTTAAGAATGAAAAAAGCAAAGCAGCATCCTTGATAAGGAAGTACTTTACACCTGCTGGTTGTGAAGCGCTCTAGTGCCTTCAGACTAGGCCCCCGCTATATAAAATTGCAAAAATGAATAAATAAAATAAACTTCTATAGCGGCAAACTAAAATAACTTGTCAGTGACTAGTAGTTTCATTGTATCCAATTTAGAGCACGCAAAATACACACTTAAATAAATCCTAACTTGTCTTTTGGGAAATACTAGTCTGTGCTGTCCCAATGTGAAGTGGTACTGCATTTGTATTATGAAGACTGTAGGTTTTAGAGCAGGCCCCTATGCTTGTTATCGAGTACTGATTGTGAACTCCACGTGTTTGGTAGATGGTGATTGAACACTATTTCATTGTGTCATCTTAGTGAACAACCCGGTGAACAAATTCTTTAAAAAAAGTTCTCTTACTACAGTTGTATTTCGTCAGATATGATTTGTTTAATCAAATAGTATGCACTTATTAATCAGAAATCTATTAAATCACACCTATGCAAACAGAGGATTCTGATCAATTACAACTGTTGCAATCAATCAAATAGAATTTGCATAGCCTAGCACAACTACACTTTGGTGTATCTGGGCGTGTGGGGTCCGACGTCTCAGTTGAAAAGCAATGTCTTGAGGGTCTTTCTGAACTACTGCAGGGAGGGTGCTGCCCAAAGATGGATGGGCAGGTTGCTTCAAGTCTTGATATCGATGTAGGAAGAGCGCCCCCCACTGCAGCAGATGCAGGGGGTGAGCGTGCAGGCTAACTCGGCCGAGAGTAGGTGTCTTGTGGGTCGATGGGAATTCAGTTGATGGTTGATGTAGGCGGGTCCTAGGTCATGCAGAGCTTTGTATGCATAAGTGAGGATCTTAAACTGGCATCTCTTCTGGATCAGGAGCCAGTGTAGGTGTCTGAGGTGGAACGTCATGTGGGTCCTTTTAGGGAGGTCCAGTATAAATCTGCATGCCGCGTTCTCTATGGTACGGAGTCATCTGAGGAGCTGGGCAGAGATGCCAGCATAGAGAGTATTGCCGTAGTCGAGGTGGCTGGTGATGAGGCCCTTGGTGATGGTTTTTCTGGTGTCAATTGGCATCCCTGGGAAGATTCTTAGGAGAGTGCATAGGGTATAGAAGCAGGAGGACGTGACTGAGTTGACTTGCCATTTCATTTCAGGATGGTGAGCGAGGAGCTGGTGGTGATTGATTGGCTGGTTTGCATTTGTTGGCTAGGGTTGTAGAGGTTGAACACTGAGGTTCAAAGTTGTTGTGAGTGGTGGTAATCTTGTTATGGAAGTTGTCTGTGAGGGTGTCACAGAAATCTTGGGATGGGTGAAAGGTGTTCTCTATTGCTGTCAGGTTTTAGAATTCTTTAACTATCTTGACAAGTTCTTTCTTGTGGTTAGCTGTTGTGTTGATGCTGTTGTGATGGCCTCTCTCTTGGCTTCTTTGATGCTCTGCTGGTAGTTGAGGAGGGCTGCCTTGTAGGTGGCTCTGTCAACGGGATTCCTTGAGGTGTGCCATTGCCGCTCCAGTTGGCAGCAGTTGTGCTTGGAGTCTCTGAATTCTGAGGTGTACCAATTGGCTTGATTTGAGTTTTTGGGGGATTTCACTGGGTCCATGGTAGTGACTCTGTCAGCACATTTGTTGATCCAGTTGGATAAAGTCTGGACATCTTGGTTGAGGTGTTCTGATGATTCAGGAAGGATGGCACTGAGAGCCTGTGTCAATTGTGTCTCAGTTATCTTGCCCCAGTTGCAGTGGAAGAAGCTTTGGTGCTTTGTGATGGTGCACTAAGCATGAGAGATGGTGAAGTGTACGATGGCCTGGTCAGTCCCGGTGAGCTCTGAGACATGGCTAAATATGATTTTTCTGCTCGAGGTAAAGATGGCATTGAGAGCGTGCCAGGCTTTGTGCATGAGTTTCATGACCAGTTGGGTGAAGCCGATGTTGTTAAGGTTTTCAAGGAGAGCAATAGAGTTGACGTTGTTGGGGCTGTGAACGTGGAAGTTGAGGTCGCCTAGCAGGAGGTAGTGGTAAAAGTAGATGTCTAAGTGGGCTTTGATGCTGGCAATGGCATAACAAAAGGCCGGCCGGCGTCCGAGGAGTCTGTACACGAGGCTAGCTCTCAATGTGAACTTAGCATCATATTTTGTTGGAATTTCAGCTGTTTCATGAATGGAATGGGATCATCGTTAGTGGCAGTGCAAAGGATGGTCTTGTAGAGGATGGCGATGCATTCCCGTGTTTGTTGGTGTGGTTTCTTTGTATCATCTTGTAGCCTGCAGGTATTGATGTGGTGATGTTGGGTTCGAGGAGTTGTTGAGCCAGGTTTCTGTGATGAAGGCAACGTCTGGGTCGAGGGTGGTGAGGGTATTCCATATTTCTGACATGTATTTACAGAGGGATCAGGCATTGATCATGATGCAGTTGAGGGGTTCTGGGTTGTTCGTTGTTCTCTGGACAGTGGCAGTGGCATTGGTCGAATGGGCTCTGGTGAAGCTTGTAGGTCCAGTGTTGCAGGTGAAGCAGCACCATCAGCAGGTGAAAGGTCTCTTGGTAAAATGCGTAAATGCAGTGTAGCAGTATCTGTAGTGGTGACTGGGTCTCAGGGCAAGGAGCTCTTTGGCAGTCTAGTGGTGGGTATTGGGAGGACCAGGGCTCCTGCCACTGATCGCGGTCCGGGCTTGGACGGGCGGAGATGGGCTTGCTTTTGGTGCACCTTTAGGGCGCTGTTGGCATGCCCATTGCATGGCCTTGCAGCTGCCTCCATAAATAGTCCTGGGAGGTAGGAGGGGACGGGAGGCTGGAGAGCAGGACTGGCAGGAGAAATCAACAGCAAAAACCAGAATGAATGGAAACAATGAATGCATTAAAAGTAAATTACCAATGCACTAGTACAATACACTAAAAGTAATTAACATGCCTTGAGTGAATTGAATTAAATTGAAGTCACCAAAAACTTTCAGCAGGAAAAAAAAGCAGGGGTTCTGCAGCAGGCTTGACCCTGGGGATGAGGGAACTGAGGATCGGTCAGCTAGGCAGAGCCAAGCAGCTTATCAGTGTCAGCGGGGGAGCGGCAAGGCAATACTACAGAGGTTAAGGGCTGCTTGCACATAACAAATGGACTTTTACTACACTGATCCTCACCTCATGGGATCTACCATGCAATTGATTTAGGGTCGTGATTTAGAGTTTGGTGGACAAGAACTCAAACCCTCGGACCCTTCACTCTATTTTGAGTGGGGTGGACTGTCACCTTTACCGTGGCGGGCCACCCATAGAGGCTGCCAGAGTAATGACTTCACCGTGTGTGAGGGCTAAACTATTTGCTATTAGTCAAATACAGCTGCGTTTGGCTCCTGACCCTTGATTACTTGCATAGGGCAGAGCAGTAGGAGCACGGAATCTAAGGTGCAATCTACCAAACTCAAATAAACCATCCACCACAAGATCAACTACAAACCCTCACAGATTTTCAAGTAAGGCCTTGTGGTCGACAGGATCAAGGCTGCTGATAGGACACTCAACACCTAGATATATGGATCAGTGATTGATAGACTATATATTAACTACTGCCTGTGAAATGACAGTCTCCATAATACATCATGGGTGAAATCCAGAAGATTGGGGTTGGAGGCCTTTCGAATTAATCAAGCAGAAAATCGATCTATGGAATATTGCTTTCCAATATATCAAAGGTAGTACGTACATACTTTTGAATACACGATGCACTGAGTGAATGAACAACAACCATTCATAAAATGGTATTTTATCATTTTACAAATCATGGGTAAGGACTCACATATAATATTGTGCTTTATTCTGGGGGCAGCATCCTCAGAAGGACAACATCCTATTTGTGATATTGCAGAGCAGGGGCACTGGCACATTATAAATCCTACAAAGGGACATTTTCAAATATCTCAAGGGTGGAAATGTACCATTCGTGGTGAACATATTTGAGCAAAGAGGACGTTGTCGAACAAATCAGCATTAAAGAAACCATATGGACAGAAATAACACACAATGTTGATGATTGATTTATTGAATTATTATATGCATACCGTGTGATTACACTATATAGGGTGTCCTTGCAGTACATGCTAATTGGCAAAAAACAGAATGATTGGTTGTATTATTATCTGCATACCATGTGATTACACTGTATAGGTTGTCCTATTAGCACCCCTTGTCTAAAAACAATGTCGGCTCCCGCAGGAGGCGGGGAGTCAGCTGGGACCATGGGCGCATTGGGGATCCCCGTGTCCACAATGTGAGGGCTGGCCCCAGGGGATGGGAACCACAGGGCCCGACATGGCCAAAGGGAGTTGGGCCACGCGGCCTCCCTCCCAGGAAAAAAATAAAAATAAAAAAACAAGGCCAGGCCCTGGGGGATGGGGTCCCCGGGGCCAATAGTGTCCCAGGGAAGGGCACAGGACACAAGCTACGTCCAATCTTCATGACCAGCGACAGAGTCAAGAACAGCCACCACCAGCACCCCCAGTTCCTCCCACTGCAGCTGGAACAAAGTGACAGAGGCCCAATTGATAGACGCCCTCAACACCAACTGGCCCGACCCCGCATTCTGCATTGAGCAGGCAATCAAGAACTTCGCCACTTGGATCTCCCATTGTGCCAAAAGGTGCCCCCATCAAACCTTCCAAGACCTGTAGATCCACCAAACCAGTCAACTGGTACATACAAGAACTTAGGATCACGAAATGCAACTGCAAACATCTGGAGAGATAATGATGCATCAGCAAAGACCTCACAGATATAGCCACCTTCAAATCAGCCTTCAACAACTACCATCAATGCCATAAAGTCACGAAAAAATATGCCCCAGCAGACAGCATCAAAACCTCCTCCAACCACAACAAGGAACTCTTCAACATGGCCAGAGAGAACTCCTGCCCCTCAACCACCGAGAACACCATCCCTTCATCCAAGAAACTCTGAAACACCCTAGGGGACTACTTCCACCACAAGATATTCACTAGCTACAGTGCCTTCAAACCCCAACCCACTGACCTCTATTGCCTCCTCACAGTGACCAACTCCACGCACATTCCTCCACTCACTACTTGGGAACAGCTCACCACAGAGAGCACTATGGCCATCAAGAACTCCTTCCACTCCGGAACCTACACAGACCTCTGCCCCTACCACATCTTCAACCTTGGAAACAAGGAAATCAGCAGTTATCTCACCTCTATCATCAATGCATCCATCAAGACCGCCACTTTCCCTGAACAATGTAAACATGCAGAGTTCAGACCCCTCCTCAGGAAACCATCCACCACATCTCTCTGCTTCCTTTTCCTGCCAAAGTCCCATCACACCTTCATCAAGAGACTCAGACACATTTGGATCAAGGGAAATGCTCTCAACTGGATCACTTTCTTTCTCACAGTATGAACACTGAGAATTCTCCTTCCTCCCTTCACATCCGAACCAAAGAGCATCATCTGCAGCATCCTGTAAGGTTCTCCCTCAACCCCACCATGTTCAACACCCGCATGACACCCCTGGTTGACACAGTCAGAACTAATTTGATCAATTTGATTTCCTACACAGATGACACCCACCTCATTCTCTCACTCTCAGGAAGACTCTGCCACCACCACAACCAACTTGTATAACTGCATGACGAGCGTTGCAAACTGGATGATGACCAACTGCCTGAAGCTCAACACAGACAAGACTGAAGTGCTGATTTTGGGAAACTTTGGAGTAACACCTGGTTGATGTCTGAAATCGGACCCACACTGACAGACCACACCCACAACCTCAACATCATATTGGACATCAAACTCTCCAAGAAGCATTAGATCAACACAGTCATCTGCGCTTCTTTCCACGCCCTGTGTTTGCTCCGAAAGATCTTCAGATGGCTCCTGGTTGACACCAGGAAACCTGTCACCCAAGCCTTAGTCACCAAATGGCTAGACAACGGCAACATACTCTACAAATGACCAAACCACCCAGCTACTAAAAAGACTTCAGATCATTCAAAATTCATCAGACAGAATTATCTTCAATCTCTCCAAATGAACCCACATCACCGCCATCTCAGGATACTCCACTAGCTCCCCATCAAGACAAATGCCTATTCAAGATGCTGACACACACCTACAAGGCCCTCTATGAACAAGGACCAGCCTACACCAGCCACCGCCTGAACTACCACCAATGCTCCAGACACCTACCCTCTGCGTTCTTCGCCCTCACTTCCTAATCTGCTGAAGTTACAACAGAGGATGCTCCTTCTCCTACCTTCCCGCCAATTCCTAGAAAATCCTTTACCTCCACCTCTGAACAGCATTCTCCCTCACAGAATTCAGAAAGGGACTCAAGACCTGCACTTCGACTGATTGCAGCAGAATCATAAGCTCCTGGATAACCTCTTGGGTGATTAGCTGCACTCTGTAAATCCTGACTGATTGATTGATTGAAAATGGCTGCCACCCCTTCCTGGTTGAAGTGGTGGCGGCCAAACATGGCATTACTGTTGGTGCGTGGATCTGCAAATCTACCATGGTGGATCCACAGTGGATTTGCATCTCTAGATATACATGTATGTTTCTTCTGGAATAACTCCAAAACTACTAAACAGATTAACAACAAATTACACAAAAGCACTCTTTCCGGATCAAGATCTATACTTTTCCCAAATTTTGTGTGATTCGGTTCAGCAGTTTGGGCAGTAGTTGTTTTAAATATCCCTATGGTAAACTGTATGAGGAAAACATGTTTTTCTAACTTGAACCCAGCTATTTGAAGTTTCGGAAGCTTCTTAAAACATTTCATTTTCCCATTGATCCCTGATTAACAGTGCCCCCCTCAATCTGCTCTTTGTTCTTCAGCGCTGGGACACTCTCGGGCAGCCATGCGCTTTACAAATCTAATTTCATTTCATTTCATTCCAACTTTTTCCTCGCCATCGCTTGATGAATCACCCCAAAACGTTCCGAACAGCAGCTGTAGTGACTGGCACTCTAGTTTGAAAAAATGTGTGAAGATTCGTCAAATTATGCCAAAGTTATTAGCAAAACAAAACATACTTTTCCCCCAATGAAAACTAGGCCCTAACAATAACTGCCTACTGGTGACCCCTCCCTCAAAAAAAGAAATTGCTAATCAAATCATTGCTAAGCAAACACACTAATAAGTTGTTCCCACCTGTAAAGAGGAGTAAATATTGGTTCAGGTGGATTCTGTATATACATATATATATGATATGTGTTAGATATGATTTTCTGTACAAGTTTGTATATACAATTTTATTTTGTGTTTAAACAGCCTGAAGAAGAGGCTTTGTCTCAAAACATATGTTGGATATTTTGGCTGTAATTACAGACTTCTACTTCAGACAAATGTTGTTTAAAACAAATGAACACTGAAATAAACCAGTTGTAGATAGCTGACCTAAATACATCTTTCACCGCCATAGAGTTGATGTGTCATCAGTGATTTATAATGTGCAAGGTCGTAAGCAGTGTATCAAAGTGGTGCAAGTTATAATTAGGTCAGTCACTTCAAATGGTGAGTTTCAGCTTTTTTTTGTTTTAAAACTGTCGTTTTTTTAACTATTGGAAGACCTATGTATAACTCCACTTTAAACTTTGTTTTTTTCAGTGAGTTTCTAAAGTTTTTTACCGTTAGTCAAAATCGTACTACTTTACGTACATATAACCCCACTTTACATTTTTTTTCAGTGAATTTCTATGGTTATTTTAATGCAGAGTAGTATCTTAGTATGATATGTCTGCGGCCAGGCACAGTGCTCAACAGCACACAGGCAGTCAAACGCACATGGGCTCTGGTTGCCAATGGCTTGGGTTGGGCCGCAAGGTATACAAATCCTGCATGTGTTCAAGTCCCGACCCTCATCCGCGTATTCTTCCTTTTGTTTGGCCCTGCTGGATTACCATATTAGCACAATGATCCAATCTGGGGATTGGGGGCACTGCGCATGGCTCTGTGTGAGCTGTCAAAATCTCTTGTGAGAGTACTGCAGAAATGGTAGGACAAAACATAAGGGCCAGTGTACCCCATACACTGCCCTACTAAATCTTTTCTTTAAAATTCCAGGACATGAGTACTGAGTCCCCATGTTCTTTAATGCAGGACAAAAATGTTCTTACTCTTGTGAAAGTACTGCAGAATTGGTAGGACAAAACATAAGGGCCAGGGTACCCCATGCACAGCCCTACTAAATCTTTTTTAAAAATGTCTAGGACATGAGTACTGAGTCCCCATGTTCTTTAATGCAGGACAAATATGTTCTTTTATGTTGCAGCTAGTCAATGCAAATGCTCGGTCCAACAAGACTGCTGAGTCCCACCGGACTGAACTAAGTTACTGGAAAAAAGCCCTTGTGACCAATCTGAACAGTCTATTTTAAAAATGTGCAGCCCTGCTGGGCTCCCGCAGGTCCAATTGTCAAAATATCTTCATTTTCTAAACCTTATTTTCCCAAAAACAGCTGAACCTATTTATACCAAATCATAGAAAGCACGCCTTCTGGGTAAAGATTATCCCTGGGTGGTGAACTCCGCTCCACTCGCAACGTTTGCAGCGTTTCCCGCACTCTGCGTTATGGGTAGCTTGCGGAGTTCCGAAAAACTCCGCTTCGCGGAGCGGAGTTTTTTCCTTGCTCGCGTTCACCAATGTCAAGTTGGCAAGCGCAAGCCAGGAAAATCCACCTCCCGGCAAGATTTTACCTCGCTCGCAATTGCCAACATCAAGTTGGCGAGCGCAAGTGTGGAAAATAACCCCCAGCGAGATTTCTCAATGTGGGGGGGGGGGCAGGCTTCTCATTGCGAGTGGTCGTATATGCTCGCGACCGCTCACGTTGAGAAACTGCCTGTTTGCGTTGAGAAAGCTGCTGCTCGTTTAAAAATCTACTTGAGTGACAGAAAAGGTAAGCTTGCGCTGTACATGGTGCTGTTCGCAATGATTGCACAGTGCGGACAAGGATCCGGCACTGTGCAATCACCGTGAATGGCATTTTTCTACTGCACTCTGCCGCTTGCGGAGCTTCGCGTAGTGCAACAGAGTTTTATTTGCACTTCTCGTAGCTCCGCGTAGTGCAACTCCGCGAACTCCGCCCAGGATTAGTAAAGATAGCTTTCTGCCAATTTGATGTCATTCTGTTCAGCCTTTTTTTCTCTATCAATGTTTGAAAATCCCTATGGAGATTGCATGGGGAATAAATTGATTTGGGATCACCTCTTTTTCTCAGCCCCCACTTGATCGATCACCCTGAAACTTCTCAGGAAGGAGCTGAGGTGATTAACCTTTTTTTCTGGAAAGTGTTGTGCATCAACCGGTGCGAAAAATCCAGGTTGTGCCACCCGTAGAAATGTTCATGCACAATAGAATAATCCAAGGCACTCTTCAGAGTGAAGAATCAGGTTTTTATGACGATGTCAACGACAATTCCTTATGGCTTAGCAGCCTTTCTCAAGAGTGGGTTCCATTCAGTTTAGAAAATGTACAGTGCAAACCAATCACCGACATTAAAAAACATAGTTAAAAGACCATGTAACAGAAAAGAAGCAAACAGTGACATTTACATAAATGTAAAATACAAGTTCATCTATACCATGCTTGAAGAAAAATGACATTAGTCGATAAAATCATAATGACGTGATTATAACAGATATATCTAGATTGCCGCATTAAGTTATATGTAGCACTTAATAAGGCAGGCATTTCGCTCAATAACAGGAATTGCATTATTCAAACAATATTGACAACGAGGCATGTCCCAATCCATGCATATATTTGAGCACAATGTGATTGACATTTTCTGAGTCCCTGCCATCAACAAGAACTCTTTATTTTGTGATTGCTGCACTAGATTGGTAATAATAATCAAACGGATTATTGAGCATGTGACAATTATTGCCTGCCTTGTGGAGAGCTTAAAATGTTTAAAATGAGCACTATATATATGCTAACATTTAAAAAAAGACATAACATTATTTACAAAATATTTTCAAATTGAAAAATGTATCTAATGCAAAATTTAACAAATACGGTAATTAGAAAATTGGATAAAAGGGCTTATTTTAAGAAACTATTTAATTAAAACATCTAAAAACGTTTAAAATAATTTAAAAACAAGAGTATATAGAATTAAATATGTATTGATAAAAAATATTTCATATCTGAAAAAACTTTTCTCCAATGGTCTGAAGTGGTAACTGTCACTGTAGTGACTCACGATGTGATGGTATGGGAAGCAACAACTAAGTCATTTCACCAAATGGCAATATCATGCACATGATGTGTAGCTGTACTGGTGTGGCCTGAAGTAGCAATCAATGTACACTTTTAACTTACAGTTGCTTGTGCACAAATGTGAATTTTGGTATTCATTACATTCATGGACTTGTGTGCTTGGTTGGACTCACCTGTGTGTGGCTTATATGCAGGTCTTTTTTTCTGCAAATGTATGTAGATATGTTTGAAAATAAATACAATTGCTGTTTCACTATATATGTACGCTTATGTTGTTTGTCATATGTAATTTTTGACACTCAAACATTGAAATGGTGTTTTGTGTTTAATTCCTTAATTATAATTATTCACCTTCTGCGTGGAAGTGGAGAAATTTCTACGCTAATCCCCCATGGTTGACTCTGTTGCCGGCTGCTTGTAATATGTTGTACTGTTCACCAATGGCAAAATCTTATGGGAAATTCCTACCCTACTCATTCAGACTTTTTGCATGTGGTCTTACCAATTTGGTAAAAGCAAACTCATATCTGTAATTACATGGGTGATGGTAGGAAAAAAAATCCTAGAATAATTTCTGAGCGTGATTGCATCAGAGGTCCTTATTGGCCATTGACTCAGAGGTCCTTTGTTCAGCTAAATACATTTAAATAAATTCAACATTCTTACCACAATATCTTTTGCTCAGAGGCTTTCAGCCATATTTATCATAGGGTTGTATCGCTTTTGCACCATGCAACGGGGTGCAAAAGCAACAAAACCCTTATGATGCGATTTATCAAGCCATCAAGGCCTGCTTGCATGGTCCTGAGTGGCTTGATAAATCCAGAGTAATGCAGTGCAGTAAAAATCACAGCCTTGCGTTACTATGCCCCAGGAAGGTGGTCCATGGGTGGTGTGTGAGAGTTTCCATGCAAAACCCAGGGATTGTGATGCAATCCCAGATTTTGCATAAGTAGTAGACATGGGATTGCATCAAAACTGCTATGCCTCAACAGGTGAGGTGTAACCAGGAGAAACATGTTTATTTCTCCTTGTTTTTTCCTCTTTCTCTGTGAGCTGCATTCTGCAGCACACATATAAAAAGAAAAATGCCCCGGGGATTGTCTTTTTGCATACAAAAAAACCCAATCCCGCTAACAATGCAGGCACCCTTGCACAATGGTGCAAGAGAGCCTGAGCTGGTGCTGGGAAAAGGCAGAAATGCACCATAAAATGTTAAGTACGGTGCGTTCCTACCCGTTCCCTATCATGCAGTGCGGTAGGGTGACTGGCTAGGCTGTGCTGCATGAGATAATGATAAATATGATCATAAATATTTAAGTGCCAGAAAAGATACAGTGACATGGGTAAAAACATAGATACACGAAAAGAGTCACCATCCTTTGAAGTGCTAACCCTTGTAACATACATTCTTTCAGAAAATCACGGTAAGTGTCAGATGTCCCGGAAAACTCCTGTGAATCTGAAATAAACAAAGTTTTTCCTGTTTTCCACAAAATTTCTTTCAGATCCGTGGATTATGTGGTGTACTGATATCGTGACCACATGGCAGCCCATGATATGGTGCGGCATGGAATGTATGCATGAAAAGGGGTGGGCAATGACTTGCTTACCCTGCCTCCAAGATACATATCAAAATCAATCAATCAATCAATCAGGAAATTTGTAGAGCGCACTGCTCACCCGTAAGGGACTTAAGGCGCTGGGGGCGGATGCTGCTACTGCTCGAATAACCAGGTCTTGAGTAGTCTCCTGAAGGTTAGTAGGTCTTGGGTCTGCCATAGGAGGATGGGGAGGGTGTTCCAGGTCTTGGTGGCAAGGAGGAGAACAATCTGCTGCCGGAGGTCACTCTTCAGATGTGAGCGACCGTAGCTAGGGTGTGGTCGGCAGAGTGGAACTGGCGGTTTGGGGTGTAGAAGGTGAGTCGTCTGTTTAGGTATGCTGGTCCGGTGTGTCGTGGAGTGCCTTGTGTGCATGGGTGAGTAGCTTGAAAGTGATTTGTTGATGGGCAGCCTGTGTAGGTCTTTTAGGTGGGGTGTGATGTGGCTGAGTTGGGGGATGTCGAGGATCATGTGGGCAGAGGCGTTCTGTATGCGTTGTAGTTGTTTCAGCAGTTTGGCCAGGCGTAAGGGGCGTTTCTGTAGTCCAGTCTGCTGCTGACAAGGTCCTGGGTGACCGTTCTTCTTGCGTCTGCGGGAATTCACCTGTAGATCTTGCAGAGCATGCGTTGGGTGCTGAAGCAGGAGGATGAGTTGGCATTGACTTGCTTGGTCATGGAGTGTGTTGAGTTGAAGATAAACCCCAGGTTGCATGGTCCGTGGGTGTCGGTGCTTCTCCCAGGGTGGTCGGCCACTAGGAGTTGTCCCGGGCTGAGGGGGTGGAGCCGAGGATGAGGACCTCCGTCTTGTCCAAGTTCAGCTTCATGCGGCTGTTTTTTATCCATACGGCGACATCTTTCATTCCTTCGTGGAGGTTGGTTTTGACGGTGAGTGGGTCCTTGGTGAGGGAGAGGATCAGCTGTGTGTCATCGGCGTAGGAGATGATGTTGAGGTTGTGTAGTCTGGCGATGTGGGTGAGTGGGGCTATGATCTTGGAGGCTTCGGATTGGAAAAGGGGGAGGCGTACGCTCTAGGTTCTGCCGGAGAGGAAAGAGGTGGTCCAGTCCAGTGCTTTGTCTTGGATTCCTGCGCCATAGAGGTGAATGCGTAGGGTGCGGTGGCAGACCTTGTCGAAGGTGGCTGATAGGTCCAGGAGGATGAGGGTTGCGGTCTTACCGTTGTCCAGCAGGGCCCTGATGTCATCAGTGGCGGTGATGAGGGCTGTTTCGGTGCTGTAGTTGCTGCGTAACCCAGACTGAGACGGGTCCAGGATGTTGTTCTCTTCGAGGTAGCGGGTCAGCTGTTCGTTGGTGGTTTTCTCGATGACCTTTGCTTAGAACGGGAGTAGGGGGATGGGCTGGAAATTCTTGAGTTCCCTCGGGTCTGCCTTGGGTTTCTTGAGTAAGACGTTGATCTCGGCATGCTTCCAGCTCTCCGGGAAGGTTGTGGTCTCGAAGGAGAGGCTGATGGCCTTGCTGAGATGGGGTGCGATGGTGGCGTTGGCTTTGTTGAAGATGTGGTGTGGGCACGGGTCTGACGGGAGCCAGAGTGGATAGTGTTCATGATTTTGATGATGTCATCGTTGATGTTAGTGCAGGTGAGCAGGGGGTCGCTGTGGGTGGTGGCCATGGGGCTTGAGGTGTTGTTGGCCGTTGTGGTGGTCTGGTTGTCGAAGCTGTTGTGGATGTCTGCGATCTTGCGATGGAAGAAGGAGGCGAGGGAGTTGCACAGGTCTTGCAATGGTGGGATGTCATTGGTATTGGAGCTGGGGTTGGAGAGGTTCTTCACCATATTGAAGAGCTCCTTGCTGTTGTGAGCATTGTTGTTGAGGCAGTCCTTGAAGGAGGTCTTTTTGGCAGATCTGATGTGGTGATGGTGTTGGCGCATGGCGTTCTTGTGGGCTGCGTGGTTCTCCAGTGTCTGTTCGTGCCGCCATTTCTTGTCTCGCTTATGGCAGGTTTGTTTGGAGGACTGGAGGTCTCTGGAGAACCTAGTGGCACTTTTGCTGGTGCATCTATTAGAGGGTTTCTTGATTGGGGTGAGGGTGTTGGCGCAGTCATTACTCCAATGCCTGAGGTTGCTGCGGCGGAGTGGGGGTCGGTGGGGTCTGAGGGTGGGCTTCGGGCAAGGGCGGTGTTTAGCTGGTCTTCGGTGATTTTGCTCCCGCTGCGGCGGGGGGTCTGTTGGGTGCGATGAAGTGGATGCAGCAATGGTCGGTCCAGTGGAGTTCGGTGGCGTGGCTGAAGGAGACGTGGGAGCTTGGGGAGAAGATGGGGTCAAGCGTGTGGCCGGCAGAGTGGGTGGGTGTCGTGACAACCTGCCTGAGTCCAAGGTTGGTTGAAGTTTTCGATCAAGGTGGTGGAGTTGGTGTTGTTGTTCTCGAGGTGGTAGTTCAGGTCTCCCAGTAGGTTGTTGTCCGTGGAGGCGAAGGCGTTGCTTCATAAGTAGTTAAAAAAAATGCTAGCTTCTCTTCAAAAGAATTGCTTTTGATGAAGTCTCCTTGCCACATCACGTTCTACTTGTAAATCTTGATTTACTAAGGGCTGCGTGGCATTGCACAATTGTATACTGTGCCCGCAGGCTTTTATTTGGTGCGTAAATGATGCACTGCTCTGCATCGGTTTGCACCTCGTGAACCCACTCACAAAACCTTATAAAATAGTCTACTAAGAGTGGCCTACTTTAAACGTTCCCTCCAACTTTCCTAAATACATGTAATCAATTGTAGTGCGAACGGAGCACTAAAAAACACATTTTCTGCTCTCAACCAGTTCACATACATCGCAGGGCCATCTTGAACAGTCTTGAAGCAGGTAATGAGAGTGTGTGGTGGAGGTAAGTGTACTGTTTCAGGTGATTGGAGTTGGTGGAAATAATTTATGATGTCAGAACAGCACACAAGTGGAATATAAAATGTATATTATGCAATGTTTTGCATAATTCATACTGACCTTCAAGTAGCTCTCTGTGTATTGTTTTTTCTCCTGCATGCCTGGCCCTGAAACTGCCTCCCTTTTTCTCATGAGTCACAGTGAGGTAACTTGCGATACTTAATTACACCAGTGCATATCTGGCAACTTAAGCTTTTACTTACAAGGCACTCAAGTCGCTCAATTTTTTGTCGTGTATACTATCTATCTATCTATCTGGGCATTTGTATAGCGCACTACTCACCCGGAGGGTCTCAAGGCGCTGGGGGGGGGGGGTCCGCTACTGCTCGAATAGCCAGGTCTTGAGCTGCTTCCTGAAGGCGAGGTGGTCCTGGGTCAGGCGGAGGTGGGTCGGAAGGGAGTTCCAAGTCTTGGCGGCCAGGTAGGTGAAGGACCTTCCTCCTGTGGTGGCTCTTCGGATGCGGGGGACGGCGGCGAGGGCGTGGCTGGTCGATCGAAGCTGGCGCGTGGGAGCGTAGAAGTTGAGGCGGCTGTTGAGGTATCCTGGTCCTTGGTTGTGTAAGGCTTTGTGTGCGTGGGTGAGGAGCCGGAAGGTGAACTATAGTGAACATTATTAAATTGGGCTGTGATTTGTAACTCAGAAGTATTTTTGCCGAATGTATAGGTCTTACTCGTGGTTTACCAAACCCTGTCAATGTAGGTCGTATAGAACTATGGGCCCGATTCACAGAACTAACTTAAGACAAAATCCTATACTTACTACTTTTGGTATTCACAGAATTTAGGATTTTGTCTTAAGTTTGTCTTAAGACAGACTTCTTAAGACTTAAGACTACCTTCAAGTAGCTCTCTGTGTATTGTTTTTTCTCCTGCATGCCTGGCCCTGAAACTGCCTCCCTTTTTCTCATGAGTCACAGTGAGGTAACTTGCGATACTTAATTACACCAGTGCATATCTGGCAACTTAAGCTTTTACTTACAAGGCACTCAAGTCGCTCAATTTTTTGTCGTGTATACTATCTATCTATCTATCTGGGCATTTGTATAGCGCACTACTCACCCGGAGGGTCTCAAGGCGCTGGGGGGTCCGCTACTGCTCGAATAGCCAGGTCTTGAGCTGCTTCCTGAAGGGGAGGTGGTCCTGGGTCAGACGGAGGTGGGTCGGAAGGGAGTTCCAAGTCTTGGCGGCCAGGTAGGTGAAGGACCTTCCTCCTGTGGTGGCTCTTCGGATGCGGGGGACGGCGGCGAGGGCGTGGCTGGTCGATCGAAGCTGGCGCGTGGGAGCGTAGAAGTTGAGGCGGCTGTTGAGGTATCCTGGTCCTTGGTTGTGTAAGGCTTTGTGTGCGTGGGTGAGGAGCCGGAAGGTGAACTATAGTGAACATTATTAAATTGGGCTGTGATTGGTAACTCAGAAGTATTTTTGCCGAATGTATAGGTCTTACTCGTGGTTTACCAAACCCTGTCAATGTAGGTCGTATAGAACTATGGGCCCGATTCACAGAACTAACTTAAGACAAAATCCTATACTTACTACTTTTGGTATTCACAGAATTTAGGATTTTGTCTTAAGTTTGTCTTAAGACAGACTTAAGACAGACTTAAGACAGACTTAAGTTAGGATTTTGTCTTAAGTCTGTCTTAAGACAAACTTAAGACAAAATCCTAACTTCTGGAAATACCAAAAGTAGTAAGTTTAGGATTTTGTCTTAAGTTAGTTCTGTGAATCAGGCCCTATCACTGGAGCTCAGGGTTTCATGCCAAAACCCACTATCGCAGAACTATGATTCATTTGTGACAAAATGTGAAGTTTGTGAGAGAAAATCTGTTCACGTTTACACAACTCTTCTTCACATATGCTTCGTATCGGCAAACATGAATATGAAAATATTATTGTCTTCTTCAGTGCATGACCCTAAACAATGGAATACAGGAAGGCTGTCACTGCTCCAGATGTCTTGGTTATTAAGATATCCAGGTCCTTCTTTTGTATTTGTTTTGTTCTATATTTGCCATTGCTAAATGTGAAGTTGTCCTTTACAAACACTAAATCCACCAGAAAAAATAAAGGCTCATTTGTTAGTGAATGTGGATACTCCTAAATCTCCCCCGGAAATGGCCTAATGGACCTTTAGCCTATTTGGAGATGTGCCTTCTTGACGCAGACCTTTGGTGGGTGTGGCAATGAATTGTGCAAACAAAATACAATGTGCACATACCCATGTGGAAATTTTACATGATAGCATCTACCTGTTGGCACAGTAAAAGGACTTTAAATAGCTTGCTAATTATACTGTGTTCATGACTGCACTAAGCTTTGTGTAATGGAGTACAGACGCTGTTTAGGTGTTTGTATACTCTTTATTTCGGAGCGCCGGGGCTGGCTTACCTAGCGGTCGGCGCCAGGGAAACAGTATGGCCGCCTTCCACTTCCTCTGTCGTCACTACCTGTTCCGCCTTGGAACAACTAGAGCGCTGCCACATCTCCCCCCTTTAATCACAATAAACAAATTTACAAAAGTCTTACTTCCAGTCCATCTCATAGTCCTTGAATCTCTCCGGTACCTTAATTCTCCGTCCAGCTCGAGTTTCTCTTCTCTCACTCGTTCTCTCTCCTCCTGTGGTCTCTTGTTCCTTTCTCTCTCTCGCACCTTCCGCTCTGCCGTCCTTCGCCATCTTCTCACTCTCTTCTTCGCCTCTGCTCCTTCCTTCCGTGCTCTCTCTACTCGCTCTTCCTTCACCTGCCGTTTGTCCTTCCGTTCCGTTCACGTACTCTCCTTGCCTTTCTCCACCTACACTTTCTCCATCCTCTATGACATCCTCTGTTCCTTCTTCCGCCTCCTCTTCCCACTTCAGTATCTTGCTGCATTTGGCCATTCTGTCCATGGACCAAATCTTACCATCGCTCAGGAGAGCTGATCTAGCGTATGGCTCCACCACCTTGAGGGGAGGTGAGAACTTGCTCTCTCCTTTCTTCTTCATGCTGGCAAGCTTCACCCTCACCCAATCACCTTTGTCAAGTTCTGTACTTTGAGTGTTCCGTCTTCTGTTGTAGTGTGCCGTGTAGACCTCTTGGGCTCTCTCCAAATTTTTCCTGACCACCGCCGGTGACCACTTACTCTGGACAATCAGCTTCCTCCATGCAGCATTGTCTTTGGTGAAGGCCTCCCTGCCTCTTAAGATCTTGAAGGGGCTGTAGCCTGTGCTACCCGGTGTGATTCGGTATGCCCATATCATCTTCTCCAACTCCATTTCCCAATCCTTACCATCCTCAATGGCGGCCTGAATGGTGCCCATAATCACTCGATTAAAGCGTTCCACCTGGCCATTTCCCGCCGGGTGGTAGATCGGGGTGTGTTTCACTTCAATTCCGTTTCTGTTTGTGAAGGCAATCCACTTTTCTGACGTGAACTGGGGTCCATTGTCGCAGGTGATGGTCCTCGGGATGCCTTCGCTGACAAATGTGGTACGCAAAAATTTTATCACTGCCTCGGTATCCACTCGTTCCAAGACTTGTAGCTCGGGCCACTTGGAATACCTATCAATGGCAACCACCACGTATTTTTGAGTGCCCTCCTTGTTCAGGACCGGTCCCATTATGTCCACTGACAACATCTCCCACGGGCCCTCTGGAATTGGAAATCTTCCCAGCGGTGGCCTCAGCATGCTCTGGGCTTTGTCCGATTTCGCGCAAGACTCGCAAGAGCGCACGTGTCTTTCTACCTGCGCGTCGATGGCTGGCCACCAGTATGCCTGTCTGGCTAAGGCCTTCGTTTTTGTGATGCCCTGGTGCCCTTCATGCAGTAAGTACATCAACCGTTCCAATATGTTCCTGGGCGGTACCACTTTGTCCCCACGGAGTAAGAACATTGGGTTTTCGGCCAAAGACAGTTCCTCTCGGACTTCCCAGTATCTCTTCAGCTCCTCCTTTAAGTGCCTCTTCTCTGGCCAGCCATGAACGACATATCCTTTTACGGCCTCCAGGTCTGTGTCTTCCCTGTAGGCTTCTTCCCAGTCCTGGGCACTTATTACCTCCTCAGTGTCCTGGATGGTGGCTACCACGTATCCTTCCCACTCTTGCCTTTCTTCATTCTTTGCCTCTTCCATGGCAGCTGCCCTGCTTAGGAAGTCGGCCACTTTGTTCTGTGGCCCTGGAATGTGCTCGACTTCATAGACAAAGTCCAATAGCCGTAGGGTCATCTTGGCAATCCTGGGTGTGGCATGGTCATGTCCGCTTGATGTCAGGACGCGAACTAAAGGCTTGTGATCGGTTTTCACGAGAAACTTGGCACCCCACAAGTATTGCCTGAATTTTTCTACTGCCCAGACTACCGCCAGCATCTCTTTCTCCACCACGCTGAACTTCTCCTCATTGGGCGACAACGAGCGGGAGGCGAAGCTGACGGTCGACATCTCTCCTGACTCCTCTCTCTGCATCAGGACCGCTCCTAGGCCTCGGTCACTGGCGTCCGTGGTGAGAATAGACTCAGCTCTGGGGTCAAATTCCTTGAGGGGAATGGCTGTACCCATTTCTCGCTTGAGTGCGTCGAATTCTTCTTGCTCCTCTTTTCCCCACTGAAACCTGTTCTTTTCCTTGAGCAGTTGTCGTATGTAGTGTGTTTTTGTTGCGAAATGAGGGATGAATTTGTAATACTCGACCATCCCTAGGAATGACCGAACATCTTCCTTCCGTTCTGGAGTGGGCGCTTCCATGATGGCTCTCATGTTTGTTTTCTTCGGAGTTATGCCTTGTCCACTCACCTCATGGCCGAGGTATGTGACCGACTGCACTCCCAAATTGCATTTCGTCCACTCGGCAGTCAATCCACTGTCTTGCAGTTTCTGTAGCACCTTGTGAAGTTTCACGTTGTGATCCTGCCTCGACTTCCCCATTACCAGAATGTCATCCTGGAAGAAGAGAACATCCTTAAGGTCTTTCAGGAGTTTATGCATGATTTTCTGGAACACGGCCGCGGCGGAAGCTAAGCCGAAGGGCATCCTCACGAACTCATAGCACCCGAAGGGTGTGATAAACGACGTGAGGTGGGTGCACAACGGATGAAGCTTAACCTGATGATAGGCCGACGAGAGGTCCACTGTGGAAAACCATGTGACGTCCTTTGTTTTTGCCAGCATTTCACTGATGCGCGGCAAGGGGAATTTGTCTATGACAATGTTTTTGTTTAACTCCCTTAAGTCCACGCAGAGACGTACCTTGCCGTTGGGCTTTTGGGCTACAACCAGGGGAGACAGCCACTCCGCGCTTTCTATCGCCCTGATGACTCCCTCCTTTTCCAACCTGTCCAGCTCTATTTGTACTGCCTCTCTGCTGCGGAACGGAATGTTCCTCACTCTGTGCACTACTGGAACTGCCCCTTCCTTCAGTTTGATGAGGTGCGTGTACTTGCCCAACTCGCCAATCTGCCCGTTGAATACTTTGGGATATGTTTTCCTCCACAGCTGCACGTCTTCCCTGACCGCCATGTCCATGAGTAGGATTTTCTCTATGCCACCCGGGTTGAGCTGGATCCCCAAAGCTCCTTGGTCCTTCCAACTCAGAACGGACGGGCCTCTCTCCGCTACATACAGCTTGCACTGCGCATGGCGACCTCTAAATTCAAACAAGAGCGGGCAGTATCCCAACATGGGGATCTTTTGTCCAGTGTACGTTACTGGTCTCACATCCATGGGTAGGAGTGTTTCTTTGATCTTCGCCGCAAAGTTGTCTTCCCATACCTGCCTCTGAACAATTGAGATGGGTGCTCCGCTGTCCGCGATCATCTCCAAGGGTATCCCCCCTATGTGCATGTCGAGACGAGGCCTGTCTGTGTTGGAACCGTCCATCTCCAGAACCTGGACATCAATGTACAGGAATTCTTCCTCCTCACCTTTGTCGTCCTGATCACTGGAATCCTCTCTCTGATCATGGTCTACCAAGCGCACTACGGCATTCTTCGGTTTCCTACGACACACCTTCTCGTAGTGTCCAAAGATGTTGCAGTAGGAACACCTGGCCTTGAAGGCGGGGCACGCCTTGTCATTTCCAATGTGGTTATTGCTACCACACCTGTAACACTGGTTTTTTCCTGTTCTGTGTGTCTTGCTGTCCGCCTGTGATTTAGTGGAGAATTCAGCTCTATTTCCTCCCTGGGTCTTCCGCGTCTCCGTTTGCTTCCAACGGTCGTTCCTGTGTGGCGCCATTACTCTACACACTGCTTGCTATTCCTGGGCGTCCTTCTTCGCTGCTTGGGCACACCTTCTCGATAGCTCGGCTTTCTTTACCATCGCCCAGATCTCCTTGAGTGGAGCGTCGCCATTCACCCACAATTTCTCTTGTATGTGGGTACTAGAGGTATGCATAATAATTTGATCCCTGATGAGTTCATCATGCAGTCCACCAAATTTGCACGTGACAGCCAACTTCCTCAGTGCTACGACGTACTCGTCAACAGACTCTCCGCTCTTCTGTGTCCTTTGAAAGAAGTTAAATCTGTCGATGGCGACACACACTACAGGCCTGTAATGTGCGTCTAAGTCTTCGATGGCGTGATCAAACACCTCCGTATCCGTTGCGGCTCTTTCCCCTTTCACGATAGTGTCATAGATCCTGAGCCCTTCTGGACCTAAGTTATGGAGCAGGATCTTCTTTTTCCTCTTACTCGTGAAGGGTGTATCGCCTTCCTCCTCTAGCGCCTCCAGATAGTTGAGGAAGTACCTCTTCCAGTCCTCCCACTTCCTTTCCGGCTCTCCACTCTTCGTGAGAAATGGAACTAGCTGGGTGAGTGATGTGCTCTGGCTCGCCATGGCTTGGACGGTCCTCTTGGCCTGTGGTGCAGAGACTGTTCGCCTGGATGGACTCCCTGGGGCGCCTTGCTCTCCTCCTTCGTCTTCTCTGAGTTCCCCTTCGCTCTCCTCTCTCAATCCACCCTCTGTGGCGAGAGACGCTGCCCCCGAGTTGCCTCCTGCCTTTTCACCCGATGGGCCCGCAGTATCCGCCAGCGTGCGCCTTTTTTCGCTGTAGCTACAGCACTTGCCAGGGCTTGCAGTGGTGCTATGGGGCTTGGTACCTTGTTGTCCCCTCGTGGGTGTCTCCTGCTGCCTCTCTGAGGTCTCTGCCTTCTCCTGATGTTGTTCCTGTAAGCAGTAGCCTGTTCTGGGTGCTGGAGATGGTGTGTGTGTGTCCCCTCACTGGCTTGTGGGTCTCCTGGTGCTTTTCGCGCTGTTATTTTTTTTTTTTTCTTGCCGGCACCTCTGCCGCGCTCCTGTTGCCGTTTTCCGCCTCACGCGAGATGCGTGCGCACCGCAGGGGTCGCGTGTGCGTTCGGGTCCTCACTCGTCCCGACTCGTCGCCATTGTAATGGAGTACAGACGCTGTTTAGGTGTTTGTATACTCTTTATTTCGGAGCGCCGGGGCTGGCTTACCTAGCGGTCGGCGCCAGGGAAACAGTATGGCCGCCTTCCACTTCCTCTGTCGTCACTACCTGTTCCGCCTTGGAACAACTAGAGCGCTGCCACACTTTGTGATGGGCCCTACCCTTGGGGCTACATTAGAGTAATAGTGAGCACGTACACAAATACTAGCATTTCAAGATTTCATCACACGTGAGAGTGAAGTTGCCAAAGGGTTTGGTAATTTGGCAGGGGCATGACGATATTAAAACCCCTCTACAGCGTCCTCAAGGGCTGACGGGTGATGGGTCTTAGAGAAGAATTAGACGAGTTCAGTTAACTCTATAAATAGTGGGAAATATTAATAAAATAGTTGTGCTGGCAGCGCAGCAAACCACTTTGCTGCACAGCCCTGTGTCACTGGAAAAGGGCAGGAATGCACCATATTTATCCAATACAGCACATTCCTGTCCTTGCCACTGGCTCTGGTACTGTTTTGGGAGCGTAGCACCAACACAGGCACTCGTGCACCATGGTGCTAGGCTGGCTGCATTTCATACAGGATTGTTTTTGTGCAGGAAGGGACACCTTCCTGCACAAAAAAACATCCTGAGAGTTTTTTTCCTGTTTTTATGTGTGATGTGGAATGCAGCATATGTAAAAAGAGAAAAAAACAAGGAAAAATAAAGATGTTGGCACATTTCCAAGTTTAGAACTACTTGTAAATCTGTGAATGTGTCAAAAAACATGGGAGTTGCATAGAAACAACTAACACAACACCCATGAACACCTCCTTTGGCAGAATAAGGCAACACAGCGATTTTCCCCGTTTTGCCTTACTCCAGATTTACAAAGCCATTCAAAGCCATGCACAGTGGCTTTGCATGGCTTCATAAATCTGACTTAATGGCTTGTGTCACGCATGCACCAAAATGTGCGGTGCAAATATGATGCAAACCTCTAATTAAT
Organism: Lissotriton helveticus; assembly: GCF_964261635.1. Lineage (NCBI taxonomy): Eukaryota > Metazoa > Chordata > Amphibia > Caudata > Salamandridae > Lissotriton > Lissotriton helveticus. The sequence continues at coordinate 253,409,475 of NC_136057.1, read as the reverse complement.
ATGGCCCAGTGTGTCCAGTTGTCGCACTTTATTTAGTCTTCTACCAGAATCCTGGTACAAAGGCTTCTGGCTAATGTGGGCTGCCAGGAACTCTGGCAGTAAATTTCACTTTCTCGTGAGTCCAAGGTTGTCAGATGCTCTATAAAGTGCCCTTTTCTTTGTAGAGAATACAGATATGTAAAATGTGAGATGAGGTGCACCTCACTCTTGATTTGCCTGAATCTTTGAAGTGTGCATGGTCCAGCCATCAGTCATTTGAATGCACCTTTCCATCCCAATGACCAACTATGCCCACTTGTACTTCAGGAACTCATCCCAACCCTGGTCAAGCCTATTATTTTAGTTCACCCTTCTGAATTAGGTTTATGTAGTGCCGCCTTACTGATTGTCTGTTTGGCATGAGCCACATGCTTCAGCCATAGTAAGATAGATTTCTCTTTTACAGACCAGTGCAAACCCTACACCATCCTGTTTCATTGCAATTAGTTTCAACTTATTTGCATGCAAATGCAGTGTTAGACTTGTGATAGTAGGATGATCCAAAAGACAACACATGAGGTTGTTTAGGCTTGCAATGTTTTTAAAAAAACGTTGCACCCATATTATTGTGTTACTTATCTTTGCTTAAGTCAGGCAGCGGATCGGCACTGTACAATATGATTTTAAGGTCCACCCTGAATACATGTGTAGCGCCAAAGTTCCATACATGTTGCTTATGTTATGTTATGCAGATTTGTTGACTGCACTATCACCCAGGAGGGAATCCTGGTGTGGAACTGGTGTGACTCTAGGCACACTTCTGGCCAAGTGGGACTACGTGAAAAGGCACATCTTTGGCATCTTTTGGTACTGAAAAAGCGAGAAGGAGGCTCTTATGCGTTTAGGCAGGCCATTCAATGCTTTAGGAATGACGTAGGAGAAAACTCAACTGCCAAATTTGGTTTTCCTTATGTGTGGAATTTATACAAGTAGGAGTCAGATTGAGCAGAGGTGTCTGGAAGGATTGTGAAAGCTGATCTGATTGCGTAGATATGCGGTGCCAGTGTTATGTAGTGCCTTATAAGTGTGGTTCAGGAATTTGAATTGTGCTTGTTTGTGAAGGGGGAGCCAGTTGAGCTCCTTCAGGGTGGTGTGATGGGAGTGTGGCATGAGAGGTTGAGAGTGGCTGGCAAGTTCTAAATGGTCTGCAGCCTTTTAGTGCGTTGTTTGTTAATTCCAGCAAAGAGGGCGTTCCCAGCTTGCTTGTGACCAATGCATGCATGATGGGTTTCCGCTAGCTGATTGGGAGCCATTTGAAATTCATCCCCAGCATTTTCAGGATATGGAAGCATGAGGCAGTGACAAAATTGACTGGGGTGGTCATGTCAAGGTTGCTGTTGATGATATTCCTGAGGTTCTTGGCGTGGGTGGTGGGTGTATGTCCTAGCTCTGTTGGCAGTAGACAGAGTCTCACAGTGATGTGCTCTTCCTGAAGATCACTATTTCGGTCTTGGCAATGCTACTGTCACAAGACAAGAAATCCTTTGAAAAAGTTGAGCTGAAAATATTCTAAATACCTGGCAGAACAAGCTTATCCCACAAACAACATTTATTTTTAGGACAACTGCCATAGCTAATTACAGTTAGTTTTGTCAATAAACTCGCTACTAGCAGCCTGTATAACACAAATCCTTTCAATTGCAAGCACTATGAATTGCTGGATTCCTGCCTGGGTCATGGGCAATTTCAGTCAAAACCTTCTAACAAAAACCAATCTATATTGACTAGCTCCTTGGTTAGCTGTAAACTGAAGAAGGCAAGCAAGAAAACCCAGAACCAACAATTCAAAGCTGTGCTGCAACTGGAACTTCAAGACGCAAGAAAACAACATATGCAATTAAGCAGAGGGAAAAAGATTAGCAATATGTGTACTCAATTATGAGCAAGCACAATCAGGCCAATTTATGGAGGCACATTAAAAACGAAACATGCCAGGATGTTACAAGGAAGCTATGTGGATCTTGAATGTAAAAAAGCTATACGTAGCCAAAAAATCAAGAGTTTTCTCACCAGAAAACTTAGACTAGACCCTGTGGACAACTCAAACGGCTGTGTCCCTAAGTATGTGACCAATTAAATCCAAAAAGCGGTACGTAAAACACGAGCTTCAGGCGCACCTGGCCCAAATGAACTCCCAGCCCAACTGTTCAAAGAAGATTCACCGTGGGCTCTCGCATCAGCTGGGCTCTCGGAAGTAGATAGCTGCTCTGCTCCAGATTCACCACCGTGTGTTTGCTTAAGGCAACGTTGGTATATTTATACCTGAAAGGTGCCTGGGTTTGACATAAGGTTGGACACAAGACGTCAATAAAGATGTCACTAAGAACTGGCCGTTCTTAAAGTGCTTTACAGGAGTTCTAGGACGAAACCAAAACAATAGCAAGGGGGATTTCCCAGGTTGCTGGAGGCTTGGTTTTGTTTAGAGAACTCGGTGTGCTTGCTAGGGGGCCGGAGAAGTATCCTTGCTTAATGTGTCAGCATGTGCTACGACTGAATTATGGATATGATTATTATGCCGTTGTATGGATATTATTGATTATAGCCGGACAAGGGCATGAAATAGGAATATCGATTCGGGTTTCCTAGATAACACACTACACCCACTCCACGAATTAATGTCCATCATTACTAAAAACTAAGTAATAGTAAACATAAAAGCTGCACGTGTATATCAACCCACCCCAAAATACATTATTGCATTTGAAATGGTGTATGCAAAATACGTGAAAATGGTTATAGGAAATGTACGCTTTTCAAGCAGTGTAATCATTCATTAAAAGGATGCATATATATATCGGCATGAATGATTTGCGAAATTTACACATGAAATGGCTCTTAATACAGGGAAAAAAAGGGCGAGACCATTCCATCACATATAAATACAGTTGCTGTAAATGTGCTAGAGGCTGAGGTAAAAAATTGTCTCTAGAGTTCCTAAAATAGAAGCTCTGTTCTCTAAGAATAGTTCTACTTCAAGCAGAGTACATGTGCCAAAAAAAGTAAATATTTTGGAATCGGGAAAAAATAATTTCGCTTTCGGGGGAGAGAGAAAAAATATTGTTCCAAATATGTTCAGTGGCTTTTGTTTATCAAAGTCGAAGGCCGAATTCAGAGTTCAGGGAAGCTGTGTGCTAGTTTGCTTAAAGTTATTCTTTTTGCTCGGGGGAAAACATCATTTCAGACAGACTTGCAAAAAAGGTGTCTACGGCTTCAGGTGAAAGTTCAACCAAGTTGGAAAATGCCGCAACTGTGCAGTCGTGAGAATGATTGCTATCATCGATGACAGGATCAGCAATGCTCACAGAAGGTCGTACCTGGGTGATGTTGCTCTCATCTCGCACTTCACTACCCTTTAATCGCAGTGGTGAAGTCTCAACGAATGCCGTCATCAGGATGGGTAACCGCTGGGGACAACACAATGCTTGAGCCGTTACAGGACTTAGCAAAGTATCTGTATCCAATAGTACATCCGATTGTAGTGTGAGACAGACGTCTAACACGCATTCTTCTCCGCACAGCATACATCTTAACACAGGTAAGATACAAATCTGCTAGATGGGTCTGAATGAAAGAAACCAGGTCATGTTCAGATCTCAAGGACTTTAGTTATGCGGTCCCGATAGCGTATTGCCAGGATCGTTTCTTCCATTGTTGCTGGAGTCTTGTCTGCGTTTTGGCTTGCCATAACGAAGCAGGAGAATCAAAAATAAAATGCCTGCTACGAGTCCCAACAGGAGTGGTAGGCCACCAAAGACAGAATGGACAAAGTTAGGAAAAATGCCCAGAACTGTTGTGAAGGGTGTTAACAGTCCCGAAAAAATTGTCTTAAATACATGCGGGATACCTCCAGTATCGGACATATTTAGGATTTGGCTTAACATTTCCGCGAAATGTAGGGGGCAATTTGCTGATAAAAGGCTATGTATCTCTGCTGTTGTCCTTGCGACTTGCAGATCATACGTTTCTTTTGATGACGTCAAGGGCACAGTTGTCTGCAAAAGGACAGACTTTATTCTGCTTAAAGTATCAATTCGAATAGAAGAGATATTCAAAAACGGCCAAATGTTTTCCTCCCTGTCTGGGTGCTGTTCGGATACAATACTTGCATACAACAAGTGACCATGGAAGAAACGCTTACTAGATAAGCTTTTCCTGGCACCAAGCCACAACATCTGTGGTCCACTATTAGAATGTAGCTCCCGTTAGAAAGCCGTCTAAAAAATGGCTCTATTAGAGTTGCAGGTGTGCCATGCTGGTGGCATGAAAGGTTATTTGTAGTCCCCTCACAGGCCCCATGTAGGTTTATACCTTGACACAGAAGTATACCACTTAGTGACCTTTTACAATCATCACCACTAAGAAATACATTCTGTCCATTTTCATTATAGCATGTGTGTGTGTAAGGTAATTTCCATGATGACTTAATGTATTCTTTACCCAACCTTTCATACTGGCCTGCTGGTATATATTCTTGGCAGTATTTAAATTGGAAAGTAGTTATCGGAATAGTTATGATTCTGTGTATTATCCATTTAATGACAGGTCGTTCTGACATTGTCAATGGTAATCTTTCAAGTTTTCCAATGCTCATAATTGTATATTCCGCTCCTTTTTGTGCCAAGCTGATTTGTGTATCAGTAAGGTTAAAGATAGAGAATAATGACGTTGTGTTGATTAAACGCCATGGCACGTAGCCTGAACGCAGATTTTGTAACGTCCAGCAAAGCTGTACAATAGAACGTAGCTGGGACTGACCGTGTTGTAACATTAGTAAGTCCTGTTCTATTATATCAATTGCAGATGATACAATACTGTCCAGTGAATATATTCTGGAAGACAGAGTCATTAACCCATTGTCCACAACAGAAAGTGATTTTTCCAAATTAATACAATCAATTTCTCGTATTTTTTCTGCTGTTTCAATTTGTGTTTCTTTCCAAGCTTCGTTGTATGCCGCATATATACTGGCCTCTATGAAACATTTTTGACGCTGTTTGCGTGGTCCCATTATGAAATCACGCAAGTCAGCACCGTCTTTAAGTAAAGTCAAGTGTTGCTTAATTTCTGCCAGTGTGGATTTCTGTAGCCATATGAGGCAGAGTTTTCCTACACTGTATGTAGTAACTATCCCTGGGTGTTGTCTCTGGGAGTATCTAGGGTCTGGCCCTGTATTTTGTTCAGGAATCTATCTTGACAGTTATTTGTATCTGTGGGCCAGATCAACCATTTCTTCCAATCAGGATGTGTTCTGGTTAGCATAAAAATATGGGATACGTCTATCTCAACATCTATAGTGCTATTACTGTCAGGTGTTGGTTTCGGAATAGACGGTTTATTTAGGTCTTTAATTTTGGCTAGGCCAAGACAGGTTGTATGTTGAATGGTGTCATTCAAGAATATAATTTGTTCTAGGATCATGCAGGCTCTAAATAATGATTCTATACCTTGGACCTGCCAATCTTTGGTACCCCAGATGGTTTTTGTTTCAATGTTGTTTTTCCAAAAATCAAAACCAAATGTAGTCATTTTTTCAAAAAATGTTTCTGAATAGATTAATTTAGTGTTTGTCAGCATGGTTTTCATTCCTGTCTTATTTAACAGTTTGAAATAAAACGTTTCTGCATCACTTGTGTTAAACCCTAAGAAGTATGGGAATTTATCAAAAAATGTTTTTGAACTGCCTTTTGGTGGAGTTGCACAATGTTCCCATTGATTGTAATTAAAAACATTTCTAGGTTGAGCAGATTTATGCAAATAATGGTTAGCATAGTGATTGTAGCAGTACATCTGTTCATAATTTGATGAACCCTGTAAATAATCATGTTCTGTAAATTTTGCTGACATAACTAAATCTGACATCATATCATTAATACTTTCAAAGTCCCAATCATCAGAGAATGTGCTCGGTTTTACAAAGTCACTTAATGAAACCTTGAATTGATGTGGATACTTCAAGAGCTCAACCGGGCCATACATTTCATAATCTGTTTTGTACCAAGCTACCCCACCGGGTATTGGATTGGCTGTGAAATTTACTGATGATAGTTCTCTTTTCTCAATATGGGATGACTTGTGTGGCTTTAGGACCAAGTTGATGTTCTGACTTGCTGTGTCCATTGTGCTATATTTTCCCTCAATGAAATGTCCCAAGCACAGTACCATGATGAGCCAAAGCAGGAGGAAAAGTACACCTAGCACAAACCAAAATTCAATCCATGGAGAAATCAGATACGTTTCTTTGAATTGATGAACGAGTTCTTTTGCTTAGTCTTTAAAAGTCTTTGTTTCTGTTGGCTGTTCCTCAGGTTCACTTGGATCCTCAGAAAAGTCATCGAAGTCGATGAAGTAGCCAGATGCAGTTCTGTCAATTGTTGGAATTGCTTCCGGATTTTCTTTTGCTTTTGGAATTTTCTTTGTTTCATTAGCATAGTCTGAGGCTACATCATTGTAGACAGGTGTTTCTTGACGAGCTGTTGCAATTTGGGCTTCAAGAGGCACAAGTTCCATGGCATTATTGCATAGTCCCTTTTTAATCACTGCAGGTTTATCAAATGTGATTAGTCTCTCAGTTTGAACCTCTTGGATTGTAGCAAGGTTTGGTCTTCTGCTACTTCTTGGGAGTCCACTGGGCCTACTACTTATTATTGGCCACATGATTGTGGTTTTACCAGGTCTCGGTTCTCCTTTTTACCAGCAAGGGGCGGTAGTACAACTGATCTTGTTCCGTTGACAGCTAAGACAGGTACTGCTTTTCTGTAAGAAGGCCCAAATTCCTTCTTCACCGCGATCTTCTCTCTGACCAGATCCCCAATCTTTGGAATCCAGACAGGCCTTGCTGGGACAGGTGGTTTCTCTTCAGTGGCTGTTGGCTGTTGTTTTAGCTTTACGTTGCTCAGGTCTTTTCTTGTTTCATTTAAGTCCTGTAAAATAGCCAAACGATCTTTGACATCAAAGCATTTTCCTTCTACCACTGAAGTTTGACTATCAAGGTCCTGGATATGCATTCTAGTCCCGAACAATAGTTCATACGGACTGAAACCTTTTAGAGAATTTCTTGGCAGATTGTTAAGACTACGTTAAATGTTTGACCCACCCATCACCCGTACCTAATACCTTTGCCGTTATAGATTGCTTTATGTCTCTGTTTTTTCTTTCCACAATCCCGTTTCCCTCAGGATGGAAGGGACAAGAATACCGCAATGCAATGCCCATGCTGGTCATGGCCTCCTTATAAGCTCGAGAGCTAAAAGCAGGACCCTGGTCAGAATGTAGCATGCCAATTGCCTATGTGCCGATATAGACTCGCAAATCTTTTATAACAGTTCAAGCGTCAGCCGAGCGCTGGGGCCACATTTTAAGTGAATCTAGTCTTAAATAATATACATACGGACGCATGTTTCCTGTTTAATCATGCGTATAGATCGCCTTATGCTTTCTACTAGGTGTTCTGGCACTACTTCGGCCGGTTCGCCACTGCGATCTCTGTTGCAGTTTTCACAATTTTTTGCAAATTTGTGATTATCCACGCTCATTCCCGGCCACCAGTATTCTGATTGTAATTCTGTCAGGGATTCTTTGATCATCTGATGCCTTAGACCTAATCCCATGTATGTTTCATGTATCAAGAAGATTCTCCTGTTCGTGTTTGGAATTACTCTATCCCCCACTCCAGGGATTCGAGCAAAAGGAACGGAGTTTGCATCGATTATGTATGTATAATTGAGTGGATAGTTCACAGGTAATGCTGCACAGTTGCTTTTTAAAGACGTTTTTACCGCCAGCATGGTTTCCCCGTCAATATATTTTTCTGAACGCTTTTTTGTGGTTACGGAAGCCGGTTTAGTTGCTTCCGCTGTGGCTGTCCCAGCCAATGAATTCCCTGCAGCATGAACGCCATCACGCTGATGACTCAGTGTATGTATCACGTGAGTCTTTTGTAGTTCTTTCTTTACAAGAACTACTTGTTCCCAAAGCAATTTTTGCTTAATTGTGGCACCTGTGTCATCTTTGTAACCGTTTTCAACCCATTTCTGCAAGTCTTCATTGTATGATTTGACGCAGGAATACGAATCGCACACTATTAGTGTCAGGAATTCGCGATCGGCAATGTCGAGCGCCATTTTTAAAGCTATTATTTCAGTTTGTTGACCTGAATTGTCTTTTACAGATTGTGACATTGTTACCAGTGGCATCAATTTACGTCCGCGCCACCGGCATTTGACTACCTCGCACGTAGCGTTATAGGCTTGTTTTCCCCAAACTGAGGGTTCTGCGTAACTGTTTGTGTATATTACGCATGCATAAAGTTGTATGGGCAGAATGTCGCTAGGCAGAGGATATTCTTTCTTATATGTTAGAAATTTAAATTTTTTCATTTCCAGGTCAAAATAGTATTTTACTTTTTCTGTAACAGGAGAATTTTCCCATTGTATCCATTTTGGATCTAATGCCATGGTAGTTAAATTACATGGGCTAGTTAATGACTCGAAGGCTGATTCTGCTGTTAAAACAGTAATCCGTCTGCCTTGGGCCTGGGCTCTTTCTTTTGCTACAGCTGTTTGAACCGCATCTACAACATTTTTCGCAAGACTGAATGTTTTTTCAGCTTGTGAGTACAAGTGTGATTTGTATGCTATTGGTACCGTTTCTCCCTCATTAGAGGTCAGGTACGTGAATCCACATCTTCCTGGGATGACTCGGATTACAAGGTTGCGTGTATTGTCGCGAGTTTGCAAATTTGTTTTTGCTAACATGTCTGTTTATAATGATCTCAAAATTTCTGTGTGTTTTTGAGTCCAATTGATTGGTTTAAAATCAGGTTTTATTAATTCATAGAGAGGTTTAACCCTCTCTGCATAATTTAGAATGTAAGTTCTTCCAAAATTCAGGAAACCTAGAATTGATTGTAAGTTTTTCAGAGTTTTTGGTGCTTGGAGTACAGCACACTTCTCTAAGAAATGGTCTGCTAGGCATTTGCCTTCACTTGATAATTCATATCCTAAAAACAGGACAGTTCGATGGGCAATTCGTAACTTTTTAAAGTTGAATTTGTAACCCTCTGCAGCAAACCCAAGTATTATGGTGTTCACTCTTTTCAAGTGAGTATCCAAATCATCATCTGTCAGATAGATGTCATGGACATAAGATAATGCCTCATCATCATATATTTGTAGTAACTCTGTTACTCTTGCTGAGAATAATCCTGGGCTATTCTTGAACCCCTGTGGGAGTCGACAGAAATTTACTGCGAGCCCATTATTGAGAAAGCGGTCAAATACCTGCTTTCAGGTGCAATGTTTTGACAAAAGAATCCTTAGAGATGTCTAATGTTGTTTTGTATTTTTTGCGCACGATGTTATTCATTAGTGCTGCACTATGTGAGTTTTGTACTGCAAATGTCTTGCAACATGAGTTAAGGTGTCTGTAGTCTAAAACTAGACGATATGAATCATCTGGCTTGTAGACAGGAAACAAAGGATTGTTCATTTGTGAGGTGCATGTTTCAATCACCCCCTGGTATTCAAGTTGATCTAAAATCTCCCTGACCTGTTTTTTAGCTTCTTGCTTAATTGGGTACTGCCTTTGTGCAGTTGGTTGACATTTTAATTGGATTTTGTGAGGAGGAGAGTCCTCATCCCATCCTACATGATTTTTATATAAAGCAGGAGCTTGGGCTACTGCCCACTTTCTTGCAAGTGTATATTTTTTATGAATTGGAATGTGATTGGAGAAGGCAGGCATAATTATTTTTTGGCCATGAGGGCACTCCCTGACAAACTCTGGTGGCCAGTATTTTTCAGCTAAAAGGATGTCATAGCCTTTTGAAGGGTTATCCCAAAATAGACCCCTTACTTTCCTAGTCTTATCTCCCTCTATACGTAATGTTATCTCGTATATTTTATGAGGTTTGCTAACTCTGCTGTCTGCAGTTTCCACTTGAATGTATTCATTCGTGTCCACTGTCTCCAGATGATTCATCAGGATCTTGCGAGCTATGGTCACTTCTGCTGCGCTGTCTAGCGCTGTCTGGCCCACTCTCCGTTTTTCAGCTGCGTCCTCAGTATCCTCGGCATGTTTGACTATTTTAATGCTGGCTACCTTCTTTCTTGGAAATTGTAATTTTTTACTTTGATGAGCAGGTTCTTTGTCTTTGGACTTGACGTGCTCTTCCCTTTGTTCTGATTGTCCTCTTCTTTCCGATTTCTGCGAGGAAGTCTGAAAAGATCGAGAGGGACGTGTATCAATATCTTGATATCTATCAGGTTTCTTTAGATTATCCCTATTTCTAAGGTTGTATCTTTTCTCAGAGGGCTCCCTCTGGGGAGACTTGTGTCCTTGGTCCGGAGATCTTTCTCTCCGCCGAGGAGACCTTCCTCTGGGCTGGAATCTTTTTTCTTTGGGAGTGGATTGTTTATTTCCATCCCAGCTCTTTTTTGGAGTGTTTAGATTATTTTTAATACATTTTTTTTCAGGATTTTCAGTTAGTTGGGGTTTTACTGGTTTCCCACCCAAACTATCTCTTCCTAGTTCTTCATAGTATTTTTCTATGATTCTGGCAAGTTCAAATGGTTGTTCTGCTATATCTGTCTCTTTCAATTTCTGGCGGATCGCCACAGATGCTGCTTCCCCTTTTATGTTGGCTAATAATATAGCCGAGACCTGCTTGAAGTCTTTTAGTAATTTCATACCCAGAGTTAAAGCAGGTTCTGGACCGTATTCATTTTGAATCTGTCTTAGTACATCGGGTATTACCGCCATGGATGGAACACCATGTGTTTTTGTGTAAATGGAAGCAAAGACTGTGCCCCAAGTGTCACAGTCCTCCACATGTGGTGCGATCCCCATTGGAAGACAGATAGTCAGAATTCTGTGTTTCTCAGTAGGGGTAGTATCCGGAAATACTGCCTCAATTTGAGTGATTTTTTGAGCTAACCAGAATGGAATTTGTTCCTGTTTTATGGGTACCTTACCCATACATGACTGTATGTTCTGTGGTGTAATTTTGTTTGTGTTCCCCTGATGAGGGGTCAGCTGTGGAATGTTAACAGTTGGTTTGACTGTTGAAGTCCGCATTACATATTGGACTAATTGTCTATGAATTTTAATCAGTTGTTTTAGCTGTGCTAAAAGTTCTGGTATTGACATTTTTTCAATGTCTGGATGTGGTGTGTAGCTGGCTAGAACCGGCCACGTTGCTCCTGGTCTACCTAGTGGACCGAGCCTGGTGATGTGATTATTATGTTTTAGGGCGCCATTAAACCAGAGCAGGTGCTCTTGGTAATTTAGTGAGATTTCCACCTCCTCGAAAGGAGTGTACTCATGCGGTGGTTCCTTTATTTTGTAATAGTGGAATTCATGTGTGACAGCGTTTGCTGCTGGAAAGTTTATCCATGAATAGAATACCTCTGTCTGCCGATATTCATGTGCCTCTATTACGAATACGACTATACCACCTCTCGGTGTTAGTCCATTCTCTATTAGTTTAAGAGTTATAGTTTTTCTTATGTTGACCGGAATGGGTATTGCATTCGGGTCGGTCTGCAGGAGACTATTGTCATCCTCTAAGAGTCGAGCTGCTATTCTAGCTGTCTCCCTTTCTTCTTCACTTTCTGTCATTTTTACTAACAGAAAGGTTTTTGTTGCAGATCAGGTTTCAAGGAAACAAAGATTAGGTGCACAATATTTTGGAACACTCTATCCTTCAACGTTGAATAAACCAAAAACTATAAATAGGATTCTCATCCTACTAAGTCCCGGCGGATTTTTAACCTTTTACCCACTCCAGACGTCTTTTGGAGTATTTACGGGAGAAAGGGTCTGTGTGAAAAAGCACGACTGAGTTACTCTAACGTCTTGCGCTAGATTTATTGCCTTACCAAACGTTGGGTGCCATGTAGTGTAGTTCCTATATTCCCAATAGGCTCTGCGCATTGGAATAATATATTCAGCAGTGTAGACGTAGGACTGAGGTTATCTAGGTCTCTACTGACTATATTAGACTTAAGGTTTGCCAGCTAGCTCAGAGGTCACTAGAAACTTTCTCGAATAAGCGAGGAGGAGTTTAACCTCCCTGGATAGACAAGAAGGGATTAGCTTCTGACAACCATAAAACATGACAACTTTGCTCTCCCTGGTTAAGAGTATATCTCTAGAGTCGTGTGAAAACAAAAGACAGCTATTTCACTCAGCCAAATGTGCGTACTTAGTTTCACCAGAATGCAGAGAAAAGAGAGACGGGCGTTTTCAATAAAAAGGTGTTATTTATTGAGCAGTCTTCTTCCTCATACAAGAGAAATGAATTGCTACAATTACAATACTTAAAGTGAAGTAAAGTGCGTACAGTAAAAGCAGGATTATAAAATAACACTGTAAAAGCATTGATATGGTTTCTTAGCCATATGATACTTTAAAATAGATAAAATAGATACATACATATATACATTGACTAATCGTACTCAACTGGTGCTTCTAAATACGCCTACCCCGGTGTACCTGACCTAAGCCTAATACGTGGGAGGGAGTAAGTAAGTAGCAGTTTAAGTTAAGTTTGTTTTGCCAAGAATCTGACTCATGAATTCTCTGTAAGGGTTTAGTCAGCTCCGTACCTGGGTAATAGAAAGCAGGAGGTCTGGTATCTCTCTCTCAGGACTCGATATCCCAGCAACCCGCAAGGGTAGGCTGGAAACGCCGGAGCTGGATTTCTCGGCAAGAGAAAAGACAGCGTCTTTCTCAGCGCGTCAAAAGGGAGGGGCAGCGTCCGTGGGCTCTCGCATCAGCTGGGCTCTCGGAAGTAGATAGCTGCTCTGCTCCAAATTCACCACCGTGTGTTTGCTTAAGGCAACGTTGGTATATTTATACCTGAAAGGTGCCTGGGTTTGACGTAAGGTTGGACATAAGAAGTCAATAAAGATGTCACTAAGAACTGGCCGTTCTTACAGTGCTTTACAGGAGTTCTAGGACGAAATCAAAACAATAGCAAGGGGGATTTCCCAGGTTGCTGGAGGCTTGGTTTTGTTTAGAGAACTCGGTGTGCTTGCTAGGGGGCCGGAGAAGTAGCCTTGCTTAATGTGTCAGCATGTGCTACGACTGAATTATGGATATGATTATTATGCCGTTGTATGGATATTATTGATTATAGCCGGACAAGGGCATGAAATAGGAATATTGATTCGGGTTTCCTAGATAACACACTACAATAGATGCATCAAGGCCACGTCATGCACTTTTGAAATGCATCCTTTGGCACATATTCATAACTAAAAGCAGTCCTTGGTCCACCTATTTAACAGTGGTAGCAGCCACTCTCCAAATATATCTGACTGCACTAAATACATCATCACTTATGCACACAGTAGTAAAAAGCATATTGAAAAAACAGATAGAATTCCCCTCACAGACCGCGGACACGGAAAACATCAAGTCCATACCACCGCTGAGGGCCCTGGCAGCCTAATACAACAACGACTGCCATGCTGGCCTCCAGGCACAATCAGATCATAATTGTAAAACCGGGAAAGCCTGCCTAACCCACATTTTGGGATGCTGGCATTACAAATTAAAGACTTCAATGCAATCCGGATGCTGCTCTCTAATATTGTTAAGTGCAGACAATGCAGCTACAAATTTGAAACTTTCACACACTTACTATGCTGCTGTCCGACATTGTTCCACTTCCTGCGAACATTACTAAAGCCACTGTTTTTAATCCATGGCATAAGAACATGCAATAATGCCATGAATTGGATTTTTAGCACCATGGTCTCCCTCGAACTAGCAAGAATTGGCACATTTTTTAAAGCACTGCAGGACCTTCGTAAAAAACACAACAAAGCCCAGAGATGATTGCCGATTGACAATTTCCATTTCATGTACTATGGACATTAGGCACTTTACAGTCTGACCTTTTTGGAATTGAGTTTTAACAATTGCAATGAATCCAATTTAATTATAGTGGATCTTAAATTATCTTTTTTCCTTTGGATATTACGAGTATGTCTGTGTCAGACAGCCCTACTATGATATACTGATTCTCACAAATGTTTTACTTTGGTCTATCTATAATATATTTTAAATAGTCATATTGCTTTAAAGCTAACTAACACAGGGGCATATTACCAACAACTAGCGATAATTTTTGTCTCTAACTTGTTTAGAGACAAAAATTATTGCCGCACATCGGCGATTTTTATCGCAGATAAACCTTGCTATTAGCAAGGTTTATCGCAAATGCGATAAAAAACGCCCGCAATGCATGAATATCGCTGAAAAGTCAGCGATATTCATGCATTATCGAGCAAATGCTCTTAGCCATGTTATCCACCTCCCATTGGATAACATGGCTAAGAACTGCTCAGGGCAGGTGTTAGCTTTTGGAGATATTCGCGCTTAGCGCAAATATCTCCAAAAGTTGGTAATAGGAGATAGCGATGTTAGCGACTGTTTCCAGTCGCTAACATCTTGGCACGCCCACTTTGCATATCATTAGTGATAAATATCACTGACATGCAAAGTGGGGCCCATGATGGTCGCTATCTCCTATTAGCTGTCGCTAACTGGTGTTAGCGACAGCTTGGTAATAGGGAGATAATTTTATCTCTGCTTTCTTGGCTTTTAAAGCCAAAAAAGCGGAGATAAAACCCCTTGATAATATACCCCACAGATCCTAGACCATGAGTTTTATTCTAAGGTATTATGTGTCAGTCATGTTAGAGGGCATCATAAGGACCTATCCACTTCTCTTTTCTTTTACTGTTCTCTGTATATTATGCCATTTAAATGTTTTATATTGTCAAGGTTTTAATTAACCACACAATAAAATTGCTATCAAATCAATATCACCTACACAACATTGTTCCATGTTTCTATGTAGGGGCTGAGTTTATGAAAAACATTACACATTCAGCTTTGAAGACGGTAATTTTCTTAGGGAATATATAGGACTGGAATCAATATTTGGAAAGCATTTATGGGAAGGATATAGGAATGGGTTCAGGTTGTTTGCATTTTATTTGAGCCCCGAAATGGAAGATAGCAACCACTGAAATGTTATTCAAATTGGAAATCTAAAAGCTGAGACAAATTTTTAAAAGCCCCTAGGAGGGAATGTGAATATGGTTGTATTCTCAGTGTTTGACAATGTTATCCAACTCAATCACACTGGACAGACTTAGCTTGATTATCTTTTGAAAAAAGGATGCTTAAAATTAAGTACATTTTGTGTGTTTTTTCAATGGACGTACTATCAGTTGAAATTAGATTCGAAAGGTCTCACACCTTTGTTTTTAACAAAAATCCACACTATATGGAAAGAGCTCAATGGGCAGCTCTATTTTAAGATAAAGTCAAGGTTAAAGTGTTTGAAAGAGATTTAGGGCCTCATTTATGAAAAGTAACGCATCGCTGCGTGAAAACAGCGTTGCGTCACTTTTCACTGCACCCTCCTTGCGACACCAATGATGCGTCATATTTACAGTATGACGCATCATGGCGCAAGGAGTTACAGATACGTCAGTATTTCTGACATATCTGTATGGCGCAAAAGTGATGCATTGCTGGAGTGTGTCACAAAAGTGATGCAACTCCAGCAATGTGTCCTTTCACATGGGGCAAACCCCATGTGAAAGGGCCTGTGTCAGTCTTAAGCCTGCTGTGAGGCAGGCGTAAGAAATTGACGCATTTGTGTCCTAGAACTGGTGCAGTGAAATCTTATAGATTTCACTGCGTCACTTCTATGACCCTTTTTTGCGTCAGAACGTCCCCCTGCATACATTATACCTGCCGCAGGTATAATGTGGCGCAGGGGTTTAAAAAGTGACACATCTACCTAGATGCGTCACTTTGTAAATATGGTGCAACAAGGCACATTTTTTACGCTGCTGGTGCGTCACAAATAGTGACACACCGGCGGCGTAAAAGTGACTCAAGGGCTCATAAATGAGGCCCTTAGTGTTCCCATGTACAATATCTATACAAATTCAACATTTTTGTTGTTGGAAATGACCCTCTGTGCAGGGTCACCGCAAAACATTTCACCTTCACTCCTCCTTTTTTTAACTAAACCTTTTGCCAGTCCTAAACCTTCCATTTTAATACATTTGACACACCCTAAGGAAGTCCCAAAACATCCCATGGGGCAGAGTCCATTTCATTTAAAAACCTGTACATGTACTTTTTAGTTGTACAAGTCCCGTAGTGAAAAACTCTCAAATTAATTTTTCTCTATCACAAGGACTAGCTCTCTCATAGGATAACATTGGGTAACATTTTTACATTTAATTAGTGATAATATTTGATTATGAGCAGGTGGGACGGTCATGTTTGGTGTCTGCAGAATTCTAAATGGTAAAGCCAGATTTTGGGCCACCATTCTGAAAATGCTATTTTTAGAAATTAGGCATGTTCATGTCCTATCCATTTTGTGCCTGCAGCCTGTTCCTAGGTCACATGTCTAGGTGTAGTTGTCCTTTTTGCATTCGTCCCAGACAACATCACAATGAAGGTTGTGGGCGTAGGCAGGATGGGCAATCCTGGCTTGATAGGTGGAGCTGAGTTGTCACCTACCACACTTAAATTGCAAAGTCACTGGCCCAGCTCACACACAAAGGACTTCACACTGACCTATTTTCCCCCAGGCAGGTTGGACCAGGGCAGGAAGGCAGGAAAGTCTTGACACTTTTGCAACGGGAAAACACCAGAACCTTCTCCCACTTCAACGGGGGACCAATATAAATATAAGACCCTCACACCCACTCTTCAGTACACCCCTGGACTTGTGGATACTACAGAAAAAGGATTCACTACTACCCTGCTGATTGAGGCCTGCCCTGCTTGCTGAGAAGGAAGACTGACCTGCTTGTTCATCCCGGGGTGAGTGACTCCATGGGTCAGCCGACTGACCTCCTGTTTTGAGCTACATGGACATACTAAGCTCAAGAGGCCTCCCTGCCTCTGCCCAGTTGACCTGCTGCACTGGACATGCCTGAACCTACAACTGAACTTCCCCGAGCCATGCTGGCCTTTGCTGGAGTGAGTTTCTGATCCCCAATTGGTGTCTCCCCAGCCTAAAGCTTCAACTTGAAGCCCTGCAAAGCCTCGCTGCATAGCTGTATGCTTCATAAAAACCACTGCGAAGCATTGCACAGCCCCAACACCAGGAAATATGAAGCCCCACAAACCCTCACTGCACAGCTTCCAGCCTCATCAGTATCAACGCCGAGTAACGCAAAGTCCTGCAATGCCTTACCACACAGATCCTAACTTTTGGTCTCAAATAATTTAATACATCTTTCTAGATTGTTGTGGGATTTTTCTTGTGTTGTGTTTTCACTTTATTACTGTTGGTGTGCTACCTAAATAGTTTACAAATTGCCTCTAATTTAACCTTGACTGTTTTGGTGCAAAGCTACCAGAGGGCTAAGCACAGATTAATTTAGTGACTTTTGTGATTTACCTAGACAAAGGTTGTGTCCGTTTCTTGAGAAGGACTCAGATCCCTCTCAACCAACAACCCAATTTTTCACACTCAAATTTAATAAAAACAGCTGTAAAAAGGATAGAGTGCAGCAAAGTACTGGTCAAGGAGACCCTCTCTCTCATATGCCGTGAGTATATCATTGCATATATTTTTATTCGTAAATTAGCATCGGGTATGTAATTTTGCATGTTTTTAACCTGTATTCGAATCAATTATAAAATATGACTGTCTCGTTTTGAAATATGTGAAAGAAAACACATGCTACAACATGTGTGGGTAGTAGCATTTATACATTTTGACAGTATACATTTTGAAGTGTAAAGCAATGTAAACTTAATGGATGTGTAATGTTGTACCTTTAAGTTAAAACTTATTTTGATATCTAAATGTACAAACTAAATCTTCTATTTGCTTTTTAAGCCTACATATTTATCTTAATTATGCTTTAACAGCGGTTCCCACCTGTTGTTTTTTATGGGTCACAAATTTAAAGATTTGGGGCTAGATGTAGGTAAATAGGATTTACCAATTCTAAAATACCGAATTTTACCGATTCGGTATTTTAGAATCGGTAAATACTATGTAGGTAATGATTCGGTAAAAAATACCGAATCGTTAAGATTCGGTATTTATCGATTCGGTAATTGCCATTCATTCCTATGGGCCTGGAGGCCCATAGAAATGAATGTAAATTACCGAATCGGTAAATACCGATTCGGTAAAATAGGGAAAGAGTCAAGGGTGGCAGGGTGCCACTTTGACACCTTGTTGCACCCCTGAATAGTGTTTGTGTGTACATGTGGCACACATACATGCCCTTAGGGCATGTATGTCTGTCATATGGCACAGTTGAAAATGCACAAAATTGCATTTTCAAAGGTATTCGTTATTTACCACCAACTAATAGTTGGTGGTAAATATTGAATCCTTAAAGCGCTTCCCACATGTCATTTACGGATACCGTAAATACCGAATCAGTAAATACCGATTTGTTATTTACCGAATCCTTCCCTACATCCCAAATGCCCAATACCGGTTGGTAACGGACGAAATTCGGTAATGTTGGCCGTTACCGACCGGTATTGGGCCACCTACATCTGGCCCTAAAAGCTTTTACATACAAAACGGTTCTCACAATACTTTGGAATGAAATAATATTTACTGCAGAAAGGAAAAATGTAAATAACAGTTCTGAAATATATACATTAGTATTTAAAATTCACTTATTCAACATTATGTGACATTAGACTGCTGGGTTCTTGCGCAGCAGCTCCCTCTGCTCTCATCCTGAGTTGGGGTAACGTGCAGGTTCTGAGCAGTGAGGGAGAGGCCAGCAAGCAGCCACGTGAATCCTTCTGCACATTTATCTGGTTCCATCTCTCGTGAGTCCATTCCCTCCCTTGGGGAATTTGGTTGAGAGAACATGGTCAGCATTTCCATATTGTTCCAAGTCCTTCTTCCCATGCCCATGCGTCAAAGAGCATGCTTCAAGCTCCTCGGTCACGCCTACAGGACACTCCATGACACGGGCCCCATGATCCTTCAAAACGAAATACGTTTATTATCAAGCCCATTATCGCCGCTTTAGCGGGCGTTTTCTGCCGCTAAACCGGCCATAATTTTAATGCCGTACTTGATAATATGCCCCTGTGTTACTGAGTACATTTGCTTCAGAATAATTGCTATCTGCTATTTGTCCAAGGGTAGGCCTGGCAGGAAGAATTTCAACAGAATCCGAGGTTGTGGTCCTGCAAATGTTGTCTGAAGGCTTTCTCCATATCTGGGTGATCCCCAGCCTTGTTACAATTACCATGTTTACACAGAAAACCATCATCATTGAGCCTAGTGGGTATACCATTCATAACTTTTGCGTGCAAACATGTGGGATAGCTCTGTTTAATGGTTTTGCCAGCATAAATGAAGTGACACATGTCGGCTGAGGTTTGGATTAGAACATTAAGAGCATTTTGTAAACTCTTCTCTTAAAAATTATTTTACCACAATTTAAAGGTTAAAATTCCTTAGACTGGGAGCTGCACACTGGTGAGTATAGCAAAGTCATGGAGCTTAACCTATTCAATATCCATTCAGTATGCTTAGCTATCAAGGGTTCAGGTTACTTTTGTGCTACATTTTAATAATTTCAGTGTAATTATGAGTGACAATCAACGACTATGAGTTACATTTTCACGCGAGCAGTATAATGTCACCCACACTTAGCACGATGGCACGGTCCACAGCCCGGGTGAGATACCTGCTGCCGGGCGGGCAGCAGAGAAACAATATATTAAAGAGAGATTTCCTGCCTTAGACAGCCTGCACCTCTCTGGCTGGAAACCAATCAAATTAATGGCATGATCAAATCATGATCAATTAACAGAATCTGTCAAGGCGCTCTGCAATGTGGGACCAGAGGCAGGCCAACTACAGGATGTGGGAGGCCCCCAGCCCCTCTTTTACTGAAGTTTAGACTGACCCAGTTTCTGGCATTTATTTATAAGCTTCGTTTTGTGGCGGAACATTACATCTTTTTGACACTATGGTTTGAGCAGGGGATGCTTTTTACATTAATTAAGCCGGTGTGTGGTTTTGTGTTTCGGTCTTTAAATCTCTGAAGCTTATTTGGCTTGTATAGGAGTTTCTGTGAATGTAGGAGATTACAGGTCATAATATATTGAGAATCCTACACCTCCAGTTCTACACTATCGCCATCTTGTGGCCTTTAAAAAACAAACTAAGGGGCTCATTAGGATGGCGGACGGAAGAGCGACCGCAGCCCTGGAGTAAGCGGAAAATGCCTTTTCCGTGTCCGCCTGCCGCGGACACTCCGTCCGCCATATCAGGATAGGAAAGAGTGTCAAAATTCCGTCCGCGACGGAAGAGCATGCACCGCCGCCCATCTATACCCGACCACGCGGCCGACGTAACCAATCCAGAGACTCCGCCGTACGGACTGACGTCTACGACCGTCCCCCAAATCAAGATGGCGGAAAATACACATAAAACCGCTGCGGAAAAATAACCTGTCTGAACACGGTGGATTCCCCACAACGAAGATAACATACATAGCAGAGATACCCACCGCAAGCTGCTCGCCACCATGGACCCAGCGCTACACGCTTTCCCGATGCTCTTCGCGATCCACCACGTCCAAGTCCTGGCCCACTATCGACGACGACGCAGGTAAGGCACAAACCATTCGCTGATTGGAGGGGATTACCTGCAAGGGTCGTGACGTTGGGAGGGGGGAGTGTCATGTTACCGAAACCACTGATTAGAAGCAAATACAAATACCCAATTGTAGTACGCAAGCAGGAATGACTACGACAAACCACGACACATGATTGACTACCTTTATTACACATAATAGGGGTATAATCACAGTGTATGCGTGAGCATGGGCAAAGTGGGCACCAGAGCAGGTACATCAGAGGCAGCACGTGAGAGGGCAGAATGCAGTATAATAGCATTAACAGGGCATTGTGGACAACAGAGCAGGTACATCAGAGGCAGCACGTGATAGGGCAGAATGCAGTATCATTGCATCAACAGAGCATTGTGGACAACAGAGCAGGTACATCAGAGGCAGCACGTGAGAGGGCGGGATGCAGTATCATTGCATCAACAGGGCATTGTGGACAACAGAGCAGGTACATCAGAGGCAGCACGTGAGAGGGCAGAATGCAGTATCATAGCATCAACAGGGCATTGTGCCCAACAGAGCAGGTACATCAGAGGCAGCACGTGAGAGGGCAGAATGCAGTATCATAGCATCAACAGGGCATTGTAGACAACACAGCAGGTACATCAGAGGCAGCACGTGAGAGGGCAGAATGCAGTATCATAGCATCAACAGGGCATTGTGGACAACAGAGCAGGTACATCAGAGGCAGCACCTGAGAGGGCAGAATGCAGTATCATAGCATCAACAGGGCATTGTGCCCAACAGAGCAGGTACATCAGAGGCAGCACGTGAGAGGGCAGAATGCAGTATCATAGCATCAACAGGGCAAAGTGGGCACCAGAGCAGGTACATCAGAGGCAGCACGTGAGAGGGCAGAATGCAGTATCATAGCATTAACAGGGCATTGTGGACAACAGAGCATGTACATCAGAGGCAGCACGTGAGAGGGCAGAATGCAGTATCATAGCATCAACAGGGCATTGTGCCCAACAGAGCAGGTACATCAGAGGCAGCACGTGAGAGGGCAGAATGCAGTATCATAGCATCAACAGGGCATTGTGCCCAACAGAGCAGGTACATCAGAGGCAGCACGTGAGAGGGCAGAATGCAGTATCATAGCATCAACAGGGCATTGTGCCCAACAGAGCAGGTACATCAGAGGCAGCACGTGAGAGGGCAGAATGCAGTATCATAGCATCAACAGGGCATTGTAGACAACACAGCAGGTACATCAGAGGCAGCACGTGAGAGGGCAGAATGCAGTATCATAGCATCAACAGGGCATTGTGGACAACAGAGCAGGTACATCAGAGGCAGCACCTGAGAGGGCAGAATGCAGTATCATAGCATCAACAGGGCATTGTGCCCAACAGAGCAGGTACATCAGAGGCAGCACGTGAGAGGGCAGAATGCAGTATCATAGCATCAACAGGGCAAAGTGGGCACCAGAGCAGGTACATCAGAGGCAGCACGTGAGAGGGCAGAATGCAGTATCATAGCATTAACAGGGCATTGTGGACAACAGAGCATGTACATCAGAGGCAGCACGCGAGAGGGCAGAATGCAGTATCATAGCATCAACAGGGCATTGTGCCCAACAGAGCAGGTACATCAGAGGCAGCACGTGAGAGGGCAGAATGCAGTATCATAGCATCAACAGGGCATTGTGCCCAACAGAGCAGGTACATCAGAGGCAGCACGTGAGAGGGCAGAATGCAGTATCATAGCATCAACAGGGCATTGTAGACAACACAGCAGGTACATCAGAGGCAGCACGTGAGAGGGCAGAATGCAGTATCATAGCATCAACAGGGCATTGTGGACAACAGAGCAGGTACATCAGAGGCAGCACCTGAGAGGGCAGAATGCAGTATCATAGCATCAACAGGGCATTGTGCCCAACAGAGCAGGTACATCAGAGGCAGCACGTGAGAGGGCAGAATGCAGTATCATAGCATCAACAGGGCATTGTGGACAACACAGCAGGTACATCAGAGGCAGCACGTGAGAGGGCAGAATGCAGTATCATAGCATCAACAGGGCATTGTGGACAACAGAGCAGGTACATCAGAGGCAGCACGTGAGAGGGCAGAATGCAGTATGATAGCATCAACAGGGCATTGTGCCCAACAGAGCAGGTACATCAGAGGCAGCACGTGAGAGGGCAGAATGCAGTATCATAGCATCAACAGGGCATTGTGCCCAACAGAGCAGGTACATCAGAGGCAGCACATGAGAGGGCAGAATGCAGTATCATAGCATCAACAGGGCATTGTGCCCAACAGAGCAGGTACATCAGAGGCAGCACGTGAGAGGGGCTAAGTGCATCAACAGTCCATTGCACTGACCATGTCCATCAGAGGCAGCACGTGAGAGGGGCTAAGTGCATCAACAGTCCATTGCACTGACCATGTCCATCAGAGGCAGCACGTGAGAGGGGCTAAGTGCATCAACAGTCCATTGCACTGACCATGTCCATCAGAGGCAGCACGTGAGAGGGCAGAATGCAGTATCATAGCATCAACAGGGCATTGTGGACAACACAGCAGGTACATCAGAGGCAGCATGTGAGAGGGGCTAAGTGCATCAACAGTCCATTGCACTGACCATGTCCATCAGAGGCAGCACGTGAGAGGGGCTAAGTGCATCAACAGTCCATTGCACTGACCATGTCCATCAGAGGCAGCACTTGAGAGGGGCTAAGTGCATCAACAGTCCATTGCACTGACCATGTCCATCAGAGGCAGCATGTGAGAGGGCAGAATGCAGTATCAGAACAGCAACAGGGCATTGTGGACAACAGAGCAGGTACATCAGAGGCAGCACGTGAGAGGGGCTAAGTGCATCAACAGTCCATTGCACTGACCATGTCCATCAGAGGCAGCACATGAGAGGGCAGAATGCAGTATCAGAACAGCAACAGGGCATTGTGGACAACAGAGCAGGTACATCAGAGGCAGCACGTGAGAGGGCAGAATGCAGTATCATTGCATCAACAGAGCATTGTGGACAACAGAGCAGGTACATCAGAGGCAGCACGTGAGAGGGCGGGATGCAGTATCATTGCATCAACAGGGCATTGTGGACAACAGAGCAGGTACATCAGAGGCAGCACGTGAGAGGGCAGAATGCAGTATCATAGCATCAACAGGGCATTGTGCCCAACAGAGCAGGTACATCAGAGGCAGTACGTGAGAGGGCAGAATGCAGTATCATAGCATCAACAGGGCATTGTGGACAACAGAGCAGGTACATCAGAGGCAGCACGTGAGAGGGCAGAATGCAGTATCATTGCATCAACAGGGCATTGTGGACAACAGAGCAGGTGCATCAGAGGCAGCACGTGAGAGGGCAGAATGCAGTATCATAGCATCAACAGGGCATTGTGCCCAACAGAGCAGGTACATCAGAGGCAGCACAAGTACGTGTTCCAAGCAACCCGTCCCAAGGACCACAACAGTGCAAGGCTGATCTCAATGGTCAAGGGACACACCATGTGCAATAACATGCGAGTGAAGTCAACAGCACCTCACATCACAGAATCAGGTTGAGTGCGTGAACTACCTGCCTCGGACACACTGCCAGCACCAGAAACAGGAATGTGAGACACAGCCACAGCCCGAGTGACAGACACATGGGCCACAGACCCAGATACACTGCCAGCACCGGAAACAGGAATGTGAGACACAGCCACAGCCCGAGTGACAGACACATGGGCCACAGACCCAGACACACTGCCAGCACCGGAAACAGGAATGTGAGACACAGCCACAGCCCGAGTGACAGACACATGGGCCACAGACCCAGACACACTGCCAGCACCTGAAACAGGAATGTGAGACACAGCCACAGCCCGAGTGACAGACACATGGGCCACAGACCCAGACACACTGCCAGCACCTGAAATAGGAATGTGAGACACAGCCACAGATGTAGTGACTGACACGTGAGCCACAGACCCAGACACACTGCCAGCACCAGAAACAGGAGTGTGAGACACAGCCACAGCCCGAGTGACAGACACATGGGCCACAGACCCAGACACACTGCCAGCACCTGAAACAGGAGAGGGCACAACTGAGACTGTGCTACTACATGATGCATGACAGCAAACAACAGACACAGTGCCACTATCTGATACATGAGAGTCAACTGCACTTGCGCCACTGGGACCACTGAAATGATGAGCCACAGGGCTGTATGGGCCAGGAGGCAGGGTGGGCCTGGGAGCTGGGGATAGCTGTACTTGAGCGACATCGGTGTGGGCAGGTGTCAATGGTGTGTGTCTGCATTTCTTAGGGATATGTGAGTGCACCCTGGACAGGACAGGACTGGCAAGTGGTGGGGACTCAAATGAATTATCACCCACCATAGGTGGAGCACCTGCCGCCGGGGGTCGGCTTTCTGGGGACGTGCTGGAGCCTGCTTGTCGTTTGCTGTGTGCCTGGCGCCTGGACTCAGAATCATGTGTTATGGGAGATGCAACAACAGGGGACTCCCTCCTCTGCTTCTGACGGGCCTGGATGGGAGTGGAGGTATGGGGGTACTCCGCCGCGGAGACATCTGTTTTCCGTTCCTTCAACAACATCAGCCTCAGTGCAGCCAGGGGTGATGTATGCCTGTCCTTGATAGCGCCAGTGTCCATGGGAGAAGCCTTGTCCCTAGGATGTGCCTTATCCGTAGGAGGAGTGTTGTCTCTGGACGGTCCCTGTGCCCTGGACGGTGCCCTGTTCCTGTCAGCAGACTTGTCGTCTGTGGTGTACCTGTCTCCAGAAGACACCTTCTCCCTGTGTGTGTCCCTGCCCTTGGGAGATGGCCCATGCTCTGTTGTGTGCCTGCCCTTGGGAGTCTCCCTGCACTTTGGAGGTGCCTTTGTCTTGTGACTGTCCTTGTCCCTGCCCTTGGGAGTGGCTCATTCCTTAGCAGTGTCCCTGTCCTTGGGAGTGGCCCCTTCCTTAGTATTGTCCTTGTCATTGGGAGTGTCCCTGCTCCTTTGAGGTGCCTTTGTCTTTTGACTGTCCTTGTCCCTGCACTTGGGAGTGGCTCCTTCCTTAGCAGTGTCCCTGTCCTTGGGAGTGGCCCCTTCCTTAGTATTGTCCTTGTCCTTGGGAGTGTCCCTGCTCCTTTGAGGTGCCTTTGTCTTTTGACTGTCCTTGTCCCTGCCCTTGGGAGTGGCTCCTTCCTTAGCAGTGTCCCTGTCCTTGGGAGTGGCCCCTTCCTTCGTATTGTCCTTGTCCTTGGGAGTTTCCCTGCTCCTTTGAGGTGCCTTTGTCTTTTGACTGTCCTTGTCCAAGGGAGTGTCCATGGACTTGGGAGTATCCCTTGCCTTGGGAGTACCTTTTGTGTGGAACGCCTGTGTAGCATGTGAAGGCATGTCCCCAACACCACTTGTGGATCCTGTGTGTGTACTCCAGTGTTTCTGACGTTGTCTTTCTGAACAGATTTTGCTGACTTAGGGGATGGTGTCTGTGCCCTCCGTGCCCTGACGTGCTGTCTGACGCTGCTTCTAGTGCAATAACCTGTATTAGAGTCCTGGTCAGAATATTCACTCCCCCCTGAGACACCCAGTGGTGTAGATGGGGAAACAGAAGTAGCACCCTGTCCATGCGACTGTACAATGGCAGACAACACACTGCTTGCCAATGACTGAACTGTCCTGTGTAGACCAGCAAGATCGCCATGCATCCCTTCCATGAATGCCACCACCTGCCCCAACTTCCTATCATGGTCATGGAATGCATTGGTCATATTGGTCTGCCCCACACACAGCTGTCGCAGCAGATCAACAGCCTCAGCAAAAAGTGCATTTTGGGTCACCGTGGCAGGGGCAGCGGTGCCTGCACCGAACGCCACTCTGCTCCCCCTACTCCTGCGTGCACGAACAGTACATGGTGCAGTTGGCGGCAGTGTGGGCCCTGTGTGCTGTGTCCCGACCGAAGGTGTTGATTGCCCACTCCCAGTCTGTGACAACAGTGCTGGCTCACCAACACTCTCGGTAGATGAGGACGATGGTGTCTCCACATGCGAGTCCTCAGGGACGGTCCTGTCCCCCTCTCCGGCGCTGCCCTCCTCTGTGTCAGTCTGCGCGTGCGCCAAGTCTGATCCGGATGCATTGCCTACACTGATCTCCGCCGTCTGTGGCTGAATGCCCTCTGCCAAAGCTGAAATGCACAGAAAAGAGGTGTAAGTCATGGGCACACTCACGTACAGAAGGACAAGTAATCCCTATTTACATTGCTGACAAAGTTCTTCTAGTCCCCATCCTGCACACGGGCCACCTCTACCAGTCATCCTCACATGACATAAGCGTTGGTGGACGTGACACATGTACAGCATGCGGACAGGGCGGGAGCATGTACATCTGCACACATGTCTTGCCATGGGGCCACGGACCACTACGGCATGTGCTTCAACACTCAACTACTAAGCAAGTGGCGTGTCAACATGCCGGACCTGGATGTCAAATTACACACAGCCAATGGCACCAACATGGCATTGCAGCGATACATACGCACCACGGAAGTCACTACTGTGTCTGGCCACCAATACATGCATTGCACTCACAAGTAACATACACAGACAGTCTGCTCACCGCTAGTTTGCTGTTGATGCACACTCAGCCGTTCGGACAGGTCAGGATGCGTCACAGCAATGATACGGTGCATGAGAGCGGTCATGGAGCGTCGGGCCAGACGTGGCGTCCTTGGAATCATCCCCAGTGTCACTTCCGCTACATTCTTGCTCAGCCTGGAAATGTCGTCCCAGCATTTGTGGCAGTGTGTATGTCGTCTATTGCACACCCCCAATGCCCGTACATCACATGCTATGCTCCTCCACATGTCCTTGCGAAGGTGCAGCTTGACCTACCATGATGGGAGACAATAGGGTGCAAGTCAGTGGACAGTTGGCCTGTCACACAGAGAGGGGCCACACGTATCTGTCAGCAGCCATGCACAATCCGAAAAATATGTCGGGCCCACAGTACACAGCTAAGATTGCAGAAGCCAGGAGTCAATCACCACCTCATGCACACCAACATATCCCACACTGCACTTACCACCTGTCTGGGTGCGCTGTAGAGTCGTCCAAAGTTGCGGAGCACACCGTCCACGAGGACATCAAGCTCCGCGGTGGTGAAGAGACGAGACCGGATCTCTTTGACTCCCGACATGGCAAGATCATGGAGTATGGCAGTAGAGCAGCAGTCGGTGGTCAGCTCAGCAGCAGCAGGTTGAGGTGATGGTCACAGGCAGCAGTCGGTGGTCAGCTCAGCAGCAGCAGGACGAGGTGATGGTCACAGGCAGCAGTCGGTGGTCAGCTCAGCAGCAGCAGGTCGAGGTGATGGTCACAGGCAGCAGTCGGTGGTCAGCTCAGCAGCAGCAGGTCGAGGTGAACAGGCAGCACTGGTTCCCAGGGTAGGAAGTGTGCTTTTTGACATCACACATATATAGGGCCCAGAGCACATGTCAGTGGCATACGTCGCCAGCAATTGGTCAGCCCTGGATGCGTGTTTGTAAAAGGGCCAATGACTGGCCCTGATGTTGCGGTGCACTGCTTCCGCTACTTTCGATTGGCCATACGCGGCCAGCGTTCCCTCTCCCCATTGGCTGCATGTGCACGGACCATCACGCTCACACATCGGCAACCGCACGTGCAAGGTTCCGGGACGGATGCTCCTTTTGCAACAATGTCCTATCAGTGGCGCCACCATGGCGGTGCACGTATTTGGCAGGGGAGGTGCAGGCCAACACACCCTTTAGATGTAGTCAATGGACATGGCAGTTCATGACCCCCCTTACAGTCACATTGCATCATCCACCGTACACCGGCCGGACCAGCCCGGCCCAGGACCGCCGCTCCGGCCATGTCCACAACCGCCGTGCCAGGGCCGGCCCAGGACCGCCGTTCCGGCCATGTCCACAACCGCCGTGCCATGGCCGGCCCAGGACCGCCGTTCCAGCCATGTCCACAACCGCCGTGCCAGGGCCGGCCCAGAACCGCCGTTCCGGCCATGTCCACAACCGCCGTGCCAGGGCCGGCCCAGGACCGCCGTTCCGGCCATGTCCACAACCGCCGTGCCAGGGCCGGCCCAGGACCGCCGTGCCGGCCATGTCACCCACCGCCGTGCAAGGCGAGTGAACAGCCGTCGGTGGGTGACATGGCCGGCACGGCGGTCCTGGGCCGGCCCTGGCACGGCGGTTGTGGACATGGCCGGAACGGCGGTCCTGGGCCAGGCTGGTCCGCCCGGTGTACAGTGGATGCTGCAATGTGACTGTAAGGGGGGTCATGAACTGCCATGTCCATTGACTACATCTAAAGGGTGTGTTGGCCTGCACCTCCCCCGCCGAATACGTGCACCGCCATGGTGGCGCCACTGATAGGACATTGTTGCAAAAGGAGCATCCGTCCCGGAACCTTGCACGTGCGGTTGCCGATGTGTGAGCGTGACGGTCCGTGCACATGCAGCCAATGGGGTGAGGGAACGCGGCCCGCGTATGCCCATTCGTACATTGCGGAAGATGTGCACCGCCATGGCGGTGCCAATGATTGTATTTTCCAGATGCTGCACCGTGGTGTATTGGCTGCAGTTGCGTCATGAGGGTTGTGAGCGTGATAGGGAAACTTCATATGTCATCAACTATTCCATGTGTGTCCACACTATGCCCATCGGTGTGCACACAATGTGCAACACATGTGCATGTAGACGTGTTGACGTCGGGTGTGACCCAACAGACGTTTTAACTTATTCACATCTACACAGTACATCACGCCTGTATCGCCACATTCTGGATATGTTGTCAGTGTGTGGTTCATGTGAGGTCACTACAATGGTGGGGGTACACATGCATTCAGTGTAAGTGTGTTGCCTGTTGTGTCACCATGCATGTAAAGTCCGTATGCTCACCCTTATTGGTGTTGGCATTGGTGCATGATGACATGGTGTGTGTGTATCATTATCGTTTGTGTGCATGCACTTGCATGTGTGTCTGTGATGTGGCTTCTACACATTAGGGTCATGACACACGTCTTGTCAGTAATGTTGACATGTGACTAAGTAGCGTCGTACGTGTTGACACACTTCCTGTTGCAAGTGGCTGCACATTGTTAATGGGGCAGTCCGTATTGTAGTTACTATCAGAGATGTCACACATATGAACATTGTCCTAAACATTTATCTTCTTGCTAATGTTGGCTTACATGTGATGGAGTTGCACACCTATGCGTCGTTTGTAAGTTGACTCAAGTTACATCTCTCTCCCACACAGGAGGGCTCCAAATGTGCATCGGCCATACACTGTGCTGGAGGATATGGTTGACGAGGAGGTGATCAGGAAATTCCGGCTAGATCGACGTAGATTGATGGAGCTTGTTGCCCAATTGTCACCTCATCTGCAGCCACGAAGGACGTATCCTGGTTCCATTACACCCACAGCAAAGGTGATGGCGGCACTACACTTTTTCGCTACTGGCACCTTTCAGTACACAGTTGGACATGGCGGGGGGATGTCACAATCCATGTTCAGCATGGTACTTCGGGATGTTCTAAAAGCTATGATGCTGTACAAGGATGACTACATCCATTTCCCACGGCCGGAAGAGTTGGCAGCAGTCAAAGCAGACTTCTATGCACTGGGCCAGATACCACGCGTAGTGGGTTCCATTGATGGCACACATATCGCTCTAATTCCACCACGGGCACGTGAGCAGGTTTATAGGAATCGGAAGCACTTCCATTCGCTGAACGTGCAGGTGGTGTGCCTGGCCAACAACATCATCTCCCATGTGTGTGCAAGATTTCCTGGCTCCGCACATGACGCCCACATCATGCGGAGCAGCATTGTCCCCCAACTGATGGCAAATCTGCGTCCCAGTCATGCCTGGCTTGTTGGTGAGTATGCTGTGGGGACTTTTGTGATATCTGTGTGGCATGGGGTACCCCCCAAATCTGGTAGTGATATTTGTGTCTGTCATCCCCCTACATAGGTGACTCGGCGTACCCAAACCGGCCCTGGCTCCTGAGTCCCATACGTAATCCTACTACAGCAGGTGAAATGCACTACAATGATGCACATGGAAGGACACGTAGAGTGGTGGAATGTACTTTTGGACTGCTAAAGTCTAGGTTTCGGTGCCTGGATAAGACCGGAGGGGCCCTCACCAGGCAAAGTATGCAGGATCGTGATTGCCTGCTGCATGCTCCACAACCTGGCCGTGCGCAATGACATTGAACTGCTCTTGGACCCTGAAGACGAACAAGTTCCTCGGCCTCCCATCCCACCCATGTTGACTGATGAGGATAGTGGTGAGGAGGA
Organism: Lissotriton helveticus; assembly: GCF_964261635.1. NCBI lineage: Eukaryota > Metazoa > Chordata > Amphibia > Caudata > Salamandridae > Lissotriton > Lissotriton helveticus. The sequence goes on along the minus strand of NC_136057.1, from coordinate 253,378,466 downwards.
AGGTGTGGACCAGAGGCGCCAGCTCATTGAGCGCTACTTCCCTTGAATGTGAGTAACTACCTGTTGTGCCGGTTGACAATGCCTTATGTATGTTTGCTGGTGTTGTGTGGATGTGGTGTGCATCAGCTGGGTGTTCTGCTATGTGATGGTTGCATATGTGTGTGTTCATGTATTTGGCCATGCAAGTCTCCATGATGTGTGTCCTCTCATCCAATGGTTTTGTGATGATTGTGGTTTGTGGAATGTTGCTGTGCAGTGTGTAGTGATGGGTGTGATTCTGTTTCCTGACGTGTCTTTGCTCTCTCTGAATTTCCCTAGGTCACTCCTGCAGCGGCATGAATATGTACGACTTGGATCCCTGCACCTGGTTACGTCTGTTTCAGAGGCAATCATGTGAATAAACATGGATGCAACACATCATTGAGTGTGTAAGTGGCATTTATTTACAGGTTGTGCATTGGTGCTGGTGAATATTTACAAGTAAGTGTGGGGTGGGTGAGTGTGAGTTGAAGGTAATGGCAGATGAATTGTCCGTGCTGACACCACGTTGGCTGATGTCAGGCTAGTCCAGCAGACCTGTGCCAATGATTGGCTATGTGGGACAGGATAGTTGGCAGGGTGATTGGCTTGCTCAGGCAGTGTCAGAGTCATTGTGGGCTCCTCTTGCTGCGTGTGGATGGAGCACCACCACTACTCTCACCCACTTCCAGCCTCGGACGGCCCCTCCGTCTTTGAGGTGGAACGGAGTCAGTTGGGGGGGCAGGTTGCTGAATGGCCACATCCGTCGCCAGGGGCACAGGTGGCGGTGGCGGTGGCGGTGGTGTTGCTGGCCGTGGCGTCTGGACACTTGGTTGAGGGGGGTGGGGTTGTTGCGGGCTATCCATTCCCTCCACATTGTTGTCTGCTGGCCCATGATGTCCACTATCTGGCCAAGGCAGCCCGCAATGTCCCGCAACATGTTCGAGTTGTCCACCGAGTCCTGGTGGGCACGATCTGCATGTTCCTGGCTACTGTCTTAGGAAGCCTGGTACCTGGCTAGGGCTTCAAGTGACTCTGCCACAGGATGGGGTAGGTGGCCTTCCTCAGCGTGACGGAGTGTGGATCTCCTGGTTTGCTGATGTGGCCTCGCCTCTCTCCTTTCCGGCCCACTCTCCCTGCTCGGGTGGGAGGCCGATGGCCCTGCGTCGTGCCGTGGGTTAGGCAGGGTGGCACAGGCAGGAGTGGTGGTACTGGTGGTGGTGAGTCTGCAGCTCACTGTGGCCGGTGTTGCTGGAGTTACACAGGCGACGGTTGTGGTGGCCGGGATTTCTTGTGAGCCAGATGGCCCTGGCGGTCTGCTTGGGCCTGCACCATCCTCCGCACCGGAGCTGCCTGTGGCATCGTCCTCAGAGAGTCCGGTATGGGTGTGAGGCGAGTCTTGCGGCCGGTTGCTGGTTTGACCAGTCAGATTACGATCACCTGAAGGACAAGATTGTGCTGATCAGTACTGTGGACATTACATGTTCATATCAATTTGATGACATTTCAGTGTCCTGTTGCACACACCCCACCCACCTCTCACACACCCCCACCCCACACCCCACCACCCTCCCTGTGGACATGGGGGCCTGTTGGGAGTTGTAGTGCTGGTCTCTCACACACCCCACCCACCTCTCAAACATGCCCCCCCACACCCCACCACCCTCCCTGTGGACATGGGGGCCTGTTGGGAGTTGTAGTGCTGGTCTCTCACACACCCCACCCACCTCTCACACACCCCCCCACACCCCACCACCCTCCCTGTGGACATGGGGGCCTGTTGGGAGTTGTAGTGCTGGTCTCTCACACACCCCACCCACCTCTCACACACACACCCCCCACACCCCACCACCCTCCCTGTGGACATGGGGGCCTGTTGGGAGTTGTAGTGCTGGTCTCTCACACGCCCCACCCACCTCTCACACACACACCCCACCACCCTCCCTGTGGACATGGGGGCCTGTTGGGAGTTGTAGTGCTGGTCTCTCACACACCCCACCCACCTCTCACACACACCCCACACCCCACCACCCTCCCTGTGGACATGGGGGCCTGTTGGGAGTTGTAGTGCTGGTCTCTCACACACCCAACCCACCTCTCACACACACACACCCCCACACCCCACCACCCTCCCTGTGGACATGGGGCCGGTTGGGAGTTGTAGTGCTGGTCTCTCACACACCCCACCCACCTCTCACACACACACCCCCCACACCCCACCACCCTCCCTGGGAACATGGGGGTCTGTTGGGAGTTGTAGTGCTGGTCTCTCACACACCCCACCCACCTCTCACACACACACCCCCCCACACCCCACCACCCTCCCTGTGGACATGGGGGCCTGTTGGGAGTTGTAGTGCTGGTCTCTCACACACCCCACCCACCTCTCACACACCCCCCCCCCACACCCCACCACCCTCCCTGTGGACATGGGGGCCTGTTGGGAGTTGTAGTGCTGGTCTCTCACATACCCCACCCACCTCTCACACCCCCCCCCCACACCCCACCACCCTCCCTGTGGACATGGGGGCCTGTTGGGAGTTGTAGTGCTGGTCTCTCACACACCCCACCCACCTCTCACATACACACACACCCACACCCCACCACCCTCCCTGTGGACATGGGGGCCTGTTGGGAGTTGTAGTGCTGGTCTCTCACACACCCCACCCACCTCTCACACACACACACACCCACACCCCACCACCCTCCCTGTGGACATGGGGGCCTGTTGGTAGCCTTTTACATTTTGGTGAGTATGTGGCCCACGTGCATGGGTTAGGGCCTGGGAGATGTGTCTGCTCTCTGTTGTGTGAGGCTGACCATGTCGTTCTGATCGTGGTGCTTGGTTAGTACTTACCAGCCTCTTCTCCTTCCTCAAGTCCTTCAAGGCTCTCTGGGTGCAGTATGGCCAGCACCTTCTCCTCCCAATCTGTGTAGGGTATGGGCTCCGGGGGTGTGCCGCCTCCAGTGAGATTAGCTCTCACAAGGTTTTTGGCACGGATGCCTTTCACCCTGGTTTTCAGGTCATGCCACCGCCTCTGTATCTCGTGCTTTGTCCTTGGCACGGTCCCAGACGCATTCACGCGACTGACAATACTGTCCCACATGTGATTTTTTTGCGCCACGGTGGTCTGCTGGACTTGGGCCCCGAATATGTGGGGCTCAACACGGATAATTTATTCTACCATTACCCTCAACTCGGTCTCCGTGAATTTAGGTTTTTTTTGGGGTGCCATGGTGTGTGGTGCTCAGGGTGTGGGTTGAGTGAGTAGGGGGGGTGCAGGTGTGTGTTGTGTGGTGTGTAGGAATGGTGTGGTGGGTGTTTGTGTGGTGGGTGTGGTAGGGTGGTGGATGTGTGTCTTCAATTGGTGTATGCTGTTGCTCGTATTGGGTCTGTTGCTAGCAGCTATGCTGTGATGCAAAGGATTGTGGTAGTGGGTGTGAGTCTTTTTATAGTCGTGTCTCAATGGTTATTGGCAGTCAGGTCGTAGGTGGGTGTGTTGACTAGTGTGCATTATTGGCTACTTGGGGGGGGTGTAATTGTGGCTTGTGATTGGTGTTGGTGTTTCCGGTGGGGGGTACTCCTTTTTCGTGTGTTTGCAATTTACTTCCGTCTCACGTTTTGACATAGGTTTGACGGTAGGGATGTTGTTCGTGTTGGCCTTCCGCTGTGATGCACTGTTTCTCGTTGCAATGTTTCCGCCGCGGACGTGGATGGCGGTGCGTACCGAGGTACAGGCGGCATTATCCTAATCGTGGACACGGAGCAGGTATGGCGGTGGAGGTGGCTGTTTCCGCGTTCATGTGCGTCCGCGGCGGACGGGGTTTAGTCGGTTCCGTCAGCTTGCGGTGGTCTCAGGTGTACTCCGTCCGCCGCGGACGGGGTTTGCTGTACTCCGCCCGCCGCGGACGGAGTTTAATGGCATTTTTATCCTAATCGCAACGGCGGGTTCTCCGCGGCGCGGTCGGGAGTATCTTGGCCGCGTTCCTGGCGGACGGATCCCGTTTCCGTCCGCCATCATAATCGACCCCTATGCGTGTATGCTTCTGTGTCAGCAAAGTGAAAAACTGAAACGTCACAGTTTTATCGCACTTCAGGACACTGTTTCTTTTGTGTGACAATCTCATGCATTGCAGTAATGTGGAAAAAATACTAGAAATTAGTTATTTTCTTGGGGAGTTTAAAGAGTTTTATTAAAGTAATTAGAAAAATGGGGACAATAGACTACAAAGCATATAAAACAAGTAGCATTTATTGAACAACAGAATACGTAATTAGTGGAATAGATAAAAATATGCCACAAGGAGAAAGCAGTAATAAACTTTGTACCAGAAAGAGTAAATAGCATTTTTCAATTTTGGATTTTACAGAAAAAAGGGAAAATCTAAACAAGAAAGGGGAAAAGACAGAAAAGACAGAAAAAGGAAAAAGGAATTAGAAAGTAAGGAAAGTAAAGAAAAATGAAATTGGAGATATAATACTATCTTCATCTAATTTAACAGTAGAACAATAGTCTTATAATAATCACATTGATACCCAAAACAGAGTATTAACTGTATATGTGACATATCAAAGGAAATAGAATAAAAGAGAAAAACTAGAAATGAATAAAGTACTCTTGGCGGTTGATAAACAAAAGACCTATTTTGAGTATGTGTTATAACTGGGAGTCTCCAGTTGGCAGACGTAGGTACCTTAGACCAAGTAGGGACCCTTGCTTCTAGTCAGGGTGAAGGAATAGCCCTCTGAGATAACCCCTGCTCACCCTCTAGGTAGCATGGCACGAGCAGTCTAGGCTAAACTGAGGCAATGTGGATAACATTTGCACTTAACACAACAATAATCCCCAATCCACCACAAACTGAGACCACACAGGTAAGTATATTTTATAAAAATATATATCTTTATCTAGTTTCAGCAAGGTAAATCAAACAGTTGCACAATAATCACTCCTTTAGAAAAATGTATCACTTAATCTTAATGGTTGCACTTAATCTTTATGATGGTACTTGTGAATAGGAAGTTCTTAGAAACAAAACAGTCTCAAGTCTCTGGTGAATCAGTACTAAAAATGAGTCATACTGATTCCCTTATATTAGCTCGGAAAGCGAGCAGTAAAAACAATGTCAGCTGTTAACTGGGTTAAAAGGATCAGCCCCTGATGCCAGGGGCCCTTCGCGCTACAAGCGCGCCTCACCGGAATGCTGGGGGGAACTCCTTTCCCCTCGTTCGGCACTCTCTCGTGCACCGGCTGGCCTCGGGCGCCCTGCGCCTACCAGACCGCACTCGGTTCTGGTCCCGGCCGGTCCCTCCTGCTCCCCCGCCTGCTCTCGACAATCCAAGGAGCGGCGGGGAGCGGACCAGCCACTCAGATGCTGGGACGGCAGGCCGGGGGCCGACGACACTCGGGAGAATCCCTCGGCGAGGACAGGTCACTTCTTCCCGGGTCCGGCGGTGATCGCGCAGCACTCCCAGGGGTCCCGAGGACGGGGACCAATCGCGGTGTCTGGGGCGAGCCTCTGGTACACCCGGGAGTCAGCCAATGGCAGAGCGGCTCCCGGGACCGGCTTGTCGTGACGCTTCCGCTCCCCTCCAATCAATGCACAATAACACTGATGACGCTGCGCCGCACGGGCCAATCCCGTCGCGGCGTTAGTGAGGGGGCTCGGCTCCCTCAGCCAATGGGAGCGCGGCGGCTTCGTTCTTCGCCGCTTCAGCTCCCCAACGATCGGCAATCTTCCGGGGATACTCCTGGCCCCCGGGCAGCGGCGGTGACACAGCCCACAGTTGTTTTCAGTACGCCTTGCACTGGGGAGGCCCACAGACCTCCGCTCTTCACCCCCACACGTGTCGACGAACACGTCGATCTCGGCCACACGGCAGGCTGGTTTAGCGCGGCGCTCTCCTTCAGATCAGAGAGCAGCCAGTGCGCTACACCGCCTAAACACAGTGTTTCATGCTCTTTTCACCACCCAGCAGCTTCAGGGGGGGGGCACAGCAGAGTTTTGTAGTCCTTGGGCAACCTTTATGTCCCTGGGTTGCAGACAGGGGGCCAGCTCTTCTCAGGCCCTTGGAGATTCAAGTTGCAGATACAGCACACAGCAAAGTCTTGGCAGTTTCAAGCAGGCAGGGTCACAGCACACAGCAAAGTCCCTTTCTCCTCCTCAGCTTCCAGTTAGACAGCAGAACAGGTCAGCCCTTAGAGCACACAGCAAGGCAATCTTCCTTTAGTTCTCCAGCCGTCCTCCTTCCAGCCGAGGTTCCTTCTTACTTGTAGGATCTTAGAATCTAAACTTCTGTAGTCAGTGGTCCTTTCCTTATACCCCTCAAAGTCTTTGAAGTCCTTTGAAGTCTTTGTGCAAGCGGCCCTGACTCCAGTCTAAACCAGTTCTGGGGGTTGCTGAAGCACTGAGGTGTTTCTGGTTTTCTTCTTCCTGTCAGCTCTAGGGTCAGAGGTGGCAGTTGGCCGGCAGGAGAGAGAGCCAGCAGGGTGGGCAGGCAGGCACAGCCCGGCACTCCCAGGCACTTCTTCCTCCCACCTCCCTAGCAGCAGATGCGGCCTTTCACCCACGGGCTAACTCCTACACCCTCCTCCGGGGCCTCTGCAGCCCTCTGTCATACCCAGGCCAGACAGGCATTCCACAAACCCAGGCACACAGAAAGGTTTAGACAAAAGAACAGCCACTTTCTACAAGTGCTATTCTCCAACACAGGATTTAAAAACACCCTTCACTAAAAGATGTGTCATCAAATTCTGAGTTCAGGGATAGCTTTCACTCATGTCCCATCTTGTTCCTATGGGGAGATAGGCTGGTATCACATGGGCCAGCCTCCTCCATGTTACTCTATGGAGCAAGAGAGCCTTACAGCAGTGAGCACATAAGAGGGCTGCTGCCCACTACCAGAGCATGTGACCTGCACTAGTACATGCTCTACCTTATCCATACACTGCACCCTGCCCAGGGGGGTACCTTGAGCCTTCCATAGGGGTGACTGAGGTGCACAGACAGGGAAGGGTTAGGCCCAGCCAGTGGAGACACTGGCCAGGGGGACAGGCAGTCACTGACTGCACACAGGCCCTGCGCTGGCAGGCCTGAGTCCTTTTTAGGGCTACTCATGTGGGTGGCGCAATCTGCGCTGCAGGCCCACTAGTAGCATCTGTCATCACCAGCCCTGGCACACACAGTGCACTTTACTAGGGACTTCATGGTGATACAGATATGCCAATCAGGTATATTCAATCAATATGGCAATTTACAGAGGGAGCACTTACACTCTGACACTGATCAGCAGTGGCAGAGTGTCCAAAGCATCTAAACCAGCAAAAACGAAATCCAGCACAGCATCAAAACACATGAGTCAGAGGCAAAAAGATGGGGGAAGAACCACGCCAAAGGTGTCAGGTCTAACAGTATGCAAAGCCAAAGCAGAGAAGTATCTAGTAAGTGGAGGTCAGAAGGCTTCTTTTTGAATAAGTTGTTGAGAAGTTTTTGAAGAGGCTCGGTACAGTCTATGATGATAACAAAGAAGGTTCCACCAGGCTGAGAAGGAAACCTTAGAGGCATTCTTCCAATTAGAAGTAATTACCTAAAAAGCAATAGCAATCAACAAGTCCTCAAATATAACAATTCTATGGGAACCAACCCATTCAGCCTTATTGTTCCCCAAAAATATGAAGTATATGTCAAAAGACAAATGGAGGAGATTGATTCACAAACCCTCTTCCAAAAACGTGCAATTTAGGACAAAGAAAAAAGGAATGTATAAAGGAGCCGGGATTGGAGCGACATAAACAACAATTTGGGGATAGATGTGAAATATACCTGGAGATTGATAATGGAGTTAAAAATAATCTATGATAAAAGTAAAAAGGGTCTGAGTGGTGCTAGAATTGCAAGAGGTGTGATGTATGCATGTCCAAATGGAGTTCCAAGTATAAATGGAAAGGGTGCGTTGTAGATCAGATTCCCATAAAAGCTCAAGTACTTTTAGGGTGACTAGGAGAAGAAACATGTAAGTATTTGTAACTTGGGAGGCTTTAATGGAAAGGGAGATAGATATTGGTTCTAACAGAGGTTCCTGAGAGGGAAGAGAAGAACTAGATAGTAGAGAAAATTGATCTGTTAAGAGCAATCGTAGAGACTCGTATCTGAGCAATGAAGTTGTAGGTAGGTACAATGCAGACTGAACCTCTTGAAGAGAAAGACAGCAAGAATAATTAAATAATTGTTTACTTGAAAAATCCCCTTAGCCACCTGTGCTTTCCAAAAAATAGTATCATTAGATACTTTGATATGTTTGTTATGCCAAATAAAAGAATCTATAACTTTCTGTAAGGGAGTATAAGATTAAGATTTACATTTAATAGGATGAAAAGTTTAAATGAATTTTTAAATCGTTGGATAAGTGAAAGACCAAGGAGAATGAGTAACATTTGCTAAGAGAGAAAAAGGAAAAAGAGAAATCTGATATTCTTCCAACTTATACCAAATAGAAGAAGGAACATCATCCGAAGGCCAACATCTGTATATGGTAACATTTGGCGAATTAGAAAACAAGAATGATATTGTCGAAAATTGGGAAAAAGAACGCCACACGATTTTTGGGGCAGAGAGAAGGGCTAAGGAGATACAAGCCTTCCGGCCATTCCAGAGAAATTTCCTCAGAGTTCCATTAAGTGTTTTGAAAAACTTCAATGATATTTTAACTGGTAGCATAGATAAATAATAATTAACAACGGGAAGCATCATCATTTTAATAGTGTCTAACCTACCCCACCACAACAAAAAGAGAGGGGACCATCTTTTTTGCCATATTCTTACCTTTGGATAAGACCTCTTCCAAATTAAAGTGAATCGTTCTAGCAAGGGTTGAAGAATATTTAATACCTAAACATGTAATAGTATTAGTATTCCTATTAAAATCAATACCCGCAAACACCTCAGATTTAGAAAAATTCAATTTATACCCTGACAAGGCCACATAAGAAGAAATAATTTTGGTAAAAGCAGACATAGAAGTAGAGGGATCAGAAACATTCAACATAATATCATGAGCATAAGCAGTAAACTTACTTTCTACAGACTTGTGCGTGAAACCACGGAATGTGTCGCCAGGAATGAAGAAAGGGTTCAAGAGAAAGGATAAAGAGTAACGGAGAGAGAGAACATCCCTGACGGGTACCCCTCTGAAGAGGGAAATAAGAAGATTGTGACCCATTAACAAAGACTGATGTGGTCGGAGAAGAATATAATAAATTAATAAAGGATAGAATAGAAGGACCAAACCCATGCCATTTAAGGGCGCGCATCATAAAAAGCCAATGGACACGGTCAAAATCTTTTTACGCATCCTGGGTTATGGCGGCTATAGAGGAAGAACTTTTAGCTGCAAGATGAATAATATTGAGGAAAGTTCTAGAATTATCAAAAATATTCCTTCCCTTAACAAAACCCATTTGTTCAGATCCAATTAAATCAGGAAGGACCTGATTGATGCGAAGGGCTAATATCTTGCCAAAAAGCTTACAATCCAAATTAATCAAAGATATAGGATGGTAGTTGGTGCATCGGGATGGATCTTTATCTTTTTTAGGAATAAGACAAATCATGGCTTCAAGAAAAGAGCCTCGAGCTTCACCATGACTAACAAAATGTTGAAAAAGAGATAAAAGATGAGGTAGAAGAACTGAAGAAAAGCAGGAATAAAACTCAGCAGTGACACCATCAGGACCAGGAATCTTATCCTTAGGTAACATGGACAAAGTGGATTTAATCTCAGAAAGAGAAATATCTCCTTCCAAAATTGAGCAGTCAGGAAGAAGAGAGGAGCTGGGGGTAGGGAATTGAAAAAAGAATCTAGATTTGCGTCAGACGGGGAAGTCTCAGGGGTATAAAGGTTCTTATAGAAATCTGTGAAACATGTTAAAATGTCTTCATCTTTGAGGCGGGGAATGTCCTTGTCATCAATAATCTTGACTACTCTAGATCGTTGAGATTTAACTTTCAGGTAATTTGCCAAAACTTTACCGGCTCGGTTGCGACCACCATAAAATTTAGAGTTCCTTTTTCAAAACGTCCCTGAGGCTTCCTCCGTGGATTACCTATTAAAATCAAGTTTTGCTTGGACTAAAGTCTTGAGGGTATCAGCATTTTTAGATGAAAAATAGGCATGTTCCAATTCTTTAATAGAAGAGAGCAGGTAAATAGATTCTTTGCGGTACTTTTTCTTTTTGCTAGCTACATAGTCTATAATAAAGCCTCTGGCCGATGCTTTGAAAGAATCCCAAATAGTACGAAAGGGCATATCAGGAGTAGAATTAAGTAAAAAGAATTCTGAAACAAATTTTTTAAAGCAGCCTAGAAAGGAGGGATCTTTAAGAAGATAATTGTTAAAACACCAGTGACGAGATTTAGAAGGTAAAGAGGGAAGGTCTAAATTATTCAAAACAGGAGCATGATCAGAGATGAGAATGGTACCAATCTCTGCATGTAGAAGGTTGGGAAGGAGATGTGGGCTTAAAAATATGTAATCTATTCTAGAGGGAGAGTTATGAGTGGTTGAATAAAATGTATACTCTAGACTATCTGTGTTGAATATTCTCCAAGCGTCTACTAGACCTCGTGAATGAACAGTCCAAACAAACTTTTTGGGCGTTTAATTGGGAATGTACCTAGAAGATTATTTCCCATCGGTGAAATGATCCATAACCTGATTACAGCCACCACCCACTATAAGGTTAAAGCTGAAACAAATATGATGAGTTTGGGACATAGATTGCCAAAATTAGGAGTCAATGCCTGTGGGCCCGTAGATATTGAATAAAGAAACATGGGACCCATTGAGAATAGCATGAAGAAGGAGCTATCGACCATCTTCATCCTTCTCTTCTTTTTCTATCGTGAGGGACAAGGATTTGTTAAAGATTGCAATACAATTTTTCCGGTCTTTGGAAGAAGAACTATATGCATGACCTACCCATTGCTTTTTAAGGGAATTAATATCATTCTCAGTAAGGTGTGTTTCTTGTAGCATAGCAATTTTGCATTGAAGTTTAGCGAGATAGGTAAGTACCTGCTGTTTCTTGACAGGATTACATAGCCCCCTCATGTTCCATGAAATAATCCGAACATTATCAGACATTACAAGGCAAAGGAGGCATTAATACCTGTAACAATGTTAGATAATTCCACAAAAATAATATGGTCAATATAAAAGCAACCAAAATGAAGACCATGAGTACCTTGAAAAATGTGCAATTGAACATAAAAGTAGAATATGAATTACAAAAGATAAATATTACAAGAAGAAAGAACAAAGTAGGAAAAAATGAAGATATAATCAAAAAATTAGTACAAAAGTGGAAAGGAAGAAAGCGTTAAAAGAAAAAAAGAAAAAACAGAATTAGAATAAGACAATATGAAGAGAAAAGGGAAGAAATGTGTAGGAAAGGAATAAAAAGAGAAACAAATTTAGAGGATGAACAAGGGAAGGTGAGAGAGGAAAAAAGTAAACAATTGAAAAATAAGCAAAAGGAAAAGCAAAAGCAGCCAGAGAAATGAGTGATAAAAAGCAAGCAGTTGACAGAAAGCAGAGAGACTTCAGTCAAGATAGTTGGAATAAGCATCCAGAGGAAGAATAAAGGCATAGGGAGGCGGGGAGCTGCAGAAAGAGAGAAAGAAGGTGGAACCAACACTACACAGATAATTGAGACCGGTGGGAGCCAATCAATATAAAAATAACATAGAAGACAACACAACCAAGTAGCCAATTATCTAGACAACACTTACCAAATATATGAGGTAATCCTAAACCCTAAGGTCAGAACAAAAGGGCCGGGGATATAGGGACATCAGGGGAATGGATCGGTACAATAATATAAAATGCTAAAAAAAAACATAAAGAAAACACATAAGAATACAAAATGAAGTAACCACTGAAAAATTTAACAAGTCATAGTTACTAAACAAAAAACAACATCTGCAGAACATAAAACAACATCATAAAAGTTGAAAATTGTACATTGGAATAAGTGCAAAAATGTCAAAGAACAAAACAGACAAATTAAAGAATACAACTCAGGGCGCTCCAAAGTCCATCTCATCTGTATTTGTGTCGAAAAATAAATCGTCTCAAGTCCTCAGGACGATCAATGGAATAAGACCTCTCTTTTTAGGTAAGTTTAAAGAAGCAGGGATGTACTAGACCGTATCTGGCATTCATGGATTGAAGAGCCGGGCAAAGAGAAAGAAATTCCTTGCATCGAGCTGCAGTAGTGCGGGTCACATCCTGAGAGAAGAACATTTTTGGGCCAGACCACAACATTTGCTTCCTAGACTTTGCCGATGAAAGGACCATTAAAAGTTAAGTATAATCCAAAAAAAGAACAATTGGCACCCTGGGTCGTTGTGCTGACAGTTATGAAGTGGAACCAGACGTTTTAGGGCCGATGAGATGAGTACGCTGTAAATTAAATGATGTACTCTCTTTGAGACTGACAATCTTGGGAATGTGTACTTTTAAGAAAGCGAGCATATCGGACCCCTTCTCTCCTTCAGGAATACCGTAAATACAGAGATTATTGCATCTATTCTGTTTGAGTCTTGAGGAGAGCAATCTCTTTAGACATAGCTCAACTTGAGGTGTCAGATCCTGGATATCACTGATACTTTGTTCCATAACAGACACTCTTGATTCCAAAGTAGACCATTTCTCACCTAGCTTCTGAAGAGTTGTATTGGTATCAATAACAAAGGGCTTAAGTAGTTTTATCTCCTCTATGAGGTCTTCCACCGTTATGGATAATGGCGACTTGGTGGGAGAATTAGGTTCCTTCTTGTGACGTTTCTGAGGGGCAGCAAGATTAGGTTACCTTCGAGAGGAAGACATACCTGCCAGGATGGATCGTTGGCCAAGAGGAGGGGAAGGCTCCTAGAGACAAAAAAATCAATAAAGAAAGCTGATTCCAAGTGAAAAATGCCACAAGCTGTAAGTGATAAGCCAAAATGCTTCACAAGAAGGTGGAAAGTCTCTACAATACCTAGGCAAAACCGCATTTGAAAAAAGAAGAAATCCTTGAGGGGGAGAACATGGCGGCAGACGGCTGAGCTGCCGCGGTGCTCCGTGATTCAGGTTGCCGTTTGCCCCGCCTGAGCCCTCTATCTCGACGGTCCTTGACTGTTTCCTTAACGACATAGTCCTCCGTTCTCTATGAGGGTCCCTAATATTAAAATTAGGGCTGTTATAAAATATCGAGCGATATTGGAAAACAAAAAAATACTCTGAAGTCAGCGCCCGACATACCTTCGAGCGAGATCTGTTTTCAGTCTCTATGAAGGGCTTTGTTTCCAGCGTTGGAGGAGCGGATGATGTAGACGGAGACGCCAGCTGCACGTTACCTCTGCTTACAGCTTCAATCTCCCCGGTAGTCCCGCTGGTTGTGCGGCGGTGGTCCTCGGCAGCCCTGGAGCTGCGGCGTGGAAGTAAAGCACGCAGTTTGTTGCGCGCTTCGTGTGCTGGGGGTGGCGTTTCTGTGGGTCGAACCGCGAGGCCATACTCACGAGAAACAATGGATGCCTTAGACGCTGAGGGGGAGACAGACAGTGTTGAGAGCAAAGAGAGAGAGTCCGAACTGCGTAGTGTCTCTGGGGACTCTGAGGACTCAGAGGAAGAGGGTTTGTCTTTTCGTCTTCAGCGTTACCAGCATCAGCAGCAGCAGCTTAAAGGTAAGGGGAGAAACAATCATAAAAGGGGCAAGGCGTCGGCCAGAGCACAATCGAGGGAGCCTGCCCCCAGCGCAAACCTAGACATCCACGTTGAATCTCCCCCAATAGGTAAGAGAACCTCCTCATAGCTCTCGACTGAAGTTAAAGCTAAGGGAAATAGAGGGAAAGTGAGAGGAAAAGTCCTACCTAAACGTAATTCCACTGCTGCGTCTGATGTAGGTTCTAGAATCACGCCTTCTCTGCCCTCGTACTTTAAAGCAATACCACAAGTATTACGCCTCACGGAGTCTCAGGAAAAGCCTGCACTCTCAGTATCAGGTATGGCCACTCATGATAACCTAGCATCAGTCTCAGCCCCTTCTGACCAGATCCCTCCTGAAAATGGTCAAGTGTTTACCTTAACTACTGCAGTCGGAGCAGATGGGCCCCCTGTCTGTACAGCTATACCATCGTCAGATCATCTTTTACCTACTATCCTTCCGATTAATGTAGCTTTGACCACTATAGATACCACTGTTGATGCCAGGAAGAGCGGTGAGTCAGATAACGCCTCTGACGGGCACATGGTGGTAGGAGATAGACCAGATGACCCCTTTCCCCCTCTCCTAATGGAATTTGCGCACGTAGCGAATGCTGGCACGGAGGCAGCAGGGGGGGTCAGATCCATCAGTTATACCTTCTGATTTAGCCCAGCAGCAACTTCCAGATCCGGTTCTATATTTGGAGGAAGGTGGTATCAAGGCTGCCTCTTTGCTGGTAATGTTCTCAACTCTATCTTGTGACATAAAAAGGGGCTTTGAGGAGTCTGCATCTATACAGAGGGAGATTCGGAACTATTGTGAGTCCCTCGATAACAAAATAGATGGGTTAGCATCCAGGACTGGTGTGTTAGAAGAGACTGTCGGTGCGATGTCGATACACCTGGATAAAGCAGTGGAGTATATTGGTAAACTAAAGAAAGAGGATCAGGCCCTCCTAGACAGGATGGAGGTGTTGAGAACAATGCCAGAAGGGCCAACATTCGTATTCTCAACATTCCAGAAGGATCAGAAGGGTCAGATGTCAAGAAGTTCGTTGTTCATCTACTAAAAGAATCTCTTTCTGTGGATTAATCCCTGGAGGTGTTGGCCACTAACATCCAGAGGGTCCACAGGGATCCCTTTAGACAAAACCCACAAAGGTCGAAATCTCATAAAATCTTGGTCAACTTTCACACTTACGCCCTTAAAGAGCAGATTCTAAATTTAGCTTTAAAGCAGAAGTCATTACCTGGCAAGGGCTTTACTTTTCTTATAAGGTCAGACCTATCTAGGATTACGCTGGAAAAGCAATGGGAGTTTGGTAAGTGGTTAGACGCCTTTAAGAGGCTAGGTGCTACAGCTCAGTTCATATTTCCGGCCTCATTAAGGGTCATGCATAATAACAAGATGATGAACATCAGGACTGTCCAAGCCGTTGACGAGCTCCTTTTAGATCTAGGTAATAAGGGATCAGATAAATACAATTTCTGGCTCTCAGTGACATAGATTAATTCAGTGAAAATGAATATTATGTATGTCTATACTCACATTGAATAGATACAATAAGCAAACAAATGAATTTAAAATCAAAAAGAAAAAATCTATAAAGGAGAGGAAGAAGGGAAGGAAAAAACTATTGTTATGTTTTACATACATTCTTTCTCTTTTTCTTTTTTTCTTTTCTCTTTTTTGATGCACCAATCACTTTAAGACAGGGACTTCTTTTCTGGGTTTTGAGTTAGGGGCAAGGGTGGATAGCGGTAACCTGAGGGAGGGGTGCCATCTACTGGACTTGATCCGGTTAGATACAGCACGGGTTCTCCATGGGAGGGGGGGTGGAGGGTGGAGGGGGCACAGGGTTAAGGGGGGGTTAAAAATCAATAGAAAATTCCTCATTTGCCAATATGATGTTTATTGCACTCAATCAGCTATATATATCTTTTTGCTGCGCTGCTAATTTTTAACGGGGGTGCTCAACATATCATTGACCCTTATTTTGAGTTGAGGTTGGGCGAAGTCTGGAACGATTATGATGACTAAATTAAAGATAATATCATGGAATGTTAATGGTTTGCGAACCAAACCCAGAGCTAGAACTCTTTTGCATTATCTTCGTGACTCAGACGCTCAGGTCATCATCCTCCAAGAGACACATTTGGTTCAGGATGAAATCGATGCATTGGTTAAGGTCAATAAATGGATTAACTTTGCGATCTTTACTTCTCAGTCCTTGACCTCTAGAGGTGTATCGCTTATTTTTAAGAAACATATAAAGGCTAAGCTCCTGGACTCAAAAGTGGACCCAGATGGTAGATGGGCTATTGCTTCTCTTTCTATTTTGGGCTTTCAACTGACTATAGTGGGGTATTATGGGCCTAACCAAGATGAACCATCTATCTTAAAAACCATCTTTTCCCATCTCTTGTCCTTCCCCGAGCCTGTAGTATTTGCTGGGGACTTTAACATTGTTTTAGACCCCATTTTGGATAAAACTCACAATAACAGATTCAAAGTCCCGTCGAAGTCAAGATCCTTTCTGTTAAATGCAATGTTAAATGCAATGAAGCCTTATGGATATGTGGATATCCGGAGGCTAAGGGCAGGCCAACAGCAGGGCATCTCTTTCAGGAATTATAAATACCACCACCAATCGAGAATAGACTACATACTAATAAACGAGAGATTGGTAGACACTGTCAATGCCATTAAATACCTCCCCCTACATTTATCAGACCACTCAGCTGTTACTGGAATTTACGATCCCCTTAACAGCGCCGGTAAGGATTTGGTCTTTTGACCGTTCACTACTCTCTCACTCCGAAGATGTACTATTCTTAAAGACCGAGGTAGCGTTTTTCTTGAAGATAAATGTAGGTTCTGCCAGTAAAGGAGTTGTCTGGGATTCTCTTAAGGCGTTTATGCAAGGCCTAATTACAGCTAAAGTTGCCTATAGAAGGAAAGAGTATAGAGAGGCCGTGGCCTCGGTGGAGGCGAATATAGCCATGGTCCAGCTTGAGATTGACTCAAATACTAGCTCCACGGATGATGTTTTGATATCTCTGCGCGAAAGACTACTCTCCTTAAAGGGTCAACTAGCCTCAACTCTTAACCAGAGATTACAAGATAGATGGGAGGCCAGTAAGATTGCGCATTTCCAGTATGGGGAGGGGGCTGGGAAGTTACTGGCATGGAAGGCCAAAATGGATCAGGTCCGTAACAACATTGACCTGATCAAAGTTAATGATGTCCCTCTATCTGTGGATGTTGATATTAGAACAGCCTTTAGAGAATACTTTCAAGCCATTTACCGGGAGGACAAAATATTAGATCCTGTTACCTCCCATGTCTTTCTGTTAACCAGAGTGAGAAGCTAGAGAGTGAAATCTCGGAAGACGAAGTGAGGAGAGCTATTCAGAATGTCAAGAAAGGGAAGGCATCTGGACCAGATGGCCTACCTGCAGAAATATATACAACATTGGAGCAAGTGCTTGCCCCTTTTTTGGCAATCCTGTTTAACCAGATTCTTTTGGATGGGGTGCCTCCTCCAGTGTCATGGGATAATGCTTCCATTACTGTAATATTAAAACCTGGGAAGCCATCAATGGCATACGGTTCATATAGACCAATCTCGATTCTAAATGGGGATTACAAGATAATCTCATCCATTCTTGTAAATAGACTAGCCTTAGTTGCACCCTCCATTTTACATCCGGATCAGAAGGGGTTTGTCAGGGGGCGACAGCTCTTTGAATTAACCTACGACTTAATAGGAGCTATAGATCTGGCAGTTTTGGAATCTCTCCCACTGGCGGCTCTTACGTTGAATGCCACTAAGGCCTTCGACAGGGTCAACTGGTTGTACCTGTCGGAGGCCTTGGCAAAGTTCAACGTGGGAGAAGGATTCCGTCGAGCAATCGGTCTTCTTTACCAGAATCCTAGTGCCTGTGTTCTGGTCAATGGGGTATTGTCTGACCCTATTGACATCTCGAGGTTAACTCGGCAGGGCTACCCACTCTTTCCACTCCTTTTCGATCTATACGCTGAACCATTTGCCCAGACCTTGAGGGATAGTGTTGACATCAAAGGGTTCGCATGTAGGGGTTGGGAGAGAAAGGTGGCCCTATATGCGGACGACATCCTCATCTTCACGTCCGCACCCCATTTGGCCCTTCCTGCAATATTTAAACTGGCATCGGAATTTGGGGAGGTGTCCGGTTACGAGATTAATACACTAAAAACTGAGATGTTGACCTGGAACATCGACCAGAGTTCTTTTAGCTCCGGTGTTCGTCCGGGTAAGGAGATGAGGTATCTAGGCCTTGATGTTGTTGGGGATATAGATCAGATCGCCACTAATAATTTCTCGAAAGTGGCTAAGGAATGTCGTAAGTTGCTCCAAAATTGGGCCCATCTCCCGTTGTCTTTACTGGGAAGGATTACTCTTGTTAAGATGTCCATTCTTCCCAAGATTATCTTTTTATTTAACATTATCCCCTTATATTTTGATCATTTTCTTATTAAAAAATTACAGGCCGACATCAAAACTTTCATTTGGAATAAACACCTTCCAAGAATTTCGTGGAAGAAAATCAGGACACGTAGGGATAAGGGTGGGCTTGCAGCCCCTAATCTGCAGATTTACGCCTGGGCCTTCCAGCTATCTCATGCTAGGATGTTATTAAAGAATCCATCTGACCAGGGAGTTGGTTATATTTATTCTACAATGTTGATGGCAGAGGGGGTGAGCTAGTCAAGCTTCCTTTTTAAATTTGGAGATCCCAAGTTTTAAAAAAAAAGTCAAACTGAAAATCTTACGGGGTATGGCAAAAATTTGGGCCCAGCTAACAAAAGTTATTAAAATAGGGTACTATGGTAGTAGAACGCCTCTGTGGGGCCTTCCTGATAGTCCGGCTTGGCTGGGAGATGTACTTGCTCAATCTATTAGAGATGCTGGACTTCTGGTGTGGGGAGAATTATTCGTTGATGGTGTTTTTTTACCCTGGGACTGCTTAAGAAACAAAATTGGTCCGAACTTCGCCAGACTTAAATACTTGCAAATATCCAGTTGGTCTAGATCATATAATGCTTTACCATCTCGAGGAACTAAATTTCCCTTGGGTACACACAGTAACCTTATCACCCTTCTAGTTGATAAGCCTCCCACTAAGAAGGAGATTTCATCTTGGTATAATCTAATTCTGGAAGAACTGGATGGCGAATTTCTGCTACCGGATCAGCTTTGGTCACCACATCTAAATAACCCCAACCTGCAAGATCTTTGGTTTACATCATGTGGTATGATGTGGGATATCGTCAAGCCGGCATGGTTATGTAGAAACCACATTTTTACTATTCACTGAGCTTACTATTCGCCCTTACGTCTTTCTAAATTTAATCAGGGAAACAGGGTGGCATGTGCGAGATGTGGGCTCTTAGCCGCAGCTGACACCCACATGTTCTTCGAGTGCCCTCATCTTTCCGTGTTTTGGGAAGCCATAAGTAAGACCCTTTCAATATCAGTTGGTGCCAATATTGTTCTTGACCTTACCTCAGTAATTTTTGGCATTGTAGAAAGGGTTCCCACATCGGCAAGTATGTTGATTTTTTATTCTATCCTGCTTGCTAGGAGGGAGATATGTAAGAAATGGAAAGACTCTCTGCCTCCCTCAATTAATGACTGGTACACCTCGGCCCTACAGGTCTCCAGGTTAGATTTGGCCAGAGCTGGGAACAGTGACAAAAGATCTTTCTGGCATCTCCTGAGGTGGGATCATTGATAAGCAGTTTTTTTTTCTTTTCCCCAGGTCCAATGATTAAGCCATCATTCCCATCTTTGGGTATAGCCGAATTTTGATGCTTTATTAGCATCTTGGCTGCACTCCTAAGACCTCCATATGGTTTTCTGTCTTGGCGATCAATGCTGGTATATGCACTACTGCTGAGGGCTGAACGCCCCGTTCCATTTCTACACCCCCCCCAGTCGAAATAACTGAGGCAGCATATTGCTTCTATACCGGCAGGTTGCACAATCAGAACCTAGGTGGCATATGAGGACAAAAAACCAAAAAAAAAGAAATCCTTATTAGAAAAATTACAGCAGTAAGTGAATGCTTGAAAGAACCACAAGATGGCAGTGTCACATCAGTCAGAAAAATTCACAAAACATGTTAAAGCAGAATTCTGAAAGCTGACTTAAAGAAAAAATCGATTTAAAACAGGAAAGTTGTTCTGTGTATCAAACATTCATTCCCTAATATCACAGGGTGAAAAGAACACTGCTGTATAGGGTGGAATACAGAAGAGTTGCGAAGTTCCATTCCCTGAATGTGCTGAAAAAGAGGGTGGAAAGTAGGTGAACTATATGTACGTTTTAGGGCTTTTACAAGAAAAAGGTGCCCTTTCCAAAAAAGCTGAAGCGTTTTAAAAGCATTGCAGAGAAGCGTGGCATTTCTCCACATCAGCGAACTCAGCGTGGGTTGAGCGCTATCTAAAGTGCAAGATGGCGGTCGCTGGCTCCTCAGGATACATGCCACATATTTAAAGAAAAGTTTGGTGTGTAAACAAGCTTACTGGGACATGACAATAGTAGTGGTAGACTCAGTGAGGTTTCTGAGATTGACAGTGGAAGGCCAAGCCTTCGGCGAAGCTCCTTACCGGTCGCTTTATTCCGATTTCGCTAAAGTCGGACCTGAGCCGCGTCAGCCCGCCGCCATCCTCTTCAGCGCTCAAGCCACGCCCCCCAGAAATGGGGGGCGTGGCACTTGGCAGGGCTGGTAGTGTTTTAAAGTCTTCCATCAACACCAATTTCTCAAATACCACATGTAGGGTTTAATACAGAGACATTGTCGCAATTTCCTATATTCGTTTCAAATGACCAAAATAGGATGATCCAGCATAATAGTTTTATCATTTTCATGGTCACTTTCAGCAGTAAATTCGTTCACCAGTCCCTTTAGACTGTTATGTTATGTTATCAGCACTTTTATAGCGCACAGCTGCCCCAGCAAAGGGGCGTCCCGGCGCTTTGGACAAGCACAAGACACAACACAATGGACATCAGGGAATCAAATAACAGAAGAACAGAATGCTAAAGTACAGGAGGGAACAGATGGGTTTTAATGGCCCTCCTGAAAGCAAGCAACTCATCCAATGCACGAATTTGGGATGGGAGTGAGTTCCATAGCTTAGCCGCTAAAACACGAAAGGATCGTCCTCCCGCTCGGCAAAGCTTAAACCGCGGGACCACTGCCAGGTTTTGACCCAGAGACCTCAGGGAACGAGAAGGAACATAGGAAATGAGAAGATTTTCAAGAATGTGGGGGGAGGACAATTTAAGGATTTTAAAAGACAGACATAGGGTCTTAAAATCGATCCGTTGCGCCATGGGCAGCCAGTGTAGCGTCCGGATGGTTTCTTTCACGGAGCAGAACCTCGGTAAAACCACCAAGGCTCTAGCAGCAGCATTTGGACGCGCTGCATCCGGGCGACTTCCGCCTGATTGGCCCCTAACAGAAGTGAGCTGGCGTAGTCAAGCCATGATAAGATCGTAGCTGTGAGGAATACCTGACAAACGAAGGACTGCTAAGACTCTGCACATTGAAATAGAGCTGGAAAAGCAAATTTAGCCTTACGTTTGTGCAGCAAGTGTTCTATAACATCTTGTATGGGTTGCTAATAGTTTTAAGGCAGTCATCCTTGAATCTTATACATTCTAATTTAACAAATTAGAATTCTTCCTAACATTCTGTTGCACAAAATCTTGGTACTTTTTTCTGGTACCGTCTTATGCCGTCAAGAGGCACAATCCCTGAATCTGGAGTTTCAGGATCAGTTGGTGAAGCATTGATTGCCTGCAGGTAATGTTCACAGGCACAATTGGTTTCTGTTGAACAGACTTTTTTGTTCGTCCGATCACAATCATTTGAACTTTCTTTAAGTTATAGATTAAAAGCCTTCTCTGCTTAGCTGAATTCACCCCTTTTTGTTTGTTCTAACCCTCGTCCTTTCTGGTTATCCTCTGGTGCATTTGATACAGAGATCCTCATTACAATATCAGGAGGACGTCACGGTTGCAGTCTTGGTCACCGGTCCTGACACCACTATTAAATTGCGAACACATATGGTGCGGTCGAATTCCCCAATTTCTGTATGGGAGCTTGTGCTGCAGCCATATCCCGGCCACAGCACAGCTCCCATGGAGAAATGGGAGTTTCTGTTAATCCCTGCATCGCTTGGCCACATGGTGCTGAGGGGTACCATATCTGCTCCAATGGCCCTCAGCCAGAGGCCGTAGGGAGAAGGGGGTCCTGATAAGGGCCTCCACAGTCACTTTCCAACAGGCTTTCCGTGTCGGAAAGTCCAACCTGGAAAGCCTGTGGCAACTCAAGAATATCATATTTTAGACAGGCAGTGACCAGTTCAGCTAAGGTATGTGGGCTAGAGGCCACCTAAGAAACTCAGATGGGCACTTTGGTGGTAGGCTGGTTTAGATAGTGGTTATAAGGGAGGAGTTAGTTACAAAAGACCTATTTCATTATTTGATGCAAATGATTTATTGAATACCATCAACATGTTACAATTCTTGTTTAACACTTTTCTCTTAACCACTTTTTTGCCACTGTTGTGTTTATTTTTATAGTTGCGTTGATTCATATTATCTGCACTTAATTAGGGCATTCGTTTTTTATGAATTCTTTTGTATTAGGGGAAAGGATATGGCCTAATGGTTAAAGTGTTGAGCTCGAAACAGAAACCGGGTTCGAGTCTCCGCAGGTACGCTCAACATCCTGTGATTCTGGGAAAATCACCCCATGCATAAAAAAATGAATGCATCCCTCTGTAAAGCAACTGGTGCTCATGTAAAGCGCTCAGATACCTTCGGGTCGAGTTCACACTATATAAAATTCCCCCCCAAAAAGGAAATGAATATATATATAATCAATGGAGAAAAAGGGTTTTACCTCTCCACCAAATACAAATAATCTTGTAGTCCCACAGGACTGATTGTTGTCCTGTATGTCTCTCCCTCAAGATAGGAGGTTCCTGGGTTATAGACCGGCAAATTCACTGGCTCACGTTGGTAAGATGCCAAAGTTTGCACTTTGCCAGATGGTTTAGGGATTCCAAAATGATATATTTGCTTCAAACATTGCAAGAACATAGAACCAAGCGATGGTTCTAGTTGTGGAGCAATGAAGTACGGTCTTTTCTGCTCTTCAGATTCGTTACTAGCTTGCACCATTTATGTCTAAGTTTTAAAAGACCAGACAATATATATATGAGTAAAATAGCTTTGTCTATAGTATAGGCAGTGTTAGACCTGGCACCTTGGCGTGAGTCTCCCTTCCACTTTTTGCTGATGTGCCTCAGATGTTTTGCTGGTATTCGATGCTCAGGGCACTGCGCCACGGCCAACCTGTGCCGCAGTGCAAGTGCTCCCAATGTAAAGTGTATATGTAATTGATTTCCACGTTTGGCTTATTTGGTTTACTGTCAGTCCCCAGTAATGTGCACGAGGAGTGCCGGGGCTTGTAGATACAAATGGTGCTAGTGGGCCTGCAGCGCTGGTTGCGCCACCCACAGAAGCGGCCTCGTAAGATGTGTCTCGGGTCCGCCATTGCAGACCCTGCGTCCAGTCTCGGACTGTCACGTTGACTGCGCAAGTGCCCACACTTGCCAGTCCCTAAACCTTCCCTAACCTTCTTATTAGTCACCCCTATAGTAGGCCTACGGGTAGGGTGCATTGTAAGCATAAGGTAGGACAAGCCTAGAGTGTGGCATGTCCTAGTAGTGAATTACCACCCTTTTTGTTCTTCATTATTGAAGGGCTACCTGTTCTCTTAGGCCAAGGTGAGCTGCCGGAATTATTACACGCTATAATCCCGGCAGGCTCAGGGAACACGGTAGCACGTCGAGTTTAGTATGCCTGAACTCAGAATCATAAAATACTTCCTTTGGTAAGGTTTATTTTAATATCCTGTGTTTGCAAATGCTACTTTTAGAAAGTTAGCCTTTGCTCGCCTAACTGTTTCAGCCCGCCTCTGCCAGGATGTGTATCTGCTGTCTGGGTTTGTGTGAGTGACAGGGCTGGGAGATTCCCGGGGACAGTCGGGGTTACCAGGTGGTGAATAGGGTGCTTACTCCAGGATGGGTGGGCGGAGTAGTCCGTGACTCTGAATAGGGTTGTGCTCCACCACCACAATGCTGGCTCCACCTCCTGCGGATGTCCCTGCCCTGCGCCCTGAAAGAAGACGGCAGAATCCTGTAAACAGAGTACTCCAAAACCGGGTTGTACTAGGCTCAGGCCCCCTGGCCTGCAAAGACAAAAGAAACGCAGTATAAATATAGGAGCTCCGCTCCTTACAAATCAGATCCAGTTTTGACCACGATGAACCGCTGCCTGACTAGAAGGACCAAGAGAAGCTGAAGGACGGAAACCAGTCTGTATCTTGTAAGACTGACCTGCAGTGGTGCCTTGCTGAGAATGGAGAGGAAAGGACCAGAGAGGACCTTGTAGACTTGTGCCTGAAACGATCTCCAAGGGCTTGATTTCGAGCTTGCCCCCTGACGGGAACCCCAGGACCATTGGGTTCTATTCTGCTTGTGCCCGTCTGCTGTTGGGCCTTAGTTCTTATTCCCTCGCCAGAGTTGTGACTCGGGTGCCTTCGTCCCTCCCAAGGTCGTGACAGCTCGGAGCCTGGTCGCCCCGCCGCAGAGAGTCCCGCTCATCCCTGAGCCGCTCTTCGCTTCAGTGCCGGGCCACCCGCTCTCCTGTCACCTTGCCTGCTAACGGAGCACGTTGTGCGCCTCTCATCTTCTCCAGCCGGAATCTGCACGGAGCACATTCCATAGCCTCGGACGGTCCGTACGTCGTAACGTACCCGACTGTCTCGCTTTGTCCTCCTGCATACCAAGGCTCGTGCCGCACCTCAAGAAAGGCCTCCCCGTACAGTGGTACTGGAAGCCTAGTGCTGCACCCGTCTGCCCGAGAACGCGACGCCCCTCACAGATCCACGAGTACGACCTGGCGTGCTAAGAAGTAGTACGTCCCGCAGCCCTGAACGGCGCCTCGCCCCGTGAGCTGCATCGACCCAGGATCGCCGCAACCCTCCACAGTCCTGCTCACCCGCCTCGCACCTCGAGGGGGCCCGAGCCGGAGAGATCCTCTGGAGAACCGTCAGCCTCATCCCGGGTCAGCCCTCACCAGTAGCTGCGCCTGAAATGCCTCGGACTTCCACAAGCAAGGTACACTTGAACTCCGTCTCGAGTTCATATCGGATCCAGGGTCCGCAACGTTCTGTTTTCCCTGTCATCATACCTTGCTGAACAACGAACATTAAAAGACTAATTGCCTATTGAAATCTGGTGGCATCAAATCGCTAAACGTTATACGGTCTTGTGTTAATCCTGCATTTGAATATACCTTTTATATAAAGCATTGGTATTTTTGATACAACCTTACGACTTGTGTCCATTTGTGGTGAGTCAGTGGGTTTACAGTGCGTGATCATAAATGCTTAACTTACTATCGCCCTGAGGATTAGCCTTATCTGCTCGCGCCACACTACCTAGAGGGTGAGCAGGGGTTTTTCGAAGAAGTAGTTCCCTTGCCCTGACTGGAAGCGAGGGTCCCTGTTTGTCACAAATACCTACCTGTGCCAACCAGAGACCTCCGGGTCCAATAGGCAGATTGTAATAAGCACATAGCTAAAAAACGTGTTGCATTTTATTTGACCTATTGCGCTTGAAAAGTCTTGTGCTTAAGAAAATATTAGCATATGGTAGGGTATTTTGCATATTGCAGTTCATAAAACACACCTGATTCATCATTCTGAGAAACACATTTATTTGTGAAGGGGGGCCCACAATGGGGTCGTCTGGTTTTCATTTCTTGCGCGTGTTCTTCACACACGTTCTGATTCACAGCACAGTGTCAGGTGTCAGCATCCTGATTTCTCGCAGTATATGTATGAGCCTTAAGAGCAATCAGAATGTATTTGAAGAAAAGGTATACATAGTACATTTCCTAATTTTAATTCAAAGTTCTGGAGTGTTAGAGGTTAATTGGTGTCAACGTGAGTAAACAGACACCGTAGGGTGACACAATGTATATCACAGCTATGCAGCTAGGCCTGTGTTTATTATTGGTATGAGGAGGCTTATGATAATAACTGTTTGAGTCGTCAGAGGTATCCCAATTATATTCTGTGCTTGTGGTCTCACATACCTTGCCAATCAGTAGACCCTTGAGCGGACTGTAATACCATAAGGAAACCAAATAATGTCTTTAATGGCATGTATGTACTAATAAACTGGGTTATGAACATAACTGTTTTCTAGTTACACATGTTCACTTAGTTTTATTAGAAAAACATGCTATATACACCCTCAATTAAAAATGCACATGTGTGTGCGTTCGGTATGTGTTTGTGTGTGTGTTTTGTGTCTCAGCATGCTGGGGACTTCTAGTTGTTATAGTGCAGCCATGTTTTTGCTTGTGCTAAGGCCCATAAAAAGAGGCCACATTGCACACACACTGACAGGCCTGGAGAAAGGGGTTGTGCTTACTAATGCCCTGCCATGAGCTGACCTGCATGTGAGCCAAGCAGACAGGCAGTTATAAAGCAACAAGACCATTATCAACTAGCACCAACAAACAATACCTTGTAGTTCTAGGTTCGGAAATGTAATAATTGAGAATAAGCAGATGTTTAATGAAAATATTCACAGGTATATTTCTTTTGAGCTGTATTTTTCCATTGCACCCACACTTGCATAGTTGCCAACATTTGAATAAAAATGTCAGGAACTCTTTGCAGCATAGCTATTAATTACTTACTAGAAAATGTATCGCTCCCAGTGCCCCAACGCTCCGCACACTTAACGTTCACTTTTGGCTCTTGTGAAAACAGGATTAGGAAAAGTACATCAAGATGTTGATAACATTTCAAAATAAAAACAGGAGTGCCATCTGCTGGATTCTTCACGTAAATACTCCATCAGAGGTTTTGGATACACACAGGGCAGATATCACGTTTTATTTTAATGTATTAAACTGAGCAATCTGCAAATCGAGGAAAGCTAAGTGATTCACCAATTATGAGCCAACACAGGGATGCCGTGACTGTCCCGGGATAGTGAACTACCTGGGACAGTCACCAACCTGCTCGGACTGTACCAGCAAAAATGGGACAGGTGGCAGCTATGCGCTCAATTCAATCTTCCAAAATAATGTATGTTAAAACACTGCCAAATAGCTCTAAATATATTTTAATTTGTTGTAACCGTACTGCTTACTTTCAAAAGCTGTCTGTGATCTGAAAACATTTCTTACAGACGAGCGCTTGAGTAGAGATAGGATGCTCTGTGCAGGCAGGGCTGGCTTTAGGGCAGTGCAACTGGTGCAGCCGCACTGGGCGCTGACATGTGGAGGGGGGGGGCTGTGTTTAGTAATAACTTATGATTGGGGAGATGAGGGCCACTTTTGCCTGGTGGTAGTGAGAAAATCCGAGGAGGCGGCATAGGTGTGAAGCCGCCAAAAATCATTGTTGCACTGGGTTCCCCTAGCGATAAAGCCAGCCCCGTGTGCAGGAGCCACTTCTTTCACTTTATCGAGCCCCATATTGACTCAGAAAAACAATATTTGTGAACGTGACCCAGCGAATGCTGCTGTCTTCTCAGGTCACATCAGATAGAGGTGAAAGGCACTTTATCAACAAAGGTGACAAAAGCGCTAGAAAGAGCTTAGCGGTGTGTTTGTGGACTGCAAGCGGTCAACAGGTCATCTGATACATGAGCCGTCCCTTACATCCTTATGGCCTACCAAGAGCCATATCAGATTGGCTTTCAGGGCAGAGATTAGCAGTCATTGTCACAGATACACTCAGCCTAACAGTAGTGCTGCAGAAGATGTGACTGTTAAGCAGGTCCAGCCTGGCCAACCTTAAACTCCGGCATGTTTCCAGGGGCGTGCTTTTACTACAGGAAGTGTCAGGGTTAGTGTAGTATCCTGCATTTGTTAATGGAATGTATTTTACACCTCCTGCTCAGCCAGTGCTTGTGCTGTGTGCTCTATAGAATGTTGGAGTCAGTCTTGATGTGCCTCGGAATGTTGTGACACAGGGAGGTTAATCAACAGTTGAGCATGGGCTGAGCAGCAGGCAGGCTGCTCCTGGTGGGGCTCCTCTTCACATCTCATCTACCTGTTGTATTGTAACTATTCAACGTGTTACCTGCGTGAATAAAAAATTGTTAACTACTACCTTTCTTGCGTGGACCTCCTTACTACATTTATTTGGCATAGACGGCAGGATACAAACCTGCGCAGGGAAACCCCAATGGATTTTACACTTTTACTCTCACACAGGGAGTATCTCATGGGATACTTTCCCATCACTACATTTACAGTATTTGACCTCTATACGGGGATTGTCCCTAGACGGGCTACCATTCATGGGTTTCAGTCCCATTTGCTGTCATTTACTTGAAATGTCAGGCTTCTTTCATTTTACATTGTTGTACATACAACACCATTCTCTTAATTATTTTATTATCATTATGACTGTCAGCAGCCCTGCTAGCGCCGCAAATTCTGGAGCATTTTCATTATTTTAAAGATTGTCTATATTTTAAACTGTGGCATTTCTATATTGTTACGTGTAGTGGGGGAATTTGTTTACTTCATAATTGTATCTGGGGCACTTTTTAAAACTGTTACCTGAACCAGGAGCATTTTTTAAAAACACTTACACTTCGCACTGTTCTTCTTTCGGAACCGACCCCGGTCCGCCGCGGCTGCTGTGCCGTTTGCGCGGAGGGCGGTTGCCCCCATTTCCCATACAATCCTTACTTACGGCAGGACGCGATCTAGTCGTCCGCCGGAGGGAGGGTACTTAGGCTGACATTCGGCGGTCGCGCAGCGGACTGTCAGCAGCCGTGCTAGCGCCGCAAATTCTGGAGCATTTTCATTATTTTAAAGATTGCCTATATTTTAAACTGTGGCATTTCTAATGTGTTACGTGTAGAGGGGGCATTTGTTTACTTCATAATTGTATCTGGGGCACTTTATAAAACTGTTATCTGAAACAGGGGCATTTTTTAAAAACACTTACACTTCGCTCTGTTCTTCTTTCTGATCCTACCCCGGTCCGCCGCGGCTGCTGTGCTGTTTGCGCGGAGGCTGGTTGCCGCCATTTCCCATACAATCCTTACTTCCGGCAGGTTGTCCGCCGGAGGTAGGGTACT
The DNA here is from genome assembly GCF_964261635.1 of Lissotriton helveticus. NCBI lineage: Eukaryota > Metazoa > Chordata > Amphibia > Caudata > Salamandridae > Lissotriton > Lissotriton helveticus. The sequence goes on along the minus strand of NC_136057.1, from coordinate 253,349,460 downwards.
TAGCCCCATATGCACCGGACGCGCAGCGGACGCGCCGCGGGCGTGCCTTAGGCAAGCCCGTCTGCGCCCTTCCGCGCCTGGCCCGCTGCCGGTTTGCACAAAAATAGGTTAGTTTACTCCACGGAGGATCTCCATGCTCTTAATCAGTTAAAAGAGAATTGTGAGATATGTCTTCCTAAAGCTAACTGTAGATGCCGTAGCTGTGGTTTTGCTTTCTCGACCTCAGACAACATTCAGGCATCTACCTTGCCTACCGTGGAGGGCAGCCGGCGATCCGAGTTTCTGCTGCAAGGAGGGCTCTTGAATGCACATTCACTGGGGAAACATAGATATGAAATATCCCAAGTAATCGAAAATATGAGGCTGGACATGCTTTTCATAAGAGAGACATGGGCTGATGTGGCTTCAGACCCTGATTTTATTACTACCACTCCAGATGGTAACAGCTTTGTTAAGATGGATAGGCCTTTGGGCAGGAGAGGAGGAGGAGTAGCAATTATATTTAGAGATTGCTACACCGTTACCGTCCATCCTGTTCAGCTCACTGGCTGCGGAGCTTTACATTTCACTGCTAAACTTAGTGCCAATTTCTCTTTTAAAGGTATCCTTATTTACCGGCCACCTGGGGCGATAGCCCTGTTTTTAAACAATCTGGACAAAATGCTTGAAACAGTGCTAGTTCATAAGGAATTTACCATCCTGGGCGATTTTAATTTTTATTTAGAGGATCCTACAAATAGAGAGACTGTTATGCTCCTGGATACCCTAAGTGCAGCAGGACTGGCTCAATTTGTTGGCGTTCCCACTCATGAAGCCGGGCACACGCTGGATGGGTTTTTCACTTCTTCTCACAGTCTTAAAGTTATAGATGGGTTTCCTCTGCCCTGGCCGGATCATTTACTTATTAATTTTACCCTCTCCATATTTTTTTATTTTTTTATTTTAGCGATTTGTATAGCGCCTGGTGACCCAAGGGCATCCCCGCGCTGTAAGGAGATTGTTTATCCTGTAAGGAGAGGGAGGGAGGAGGAACAATTATTTCGGGAATAGGTGCGTTTTCAGTTTTTTGCGAAAGGTCAGGTAGCTGGCTTCCAGTCTGAGGGTGCGTGGGAGGGAATTCCATCTCACGGCCTGTTCACCACAAGGATAATAAGGCTAGGCTTCAGGTTGTTCCTTGTAAAGCCTGGAGCAAAGTGGACAAAACTGCTCTTCGAACCAGACTGGCAGATACTGTTCCCTCAGGTTGTGCCAATGTGGACACAGCAGTCAACAATTATAATAGCTGGCTATCCTACGTCATTAGCATAGCTGTGCCTATCAAGCACATCTCGGGCAACTGGGCGGCGCCAACCGCTCCCTGGTTCTCTGATCTACTTTGTAATGAAAAACAAAAATGCCGTTGTATGGAACGCTGTTGGCGTTTGAACTATTACGACTCTGATAAACAGATTTATAGGACAGCCCTCAGGTCCTATAAAGCACTTGTGGTTACCGAGAAAAGCAAATATTTTAAATCTCAGATTGATTCTGCAAAATATTCCTCAAAAGAGTTGTTTGCAGTCATAAATAAACTAACGGTTCCCAAGGCTCTGAACAAATTAGGCAGTCAACAGTTTGTTGATGATATGGCGTCCAATTTTAAAAGCAAAGTGCTGCATATTGTTTGTAATTTTAAAAATGACGTAGGTGCTCAGTCGGTCCCTAATACGCAGGTGGCAGCTGCCGGCATGATCAAGTTTCCTGAGTTCTCTCCTGTCTCAATTGATACAGTGAGCCATCTTATTTTGGCCTCCAAATCAGGTTCTCCATCAGATCCGTGCTCGTCAGCCTTTTTAATGGAGCTAGTGGACCTGGTGAGTCCTGTATTAACGGACATTTTCAACTGAATGTTCTCCTTAGGCAGCTTTCCAATTATCTGGAAGGAGACCTCTGTGCTTCCGCTTCTCAAGAAACCTACCTTAGATGCATCCACAACATCGAATTATTGTCCCATTGCGCGTCTTCCTATTCCAGCAAGAATTGTGGATAAAATCATGAATGTCCAATTGACTCAGTTTATTGATGACAATGGGCTGTTGGATCATTCTCAGTTCGGCTTCCGTAAGGAACACTGTACTGAGAATGCCCTTATTAAGGCAACAGAAGAAATTAGAGCGGTAATGGACGGGGGAGGCACTGTAGCATTAATCTTGCTTGACTTCTCCGCCGCGTTCGACCCTGTTGATCATACTCTCCTGACCCACCAATTAAAATCCTTAGGTGTGGAAGGCATGGCATTGGCCTTGCTGGCTTCCTTTTTGCAGGAGAGGATATCAACGGTGTCGCTCGACGGGTTCAACTCGGAGCCTTATATGCTGCCTTGCGGTGTTCCGCAGGGAAGTTCCTTAAGTCCACTGTTGTTCAATGTCTATGTCACTGAACTTGCTTTGCTGATCAGAGATTATGGCTTCTCATTAACATCATATGCAGATAACTTTCAGATTGTGGTTGCTGCCCAAAAAACAGAGCTCCCCGGCTCTGCAATTTCCTAACTGCATGGCCGCCATTAACATCTGGATGAGTAGTGACTACCTTAAACTAAATTCTGAGAAGAAGGAAGTGCTGATTTTCGGCAATTTAAAACCTTCCTGGAGTAATCGTTGGTGGCCCGCAGAAATGGGCCTGCCGCCTATTCCAACAGCAAAGACAAGAAACCTTGGCCTTCTGATTGACAACAGATTGACGTTCATTCAACAATCCAATGCCATTGTGTCTGCGTCATACATCCTGATAAAAAAAATCGGGAAGGTACTTCCTTACGTCCCTGAGGAAACCAAGAAAGTGGTTATCACCTCCCTGATCCAGTCTAAGTTGGATTATTGTAACGGGCTCTATTTGAATGCCCGGAAACAATGTCTGAGGAAACTGCAGGCAGTTCAAAATTCAGCTGCCCACCTCTTGCTGAGCCTTCCCCGGCATGAATCCATCTCTGAAGAAATTCGGAAGCTGCACTGGCTTCCAGTCGGGCAACAGATTAAATTCAAGGAGCTTTGTGTGACTTTTAAGGCTTTGACAATGAAAGGCCCATTGTTCCTGCAGAAGCTTTTTAGGTGGTACCAGCCAGGTAGGTCACTTCGCTCCACAGGTGCTAAACTTACTAACAGTGCAGAAAATTCCGACCCTGCAGTGGGGAGGGCGGAGTTTTCATTAAGGCACTTCTAAGCTGTGGAACCTGCTGCCATTCGAGATCAGAAATGCTAGCTCTCTTTTGAGCTTTAGATAAAACTTGAAAACCTGGTTGTTTCAATTAAGGGAGCTGGTTGGGGTTCTGCTCATAGTTCTAGCGCCGAGACACCATTTCTGGTATTTGTGCGCTTTATAAATATCATTATCATTATCATTATCATTATCATGAAAGTGGGTGAAGTCGAATTATACTTATTTGTATTTTTATTCTTCTCTGTTTTTTAGACTTGTTCAGTGATCCATGTAATGTTCTACCTTTTCTCATCCTTGGTACCTGAACTATAGCTAACAATAGGGAGCTTAGAGGGATTATAAGGTCAACAGGTCGCCCTCCACTCAATATATGTTTTCACAAAAAAAGACCTAAAAATTACTTATTTTAGTGTTATACCATATGCTGCAAAACATTCGCAACTAACTCCTCTATTTTAATTAATGAGGTAGGGGGTACATCCACATTGTGCCATATTTAAAAATTGCCCAATCCCTTTGTATAAAACAACAGTTGTGAGACAACGAGTAACACACACCTCTATGTGCCAATTCAGACAAACGGAAAAAAGTGTGTGTGAGCGAGATGACACCTCACGGACGCACCACCAACGGGACCCTGGCAGGTACTCACCAGGATTGCCCTGATCTCATCATTGGTATCATCAAGCTCAAAAGAAAATGTGTCCAATAACAAACAAAGATTGTGTTTGTGAAGATGTGCAGTGAAGATGAAACTATGCACTTTGTTGTTATTCTACCTCTGCTTCTTGTCTTTCCCCTTTTGTAGTGTTTTTACAATTCATCCTTCAATCAATCAATCAATCAATCAATCAATCATTCAATCAGGGGTTTATAAAGCGCGCTACCAACTTATGAGGGTCTCAAGGCTCTGAGGGGGGGGGGTAGGGGTTCCGGATCAGTTAAAAAACAGGTCTAGAGGGCCTTCCTGAACGTTTGCAGGGTCGGGGAGCATCTGATGTTCACAGAGAGCTCAATTCAGGTTTTGGCTGTGATGTAGGAGAAAGCTCTCCCACCGGTTCTGTTTCTACGGATGCGGGGGACCTCTGCCAGAGCAAGGTCGGTGGAGCGAAGGTTTCTCTCAGGTATGTGGAAAGATAATCTCTTGTTGAGGTATTTGGGTCTGATGTTGTAGAGGGATTTTCAGGCGTGGGTGAGGAGTTTGAAGGTGACCCCCTTCTCGGCGGGGAGCCAGTGGAGGTCTCGTAGGTGTTGGGCCATGTGCTCGTGGCGTCCCGAGTACGAGTCTGGCTGCGGCGTTCTGGATGGTTTGGAGTTTGTGTAGAGGAGTTTTGTTGCTTTTGTAGAGTAGAGGGCACTGCCATAGACCAGTATGCTGGTTATGAGTATGTGTGTGACGGTCCTTCTGCAGTGAGGGGGATCCATCTTACTGAGGGTGCGAAGGCAGTTGAAACTAGTGGAGGCGATGGCGTTGATCTGGCAGTTCATGGAGAGGGAGGAGTCACGGCTGATGCTGAGGTTCCGCTCGTGGTCTAGAGGGGTGGGTGGGCTCCCGAGGGTCGAGGCCACCAGGTGTTGTCCCAGGCAGAGGTGCAGGGTCTGAGGATGAGGACCTCGGTTTTCTCTTAGTTCAGCTTCAGGCAGCTGTTCTTCATCCAGGCTGCCACATTCTTCATTCCTTCCTGGAAGCAGAGTCTGGTTTCTTCGGGTTTCTTTGTGAGTGAGAGGATGAGCTGGGTGTTGTCGGCATAGGATACAGTGCTGAGCCCATGTTGTCTGACCATGGCGGCGAGGGGGGCCATGTAAATGTTAAAGAGCGTGGGGCTGAGTGTTGATCCCTGGGGTACTCGCAGCTGATTTCCGTCGGTTTGGCGAGGAAGGGAGGGAGTTGGATCCTCTGGGTTCTGCCGGAGAGGAAGGATTTGATCCAGTTGAGGGCGTCTTCTTGTATTCCCGCATCGTGGAGTCTGGCTGCAGGTGTACAATGTGAGACGGTCTCGAACGCTGCGGAGAGGTCGAGAAGGATGAGGGCAGCGGTGTGTCCCTGATCAAGTAGCATGCGGATGTCATCGGTGGAGGCAAGGAGGGCAGCCTCGGTGCTGTGGTTGCTGCTGAAGCCAGACTGGGAGGCACCCAGGATGGAGTTCTCCTCTATGAAGGCGGTCAACTGGCCGTTTATGAGTCACTAGGTGACTTTAACTGCAAAGGGGAGGAGAGAGATGGGCCAGTAGTTTTTAAGGTCCGTTGGGTCAGCCGTTGGTTTCTTGAGGAGGGGTTTAACCTCTGCCCCATTTCCAGTCATCAGGGCAGAGGCCTGCTCGGAGGGAGGCGTTGATGGTGCATCCAGGTTCGGGTGCGATGGTGGCAGTGGCCCTGTGGAATATGTGCAGTGAGCAGAGGTCCGTTGTGGCTCCTGAGTGGGTTTATTTCATGGAAGCAGGGATGAGTTCAACAGTAGCGGGATCCCAGGACATGATGGTAGGCTTGTCGGTCGAGGTGGGTAGGGGGGTGGTGTTTGTGGTTGGTTCGTTGAAGTTGGCCTTGATCTTAAGATGGAAGTAGAAGGTGAGTTTGTTGCAGAGTTCCTGGAAGGTGTGATGTCCATGGCCTCGCAGGTGGGTGGCCTTGTTCAAGAGTACATCTTTCCCTCTCTTCTGCGGGTGTCTGGGTGTCAGTCTTGTGTCCAGTTTGCATTGTGCCTCATCTTTCCTTCCTTGCTTGCCTGCCTGGCCAGTGGGTAGGTGTGGGGTAGTCTTGGGTGCTTCTATGTCTCTCTCTTCTACTGGTTTCTTCTTCTGCATTTCACTGCCTCCTTCTTTCTATTTCAGTGTTGTAGTGGATGGGTTTTTCTATTTGTATACATACACTATCTGTATACTTACACTTTGCTGTCACGCCGTTGTTCCTCCTATGCATTCTGTTCTTTGTTTACTCTTGTTACATTTTATTCATAAATAGCACTTATTCTTCTGTTGTAAGAAAAAGGGGATATGTAGTATCCTGCATTTGTTAATGTAATGTATTTACACCTCCTGCTCTGCCAGTGCTTGTGCTGTGTGCTCTATAGAATGTTGGAGTCTTGATGTGCCTCGGAATGTTGGGACACAGAGAGGTGAAGCGACAGTTGTGCGTGGGCTGAGCAGCAGGCTGGCTGCTTCTGGTGGGGCTCCTCTTCACATCTCATCTACCTGTTGTATCGAAACTATTCATTATGTTACCTGCTTAAATAAAACATTGTTAACTACAACCTTCCTGCATGGACCTCCTTACTACAGTTGGACTGGGACATAAATTAGGCCTGAGTGCCAAAATAAAAGTAGAAGTGTTTTGCCAGGTTCAGCCTGCTTACAGGGAATCGTTGTTTTTTTTTTGTGTTTAAGAAATTTTTTATTAAGCATTAAAAAGAAATACAAAAGACATGTCATGAGAAATTAGAAACAAGTATCGATGAATATAATATCGAAAGACATCAGTTCAGAGGAATTTATATAAGGAAGAGAGAAAAAAGAGAAAAAGAAAAAAGAAAGAGAGGAGAGAAGAAAAGAGAAAGAAAGAAAGAAGAAAGCAAAAGAGAAGGAAAGAATGAAAGAGAGAGAGAAGAGAGAGTGAGGGTAACCAGAGGGATCATGTAGGAATAATAGCATGTAGTAAAGGAGAAGGATTAGAGGAAAGATAGGAAGTGAAGGGAAGCCATAACAGATCGGATTTAATTTTCAGAGGAACAGAGGTGGAGGAAGCAATAGAAATTCTGTGTTCATCACAAATGTAGTTCCACCATGTGTGGACAGAGAGTTTAGAATTGTCTTTCCAACACGATAAAATAACTTTAAGTGCAAGGGCAATAAATAGGTCTAACAATTTAGCTGAAGAGGGTGTGACAATATTAATATCAGCAGATAAAGAACCTAAAAATATGTGTATAAAAGATAACGGGGAAGAAATAGATAACATTTTCATACAAATATTCCAAACATCAGTCCAAAAAGATAAAACAGGGGAACAGTCATATAGTTGATGTCTTAGGGTACCTGGAACTGTGGAACAAGACCAACATAAAGGAGAAGAAGTAGGAGAGAATTTATGAATGGTAACCGGGGTAATAACAACTCTATGATATATAAAAAGCAAGGATTGGGTAATGCGTGCAGCAACGGAGACTCTAAAAATCCTAGACCATAAACGATCCCACAGTACAGTATCGAAGGAGACAGCAAGATCAGTCTCCCAAACGGTCTCCACTGTAGATTTAGAGCGAACAGAAGTATTGGATAGTAAAAGTGAATATACAAGAGCAGCTTTAGGAAGTTGAGTAGAAAATAAAGGATAAAGTGGAGTGACAGGAGTGAAGGAAGAAAAAGATTCGGAAGAAGAAGGTAGAGAAGACAAGTGAGATTGAATAGCAGATATTATAATAGTATATTCAGAGTGAAATGAGGATGGTAAATTAAACATGTTTTGCAGTACTGGAAAGGAAGAAAGGGAGGAATCAAGAAAAAATTGATGAACAAATAGTATATCCTTTTCCTTCCAATGTTTAAAATAGAACGATTTACCTTTATATCTAAGAATTTTGTTATACCAAACCACAGAGGATAAAAAACATTGCAAGGGGGAGAGGGGAGAGGAAAAAACATTTTGTAATAGAGATTGGGAATATTTCAAAATGGGATATTTGGATATAAAGGTACAATTTGACATAAAGGTAATATGTTGAAAGGAGAAATCTTTCAGAAGAGAGCGTTCCAGAAGAACCCACTTAGGGACAGGAGTAACAAGGAAATCATAAGCCAAGGAGAAGGATTGTTTGATTAAGAAGGCAGAGTGGTATGAGCTAAAATCAGGGAATCGAACACCACCTTCATTTTTAGGTCGGGTCAACTTATGTAAACCAATGCGAGGATGTTTATTATTCCACAGAAATTTTGTACATACAGAATTAATACGAGAAAAGAAGGATTTGGGAATTTTGAAAGGGAGCATGGAAACTGTGTATAAAACATGTGGGGTAATCATCATTTTGATAGTGTCCAATCTGCCCCACCAGGACAGAAATAAGGGGGACCAAATTTGAAGAAGAGATTGAATTTTGCCAATCAGGGAGTCAAAGGTCAATTTAAGGGTATCCCTCAGAGAAGAAGAAAACAATATACCAAGGTACTTAATTTTAGTTGGGCACCATGCAAAATCAGTGTTACTAAACATGTATTGAAAACAAAGTGAGTTAAGGGGCAGGACTTCCGTTTTGGATAAATTAAGCTTATAACCTGATATGGAGGAATACAACTGAACTTCATTTAAAAAAGGTGGAAGGGAAGATTCCGGATTAGACATGTAAATGAGGACATCATCAGCATACGCAGACAATTTAGTTTCAACAGAGGAAAATTTTATACCAGTAATATCGGGGTTGGAACAAATGCGCTCTAAAAAGGGCTCAAGCCATAAAATAAATAATAAAGGGGAAAGGGGACAACCTTGTCTTGTGCCTCTAGTCAGTGAAAAGAATCAGGAAAATTGGTTGTTGACAAAAATACTGGCATGGGGGGATGAGTAAAGAAGCTTAACCAAGGATATACATTTCGGACCAAAACCAAACCAATGGAGAGTACGGAACATACATTGCCAATTAATACGATCGAAAGCTTTCTCAGCATCCAGGGAAAGGGCTGCCAAGGGGGTTTTGACAGTTTTACTATGAGCAAGAACATTGGAAAAGAGACGAGCATTATCAGCAGCAAGTCTACCCTTAACAAATCCCACCTGATCAGTTTTGATTAAGCGAGGGATAATGGAATCAAGGCGAGAAGCAAGGATTTTAGCGAAAATCTTACAATCATAATTAATTAAATATATGGGGCGGTAATTTTTACATTGTGAGTGATCCTTATCAGGTTTGGGAATGATTACAATGAGGGCATCCAAAAAGGACCCAGAGGCCTTAGCCTCAGAAATAAAGGAATTAAATAACTGGAGGAGTTTAGGGGCAAAAAAGGAATGGAAGGAGGAATAAAACTCGACAGGCAAACCATCGGGACCAGGGGCTTTTGATTTTTTGAGAGAGTGGATGGCTGTATTAATTTCCTGAAGAGCAATGTCACATTCCAAGGAAGAGAAGTCCACCGGAAGGGAAGGAGGGGAAGGAAGACCTTCAAAAAACGTTGATAAGTTTGCATCAGAGGGGTGTGTATCATCAGAGTAAAGGGTTTGATAATAATTGTGAAAGACTTCAGCAATGTCTTCATCGGAGGTAGCCAATTTATTAAGATTATCATTAAAGATGGGACCAACAGCTTTGCGTTCTGATTTTATTTTCAAATAATTGGCCAGCATTTTCCCTGCTTTGTTCTGGCCACCATGAAATTTAGATTTTATTTTAAGGAGGGTGTGGCAAGCTTCATTAGTGATAATTTTGTTGAGTTCTGTTTTGGCAAGAATCAAGTCCTGAAGGGCAGAGGAGGATTTAGAAGTAAAATATGTGTGTTCAAGGTTTTTAATCTGTTTAAGTTGATCTTCATACTTTTGTTTATTGAGCTTCTTTTTTGTAGAAACATAAGAAATCGTAAAAGCTCGAAAGGAGGCTTTAAAAGCATCCCAGGTGATGGGAATTAAGGTATCAGAGGGCTTATTAAAGGAAAAGTATTTGTTGAAAAACTCTGTACATTTCTTCATGAAAGTGGTATCGGACAAAAGAAAAGAATTGAATTTCCACCGGCTGAATTTAGAGGAGGTAAGGGAGATATCTAGGGTAGTGTATACAGGAGCATGATCAGAGATAAAAATAGAACCAATAACAGATTTTTGGATGGAGGGGAGAAGAGACTTACTAACCATAATATAATCAATTCTCGAACGCGTGTGATGAACATTAGAAAAAAAAGTATATTCCAATAAATCAGGGTTACACATTTTCCAGGAATAATATAAAGGACGAGAGGCAATGGCAGACTGAAAACACTTATGAGATTTGTCAGGTTGAAATTTACTAGAGGACAGTCGGTCTGAAAAAGGATCTAGCCATTGGTTAAAATCACCAGCTACTATAAAATCAGGGCAATCTATGGAAGCAATGAGCACTTTGATATCTTTCCAAAATTTTGGGTCTGGGCGAACAGGGCCATAAATATTCAATAAAACCATCGTCTTGTTGTGTATAACAACCTTTGCCATTGCCCAACGTCCTTCACTATCATTTTGAGAGGAAATGATTTGAACATTTAAAGCTTTATGGAACAATATAGCGACCCCTCCTTTTTTGTGAACAGCAGGAGAAAACACAACCTGACCCACCCAATGTCTCTTAAGCTTAAGCGATTCAACGTCTGAGCAATGCGTTTCTTGAAGGAAAACAACCTGTGAATGAAATTTGGTTAAATGTGACAATACCTTCTGACGCTTGACAGGATGACCAAGACCACGAACATTCCAGGAAACAAAATTACACATGTTGGGAGGAGGGAGGGATGGGCGACAATTGGAGGCGACACATGGCAAGGAAAGCACTATAAAAGGGGAGACAAAAAATATCAGTGAAACAGTGGATTCGTAGGACGCTCACGATTAGAAAAGCAACAGGAGTTAAAAAATGAGGAGGAATTAATCGGACGAGAAGGGAAAAAAGTAGAGACCACTGAGAAAGTGAGAAAAGAGAAAAATAAGAAAGATAGGCAAAGATAGAGAGAAAAAAGGGAACAGATCAAGGCACGAAGGCTTGATCTGAGAAAAAGAGAGCAACCAAAACATGTGAGGCAAGGGTACACCAGAGAGAGGACATGACCCACGAGCACTCAAGAGACGGACAATATGAAAAGGAAAAACACAAGGATGTGAGGGAAGAATCTGACGAAAGTAGAAAGGAAGATAAAATTAAGAGAGGTCAGATAGAATAGAACAATGGAAATGAAAAGGAAGAACAAAGAAATACATAAAAGCATTAGCTAGCAGTGTCCATTGTAGAAGGAGAGACACTTAGGAGATAGTCACGAAGTTTCTGTGGATCGTCATAGGATCTGGTACGACCGTTGTGTGTGATCTTGCAGAAGCAGGGATGTAAGATTCCATACTGAATGTTCAGCTGTCGCATCATGGGACGGAGGTTCAGGAATTCTTTACGCCGAGCATTTGTAGCAGATGAAAGATCCTGTGAAATGGAAATGTTATGACCAGACCACTGGAGACGACGTTTGGCCCTGGCAGCCTTCAAGACAGCCATTAACTCTGTGAACTCCAAGAACAGCATGATGATGCCACGTGGTTTGGAGGCAGTAGACGTGATGCGGCCAAGGCGATGCGCTCGCTGGATGTTGAGGGGATGTGACAATGGTTGGAGTTCCAAAAGTTCCTGGAGAAATTTCCGAATAAAGGAGACCATGTCAGCCCCCTCCAAATTTTCCGGAACACCGTAAACACGTAGATTATTACGTCTATTGCGATTTTCCAAATCTTCGGTGTGCAGCTTGAGCTTGTGGATCTCTTGTTCCAATAGTGGAATCTTAGTTGAAAGGTCTTGGACATCGGTCATGCGCTGTTCTAAATTCAAAACTTTATTTTCCATAACCACCCAGCGCTCCTCAATCTGTTGAAGTTTAGCATTAGTAGCAGACATAAAAGGTTGAAGACCACGCACCTCTTCGAGGATGGAATCAAGTACTGGATTAGTCGAAGAGTTAATGGGGGAGGGCGGGTCATTTTTAGGTCTTTTAGGCTTTGTTCCGGTCTGCGACAACTTCGGCGAGGTAGAGACATTCGCCATGGTACAGGATACAAGAAGCAGATATGAAGTAGAGATGTACCACCGTGAGAAGCAGAGTCCAGAAAAATTGTAATGCTGGAACTGGTTTAGAGATGCACTATGACAACGGGGACAAACAACGTGTGGCAAATATAAGGCGAAGAAAAAAGGAATCGCCAAACAAGCGCACTATACTTCAGTGCGGAGTCAACAAAAAGCCACACAGCACCGTGGGAAAGGTATCAACTATGACCAGTACATGGACAAGGTGGTACAGCACAGCAGTATAGTAAGGTGTCAGACCGGAGGAAAATACGAAGTAAAAGCCGGAACACAATATGGTCAGTATTGGCAAGTATAGGTACAGTAATGTCAAAATGCAGGAGGCAGATGGGTATGGGAGACCAGGAGGTCAAATGTCACGAAAAGACGATGAGGCAATCACCACAAAGCTCACATTTAGAAGTAGAAACATCGCCGTCAGGAGACTCAAAATGGCGGCCGTTTTTCCTCATGGAAACAGGTTCGCAGCAGGCATAAGTAGGTAAAGCGGACACAGTAGAAAGAAACTCCACACAGTCAGCAGAGAGAGTAGCACCATACTATTATATCCAGAACGAGCTAATGCTGGAGCGAAGAAGTGGGGATTGAAGAAGCGATGAAGAGAGACATTCACATAGTCGGTAAACAAAATGGCGGCCGTCCGTGGTGTAAAGGACAGAGAAAAGTTACCGTTGTGAATATGCGGTGAAATGTCACTTAAAGAGGCTGCACAGGCGCTCCATTGTAGACTATCCACCTTCCGACACTGTTATACACCAGAAAAGCCGTCCGAAAAACGGCAGGAAGGGTCCTCACGGCATCCGCGGAGCAGTCCGTAGCGGAGCTCACGGGAGAGACGTCCTCTGCAGATGGCGCGCAAGCCACGCCCCCAGGGAATCGTTGTTTTAATATCAAGAGAAAGTAACAGTAAAAACAGGCCTTGCAAACCATAGAAGAAGCCCACAAACTGTTAAAACACATGCCTGCACAATGATCTGTGAGACCAGCATGTCACATACTGCCTGATAGCCCTATAAGTCAGTCCGACCCTGAGAAGGGTTGACGTGAGGTACAGGCCCCATTAGCCTGATTCCACTTACAGCATCCTGCAATGTGCTGCTTTGGTTTGAACATTTGGTTTTTAATATGGCCCTGTGGATTAGGGTGCTTGGCGACTTTAACACAAGTAGGGACCTTAGAGAGGAGCACTTAGAGAGACTGTGAACTCGGCATACTTTTTTACACACTGATTGATGCATGACACCTGTCTTTTGTGAGCAATGTAAATAATATAATTTGTGATGCTCAATCTACTGACTTTGGAAGGATGAAAGTCTGCTTTGGCAGGATTTGATTTGAATTCACAACTGCTGGTTCATTGCAATGGAAAGTAGTGAGGGAGCAACTCACTAAGACTTAAAGCATACTTCAAAGGCCACATTTATTTATTGACTGCATCATAGCCAATTACACTTGTTGAATACTCCACAGTAACTGCATTTATTGTCGACAGAGAGCTGCATTTCTTAAATGCACCTTTCGGAAATGCATTTGTTAAATGTTCTGTGTGTCTTCCTTTTAATGCCTGCACCATGCTGTACTGCATTTTTGGAGGCACCAATTAGTCTACAGTAATGACTGCAACAGAATCCAGGATCCCATGAACTATTGACATTAAGCAGCTGCTCTCATACCACAGACCTTGCCCTCCCCTAATCCAGACTATGAAAGTACTGGAATGCTTCTTGGGTACCTTTTAAGAGTGCAGGATGACTAATGTGCCGGCGTGAGTGCACTGAACTCTCTGTGAGTGCATGGTGAGAAGTGTACCTGTATGAGTTCAGGTTGTGCAGTGTACCTGTGCAAGGGAAGTGTTGTATCTGTGAAAGAGCAGAGTGAGCAGCGTGCAGGGTGAATGATCTATGTCAATGATGTGTCTTTGCAAATGCAAAGTGAGTTGTGTGCCGGTGTGACTGTGGGGCGAGCTGTGTGTCTGTGGGAGTACAGGGTATGCTGTGTAAGTGTGCGGAGAGCAGTGTTGCTGTGTGAGAGCAGGGTGAGCTTCGCACCTAGTTGAGGGCAGAGACAGATGTGTCTGTCAAAGTGCAGGGTGAGACTTGGGTCTGTGTGTGCAAGGTAGTGCATGCAGAAGGGTAACTTTTGAATCCTTTAAAAAAAAATTATTCGGCAAAAATGCACAATTTGCATCCAGGTGAAAGAGCAACCCACACACCTCCTTGTTCAATTTAGTCTTGCTTGCTTCATTAGATAACACGTTATCTTCAGGTCGAACCATTTCGCCACACCACTTTTGAAATCCACCTGCCGCCACTGGGTATGACATGGGGTAGTGTTTAGCTATTATGGGGAGATTGGCTTACTGCACGTGCACAGCCTTTCATTTAGCAGTTCTCTGGAATATTCATTTTCTGATATAACAGACTCAGGGGCACGTGCATGAAAATGTATTTTGCGATTACCAATTAGTGATTGTTTTTTAAATCTCTATTTGGTAACCACGAAATGCAATACAACAAAACAAACAGCAATTAGCGATTCTCTAATTGCGATTCCTTAAGAATCATAAACGTAATAAGGGATTTGCTGTTTGCAATTGCAACTCCATTTTTTTCTATGGGCCTCAAGGCCCATAGGGTAGAATGGTCTTGCATTTCCTAAATTGCGATTACCAAATTGGTAATTGCAAATTAGGTCATGCAAAGGCAGGGATGTCTGGGGGCCTACGGCCCCCCTGAGGCGCGCCTAACAAAACAAAATGCACATGTAAGGCACACACATGCCTAGGGCATGTGTGCTCTTCATGACACTTTGAAAAAAGCAGTTTTGTGCATTTTTCAAAGTATGCACATGGTTACCATCAACTTGCAGTTGTTGGTAATTAGCGTTAAGGAAATGCTTCTTGCATGTGTATTAGGGAATCTCAAGTTGCTATTCCTTATTTGCACAAGATTGCGATTCCCTAAATTGCAAGTAAAAAAACTTGCATGCATTAGAAAAGGTCATTTTGCAATCGCAAACGGACGATTGTTGCGAATCGCACTGTTTGCGATTGCAAAATAGCTTGATGCATGTGCCCCTCTGTGGTTCGTGATCATATTCCTCTTTACCCAAGAAAAGTAAGAGAGCTGAGAAAGCTGATGTCGGGGTTGTTTTGGAGAGACTGGTCATTTTGAAACACAGAATGACTGTGGGCAGAGATACAGCATAGAACACTTTTATACAGATGTGCCTATATCCGGAGACTATGTTGATTTCTCTCTCTCCTCTTGAACTTAATGGGAACATTTGTAAAGGAAGTTTTTGCCTGAAATGTTGAAGCATATTAAGAATAAATGGGGTTTCCTGTTGACGAGAATCCTAGTCCTTCTGAGAATACTGTTTTACGGTGGTTTAAAAGATCCCTATGCATTGATATACCTATTCAGGATTATGTGAAGGAGGTAATTTTAAATGAATGTAAGTTTCCAGCTAAAATTAACCTTCATAGGTTTATGGCAAAGTTTTATCCATTAGAGAATATGGAAGAGAAACTGTCTGACTTAATACATATAAACTCGGTGATGGGAAGCCTGGTTGGGAGGTCCTTCATGCAGAAGAAACCATTTTAAAGGACCCAGCAGAAAAGAAGGTGGATGCGGCCCATAAAAAGTTGTATTTTGGATCTTATCTGGCCTTACGATAAGGATCTTATCTGACCTTATAGGGCTCCATATAGCCCCAAAAGTATGTGGGGGCTATACATCTCAGTCAATATTTGCTCACTTAAATATCTCTTTAAAGACTTCTAGGAGTTTTGGGATTGTACAGAATAGCTGGAGGTGGTAGTGCAAAAGGTGGAATTTCTTTTGGATATTTCATTTGATACTGTTCGAGTTTCAGCCTTGGCATGTGGTTCTAGTTCAGATTTGGCACAAAGGTCAACTGCATCAAAAGCATTCCTTTTCCTTCTGAAAGCACAGTTCTAAAATGTTTGAATCATCATTCAAGCACAAAGGATCTTTCAGTCAACCCCAAGAAAACATAATTTTGACAGCGTTTCACAGAAAGCAAGGCCAGGACAGTGGCAACAAAGATCAATGTCACTGACTGTGCTGTGTTCCATAAAGAGGACGGATGGTAAAGCCTTGCAAGAAGGAGGAAGAATTAATCCGTTTTTGGAGATATGGGAAAAGTCTAGCATGAATTTATGGGTCCTGGATGTTGCAGAACATAGATATCAAAAGCAAATTGTGTCTCTATTGTTAGATTTGGGGATGTTTCCTTCACCTTCAAGTCATACTCCAGAATAGGAAGTGAGGCTAATTAACAATGCACTCTCTACTGAGAAAAAAAGTGAATGTCCAAGTGCTAAGTACCATGGGCCTTATTTATGAAGGACTTGCGCCGCCGGTGCGTCACTTTTTCCCATGTTAAAAGTGATGCACCGGCGGCGCAAGTCCTTCATAAATGAGGGTCCATGTCTTTTTTTCAGAGGTAATAGTCTGCTCCACCTGGGACAAACCTTACATTCAATGTGACACTGTGCAACAGCGGTTGGATACTTTTTGAAGTTGGTCTTTTTGAAGATATCTAGCAAACTATCTTTTGGTGCCCAAACAACAACACAAGTACACATTCAAAGTCTCCCAGGCCTAATTAGAGCACTTTAAGGCTGTGAGAATATGAGGTCAGGACTGCTTTGCATATGGCTGGGTCTGAACTGGGGTGGTGAAGTGAGCTAAAGAAGGATGATGAATTCAATTCAGATCTGTGACTGGGGAGTGAGTGGCTGAAAAGTTTCAGTGCTCCGTCCATCAGCTCCTTGT
Source organism: Lissotriton helveticus (assembly GCF_964261635.1). Taxonomy (NCBI): domain Eukaryota; kingdom Metazoa; phylum Chordata; class Amphibia; order Caudata; family Salamandridae; genus Lissotriton; species Lissotriton helveticus. The sequence goes on along the minus strand of NC_136057.1, from coordinate 253,332,666 downwards.
ATTTGCATCGTTTTCCCTCAGTTGGCAGGGTATGCCCAGACGTGGGTTTCTTACTCACTTTGCCAATGGATTCATGCTAGCCTGGCTGATGAAGGCTGTTAACTTGAAACCGGTCCCAAGATGTTTGTTTCATGTCCAGGGAAGACCTGGCTTGGCAGTTCTGGCTGGACTGTTCCCATAAGGAACAGGATCAACACTGATTTCCATATGGCTGGGTTTGAAATTGGCTGGCAAAGTGAGCTAATCAATCAATCATTCAGGGAATTTTGAAGCGCGCTACTCACCTGTGAGGGTCTCAAGTCAGAGGGGGCATAAGCTCCGGTTAGTCAAAAAAACAGGTCTTGAGGGTCTTCCTGAAGATGTGTCGTATGGGGGAGCTTGTTCCAGGTCTTGGCCACGATGTAGGAGAAGGCTCCTCCACCTATTCTTGCTCTGCGGATGCACAACGGTTCTGCGAGGGCAAGGTAGGCAGATTGGAGGTTTCTCTTGGGTACGTGGAAGGAGATTCTAGTGTTAAGATATGAGGGTCTGGTGTTGTGGAGGCATTTGTAGGTGTGAGTGAGTATCTCGAAAGTTACTCTTTTCCTGACGTGGAGCCAGTGGAGGTTTTGCAGTTGTTGGGTGATGTGTTTGTGTAAATGGATGGTGAAGACGAGTCTGGCTGCAGTGTTCTGTATGGTTCGGAGTTTGTGGAGCACTGACTTGTTGATGCCGGTGTAGAGGGACTTTTCATAGTCCAGTCTGCTGGTTATGAGTGCATGGGTGATGGTTTTCCGTGATTCGGGGGGGGATGCATTGCAATGTCTTCCGAATGATGCAGTGGGTGTTGAAACAGGTGGAGGAGATGGCATTGACCTGTCGGGTCATGGAGAGGGAGGAGTTGACTACAATGCCATGCTTCTGGGTGTGGTCCGTGGAGGTGGGGGGCTGCAGAGGGCAGTGGGCCACCAGGTGTTGTCCCATGCAGAGGGAGAGGGTCCGAGGATGAGGACCTCTGTCTTCTCCAAGTTGAGCTACTGTAGTTGCTGCTCATCCAGGATGCAACGTCCTTCATTCCTTCCTGGAAGTTGAGTATGGTGGTGATGGGGTCTTTGATGAGGGAGAGGATGAGCTGGGTGTCGTCGGCGTAGGATACAATGCTGAGTCTGACGACGGCTGCAAGGGGGGCTATGTAGATGTTGAAGAATGTAGGGCTGAGTAACGATCCTTGGGGTACTCTGCAGTTGGTGTCTGTGGGTTTGGAGAGGAAGGTTTGAAGACTGATTCTTTGCGTTCTGCCTATGAGGAAGGAGTAGAGCCAGTCGAGGGTGGTTCCCAGTTTGCCAGCATCGTGGAGTCCGGCGGTAAGTTTGCGGTGGGAGACGGAGTCGAAGGCTGCAGAGAGGTCGAGTAGGATCAGGGCTGAGGTGTATCCTTGGTCGAGGAGGCTGCAGAAGTCGTCTGTAGTTGTGACTAGAGCTGTCTCAGTGCTGTGGTTGCTGCAGAGTTTGGATTTGGAGGGGTTGAGGATGGAGTTCTCTTCAATGAATTTCATTAGTTTGATGTCTGTGAAGTTATTTGGCTGCGAGGTTGATGTTAGTCGAGGTAGGGGGCATCGCTGTTGAGGGTTGTGTTGAGCTGCTCCTCTGTGATCGTGCTCCCATTCCTTCACGGAGGGCGTGGTGCAGGTTTGGGGCGGTGGTTTTGTTGATGTGGAAGTGTATGTAGTGGTGGTCCATCCAGGAGGGTTATGTGGTGTGGCTGAAATGGTTGCTGTTACCTCCTGCGAAGATGGAGTTGAGGATGTGTCCTGCCTTGTGGGTGGGACTGGTGATGAGTTGTTTATGTCCGAGGTTGGCAAGGTGGTTCAGGAGGGTGGTAGAGTTGGGGTCACTGAGGTTGTCAAGGTGGAAACTGTGGTCTCCGATGAGTATGTAGTCCATGGAGGCGATGGTGTGGTACGCGCTGAGGTCAGCGATGGCAGTGGTGAGCGAGGTTCGAGGACCGGGAGGTTGGTAGGCAAGGGTGCCTTGTAGGGTTTTCCTGGGGCGGGTCTGGATCTGGAAATGGAGGTGTTCGGGGTGGGCATGCTGTCGCTCGAGCTGGAGTGGTGAGTCGGAGGGAGTTCTTGTGTGCAATGGCAAGTCCTCCTCCTGAGCGTTTGGGGCGGTCCTTACTCTGGATTTGTATCCATCAGGGATGGCGGTTGTGATGTCAGGGCTGATGTGGGATTGATCCACGTTTCCATGAAGAAGGCGACATCTGGTGCGAGGGTGTTGATGGAGTCCAAGATCAACCAGGCTTGTCTGTGTAGAGAGCACACGTTGAGGAGGAATATAAAAAAAACCTGTGAGAGTGAGATGAAAAGTTAGGAGTGTAGGATGAAAGACAATAAATGAGGCATAAGCAGGAATCAAAACTAGACAGCCCCGATATTTAAAAACCCAATGTTTGTCAATACCAGCATTGGGCTTCTGAGAAAAAACTTTGGACCACAGACACTTACTCATTTACGAATTAAGCACCAGGCACTTTTTAAACTTCATTTTTAAACATTGTAATATTTTCTGCTTTTATGGATCAATTCTGTTTATTTGAGTTACAACATATCCTAAGCAGTCATCGTACACAGCTTTCTTCCACCTACCCACTTGTGGTGTTTCAAAAACTGCTTCTCAGGGTAATAAGAAATTGGCAGACAAATCTGGAATATCAAAGTACAAGTTTATTAAACTTACATGAGGTGAGGCTGCGTCACACAATAGCCGCAGCCACTGTAGGAGGCAGTCTGCCAGTTTCAGAAAGCTTCAGCGTTATATACATTTCAGAATCACATAGGAACACAAAGAAAGGGGGCAGTCCTGACTCATGTGAACACACAAAACTACCTAATATGGACATGTAAGATCTGCTTGCTCAGCCAAGTGGGAGGAACTAACAGCTTCAGCACGAAGTGAACACATTCCTATTTGAGGCTAATTAGTAACAGATGCAGACCCTACCGGGCACTTCTGAGCATGCGTTAAAGTGGAGGAGGCTAAACATATCCTGTTACTGGGCAGACTTCAGGCGCAGCTAACAGAAAGGTAGGACAAAGCACATGGTGAGCACATGGCAGCTAAGATGGCTGCCAGAAATACAAAATGGCTTCTATAAAGCGGACAAGATAACTTCTAAATCCAAGATGGCTTCTGCTAACGCTAATCCATTAATGCCAAAATACAACAGACGCCCGTTTTAGCGTTAGCTGAAGACATTAGAACAATCCAGTAGGAACATAAAACAGGTGTGCTCATTAGCTCGCATAAATGTATCACTTTCCTAATACATTGTAAGGTAAGCATTTTCCATTCTAAACATTTCATTAAGGCATGAGCAGGAATTCAAAAGAACGGGACATTAGATCATAAACTATTCAGACAGTAAGAGAAAGTAGCGACCACTTATTACAGAGAAAATTTGCATTTTCACAACCCTAAGCAAAAGCAAATCCTAAAATCTTTCAGAAAACACTATATACTCAGGTGAAACCGTGGCAATCCTTCAATGTTCTCAGGTTGAAATAAGAATACTTTTTCTTAAAGAATAAACTTCACTCTACCTTTACTAAACGCAATACTACTCTAAAACACTATCAAAATCAGTTCCTCAGCACCCAATTGTCACAACTACAACTGTACCCAGAATCATTTCAAAGTCTCTCTGGCAGATTTCTATTTTCCATTGAATCTCCTTCCATTGTTTCATTGGACCTCTTGATTCAGGCTGTCCATGAAGATGGTGTTTTTCAGTGTCCGTTGGAGTGCCCTCCTGGCAAACACTCACAGCTCACTCGAAAGTCTCAATGTCTCAAGGCATGGCACTCATCTCTCTCCTTTGTGGCAGACACTACAGACAGTGTGCTCTTCATGTATCATGAGCACAGATCATCTTGTGCAAACTCAAGGGGAGAACAAAGGCAACAAACTGCAACACTTTCAGGCTCCAACACTTCCACTCAGTGTCAGAGAATGCTCAGGCTGCTCTTTCATAGATACTACACATGTAGTGCCTTCTTCCAATTCTTAGACCTTCCGGTGAAATGCCATTACGTTGGAGCAAAACGAAAAGGGGAGTGGCCAAAAACTCAGGCCAAAGGGGATCAGGGGACCGCGCGCTGTCAGAGGTTCAAGCACATGACAGTTGAGCAAACTGAACAAATTGGATGACAACCCTGTTATCAAGCAACAGGGATCCTTTGCATCTTTGAAACTAGCTCCTCTTTCTTTTCTTTTTCTTTTTCTTTCACCGCTGGTTGATGATGCAAACAAAATGATTTCGGAGTGACCATTTAACTTGGTGGCGATCACTCATTCAACTTTGCTGCTTTCTCTGGGTGCTGGGACTGCAAACCAATACTTCCTGCTTTCATCTAGCTGTCAATAATGGGAGTTAGGATTCATCTTGGTCATTTGTTCTGCAGGGTATCACTACTCTCCCTTTGACTCTGGAATATCCTGCAGAACCTAATGATATAGGAAGTAACACAATCATTAGTTTCCTCCAATTGAGTGCAAAAAACAGTTCAATATTTAGCAAAAGGCTGCAAACAGGTTGCCTGCAATCTTCAAAAGTGTGGCCATATACCATGTGACTATCATGATCTAAAATACTCCGTCATTCTCATAAAATACAAACACAAAACAGTGACTCTAATTTCTGTAATTGGATTTTCAATATGAGAGCATATCCGCTACCATCTAAGGGTAGATAGCTACATGAAGAATCTATGTGAGTGGATGTCCTCACACATAATACATAATGACATTTTCTAATGGGGTAAAAACATTTTTTTTTCTCTTAATCATTACACATGGGTGTTCCTAAATCTTTTATCTAGAACATCTCAAAAATCAAAATCACACAATGCCTTTTATCAGGGACATGTAGACAAAGGCTAATTATCAAAATGTGGGAACAAAAGAACTAGGAACTGAAGAATCCTAGTGTTTCCATTATAAAAACACATCTGGTCTATCAAAAATTAAAGCAGCAGGATTACTAAATGTATAGTGTCTCCTATTGAGGTGGAAAACTTATCTTGCTATAATATTAAATCAGTTTATCAGACTATCACTATCTTATCAGTCAGACTGGAAAACATCAAGAAATAGGCCTAAAGAAAATTCCTAAAAATCAGTGTGGTCATACAAAAGAGAATTATACATAATATGGTGGTGGTCTCTAATATCGTTGCATTCTAGGATTGTTAACCTGAACAAAGGAATACAGAAAAAAGAAATAGAAGTAGGACACGGCTAAAATCCTCAATAACTATGCACAATGTAACATCAGGGGAGAGGCCACAAAAGAAATGGCTATAGGAAAGACAAAAATTACTTGGGTGATAGTCAAGTGTGTGACATAATACCAAAAGCATGGACAAAAATAGTGCAGAATTTTGGACAATGGCCCCTACACCATATACAGTAATGTCAGTTAATGGTCCAGTTCCTTCTGCAGGGCGAAAAAATAAAAAGTTTAGATCACCTTTAACAAGCGCCACAAATCTATAATTTCATCCTTAGGTCCAATCAAGGATACATAATTTAAAACTACCCGGTCCATAAGGGAGAGGACAGTATATTGTGACTCCTGTATATCTCTTTATATTTTACTTCAATACTATTATGGCCAAATTGTTTGACATACACTGATGTGTTGTCTATTCTTCTCCACAGCATGCAAAACATCATGCCTGTGAAATTTAGTATCAAACACAAATTGTACCAAATTATTGCAAAATGACACATATCGTCATATATGCCTTTTTACAACACAGGCAAAACTTGTAATAATTTCCTAGGCAACAACATAAAACAAACAACATATGCTAAGCCAAGAGATATACATGCAATATAGCTAGCACAAAAAGCATAGACAAATTACAATAGCACATATAAAACACACAAAAATAAACAGTGACGCATGCATTCATGCATCCCAAAAACCCAGAAATGCAGGCCTGCTTCATTTGTCATGTTCAGAATAAAAAGAAATTTCACCAAAATTATACTTTCACTTAAGCCACCCTTTGACAGGAGATCATTATTCACTAAAGATCAAACTGTCAATTAAAACTTAAACATTTACTGTGAACAATTTGCAGAACATAATAACATAGCAGTCCAGCTTTAAATTAAATGTTTGCTACCACCCTATGCGATGGTACTCATTTATCAACTCTTTAAAGATGAAAGAAAAAATAGGCCCCGCCGAAAATTAGAACCTTCAACTCTGATATTAAACATAAACTTCTGCATCAGGCACAGTGGCTCACTGAGCTATGAAGAACAACCTTGACTAATAACAACCCACAAGTTTGTAATATACACAAATATGCATTTTCTGAAAGCCAGAAACACTGCAAAACTATTGCAAATGGCCAGAAAGCTGTGTTAAAAAAGTCCATTTTACTCAATTTCGACTTTTAACTTTGGGTCCCTTAAAAATGAAAATCCTACAATTGCATTACATATTAATCATCCTCAGAATGTGCTGTACATGTTGCAAAGAGCGAACACGAGGCATATCACATGTAATGCCTTAGAAAAATGAGCTTTTACGCCTGCGTCAAGTGAAAACCCAACATGCAAATGTCCTAATTATGCAGTCACACATTACTTAAATCAAATTTTAATTTTAGGGGGTCATAGTATGAGTACTAAGCTTTATGAATATCTAAAAACGATTTTGAAAAACACTTATTATTATTTTTTTTTCAGATAATTTTTTCATAATTAATAATTTTTCTTTCAATGAGACCAATTATCTTTTTATGAGAATTCCACATATAAGGATAAGCTGCATCCATGCTTATCATTTTAGATGCATTCATATATGAGCCTATGCACAAAAGTCTTACTGAAAACAAAACAGATTTTCGCGCCAGAATTTTAGAAGGACATTGAGCAACAAAACCAGAAATATAACCCTTTTTCTTTTTACTGTGTTTAAAAAGAGAGGACAACCACAATTGAAATGTTTTTCTGTGATACAAAATAACGAACCTTACTTTGGTAACCCTCTAAAACCCTTATTCTGAAATGCTAAATTCAGAGCGTGGGGAACTAACGGCTAGGCTCTGGCTGAATAAACATTCCAATGTCATTTATGGCCTTTCAAAAAAAACAACAGCTGCCGTTCTCAAGGCGGGAAGGGCCTGCACAAAGCTGACCCCAGAACTTCCAGTCTTACTGAAAAAAACAGACATTTCCAGAAAAACGTGTGCCACAAGATGCATTTAAACGTAGCAAAAATTCACTTCAGCTAAAATTTTAGCATTTTACATATATGAAAATGCATGTAAGTAAAAAAAGCTACAATTCGTTTTCCCTACAGAACACACAATTTAATCTTGAGGCCTTTCATATTCCCAGTGAATGTAATTTTAACTGTATCTAATTTAAGCCTGCAACAATTTGCACATATGCATTTTGCTTAATGCATAAATTAAATAGCAACATATAGCCATTCTAGCATGTCGCATGGTAAAGTGCTGCATGTTCATGTAATTTCCACCAAATTTTAATTAATCTAACATTTTACTTAATAAACTGAAAAACATTAAGAATGTACGATACACACATTTTGAGCTCATTTCACACAGAAACATAAAGTGTTCAAAACATTCAGGACACGCAGGACAGCGCTGTAGACATTTCGTTTCATAAATTTGCGCCGACGCTATTCACAACAGAACTTACACTAACAGAAAAACCACAGAAACATTTAGACACAAATTGAACCCACAAATCAACACATAGGACTGAACATAATGGACAGCTACAAAGGCTGTACCCAAACCAAACCACTTTGTAAATATGAAATGTAGATCATATTTACAAGAACCATTTCTCAATAATGTTCCAAAAAACTGCAAAAAACACAGCCCAACAGACGGCTGTATAGGCACAGAGCCACAATACTCTTAATGCACTAACTGTAAGTGGCAGAACACCAAAAATCGTTCTGCATCTCTGCCATTCATAAAATTACGCAGAACAAAGGATCCTGACATGTAATATGTCATATTTTAAATTCCCTGTGGATACGAAATCACCAAGGAAGAAATATGTTTCATACCTAACCTATTTAGGTATCCCTTCTAAGGGAAAGCCGGCTAATTCCTTAAGTCAAAACTGGCGCCCATCAAATCAAGCAGCACATCCTTCGAAGTGCGCGGCAAACAGGCATTGCTTCAGAAATAGTGCAAAATATACACTATTTATATGGAAAGAGCGCTTAATCATTGCGCTATACAAACATTTTGAGGAAAAATCCTCGCATTTACCTGCCTATATGAGTTGCAACACATACATTTCAAATTCAAATTCAAATTCAAAAAGACTAGTCCCACAAATTCAAATCAAATAACCATAGCAAGCGTATCCTAAAACTGCCTTGCCAATCCCAGGCTTCAAAAAGCTCACAGCAAGTACCTTAAAAACGGTTCTTACCAATCAAGAGCGTCCAAATTCTAACTGCCAAGTTCTAAATGACCTAACGGTCTCTCTTTTTATTTTTTTTCATTTTGTTACTCACGCCAAAAATGTTCTCAGTCAGGGGTGACAGCATGTGGAGGATCCAAATCAGGGATCAGAAACACAGTGGTGGGCTGCAGACAAAGAATCCTCAGAATCTCCTGTGCACAGGGTACCTCCATGGCAGAATTCAGTCCTGGGCCCCTCTGTAGATATTCTGTCTCCTGACACCAGATCACCCCAGCAGACAGTCACCTCTCTGATGAGTCCCTTCGTGGTCGCCAATTGTGGTGTTTCAAAAACTGCTTCTCAGGGTAATAAGAAATTGGCAGACAAATCTGGAATATCAAAGTACAAGTTTATTAAACTTACATGAGGTGAGGCTGCGTCACACAATAGCCGCAGCCACTGTAGGAGGCAGTCTGCCAGTTTCAGAAAGCTTCAGCGTTATATACATTTCAGAATCACATAGGAACACAAAGAAAGGGGGCAGTCCTGACTCATGTGAACACACAAAACTACCTAATATGGACATGTAAGATCTGCTTGCTCAGCCAAGTGGGAGGAACTAACAGCTTCAGCACGAAGTGAACACATTCCTATTTGAGGCTAATTAGTAACAGATGCAGACCCTACCGGGCACTTCTGAGCATGCGTTAAAGTGGAGGAGGCTAAACATATCCTGTTACTGGGCAGACTTCAGGCGCAGCTAACAGAAAGGTAGGACAAAGCACATGGTGAGCACATGGCAGCTAAGATGGCTGCCAGAAATACAAAATGGCTTCTATAAAGCGGACAAGATAACTTCTAAATCCAAGATGGCTTCTGCTAACGCTAATCCATTAATGCCAAAATACAACACACGGGCCGGTGGAGTAATGTAGTTGCAAACTGGTAACAAAACCGAACATTTATCCCTGTGACCCTCCCCCTCCAACTTTCACTCCTGCAAAATTGTATTTCATATCAGGCATTATTCTATCTAGCAAGCCAACTAGGGCTGAGATGGCATGTGTGTGCACTTTGTCTCTAGCTGTCATTAGCTTATCTCAGAGGGGGGTGATTAGGGTGGGAGGAAGTGTAATAGCTTAAGATAGTTTGAACAGGTCAAATCACTAAACTGGGTAAAATGTTAATAAAAGCATCCCTCAGTTCCTGGTAGGAATCTTGCTTAGACTGCACTTAAAGTGACTTTTTCCATCCCCAGAATGAACCACACTTAATCCAGCTATGGCATGTAGTCTGAAGATCTCTCAGAGCCCCACAGTGAGAGTACAGCCTGGTGAGCACCGCATAAGGCAAGGGCTATCTTCCAGCCCAGCATCAACTTTAGAGGGTAGATCAGGGTCAGGTAATTTATGTACTGAACTTTGAGGGTTGGTTATTAAAGGCTCTATCAATATCCTGTCAATATCATGAAGTAGTCTCCCTTAGTAGCAAACCAGCTTTTGTTAGTGCCAAAGCAAATGTAAGAGGATTCCAGTTGCACCACAGCATCTCCAGCGGTCTCCTGTATGTGCAGGCTCCATATTTAGATGCAGGCAGGGGTTATGTACCAGTACAAGGCTATTTTGTTAACTACTTTTTTATTGACCATATTGCCTGCTGTGTGTCTTGCTTGATAGTAGATGTCTTCCCATTTTTTGGGCATCAGTGCATGTCCCAGTTCACTTTACCATCTTCTCTGCCCTGCAGTCTTTTCGTGCCCCCAACAGAACATATATCCTAGTAATGAAATGTCTATCATCCTGCTTAAGAAATATCCACCTCTCAAAAATTTTCAGAGGCCTGGGGTGCGTGGCCTGCCGAGTTGCGGGATGGCTGCTCTGTGAGCAAGCTCTGCCGGCCGAGACCCACATTTTCATTTATTTGCACATTTCACAGAGATAAATCCTGCCTTTTTTGACGCATCTGAAGGCTTATGGCATGCAGTGTCTGCCAGAGGGAGTCAAAGCCTTGTCCGACTTTTGATTATTGAACTGCGGGCTCCGGAGTGCCGTGCGGCGGATGCAGGCGGTAGCTGCTGGTGACGTGCCTGGCTGCCCTGGCTGCTTTAGACCGTGGATTCGCCGCGGGCTTGCGCGGCCCTGACATGTCCGGGCATAGTGCCAATATCGGCCCGCACACCATCCCACCAACAATACCTGTTGCGCATCATAAATAAGTAGACAAGACAACGTGTTGTTGGGAAAAAGTAGCTGCAGGTTTATTAGCATAAAATGCCAAAACATGGTGGGTTAACTTACAGATGATCCAAAGGCAAGCCGCCCCTCGCAGCTTGCCACCTGATCGACCAAGTAGCCCGCGGCCTTGGCCAGACGGTGCATAGCGGTTGTGGTGAGAGGATAGCCCCTCACCTGTCCGGTGAACCATTGGTCCACCCTCTAGCTCACACCGCCCCCTACGAGGGGTGGAGCGTTCAAGCGACCCCCGGTTGTCCAGGTAACCAACCACCCATAGGATAACGGGGCACCGTCGCACCCCCAGGGTCCAACGCACAGATCTCCCAGGGATATTGGGCCTCAGTACCCTTTGTGCTTCTGCATAGGGTACTCCTGAGTACCTTTCGCCTCTGGATCATCCTGTAACTCCTCCACAGCCCTGGATGTGGCGACCGTCACAAACAGGGCCCCCCACCAGAGCTAACTTCCTAGATACAGCCTGCTGAGATAAGGGCTTCCTGAATGTCCAACAGGAATAAATCCATGCCTACTTTGGAAAGGTGGACTCCTTCATCGTCAAGGCAGCCAGTGGCTTTGGCGTGCAGTTCCCCATGTCAAATGAAGCCAAAGCCCATCAGCTCTGCGAATTTCCGCATTGCGCAGTTTACCTTCCTTCGCGCCACTTCTATCGCTTGCCCAGAGCAAGCACCTAGCCAAACCCGGCGTGGTGTGATCTCAGACCACCACAGTTCGCAAGGTCCTAATAAATTTCTGATCTTGGTGATGTTCGCTTTCATGTCCCTCAGGAGGAACCTTTTCCCTAGGATAGGCAAGTCATTCCCTCCCAGGTGCAGGATGAGCACGTCTGGGGGGTGGGCGTTCCCTTGTAATTCTCGTGTTAGCAAGCCCAGCACCCCGTTCCACCGCAAGCCAGCAATTCCTCGCCACACAAAATGAGTTTTTCTAAACCCATGATTCCACTTCCTGCTTTCTGCCCACAGGGCCAACTTGGAAACCCCCTCGTGGCCCAGCACCCAGACCGTTGTTACAGGTAAATAAAGAGAAGTGTTTATGTAACTTATGTATTAAAACATGCAATAAAAACACACTGGTACACAATACCACACTGCAAAACAACAGAGCAAACCACAGATCGTGGGACAGGGCCAAGAATGCCCAAAATTCACAGTAGCTGCCTCGCGTCCCAGAACAAAACTTAACGCATAACCTGTGCTCGCTGAGCACTACCTGCTGCTGTCTGGTCTGATGTACCTTTTGTAACATTCAGAAGACCATCTCCCTAATTGTTTGATGACCTCTACGCGTACCCCTTCAGAAGATGCAGTTGTGGCTGCACCTATGCGGAAAGAGTGGGTGCTGTACTTTTTGCCTAGCGTTGAGACACCTGCCGTAAACAAGCAAGCATGCAAGACATGTTCCACTTGGTATTTAGTAAGCAGTGTGCCATCTGAATGCAAGAGGAGATATCCCTCGCTGGAAGGATGGATGGCAAGGTAATCACACGGGGCAAAACTTGGGCGAGCCTAGGCTTTGTAACCAAAGTTCTATCCCCCTTCCCCTCTGATCAGTTTTGGATTGGCTCAGGGTGATCTTGAGCGTGTCCCCCAATACCACAACGTCCTGCAGAGACAAAGCTACACCTGACGTGTCATTCTTGGATTTGGCAACCAGCTCAGAGATCCTAAAAGCGCCAAAAAATGCTAAACTGAAAGCGGCTGCAAACAAGGCAGACTCGTGGGCGGAGGAAGCGACCTGAGGTAAACACAAGATCATTCTCTGGAGAGTTATAAAATCAATAAGAGATCTGCTGTCGGGCACTTTGGGTTCACCTCTAGCCCACCCTTTTAAAGCTGCCCTGATGACAAATGCCCTGGTAGGGTCCGCCTGTCCTTTCAACTTGGCCTTGTGACTAATGGCTGCTAGGTGGCCTGAAATCCAAGAATGGCTCTTTTTCTTATCCTTTGCCCACAGGATGAAGGCCTGGACTTTCAATTCTGCTGCCTCCCTAGAGTCTTCCCAAGGCCCCAGAGTGGCACAAATTTTTTTAACACAAGAGTTGTATCTATTGTTAGTGTTTGGCGCCAGTGACATCTCCCCCAGGGCCCTCATCCTGTTCCCCACTTAAGAAGGTACCAGAGGTGCGCTGGGAAGGGGGTGGCTTCCTCTCTCGCTCTCGGCCAAGCTTCTCGGAACCGTTGCCACTGAAAACGAGAGAGAGCGTCAGCAGCGATGTTCTTGATACCCTGAATGTGACGCGCTCTGCATTCAACATTGTTATAAAGGCAAGTTCGCACCAGCTCGCGCAGCAGACATAGAACCAGGGGGCAACTAGCAGAGTGAGAGTTGATGGCCTGTACTACTGCTAAGTTGTCTGACCACAGCAGGACCCTTTTTGCGGAGAGGATAGCAGGCCATAAGTGGAAGGCCACCACAATTGGGAAGAGCTCAAGAACTGTGATCTTAGAGGTAACCTTTTTCTTAATCCAGGCGTTGGGCCATTTCCCTGCGCACCATTCCCTGTCTAAGATGGCCCCAAAGCCGTGCCTGCCTGAGGAGTCTGTGTAAAGGGCAAGGTCAGGGCTGCCCGCCCAGGGGGCCCTCCAGATCACTGCCCCATTGAAATTGCGCAGAAACTCAGCCCACATGGCCAGATGGCGTTGTATACCTTTGCTCAGTTTCACCATGTGGTGTTTCTTAGTAATGTTAGCAGTGGCCCTTGCTAGTCTCCTGGCGAAGACCCTACCTGCTGGAATGATTCTGGCAGCAAAATTGAGCAGGCCTAAGATGCCCTGGATCGCGCCCAGTGAAGCTTTGTCTAGCCCTACCAGCGCTTGAATCTTGTTAGACAGGTCGCGCACCTTCTCCTCTGGTAATCTGGACTCCCCCACAACCGTGTCAATCTCTATCCCCAGGAAAGTCAGGATTTGAGCTGGCCCCACAGTCTTACCAGGGGCAAGAGGGACCCCCAGGTGGTCTGTAAGGAGAACAAAATCTGCCAGGGCCTGTGAGCACAGCTGTGTCCCGTCACTCTCGATAAACAAATAGTCATCCAAGTAATGAGTCACCCCCTCTACACCATACGTGTCTTGGAGTGCCCATTGCAGGAAACAACTGAAAGCTTCGAAGTACGCACAGGACACCGCGCAACCCATGGGCATGCATTTGTCAAAGTAAAACATGCCGTCGAGCTTGAAACCTAGCAGGTGATAGCTGCTTGGGTGGACTGGTAGTAACCTGAAAGCTGATTCAATGTCTGCTTTGGCTAACCAGGCCCCTCTGCCCGCTCTCCTGACTAGATCCAGTGCTATATCCAGCGTGGCATAAGACACAGAGCATGCTCCCTCTTCTAGCCCGTCATTGACCGAAGTCCCTTTAGGGTAGGAAAGGTGGTGGATAAGCCTAAAGGCACCTGGTTCTTTTTTGGGCACGACCCCCAGGGGGGATACAACAAAATTCTCTAGAGGGGGGTGCAGGAAAGGACATCCTATCCTGTTCAGCGATCTCTCTTTTTCCACATTCGCCCTCACCACTTCTGGTTGTTCCTTGGCAGATCTAAGGTTGTCAGCATCCCTGCTTCCCAGAGCACCCGTGAAAGGGATCCTAAAGCATTCATGAAAACCAAATAAAAGCAAGCGGCTGTCTGCCTCTAAGGGATAACGCTTGAGCAAAGGAGTGATGTTGTCGAGGATCACAGGGGACCCTCCCAGTGGCGCTAGCCGGAGTACACTTGGTGGAGGAGAGGGTGAGACTGGAGAAAGAGAGCACCCAGAAAGCTCGCTATACTGCAACGGGGGAGGGACTGCGGTCGTGAAAGAGGAAGCCCGACCCAGAGACCTGCTGCCTGTCCCCAACTTACTGTCCCCCTTTGCTAGCTGGCTGGGAGCTCTGTTTGGAGTGGCAAGAGGCAGAGGTTGGGGGGTGGGATCCCCCACTGGTGTTACAGGCATGTACGAATTTGCATGTCTTCCCCCAGGAGCAAGACCCATTGTTGAAGAGGCGACAAGTGCCAGGGGGAGAACGCTTGAAGCCACCTCTGGCCCCACCTCCTCTACGGCCTCCTCGAAAGGAATGTTTACCCTTGCCCCGAAAATAGGAGGATCCCCCCGTAGAAGACTGCCCACTGGGAGGACTGCTTGTTGATCCAACTGCAAGCTGGCCCCGTGCTCCCATGTGCTCCATCCAGAGCTGCACCTCCTTGTGATCCCAGTTCATCTCTGGGCACTGAGACATTTTCATTCTGAACACCCTATCATAGTTGATCCATCCATTACCACCCCATTTCAAGGCCTTGTTGTGGATGATCCTGGAATACTGTACCAGGCCTGGGCCCTGTTCCGGGAAACGTTCCATGGTGACAGCCGCTAAAATGGAGAAAGCTTCTAGCCAATTGGCAATGTTCTTTTCAGGCCATGGCTGATACTTTACCTTTTTATCATCTTCCTTTGCCCCAAACTTTCTAGCATCCATGCCTTCCTGACCTAACATGAGAAGGGTAAAGATATCGATAAACTCCCTTTTCCAAATGCCCTCTTTGGCAGCTTGGGGTACCTGCCAAGCCAATGAGCATCGCCCCGAAAGGAGCAGTGCAGTGGAGATCGCGGGGACAGGTGAAGGCACGGGAACAAGCAAAGGGCTGGTAGCAGGAAGCACCCCCGAGGGAGCGCTTGTGGCGGCAGAGGGTGTGATAGCAACCAGTGCAATGGCCGCTGAAGGAGCGGCGGGGGAGCTCACCAGCCGCGCCCCGCTAATCGCCCCATTCGAGATTGAGGGAGCCACAGGTGATGTTGCAACATGTACTGAATCCCCCTGCTTCGCTGCCTGCACCGATGACCAAACAGTGGAGGCTGCCAGAACAGGACTCCCGCTAACCACGCTACTACCCCCAGCTTGTGGTGAGCTAGCAGCAGAAAACCCCCCTTGGAAATGTCCCATAAAATTGTTCAAAGTGTCCAATACTTTGGTCAGCTCATCTCTGGTGGCGAAATTACCTTGGGCCGCTTGATTGTCCTTGGAGAGGACCGGAGGCGGTGGCGTAGCACTTGCCCCCTGTGACGGGACCTCACGGGGGTTCGCCACCGATTTGCTTCGTGTCAGCGGCAAAGATTCCAGGGGGACATCCCTAACAGTTGGCTTTCTGATCCGCTTGGGCCTGGATGGAGCGGCATCGGTACTGTTCTGGGTGTCAGACGAAGGGGATTCAGCCGGGAAACCAGAATCCTCCGGCTCTGACGTGTTCAACAAGTTCTGTGCCCAAGCAAGGCCTTTCAGCTTTGCCAGCTCCATAAAGTCGGCCCACACTGCGACCTGGGAGGTGCCCGGCAACGAGTCCTCCACCTGGGTATTTTCTTGGGAGAGGGGAGGGGAACTTTGGCTGTCCATTCTCACTTCAATACGCTCGCACGGGATCTGGGGATAAAAATTAGGATCAGCCACAGCACATACATGGGGAAAGAACCTGGCCGTCTTGAGTATCAACAGGTGCGTGTCCCAGACCCCTCAATACTTACATCACAGTGGTGCGACAAGCGGAACGAAAATTTTCGATCGATTCGGAGAGACTCCACGAGTGAGAGTGAGAAGGGGCTAAAGAGGGAAAAGGGTAACGTTAGTTGGCGCACTTGTAGTTTTTTTTTGTTTTTTGGGGTTTTTTTTTTGGCCCCCCTAGACCACACACTGACGTGTTTCCTCTCCCTTCCTGCATGCATACGTCCCCCTTCCGTGTCCACCCCAAAAGACTGGTCCTTCCTGTATACCTGTCTCTGGCCCACCGGTAGCCACCTGTGCCGCTTCCTTGACCTTCGCGCGGATTACTTTACTTTGTTATCCTGAAAAATAAAAGACAGTGTCACAACGTTTCTCCCATTCTTTGAAATGAGCTCTTTCATCTGTAGTGTTCCTTCCGCTTCTGGCGTCATGCCACCATATTTCAGTTCCTTCTCAGCCAGTCCTCGCCAGCCGTACACATTCAATCCTGCAAGTACACGGATGTTAGTGTCCCCTTATATGTAACATATGTCAGCCCTTATAGCCCTCCTAGTACTCCTTAAACAAACTACCCAGCAGCCATTGTTGCATAAAATAGCTCACTGTTTTCTAATGCGAGACCTATTGCTCTTGCCAATGCTTGTTAAGAAAGGTACGCTTACGGGAAAGCGAAATAGAAGCACTGCCTTCCTTCCCCAGTCAGCCCTGTGGCAAAGTCTCCTTACACTCGGAGAAGGACGCCACCGCCAGGCCGCCCCTGATGAGATAAGCCTCCACCACTAGTGGGGCAGGACACCCCGGGCTAGCACCGCCTTAACTTGTCTCTACTGCTATTGCACAAGATATAATGCGAGGCCTGCTGCAATCCTGGCCTGCGTAGAGGCAGCGAAATACACTGGAGGCATACGGCGCTTACCCCTAACAGGAGCGTGAAATAGGCAGGGGTGCCACAGTGAAATGTGCGGCAGTGCTGGGTTGCGGAACCTCACGTTTACTCGTGCGGCGGAGGCACTGCGCATGAAGGCGCCCCCCATGCACAGGGTAGAAGATCCCCTCCCACCCACCAAGGGGAAGCTGAAGCGACGCAAAGTCCAAGACCCCCACTGACACGGGAGCCAGTACAGGAGGGGGTCCCGCAAGCACTGGGAGAGCCAAATCCGATAGAAAACCCATCTCGGCAAGCCTGGGACCCCCCCCAGAAGAGAGGAAAAGCAGGCGGGCTGGAGCGTGCGAGACACATGGAACATGGAGCGGCTAACAGGGCAAGGCATAAGGCTTAGCCTAGCAGCAAAACGACTCCTTCCGCTCACTGATAGTCGGGCATCCGCTACCCTAAGGTAGTCCACGCAAGTTGTCGGGATCGCGGGAGGGGTGCACACAGGAGAAGACATCGCAGCAAAGCAAACGCCTGCAAAGGCATGCACATGCCCCTGTGCAGGCACAACAAAGAGAAAGCGGGGATAAAATTATAAGGCATAGAACCTGCTGGCCTGCGCTCCAACACAGGGCACATGCTGTGCCCGAAAAAGCCATAAACTGCAGAAACGGAAGTCCAATACAAGACGAAAAGACAAGTGCCAAAACCAATAGGAAGTAGTGTAGCCCCCCATTCACTCCGGCCCCTGCACTCCAAGGTAGGCATGGTCCCAAGGGGCCCCTAAAATGGCCGCACACCCACGCCCCTCCCCCGTGGATCCAAAGGGACCGGCTGCCCCTGAAAATGGCCGCTTGGGCACCCTGACCCACGTGGCCGGACAATGGCGCCCCCTCAAAATGGCCACTGTCGCTAATTGGAGGTCCAGGGGCACAGCAAGCCTACCCTACCTAGAAGAAACCCCGCGGTGTGGACCGACCCCACGTAAGAGGTGGGCAGGCGACTACAAGTAAAGAGAAATGGACTGCAAGCCATGGGGGGGTCTGCCGCGAGCCCGCAGCCAATATGGACAGAGCGAGATGCTGCAGAAGATCAAGGTGACTCCGGACACGGGAGAGATCCTAGTGCTAACTACTAACCATGACAAGGGCCTACCCCGACCCCCTGATACACACTAAATGCACGCATGTCCCCCCCCAGGCCAACAACACCGGGTGGCCCTGATCACCAAAAGAAAGATATGCCAAGGAAGCAAAACCCGCAGATGCTCGAAGAGGACCCTGGCCCCCAGGCCCGGAGGCGGTCGCGCAGCTAAGCGAGCCACTGCCCAGACTGATACATCATCAGATAGATCGAAACCCACGGCAACAGAACCCCCCCCAGTGCCCAGTCCCTCCGAGGACAAAATTACACAAAATATTATTTTACTCAAACAGTATCGCCTCCCACTGCCCAGAACAGAGACTATCCTACGTGAACCCGCCCCGCAGGAAAATAGATAAAACAAGGCAATATACATTAAAACAAGGCAATAACTGATACACCATAACGAAATACGATGCCAAGCGGCAAAAGAACCCCACCCAGTGCCCAGCCCCCCCGAGAACAAAACTACTCACAATATTTTTTACTAAAACAGTATCGAAAAATGAAAGCCCAGCTTCAGCGGCCCGATACTAAGCAGGCCGCCCGGCCCATCTCAACCCCCCTAATGGGGGGAGCGAGCACGAAGGGGGAAAAGCCTCTCACCTTAGATCCTGCTGATCTTGGGCACCAACAACATCGAGGGCAGCAAGAGCATAAAGAGGCCGCTCGGAGGGAGGGGGAAGCCTAAATACCCCGACCCCCCCCTCCCCTAGCGGAAGTGACGTCACGGCAGCGGCCCCCAGTCACTGGACACCAGAAGGCTGGTGCGCTTGCCATCTTGTGGCATTATGGTGTCCGCCCTCTTATGAGGGTCACCTGCGGCGACGAGTCGGGCGGCCTGCAGAGCTGGTGGCCGAGAGGACACGCTATGGCCCGACACTGATGCCGCTGTACTGGGCCCCTCCAATGTGCTGAACCGGTCTGCTTTAAGGTGATCCCCGGGGGCCGGGACGGACTGTAGGAAGTGCCGAAGGAGCTGAGAGTGGATGTGCTGTGCTCGCCCGATTCGTTGCAGGCTCTTGTAGCGTTGGGGGTCTAAGTTGTGGAAGCCTCCGACCCTGATAAGTGGTGCTGTACAGAGAGGGGACTCTGCGTGGAGCACGCGCTCGCTGCTGGGGCCTGTTTCGGTTGTGTGATGGCCTGACGGACAGGTATTTTGGGGTGTCCCTGTGGCGCCATTTTAGGTGTTGCTGACGCCGCGGGAGCACTACGCTGAACTACAGTGAGGAGGGATCGCCCTGAGCTGCTGAGACTTTGTGGTGTGCAGATAGACGGCCTGGAGCTGGGACGGAAAGCCAGCTCTATTGATCTGGGTGACTTTTGCGCTGCTGCAACATTGGGAATTTGGCCCCCGCCAATTCCGGTGCCTCGGTGCACGGGTTGATGTGAAGGCGCTCAGAGGGACGCTAAGCAGGCGTAAGGCGGAGAGCGCGCCAATGTGCCAGCAAAGAACCTACCATGACATCCTTTACCCGGCGGTGGTGAACCTGAGGGTAGTTGAGTGATATAGACCTGGGAGTGAGTTCAGTTGCTGCTGTCAGCGCATGGAGGTGAGATCCTGGACTGGCCCGACACAGGTAGCTGCGATTGTATTTGAGGTGCCGACTGGTGTATCCTACCACATTCTGGTCACCCTGGGACACTGTAGACTCGTGCTTTGCATGGGTGGATAGCGACGCCAGTGGAGGGAGGTTGTCTGTGGGGCACTTACAGTGCGGAGAAGGGTCGTTAACACTGCTTCACTATGGGCAAACAGGACGGCAAACAGCTCAAACTAAGCTTTGGCCAGCGCCGGTCCATCAGACAACAAGAGTCGGACTCTGAGAGCGCTGCGGGTGGGTCCACTGAAGGACAGCGCAATGATCAGGGAGAGGATTTGCTCGCCGTTATGCTTGAGTTTCGCTCTGGTCTGCGTACAATCGACACCAAATTAGATACCCTCACGACGCAAATGGAGTCAGTGAAAATACAGGTCGGAGAGCATGAACACAGATTGTGGATCAGGTAGAAACCAAAAAACAAGTGTCTCAGATGGGCAGACTCCTTCACGTGATATGCGCTAAGAACAAGGATTTGGAGGCTAGGTTGCGTCGCACTAATCTACGCATCACAGAAGTACCAGAGATGACGGCGATCATGAAGATGGAAGTCAATGTGTCGGAGCTGCTTCGAGACCTGTTTGCTGCACATCTGTCACCGGTCTTTGCGGTGGAGAGAGCCCACTGTACTCTGGAAGCACGGCCGCCGGTGGGAGAACCCCCGCGGCCCATGTTTGCGACGATTTTGAACTACCAGGATCAGGATGTGATGCTGCGGCAGGCCCGAACAATGGGCACAATCACGCACAAATTGAATCAAGTCGCATTCTACCGGACTTCACCCCAGCAGCGCAGGCTGCCAGAAGAGAATTCCTGCCTGCTAAGAAAATCCTATTGCAGGCGCAGATTCCTTACTCTTTGCTCTACCCTGCAAAACTCAAGGTCTCCTATGATGGCTCCGCCCATTTTTTTACAGGCGCTAAATCCGCTTTGAAATTAGCTAAGCATGTGGGCGGCAAGCAGAGCAAGAAACCCTTGGGACATGTGGATGTAGCGGAACAGCAGCTAAGTGATAATGACTGAATAATAGACTTCTGTAGTATTTGTGTAAAATTATTTTCTCCAACACCAATGCTCGCAATTCTGGGATATGTCATTTTTTGTATGTAGCTGCTGGGATCTAGTTTTTGGCTTTCTCTGTACTACATGTTTGAATCTATTTTCTCTTGTTGCTATAATAATTTTTTCATGATTCACGGCTCTGTACGCGATTGATCTCACTCGCGACCACACCCGTATGCCTTTTTGGTTACATCGGATGAGGCGGTCAGGATAGGGAGGGATGATTGTAACTACAAACTGGGAGATGGTAATAGTTCCTTTTGCCTTACGACTGCATGTTATGTTTGGTTTTCTCCTTTGCAGGTCTAGTCTCTTGCAGTATCTCGGCCACCCTGCTACAGTAGGGATGTATGCCGGTACTCATGCGCCCCCCAAGGGAGATTTCCCTGATATAATCAGTTTTGAGTCCTTTTGGGGGGAGGGGGTTGCTTCAACCTGATTAGGCGGCTTGTTGTGGGTGGGGTGGTAATGGTAGGGTTTGTTCTAAGTTTGTTTGTGGATGTGTGGCCATGGAAAGATGAAACTGATGCAGGATGTATAAATAGACTTTTGTGTCAGATAGGGCAAAGCGGTGACACACGTGCGACTTCACTGATGATCACGAGACCACGGTGAATTGTTTAACATGGAACATACAATGCCTTAATGACAGTAGGAAAGCGAGGTTGGTTCACGCATATCTCACAAGACACAATATTGACATATGCCTATTACAGGAGACGCATCTCCGATCCCAAAAATCGACAAAACTCAGAAATAGGCGCTGGGGCTTGACATACACGTCAGTGTACTCTAATTTCTCTAGGGGAGTGGCGGTGTTGGTGAGGCGAGGCATAGACTGGAGAGAGAGAGAAGCATACTTAGATGCGGATGGCCGATATGTCATACTCCTCTGGTATTTGGGAGGTACCTTACTGTCAATTGTAGCACTATATGGGCCAAACACGGATTTCCCTGGCTTTTTTCAGGAAGTCTGAGCTAGAGTTAGAGCCACAGGGTGCACCACATCCCTGTGGGGTGGTGATTTTAATGCCATTATCCATGATGACCTGGATAGACCGGCTACAGCTAGGACACATCACCCGCAGCTAACAAAGTATTAAACACCCTATTAGAGGAGGAAGACATGGTAGACATATGGAGACTTCGCAATCCATTACCTAAAGAGGGCACCTGTTTCTCCGAACATCATCTTGCTTGGTCTAGGTTGGACTATTGGTTACTGATCAAAGATGTGGCCAGCTGGGTGGTGGATGTTAGACACCTGTCAAAGAACCATATCGGACCACTCCCCATGTCTGCAGACTCTTTCCCTGTCCAACACTACACAGAAGGCCTTCTCTTGGATACTGTCCCCACAGGCGCTCTTGGACGAGGCATTTAAAGAAGAAATACGTACTGATATTATTGATTTTTTTACACTTAACACGGGGTCCGTCGATACTGAGGCCTCATTATGGGAAGCGTTCAAGGTGATTATTAGGGGTCAGTGCATCTCTCGCCAGGCCGGTGTCCTTAAGGCCATTCGGACGACTCTATGTAATATTGAGACACAGATTAAAGATCTGGAGACAGGGGTACAAGCGAGGGGAGAGGCCGCCCTTGAGGCCGAGTTAAAGGTTAAGTTGTTAGAATATGAAGAGGAAGCGCCATGGGAAGTGAAATTCCTGGGGAAATATGCGGAAGCCCGAAGGTATGGCGAGTGAGATAGACCGGGGAGGATGCTGGCTGGCATGCTTCGGACCCTCGTTCCTTGGCCTTTATTTCCGAAATCAGAGATCCACAGGATGACATTGTCAGGGGTTCCTCAAACATTTTAAATGAGTTTTCATCGTTTTATGCCAATCTTTACACTGCTACACAAACTGAGTGTCCTGAGGGCATGCAGGAATTCCTATATTCAGTGGCGCTGGTCTGGTTTAATGATAGACACAGGGAATATATGCACCTACCCTTCTCAGTGGACGATGTCAAAGATGTTATCACCAGCCTGCCTCTGGATAAGGCTCCTAGGTCAGATGGTCTGACGACCGCGTTTTACAAAACATATGCGGAGGTACTGGTGCCTAAACTTCTCGCTGTCTACAGGGAGGCACATAACACAGGCTTGCTTCCTCAGTCAATGGGGGAAGCTATCATTATCACCGTTTTAAAACCTGGTAAACCTGAAACTGATCTGGACTCACACAGACCACTGTCACTTATCAACGTAGACGCAAACATTTTGTCAAAATTGATAGCGACTAGGTTACAACCTCTACTTCCTATGATAGCGTTGCCTGACCAATCGGGTTTTATTCTGGGAAGATCCACCTCTCACAACCTTAGGACGGTGTTCTCATTGTTGCATTACTTGCACCCTGATGTTCAGACAGCGGCCGACTTTTTAGATGCCACAAAGGCATTTGACTCGCTTGAATGGCCTTACCTCTTCAGAATTTTGACACATATGGGACTCGGCCCCCTTTTCCTTAAAGGAATGCAATTGCTATACACTGAATCGCTAGCTAGGGTACGGGTAAATGATATGCTCTCCGCCCCGTTCCCTGTAGCGCGAGGCACTAGGCAGGGATGCCCACTGTCCCCTTTACTGTTCACCATCGCTATGGAGCCTTTGGCTGCTCGTATCAGGCAACATCATACCAATAAAGGCATAGGATTTGGAGCTAGAAGCCTATTGATTCAGCTATATGCCGATGACATCACATTGTATATCTTGAATCCCGAGCGCAATCTGGATACAGTGTTAAGAGAACTTATCAAATTTGGAGGCCTCTCACGGGTGACCATTAATTGGTCTAAATCTGTGGTATTTCCCCTCACTGATAATACAAGGGCCGTCACCTCGGAGTTCCCATTACGAGGGGAGAATGAGGCTGTGAAGTACCTTGGTATCTGGGTAAGCAGGGATCTTCAGGAGTTATGGAATTTAAACTTTGGGAAAGCCATTGCCTGGCTGGAGGAAAAGGTGGCCCTGTGGGCTAAGCTTCCACTCTCGATAGCAGGGAAAATCGCTTTGGCTAAGATGGTGGTACTACCTAAATTTTTGTATCTATTGGTGAATCTCCCACATACACTTACCCAGTCCTTTTTCAAGACACTGCGGTCTCTGCTAATATCGATGTTGTGGACCGGAGGTCAGGCCAGGCTTTCCTGGGAGCTTTTATCCTTAGCGACCAGACAGGGAGGGTTGAGTGCCCCGGACATAAAGCTGTATGCTTTCTGTGCGCTGGCATAGTTCCTGCAGTATTGGGTACACCAGTTGCCATTTCAGCCTCATGTGGCTGTTGAGAAAGATGCAGTTGCGCCTGTCCCACTCAGAGTGGCAGTGTATCAGTCATTGAAATGCTCAACAGACTGTATAGACACTCCCGGGACTCTCAGGTGGGCTTGGGATGGACTGGGTAGAAGGGCAGGTGCACAGATTCTGTACGCACCTTCAATCCCTCTGGCACAGAATCCCATGCTCCTGAATGTTAAGGATAAAATCACTAAAAGGGTAGAGCAGACGATGCCGCTCCGCATCTTCGCTAATCTCTACCCCGGTGGAGTATTCAGGACCCACCTAGAGCGGAAGAAGGCCAGCAGTTATCATTGGGTTTGACGTTCTTATATCATAAACTCTGTGCAGCATGTAGGGAGCTCCATGTAGAATTCCCATCAAAGCCCACCCCACCGACTGCTCTAGAATATCTGCTGACTATGCCATCACCGCGCAAACTGATTACCAGACTGTATAATCATATGCAGAATGATGCGCCTGTGGCTGTATCTGCTGCTCGCATTAAATGGAATGCCGAGTTGGTTTCCCCTCTGTCTGACGACCAATGGTCATATTGATGTGCCCAGTTGGCGGACTCATCACCCAATTATAAACTTTGGCTTATTCATACATCGCTACTGTACAACGCTGACAAGTTTATTCAAAATGGGAATCAGGGATGATGATTGTTGTTGGAGGTGCGGAGCATTTGAGGCTTCCTTTCTTCATATGGCATGGACTTGTCCGACACTTGGTGAGTACTGGACTCCATTTTTTTTATCCATAAATCAGATTCTAGGCCTGGCGCTGCCTCCATCTCCACTGCTTGGTCTGCTAGGGTATGTCAGGGAGACACATGTTAGGAAACGCAAATTACATGCGCTATTATTGTTATTTGCCAAACATCAGATAGCTTTATGTTGGGGGAAGAGGAGAAAACCCACGGTCCGGGATTGGATTTGGGAGGTTACGTATGGTCAAACTCAGCTTGCTGTATACTGGGAACTAATGCCACCTACATCTAGACCCAAAGATATATGGGATCCTTTCATCGAATGGGCTTGTGCCAGATCTACTGGTCCTGATGCTGATATGGCTGCTGAAGCTACGGCTGGGCCTGCATGATTCTTTTTTTATTGTACCTAGCAGTATGCCTTTGTTGGGTGCTGGGGGAGTCTGACTTGTCTATATAACTTGTGGATATTATATATTATATACTCCACTGTTCCACTACTGCCAAATTGTATGTTGTCTTGCAGGATCTTTCCGTTAGATTGTGAATGCCGACTGTGAGGACTATGTTGTACATCGCTGAGCCCTCTGTCCTTAATATATGTTTATGAAACATGTTTTGTCATATGATCAGAATGTAATAATGGCCTCTCACACACCACTGTTTGTTTTTGTATGTGATGATTTCTTCATTTTGTTTTGTCTTCAATTTAGAAATCAATAAATAACATTTTTTTTAAACGTACTGAATAGAATCTACCTTTTCAGTGGACATTGGATAGGCATTGAATAGGCAACCAAGGTACTTGCAGCCCCCGCCCTGTCATCTGTGGAATTCCTCTACTTGTAAACCCAGGGTGAAGTTGGAGTTGGCTACTGGGGGAGATATTGGGGAAGGGAATGAAGCCAGTCTGGTGCAAATTGCCACTTCATCCTGTACCTTGAGGCTTCATTTAGTGCTAGGGGACAAGTATAGGTCCCAGGCAATGTGTTTATTGGGTAACCGACCCTCCTGATGTGTGTACCAGCCACTGCCTGGTTCAAAAAAGAACCAGTTCTGTGGCTATCTGGCCCATTCCATCAGGAAGCAAAGCTGTGTTGCATGAAGGGACATTCAGGCCTCCCTTTAGCATTGGACAGTAAAGGAGCTGCTTGTGGAGGTGGGTTTCTTTTACCATCCCAATTAAATGTAATGATCCTTAGTTACAAGGACTAACGAGTGTTCTTAGAAGGTGTCAACAGTAGGGATTGAAATATAATTCGTATTTTAGGTAGGATGAACATCTGTTTGGCGGATATTCTTCCTAGGCAGGAGAGTTGAAGTCTGTGCAATCTAGCCAAGTCTGCCTAGGCTTGGTAACTAAGGGCAAAGTAGTTGACCTCCAGCACCCTGTCTACGGTTTGGGCCAGTTGAATCCCCAGGTATGGTAAGATTGACCCATACCCTGGCAATATGGAATGCAGTGCGAAGATACAGTTTGTGGGGCAGGGGAACTGACAGGTTAAGTATTTGGACTTTTTGGAGCTTGACCTTGAAGCCCAACATGACTCAGTGAGCTCAACAATAACATCATCAGCATAGAGGCTGATAGTGTACATGGCTCGTTCAAAGGGAATGCCTGTGATACTGGGAGCTGTCCGCATGTGCTGGCACAGTGGCTCCTAAAGGGCAAATAGGAGATGGGAGAGGGGGCAACCTTGATGGGTTTCCCTCTGAATGGGAATGGGCCTTGACAGTACCCAGTTTACACTCACTGTGGCCTGTAGGGTGCTGTAGACACTATGAATCCATCAGCCAAACTTGCCCCAGAAGCCAAAATGCTACAGAGTTATGAATAAATAGGTCCAATGCAGTCTATTGAATGCCTTTTCTGCATCAATGGCATGAAGTAGAACTTCCTGAGGTGAAGGTGTTTAGGATGCTCTGGTAAGAATCTATCAAGTCAGGTGTGAGAGGGTTATAATAATGCGCTAAAATACTTGTGAACAGTTTGGTATCAAGGTAAATGAGGTAGATATAGGTCTGTATAAGCTGCATAGTGTTTTATCTTTGCCGGGCTTGGGAATGATGGTAAAGGAGGCTTCAAGCATAGGTTTGGTAATTGTCCCTGTGTCTACAAATTATCTTTGCCGGGCTTGGGAATGATGGTAAAGGAGGCTTCAAGCATAGGTTCGGTAATTGTCCCTTTGTCTACAAAGGTGTTAAAGAGTCTAGTGGGAATCGGAGCTAGAGTCTGGCTAAATTGTTTTGTAGAACTGAGGTGACAAGCCACCAGTGCCTGGGGACTTGATGTTTCAACCTGGCAACAAAAAAAATCACCTCCTCAAGTCTGATTGGTTTCTCTAAACTATAGACTTGCGCTGGGATGAGTGCGGTTAAATGAGCTTTCTCCATATAAGGGTGAATGCTGTCGGGAGGGAGGCTCTGAGCTGTGTATATATGTTTTCTAATAGTCATAGGAGACCCATGCTATTTGTGTGTCCCACCGGATCTCATTCCTGACCAATGATTATCTCCCACCAATATGGTAATCAGTTCCCCTCTAACCACCGCACTTAGCACCTCCCAAGAAGTAGTCATTGGGGTCTCACCCCTGTCATGTTCTGGAGGAATGTAGAGATAGCAGTGTTTAAAGTGCTGACGTTATATGTATTCTGCACGAGGCAATCACACAATCTCCAGTTTGTTAATCATAGGCATACTTTATCCAACTGGAGAATAAGTGCAAGAGGGCCGTAGTACAATAAGAACATGGTGAGGAAAATTATATTTTGCCTTGTTGTATGTGCCTACGTGTTCCCCATCCTATGTTATATGTGCATGATCGATATGCATATATCCCCCTATGATCGATTAAAGACGCAATTACAGTTGTGTCCAACGTTAGTATGCCAGTTTCCAGTCCTCCTGAAAGCAACGAGAATTAGGCCTATGTTGCCACGCATTTACATTGTGCACGTTAACTTATTGAATTGTCCCCGTTTCTAGGCCTCAAAGGGCCCGGACACCAGATTCAAGCTCCAGTCTCCTGAACCATTCCGAGGAGCGATACAGCCCCCACCTGCATCCCTGACCCTTCACTTACTTCCTGCCAAGCAACGCGGTGCCCGGCCTGGCCTGCCTGCCTGTCTGCCAAGAATATGTTATGCCTCTAGTTATCAGTTCAGCTCTCCGTCTTCACATTCCTAAGCTAGCGAACCGCATAAACAGCTTCAGCTATAGTCTAGTCTTTCTGTCTCCATGCAAGTGAATTACTGAATTAGTATCCATAGAAGATCCATAGCACACGCAATACATGTAGAATATATGCATGCACCAGCCTTAGTGTCAAGTAGCCTTTGCCCTGATAACTTTTAGATTCTATCAACATGTACTCCAAACACCAGATACCAGATATGATATAGGTACATGTCGTCCTGACATCGCAGACTTCAGTCTCCTCTTCTAGTGCAGAAGTCATAGCCCCCCAGTTCTCCCTGGTAACGCGTCATTGCCCGTTTGCGCGCACCACTAGGTTAAAGGTTCCAGCTGCTCACGTAGCCCCCTCCATGTATCCACCCACTTCACGACACTTCTGTGACGTTCTCATCACATGTCTCAGTGCACGCCTTATGCACGCCTTCTGTTACCGCCCATGTGTTCTTATCTTACGCTTGTCACAAGTTACGCCTACTGTATGTAATGTATTTGAAATGTCTTACTATATATACACTGCACTGTTAATGAAATGGTGCAGCTGCCTTCCTGCCTTCCTTCCTTCCTATTTATTTCAGGCTGTCCCGTTCCAGTCCCTTCCCTTTTGCCTGAATAAAGCCTGTTCAAACTCGGATACATCGGATCCTGCCTCTTATTTATTGAGCTATCTGTTATTGTTAATGTAATTCAAAAATAGTACCGGTAATTAATTATTTATTTACCACATAAATGGCGCCCGAATAGGGACTTGCCCTTTCCCCACGCGCCGGCGAAGCAACGCAGGCCCCCTGACCCTTCTACAGCCGTGACGGAACCATACCGTGCACGTGCAGATATTTCTGCTTCAAGTCTCCCTCAGGCCCACGGAGGAGTCGGAGACTGCGGTCCAGCATCCAGACGAGGCGGTGAGGAATGCGGCGAGTCCCGACCAGAGCCCAAGCCGAGAGTACAAGGTCCGAGGTATCCGGAGGCCCACCCGTAACCTGTAACTGAAGTCCGAAGTTCGTAGTCCGACGTCGTAGCAGTCCAGTCCAGTCCGAGGCCTTCCGTTCTTGCTGCCCGGTGAGTACCGTTGCTGGGGTAGTATCTAGACAGGGTCATTAATTTGTCTCTGCTCCGATGGGTTTGGGTACGCAGATCCAGTCCAAAGTGTCCACCTAGGTGGGTACGGGTCCGACGTGTCTCTTTATGGGACCGGTATGTTCTGTACTGTTTTAGCAGTGCATCCAGTAATTCTAGTAAGTCCGTTCTCGAGAAATTCATGTGTTCTATTTTATTCTGTTCGAACTGTTATTCATGTATTTTTATGTCGTGGTATGAGTGATTTGTTTGCTATTCTATTACTGTGATTATTGTGTATTGCGTTTCCAAGTATATAACCGAAATGCCTCTGTTCTCGAAATTACGTCAGTTAAAGACCAGAAAAGGGTTACTCGAAGAAGCAGTTCCTGTCCCTCCTAGGGACAGTCCAGGACATTTTATGTATCACAAGCATGGCTTAGATGCCATAATATATCTAGACTTATGGGTGGACTATACCAAGGAACTAGAAGAGAAATATAGATGGCCCGTATCAGGTACATGGGATGCCGAGTGCATCATGCGAGTAGAAGAAGCATTATGGAAAAAGAAAGCCAGACAGTCCCAGAAAGATGCCATCGAGTTATGGCGCAAAGAATCTCATAAAAGAACCGAAAAAGAATTCAGAAAAACAGAATTAAGTAGGGAATCCGCAGAAAAAGCCCAAGAAAGGGAATTAATAGAAGAAGGTGAACGAGTTAGAGCAGAACAGTCAGACAGACAGAGAAATGCCCTTATTAAAGGCATGTATCCTCTTCTTGCCGAGGGCTTGCCAAAAGCAACCCCGGAAGCACCCTGTAATTTACCGCCACCAATGGTCCCGATTAAGCTACGTCACAAACCGACCGCAGCTGACATATTTCTTTCGTCCTATTTGGACGACACAGTCCCAGCCTATGCAAATCCTATTCCGCCTGCTCACCCACAGCCTCCCGTTAATAATGTAATTCCTGTTCGTCCAGCCACTGGTCCCGGGAGCCAAGTTCATGTTCCAGCACCCCCGGACCAGCCCACAGTAAATGTACCTGCTTTGCCAGTTACCTTACCAGCACGTACAGTATTCACCGACGATTCCAGTTTAGGTGCCACGGGGGGGAGGTTCTCCTCGTACCCCGCCTCAACCGAAGCGTCTGACGCTACATGACGTAGCGTTACAGCGTACGCCAAAAGTGGCGACATACACAGATCTCAAGCGACTTCTTACTGACTGTATATATGATCCAGTTCCAGGCGAAGATCACATGATCTTATATTCAGTACGTTTAAGACGAGTGGCCAGCTTTTTGATCACCCTGCCCGATATGAAGGAACATCTAGACAGAATATATCGTTTTATCCGTACAGGAGAGAATCCAGGAAGTATTCACGAAGCCATGGTTCAAAGAAAAGTCGAGACTCAGCTCATGATTTTAAAGTTCCTGATTAACTGTTTAATAAGAGAGCAAGATTACCCAGATAAAGACCAAGACGAGATGAAAGTCCTGACTAGGTGGAGTGACAATATAGCCGATGGAAAACACAAGACACAAGGTTGTATAGAGAGTATGTATAAGAAAATTCGTAAGGAAATAATACGTATACACAAGGAACGAGAAGCAAAGAGAGCAACCGAGAAAGAGAGTGACTCTTCTAGTGAAGAGGTAGACAGCGAGAATCCCGACAGAATAGCGTATGTAGGTAGAACTAGACTTTCCGACCGACATTCACGCCTAGATTACAAGAAAGCCTTTCCTCCTCCAGTACCAGAACAGTGTTCTCTTGAGCAAGTATTCCAAGCTACCGATCACATTCTGAAATCACGAATAGGGTATAGCGAGCTTAGTACCACCCATGAACAAGAACTAGCCCGATCAGCAGTCCGATGGACTAGTGATTCTACCACGTTTCCAGACGAAATAGTGGCCCAAACGTTTCTGAAACTGCCCCCAGCCGAGCAACGTCTAGTGGGTATGTATATGATCCAGCACCTCATTACACTGTATGAGGAACAACATTCTGATCCAGGTCCTCCACATGATGTATTGAACGAGTTACTCCAATTCAGATGGAAAGGTCTAGGTACCGATTTAATTAGTGTCATTCTAGAACAGCGCCACAAATACCGAACTTTTCTGAATCCACATTATGTTTCCGTCTCACCCCCAGAAAGAAAATCATTCTACATTGACAGACAGAATCCGTTACGAGAAGTGCATCCAGTTAAGGGAGAAGATGGTAGTCTAGAACGAGTATTTGTTTACACCCCTATCACGAAAATAGAACTCTTGGAAATGAAAAAGTTAATTCCCTGTCACGATAAAGATCCAGCAGGGTTTCACCGTGAACTAAAGGACATGCTCCGTATGGGAGAATACACGTATCCTGACCTCATTAAAATGTTAAAAGTCCTGTTGCCTGCGGGCATATATGAAAAACTCAAAGAAAAAGAATGGGAGGTGGGAGAGAAAAAGATAGATTGGACAGCATTAGAAACTGAAGATAATACACGAGTACCAGGTACCGGTCTTGGGGAAAAAGCTAAAGCTTTGCCTGAATTACTGATACAAGTTTTGCCAAGATTACTAGCCACGAAAAAGGAAGATTGGGATGCCATCTCAGCCTGTAAACAGAAACAAGACGAAGATACTAGTGATTTTTATTCTAGATTTGAGAAATGTTTCATTATTAATAGTGGTCTGAAAACAAGTAGTGAATCGTACCCTCATCTTTGTGTTACCAAACTAGTCGAGAATTCAAGTCCACAAGTTAAAAATCGAGTACTGAAAGTCGAAAGTACCTGGCAAGCTAATACTCCGTCACAGATGCTCCAGATGCTACAGTACCACCAGAACAGAATCAGGGAAGAGCAGGAACACGAAAGGAGACGTATGAAAGACACGAAAATGAAAGTACTAGTTGCACAGTCTGTTCCACAAGACAGTCAGAAGAGGGGTCCGAATCAAGCCAGTCATCCGACAGCTCCTGTTAAAGGGACCTGCAATTACTGTAAACAGCCAGGTCATTTTATAAACGAATGTGCAGTTCTAAAACACAACATAGCTACTGGTAAAACTAAAGAAAGACCACGTCCGCCTAGACAAGAACAAGTTTCACAGACTTCCCAGCCACCACAGAATGCACAACAGTCAGTTACAGTACAGCAGCCTATAGCTGCAACACAACACGTTACACAGCAGATGTACCAGTATGCACAGTCCGAGTATCCAGATTATCAGCCATATTCATGAAACAGCCTAGAGAGGGAGGTAGGCTTGCCTCTCATCGAGATTCCTGTAGATCAAGAGGGTCCCTATGTACACAGTCAAGTATTAGGGAAAGACAGAAAGTTTCTGATTGATACAGGGGCAAGTAGGACTACCATCAGTCATGACGAGGTTCCAGGGGCTCCGCTCTCAGGCTCAAGAAATGTTTCCCTTGGATTTTCAGGAAAGCCTATTGTTAATGAAATATCGAAACCAGTTACTCTAGAAGTCGGTCCATTGTCCCGAACTACAGACTTGTTACTCATGAAATCTTGTCCAGAGAATCTGTTAGGCATTAAAATTCTGAAAGAATTAGGAGCAGTAATATGCTGCTCCCCAGAAGGGGTGCGACTGTTTCTCCGTGATTTTAAAGGTCATTATGTATTACGTGATTTTGATCCAAGATTATTGAATGTACCGCAGCATTTATGGGCGCAAGGTCCAACTGATGTAGGTTGTATGCATATCACACCCCACCGTGTCACTCTGAAGCAAGGTGTTGTATTACCACGAATCAGACAGTACAAATTGCCACCTGAGGCTGTAGCAGCCTTATCCAAAATTATTGACGAGCTTGTTGTTCAAGGAGTGGTTGTAGAAATTGACTCCAATGTATGTAACTCTCCTATCATTCCAGTCCTGAAACGTACTGATCCCAATGCACCTCCAGTTTATCGATTAGTGATTGACCTTCGAGAACTTAATAAATGTATCATACCCCAGTACCCAGTGGTCCCGGATATTTCTTCACTATTGACAGCCATTGATTCTGAAGCTACATTCTTTACAGTTATCGATCTCAAGAACGCATTCTTTAGTGTCCCCATTCATCCAGACAGCCAGTTCCTTTTCGGATTCTGTTTAAATGGAAGAAGCTATAAATTCACACGAGCACCTCAAGGTTTCACAGAAAGTCCTAGCATTTACAGTCAAGCACTTAAAAGACAACTAGACAATATTCACATGCCAACTGACACTGCCCTGCTCCAGTATGTCGATGATCTACTGATCACAGCCTGTTCTGAACGTGACTGCGAACGCGCGTCACTTACAGTTCTGTATTTTCTGGCCGAGATGGGGCACAAGGTGTCCCCTTCCAAATTACAATTCTGTGTCCAGCAAGTGGTCTACTTAGGACACTTACTGTCCAAGAGGGGTAGGCAGTTGACACCAGACCGTATCCAGTTAATAGCACGTCTTCCACAGCCCAAGACCCAAAAGGAGGTACGAGCTTTCATCGGCCTCACTTCTTACTGCAGACAATGGATTCCTCAGTATGCATTTCTAGCCAAGCCACTGATACAGTTAACGACACAGGAGGCAGCCGTATCGACTGTCCTCCCTTGGACCCAAGAACATACACTTGTTTTCAATGAGTTAAAGAAAGCTTTATGCCAAGCACCTGTTCTAGCAACACCGAACTACAGTAAGCCTTTTACACTTTTTGTTACTGAACGTGATGGTACTGCATTATCTGTTCTCACACAAGATCAAGCAAGACAATACAAGCCCTGTGCTTATTTTTCTAGCACATTAGATCCGGTGGCCCAGGCTCTGCCTGCGTGCCTCAAGTCAGTTGCAGCCACAGCACTAGCTATCAGACAAAGTGATTCTATAGTGTTAGGACACTCCCTGACAGTACAAGTTCCACACTCCGTGGAAGTTCTTTTAAATCGAACTCAGACTCAGCACTTGACAATTGCACGTTTAACAGGTTATGAACTGACACTGTTTCAGCCACACATAGAAATCAGACGCTGCAACGTTTTAAATCCCGCTACACTGTTACCCTCAGTTACTTCAAGTCCTGCCACACATGACTGTGTGGAAGTTGTTAACACCATGACAAAGCCAAGACAAGACCTGACAGATATTGCATTACCTGATCCCGACCTGACACTTTATGTGGATGGTTCATGTATGAGAACTAGTACAGGAGAACTAGTAGCCGCGTATGCAGTGACTACTGACACTGAAGTTCTAGAAACACACCGTATTGATACCTTGTCTGCTCAAGCAGCAGAGCTCGTCGCTCTGACCCAAGCCTGCATACGTGCCAAGAACATGAAAGTTAACATATACACAGATTCACGTTATGCATTCGGAGTCGTACACGACTTTGGAGTGCTCTGGCAGGAAAGAGGTTTCATGACCTCTCATGGAACCAAGATTCAGCATGGCCCCCTCATTCAAGCTCTGTTAGAAGCAATACATTTACCGACAGCCATTTCCATTATGAAGTGCAAAGCACATACGAAAGTCACTGACATCATTTCCCAGGGTAACGATCTAGCAGATCGAACAGCCAAGCTTACAGCTCAGACTCCAGACATTCCAGTTAACACGACACAGACAGACATTCCAGATCAGACTACTTGTATGACGGTTAAGGACCCTACACAAGATGTACTAGATATCCAGTCACATGCTACCTCTGATGAAATCAAGAAATGGTCCGAACAAGGAGGGGTCCAGACAGATCAGGGATGGTTGACGAAGGGAAAAGCCACATGGTTTCTCCCCGACTCAATGGTTCAAGTCATTATTAATACCGCACATAGTCCAGTACACCTAGGAGAAAAGGCCATGTTAGACAGTATCCAGAACATTTGGTTCAACAAGCATTTACGAGCAGCAGCCAAACAGAAAGTCCGTACCTGCATGATCTGTTGTCAGTTCAATCCAGGTAAAGGTGTTCCGGTGGAACAAGGTGGATTCCATCCTCCTGACCACCCTTTTGAAGTCCTCCAGATGGATTATATTCAGATGGAGCGATGTCGAGGTTTCAAGTATGTCCTCGTAGTTGTATGCGCTTTGTCCAGGTGGACAGAAGCATATCCAGTTCCAGATTACACAGCTGCGACCACTGCCAAGCAGTTGGTTCGTGAGTTCTTTCCCCGCTATGGATTACCTAGGGTCGTGTATTCAGATAACGGCCAGCCATTCTCATCCGAGCTCATGAAACAAGTATCCCTTCTGTTAGGGTACCAGTGGAAGTTCCATTGTGTACGCCATCCTGAAGCAGCCGGTCTCGTAGAGAGACATAACCAGACTCTGAAAATCCGTATTGCCAAAGTATGCGCAGAGAAAGGTGTAGATTGGATAGTAGCACTGCCAGTCGCCCTTTTTTATATGAGAATGGTCGCTCACTCCCGTTCAGGTCTGTCCCCGTATGAGATAGTGTTTGGACGTCCCCCCAATATGTGGGGTACACCTAGACCCCGTACCATTACCGATGTTGACAGTAATATGCTGACAGATTACCTTGCCTCCTTGATGTCTGCACTACAATCTTGTCGTTCACAGGTTGCCGCTGCTTTTCCAGACAACACCGACGTGAAACCGC
Source organism: Lissotriton helveticus (assembly GCF_964261635.1). Lineage (NCBI taxonomy): Eukaryota > Metazoa > Chordata > Amphibia > Caudata > Salamandridae > Lissotriton > Lissotriton helveticus. The sequence continues at coordinate 253,296,960 of NC_136057.1, read as the reverse complement.
ACGACGTCGTTCCAGGTGACTTCGTCCTTGTGAGAAATTTTGATCGTTCAAGTCCGCTGGAGCCCCGCTGGAAGGAGCCCCGTCTCGTCCTACTCACCACCCGGACTGCGGTGAAAGTGGAAAACCGAAAAGGGCTGGGTACATACCAGCCACGTCAAGAAATTCCATGGATTACGACCAAAGACATTTATCAAAGACTGCCCCGTTCTCAAGGACTGCCCAGAAACTGAATCTAAACTTAACCTGTTAGAGAAAACTCCGCAGCAGGAGTATAAATCCAAGTTGAGGTCTAGTAAGTCAGCCAGTTTAATTGTCTAAGTCCCTCTCGGGTGAAACGGTTAGACAGGTTCCTGACATGTATGAGATAGACCCACACAGTGAGAGAGTTAGTCAAAACTCTAAGAGAATACGCTATCAAAAGAATATTTGCAGTAGATGCATCGTTACTCTGTTATTTTTTATGTTTCTGAGTCTTATGGTTACCTGCATAAGTTATGCTTTTCATTTATGTTTTCCTATTTCACATGTACATATGTTTCCTAATGTTACAGTAGAGCACACATTTAGTGACCTGCCTCCTCACGAGTTATCCTATCGTCTTGCTATGCGTAATAATACTTTTATCCGAATGCTGCACTATTCACACCAGACCAGCAATGCCACTAATTGTTGGGTGTGTGGTCGACTCCCCCCTTTCCAGACACCGAAGGGAGTTCTGCCACTCTTTCCCTATCCGTTTTCACATAATGGTTCGTGTGGAGCATGGTCCACATTAACGTCATCCTCCACTGATATGTCCCGTCTGAATCGAACATGTTTCCCAGACAAGGAAGGACTTTCCCATAGAACAGGTTCTGATCTAGAAAATGAAGTATATGATTTAGGTAATTATTCCTCGAATTTCATGGTTTTGAATGTTCAGTCCGAGACTACTCCAGACTCGCCTTCCATAACAGTCCTACCCGTAAAAGGCGAATTATGTGTCAGAAAGAATGGTTCCACACATGTAGGTCATAGTGATTGTACTACTGTGGTCGAGTATAGTGACAGTGGGAAATCTATTTTCAAAGCCTCACGTCATTCTTATTTTGTGTGTGGTCAGACCGCATATATACGTCTGCCCCTCGATTGGGAGGGAACATGTTATATTGCCTTCCTACTGCCACCAGTTTTTCTAGCCCCACCCGATTATCACAGAAACACACATCTAGTACACGTTAGACATAGAAGGGAGACTGAGTCCCCAATTGTCGATCAAACTGAAACTGCTCTAGAACAATATCAAGACTTCAATAAAGGTTTCTTTTTCTTTATAGGTCCGGTCCAGAATAGTAAGTTAATACGTAGGTTAACCAGAACCCTTGAAGCAGTAGTGAATGAAACTACTTCTGCTCTAGGTAATTTAACTGAAGAGCAATCTGCTATGAGATTTGTCGTGCTCCAAAATCGTCTCGTCCTTGACGTCATACTGGCCGATAGAGGAGGAGCTTGTAGAGTCATCGGATCTAGTTGCTGCATTTTCATTCCTAATAACGCGGCGTCTGTTTATTCAGCTATAACCAGACTTCATAAAATTGCCCATCAGTTACACCAGAATCCAGGCACCTGGACATGGTCCGGTTGGCTCTGGAGTATTATATCTGCCTGGGGATGGAAAGTATTGTCATTCCTAGGTATAGCAGTAATGACCATATTCAGTTGCTGCCTCTGTTTACAATGTGGCCCTGCGATTTGCGGCTTGTGTGCTACCTCTTGTATTCCTAGTCCTAAGTCCCGTTCCAAGACAATTCGAGACGAGCAAATGATGCTATATGAACAGATAGATGGTATCATGAATATTGATGTTTCCTGATGGAAACGTAGGGCACAAGGAGGGAATGAGGAAAATTATATTTTGCCTTGTTGTATGTGCCTACGTGTTCCCCATCCTATGTTATATGTGCATGATCGATATGCATATATCCCCCTATGATCGATTAAAGACGCAATTACAGTTGTGTCCAACGTTAGTATGCCAGTTTCCAGTCCTCCTGAAAGCAACGAGAATTAGGCCTATGTTGCCACGCATTTACATTGTGCACGTTAACTTATTGAATTGTCCCCGTTTCTAGGCCTCAAAGGGCCCGGACACCAGATTCAAGCTCCAGTCTCCTGAACCATTCCGAGGAGCGATACAGCCCCCACCTGCATCCCTGACCCTTCACTTACTTCCTGCCAAGCAACGCGGTGCCCGGCCTGGCCTGCCTGCCTGTCTGCCAAGAATATGTTATGCCTCTAGTTATCAGTTCAGCTCTCCGTCTTCACATTCCTAAGCTAGCGAACCGCATAAACAGCTTCAGCTATAGTCTAGTCTTTCTGTCTCCATGCAAGTGAATTACTGAATTAGTATCCATAGAAGATCCATAGCACACGCAATACATGTAGAATATATGCATGCACCAGCCTTAGTGTCAAGTAGCCTTTGCCCTGATAACTTTTAGATTCTATCAACATGTACTCCAAACACCAGATACCAGATATGATATAGGTACATGTCGTCCTGACATCGCAGACTTCAGTCTCCTCTTCTAGTGCAGAAGTCATAGCCCCCCAGTTCTCCCTGGTAACGCGTCATTGCCCGTTTGCGCGCACCACTAGGTTAAAGGTTCCAGCTGCTCACGTAGCCCCCTCCATGTATCCACCCACTTCACGACACTTCTGTGACGTTCTCATCACATGTCTCAGTGCACGCCTTATGCACGCCTTCTGTTACCGCCCATGTGTTCTTATCTTACGCTTGTCACAAGTTACGCCTACTGTATGTAATGTATTTGAAATGTCTTACTATATATACACTGCACTGTTAATGAAATGGTGCAGCTGCCTTCCTGCCTTCCTTCCTTCCTATTTATTTCAGGCTGTCCCGTTCCAGTCCCTTCCCTTTTGCCTGAATAAAGCCTGTTCAAACTCGGATACATCGGATCCTGCCTCTTATTTATTGAGCTATCTGTTATTGTTAATGTAATTCAAAAATAGTACCGGTAATTAATTATTTATTTACCACAATGGGGGTAATGCTCAAGTCTTTGACAAGTGTCTGAATCGCTGGGGTGACTGGATAGTAGTCAATGTAGGTGTCTGCTATGTGGGCTGCAGAGTGGAATGTTTAGTATTTAACAGTAGGGTGGGTTTGCCTCCATATGTCTCCAAAGTTGGACTCGCTCAACCACCTCAAACCTCCAGCTGAGAAAGATCCAGTTTGGCCAAAGCACTGGCCTGACTGGTCCACGTCATTGTTCATGAAAAGGTTTATATCACCTTTGAGGTTCTTTAATTTTGACTCCATCTTACATTTGTCGTCATTTTTGTGTTGCCTTTACACAGGCTGCTCTATTCATGAAGTGTCTCTGCCCTTTGGACTGCAACGTGTTGAAAACCCCTCTCTGTACTTGCTTTGAAATCAATCTCAGACACCAGCTGGCCTAACTGCATACAGACATGTTCTGCCATTACTGATTGACCTATAGGTGCTGTAGTTAAAATACTTGTGGGTTGGGCAGAAACACGACGTAAGGGGGACGTTCTGGTTATATGATGCTTTTTTTGAATGTTCTCCTATTGGCTAATATTTTGCAGATCTTGTATGTCCATATTAGGTATTTTGCATGCTTGCAGAAGCTAGGACTGCCCCTTTATTTTATGCTGAGTTTGTAACCCTAAGCATATAAAAGGCCTCTGTGTTTTATACTTTTTAGACTGCCTCATTCAGTTGCTAAAGGCTTCTGTGTGACGTAGTCTCACTTAATTAAGTTTAATAAAGATGTCTTTTCATATTTTAGCTTCTGTGCCAAGTTCTTTGTATTAGTGAGACCCCTGAGAATGAAGATTACAGTTCTTCACCTTCCACCAAAATGTGCATGTCTGAGGATTGCAACACTTGTGTCAGGGAACCTTTAATAAAGTGTTCTTGCTAATCTTTAGGTGCATACATTGAGGTAATTGTCACATGGAGGGGTCCTATCTGCATGCGATATACTAGCAACCACCTCTTAAACTCAGTCAATTTACCCACTACCACTCCCCGGAAGTCCCTTGAGAGCAATATAGCCATCCCTCCCTTCTTCCCCTGTCCTGAGGACCAACATTGGTGAGGAAATCAGCTGAACCTCATCCTATGCTCATCCTTGGCCAGTAAATGGGTCTCTTGGAGTAGGCAGATGTCACAGTCACTATGCTCCGAGAAAGATAGAACAGCAGCCCTCTCAATCTAAATGTTTAGACCCCTAACATTGAGGCAAGTGAGCTTAATCTCCGTAGTGTCAGTACATAGTGCAAGCAATGATGGTTTCTAGGATGCTCAGGCAGGAAGTATAATGATGGCTTTAGAACGTAGCTCCAGGGCCCAGGTATCTTCATATTGTGCAATGTAGGTAGCATATGGGGGTAGAAGTCAAAGAAACCCCTAACATGTAACAGTTAGAGGTCAACAGTATCGGAAAGAAGTGCATTAACAATGGAAAACAGCAAGCAACGCTTGGTCCAGTCAGGGAGATTTTGCAGGGCTTCCTGAGATCTGGAGAGTAGTGGCTCTCCTCCATCGCCCCAGGCTCAGTTCAATGGAAGTGGCCCCCATTGTGCATGTAACTAGTAGTTGGGCCAAGCCTCAGTGTTGCTGCAGAGTATGAAGAACCATTGCTAGATTTTGATGTCAGCCTATCCAGAACTGCTTGAGGTTCCAGGGCGATTTCCCTTTAGGCCAGGGCAAGGATGTCTATCCAATGTAGCCAGCCTCAGCCAGTAAGAAGTGTACTAGGGGAGCCCCCGGGGGGGTCCTGCTGAGGAACAGGCAGAGGGTTCAGTCTGAATACCTAAGATATGATGTGCATCCACAAGCGGTTTGGGTTGGTGGAGTTGCCTTCCCATTGAAAGACAATCCGGTATGGATGTCCCCATCCATATGAGATCTCTTTAGAGCGCATGAATTGAGTAATCGATTTGAAGACCCTGTGGCGCTGTTAGGTGAGCGCCAAAATGTCCTGGAAGTGTGACAATGTATGACCCTTAAAAAGGAGGGAGGTCAAGTTCCTTGTTTTTTTGATGATTTCATTTTTAATTTGGAAGGCATGGCAAGACGCCAGGATGTCTGGGAGTCTCACATTGTTGCTCTTGGGGCGGCCTACTCAAAAGACTCTGTTGTATTGTAAAGTAGTTTCCTCCACTTGCAAGTCTGCTTTGAGAGAATCAAAATTATGTTAGGAAGGCCCACATCACTGGGGCAGTGTCTTCTTCTGCCTCATCTGTCAGGGCTGCCTGCAGGGTAACTTGTGGTAGTGTTGCAGACTTCTTGGGGTGCCCAGGTTAGGATACTGCCAGTGGGAAGATCCGCTATGGGATAATGACTGTCAAGACCCACCAGCAGTGCAGACTGCATCTTCCGACACTGTTGGCCATGGGTGAAGATTCGTTGGAGTTCACCCCTTAAGTTTAGCAATCTGCTTGGGGCTTGTGATCAGGGACTTCCCCCGGGGGTTCCCGTGTTTCAAGATGCAGATTGTCAGGTACCGAGGAGGGATTCTGCTCACCCTTTGTCCTTCCCACCCCCAGGCGTATAACCCAGTTCTTGCCTCTCCAGCTGCAGTAAGGGGTCTACACATGCAGCATCCCGGCTCTGTTACCAGGTCCACTGGCTTGCTGGTGTGAGGGATGTGAGAAGTATAAGGAGGAAGCAAAGAGAGCACCAACCTCCATCAGAAAATGATGGGGGCAGGACCAGCCGCCTTCTCTCTCAGGGCTGTATCACATGGCCCAGAAAGGCCCGCATGAGGGGTGCTGTGAAAGGGAGCCGGGCTGTAAGGCCCCGAGTCCGGCCCTACCCTGTGGAGTGCACCCATGCGGTGCATGGTCATATGGGGTCTGCACTGTTCCTCCGCTCCTTCTACATGGCTGCCATCTTGGCCACACCCTCCATTATTGGGCTTTCCGAACTGCATTTTTAAGGTGGCAAAGTCTTCAGCCACACCAAGCATGGGTTTGTTGCTCCAATATGAATTTACCTTGGAAAAACAAAAACTGTTGGTTTAATCAAGCACTAAGGCTGGGAACACAGTTAAAGAGTTGTGGTCTGAGGACTGTCTCAAAGTACACTTGTTGTGAATATTTTTTATACATTTCTTGAAGCATCATAAAACAATAAATAGATCCTTTTTCAGGAGTAGAATGTGGGCCTAGTGATAAATACATAATTTACTCCCACCTGATGGCAAATTCATGGGCACAATGAGGGCCAGTGGGTAAATTTCCAGATGTCCCGTATGGGGAGCGCATACTCACTGTTTGTGTTGTGTGTGCTGTGCCCTGATTGGCTGAGTGTTCCTAACTTCATGTTGCAACTAACTTTATGGTGTTCCGGGAATGCGCAAGATCCAGCCATGTGTGTTTTATTTCGGCCAATCACCCAGGACCATTGTGGTGTTGCATATCTATGGAACTAATCTGGGTTTTTCCTGTTTGTGCATTCTACCTGCTGGTTATGTGCCACCTCACCTGCGATTTGTCAATCAGTAGCCTCAGGTCTAGGGTACAGGGTTTGCCTGACCATGTGTTTCTGATTCGGGGTTGATGGAAAGACCATATCAGGGGGTTTGGGCAACAGTGAATTGATTTTGTTTTTGTACATACACATATAATTTTGTACATCAACATCAATATTAACATTCTCCCAGTTGAATTTTCAGCCGCATCATTTACCCAATACTTCATGAAAATCACATTGTTAGGGGCTTGTTGTATTTCAGTTTTAACTATTACTACTTCCCTAGCAACTTGCATTCTACCCAATTTGAGGACAGTGTTTTTACAGCAGGAAATACCCACTTGTAGGAAACCACACAAAAGCAGTACAAAGATTAGAATAGGCAGCAATGATGTGCACAGTCCTGTCACCCACTGGCGGGATCCAGGAAAACCAGCCAATATACCAGTCCTGCTCAGGAGCACCTCCATCTTTATACATGTCGGTTTGTAAACAATGCAGTGCTTGAATAGCAAGAGGCAGAGTACCATTGTTCATGTTTTTGCCTGGGATGAATGTGAAACATGAGGTACTGATCTTGGCACACACCTCTCCCTCCTTTGCAGTCATCAAGTCCCACACATACCGATGCTGCATTATCATGAGTTGGATGGTTCTTAGTTCTTCCTTGATTGCATCAGGGCCAAGCTCAGTACTGTTCAACATTTTCATCATCTCCTATGTGGTTCTTTGAAACCAGTTTACTTTTCGTTCGTCGGCCCTGTGAAGATGGGTATGGAGCCTCCTGCATTCTGCATTGCCTTGTTTGTCAGAAAACAGTCTACGTTCTTCCAGAATGTCCTTAAACTGAGCCCAGCCAAATTAATCGGCAGTTCTATTTACACTAGCCTGATGCAATAGAGTTATTTTCTTCTGTACCGGATTTTGGTGCAACTCTGAAATGAATGACCGGGGTAGGGGTGTGTTGGTGACCAGGGAGCACATGCCTCGCCATCCGGGGTGAAGCTGGGTGAAGGCAAATTCACCACACCGCCAGTAGGTATCTATCAGTGTGGAGATAGCCCATTGCATGTCAGTTCTCATTAGTGCGCTGTGGAACTGTTCCTTTACCACTGAAACACAAGGAATACAGCATAGGTTTCTATAGAATTAGGGGTTGCTCTTTCCCTTCAAGCATGTAACCTATCTATCTTGGTGTCCCATATTTTCTGGCAGGGGTAAACTATGCTGGTATATAACCTTCCCCTATGGGACTTCGAGGTGGATCACGGTGGATGGCCTAACACTGGAACCCCATGTCTGCTGTCCATTTGTTATTAAAGAAGACTGCACCAGACACACTAAGAGCCACCATAGGATCACAGATGGAAGCGGTAGTGGGTGTGCTGTGTACTGGTGCAAAGGCATTGCAACCTCCAAGAATCTTAATTTTTGGGAAAGTCTTGTTGCCAGACAGTATCCTCCTCCCCTATGATGCCCTAACTGCACATCCTCTGTTTGAATCTCACTAGGATTGATGAAGAGGTATAGTGCTGTGGGATTTGTCTCATAATGAGTTATGTTCACTAATCCTCTATGGGGTTCTACTGTTGAGTTATAGCTTAACCCTAATCCTACATAGGTGCAAGTAGAGAAGGCATTGTTCCTCTAGATGGTGTGTAAGGCCCTGTGTGTTGTCAGCTTGTTTGCTGGGCTGGATACAGTGGTGAGCCTATTTCTGAGTACCTTGCTTGGAGCTGTGTTGGATTTTTGCAGACTTTCCACTTCCAGGCACCTCCTTTCCCTTCAACTACATCCTAGCCAATATTGTTGGCCTGTTATCCCTGGCTGTGGCAATAGACTTCCATTAAGTGACAAGCTACCTTCAATGTTTTGGAAGGACATGACCCAACTTGCAGCCTTGAAGTATTTGGAGATCCTCGAGGGAAAGGAGGAGGCAGAATGTTGCGAGGCTCGAGCTCGTTGAATTTCCCTGATGCGGGGATTGGACTGCAATGACCATTAGTGCTGGTAAGCTCCATACTGACTCTGCGCCATGTGGTCATTTATGAACGATCAGATGTTTATACATTCAATGGATATTACGGGGTCTTCATCATCCTCAGTATGCAGAAGACCTGGCTTCTGACACTGGAATATGGATTTATTTTAGAACTGAAAAGTGCCTCCAGTGGCCTGGAGGCTGTTAGCTGTGTTTAGGACCACACTGTATGAAGATATTTTGATCTCCAGCCGGACGCCCCAGAATAGGGTCCTCTGTCTGTATGAAAGGGGCATGCAGTGGGTGTTGCTGTGGGCATTCCACTACAACCCCCATAGCTTTTTGATGCTTCCCCAGGTTTACAAGGATCTGTAAATCTGGGGTAGCACCAAAAATTAACAACATGCAAAAGCAGGCGTTAGATTGCTGTAACTTGAGGACATTCGCAGCACACATAGAAAGCGCAAAACACCATAGATGAACAATCATTAAATAATGGTGATTTGCTAATTCTATTTGCAGAATGCAGCACACATAGAAGTAGCACATTGCCATAATTGATTGTTTATGTGGAGGAAGGGACCCCTTCCTGCACATAAACAATCATCCCTGCAACACAGGCACCCTTGCAATATGGAACAAGGGTGTCTGTGCTGGTGCTAGGCAGCTATCTTTAGCTCCAGACCTAGGGAAAACACAGGGGTATGTTGTATTCTCATGAATACAGTGCATCACTGCATTTTGGAAATGACACAATGCGGCCTTGCAAAACCTGCCGTCGCGCTATGCTACACCATTCCCTTGTACATAATCCCCCTTGGAATTCATAATGTTGTTTTACTTGTCTTTATTTTTAAATCTGTATTGAGGTTGCATCAAGTGTATGTTCTGCATTCAGAGTTTGAATCTATTTATTAGTCGGGTTTTGTGACTGTGTAAATGCATTGCCTCCCCAGACATTTATTTCTCCCTGCTGAAGTCCTTGTTGGGCTAGGGTCCTTGTCAGTTTCTGCTGTTGCCATGTGGAAGACTAACTACATGTTCCCTTCTGCTGTAGTGCAGTGGCTGTCTGACCTTCCTACAGCTGAGTGCATGGTGCATTCAGGTTACCTTGACCTTGATTTTGAAAATGGGGATTCTGTGGGGACTGAACCAGATTGTAAGGGGCATCGGTCAGTCATGTAACCCATTCAGTGGAAAATAACGTGCTCTGAAGTCCGGCTGCTGACATCGTCTCTGACTTCTGCAGTTAAAACAGGGTTGAAACCCTCTGTGGCTGTGCGGTAGAGCCCTCTTCAAGGATAGTGCCATTTGTACGCTAGCCCTTTGAATATTAATTGAATATTAGTCAGGGGTGAGGTAAACTATAGTAACTGTTCCCTCATCCTATTCCCCCCTGCTGTAATTCAAGGAGTTCTGTGATGGGGATCTGGGCCATTGTACCCAAGACTCCTAGTATAGTTGCAGTGTGTTTTGATGTGGGAACTGTCCCTGCCTGTAGGAATGACCTTATCGACCCCATGTCCAACAGGAAATGATACTGTGCGTTTTGTTCCAGAGGCACTACCATATATTGGAACCAATATTTTAATTGACTTTTGGTGTTTTACTTTAACCTAGCTTGAATGTACGACATCATGTTTACCTGCATGTGCATGTTTCCTTGAAAATGTCTTCTGTGTAACCTTGTAGTTTTAGAGTTGGAGAGCTTTCACAGAGTAGAACAGCCTTGTCAGGAACAGAACCTGTGAGATGTGCATTTGAAAGCATGAGAGAGAGAGAGAGGTGTGGAATGTACTACGTGGTCTCGGAGTGCAGTGTTATAAGCAGTGGTGCACAGATGTGCATTGTGTTGTAAATTCTGAAGTATTATGAATTTTTACTATTGACTTTGACATGTCCTCATGACATTTTGAATTCTGACTGTCTAGCTTGGCTTTTGCGCACATAGGCAGGCCCCCAGAAACAACCTGAAAGAAAATGCAATGGTTAGTTTAAAATGTGTATTCCGCAGAAAAACAGCAGATATTTAAAAAATGATTGAAACAATTAGTGATGCCTTAATAGACACAATAAGTGAAAAACAAGCAAAACACTCAATACTAGACGTGCAAATGCAACAATTTACCAGCACGACAAAATCAAGAATAAGTAGAATGGAGAAAGAGAAAAAAACTCACAGAGAAAAAGTTATGACTTCTCAAAAAATAACTTAGCCCGCTCCTTAGGGCATGCTACTCAATGACAAGTGGAGGCTTTACGCAGTACACGGGACTAAGTGAGCCTGATAGTCTGTCAATATTGGCTCAGAGAAAACATTTAACAACAATTTATGCAGAAATTAGGACAACCAAAGGCCCTCTTGGCAAAGCACAGGCTACATCTAATCTCCAAGGTTCAAATGTTCCCTAATGTCTGAATACCACCCTATATCACACTCAGGGGTCATGCGCACCACCTGTATAACACCAAGCGGTCCAAGTGCATAACACCTCTCACTTCTTACAGATACCAACATTGTCAAGAAACCATCAGCACTAAGAAATACCCTTTTAAATTAAAAAATAAGATCCAGGTGCTGGCCCTATATCACACCCAGGGCCTGTGCGTACCGTCTATATCATACCAAGAGGTCCAAGTGGTGAGGCCTTGCCCCTGTATCATACCCCAGGGGACAAGCATACTGACTGTGTTATGCCCATCGACCCAGGCGACAAACAACCTCCACCTTTCCTAATATGTTGACTTTCAAAAAAAGGTGACTTCTGTTGGATCGCCTCTGAGACATGAATTGGGCAATATATCAGATTTCTGTCAGTGGCAGGGTACTCAGGTAGCATTTCTGCACTTCTTCCTAGTTTGCTTTAAGTCAAATGCTGGGAACTAAGGATCAGATGTAGTCTCTTACCCAAATGACGAAGGCTTCAGGAAGGACCTCCGCCCACAGAGTCTGCAGAGTTTTCAGTTACTTGTGCCATCTGCTTAGCTACCTTGCTGCGCTGATGAATCTGTGTTCAAAGCTGGGTTATTAATAGTGGTAGGTAGGCACCTCCAACTGGCAATAAGGCCACCAACTGACTCTAGGGTCCAGTATGGGTCTCAATAAACTATTCCCATGCTCAACCTTTGGTAGCTTGGCTGGGAGCAAGCAGGCTTCACGTAGGAGACTGGTATGTGAAGCATTTAAAAACACCAATTCAGTAAATAAGTAAGACACAACAGACAATAAAAATCCCACACCAATAAATAGGACATATTTCTATCTACGCCAAAACAACAAACATCCAATGTAAGAAACCTGAGATATGCATTTTTAACCCTTTCTGTGTTTATGCGCATCAGGATGGCTCCTGCCAATCCGACAACATGACAATGGAAATCCCTCCGGTGGGGGCACCAGAGGGATTTCCTCTGGAGCTGGGGAACAACTTCTGTGGAAAAGCTTCCCCAGTTCCATAAGCTGTTCCCTTGGTTTCCCTAAAAAGACGATCAGTGCGCACGTCGCGCTGACATAAAACAAATTGAAATGTGCCAAAAGGATCATTTCAGATTTACTTTCTACGTGCTTAGAGGGCTATCTCAGCCCAGAGCATGTAGAAAGACAGGAGAGGTATCATTGGAAAGGGAAGAACCACCCAGGGATCCACCCACTGAACACCAGGGAGGAAGAGTGGCCCATTAAGCAAGGGCCTTTGATTCTCCCCAAAAATAATTTGGGGAAAATCAGTCTTTCTACCCGGATGTATGACGTTACAACGCAGGCTATTACAACGCCTGCCTTTACAACGTGGTTTTTACATCGCATACCATTACAACGCATAGCGCTTTTGGGTGCTGGATAGTGAATAGTTTAATTTACTATTCCAACTCCAGTCCCCGTTGTAATGACCGCGTTGTAATGGTAGTGCGTTGTAAAAGTTTCGTTGTAAGTGATGTTTACCTTTATACCCCAATAGGATGGCAGACAGCCCACTAGATGCCAGGAATTCTTTTTTATAACGCAAGCCCATGTCCCCACCCTGGCAATATTCCACAGTCTTTCTGCCCTGTCTGGGAGGCAGATGGGGCAATAGCCCCTGATCTGCCCTCTAAGGAGGGGATGGGGCAGAAAGCCCACTAGATCCCAGGTATTATTTTTCTTATTTTATTTAGTGGGGGGGCTGCCCTAGATGGGCATTCCGATGCTCCCATCACACCCCCAAAAATCCACAATATTTCTACCCCCTGGGAGGCAGATGGGCCAATAGTCCCTGATCTGTGCACTGGGGGGCAGAAAGCCCACTAGGCACCAGGGATTTTGTTGTTTTCTTTGTACATAGGGATGGGGACTTCTAAGAAAGGGCATGCTAATGCCCCCTCTGCCAAAAAAGGCTTTCTGCCCCTCCAGAAGGCAGGTCAGAGCAATAGCCCCTAATCTGCCCCCACTGCTGGGGGCATAAAGCCTGCTAGGCACCAGGGATATGTTTATAGGCATTCCAGGAAGATGCCCCAGCAGCAAGGTTTTCTCACATTTTTTAGGCACACTTTAAGCCTGTTTCAGTCATGCTTTTATTCTCATCTGCACCCAAGCGGGGACAGAAAACCACTAGAAATCAAGGAGAGTTTGTGTTTGTGTAAATTGGAGTTAGCTGACAGTCTGCGTGTACTGAGCTTAGGCTGGCATTTTGCTGGTGGCGTTTGTGGACCTGCACTTGGCTAATGGTGTGGGAGGACTCGTGCTTGATGACGGTCTGTGTAGATTGTCGCTTGGCTGGCGGTGTAGGTGGACTTGTATGGGTTTGGGTACCCACAATTTCGGAGATGTGAAAATATCTACTGCTTCTAAATTTTATGGGGCATATTATCAAGGGGGTTTATCTCCGCTTTTTTGGCTTTAAAAGCCAAGAAAGCGGAGATAAAATTATCTCCCTATTACCTAGCTGTCGCTAACACCAGTTAGCGACAGCTAGTAGGAGATAGCGACCATCTTGGGCCCCACTTTGCATGTCAGTGATATTTATCACTAATGATATGCAAAGTGGGCGTGCCACGATGTTAGCGACTGGAAACAGTCGCTAACATCGCTATCTCCTATTACCAACTTTTGGAGATATTCGCGCTAAGCGCGATAAATCTCCCAAAAGTTAACACCTGCCCTGAGCAGTTCTTAGCCATGTTATCCAATGGGAGGTGGATAACATGGCTAAGAGCATTAGCTCGGTAATGCATGAATATCGCTGACTTTTCAGCGATATTCATGCATTGCGGCTGTTTTTTATCGCATTTGCGATAAACCTTGGTAATACCAAGGTTTATCTGCGATAAAAATCACCGCAGCTTAGCGGTAAAATTTTATCTCTAACCAAGCAATAGCGATAATTATCGCTATTGCTTGGTAATATGCCCCTATATTTTTTTCCCATTTCAGAAATACAAAGCTGTCCTTGATACCTATTTTCCACTCTTTATATTTTACCAAATGAATTGCTATATACCTGGTACACAATGAAAAACCATTGCAAGACGCAGCTCCTGTCCAAAGAGGTGCAAGGCAACACCACAAAGCATGACCACAATCTCCAAAATGTAACATAATTCTGTCCCAGGAAGTAATATTGTTACAGACTTCATGATGGTTGAATTCTCAGAAGAGCATAAAGAGCTAACTAAATCAACTCTTAGTGTGACTCATTTCCATACCTCTCCACCCCCTAACATCTGCAGATTTCTTCCTTAAGCCTCCTATCTGGGATGGGCCAGAGGTAATGGGGGTAGGCAGACCTAACATTTCCTGTGTGTCCTGTTTCTCCTTTGAAGCCTCATGCTTTACGACCCCTTCCCCCTGCTCTGGCTTTCCTTTGTATCACAGCCCTCTCCTGCAGATAGCCTCTCCACTGGACAGCCACTTATCACTGCATCAAAGCAGCTTTTCTAATCCTGTTGACTCTGACCAATCAGGGAAGACTGGAAGAGGGCTGAATTTTAGCTTGCAGACAAGAAAGACTTGTAACTTATTTTCTGTACAATTTAGGATGAATTCAATGATGGCTTTTCATTGGATTTATTAATACCATTCTCCTAAGTCTTGAAAGATATAATATTATATTCCTAGCAATATGTAAGATTTCCGAAACTATTGTAATATTATCCTATGTGGCCAGGCGTCTACAATGGGGAAAATTAAATGTGGAATTTCTTCATCACCAGGACCTAAAAACATGTTTTATACGGGCACTGTTTATAGGCATATGACCCCCACCCCGAGGACACCTAGTGGAGACATTTGGGGTCCAGAGTATGCACAAATGGTGTAGATCCTTACTCCACAGTGCTCATAATAACAAAGTTGATTTTGGGAGGCACTTTATTACCATGGGAAAAGTGAAATGCGCCATTTTTTTCTATCCCCAAGACATATAAAACATATTTTATAAGGAGCCTGCTTATAAATACATGACAACCGATACCGGGGACACCTAAAGGAGATCCTGGGGGGTATCTAATATGTAATAAATAATGTAGATTATCACGTTTTATGTACCCCTGCTACCAAAGTTTACTTTTTAGTTAATTTAATTTTAAAAACAGTGCTGCAATGCAGGGTTGTTTTTAAAAGAAGCTCAGGCACTCAGCAAGTGCACACATGCAAGTGCAGGAAGGGCTACTGGCCTCTAAACAACCAGACCCTAATATATACTAGGTACTTTTAGGTATTTTGTACCTCCCTGCCTTATACTCTACTTGGGACTTATAGGGTAGGCCATGCCAATTATAAGTGTAGCCTAATACATAGCGTGCCCTAATGACTGTGTGTGTTTTCCACTGTGTTTTCAACATAGCACTGGCCCTGGGCCTGATTAAATAGAGCGCAGGGACAGTCAGATGCAGCTACCACCAGTACCAATCAGCAAAAAATAGGGGTGCACAGGGCACACAGGATGACTATCTAACATAGCCCACCCCAAATGAAAGGTGATGGGTCACCAACATACACTCTGGTAGTGCTCATCAGCTAAGTGGAAAAACCTGAAAAGTCAATTTGCATGGGCAACCCCAGTTCGGTGTTCCTGTAGGCAAATGGACCACCTCAGTAGTTTGGGATTTTCCCACCTCATCTGCATGAACCATCTGAGTACTGTGGTCAGTTTGAATACAAAAGCGAGTACCAAACAAGTATGGTCCCAGCTTCTTTAGGGACCAAAGGACAGGAAAGTCCGCCTCTCAATGGCATTCCATCTTTGGTCTCTAAGGGGAAGTTGTCTGATAATGAAGGCAATTGGCCGATCGAGGCCCTCCTCTTTCCTGGCCAACACTGCCTCAATGTAATCCTAGCCAAACCTAGGGCCTAGAGGGACTGCTCACAAATGCAGGGTTTAAACCTTTTGCAGAATTCAAAAATGAGGAGGAGGCTCCTATGTCTATTGGCAGGTCTTTCTACTCTTTTAGATCAATGTAGAGAAGACTTGACCATTGGGTTTGGTTTTCCATATGCATAATATATGTGTAATTAGGAGTCCAATTAGTGGAAGTGATACATATAGAGGGGAGTGTCCCCGTGAAAAGAGTGTGTGCCGTAAGACCACACTAAAACACAACAACTCAATATTTAAACAATAAACAATGACATTTCAAATGGTAATAAAGTTTTATTACCAAAAAAGCAGAATACAAATTCAATAATAATACAAAATTCAATATTGAATTTTGTATTATTATTGAATTTGTATTCTGCTTTTTTGGTAATAAAACTTTATTACCATTTGAAATGTCATTGTTTATTGTTTAAATATTGAGTTGTTGTGTTTTAGTGTGGTCTTACGGCACACACTCTTTTCACGGGGACACTCCCCTCTATATGTATCATATTGCACCCAGGTCCCCGTGACTATATGGGTTAAACCCCTTTTTGTGTAACACAATTAGTGGAAGTGGCTGGAAGGTTTGTGAAAGCTGATTCAATTGTTGAGGTATGCTGAACCAGTGTTATATAGTGCCTTGTATTGCGCTTGTTTGTGTATGAGCAGCAAATGACCTTCAGGTGTGGCATCATGTGAGTGCAGTGTGTGAGGTTGAATGTGATTCTGGAACATGAATTCTGAATGATTTGCAGCCTTCTGGTAAGTTGTTTGTGTTTCAGTAGTCCAGCTTTCTTAGGGAAGGGCATGGAAGTTGTACAGGTGCTGACTGGAAGCTATTTAAAAATTCCTCATCATCTTCAGGGTATGGAAGCATGAGGCGGTGATATCGTTGGCTTGGGCGATCATCTTAATTTTTCTTTCAATGACAATCCAGAGGTTCTTGACACAGGTGATGGTGATGGCACTCTGGGGTCAATTCCGATCCGGTAAAAAGCACTCCGATTAGCTGTACGGAGCCTTTTTCCCGTACGATTCGTACACCTACAACGTCCCCGTGCGAACTAGCAAGTACGATCCTAAACCAAAGCGCCACTCCGTACGACTCATAGCAAACACCGTACAACTACAAACTACATACGGATTCACTCCGTCCGACGCAGTACGCCACGTCCGTACGTGGCGTACAGCCATTTCCGAACCAGGAAGTACGATCCGTGTTGACGACACTCCGTACGGCCCTTTTCCTATGAGAGCTGTAAACTCCCATAAATCCTGAGTCCGCCACGAACTGCACCCCGGTACGCGACATATACGACATGAACCCCATCGACCGTGTCATCTGAGCCCTGTACGCCTACGACCTCGTACATAGAAACCGACGACGGTGCAGACGGTGAGTACAACCCACTGCGACAACGGAAGTATACCTGTACGGTGCGCCACACACCAGCGCATATCACCATTCCAATAGGGATATGCGCCGCACACACATCATTAATCTCGGGGTACGGTGCGTCACACGGCATCGCATATCACCATTGCAATAGTGATACGCGCCGCACACACGTCATTAATCTCGGGGTACGGTGCGTCACACGCCAGCGCATATCACCATTGCAATAGTGATATGCGCCGCACACACGTCATTAATCTGGGTGTACGGTGCGTCACACGCCAGCGCATATCACCATTGCATTAGTGATACGCGCCGCACACACGTCATTAATCTCGGGGTACGGTGCCTCACACGCCAGCGCACATCACCATTGCAATAGTGATACACGCCGCACACACCTCAGAAAGCTCGGGATACGGTGCGTCACATCTGAGTGGTGGTTGGAAAGGACCCCCAGCAGTGCCCAACAGTAAAGGGGGTGGGTGCACAGGACCCCCAGCAGTGCCCAACAGTGCCCAACAGTAGAGGGGGTGGGTGCACAGGACCCCCAGCAGTGCCCAACAGTAGAGGGGGTGGGTGCACAGGACCCCCAGCAGTGCCCAACAGTGCCCAACAGTATAGGGGGTGGGTGCACAGGACCCCCAGCAGTGCCCTACAGTAGAGGGGGTGGGTGCACAGGACCCTCAGCAGTGCCCAACAGTAGAGGGGGTGGGTGCATAGGACCCCCAGCAGTGCCCAACAGTATAGGGGGTGGGTGCACAGGACCCCCAGCAGTACCCAACAGTGCCCAACAGTAGAGGGGGTGGGTGTACAGGACCCCCTGCAGTGCCTAACAGTGCCCAACAGTAGAGGGGGTGGGTGCACAGGACCCCCAGCAGTGCCCAACAGTAGAGGGGTGGGTGCACAGGACCCCCAGCAGTGCCCAACAGTGCCCAACAGTGCCCAACAGTAGAGGGGGTGCACAGGACCCCAGCAGTGCCCAACAGTGCCCAACAGTAGAGGGGGGTGGGTGCACAGGAACCCCAGCAGTGCCCAAAAGTAGAGAGGGTTGGTGCACAGGACCCCCAGCAGTGCCTAACAGTAGAGGGGGTGGGTGCACAGGACACCCAGCAGTGCCCAACAGTATAGGGGGTGGGTGCACAGGACCCCCAGCAGTGCCCAACAGTGCCAAACAGTAGAGGGAGTAGGTGCACAGGACCCCCAGAAGTGCCCAACAGTAGAGGGGGGGTGCACAGGACCCCCAGCAGTGCCCAACAGTGCCCAACAGTAGAGGGGGTGGGTGCACAGGACCCCAGCAGTGCCCAGCAGTGCCCAACAGTGCCCAACAGTAGAGGGAGTAGGTGCACAAGACCCCCAGCAGTGCCCAACAGTAGAGGGGGGGTGCACAGGACCCCAGCAGTGCCCAACAGTGCCCAACAGTAGAGGGGGGTGGGTGCACAGGACCCCCAGCAGTGCCCAAAAGTAGAGAGGGTGGGTGCACAGGATCCCCAGCAGTGCCTAACAGTAGAGGGAGTGGGTGCCCAACAGTAGAGGGGGTGGGTGCACAGGACCCCCAGCAGTGCCCAACAGTGCCAAAAGTAGAGGGTGTGGGTGCACAGGACCCCCAGCAGTGCCCAACAGTGCCCAACAGTAGAGGGGGTGGGTGCACAGGACCCCAGCAGTGCCCAGCAGTGCCCAACAGTAGAGGGGGTAGGTGCACAGGACCCCCAGCAGTGCCCACAGTGCCCAACAGTATAGGGGGCGGGTGCAAAGGAAACCCAGCAGTGCCCAACATTGAACAACAGTATAGGGGGTGGGTGCACAGGACCCCCAGCAGTGCCCAACAGTATAGGGGGTGGGTGCAGAGGACCCCCAGCAGTGCCCAACAGTGCCCAACAGTAGAGGGGGTGGGTGCACAGGACCCCCAGCAGTCCCCAAAAGTAGAGAGGGTGGGTGCACAGGACCCCCAGCAGTGCCCAACAGTAGAGGGGTGGGTGCACAGGACACCCAGTAGTGCCCAACAGTATAGGGGGTGGGTGCACAGGACCCCCAGCAGTGCCCAACAGTGCCCAACAGTAGAGGGGGTAGGTGCACAGGACCCCCAGCAGTGCCCAACAGTAGAGGGGGGTGCACAGGACCCCCAGCTGTGCCCAACAGTGCCCAACAGTAGAGGGGGTGGGTGCACAGGACACCCAGCAGTTCCCAACAGTAGAGGGGGTGGGTGCACAGGACCCCCAACAGTGCCCAACAGTGCCCAACAGTAGAGGGGGTGGGTGCACAGGACCCCCAGCAGTGCCCAACAGTGCCCAACAGTAGAGGGGTGGGTGCACAGGACCCCCAGCAGTGCCCAGCAGTGCCCAACAGTAGAGGGGGTAGGTGCAGAGGACCCCCAGCAGTTCCCACAGTGCCCAACAGTATAGGGGGTGGGTGCAGAGGACACCCAGCAGTGCCCAACATTGAACAACAGTATAGGGGGTGGGTGCACAGGACCCCCAGCAGTGCCCAACAGTATGGGGGGTGGGTGCAGAGGACCCCCAGCAGTGCCCAACAGTAGAGGGGGTGGGTGCACAGGACCCCCAGCAGTGCCCAACAGTATAGGGGTTTGGTGCACAGGACCCCCAGCAGTGCCCAACAGTAGAGGGGGTGGGTGCACAGGACCCCCAGCAGTGCCCAACAGTAGAGGGGGTGGGTGCACAGGACCCCCAGCAGTGCCCAACAGTGCCCAACAGTAGAGGGGGTGGGTGCACAGGACCCCCAGCAGTGCCCAACAGTATAGGGGGTGGGTGCACAGGACCCCCAGCAGTGCCCAACAGTGCCCAACAGTAGAGGGGGTGGGTGCACAGGACCCCCAGCAGTGTCCAACAGAAAAGGGGGTGGGTGCACAGGACCCCCAGCAGTGCCCAACAGTAGAGGGGGTGGGTGGCCAGGACCCCGAGCAGTGCCCAACAGTGCCCAACAGTAGAGGGGGTGGGTGCACAGGACCCCCAGCAGTGCCCAGCAGTGCCCAACAGTAGAGGGGGTGGGTGCACAGGACCCCCAGCAGTGCCCAACAGTATAGGGGGTGGCTGCACAGGACCCTCAGCAGTGCCCAACAGTAGAGGCGGTGGGTGCCCAGGACCCCCAACAGTGCCCAACAGTGCCCAACAGTAGAGAGGGTGGGTGCACAGGACCCCCAGCAGTGCCCAACAGTAGAGGGGGTGGGTGCACAGGACCCCCAGCAGTGCCCAACAGTGCCCAACAGTAGAGGGGGTGGGTGCACAGGACCCCCTGCAGTGCCCAACAGTGCCCAACAGTAGAGAGGGTGGATGCACTGGACCCCCAGCAGTGCCCAACAGTGCCCAACAGTAGAGGGGGTGGGTGCACAGGACCCCCAGCAGTACCCAGCGGTGCCCAACAGTAGAGGGGGTGGGTGCACAGGACCCCCATCAGTGCCGACCAGTGCCCAACAGTATAGGGGGTGGGTGCAGAGGGCACATTGCGGATGGCACGGGTTGCCATTGTGTGTGACATCACAAACACAGGCACTGTGGATAATTGCTGCCTCACTGTGTGCAGCAGAATGTGTCCAAATCATCCACTCAACCTTGTGGGCCAGTACAGTTTGATTTCCTGTGAACCATGTTGTGCCGGTGTGGGCCAGTGTATGTCCCACATGTTCTGTCAATTGTCCTGTGAGTCTGTTTGCATGGATGCATTGCCCCTTGTGGCAGTATGTCATGTCACTGTCGCATCGTTACCTCAGTGCCGGTGGACAACACTGCTTCACTAGCCTTCTCAGTAAGTTGATTTTAACTTTCCTTTCTCATGATGTCAGGTATGTTGCGCTGATTACATCACAATGTTGGCCTGGAGCTAATGTTCACACTTACGTGGCAACAGTCCGTTGAGGTAAATGTCTGAAATCTCTTCTGCCATGCAGCATATCCTGGTCACGGTAGCATTGTGCCTATGTACTCACAGTTGAGTTTGTTTACACATGCGTTTCCTGTCTAGCATAGTAAGGTACAGTTGCAACAGGCAATGAGTGACCCCTATGGGGCTTCATGTTGTTTAGGTTATTTCCTTTCTCATTTGAGGAGCTGCTTACGGCTCTTGCGGGTGATGTCAACTTTCCCTTCATGACCCTCACTTATTCACAGGGCTGAGTACGTATAGTTGGCTTTGTGTCATTTGCACTGCTATACGTCACAATTACTGAGATCGCGAGCATCAATCATACACTGTGACGTCATTCATGACTGCTTGGATCTGATTCCATTGTAGCAGCCTAGTGAGCGTCGTACATGCTCCATTTTGGTGACATCCCCTACCAACTCTCATGTGTCCCTGTTGAAGGATCTGATCTTGGCTCATTGCAAGATCTGTGATCACTAATAAGACACAGTGGCAGTGGTTACACTACACAGGTGTGAGTGGTACAGTGTAGGTGCCAAGATAATCTGACAATCTGTAACTGAAAGATCTCCCTCCCTGCAGTTCCCATCCTCACCTTCCCTCGCCTGATCGCCCTAATGTGTCTGTCATTAGTAGTCAGACCAAGGGGATATTGGGAGATGGAAACCTTCCAGCATCACTCTACTCTGATGGTCACAGGTTCGAACAGTCCCTGGCAGTTGTGTGGAGAGTGTATCACCAGCATTACAGGTAACATCATTGCATGAGTGTTATAGTCGTCTGAGCAATGCCAATGGCCATGTAAATTGGCTGATGCACCATGGCCTTGCGAGTGAGTTCATACTATTGTGTCGGAACTGTGTTTCACACTGTACATTGTGCCTCATTGCTGTCACCGCCAGTATCTTTCTAGACTGCATGCATTCAATATGTCATTCTTTACAGTGATTGATCATATGTGGTTATGTGTACACTGACAACAAGCATGCTGTTCTTAATGGCTAATGGACCATATTGTGCATGATGTACATGGTTGTGTATGTGTTCTGTTGATACACACAACCTGCAGGCTACTGCTGCTAACGCAGTGTGTTGTGTGCCCTGATTGGCATTATGGTGACTGATCCTGTGGCCGTGATGTTTATTCAATGTTCACACATTTGCTGGGACTGACCCATGGGTAACCAGCCACTCCAGGCTCACATACACATGTCAATTTTTGCCTAGAAAGAATCCTTGGGTTGTGTGGCTGTTTGGCATGTTCAATCGCCCCTTCTGCCCTCATGTGTTCACTCCTCCCGGCTGCAGCATCCACAGCCACAACGCTGCACCGCATGCCCCAATCAAGCCACACACACCTATGAGATACTCATCCATACATCCATCAATCCATCATTGTAGCATGCCGCATCTTGTCTGTGCCACTGTTGCACAACCGCCATGACAAAGGCCGGTCCGTCAGCACCAGCAACATGCACACTGCTAGACACTCAGCTCATTTGATGACACATGTGACCGCATCAGTAGGAAGTTGTTTAGCTAGCAAGTCCCTCCCTTTTTCAATAGTGGTGATCGATTGTCCTTGGCTCTCATAGGGGTACCAGCTGCACACACACATGTATTTCAACATAATTAACATGAGGGAACATAGTGGTTGATTATTTTATCACCATTTTATTATTAGTTAGTGAATCATTGTTTGTATTTACCTCTTTGTTCTTTACTCAGACGAAGACAGAGTGGCCGATGATGAGAAGTGGGTAAACTGGCAATTGTCTGTCAGGAACCCCCTCGGGTGTTGCTACCGTGAGGCACTCTCTCTTAGCTCTCTTCATTTTTAATTTAGTGAGTGGGATCAGACCTTGGTGTCAATGTAATGTAAACGTAAAACACGACATGACACTATGGATTAGTGTAAAGGGACACCTCTGAGGCCGTATTTTAGATTGGCCATGTAACTCTGACATTGGTTGTAAGGAATTTCTTGAGAGTTGGGTTCGGCCTTTTTGTTGTTGAACAGTGTCTGAATGGGGTGCGGCATTTGCCAATGGTAGCCACTTAGACTCCTTTGTATTTAATTATAGATGTGATGCAACAGACTCATGCCCCAGACAACCTCCACACAGTGAACAGCTGACAATCATCCACCTGGTAACACGCTACCACGAACACACACATGACTGGCTCTCAGGCTGTGTGTGCAACTCATACTGACAACTCGACGCAGACACACTTAACAGTGCGTGTACGTACAACCAGGTCATGCGCCTCGTACTGCACACACAATACTTCCAGCAGCACCACATTGTGGTGTATTACCTCGTTGACACAACACCACCACACATCACCTCAAATGCTGTAACGTGGTAGTACGCAACCTGAGAACACCACTCATGCCGGGAGATCACAGACGGATTTTCAAAAACCCACAGGGATCACACACCCAATCCAGGATTATGATTGGTCAGACTTAAAGGCCTACACCCTCTGAGTCACATCCAACACCATGGACACACTCTGCATTGTCAAACATCTGCACAGCCAGTTTCACACCAGCATCATGACCAGCATAATTGTAACTATCATCTACAGCTCTCCCACACTACACACAGATTTTGCCTAAGCCATCTACAATCAGTTGATTCGTTAGTTTGACGCCCTACCTACCCGTGACGGTCTCAATGCGCTGGGGGGTGCTGGTACTGATCTAAACACACTGGCCTTGAGAATTATTGTGAAGGGCAGCAGGTCCTGGTTCTGTAGTTGACTTGTAAGGAGGGTGTACCAAGTCTTGGAGTCGAGGTAGGAGATTGATCTGTCACTGTCCGTGTTATTCGGGATGTGAGGGACAGTGGCGAGAGCATGGTTGGTAGAGCAGAGGCTGCGGGTAGGTGTGTAGAAGGTGAGTCTGTGGTTGTGGTATGCTGGTCCAGCGTGGTGTAGAGATTTGTGTGCGTCGATGTGGATTTAGAAGCTTATTCAGTTTTTGACAGGGAATCAGTGCAGGCCTCTGGGGTGTTGTGTGATGTGGCCGGGTTGTGGTAAATGAGGATCAGACATGCCGATGTGTTACAGATATGTTGCAGCAGGCTCAGGAGTGTGGTTGTTGTAGCTGCGTAGATGGCGTTCACTTACTCAAGTCAGCTGTTGGAGAGGGGCAGGGTGACAGTATTTTGAATATTAGAGCTGATCCATTATAAGATCCTGCGGCCCATTCAGAGGGTGTTAGAGCTGAAAGCAGAGATGGCGTAGTCCTGCTTGGTCATGGGGAGTGAGTAGTCCAGGATGGCCCACAGGTAGTGTGCGTGTTTGGTGGCTTATGGTGCTGTTCCTAGCGATGTTGGCCACCAGGAGTCGTCACAGGCTGAGCTGGTTGGGCCGAGGATGTGTTCCTCAGAATTTTCAGGATTCTGCATCAACCTGCTGTCCTTACTCCATTTAGCTGCAGCCGTGATTCCTCTGTGGAGGAAGATGTTGCTAGTGTGTGGGTCCTTGGTGAGGGATATGATCAAATGGGTGTAATTGGCATAGTAGATGATATTGAGGCTCGGTTGTTGTGCCACATAGGTGAGTTATGCCATGTGGATAATTTAGCCGGCTGGGCTGTGGGATGATCCCTGTGTGACGCTGTGGATGGTGTCTGTGGTATTGGAACAGTACTTTGGGAGGCTGATGCCCAAGGTTGTGCCGGTGGGAAAGGATTTGGGCCAGCCAGGGCACTCGCTTTGCTTCCTAAGTCATGGATGTGTACTGTTAGGGTGCCGTGGGCGACCGTGTGGAAGTCTGCTGATAGGTCCTGATGGATGTGGGCGTCTGTTTCTCCTTTGTCCATGAGGATGCTGATGTTGTTTGTGTTGGCTATGAAGGCGGGGTCCATGCTCTGGTTGATGTAGGATCCAGACTGTGTTGGTTCTATGATGTTTTTGTCTTTGAGGTTGTGGGTCAGCTGTCTGTTAATTATATTCATCATGACTTGTTCTGGGAAGGGGAGCAAGGAGATGTGCAGGAATTTCGAGATGTATTAATGGTCCACCTTAGGTTTTTTCAGTAAGGCAGTGAACACACCGTTGTCAATACTCCCTGTGAAGGTTGTTGTCTTGAAGGAGAAGTAGGATATTTTAACGGAGAAGTGGTGAGATTGCTTATCTGGCTTGTTAGGAAAGGTGGATTTGCCATGGGCCAGATGGGGATCCAGAGTGAATGTTGTACTTGCTCATGATGGTGTCTTCAGTGCGGACGTTGTAGCAGCCAATAAGGTCAATTTTGTGGGTTTTTGTCGCAGGGGGGTGGTCTCAGTTGTGGATGTTGGGCTTGTGGAGTAGAATCTTTTGTGGATGTGGTTGATCTTACCGTGAGCGAAGTTGGCCAGTGAGTCACACAGGTCTTGTGATGGTGGAATGTTGTAGGCGCTATTTTTGGCTTTAGAGAGTTGATTGCCAATGTTGATGTGCTATTTGCTGGTGTGTGCGTTGGTGTCTAGCCGGTCCTTGATGGGTGTCCTGTTGTCGGTCATGAAGTTTTGGTGGTGTATGCGGGGGGCACTCGTGTACGTTCCAGCTTTTTGGTGATTGTTTGCAGTGCGTGCTCCTCTACAGCTTACAAGAGGTGGACTTGGAGGTCCGGGGATCTTTGGTGAACCATGTGGCAATGTGGTTGTTGTGTTAGGTGGCGGAGGACTTGATTGGGATGAAGGTGTCTGTCTAGTCGGTGATCCACTGTTTGAGGAAGATGGCAGCGGTATGGGGGTTGGTGGTGTTGGCTTGTGGGCCCAGGGTAAGGGTGGCTATCAGTTAGTCCTTGTTGAGCTTGCACCAGCAGCTGCGCGGCATAGACTGTGTGCAGGGGGATTGTGTTTGGTTTCCTGAAGGTGAAGTGTAGGCTTCTGTGGTCTCTCCAGTGTTGTGAGGTGTTGTTGTTGGAGTAGATGTGTGGAGTTTCTGCAAAGATGGGGTCCTGTGTGTGTCTAGCGTTGTGGGTGTGGGTTCATCAGGGCGGTGGAGTTTACGTCATAGTTGTAATTACGGTGACAGTAAATTTCCCCAAGGAGGATGTAATCCATGTAGGCGAGGGCATGCGTGCTGATGAGGTGAGCGATGGAGTTGGTGAATAGTGTTGGGACTCCAGGTGGTCTGTAGATGAGTGTTCCTCAGAGGGTGTTGTTTGTGTGGATCAGTAAATGCATGTTTTAGGCAATGTGGAGGGTGTCGTTGTTGTTGGTAGTGACTCTGGAATTATTAATGTGGATGATGGGAATTCCTCCTACCGTGGTGTTAGCGGGATTTGTCATTTCCTTCAGGTATGTCTATGGTGATGTCTGTTGGCAAGGTGGTGTTCAGCCTGGTTACCGTCCACAACACCAGCCAGCCGTACTACAGCAACTAGCTCTACACAGGAACAAGAAGGTGACTTACGGAGTGCTTGTGGAAATGCAGGGTGCATGCACACACCTCATCCTCAACATCCCCTGCTGCTGCCACATGACCATCCGCCTGAGATACCTACAATGGTACCACAGTCAAATGCAGTTTCACCTTCATACTCATCAGCCACACTCAGTCGGTACTCCACAGACCCAGGCTAAATAAATGATATGGACGTCTAACATCTAACACCCTATTGCCCACAGTCCCTGTTGGCACCCTCAGCCAGGCCATCAGTCTTCACATCCACAGTACAACAGCATGTGGCTGCTAGTTCTCATTCCTCATTACACAGATCCTGGTGCTCCCTCCGTGGACACCTAGCATATTTGCCATGCTCTTGACACCTCACACACTCTTGTATGACTGTCTGTCATTGCAGTATTTCAAGTAAACCCCATCTTCTGCAGTTAGTAACCATCACGGGTGAGTATTGCTATCCATGTATGTAATTTAGGCTATCTTGTGACCTATGTATTTCCACTGCCGAACTAAAATCCATGTGTGTAGATGGCAATAGTTTGCAGGAGACGGTGACATTTGAAGACATTTCACCTCACAAATGTATTAGAATCTGAGTACATACAAATATATCAATGCTTTTAGTGCAAGTGAGATTTATTTTGTACTCTTGTGCGTGTAACGTGAGTAGGTGCTATACAAGAAGGGGGGAATCCAAAGTTCGCGGCGGGAGATGTGATGCCTTACAGTATGGGTCAACAGAGTCCAGGACACAGTGCTTGGCATCATTGGGCACACTGCGACCAGCAAGTCCATGTGGGAGAGTGTTAAAGTCAATAGGGTGATGCTGTTGCACACAAAGGCAAGATGAAAAACCAGGTGACCTGGGAGTTGTTCAAGGCCCTATGCCTCTCAACGTCTTGAGCGTGGACGACCAACCTTCCTTGGGGGACCTTCACGTGCAGGCCTTGGCAATGCATGGGAATCTCCGTCTGACAATTCCGCCTCCTCCTCCCTCCCTGTGCCTGTTGTTGGTCTCTGCCCAGATGTTTCTGGCCTTGTGACACAGGGAGGGTGCTGCATGTTGACAGCGATCAGACGGAGCGATTGGTTAATTTCCCGATGCACCGTCACAAGCTCATCCAGTCTTGCCTCCATCCATCCCTGGTGTCGTTCTTGACTGGCATGTAGCTGGGCCTGCTGATTTGACATTTTGTTGAGGGCCTCCACTACCAGGCTGGACTCCCTGGTGTCCCGCCGGTATTCATCCATGATGTCTCGGAGTTCGGACATACCGGGCCCTGCAGCTGGCTGGTCAGGTTCTCGCCTCCGCCTAGCGCCACCACCACTGCCCACACGAGCCAGTCCGACGCTTGTGGGCACATCATGTCGACGGGACCCATGAGTGCTGGCAGTGGAGGTGTCGTCTGCCACCTCATGGGTGCCCGGCGAACGATGTCCCTCATGTTGTGTATTATGGGCAGGGCTCTGAGCTGTCTGCTGGGATGTGGCGGGAATGGGTGTGGTGGTTGGCACAGATGTATCTGTTCCAGCTGCTGCAGGGGTTTGGGATCCAGAGGAGCCTGGTTTGTTGGGGACATCCATAGTGTGTTGGGAGGCTTCAGTCACGGTGGGGTCACTGCCGTGCTGAGCCTGGGACTGGGATCCTCGTCCCCCCTGGTTGGGGGTAGTTTCCACACGTTGCCCTGTGGGTGTGAGAGAGAAACACTGTTAATGCACTACCATGCAACATCCAAGTGTAATATACATAGTCGTTATCATTGTTCCCCCTGCTTTGTATTTTAGAAAGTGTTCACTTGTGTATGTGTATGTTGTGGGCTGAGATTGACATGCGATCAGGGGTGCTTTTCATGTTGGGTACTTTCTTTTGATGTATGTCACAGCCATTGCTGTGGTTTGTGTGGCCAGCACCACACAGTTCAAGATGTGCTCTGTGTGGCCCAATCTGCACAATGCAGTCTGAATAAATATTGCTGGTGCAAGCATGCACAGGGTTTTTATGCTGCATGTTTATGATGGCGACTGATTGGAATTTAGCTGATTTCATCAAGCTACTTTAGAGAGGGTTTGCAGGGCCAAGACAGCCACCCACTGCCAAACCCCCAGGAGCAGTACACCCTCTTCAGGCACAGGGCTTTAGGACGTGCCACTTCTCTATGATGCATTACCTTGTCAATACCCATGTCCATGGTGCTACTTGAGTGCATCCACAGCATCACCAAGCTGTGGCAACAGCACTGTGTGAGAGGCACAATGGACTTGTGATTCTGCACTGTGCTTTATTTGTTTGCATACGTCATCAGATCAGTATTTTTGAGGTTTTGTTACATGGCGATTGTGACAGTGAAGCACTCCATTGTCTGTCCCCAGGGGCTCAGTTTCTGTAAGGGGTGTGTGTGACAGGCCATGGTAGTAGTTTGAGTGTGATTGCCAAGTGGGCCTCCCTCGTGGTGTGTCTGTTCCCCCAAGAAGCATGCTGCCATTATAGTGGTTGTGAGTTCCTGTGCAAGATATCTTCACTTGTCCTGGTGTTAGTGTTAGCACTGGTCACAGGAGGCCCATGTGCTGCCTACACCAGGGCCAAGTGTCAGCTATCTTGTCAGTACTTTCACACTCCCTGTGCATTGAGCATGGTCCATGGGTGTGTACCTGGCCCATATGGGTTGAGTGCTGCCTCCTACCATACATCTTGCACCTTCTCACCCTCCCCCTTGCAGCCTTCTTCAACTCCCCTTGCATCCCCCCATACTGTTGGGCACTGCAGGGAGTCATGGCCACACCTCCCCACAACCCCCATCCAACCCCTTACTCTTGGGCACTGCAGGGAGTCATGGACACAGCCCCCCACACCCCCCCACCCACCCCCATACTGTTGGGCACTGCAGGGAGTCATGGCCACCCCCCCCCATACTGTTGGTCACTGCTGGGAGTCATGGCCACACCCCCCATACTGTTGGTCACTGCTGGGAGTCATGGCCACACCCCCCCATACTGTTGGGCACTGCAGGGAGTCATGGCCACACACCCCCATACTCTTGGTCACTGCTGGGAGTCATGGCCATACCCCCCATACTGTTGGTCACTGCTGGGAGTCATGGCCACATCCTCCCATACTGTTGGGCACTGCAGGGATTCATGGCCACACCCCCCACACCCCCCAACCAACCCATACTGTTGGGCACTGCAGGGAGTCATGGACACTGCCCCCCACACCCCCAAACAACCCCCTACTGGTGGGCACTGCAGGGAGTCATGGACACAGCACCCCACACCCACCCCCATACTGTTGGGCACTGCAGGGAGTCATAGGCACAGCATCCCACCCCCCACACCCACCCCCATACTGTTGGGCACTTCTGGGAGTCATGGCCACACACCCCCATACTGTTGGTCACTGCTGGGAGTCATGGCCACACCCCCCATACTGTTGGGCACTGCAGGGAGTCATGGCCACACCCCCCAACCAACCCCATACTGTTGGGCACTGCAGGGAGTCATGGACAACAGCCCCACCCCAACCCCCATACTCTTGGGCACTGCTGGGAGTTATGGCCACACCCCCCAATACTATTGGTCACTGCTGGGAGTCTGGCCACACACCCCCACACCACCCCCAACCAACGTCTTACTGTTGGGCACTGCAGGGAGTCATGGACACAGCCCCCACACCCCCCACACCCCCTCACACCCACCCCCATACTGTTGGGCACTGCTGGGAGTCATGGCCACACCCCCCCCATACTGTTGGTCACTGCTGGGAGTCATGGCCACACCCCCCATACTGTTGGGCACTGCAGGGAGTCATGGCCATGCCCCCCCAAACCCCCCCACTGCTGGGAGTCCACCCATGTTACATGAGTTGTTTGTATACTCACCAGGCTCAACGGCTCCTTCAATTCCGTGAACTCCCACCGGTGATAGCATGGCCATGACTTTCTCCTCCCAGGGCTGGTATTGTGCAGGTCTGCGGGGAGGTCCACCTCCAGTGTGATGAGCGTTGGCGTAGTCCTCATCCATCTTGCGCTTGACCATCCTCCGCAGATCGTACCACCTGTTTTGGCAAACCGCCCTGGTGCGCCTGATGGGTGCAACAGCATTCACCTTCTTGACTATCCTCTCCCACAGGCGTGCCTTCTGAGCTATGCTGGTCTGTCTGACCAATGCACCAAACAGCTGTGGATAGACTCTGATGACTTCATCTGTAAGGATCTCCATCTCCGAGTTAGTGAACTTTGGACGCTTTGGTGTGGCCATGGTGTGGGGTGTATGTGATTGGGGGGGGTGATGGTGTGTATGGATGAGAGTTTGTGGGTCTGATTCTGAAGGGGTGGTGTGTGTGAATGAGATAGGGCGTATGTGTGTAGGTGTGTGGCTGCAGTTGTTGGTGTGATGTCTGTGTCTTAGCAAGAATAGGTATGTTGCAAAGGCTGATGGGTTGTATGTGTGGGCCCTTTTATTGGTCCATTTGTGGGTGTGTTTTTTTTTAAATTTTATGTGGGTGTGTCATAAGGGGTGGTTGAGACTTGGGCCCTCTGTTTGTTTGTTTGTATGTGCCAAGGACATTGTTTTCCTATGCTGTGTAGACTGTAGCCTTGTTTATTGGGCTGTGCGCCTCGTATTTGTTAGTGCGTCTGGCAGTTAGGCTCGTTTATCGTGTCCGGGGGTACGTGTATGCTTGATTGTGGGGTGTGCGCCTCGTAATTGTTAGTGCTTCTGGCAGTTAGGCTCGTTTATCGAGTCCGGGGGTACGTGTACGCTTGATTGTGGGGTATGCGCCTCGTATTTATTAGTGCGTCTGGCAGTTAGGCTTGTTTATCGTATCTGGGGGTACGTGTACGCTTGATTGTGGGGTGTGCGCCTCGTATTTGTTAGTGCGTCTGGCAGTTAGGCTCGTTTATCGTGTCCGGGAGTATGTGTACGCTTGATTGTGGGGTGTGCGCCTCGTATTTGTTAGTGCGTCTGGCAGTTAGGCTCGTTTATCGTGTCAGGGGTACGTGTACACTTGATTGTGGGGTGTGCGCCTCGTATTTGTTAGTGCGTCTGGCAGTTAGGCTCGTTTATCATGTCCGGGGGTACGTGTACGCTTGATTGTGGGGTGTGCGCCTCGTATTTGTTAGTGCGTCTGGCAGTTAGGCTTGTTTATCGTGTCCGGGGGTACGTGTACGGTTGATTGTGGGGTGTGCGCCTCGTATTTGTTAGTGCGTCTGGCAGTTAGGCTCGTTTATCGTGTCCGGGAGTACGTGTACGCTTGATTGTGGGGTATGCGCCTCGTATTTTTTAGTGCGTCTGGCAGTTAGGCTCGTTTATCGTGTCCGGGGTACGTGTACGCTTGATTGTGGGGTGTGCACCTCGTATTTGTTAGTGCGTCTGGCAGTTAGGCTCGTTTATCATGTCCGGGGGTACGTGTACGCTTGATTGTGGGGTGTGCGCCTCGTATTTGTTAGTGCGTCTGGCAGTTAGGCTTGTTTATCGTGTCCGGGGGTACATGTACGGTTGATTGTGGGGTGTGCGCCTCGTATTTGTTAGTGCGTCTGGCAGTTAGGCTCGTTTATCGTGTCCAGGAGTACGTGTACGCTTGATTGTGGGGTGTGCGCCTCGTATTTGTTAGTGCTTCTGGCAGTTAGGCTCGTTTATCGTGTCCGGGGTACGTGTACGCTTGATTGTGGGGTGTGCACCTCGTATTTGTTAGTGCGTCTGGCAGTTAGGCTTGTTTATCGTGTCCGGGGGTACGTGTACTCTTGATTGTGGGGTGTGCACCTTGTATTTGTTAGTGGGTCTGGCAGTTAGGCTCGTTTATCGTGTCCGGGGTACGTGTACGCTTGATTGTGTGGTGTGTGCCTCGTATTTGTTAATGCGTCTGACAGTTAGGATCATTTATCGTGTCCGGGGGGGTTACGTGTACGCTTGATTGTGGGGTGTGCGCCTCGTATTTGTTAGTGCGTCTGACAGTTAGGATCGTTTATCGTGTCCGGGGGGGTACGTGTACGCTTGATTGTGGGGTCTGCGCCTCGTATTTGTTAGTGCGTATGACAGTTAGGATCGTTTATCGTGTCCGGGGGGGGTACGTGTACGCTTGATTGTCGGGTGTGCGCCTCGTATTTGTTAGTGTGGCTCACTCATACGCAATGTTTTCCGTACGAATCGTGCTTCATGCGGGACTACGTTTGCCCGTACAAATCGCGTACTTGGTCCCTGGTCAGGATCGTACTTGTTAGTTCATACAGCATGTTTACAAATCGTACGGTTGAAGTTCCGACGACATTCCGTACGGGTTTTCGAATGTGGTTCGTACGGTTCGCTGATATTCGTACGTATTTGCAGACTTCGAATCGTACTACGTAATTCGGACGGGTTTTTTAAATTCGTACGTAAACGGGTACGAATACGAATCGTACCGCGGATTTTCATCCCGAATCTGAATCGACCCCTCTGTGTCTGTCCTAGCTCCGTTGTCTACCTTGTGGAGTCCAACATTGAAGTGATCCTCCCAAAGATCACAGAGTTAGTCATGTTAGTGTTAAGCTTTCAACAATTTCAGTCATACAGGCATTGAGCTTGATTTGAGTACTGAGAGTCTTCTACATGAGGGAGAAATTGAGGTGGTTGTAATCAGAGTAGGAGAGTATGTAGATGTTGTGAAAGCAGATGTTGTTCTTTAGAGGGATAATGTATGAGTTGAGGAGGGTGAGACTCACAGACAATGCCAGTGGAACCCCACAGAAGAGGGTGCAGGATTTTGAGGTGTACAGTGACAGATTAACTGACTGGGCCCTCCAGACAGGAACACGCTGATCCATTGGACTGAGTGTGTCTAACTTCTGGTGTCATGTAGGCATTGAATGAGGATGAGGATGAGGTGGAAGATCGTGTCAAATAGAGATATCCAAGAAAATGAGGGCCGCAGTGTCTCCCCCAGAGTCATGCGAATGGCATCCATGAGGGCATTATGGGTAGTTTTGTGCTGCGCTTGGGTCTGAAACCAAACTAAATGGTAGCAAGGAGTTGGTATTAATTGAGGTATTCAGTGAGGATTCTCTGAGACCATGGCCAGGAATGGTAACAGGGAGGTAGGGTCGGTAGTTGGTGAGAGTTGAAGTGTCCACCGAGGATTTCTTCATAAATGGGAGTGCAGTTGTGTGCCTCCAAGCATCTGAGAAAGTCACAGAATGGGTGGCGGGATTCAGAATCGTTGTGAGAATGGTGTTGATGGGTTGGAGCCATCTGGGCTAGGCCTGGCAGGGTCCCGATGGGCCCACGGATGGCAGGGCTTCATGATGGTGGCAGTTTCTTCTGGGTTGACAACAGGTCATATTCTTAGGATTGGTTCTTTAAATACTAGTGTCACTCTTTAGTGGGACGTAATGCCCATAACACAGGTTATATTGAATTTAAGAGTATAACATTTAAAGATTATTGTTTAACATATCTTTATAATGAAAAAAATCCTGACAAAAATGTTCTGTCGGGCAGGGTTAGCTGGCGCTACAGAGCAACACTGGGCTACATTATTACATTTTGTAGTGTAGTTCCTATAGTCCCAATAGGCTCTGCGCATTGGAATAATATATTCAGCAGTGTAGACGTAGGACTGAGTTCAACTAGGTCTCTACTGACTATATTAGACTTAGGTTTTTGCCAGCTAGCTCAGAGGTCACTAGAAACTTTCTTGAATAAACAAGGAGGAGTTTAACCTCCCTGGATAGACAAGAAGGGATTAGCTTCTGACAACCATATAACATGACAACTTTGCTCTCTCAGAATAAGAGTGTATCTCTAGAGTCGTGTGAAAATAATAGACAGTTATTTCACTCAGTCAAATGTGCGTACTTAGTTTCACCAGAGTGCAGAGAAAAGAGATGGTGTTATTTATTGAGCAGTCTTCTTCCTCATACAAGAGAAATGAATTGCCACAATTGCAATACTCATAGTAAAGTAAAGTGCGTACAGTAAAAGAAGGATTAAGAAATAATACTGTAAAAGCATTGATATGGTTTCTTAGCCATAACATACTTTAAAATAGATAGAATATATACATACTTATATACATTGACTAACGTACTCAACTGGTGCTTCTAAATACGCCTACCCCGGTGTACCTGACCTAAGCCTAATATGTGGGAAGGAGTAAGTAAGTAGCAGTTTAAGTTAAGTTGGTTTTGCCAAGAATCTGAATCAAGAATTCTCTCTAAGGTTTTAGTCAGTTCCGTACCTGGGTATTAGAAAGCAGGAGGTCTGGTATCTCTCTCTCAGGATTCGATATCCCAGTAACCCGCGAAGGTATCTGGAAGCACCGGAGCTGGATTTCTCGGCAGGAGAAAAGACAGCTTCTCTCTCAGTGCGTCAAAGAGGAGGGGCAGCGTCCGTGGGCTCTCGCATCAGCTGGACTCTCGGGCAAGTAGTTAGCTGCTCTGCTCCAAATCACCACTGTGTGTTTGCTTAAGGCAATGTTGGTATATTTATACCTGTAAGGTGCCGGGTTTGACATAAGGTTGGACATAAGACGCCAATAAAGATGTCACTAAGAAATGGCAGCTCTTACCGTGCTTTACAGGAGTTCTAGGATGAAACCAAAACAAAAGCAAGGGGGATTTCCCAGGTTGCTGGAGGTTTGGATTTGTTTAGAGAACTCGTTGTGCTTTCTAGGGGGCCGGGGAAATAGCCTTGCTTAATGTGACAGCATGTGCTACGACTGAATATGGATATGATTATTATGCCATTGTATGGATATTATTAATTATAACCGGACAAGGGCATAAAATAGGAATATCGATTTAGGCTCCTGGATAAAAACACAATACCCACTCCACGATCTAATGTCCATCATTACTAAAAACTAAGCAATAGTAAACATTTAAAGGTGCATGTGTATTCCAACCCACCCCAAAAATACATTTTTGCATTTGAAATGGTGTATCCGAAATACATGAAAATGGTATTGGTACTGTACGTTTTTCAAGCAGTGTAATCATTCAGTTAAAACGATACACATATATGATTAGCTGAAAGATTTGCGAAATTTACACATGAAATGGCTCTTAATACAGAAAAGAAGGTCGAGACCATTCCATCACATAATAATACAGTCGCTGTAAATGTGCTAGAGGCTGAGGTAATATATTGTCTCTAGAGTCCCTAAAAATAGAAGCTCTGTTCTCTAAGAATAGTTCTACTTTAAGCAGAGTACAAGTGCCAGGAAAAAGGTAAATATTTTGGAAGAGGAAAAAAAATTATTTCGCTTCATGGGAAAAAACAGTTCCAAATATTTTCTGTAGCTTTATCAAAATTCAGAGTTCAGGGAACGCTGTGTGCTCGTTTGCTTAAAAAGTTAATCTTTTTGTTCAGGGGAGAACATCATTTCAGACAGACTCGCAAAAAAGGTGTCTACGGCTTCAGGTGAAAGTTCGATTAAGTTAAAAAATGCTGCAACTGTGCAGTCGTGAGAATGATTGCTATCATCGATGTCAGGATCAGCAATGCTCACAGAAGGTCGTACCTGGGTGATGTTGCTCTCATCTCATGCTTCACTACCCCCTAATCATAGTGGTGAAGTCTCAACGAATGCCGTCATCAGAATCGGTAGCCGCTGGGGACAACACGATGCATGAGCCGTTACAGGACTTAGCAAAGTATCTGTATCCAATGGTACTGCTGATGGTAGTGTTAGACAGACGTCTAACACGCATTCTTCTCCACATAGCATACATCGAAGCACAGGTAAGATGCAATTCTGCCAGATGGGTCTGAATGAAAGAAACCAGGTCATATTCAGATCTCATAGCCGGGCTAATCCAAGGACTTTAGTTATGCGGTCCCGATAGCGTATTGCTAGGATTGTTTCTTCCATCGTTGCTGGAGTCTTGTCTGCGACTTGGCTTGCCATATCGAAGCAGTAGTAGTAAAAATAAAAGGCCTGCTACGAGTCCCAACAGAAGTGGTAGGCCGCCAAAGACAGAATGGACAAAATTAGGAAAAATGCCCAGAACTGTTTCAAAGGGTGTTAACAGTCCCGAAAAAATTGTCTTAAATATATGTGGGATACCACTGGTATCAGACATATTTAGAATTTGGCTTAGTATTTCTGCGAAATGCACTGGACAATTTGATGATAAATGGGTATGTATCTCCGCCGTTGTCCTTGCAACTTGCAGATCATATGTTTCTTTTGATGACGTCAAGGGCACAGTTGTCTGTAAAAGAACAGACTTAATTCTGCTTAAAGTATCAATTCGAATAGAAGAGATATTAAAAAAAGGCCACATTTTCGCCTCCATGTCTGGAGTGCTGTTTGGATACAATACTTGCATACAGCAAGTGACCATGGAACTAACGCTCACAAGATAAGCTTTTCCTGGCACCATGCCACAACAGCTGTGATCCACTATTAGAATGTAACTCCCATTAGAAAGTCGTCTAAAGAATGGCTCTATTTGTGTTGCAGGTGTGCCGTGCTGGTGACATGAAAGGTTATTTGAAGTCCCCTCACAGGCCCCATGCAGGTCAATACTTTGACACAGAAGTATACCGCTTAGTGATTGTTTACAATTTTTCCCACTAAGAAATACATTTTGTTTCTTTTCACTATAACATGTGTGTGTGTAAGGTAATTTCCATGATGACTTAATGTACCCTTTACCCAACCTTTCATGCTGGCCCGCTGGTATATACTCTTGACAGTATTTAAATTGGAAAGTTGTTATCGGAATTGTTATTATTCCATGTATTATCCATTCAATGACAGGTCTTTCTGAGATTGTCAGTGGTAATCTCTCAAGTTTTTCAATGCTCAGAATTGTGTAGTCTGACCCTTTTTGTGCCAAACTGATTTGTGTATCAGTAAGGTTAAAGATAGAGAAAATTGACGTTGTATTGATTAAACGCCAGGGCACGTAGCCTGAACGCAGATTTTGCAACATCCAGCCAAGCTGTACAATAGAACGTAATTGGGACTGACCGTGTTGTAACATTAGTAAGTCCTGCTCTATTATATCAATAGCAGATGATACAATACTGTCCAGTGAATATATTCTGGAGGACAGAGTCATTAACCCATTGTCCACAACATAACGTGATTTTTCCAAATTAATACGGTCAAATTCCCGTATTTTTTCTGCTGTTTCAATTTGCGTTTCTTTCCAAGCTTCATTGTAAGCTGCGTATATACCGGCCGCTATGAAACGTTTTTGGCGCTGTTTGCGTGGTCCCATTATGAAATCACGCAAGTCAGCACCGTCTTTAAGTAAAGTCAATTGTTGCTTAATTTCAGCCAGTGTGGATTTCTGTAGCCATTCGAGGCAGAGTTTCCCTACACTGTATGTTGTAACTATCCCTGGATGTTGTCTCTGGGAGTATCTTGGGTCTGGCCTGGTCAATTTGAACCCCTGTATTTTGTTCAGGAATCTATCTTGACAGCTATTTGTGTCTGTGGGCCAGATCAACCATTTTTTCCAATCAGGATGTGTTCTGTTTTGGTGAAAAATATGGGATACGTCTTTCTCAACATCTGTAGTGCTATTACTGTCAGGTGTTGGCTTTGGAATAGACGGTTTGTTTAAGTCTTTAATTTTGGCTAGGCCAAGACAAGTTGTCTGTTGAATGGTGTCATTCAGGAATATAATTTGTTCTGGGATCATGCAGGCTCTAAATAATGATTCTAAACCTTGGACCTGCCAATCTTTGGTACCCCAGATAGTTTTTGTTTCAATGTTGTTTTTCCAAAAATCAAAACCAAATGTAGTTAATTTTTCAAAAAATGTTTCCGAATAGATCAATTTAGTGTTTGTCAGCATTGTTTTCATCCCTGTCTTATTTAACAGTTTGAAATAATATGATTCTGCATCACTTGTGTTAAATCCTGAAAAATCTGGGAATTTCTCATAAAATGTTTTCGAACTGCCCTTTGGCGGAATTGCACTATGTTCCCATTGTTTGTAATAGTAAACATTTCTTGGTTGAGCAGATTTATGCAAGTAATGATGTGCAAAGTGGTTGTAGCAGTATATTTCTTCATAATTAGATGAACTTTGTAAGTAATCCTGTTCTGTACATTTTGCTGACATAACTAAATCTGACATCATATCATTAATACTTTCAAAGTCCCAATCATCAGAGAATGTGCTCGGTTTTACAAAGTCACTTAATGAAACCTTAAATTGGTGTGGATATTTCAAGAGCTCGACCAGGCAATAGATTTCGTAATCTGTTTTGTCCCAAGCTACCCCACCGGGTATTGGATAGGCTGTGACATTCACTGATGATAGTTCTCTTTTCTCGATGTGGAAATGACTTGTGTGGCTTTAGGACCAAGTTGATGTTCTGACTTGCTGTGTCCATTGTACTGTATTTTCCCTCAATGAATTTTCCCAAACAAAGAACCATGATGAGCCAAAGCAGGAGGAAAAGTACACCTTACACAATCCAAAATTCAATCCATGGAGAAATCAGATAGGTTTCTTTGAGTTGATGAAAGAGTTCTGTTACTTTGTCTTTAAAAGTTTTTGTTGTTGGCTGTTCTTCAGGCTCGCTTGGATCCTCAGAAAAGTCATCGAAATTGATGAAGTAGCCTGATGCAGTTCTGTCAATTGCGGGAATCGCTTCTGGATTTTCATTTGCTTTTCGAATTTTCTTTGTTTCATTAGCATAGTCTGAGGCTACATCGTTGTAGACAGGCGTTTCTTGACGAATTGTTGCAATTTGGGTTTCAAGAGGCACAAGTTCCATGGCATTGTTGCATAGTCCTTTATTATTCACTGCAGGTTTATCAAATGTGATTAGTCTCTCAGTTTGAACCTCTTGTATTGTAGCAAGTTTTGGTGTTCTGCTACATCTTGGGAGTCCACTGGGCCTACTACTTATTATTGGCCACATGATTGTGGTTTTACCAGGTCGATGGATACAACTCGGTTCTCCTTTTTACCAGCAAGGGGCGGTAGTACAACTGATCTTGTTCCGCTGACAGCTAAGACCGTGACTGCTTTTCTGTAAGAAGGCCCAAATTCCTTCTTCACCGCGATCTTCTCTCTGACCAGATCCCCAATTTTTGGAATCCACACAGGCCTTGCTGGGAAAGGTGGTTTATCTTCAGTAGCTGTTGGCTGCTGTTTTAGCTTAACGTTGCTCAGGTCTTTTCTTGTTTCGTTTAAGTCCTGTAAAATAGCCACACGATCTTTGATATCAAAGCATTTTTCTTCTACCACTGAAGTCTGACTATCTAAGTCCTGAATATGCATTCTAGTCCCGAACAATAGCTCGTACGGACTGAAACCTTTTAGAGAATTTCTTGGCAGATTATTAAGACTACGTTGGACACTTGTTAAATGTTGGACCCACCCATCACCCGAACCTAATACCCTCGCCGTTATAGATTGCTTTTTGTCCCGGTTTTTTCTTTCCACAATCCCATTTCCCTCAGGATGGAAGGGACAAGAGTACCGCAATGCAATGCCCATACTGGTCATGGCCTCCTTACAAGCTCGAGTGCTAAAAGCAGGACCCTGGTCAGAATGTAGCATGTCAATTGCGTATGTGCCGATATAGATTTGCAAATCTTTTATAACAGTTCTGGCGTCAGCCGAGCGCTGGGGCCACATTTTAAGTGAATTTAGTCTTAAATAATATACAATGGGATGCATCCTTCCTGTTTGATCATGCGTATAGATCGCCTTATGCTCTCTAATTGGGGTCCTGGCACTACTCCGGACGGTTCGCCACTGCGATCTCTGTTGCAGTTTTGACAGCTCATTACAAATTTGTAATTTTGCTGGCTCATCCCCGGCCACCAGTATTCTGATTGTAATTCCTTCAGAGATTCCTTGATCTTTCGGTGCCCTAGACCTTCACCCATGTGTGCGTCTGCTATTAACAAGACTCTCCTGTTCGTGTTTGGAATTACTCTATTCCCCACTCCAGGGATTCGAGCAAACGGAACAGAGTTTGCATCTATTATGTATGTATAATTGAGTGAATAGTTCACAGGTAGTGCTGCGCAGTCGCTTTTTAAAGACGTTTTTACCGCCAGCATGGTTTCCCTGTCTATGTATTTATCTGAACGCTTTTTTGTGGCTACGGAAGCCGGTTTAGTTGCTTCTGCTGTGGCTGTGTTAGCCAATGAATTCCCTGCAACGTGAACGCCATCACCCTGATGACTCAGTGTATGTATCACGTGAGTCTTTTGTAGTTCTTTCTGTAAAAGAACTATTTGTTCCCAAAGCGTTTTTTGCTTGACTGAGGCACCTGTGTCATCTTTGTAACCATTTTGAACCCAGTTCTGCAAGTCATTATTGTAAGACTTGACGCAGGAATACGAATCGCACACTATTAGTGTCGGGAATTCGTGATCGGCAATATCGAGCGCCATTTTTAAAGCTATTCATTCAGTTTGTTGACATGAATTGTCTTTTACAGATTGAGACATAGTTACCAGTGGTCTCAATTTGCCTCCGTGCCACCGGCATTTAACAACCTCGCACGTAGTATTGTAAGCTTGCTTTCCCCAAACTGAGGGTTGTGCATATCCGTCTGTATATATTACACAAGCGTAATGTAGTAGAGGCAGAATTTCGATTGGCAGAGGATATTCTTTTTCATAGGCTAGATCTTTCAGTTTTTCCATGTTCGGGTCAAAATAGTATTTCACTTTTTCTGTAGAAAGAGAATTTTCCCATTGTATCCATTTTGGATCTAATGCCACGGTAGTTAAATTACGTGGGCTTGTTAATGACTCAAAGGCTGATTCTGCTGTTAAAACAGTTATCCTTTTGCCTTCGGCTTGGGCTTTTTCTTTTGCTACAGCTGTTTGAACCGCATTTACAATGTTTTCCGCAAGACTGAATGATTTTTCAGCTTGCGTGTACAAATGTGATTTGTATGCTTTTGGTACCGTTTCTCCCTCATTAGAGGTCAGGTACGTAGGGGGGTGTGGCTACGGTGCCAAGGAAGATGGCCGCAGGTCCGGAGAGCTCCGTTACGACGTGAGGTGACGGGGTTTCTTTCAGGCGTTTCCCTCCTTTTTGGACTGCCGGAGCAGTGCTCGGAGTGTGGCGGAAGATACCCGGCATCTTTACGTGTGCTTTACGGATCAAGGGAAGCTGTTTTTGCCGGTATTTCACCTTTTGCAGTTCCCGGCGGCTCGCGTCTGACTGCGACCGCCATTTTGTTGTTCCGTTTTCATGCCACCTCTGCTGCCCTAAATCTGCGCATTTCAATGTTTGCTATGCTGCAGCCCTTTATCTGGTGCCCTGGCAGTTATCTGCATGTTATCTGTTCTTTCCTGTTGAGGACCTCCTATGCTGATTAACTAGCTACTTTTACTTCTCCTCAGGATGTGGCCGCCATTTTGACTCTCTTCTCACTTCGTCTTCAGAATGTTGATTTACAATTTACCGTCTCTCCAGTGACTTTTTCTTGCCTCTATCTATATCCTGTTTCATCTCCAGTCATTTTTCTTTGAGGCAACCATCACTGTTCATTCATTCCTGCTATTTTCCGCCATTTTTTCCTCATAATAACTGTGTTTTTACTATTGACGCAGTGCGTTTTTCAGTTGTCTTTTCTTCACCATGGCAACGTCACGCACCAACAGCAATGCGGCCCTCCAGCAACGTTCTGTTTCTCATCCATCTTTGGAGGACTCTAATCCTTTCAGTGTTTTGCAAGATTCATTCGATGATTCACAATCGGATAATTCTACTATTAGAGGTTCTACCACTCCGGTTTCCCGTTCCACAAAGACTCTGTGTAAATCTTCATCATCGTCTCCGAATGTTACCACGGGAAAACGCACTAAAGTGAATCCCCCCTCCCCTACAAACATGTCGAATGCTATTTCTATGGAACTTTTATTGGAAGAAATTCGTGCTCTCAAGCCATATATGTCAGAGACTAATTCTCTTCTCCAGAGTCTTGAGGACAATTGGTCTCACACACAACAGAGAGTGGGGGATCTTGAAGTCTCCCTAGCTTCTGCTCAACCACTCATTGACCAGGTTCCTCCTATGCAAACAGAGATTGCTTCTCTCAAACAACAAATCGAAAATTTGGAAAACAGAAATAGGCGTAATAATCTACGTATTTATGGCCTTGCTGAAAATCTGGAAGGGTCCAATCCAATCTCATTTTTTCCGTCCTTCCTTCCTACTCTTCTCAATTTCCCACCATCATCACCTCCTTTGAACATTCAACGTGCTCACCGTTTGGGTCCAGCTTCTCGTCAGTCAACTTCTACCTCTTCTGTTAAACCTAGAAGTGTTATCCTATATTTTTTGGAATATACTGACCTTCTTCGAGTACTTCATGCAGCTAAGCAAAAAGGAAAGATTTCCCACAACGGCTCCAATTTTGCTCAGGACTATGCCAAGGCTACAGCTGACCGCCGTAAACGATTTCTAGACATGAGACCAGCTTTACGAGCTTTGAATGCCCGTTATGGGCTTTTTCATCCTTGCATTTGTAGGGTCACTTATAACAATAAGACGACGTCTTATGAAGATCCTGCCCGCTTGCAACGTTTCCTGGATTCCTGTCATTCTGCTCCGATGGACATTCCGCAACCCTAGTCTTTTCATTTGACTGTTATCTCTTATTGCCATGTCCTCTTCAACTGTTTGACTTGTTCCTTATGTATACTGTCTTTGTAGCGTGTTCTTTTGTATAGATATTATGTCTTACCCTATGTTTGTTTCACGTTATTTTCCTTTTTTCGTACTCCCCTAGTTGCTGCTCTTGTAGTCCCTGAGATGTTTCTTGGTTTGTTCCTCCTCAATTGCCTGATGGTTTCTCCCTTTGCCGCGTCTTCGTGGAGTTCCCGCCCAGCCGTGCCTCCTTCCTTCATGGTTCCTCCATCCCCAATACTCTTGTATTTTTACGGTATGGATTTTGTTTTTTCCTATGATCTTGTGTATTTGTTACCTTTCTGTACCTCTTTCTTCTTCTTTTCCTTTTTTCTCCTCAGCACTCTTCTTTCTCTTCAAATATATTCTTATCTCTTCCATTATCTTCTCTCATTTTTCTTCGTCACTCATTCTATTTCCTTTTTCTTTCCCCTCTTCATTTATCACATCTTTCTCTTGCTACTCTTTATATACTACGTCTTCTTTTTCTTTTCTCCGCTTTCAGCTGTTGCTTGCGCTTCTTTTTCCTCTTCTCACTTGTTGTACTATTACATTTATACATGATTATTCATATGTTTTAAATGTTTTTTAGATTTCTAAATGTCAATTAATATAATCTCTTGGAATGTTAAAGGTTTGGGGTCTCCTATCAAGAGACAACGTGTTCTTTCCCACTTAGCTCATTTGAAAGCAGATATAGTGTTATTACAAGAAATACATGTTAAAGATGTTGAAGTTTCTAAATTACGACGTAATTGGGTGGGTCAAGTTTTTGCTTCTCCGGGGACGGGAATACGTAATGGGGTTGCTATTCTGACTCATAAACGTTTGAATGTTCAACTTGTTAAACAAGATAATGATACGGAGGGCAGATGGGTTGTTACATCGTTGTTGGTTAACAAAATTCCTTTAACCATTTTTAATGTGTATGCACCTACTATTCCTGATAAGTTGTTTTGGCCTCAAATTCTCTCA
Source organism: Lissotriton helveticus (assembly GCF_964261635.1). NCBI lineage: Eukaryota > Metazoa > Chordata > Amphibia > Caudata > Salamandridae > Lissotriton > Lissotriton helveticus. The sequence continues at coordinate 253,252,881 of NC_136057.1, read as the reverse complement.
TCTACAATGCAGTATACTGATGATTATTTTATTTTTGGCGGGGATTGTAACACAATTATGGACCCTTTCCTTGATCGTAGATCTAACTCCCGATTTTCTCCGTCTCCAACCCATGCTCAATTCACCTCCCTTATTGCCCAACGATCCCTAGTTGACTCATGGCGACTTTGTAATCCTACTTTACAAGAATACACATATTTTTCCCCAGTCCATTCTTCCCAATCCCGTATAGACTATCTTTTCATTTCCAAAGCTCTCACACAACTCATCACTCACTCGGATATAGGTTCCATTTTAATCTCCGATCATGCCCCAGTCTCTCTTCAACTTGACTTGCTCCCTCCTAGTAAGGGGACTAAACGATGGAGATTTAACAATTCCCTACTCCTTGACACTTCATTTTCTACTTCCTTTCTTGATTTTGCCTCTCTTTTCTTTACAGAAAATGAGTCCCCTCACATATCCCCTCAATTGTTATGGGATACATTTAAAGCTGCCTCTAGAGATTTCATCATTTCATATATTGCCAAAAAGAGACGTTTAAACTCACAATCTATCTCTACGCTTACTTCTCGTATTAAACACTTAGAACAGGTATATTATTCATCCAAATCTCAATTTGATCTTAATAATCTTATTTCCGTCAAATTATCCTTTAATAAGTTATCCACCGAATCCGCAAATTTAATTTTGCTTAAATCAAGTGCTAAATACTATTCATCACAAAATAAGGCTGGTAATATGTTGGCAAATTATCTTAAGGTTAAAAAAGAGCGCACCAAGATTGAATCGATAGTTTCTTCCACTAATACCATTCTTCATAAAGACGAGGATATTTTGGGTGAATTTTCTAATTTTTATCAGACTCTTTACACTCCTGAATCTCCCCATTTGTCGTCAGACATTGATCATTATTTGTCTTCCATTCCTTCTCCCTCAGTTTCTGATGTGGACTTTTCTTCCTTAGGCAAAGATATTACATCTACTGATATTTTAGATGCCATTCGTGTTCTTAAGAGAGGGAAGGCGCCGGGTCCGGATGGCTTCTCTATTGAATTTTATTCTCATTTTTCTTCCTTTCTTGTTCCTAAATTACTTCAATTATTTTCTTTCTTTATTTCCTCGCAAAAGTCTGAAGGTTCTTTTCAGGAGGCTTTAATTTGCCTTCTTCCCAAGGATATTAAGGATCACACTTTATGTAAAAATTATAGACCTATTTCCTTGATTAACCTTGATTACAACATTTTTGCAAAGATTTTAGCTTTACGTTTAGACAAAATTTTACCTCAACTTATTGGTAGGGAACAATGTGGGTTTATCAAGGGTCGACATCTTTCAGATAACACGCGTTTATTTTTCAATGTCCTTAGTAAATCACAAACTTCTCCTCAGTCTCTAGCTGCTATAGCTTTGGATGCGGAGAAGGCTTTTGATAGAGTTAATTGGCCCTTTCTTTTGTCCTCCTTTAAAAGGTTTGGTTTTGGGTCTAAATTTCTTTCTTATGTTTCTTTATTATATTCTTTTCCTAGATCTTTTATTTTTGCTAATGGCCTTGTTTCCTCTTCTTTTCCTTTGTTCCGTGGCGTCCGTCAAGGCTGTCCTCTTTCACCCCTTCTTTTTAGTCTTGCTTTGGAACCCTTCCTAACAAAAATTCGACTTAATGCAAATATTTCAGGATTCTCTTATGGTGATAAACAAATAAAGTTGTCCGCCTATGTTGATGACATTCTCCTTTTTATTTCTAACCCTCAAATTTCTGTTCCTGCATTCCTTCCTGAAGTCTCTGCTTTTGCAGCTGTTTCAGGTTATAAACTGAATGTCGATAAATGCGAGATTCTTCCTCTTAATAAATTCTGTTTTCATGCGGACTTCGTAATATCCTCTTTTCATTGGAACCCTTCCAAAATTAAATATTTAGGTCTTTGGTTTGCTCCCTCCATTAAAGAGACGGTAGCTCTTAATATTAAACACTTACATACTACTCTTACAGACTCTACGTCACGATGGCATCCACTGTTTTTATCTTGGTGGGGAAGGTTGGACTCAATTAAAATGATGCTTGTTCCTATTATTTTATTTTTCCTTTCTAATCTCCCTATTAATATCCCAAAGTCTTGTTATAAAACTATTTATTCTATTTTATCCCGTTTCTTATGGCAAAATAAGAGAGCTAGAATGTCGTTTTCTAAACTTAGCCGCCCCAAACACTTGGGAGGAGTTAACTTTCCCAATTTTTCCTCTTATCATACTTCCTTTTTTCTTTCCCACTCGGTTTCCTTGTTATCCGATGCATTACTGGATGATGCGTCTCTCCCCCTGTGGGTTGACATTGAATCCGCCTTTTTTCATCCCTTCTCTTTTAAAGAATTTGTTTCCCTACCCCGTGTCCCAAAGCAAATGTCCTTACCTATCCTCAAGAACTCCAGAAAACTTTTTCTTCCACTACTTCAGAAGAATCTTGATAGCCATTCACGTTTTTTACAGTCTCCTCTTTGGTACAATCCTCTTATTAAGGTCAATAATAGGACTCTTTTCTGGAAGGCTTGGTATGATCAAGGATTTTTCTGGGTACATCAAATTTTTCAGCATGGTGCTTGTATCCCTTTCCCTCTTCTCCAACTTCGTTTTTCTCTTCCTCTCTCCTTCTTCTCTAAATACGCTCTTTTGACTGCTGCTGTTCAGACGGGCTATGACTCTCTTCCCCTTTCTATCTCTTGTACATCTTCTTCCTCTCCTCTTACCCTATCTTTCCTCTTATCTTCTTCCTCTGCTTCACAGATTTATAAAAAATTACATGAATCTTCTCCTACTAGAAAAAAATCGACCGTCGAACTAGCGTGGGAATTAGATTTGGGTGAGCCATTCTCTCTCTCTTTGTGGCAAGATATTTGGAATAAGTTACGGAAATCCTCTAGAGCTGCTAACACTACCCAAACTTTATTTTTTCTTTATAATCGTCTCATGCTTACTCCTGCTCGATTACATAAAGTGGATTCCACTATCCCCTCCACATGCTGGTCTTGTTTAGAACCACGATCGGATCTCAAACACATGATATTCCTATGTCCTCTTGTTCGTACATTTTGGTCCAAAGTTTGGCAACAAATTAATACTATTTTTTCCACCAATTTTCCTTTTTCTTTTACACATGTTTTCCTGGGTAGCCTTTCCGATATATGGTCCTCATCTCCCTTCAACACCTCTATTATTGATCTCCTTCTAGCGATCGCATTCCAACAAATTACCAAAGCATGGAAAGATACCTCATCCATATCATATCAAGCTTGGTGGTATGGTGTCTGTTTTAATCATAGATTAGATAGAGCATATGCCTCTCCTGTTGCAATTGCTATCAAACGTGATTTACTGTGGTTACCTATTACCTCCTTCTTAGATTCCTCAGCCGCATCCTCTACACTCCATTCCCCTCGTACTGAGGAAGTACCCAAGCCTCCATGATGTGTTTCTTGCTTACTTTTTTATTACATTTTCAACTTCTGTATTTTTTCTTTATGATTATACATCTTTCTTCTAAATTTTAGAATGTTTAATTTCTAATAATGTGATTTGAATTGCAATTGTATTTTCTTTGCTGAGTCTCTGTCTTTCTGCTTTTCTTTCTCTCCTCCCCTTTCTTTCTCTTCCCCTCCCCCCTTTTCTCTTTCTCACTTTTCCTTTTCCTATATATTATTTTGATTGCTTACAATGTTTCGTATAAAATTTGTATATCTTTTTCTTGCTGCATTCTTATACCCAATAAAATGTTCTTTAAAACTTTAGAGGTCAGGTACGTGAATCCGCATCTCCCTGGGAAGACTCGGATTATAAGGTTGCGTGTGTTATCGCGAGTTTGCAATTTTGTTTTAACTAACATGTCTGTTTGCAATGATCTCAAAATTTCTGTGCGTTTTTGAGTCCAATTGATTGGTTTAAAATCAGGTTTTATTAATTCATAGAGGGGTTTAACCCTCTCTGCGTAATTTAGAATGTAAGTTCTTCCGAAATTCAGGAAACCTAGTATTGATTGTAAGTTCTTCAGCGTTTTTGGAGCTTGGAGCACAGCACATTTCTCTAAGAAATTGTCTGCTAGGCTTTTGCCTTCACTTGATAATTCATATCCTAAAAACAGGACTGTTAGATGGGCAATTTGTGACTTTTTAAAGTTGAATTTGTAACCCTCTGCTGCGAACCCAAGTATTATGGTGTTCACTATTTTCAAGTGAGTATCCAAGTCGTCATCTGTGAGATAGATGTCATCGACATAAGATAACGCCTCATCATCATACATTTGTAGTAACTCTGTTACCCTTGCTGAGAATAATCCTGGGCTATTCTTGAATCCCTGTGGGAGTCGACAGATATTTCCTGTGACCCAATTATTGAGAAAGCGCTCAAATACCTGCTTTCAGGTGCAATGTTTTGACAAAAGAATCCATTAGAGATATCTAATGTCGTCTTGTATTTTTTACGCACAATGTTATTCATTAGTGCTGCACTGTGTGAGTTTTGTACTGTAAATGTTTTGCAACACGAGTTAAGGTGTCTGTAGTCCAAAACTCGACAATATGAATCGTCTGGCTTGGAGACAGGAAACAAAGGATTGTTCATTTGTGAGGTGCATGTTTCAATCACCCCCTGGTATTCAAGTTGATCTAAGATCTCCCTGACTTTCTTTTTAGCTTCTTGCTTAATTGGGTACTGCCTTTGTGCAGTTGGTTGACATTTTAACTGGATTTTGTGAGGAGGAGAGTCCTCATCCCATCCTACATGATTTTTATATAATGCAGGAGCTTGGGCTACCGCCCATTTTCTTGCATATGTATATTTTTTATGAATTGGAATATGATTTGAGAAGGCAGGCATAATCATTTCTTTGCCACGTGGGCACTCCCTGACAAACGTTGGTGGCCAGTCTTTCTCAGCTAAAAGGATGTCATAGCCTTGGGAAAGTTTATCCCAAAATAGACCCCTTACTTTCCTAGTCTTATCTCCCTCTATACGTAATGTTATTTCATATATTTTATGAGGTTTGCTAACTCTGGTGTCTGCAGTTTCCACCTGAATGTATTCATTCGTGTCCACTGTCTCCAGATGATTCATCAGGATCTTGCGAGCTATTGTCACTTCTGCTGCGCTGTCTAGCATTGTCTGGGCCCACTCTCCGTTTTTCAGTTGTGTCCTCCGTATCCTCGGCATGTTTAACTATTTTAATGCTGGCTACCTTCTTTCTTGGAAATTGTAATTTTTATTTAGATGAGCAGGTTCCTTGTCTTTGGACTTGACGTGCTCTTCCCTCTGTTCTGACCGTCCTCTTCTTTCCGATTTCTGCGAGGAAGTCTGAAAAGATCGAGAGGGATGTGTATCAATATCTTGATATCTATCAGGTTTCTTTAGATTATCCCTATTTCTAAGGTTGTATCTTTTCTCAGAGGGCTCCCTCTGGGGAGACTTGTGTCCTTGGTCCGGAGATCTTTCTTTCCGCCGAGGAGACCTACCTCTGGACTGGAATCTTTTTTCTTTGGGAGTGGATTGTTTATTTCCATCCTAGCTCTTTTTTGGAGTGTTTAAATTATTTTTAATAAATATTTTTCAGGATTTTCAGTTAGTTGGGGTTTTACTGGTTTACCACCCAAACTAACTCTTCCTAGTTCTTCATAGGATTTTTCTATGATTCTGGCAAGTTCTGAATTGGTTGTAATACCCTAACACGTATACTTACAACCCCACTCTGCACCCTTTTTTTAATAATACCAGCCAAGGACTTAATAAAATAAATTTTTTCCCTACGTGCCAGGTATTTTTTAAGTAATTCACTTTCACCTCACCTCACTCACTTTTTCCTTTAGTAACACACCCCCTCACATAGTTCACTATTTAGTGCTCCTACGTAGTTGTGAGTCGTAGCACGCCGCATCCCGTAGAGGGGTGCGAAGGCCCCGATGATGAAGCATGACACCAAGGGGCCTGTTGGTGTGTGAGGGGCATTTAAACAACACCGTGTGTTCCCCATCACTTTAGGGACCACCACCACCTTGAGTGGATTCCATTCTGTTTATTCGCATTACCAAGGGAGACTGAATCCACTGACTCTCTCTCTCCCCCTCTATTTGTTTGTATCTTAAATTATTTTTAATACATTTTTTTTCAGGATTTTCAGTTAGTTGGGGTTTTACTTGTTTCCCACCCAAACTATCTCTTCCTAGTTCTTCATATAATTTTTCTATGATTTTGGCAAGTTCAATTGGTTGGTCTGCTATATCTGTTTCTTTCAATTTCTGGCGGATCGCCACAGATGCTGCTTCTCCTTTTATGTTGGCTAATAATATAGCAGAGACCTGCTTGAATTCTTTCAGTAATTTCATACCCAGAGTTAAAGCAGGTTCTGGACCGTATTCATTTTGAATTTGTCTTAGCACATCTGGTATTATCGTGATAGACGGAACACTATGTGTTTTTGTGTAAATGGAAGCAAAGACTGTGCCCCAAGTGTCACAGTCCTCCACATGTGGTGCGATCCCCATTGGAAGGCAGATAGTCAGAATTCTGTGTTTCTCAGTAGGGGTAGTATCCGGAAATACTGCCTCTATTTGAGTGATTTTTTGTGCTAACCAGAATGGAATTTGTTCCCGTTTTGCGGGTACTTTACGCAGACATGATTGTATGTTCTGTGGTGTAATTTTGTTTGTGTTCCCCTGTTGAGGGGTCAGCTGTGGAATTTTAATAGCTGGTTGGACTGCTGAAGTCCGCATTACATATTGGACTAATTGTCTATGTATTTTAATCAGTTGTTTTAGCTGTGCTAAAAGTTCTGGTACTGACATTTTTTCGATGTCGGGATGTGGTGTGTAGCTGGCTAGAACCGGCCACGTTGCTCCTGGTCTACCTAGTGGACCGAGCCTGGAGATGTGATTATTATGTTTTAGGGCACCTTTAAACCAGAGCAGGTCCTCTTGGTATTTTAGTGGGATTTGCACCTCCTCGAAAGGGGTCTACTCATCCGGAGGTTCCTCTATTCTGTAATAGTGGAAGTCATGTGTGACAGCGTTTGCTGCTGGAAAGTTTATCCATGAAAAGAATACCTCTGTCTGCCGATATTCATGGGCCTCAATTACGAATACGACTATTCCACCTCTTGGTGTTAGTCCGTTTTCTATAAGTTTAAGAGTGATATTTTTCCTTATGTTGACCGGAATGAGTATGACACTCGGGTCATTTTCTTGGAGACTTGTGTCATCCGCTAGGAGTCGAGCTGCTATTCTAGCTGCCTCCCTTTCGTCTTCACTTTCTGACATTTTTACTGACAGAAAGGTTTTTGTTGCAGATCAAGTTTCAAGGAAACAAAGATTAGGTGCACAATATTTTGGAACACTGTATCCTTCAACGTTGACTATACCAAAAACTATACATAGAAATCTCTTTCTACTAAGTTCCGGTGGATTTTAACCTTTTACCCACTCCAGACGTCTTTTGGAGTATTTACGGAAAAAGGGTCTGTGTGAAAAAGCACGACTGAGTTACTCTAACGTCTTGCGTAAGATTTATCGCCTTACCAAATGTTGGGCGCCATGTAGTGTAGTTCCTATAGTCCCAATAGGCTCTGCGCATTGGAATAATATATTCAGCAGTGTAGACGTAGGACTGAGTTCAACTAGGTCTCTACTGACTATATTAGACTTAAGTTTTTGCCAGCTAGCTCAGAGGTCACTAGAAACTTTCTCGAATAAACGAGGAGGAGTTTAACCTCCCTGGATAGACAAGAAGGGATTAGCTTCTGACAACCATATAACATGACAACTTTGCTCTCTCAGAATAAGAGTGTATCTCTAGAGTCGTGTGAAAACAATAGACAGCTATTTCACTCAGTCAAATGTGCGTACTTAGTTTCACCAGAGTGCAGAGAAAAGAGAGACGGGCGTTTTCAATAAAAGGTGTTATTTATTGAGCAGTCTTCTTCCTCATACAAGAGAAATGAATTGCCCCAATTGCAATACTCATAGTAAAGTAAAGTGCGTACAGTAAAAGGAGGATTAAGAAATAATACTGTAAAAGCATTGATATGGTTTCTTAGCCATAAGATACTTTAAAATAGATAGAATATATACATACTTATATACATTGACTAACGTACTCAAATGGTGCTTCTAAATACGCCTACCCCGGTGTACCTGACCTAAGCCTAATACATGGGAAGGAGTAAGTAAGTAGCAGTTTAAGTTAAGTTGGTTTTGCCAAGAATCTGAATCAAGAATTCTCTCTAAGGTTTTAGTCAGTTCCGTACCTGGGTATTAGAAAGCAGGAGGTCTGGTATCTCTCTCTCAGGATTCGATATCCCAGTAACCCGCGAAGGTATCTGGAAGCACCGGAGCTGGATTTCTCGGCAGGAGAAAAGACAGCTTCTCTCTCAGTGCGTCAAAGAGGAGGGGCAGCGTCCGTGGGCTCTCGCATCAGCTGGGCTCTCGGGCAAGTAGTTAGCTGCTCTGCTCCAACTCACCACCGTGTGTTTGCTTAAGGCATTGTTGGTATATTTATACCTGTAAGGTGCCGGGTTTGACGTAAGGTTGGACATAAGACGTCAATAAAGATGTCACTAAGAACTGGCCGTTCTTACAGTGCTTTACAGGAGTTCCAGGATGAAATCAAAACAAAAGCAAGGGGGATTTCCCAGGTTGCTGGAGGTTTGGATTTGTTTAGAGAACTCGTTGTGCTTTCTAGGGGGCCGGGGAAGTAGCCTTGCTTAATGTGACAGCATGTGCTATGACTGAATATGGATATGATTATTATGCCGTTGTGTGGATATTATTGATTATAACCGGACAAGGGCATAAAATAGGAATATCGATTTAGGCTCCTGGATAAAAACACAATCATTTAACGAATGCTTTTTTCAGTTTGATATCAGCTGGAGAAATGATTTTAGGACTCATTTTAATAGTTATTCAAAATCCATTGTAATGGATAAAATAGAACTATGAAGGAATAGGCCCTTTTAGAAAGTTATCTCTTTCCTGCTTAAAGCCTAGTAGTAACAGTCAATGGCATAGGAAACCACACTCAACCAGCTTCCTTTTTGTTTCAATATTGTGTTTTGAAGGCTGAAACATACTAAAAGAAAAACTCTTGCCTCTGAGTCTTTCTTTAACATTTTTCATCCCACAAAATGCAATCAATCTCATGAACAACCATAAGAGAACCTTGCACTCCAGCTGAAGAGCATTAAGCTCTAGCTATCAGTGCTTTAAAAACTATGGTAAGTTCTCCTTGGGTCATGGAATTAATGACCCTCGATGATTGCTGTTTTTTTTTTAAATATTGCAGGGGTTTTGCTACACTCCGTGCAGCTCCAAACCACACACAAAATAATGCTTGGCGGTGCCCCTGCCCCTTGCAGTTACACCATCAAACAATGGCCCTTGCCTATTCATTAGAAAGTTATCTCTTTCCTGCTTAAAGCCTCTAGAGGACTTTTTTGAGTGAATTACAACAACCACCTGGCAGCTTGATAGTCCTTGGTGACTGTGCAGTACTCCAAGGACTTGAAGAAAAAGGCTTTGAGTGTGGCTGGTATGTTGATCTTGCCTTGCCAGGATGGCCTGAGGGCTATGCCCAGTAACCTGATACATTTCAAAGGTTCATAGTGTATGCAAAACACTGGAGCAAAGTCTCTAGCTCTGCCTATATTTCCTTAGTGAATTTAATTTCTTTGATATGTGTCTGCTGTGGTATTTTTAAAAGCTTCAAGCAGGGACTCTCAGACAATGAAATCTGTGCATGCATGGGTCATAATTATTCCACAATGAGTCTTCAATCCACATTTAATACATGTTAACCAATAGAAAAAAGTATCAGGCATCTAGACCGGCCATTAAAATCAATTGTAATTCAGATTTCTCTCCTTGACAAATATATTTTCACTTTGTGCTTTTGGTTGTTACCAAGTGCTTCAAATCGATATGTTTGTAATCTTTTTCTAATCTTGCAGTTTTTCCACGGCTGTAATTCAGTCTTTCATTTGTTTAATGTATTGTTGTTGGAATGAGAAGCAGGTGTTTGTTAGGAGGCAGTGTAGAAACAGATTTTGTATCAAGAAGCCACACTTACATATCAGGTAGTAAATGTTTACAAAAGTACAGCCTAGAAGTCAGAGTCAATGGCATAGAAGTCTCCACACTCAAGCAGCTTAATTGTTATTTCAATATTGTGTTTTGTAGACTGAAACATACTAAAAGAAAAACTCAGAGATTATTTTTTTAAACAAAACCAACATGTCTCTGAGTCTTTTTTTTTACACTTTTCATTTCACACTCCAGCTGAACAGCATTAAGCTCCAGCTAGTAGTGCTTTAAAAAATATGGGAAGTTCTCCTTGGGTCATTGAGTTACTGACCCTGGATACTTACAGATTTTTTTTTATTATTGTTGGGGCTCTGCCCCTGCCCCTTGTAGTGACACCACCAAACAATGGCCCTTCTAGGGCATTATGGGGGGCTCGTTCATGGAGCTGTAAACAATTAAAATGAGTACCCCACATCCTCATGATCTGGTGTCTGCACTCACCATAGGCCAATGCCCTCGGTGCCCTACTTCTGGCATTGGTTTACTAGAGGGCACCAAGAAGCAGGGATTACATTCGGAACTAAAGTGGCACTGAAGGAGTAATACTCACAGTAAGAAATGAAATCAAAGTAATTAAATATGTGACTGGCCGTGAAATTGAACCAAATAATGATTAGGCAGATTACTTTTGTGCTGCATTTATTATTGAATTACACTAATATTGAAATGAAAGGAAATTAGCAAAATAATGCGCAAAGTGAAAATAATGACTATTGAATGTAGGTACTAATTGCTTGCTGCATTGTAAGGAGGTCATTTATTTTAATTATTTTTGCAAGCATATATTAGGCTAAAAATGACGATTGTTTCAATTGATAAAGGCTGTCTAATCAGTCGAAACGCATCTTGAAACGAGAACTGCTGCTAATTAAGAGTGCCGCTTGCATCTATTCCGTAATTGTGTGCTCAAAAGTGTTAGTAAAAGGCAGAATTTTCTGCCCTGAGTTCCGGGTCTCTTTCCTTTTGATACATACATATGTATATTCACTTAAAAAAACAAAGCTTAAAGTGACATTTAGGGGCATATTATCAAGAACAGGCGATAAAATTATCGCCGCTTCATCGGCAGGAAACTGCCGCTAAAGCGGCGACAATGGGCTTGACAATATGTCCTTGTGAATTCCCATAGCAGCCTAGGTTCTGGTGTTAACCTGGGCTGCTATGGGAATTCACAAGGGCATGTTATCAAGCCCATTATTGCCGCTTCAGTGGCAGTTTCCTACCGATAAAGCGGCGATAATTTTATCGCCTGTTCTTGATAATATGCACCTCAGTTAGGTGTTATTGTCAGTCATAATGTTGAGTTTTAAATGTAAAAACTACTGAAATTCACCAGTTATAGTGTACTGACCTAACAATCACTTGCACCCCTTCCATGCCTCACGTATACATTTTTGGAGAAGTCCACTGAACAACAAAGAGGATGCACTCGGTCCTGTGAGACTCCTGCTGGACCGTGATGATGTCCCCATTTAAAAAAGCATTCCTTACATTGCTCTGTCCAGATGATGCCTAGTGAGCCCAACCAATAAGCAACCGATACTTCTTAGTTTTTAAGTTCAGAAAATATTTATTGGGAAAAAGAACGTAATAAGTTACAATATATAAGAGCAATAAAAATAATAAAAAGTATACAATCTGTATTATTTGAGGTAAAGGTTATACATAGGTAAAAAAAAGCAGTTTAGGCTGGTAAGACATTCAGAGTATCAATATCATAAATGTTATACAATAGAGAGAAAACAGATAAAAAAAATAAAGAAAAGGAAGTAAGAATGCATGAAATATAGTAACAATGTATAAGAAAGGTCTAACTGTATAATAACATAGAGGAAGTCATGGAGGCTTAGCTACTTCTTGTTTCAGAGGTGTTGGAGAGGGGGGGGTGCCTAGCACTAATGTCAATGAATGATATAACCGGTTCCCGTAAATCTAAACGTTTGGATGCTAAATGTTGGGGGATAAACAAATAGAGTATATAATCTATGATTGTAACAAACAGCATACCACCATGATTGATATTAAATTTTGGTAAAGTTTTTCCCATTTTTGGTTATTTGCTGAAATGCTACTGCAATTAGTAAATCAATTATTTTCATATATGTAGTAGCGGATATCCAAATTGGAGATAGACTGCCTAAAAATATATGCAAAATGCAAAAGGGATGATTAGAGTGGAAAATTGAATTTATTTGGGACCACACCTTTATCCAAAAGTTCCAAACAAATTTACAATTAAAAAGCATGTGAAGTAGATCAGCCTGCCGTGACGAGCAAGACCAACCAGTGTGAGGAGTGGTGGAACAGTATTTATGGAGGGCAAAAGGAGTAAATAAAAGTCTATTATATATAAAGAAAAGTGTCTGTGTCGTATTAGCAGCTCTAGAAGATTTGCGTAGACGAAGCCATATTTTGTCCCATAGCTCCACATTCCAAGAAATATCCAAATCTTTCTCCCAGGATAGCTCTGTTTTGGTTTTAGCTCTTGGATTCAAAGGAGAGTGCAAAAATGTATAGATCACAGAGGCTTTAGAATTACGAAGCAACAAAGAACGTAAATTATCTGCATGAGTGGGGGAGGAAGAAGCAGCAGAGGGAGAAGATACATGATGTGAGAAGGCGGATTCAATGGCACGTATTAGAAGAGAGTATTTAGCACTGAAGGAATGAGGAAGATCAAAAGCAGTACTTGCTTGTGCAAAGGACATAATTTCATCTTGACAATATAAGTGATGAACCCATATTAGTCCCCGATGTCTCCAGGATTTCCAAAAGAAGGGTTTGTTATTAATGAGAATGTTTGTATTGTGCCATATAGGGAAATCAAGAAAGGGTATATCAGAGAGGGTGGGGAGAAGTTTAGAAATGTGTCTAAGAAGAGGGGTAGAAATAGATTGTGGCTTGCATGTGAAAGATAAATATTCGTGGAAGGAAAAAGGCGAGATAAAAGATTGTTCCAGCGTAGTCCAAAGAGGGCAATTTTAGAGGAATCTAGGAACCAACGTGAGGATTGGGTAAGTATAAAGGATTTGTGGTAGAGGGGGAAATCAGGGAAGTTAACTCCACCTTCTGATTTTGGGCGAATTAGTTTAGAAATAGACATGCGTGATTTCTTTTCCCCCCACAGAAAGGAAGACAAAATGGAGTTAACTCTCTTAAAATACTTGAGAGGAATTGCTAATGGATTGTTAGAAATGGTATATAGGACAATGGGGGAGAGCATCATTTTGATATTATCCAATCGACCCCACCAAGATAAATATAAGGGATGCCACTTTGCTGTTAAGGAAGATAATCTGTCGACGCATTTGTCCATGCACCGTGATATTGTTCCTGCAATAGATGGAGTAAAATCTAAGCCTAGATATTTAATGGAATGGGGGCTCCATGAAAAACCTGAAACATTAAAATCAGCACTGAAAGTATACTTTGTCAAGGGCAGAATTTCACATTTGTCTTTGTTTAAGTTATAGCCAGACACTGACGTAAAAGTCTCTACCTCATCCAGAAAAGGAGGTATGGGAGTTTGGGGCTATGATAAGAATAAGAGTATGTCATCAGCATACGCTGCCATTTTAATGTTGGTTTCTTGGAAGGTGAAGCCGTGTATATCTGCGTTTTGTCTAATTCTAAGCAATAAGGGTTCCAGGGCGATATTAAAGAGGAATGGAGACAAAGGACAGCCTTGTCTAACTCCTCTTGCAAGATGAAAGTAGGAAGAGATCTGTCCATTTGCGGTAACATCAGCTCTCGGGTTGGAATATAAGATGGAAATTAAAGTGATAATTTTAGGGCCCAAACCAAACCATTTGAGTGTATGAAAGAGATAGGGCCATTCAACTCTATCGAATGCTTTCCCCGCATCCAAAGCTATGGCAGCCAAAGGGTGAGACATGTGAGAAACTTTGGAGAGGATATAAAAAAATAGACGAGTGTTGTCCGTAATTAAGCCTTCCCTTGACGAAACCAGATTGTTCAGTCCCTAATAATTCAGGTAAATGAGATTCTAAACGTAGTGCCAAGGCTTTCGTAAAGATTTTATAATCGACGTTGACCAATGCTGAGAGTCTTTACCAGCTTTAGGAATGAGGCAAATGAGAGCGTCAGAGAAGGAACCAACAGAATCTCCAGAGTGCAAGAAGGTTAGTAAGAGGGACGCAAAATGAAGAAAAAATTCCACCGTAAAACCATCTGGTCCTGGAGCTTTATCCTTCAAAAGAGTGGTTAGAGCATTGTGAAGTTCTTTTTGGGTGATATCAGATTCTAAAGAAGAAAAGTCAGGACGAGAATCAGGTGAAAGGTTAAGTTGGGATAGGAAATGAGATATATTAGGATCAGACGCCAAAGTTTCAGAGGTGTATAATGTTGTGTAAAATTGAAGGAATTCCTGTAGAATCTCCTCTTCTTTGAATTTCAATGAATTATCGGAACTGAATACAGATTCTATATTGAGTTTGTTTTCCTTGCTTTTCATGTAATTAGCCAATAACATTGTTTTGCCCACCGTAAAATTTCGCACTCGACTTCAATAGATAATTGGATGCATTATTAGTGGTATCTCGATTAAATTGAAATTTGTTCTTCAAAAGTTCGGATAGGCAATCTTTTGACTTAGAGGAGTAATAGGAATGCTCCCAAGTCTTGATTTTGGTGAGCAGAGCATTAGTTTTTTGTCGTGCTAATTTACGTTTGCTAGAAACATAATGGATGATGAAGTCTCTAGCAGATGCGTTAAATGCATCCCAAACTGTGGAAAAAGATACACCGTTCGTCTGATTAATTTCGAAATATTCTTTAAAGAAGGAAGTAAATGCAGTATCCAAGAAGACAGCATTATTGAAATGCCATTTAAGGGTCAAATTAGGCTTCTGCAAAACGTCTAAGTGTACGGTGACAGGGGCATGATCTGAAATCAAAATAGAGCCAATGTCAGCTTTCATTAGTGATTGAGTAATATTGTGGAAGAGAAATATATAATCTAAGCGCGACTGTGTATGATGCGTTGGAAAGTAAGAGGAATATTCTCTTAACTCCGGGTTGCAAAGTCTCCAGGCGTCAATAAGTTTATGCTGTTTGATAGTGTTTATAAATGACTTATGAGATTTATGAGGCACAAAGGAGGTTGAGGAGTTATGGTCTAAAAAGGGGTCAAAAATGTCATTTCTATCACCTATGAGAATAAAATTATCCTCGTCACATTGAGTGATTTGTTGGGACAATGAAGTCCAGAAGGAAGAGTCTCCGGTTGTGGGGGCATAAATATTTAGTAAGGAAACTGGTATGTTATCCAACATAAAATTAACAAATACCCATCTGCCTACTTGATCAATAGAGTGGGACAACATTTTAATAGATAGAGATTTGCGAAAAAGGATAACTACCCCATTACGCTTACCATCCCCAGGTGAAAAAAGATTTCTCCACCCAACCCTTTTTGAGTTTCAGAGATTCATCATGTGTGAAATGTGATTCTTGTATGCATGCAACGTCAGTGTCTAATCTAGCTAGGTGTGACAATACCCTCTGTCTTTTAATGGGAGAATGCAAGCCTCTGACCTTCCATGAAACAATTTTTAAATGCAGAGAACATATTTACAACAACTTGAATGAATCCAATAAAAAGAACATCTTAGGTCAAATAGGAAGCAATGTATAAGCAACCATCTATAGAAAGTGTGAAGAATGAAAGCAAGATAGAAAGAAAAATAAGGAGAAGGAAAAAAGCAAGAAAATAGATTCTGAAATGAAGTAAAAGGGAATAATGAACAATATAGAAGAGAGGGTACAGCAATCAAGTAAGGAAAGCATGAGAAACGGAGAGGAGTAACAGAGAGAAGAAAAAAATAACAATTAAAAAAAGAAACTTACGTAGAATCGAAAACATACGGAGGGTGGAGGGGTGGAAGGCCACACGGAATAGCGACAAATCCGAGGACTACAAGGGAGGACGAGAAAGGAGCACAGAACGAACGAGTCGCATAATGAAGGGAAGGGACTAGACATGAACACAACCTGATAGGAACAAAAAAGGATAAACAAAATAAATATTTAGCATAAGGAACATATAGAACAACCATTCCAAAGGCATACATACAGTTCTCAAAGCATAGAAAGGGGTGGAGAACAAACATTTTCATGAAACATGTCACAGGCAATCAGGGGAAAAACTATGGCGGAGCCGTTTCCATGGTCTCAGCGTGATAGGAGTTGAGAAAACTTTTCAGCTTACAAGGATCCTTGTAAGTAGTGGTTCTGTTATTGATGGGGACTTTAAACAAGCAGGGGTGAAAAAGAATGTACCTTGCACCAATTGAATGCAAATGTGGTCTCAAAGACAAGAACTCCTTGCGGCAATCAGCAGTCGATTTAGCATAGTCTTGTGAAATGTATAGGGGGTTACCTGACCATGTAATGCGAGACATTGCTCTGGCAGCCATCAGGACCTTGAGCAGGTGGGTGTGTTCAAGGAAATACAAAATAACTCCTCTCGGTTTGGGTACCGGTAGAGAAGTGGTAGAACGTGGGGTGGCCACAGCCGTTGCGCTCTTTGAATGTTTAAATTAGTGTCCTCAGGTAACTTAAGCAGGTTTGGAAGAAATGTTTTGAAGAAAAGAGGGGCATCTGGCCCTTCCGTAGCTTCAGGAAGACCATAAATGTGCAAATAATGTCTTCTATTTCTATTTTCCAAATTCTCGATCTGCTTATGAAGTGCCGAGACTTGTGAAGAGATCGAATCCATTTTAGAGGTGGAAGAAGAAATAGAGTCAAAATTCTGTTCTAGTACAGTTACTCGCTGGTCTATGGTGGACCATTTATCAAAGAGAAGTTGAAGTGTAAAATGTAAACTTTTGTGTAGATTTAGTGTCCTCTATAAACGGCTTTAAGGCTCTAATCTCTTCAAGTAGTAAGTCCATTGTCACTGAATTGGATTGCTTGGGAGGGGTGGGAGGATCCTTTTTCAGTCTCTTTGTAGAGGCCTTGGTAACCACTGAGCCATGAGTATTGTGGGACGTTGAGGCTTCTTTAGGAGCAGTAACGTCTGAGTTCTCAATGTTCAAGCACACGTACTGGGAGCTAGTACGTCTACCAATTAGGCTACGTTTACAGACCCCAACAGTGTCCGGCGGGTTGTATCGCATGTAGAACCTTCTGGTTTTTGGTTAGTCACGCGCCGTTCCTTGGAACACCTACCCCTCACCGCCGGACCCGGGCCCAGCGGCGAGAGATAGGTGTTCCAAGGACACTGTTGGGGGTCTGTAAACTTAGCCTAATAGGTAGATGCAATCTGACAATGATAACGCGCAGGAAACAACCTTTTTCTGTGAGCTACACACACCTGAATGTTTGTCTGAATACAAGACACACAATACACTGACGTAGATAGTTAATAACATAGATACACGTTCTACTGATAGGTCCTGAAGAATCGCTAGCCATTAGCTTTAAAGCGAGAAACTGGTCGACCAAACACAGCACTTACTAATCCGTGACTCGTGAATAGGATGCATAATACTCCAATGAGTACTGGATAGTCTCCTTTTAATTAGAGCAGGGGACCACCTGAATAAAGTAATTTTTGGTACTCCTAGCTTTATTTCAACCCACACCATCATGTCTACGCACCTCATGCCCCACACCCGAACTTCATCTAAACGGCAGTTGGATAAAAGATCTCCGCTAAAGAGCCCCTCTTTGAGGTGTTGCCCATTGGGTATTGCACCGCCGACCCAACGAGGAGCAAGCCCAGATGATGAAGCATGACACCTGAAAGGGTGTGTGAGGGCATTACATCCAACACAATGGATGCCCAACTGTAAGATCCCTTGGGACCCCACAACATCCTTCACGCCGCAGGGCACACGTACATTCCGCAAACTTAAGGAACAGCCCAGCAACTTTTGGTAACTACTCCCCATGATCTCCCCATCATCACCCCATCATCCCCCCATTTTCTCCACATTTCCCCACCATCTCCCCCATTATCTCTCCATCATCTCCCTATTTTCTCCCCATTGTCTGCAAGCCATATATTGATACTGCTATTTCGTCTACTCTCCCGTTAGCTATACTGAGATTTTGATCTTTAATGAAAGGCAATGCGCAACCTGCACTACATTTATCTGCTTGATCTATTGCCCTCCCGGCTAGGTATGTAAATGTTCACTTGCTTTAACTATGTTTGCACCTTTTGCACCTAACATTGCTGGTAGCCTCCCTGCGCTGGGTCCCTGCATTCTAGAACACAACATTCAAACCTATATGTGTCCCATAAACTCGTATACCACATCGGTGGTATTTCTCTTCATACGTGGTTTCGGTAGAACCAGGCCCATTGGAACCTTAAACCTGATTTCTGATCTTTGTTAGATATTCCTCTGGTTAGACGAGCAAGAATCACTGGAGCAAGACAATCGTTTCCCATGTCACAACTAAGCTGTTGGAGTTACTTTCATTCACCTCTAAATGCAGTGTAAAAACATTAAGGGGCCTATTTACAACCACCTTGCACTGCTGGAGAGCCCCTTTTTATGACGCTCCGGCAGCGCAAATGACAAAATCATATCTTTGAAGCTACACAAAGCTACTATGTATGGCTTTGAATGGCCTCATAGATATGGAGCCTTGCAAGGCAGCGCAGATCTCTACGTTGCCTTACTCTGCACTTTTCATAGGCGGTTTGGTGGGGTTTCTCAAAAAAACACCCATAGATTACAACACTTCCCCAGATTTATGAGATCATGTAAACCTAAGGTGCCAAAGTGCAAAGTGCCAAATCCTCATGCCTTCCAAGGTAAGGCATAACAAAGAGAAATATCTTTATTTCTCCTAGTTTTTTCCTCTTTCTATGTGTGCTGCATTATGCCTCTTAGGATGTTTCTATGCAGGAAGATGCCCCATCCTGCACAAAACCAATCCTGCTGACAACACATGCGCCATTGCACCATGGTGCAAGGGTGCCTGTGTTGGCGGTAGGCTGCAGAAAGGGCACCAGCGCAGACAGGTCCTTTTACTTTAGCGTTCGTAAGTGCAGCAAGCTGACTTGCTGAGCTGCCTTTCACCAAATCCACATAGCTGAGGGCCTAGGTTTCTCTTCCCCTGTGCAATATCTCTACCTTCTGTCTTTTTCACTTTTAATTTTCACCTAAAATTAAGGGGCATATTTATGAGCTCCTTGTACCCCCAGAGGGTCACTTTTGTGATAGTCCGGTGCTGCAAATTACAAATTCATAACTATGAGGTCATGCGTAGCCACTGTGCATGGCTTTAAAGGCCTCATAGATATGGAGCAAGACAAAACAGCGCAAATTGCTGTGTTGCCTTACTCTGCAATCAGGAGGAATTCCATGGGTGTTGCTGTGGCTTTTCCAATGCAGCACCTATGGATTTTGATGGTGCCCCAGATTTACAAGAGCATGTATACCTGGGGAAGCACCAAATACTCATGCAACCCGAGGTAAGCCATAATGAGTATAAATAGGTTTATTTCTCCTAGTGTTTTCCCCTTTCTATAGGTGCTGCATTCTGCAGCACACAAAGAAAGAGGAAAAGGCCCCCCCACTATTGTTTCCGTGCACAAAGGTGCGCCTTCCTGCTAAAAAATAAACCTGCCAACAACTCAGGCACCCTAGCACTGTGGTGCAAGGGTGCCTGCGTTGGCACTAGGCTGCTGAAATAGTGCCAGTGCAGGGTGAAAGGGCAGAAATGTACTGTATTGCAAAAATATGGTGCATTCCTGCCATTTCACTTTGGGGTAGGGCAGTGCAGCAAGATGCCTTATGTTAGGTTTGAAAATCCCATTCCTGCATGTACTCTTTTCATGCTATATTAGGTTATCAGTGTGTGGCTAAATAGACGCCATTTGTATTCACGTTATGCAACCCACTGAGTTATCCTCTTAATGTGCAGGCCTTAGTTAGAAAGTGTGACTCGATTTTGTATTTCATAATCCCTATTAGGCTGCTTAGGCTGTGCCCGAACTAGGCCTCATTATTTGGTATTGCTTGCCTCAGCAGAACACTGTACTTCATTATTATTTTTTCTTCTGTTCAAGGCTGCTTCCCAACTTACTAATGAATAGGCCATTCTGCCCTTGCATACCTATCCGAGTGTGTAGTTCTGCTCCCACGTTAGGAGACGCTGAGACTCAGTGCGACAACATTGAGTTGCAGATAGCATGTACCTATCTGGCAGGTGGTAGCCCATCATTCTGTGCCTCCTTTGTTCATGTATGGCCCAGGCCAGTAACCTCAACTGTGGGCGTGGTTGGGGGCTCTTCGAAGAATCATTTCGTGTTACAGACTGCTGTTGGGAGGTCAGTCCCTTGGCAGACATTATAGGGTGCAGGTCAGATTGTACTCATCTGCATTGCCAATGAAAGCATGTTTGTATTCTCTACTGTCTGACTGACTCTTCATTCTTGCAAAGGCATAGCAGGTGGTTGTAAGAAACCGAGTGGCCCCTAACGGCCACTTCCTTCAGTTGGCGCCTGAACAGGAACTCCGCAAGGTAACATGACTCACCCACGAATGGGCTGGTGGGTCGGGGTTGCGTCCGGTTGGTCGGGCAGATCGGGGTACCCCACACGATCCAGCATGGTTCTCGCAGCTGCCCCACCCATCTGAACAGGTGACTCCTCATCTAGTGGTTACCGGCTGGGCTCCTGAGAATGCGAAACCTTGGAGTTGACCGCTTGGTCCACCAAGTGAGTGATTTGATTCTTGGAAAAATTGTGCCATTTTTGAACGGCACGAGGCTGCGGGCTGTGTCTTGGTACAGTCTCCTGACTGTCTTGGTGCAATTTTCAGACTGCCTTGCTTGAACGGCACGAGCCTACGGGCTGTGTCTTGGTAGGTCTCTGGGTTGTCTTGCTTTGCACCTGGTGGGTTTCCGGACCCTTTTAAAAGACACAGAGTGTTTGCGAACAATCTGTCAGGCCAGCTAGTTATTTTGTCTAGTCTTGAAAAGGTCTGGGGCTAGAGCCTTCTTCTTGAACTTGGTACAGTCTCCGTACTGCAGTGAGCGGTTTTCGGACCTTTTTGGTTTGGTTCTTGAAGAATTTCTCTCTTGTCTATTTTTCCTTTTATTATTTTTGTTGTTGTTATACTTGTCCGTTGGGGACAGCGTATGTGTCTTATATTAAGATGCCTTGTTTAAATAAGTTAGCGTGTTTTGGATGTCGATGTTGTTCCACTGATGCCCGACTGGAAGAGAGCCAGCCTGCGCCTCCGTAGTATTCCCCAAATTTTGATGTATATGTCAAGCACGGTATTGGCCCTATTATATTTAGCACATTGTGGAATAAATATAAGAGGTACAATGATGAGTTACAATGGCCGCTTACTGGCTCGTTCGATGAACAGAAATTGAATTTCTTGCAGGACAAATCGTTTGGCAAAAAGAGTAGGGAGTCGATGTTTGATTCTCTAAGAGTAAGGCAAAAGAAAGCGAAGCAGCGACGTATGAGAGCAGAGAAAGAATACCAGAAAAGACAGACGCGAACGATAACGCAGAAAGCAGTGGCCTATGAAAGGGAAAAGATAGAGAAAGGCAAAGAATGTGCTGATAGGAAGTTTCGATTACAGAATGATAAATGTTATGTCCCTGAATGGAGGAAGACGTTTTTGTTTGAAGGGTTGTTAGATTCTCGCCCACCTCCTTATGCCCCTGAACGGATATACCAGACAGTTCCGATGTCCCAGTCTTTGGACCCTAGTGCCGCCCTTTCTAGTGTTTCTGTTTCTAGCACTACTGCCTCAGCCCCCACCCCACTTGCTTCTCCTCTACCCACACCAGCCTCAGGGGCCGGAACCGTTAGCTCTCCTGTCCTCTCTACTGATTCTGTTTTGTCTGCTTCACCCCCTTTCACCCCTACAACACTGTCCCCTGACATGATGGTACCTGTCTCTGCTTCTGCCCTTTCCCCCTTGCGTGTGATACCTCAAACACTGTCAAATGTTGAAACGCCTGTGTGTGGGATACATGAAGCAAATTGGACAGCAGTGTGAGACCGCATGGAGAAAGTGTTGGTGCGTTCTGCTCTGGGTGATGAGGAAAAGCAAATTGTGGCGAATCAAGCAGCTCAGTGGGCCCGGAATGCGATCTATAGTGTGGAAGATGTGTGGAGTGTGATGAAAGATTATGAGTCTTTATTACAGCAGAATGCTCTTGAACATATGTCGGTACAAAAGGGGGTGGTGATGGACGGAGCATCTGAATCAATCAAACACTCACACCCAGTCAAAAGATCTGGGTTTAATCCATCACCGTTCTTTAGTCCATCACCACCCCCTTTTGTACCGCTTGAACATATGTCAGCGCTAATAGTACTATGGGCGCATTGTTTTCAATAACTCTGGGCATAATACTACGCTACGCTAAAGCAACATGCAAAGTTTGTACTATTTCGCACTTCAGATATTGCACATAGTACAGTACCAAAACTGTGCTTAATCAGTAGCGTAGCAGCTAAATCAACAACATCCTCAGATGCTTTGAAAAAACAATTTTACATGCTTAAAAGAATATAACCAACTCACAAAAGTGAACTTTTACAATGAAAACATTAGGCAATGAGAGAGCTGATGATTTTGGGGTCCCCCCTAACCTAGGGGGAGGACCAAGCAGATGCCTTGAACAGAAAGAACATAAACAAAAATCACATTTTGTTGAACTTCAGTAGTGGTCCCATCCTCTATAGGACCACCCCAAGAACTGTTATTGGCAAAAAAACAATTCCAACCAAAGGCCCTGCAAAGCATTATGGGACGAGATTAGCAGATGACAGTGA
Organism: Lissotriton helveticus; assembly: GCF_964261635.1. Classification (NCBI taxonomy): domain Eukaryota; kingdom Metazoa; phylum Chordata; class Amphibia; order Caudata; family Salamandridae; genus Lissotriton; species Lissotriton helveticus. Next base: position 253,229,982 of record NC_136057.1, on the reverse strand, counting down.
ATATTATAGTATCCAATATCAAAATAATTCTACAAAGAGCTGCAGTTCACCTTGTTGTTACTAGATGTCCCTCACGAGTCAAATGCAAAACCATTGAAACCCTTTCATCAAGCATTTGCATTTTGATCAGACATATACCCCCCTACAGCAATTTACTGACATAATGAAGGGCATTATGCCGTTCTGAGGTCCCATGTTCAATAGTAGTACTATTTGTTTCCTTGCCAGAGTAGTTGAGGGAGTTATTAATACTACTGCAGGTATACTGACTAATCTTACAGTCGAGCTTCAGACTACGAGGATCGTTGCTCTTCAGAACAGGATGGTTTAAGAAGTCATTCTTGCTGATAGGGGTGAAGACTGCCGCGTAATCGGCAGTAGCTGCTGTATGTACATTACTGATAATGCCCCTAATATGTACTCTGCAATGCAGAAATTACCTAGACTTGCTTTAGATATCCATCAGGATAAGGGTTCATGGTCCCTCACAGGGTGGCCCTGCTGACATCATGGGGTTAGAAGATACTACTTGTCCTAATAGCTATCGCAGGTGACATCTTCACATGTTGCATATATATTAATTGCCTTCCAACATGTTGCACCTATTGTGTGAGCAAGCTCACACCTACCCCTAACTTTTCAGGACGTGATAACAAGTTCTCTACTATGATGATGCGGAATATCCAGGACATGATGCTCATCAATGAGGGCATTTTTTAATATCCTCACTTAGAATTGTATAGACCCTACCAGATAGCCTCAATAAAGCCTTTAGCTAACCATGCTGAAAGGAGGGTCTGTTAGGTTTGAAAATACCATTCCTGCAATGTACTCATTTCATGCTATATTAGGTTAGCAGTGTGTGGCTAAATAGATGCCATTTGTATTCACGTTATGCAACCCACTGAGTTATCCCCGTAGCATGCCGGCTTCAGTTAGCGATTGTGACAACATTTTGTGTTTCGTAATCCCTATTGGGCTGCTTAGGCTGTGAACAAACTAGGCCTCATTATTTAGTATTGCTTGCCTCAGCAGAACACTGTACTTCATTATTATTTTCTCTTCTGTTCAAGGCTGCTTCCTGACTTACTAATGAATAGGCCATTCTGCCCTTGCATACCTATCCGAGTGTGTAGTTCAACTCCAACATTAGGAGACGCTGAGACTCAGTGCGGCAACCTTGATTGCAGATAACATGTACCCATCTGGCAGGTGGTAGCCCATCATTCTGTTCCTCCTTTGTTTATTTACGGTCCAGGCTGGTAACTTTCCACTGTGGGAGGGGTTGGGCGTTCTTGGAGAATCATTACGTGTTCCAGACTGTTGGGGGGTAAGTCCCTTGGTGGACATTTTAGTGTGCAGTTCAGATTGGACTCCTCTGCAGACTATTGCTAATAAAAGTATTGTTGTATTCTCTACTGTCTGACCCACTCTTCATTCTTGGGAAGGCATAGCAGGAGGTGGTAAGTAACCTGAGTGGCCCCTAAAGGGCCACTTCCTTCACTTGCTGCACTACCTTATGCCCATACCCCACAAATAAGGACATAAGGGTGCAATTTACGAGAGGCTTGCACCACCTATGCGCCATGCAAAGTGGTACATGTGTGACACAGCTGCTAAGTAAGATTTATAAAGCCACTTAAAGCCACTTTGTGTGGCTTTGCATGGCTTGAAATATCTAGAGTAAGGCAGCACAGCAGAAATCTCTGTACTGCTTTATTCTGTGCTAGAGTGGTGCTTCGTAGGCATTGTGGTGGTTGTTCCCACACAATTCCCATAGTTTTGGTTGCATTTCCGGATTTACTAGGGCTTGTGAACCTTTAAATACACCAAAATGGTATGCCTCCCTGGGCGAGGCATATTGAGGAGAAATGTATTTATTTCTCCTTGTTCTGCATTCTGCGGCTTATAACAAGAGGAGAAAGACTATCATGATGTGCCCATTCCTGTGCAAAAACAATCCTGCATGCAAGGATGCCTGTGTTGATGACAGGCTGCCAAAATGGTGGAAGTGCATTGAGAAAGGACAGGAATGTGCTGTGTTGGATAAATAGGGTGCATTCCTGCTCTTTCCCAGTGACGCCGGGCAGGTCAGCACGGTGACTTACTGTGCTGCTCCACTATTTTTATTAATGTGCCCGTAAGTTATTTACCTAAAAAAGGCCTTTAGGAAGCACTACCCTGAGAGGGGCTTTGGCTCCACCCACATAATTGGGCAGAAGTTATTTGCTTTGGCACAAAACATGTTTGACCTCCATGCAGTTGTGACCATTTTGTATATTTATCAAGCCGTCTGTGCCATCAGTAGTATGTATGAGCTTTCAGGAGCACATGCAGAACACTATAATGCGTTTCAAAGTGTGTTAGATAAGTACATAATTTACAGGCTTGTTTTTGTCTGGAACCAACACTGATGGTGATGGATTTGTAGCGGCTTTGCTCGGCCATGAGGATAGCACGCCGTCGAGGCAAATCTGTGGTGCTCGGACTCCCGGGTGCCAGCTCAGAATTGCCAGAGGAATTTGTTACAGACAGCACTTTCTGCGTTCAAAGTCAGATCAACCCACTTTTAGATTTCATTTTAGATGTTATTATTATTGGGGCATGCAGCAGCATCCACTTGGATTAATATTTGGTAGAGCACTACAAATACCAGACTTTAATGTGCCTAATCAGGCAGAAGTACACGCCCACTGAGGTGGGACTTTAAATAAAATTTGAATTGGTGTTCCACGTTGCTGCCACTTTGTCCTTTGTCATCAGGCTTGTGAACAAGAATGAAGGTTCGAAACACGTCGAGCCGCTAGTTTCAGGATTGACGTTGGAAACGGTCTGTGCTGCAATCCCCAGAATTAGAGGGAATTAGAGGAATACCTTCCTTGGGGCCGTTCTCACAGGGGCAACCTTGGTGATGTATATATATATATATATGTATATATATTTATATTTATATATGTATATATATTTTGCAGTGGTTTTTGGGAGATTTTTAAATAATTTGCTTTTAAAATTAAATACATTGTAAATTCCAATGTATTTTTTAAATTACAATGTATTTATTGTTTTGTATTTCATTGGTTATTAGATTTTTATATTCACGTGTAGCATGTGATCCGTTTCCTTTCTAGATCCCACATGCAAAGTGTGGATATTTCGGGGATGTTCTGGCAAACAGATAAGAGGCTGACCTAAGTACCACGTCTGCCTGAATGCCATTCACAAACGCAGCACTAGTACCACTGAGACGAGCATCTGAAAATAATGCAGAAATGGGACAACATCATATTTACAGACTACAGCAGTCAAACCGATAATAACAAATCAAACCGTATTACTGCTTATTACTTCTAGAAAAATACAGTTTTTTAGAAATGTCATAAGCATATAAGCTTGTCACATTGAATATGGTAGTTGTTAATTTTCCGTCACAGTGCAGTGACTCAGTGTGTTCATGTGCACTAGTGCACTCTGTTGCCTCTGAACCAAGAAGAATCCTATTAAGGTGACAGAGACGGACTGGGGTAGGACAACAGACTACCCTTGAATTTTGCATAGTTGAACCCTCCATACAAAAATAGCATCGCCTGCTCTATAGGCCCTTCATTTACTGTAAATTGTTGCTTTAATATGAAGCATTCTACCACTGTAGAATATACCTCCAGTTTGAAGCCTCAGCTCACTCTCAGTAAGTTATCCTTTGAAAGGAAGCCCTTCACTCTGCCTGTTGGTTATCCCTCAGACCATCAAGTCAAGACAAAATAAACTTTATTTGGTTATTCCTAACCATAAATTGCATTTCTTAAATGTTAAAATATGCATTTTTTTCACAAAGTAAAATCTCACTCTCTTAAAATACCAAAACGGTATGGTAATTCCTAACCCCAAAGTACATTTCGATATACTAAAATAAATTTAACATACCCTGTGTTAAATCTCACATTCTAAGTTTACCATAAATCATACTGATTAATGAAAATTGTTATGAAGCAATCCATTTCCCAGGTTAAGTCTCTCAGTTTTACTACGATTATGTATTATTTCATAAAAACCTATGGTCCATTGTTAGATTGAGCATTCAAGACATATTATCATTTCTTATGTTGGGTTAAAGCCATCCCCCAGTTTGTCTATGTCAGTGTCCTTCAAAAATCCTACCTTGCCAGTGGTTAGTCCTGCCGCTTTGACCCTCCTTTCTCTCTTCCATTCCTTCCATGCAGATGGGACTAAGTACTGTTTCATTCCACTATTTTCTTTATCTGTTCTCTGGGGAACTCTTTTCTTTCTTGGTTTCCTGCTCTGTTAGTGTTTGTCTGTGTTCAACTTCAGCACCCGAGCTGTTTACATTTAAATATAGCATTCTTCCTCCCACCTCCTCTTAACACCACAGTTGTTTTACTGCTGCCTCCCCTGCCCTGCCTCCCACTTGGTTGCTTCTTAATACTTGTCAACATTATCTATCAGAATTATCGATCAGCACTGCTAGCATTTCAACAGCACTGTGCTGGCTACGTTAATTGTGTATTTCCTGGCTCCAATTTCTCTGCTCTCCCTCCCCCCTCACAATCAGTCACGGGGCTCTAGCCACCTCACAGTAGAGCCAGGCATCAAAGCAGGGGGTACTGCTGCCTGTGCCTGCCCTGCTCCTCGCAGCTGTCGTGGCCGTGGACTGGCTCAGGTGTCTACACAGATAGGCAAGTTCTTTGTTTTATATTTATCTTCCAGCAGGCAGGCTCTGTTTATCAGTGCTGCTTTTGCTTTCCTTCCCATCTCTCTCCCCTTGCTCCTGCAACCATATATCTCTGATGTCCCTCTCCCTTCCCTTCCAAACATTCATGAGGCTCTCTCAGGCATTTCCACATAAATGATTCCCAAAGCTTGTTAATTATTTCCTGCATCGGCTCAAGTGTTTGTTGGTAGGCATTCTGCATTTGTGTTGAAACAGGAATGAATTGCTGTTTGGTTTGTACTGACATTAAATGCATTTTTACAAAGCATTTTCATTTGTACTTGAAAAGCAAAACAGCAGAATGTAAACCGCCATTTGATAGGTACGCATGAAAGGCTCATAACAAGCAGACCCGGTGCAATCTTTCACTCCTGACCACCTGAATCCACGTCATTAAACCCGCCAAGCAAGCAGCCCTCCCAGACTCTGAGACAGAGCAGTCTTGTGTTTTTTTCCCTATCGAGCGCACACCACTCGTTCACTTTCTTGTGTTTTGGCAGCAATGGACTATTTATTAAAGCCCCTCCTAAAACAACTCTGCTAGAGAATCCGGTGTTTCTATGTCACATCAAAAGTGGAAATTCATTATTTATTGTTATTACTAGACCCTGGAATCTTCTCTAACAGAACCATGACTAGGACAGATGAAAGTGCCAGTGGAAGAGATTGCCAGAAACCTCCTGCCACTTTCAGAAAAGGAGGTTGTCTGGTGTATTTGTAGCATGAGGAACCATTCCCCTACCACAGACCTCTACACACAAGATTTAACTTAGGAACGGAAGCTGCAGACCTTCTGAAAATGTTGGGATAAAGCACAGGGTACGAATGTTTCAGAGCCATTAGAAGAACAAAATGGACAACCTCTCTCAAAGGGAAAATGCAGGAGTGGGCATCAATGTGGCAGGGCCGTGGACCATGCGAGACCAAATCAGAGGTGATCAGACTCTGTGAAGAACTGACAGAAGACCTACTGCAGAAACCGGGATAAAAACCATTGCAAGAAAACCTTCTGTCACAAGGCCAATTCACTAAAGAACCCACAGCCACGGAAGTGCTTGAGACAATGCAAAGGAGGCTAAGGAAGGCGCTCAGAAGTAGGAAGAAAGGAGGAACACCGGCAGAGGGGGCCTCTATGGCTGCATTGAGAGCCACCCTTAGGAGGAAAGTAGGTGAGCAAAAGAGGAAAGAGGTGGAACAAAAATGGATCACGGTATTTGCCCTGCTAAAGGAAAGGAACAATGCTAAATTATGGAGGCACATCAACCTGACCTCCCTACCCAGGAGCAAGGAGAAGAACATTGCAAGCAACGAGTGGGAAGAATATGTAATGGGACTATATACCAGAGGTACACAAGCTACTGAGCAAGCCCCACTGAAGAACATCTGGGGAGTAGGCAACAAGACAGCCACTCTCCTCAAGAACCCAGATGAAGCAGGACAAATGAAGTTGGAGGGCGCAGTCTTTACGAAAGCTGAAATAACTTTGGAGTTTAGGAAAATGAGAAATGACGGGGCACCTGGCCCAGAAGGCATTCCAGCCCTGGTCTTTAAAACAGCTCAAACACTCTTCTCCACAGTCCCCACCCCCCTATACAACTTCTAACATGCAACGGCAATAATTTCACTCTCATGGAAAGGATCTATCCTCTTCCCTATTCACAAGAAAGGCGACCCCGCAAACTATAGGCTAGTGGCCCTGCTGGATGTAGAAGTCAAAGCTTTTGCCAAACTACTACTGAGAGATCTAGAGGATTGGGTTAACAACAACGACATACTCCCATTCTACCAGACTGGCTTCAGGAAAAATAGCGCAACAACAGATAACATCAAGGCCCTGGCCTACTTCTCAAAACGTGGTGTGAAAGTCAGGCACCCGCTGCTGTTCTGCTGTTTCATTGACTATAGCACAGCTTTTGATAGAATCAACAGGGGCAAACTCTGCAGAAAATTGTCATCCTGGGGGGTACCTCCTAAGCTACTGATGCCCATTATATCCCTCCATGAGGAGTCCTTGGTACAAGTCAAGACAAGCCCCACAGCTATATCAACAAAAGTTGAATCCAACAACGTATTGAAGCAGGGTTGCGTTCTGGCCCCCCTACTATTTAACCTCTATACAGCAGATATGGGGTCAGCCCTGAAAGAGGCAAGTCTAGTTCCACCGAGACTGGGCAAGGCAAGAATGACAATCCTACAGTACGCAGATGACACCGTAGTGATGGACCACACAAGGGTAGGTTTCCAAAGAGCCCTTACAGAGCCGGGGAATTACAACAAGGAAAATCACCCGACAGTTAATCAAGCTAAAACGAAGATATTGATATTTGGCAGGTACCCGCACAAAAAACAAGCGGTCTGGAAGATGGGAGACCACCAAATTGGGACCACTGCAGCCTACAACTATCTAGGAGTTCGGCTAAACGAGAGGGCAACATCGGCAGTTCATACAAAACATCTAACTGCCAAAATCAACAGATTATTTTTTTCAATAAGACAACTAAGCCAACGCTTGTCCAGCCCCACAGCTGAACCCATGCTGAAGGTTCTCAGGGCAAAATTGATTCCAGCTATCAACTAGGGGGACCTGGCATTTCCAGGAGCGTTAGACAAACTTATAGCTGCAGCGCAGGTCAAAGCTCACAAGATCATACTGCAAGTACCCAGGAATGCTAGGAACAAGACACTGGAACTAGGGCTCGCCAGGTGGGAACTGGCCCCGCAGGGAGACCTAATAAAGTAATATATTGGAGTCCTTAAAGCACTGCATTACTCTCTAAAAAATCATTTGACAACAATCTTCAAAGAAGAGGTATCCCCCTGGCACACCAAGCTGGGTAAAGCAATAGAGACCCTAAACATAGATCGAAACAGTCTGCCCCTAACAGAAATCCTGCATAAGGCCTGGCTGAACACCATGACATCGTAGGTCCGCTCCATTTCTTATGAAAAGGATCTAACTGCACTCTGACATAACATCTATATGAAGGCACTGGACAAATCTTACACCCTGGGGAAAGTCCAACCATACCTAATGGAAGCATTAGGGGCCCAGGCCCGTAAGAAAATCCTTTTTATGAGGCTAACCGCCCTAAGAATTTGGGACTTTAATCCAGCATGGGCACAAACAGATGGAGCCATTTCATGGCGCCTATGCAACTACTAACGGGAATCTTGGCTTCATTTACTGTGCTGTTGTCCAAAACTCATCAATGAACGACAGAGGCTGCTTCGTCCCATTTTAAGAGCCCTTGGCATGAGAACTTGCAAGGAGGCATCAGATGGTATACAGTCAAAATATTGAGTAAAAAATATAGAATTACATTACTATCGAGTTAAAAATATAGAATGGACAGAATATCGAATGGACAGAATATAGCCAACAAAATTATTGAATGTAATGGACAAAATATCGAATGTACAGAATATAGTCGACAAAAATATTGAATTTGAGGTAAGTAAGTTAATATCGATTTACATAAATATAGAAAGTCAAAATATCGAAGTATTTAATATAGATGTAAAATATATCGATTTTTTAATAATATCAACTTTTTTAAAGTGTTTTTTATGTTAGTATATGTGTGAAAAGTGTATATTTATTTAATAATTTATTTGAAGTAATAAATGTTATGGTATTTAATTTTTGCGTAATTTAATTCTGTAGCGGGTTGTGGGTTTTTAGGGGTATGGGGTGGGAAGCAATTTAATTATAATTGATTAAATGTTTTAATGTATTTATTGGTATTCATCTAAAATTAATTGTAAAGTAATTTGTAATTGGTAAATAATTAAATTATAATTGGTAATTAATTTTTATTAATTGATTAATTGATAATTATGTTTTTTTTGTAGCGGGTTGTGGGTTCATAGGGGAATAGGGTGGGAAGTAATTAATTTGTAATTGTTAATTAATTAAATTATAACTGGTCATTATTTTTATCAATTGATTAATTAATAATTATGTTATTTTTGTTTTTCTTCTGTAGCGGGTTGTGGGTTTATAGGAGACTAGGGTGGGAACTAATTCAATTATAATTGTTTAAATGTTTTAATTTATTTATTGGTATTTATCTTGAATTAATTGTTAATTAATTTTCAATTGGTAATTAATTAAATTATAATTGGTAATTAATTTTTATTAATTGATTAATTGGTAATTATGTAAAAAAAAATCCTGTAGCGGGTTGTGGGCTTATAGGGGAATAGGGTGGGAAGAAATTTAATTATAATTGATTAATTGTTTTCATTTATTTATTGGTATTTATTTTTAATTAATTGTTAATTATTTTTCATTAGCTAATTAATTATTTGTAAATTGTTAATTAATTTCTATTATTAGGTAATGATTATTAATAAATAATTTGTATTTGTATTTTGATTTGATTAATTATTATATTATATTAATTTTTTTATTAGTTTTAAATAATTTTTAATTGGTATTATTATTATTATTTTTTCAATTAATATATGAAGTATTTACTTTCCCTACTGTTGCACTCACTGGAGTGGGAATTGTAATTGTTACCCCTACACTATACTACGCTTTCTCTACTGTTGCACTCTCTGGAGTGGGAATAGTAATTTTTTCCTCTACGCTATCCAACGCTTTCCCTACTGTTGCACTCTCTGGAGTTGGAAGAGTAATTCTTACTAGTACGCTATCCAACGCTTTCCCTACTGTTGCACTCACTGGAGTGGGAATAGTAATTTTTACCCTCCCACTATCCCACGCCTTCCCTACTGTTGCAATCTCTGGAGTGGGAATAGTAATTTTTACCCCTACGCTATCCAACGCTTTCCCTACTGTTGCACTCACTGAAGTGGGAATATTAATTTTTACCCTCTTACTATCCAATGCCTTCCCTACTGTTGCACTCTCTGGAGTGGGAATAGTAATTTTTACCCCTACGCTATCTAACGGTTTCCCTACTGTTGCACTCTCTGGGGTGGGAATAGTAATTTTGACCCCTACATTATCCAACGCTTTCTCTACTGTTGCCCTCTCTGGAGTGGGAATAGCAATTTTTACCCCTACGCTATCCAACGCTTTCCCTACTGTTGTACTCTCTGGAGTGGAAATAGTAATTTTTACCCCTACGCTATCCAACGTTTTCCCTACTGTTGCACTCACTGGAGTGGGAATAGTAATTTTTACCCTCCCGCTATCCAGCGCTTTGCCTACTGTTGCACTCTCTGGAGTGGGAATAGTAATTTTGACCCCTACGCTATCCAACGTTTTCCCTACTGTTGCACTCTCTGGAGTGGGAATAGTAATTTTTACCCTCCCGCTATCCAACGCTTTCCCTACTGTTGCACTCTCTGGAGTGGGAATAGTCATTTTTACCCCTACGCTATCCAACGCTTTCCCTACTGTTGCACTCACTGTACTGGGAATAGTAATTTTTACCCCTACGCTATCCAACACTTTCCCTACTGTTGCACTCTCTGGAGTGGGAATAGTAATTTTTACCCCTACGCTATCCAACGCTTTCCCTACTGTTGCACTCTCTGGAGTGGGAATAGTCATGTTTACCCCTACGCTATCCAACACTTTCCCTACTGTTGCACTCACTGGAGTGGGAATAGTAACTTTTTACCCTCCCGCTATCCAACGCTTTCCCTACTGTTGCACTCTCTGGAGTGGGAATAGTAATTTTTACTCCTACACTATCCAACGCTTTCCCTCTTGTTGAACTCTTTGGAGTGGGAATAGTAATTTTTACCCTCCCGCTATCCAACGCTTTCCCTACTGTTGCAATCTCTGGAGTGAGAATAGTAATTTTGACCCCTACGCTATCCAACGCTTTCCCTACTGTTGCCCTCTCTGAAGTGGAAATAGTAATTTGTACCCCTACTCTATCCAACGCTTTCTCTACTGTTGCACTCACTGGAGTTGTAATGGTAAATTTTACTCTTTCCGCTACCCTATGGTAAAAATATTTTATATTTTTTCTTAATATTACGTTCATATATGACCGGACTCACAGCGAATTACAACCTGTGCTGACGTCCTGTGGGGGCGGAGCTTGTTTGCACCTGGCAGGATGGGGTTTAAAAGAAGGTATTCACACCGTGACATTTCCCGTTTCCTGCTCAAACCACTTTGGCGCTGAGGAAGGCTACACTATAGCCGAAATGCATTCGCCTGGAAAGTTTGGTTTTTGGCATTAAAGGAACCTCCTGTGTTTCCCCTGTGTGGCTTCTCTTTCTTACCTATGGAGAAAGTTTGCTGGATACTATTAGCGCGACTGCCAGGATGCGCTTTAAGAAGCCCCCGCACTGCAAAGCCGGCCCCGGTCACACTGGCATCTTCTGTTGGAGTTATCTGCACCCAAGGTATTGGGAACGACTGGGGTCCACCCTTTGACTCGGCTGTGATAGCGGCAGTTCTGGAGTCACTGTACTCCATTCTGGGCGAAGTGGTTTTCCGTTTCACCCCTTCCAATTGGACTGCTGGGACATTGAGGTTGGTGTGGTTTGGGGAGCGGAGGAGGTCCTGACTTTGCCACAACTTGGTGTTTTCTGCCCGCAAATACTGTACATCTACCCCCGGTGCTGTGAGGGGACACCATGCAGCATTCTGGGTCATGTAGTACTGACGCACTGGGCGTCCCACATGACCGGACTCACAGCGAATTACAACCTGTGCTGACGTCCTGGGGGGGCGGAGCTTGTTTGCACATGGCAGGATGGGGTTTAAAAGAAGGTATTCACACCGTGACATTTCCCGTTTCCTGCTCAAACCACTTTGGCGCTGAGGAAGGCTACACTATAGCCGAAATGCATTCGCCTAGAAAGTTTGGTTTTTGGCATTAAAGGAACCTCCTGTGTTTCCCCTGTGTGGCTTCTCTTTCTTACCTGTGGAGAAAGTTTGCTGGATACTATTAGCGCGACTGCCAGGATGCGCTTTAAGAAGCCCCCGCACTGCAAAGCTGGCCCCGGTCACACTGGCATCTTCTGTTGGAGTTATCTGCACCCAAGGTATTGGGAACGACTGGGGTCCACCCTTTGACTCGGCTGTGATAGCGGCAGTTCTGGAGTCACTGTACTCCATTCCGGGCGAAGTGGATTTCCGTTTCACCCCTGCCAATTGGACTGCTGGGACATTGAGGTTGGTGTGGTTTGGGGAGCGGAGGAGGTCCTGACTTTGCCACAACTTGGTGTTTTCTGCCCGCAAATACTGTACATCTACCCCCGGTGCTGTGAGGGGACACCATGCAGCATTCTGGGTCATGTAGTACTGACGCACTGGGCGTCCCACATGACCGGACTCACAGCGAATTACAACCTGTGCCGATGTCCTGGGGGGGCGGAGCTTGTTTGCACCTGGCAGGATGGGGTTTAAAAGAAGGTATGCACACCGTGACATTTCCCGTTTCCTGCTCAAACCACTTTGGCGCTGAGGAAGGCTACACTATAGCCGAAATGCATTCACCTGGAAAGTTTGGTTTTTGGCATTAAAGGAACCTCCTGTGTTTCCCCTGTGTGGCTTCTCTTTCTTACCTGTGGAGAAAGTTTGCTCGAGATATATATATATATATATATATATATATGTATATATGTATATATATATATATATATATATATATATATATATATATATATATATATTCAAACAAAACGGCGTTCCAAGCGCGCTACTCAGGTACCAAAAGAGTCCACACCAACAAGCAGGTCTGTCAAGTAGGTAGGGTTTATTCACGCCATAAGCCCTACGTGACGCGTTTCGCACTCCATGAGTGCTTGTTCACACAATGATGCTAGAAAAGTTTGCTGTATTTACCGTGTGCATACATGAACATAAACATAGGACTATCTGTGTATACAGCATTATGAAAGCGCCATCTTGTAATAGCAATATAAGTCTTACATTGATGGTCGTCAGTCCTAGTGCATAATAGTAATAAATCGCATTACAAATAACTGGCTTTGTAAACATAAATAATTAATAATAGTGCAATCAATTCATATTTCTTGAATCTGAACCACGTGAACCCAAAATTATAATTGTGTTCCTAATTGAACAGGTGGACTTTATATGTCAAAATTTACACACAAAGTGAAGAAAATAACTATATAAGTATATAAGTAGTCAGGCACCCACTCGTACTTGTATATAAGCGCCAAACACGTACAGCCAATCAGCTGTCGGAGTGTTGACACGTGATCGGCATACGTCCATAACCATGGTGACAATACGTCAACAATGTGCCGGAGTCCCACTCTCGTTGCAATAGCACTGTGCGTGAGCGTACTTATATACGTTAGTACAAATATATAAACGGGGACTCTATATGAATGAGCAGAGTGTAGTCTGTTAGCAAAACACACGCTCGAGCATCCCAATGAATGCCAGTGTTGTTAACACGTGATCGGCACTGGAAACACAGGCGGTTTCCTTGGTGACCTAGGTAAATGAGGTCCCATTGTAAAGCATCAACATTGTGATCTTCGTTACTATCCCCTGGTTAGTGGGTAAAAACACATTGGCGAATCGAGTGAATGGTATTCCCTGGCTAGTGGGGGAGTTCACGTGTGGCATGGGTAGTTTTACAGTTCAAAGGTCTGACACAGTCATGAATCCAAACACGGTACAGCAAAAAGCATCCTGCAAAGGATCAGCTTTGAAAAAACCCCTGTTCCAAAAACCCATCAGTGTTACAGTGTACAGTGATACAAACAAATATATAACATACTTGAAGCGGAGAGTGGAGAAGGCCAAGTTGAAAGGACTCGGGTGCTTGCATCACAAGCCTGTGAATAAGTCCTGACCTTTCAACCTGTAGGGAAAAGTACATAAGCACCTGTATCAAAATGAGGAAAATGTTCAATAATACAGTACCTTACAAACAATATATATTTTTCATTCCTAATGTAAATGTACATTATATTCCTCATCAATATTGTGTCCGTTTGGAAAACGTGTGCAGAGACCAATAATGTGTCTCGATTCACGTTGCCTGAGTCTTAAAGCACGATTGCCACCTCTTCCGGATATGGATACCTGTTCAATAATATAGTATCTTAACAGTTTGGCGTTGGAGAAATGGTAACTTTCAAAATGCCTGGCTATAGGGTACTGTTTGTCTCTGTTCGTAATGGCTCTAGTATGTTCCAATATGCGTTGTTTGGCCATTTTAGTGGTACTCCCTACGTACCTCAATTCGCAAGGACAAATGAGTACGTACACCACAAATATGGTCGTGCATGTCAAAAATTGTTTTATGGTTTCCATTTTGTTGGTACTAGGATTCCAATATTCCTTGACCATATGGCTATTCGAACAGGCTTTACAGTGCCCGCAAAGGAAAAAATCCAGGGAGATCCACCCCCCGTGGTACTATTTCACTGATCATATTGTGTACCAATAAATCACTTAGATTGTGTCCCCTGCGGTAGGTGATGCTAGGTCTTGCTGGTATGGTACTACCTATAATGGGATCATTTTTAAGAATATCCCAGTTCTTCATGATGCTTTTCTTTATTGCCTTGTAGTTACCATTATAGTCAAGGATGATACGGGTGACTTCATTATTCTCATTTGTTACATCATCATTCCTTTCATTGGTTAGTAAGTTCTTGCGTTCCACTGATTTTACTTTCTCCGTAGCCCTTTTGATCACCCATTTAGGGTAGCCCCTGTCGGTGAACCTTTGTACCATAGAAGCCTCCTCTTTAATATAGTCCTCCATGGTGCTACAGTTCCGTTTTGCCCTTAGAAGCTCCCCATACGGGATGCTCCACTTGAGGGGCTCTGGGTGACTGCTTAGGGCATGCAGTAAGGTGTTGCCTGCTGTTTCTTTCCGGAATAATATAGTTTTAAGTTTATTATTCCGTACTTGCACTTTGATGTCCAAATATTCAATCTCCCTGTCACTGATGTTACTTGTTAGTGTGATATTGTTGTTGTTATTATTCAGTTTGGAGATGAAATCAATGGCCATGGTTTTACTGCCTTTCCAGATCACAAAAATGTCATCTATGTATCTTAACCACATAGTGACATTCTGGAATCCTTCTTGTACATCTGGTCTAATTCTCATGTCTGCCTCCCATGCGCCCATGAACAAGTTGGCAAAGCTCGGGGCAAAACATGTGCCCATCGCGGTACCATGCAGTTGGACATAGATGTCATCATTAAACAAGAAGAAATTGTTGACTAGACAGTATCTTATCATGTCTAAAATCATAGTGGTATGCCCCAAGTATTTGATGTTACGGGTTTTCAGGAATCTCGCACAAGCCTCTATGCCCTGATTGTGTTCTATAGAGGTGTACAGTGAGCTAACATCGAGTGTTATGAGCAGTAGATCTTTATCCCACTTGATGTCCTTGATCTTATCAAGAAAGTCCTTCGTGTCACGTACATATGTGGGTAGATTTTTTACATATTCCTGCAAGAAGTAGTCCACGTATCTGGAGATGTTTTCCAGTACACTCCCTCTGGACGAAATGATGGGTCTGCCTGGTGGATTGTACTTGCATTTATGGACTTTTGGCAGTAGATATAGAATAGGAAGAATAGGAAAGTCTCGTTTTAAATAACAGTATTCCTCCCACTCGATCCATCCCTTATCTTTCCAGTCTGACAGCTTGTCCCAAATACTGGTAATACTCAGATTGTATTCCACTTTGTTACTTTTTCTGTATGTTTTTCCATCCGTCAGTTGTCTCATCGCTTCCCCTATATACATCTCTTTGGGTAGAATTACAATATTACCTCCCTTGTCTGCAGGACGGATGGTAATACTGTCATCTTCCGATAGCTCAATCATGGCTGATTTTTCTGCCGATGTGAGGTTATGCTTAAAAGTTTTCATTTTTTTCTGCCAATTATGGCTCCTGTAGTGAAGGAGTTCCTTCCCTACCATCTCCTGAAAGGTGTCTATGTTATCATGATACAACTTCGGGGAAAAAGTGGATTTGGGTTTGAAATTGCTCCTAGTACTGTTGTCATGTTGTATCTCAAGGGCTTCTAAGATACGTTTAGCTTCCAGACTTATATCATGATCATCCATCTCTTCATTCACTTCATCCAAGGCCAATAGATTGTCTATATCCCCAATGATCATATTGTCATCCATTTCCCTAGTATCACTGGTGCCCATATTCCTACTTCTAGATGGTTTAAGTATATGCCATTTTTTAAGTTTTAATTTACGGCAAAACTTGAATACATCAATCTTGTTATTCACATAATTCATAGGTACAGAGGGACAAAATGAAAGACCTAAACAAAGAGTACGTTTGTCTTTCATACTGATGTTTCTTGAGGAAAGATTAATAACAGTGCAATTTACCTGGTCTTCATCCATATTTAATATTTCTTGTTTTGGCCCTTCTTGTTTCCCACTTGGCCTCTTGTTCTGTTTCCTCCTCTGTTTGTATTTCTTCCTCTTCTTGTCCTGGTACCTCTTGGCCTTCCTCTTATGGGTGTCGGATTTTGTTGATTTTTCGCCTGTAGTCGTGCAGACGCCCTGGTCGCTTGTCGGCTCTGGTTCATGAGCCGATACATTTCTAAAAAATTGGGCTTTGATTTTTGGGTTACTCCTTCTGCTGCCATTCCACTGCGTGAGCTGGTTGTACTGTCGATGGAGTCTGAGTTGTCCGTGAGTGATGCGCTGGTATATTCATCATCTTCGTCCAGTTCTGCATTATCCGCTCCATTGGTTTGACCTTGTTGTTGTATCTGGTCATAAAGATGATCATATTTCTTAGCATGTGTCAGTATTCTCCCTGACTCGTAATCTCCACAGTCCCTGTGGAGTTTGTACTGTTTGCGCTTCTTAATGTCATCTTCTAGAGTCTTAAGTCTTATTTTCATTTCACTGATATATTCCATGATTATTACTTGATCTTGGTGTTTATTCAGCTCACTTGCAATTTCTTCAATTTCTTTTTTGATTTTTGTTCTGTCTGCCCAGGCATATTTCACAAGGATTTGCATCATCACTTTAGAGCTTTGCGCTGAGTTTGCAGCCCAATCATCCATCATTTGAGGGTCACGTGATTCGTACGAGGGGGTGATGTAAATACGCAGTCCCCTCGGTACCATATTCTTTTCCAGATAATCCTCCAGGGAGGTGGCTTCCCACCATTTGGATACCTCCTGTTTATGAAGTTTTTCGTATTTTCTTAATAAGTCCATGATGGGTTTGTTTGCTTTAGCTGGTGTTACTGCAGAGACGCCTTTGCCCGGCGCTCTAGCGAACAAGGACAGTGCAGCTTCCCTTCTCTCCTTCTCTTCCTCCATTGAAAACCTGGGATTGAGACTTCAATCCCTTGACAGGCACTGCAACAGTGGCGTGGAAGATGTACCCCTCCGTAAGATCGGAGTTCCCCCTCGTCTTCGGCAGGAACAGCTGATTGTCAAAGCGTTACCACAGTAAACGCGGTACACAGCCGATATAACTTTTGGTTGTACCGTGTTATATATATATATATATGTATGTATTAATAAATCAATTTGTATGTTTTTTTAACTTACATTAAATATTTATTAGTTTTAAGGTTAAGTATTTTAAGTATATTTAAGTTAATTATATTTATTATTTCATTAATTTGTAATTACTTTAAAGCATTCAAAAAAATCGATATTTTGACTATCTATATTTTTTACAACAATATTTTTGATTCAATATTTTTGTACTTACCTGTTTGGAGATAGGAAGTCGATATTTTTGTATTCTATATTCTTACCCGATATTTAGGTAGTTCTATATTTGTGTCATCAATATTGTTTCAGTGATCCGGCATCAGATTGGTGCTTCTCGGAAACAAAAACACCACAACCACGCAAGAGCCGCAACATTTATTTACCAGATTTGTCAAGCTCTAGATGCTAGAGTATGAAGGACATTCCATAATCTCTCAAAATCAGTGTTGATACATGCGCCAACAAATGGTTTCCGCAAACACCACTGGGCAAAGAAGACCACGCCCGCTAACTCAAGTGCTCTCTCTGAAACCTTGCTGCATTAAAATTAAGGACCCAGATAGAAAGCTGAAAGATGCTTGCAACATAAGATTGACTGCTGGAATGGGGCTTTTTAATCTCACAGGAGGCACTGGGAGGGGGTGGAAAGGGTGGGTGTGTAAGGGGGTGGGATTCTAATTTTAGCTTTTTACTGTAATGATTTTAACTAATCGTACAGTTAATAATAAATCAATCAATCAATCAACCATTCCCCTACATGCATTTAGCAAAATGGAACTGCTGAGGAATTTAGAGGTAGTCTGAAGTAAACTGGAATTCAATCAGCAGGAACAAAGCGAAAATGAACCTCTGAAGGAGACAAGATGAACTCCTCGCCCACACTCCCATAACCACTGACCTTTTTGTGGGATCAGTCTTCATGGTGCACAAAAGACAGGTTACTCAAAACAGTGCTGCTGTATATACTGTAATACAGCACACACATATAAAGTAATTGCGCTGTAATCAAAGCAGAGGGAGTTAAGAGCTTGCTGCGAAGGTTGAATGTTTATATCCTGAAAGAGCAAATTCATCCTTTCATCCTTCTGAGGTCGAAAAAACGAGGGCCACTTAGTTGATAATACAACCTGTTATCAACTTTTATAAAACATGAAATGTGTGCTTACATGTGCTATATTGTAAAACATTTGTAATAGCCTAGTTCAATCAGAGGGTTATGTGGAGGTTTAGGCGAGAAAACGTTCACGATTCTACCTAATGCACAAGTCACTTTAAGATGCTCTAAAAATAATATTTGTAATAATTATGCAGCAGGGACCAGGGAGAGTAAATAATGCAGAAAGAAAAGGCTAGTTAAGCTCAGTAGCGCAGCGCATTCGTGTCTCGGCTTTTCGTTACTTATTTGCTTTTTTACACATCTTAACCATGTATGTGCAAACATTTCACCTCATTATTATCATTATAACACCTTAAATCAGCAACTGAGAGGTCACCTGCTTCTGAGGTGGCACAATTGTTAGCATTTTTAGTGACATGTGTGATCCGTTTGCACAAGCAACTATTTTGTTTTTGAAAAAATCTGCAAATTGCGCAGAAGATTATGGATTATATGGTAAATTTAATCCATAGGCGGCAGACCCGGAAGCTGAGATCAGCCGTGGACCAGGGTTCGATTGCCCGCCTCGGCGGGTCTCGGGCACAAAAAATTCCACGGACTCAACAATTCTCGCTCCGGTGCCTACTCGACTCACGGGGTCACACTCTGCGACTCTGGGCAATAGCTTGCTTAATCTCCACTACGGCCCCTCGCGGCGGGATGCCTGGCTTTCACCTTGTGAATACCCTGCCGGGGTATCTCACAGGGGAATACCAGGACGGGTTCCCTAAGCAAGCGCCTTGAGACCCCTGGGTGATTAGTGCGCTATATAAATCGAAACACATTTACATTTACATTTAAATTTGGCAATTCTATAATTAGGTAGAAAACCTCAGGCCACAGAAATGCATAATTCCACTGTCCCTGCCAGTAGCATATGGCATCGCCCTGCTGGTTTGTTTATTACCAGGCAGGGACTGAGTGTGGATTTTTGACTGCCTCAAACGACATATGTTGATTACTGCTCACAGTTGGCTACTGGCCAGGGGGTGGGGGCGTTCGATGGTGGAGGAGTGGGTGGGGTTGAAGGGTGGTCCAGACATTTAGCCAATTTATGATGAGATACACTCAAAGGCGGAAAGCCAAAGGGCACTTAAGAGCACAGGATGGAGCCCAAACAGGATAGGAGAACCGGCCACGCAGCACAATGTAGCAATTCCCAGCCCAAGCCCCCGCCGCCTTCCCCACCAGCTCCCCCATAAAACGCTATTTTTACAAATACAAATTGGAGATAATGTTTGGCACACATAGCCGTTTGACTATGGACGTTATTTTGAGTTCCATTACCAAAACTGCAGTGAGTTGGCTGTGGTAGAGGCCTCCTCAGCCCATCTGAGAAGACCAGTGAGTTAATAAAGCGCTGGTAACCTTGTTACTGTGGTGACTAATTTGTGCTGCAGTTTGAGCGTCCTGCCCTTGTTATCCCCACATCAAAGACTTAATTACAGAGATCCCGGATAACAATCTAACAGCAAGTATTTGCAATGCAATCGGTCTCGCATATGCGAGAGTTTGAGCAATTAGCATTGCAAATGACAATGCCTTTTACTTATGTGTTGATTTTCAAAACAGGGAAATAAAAGGCATTGCCATTTATAATGCTAATAACTTAAACTCTCCCAAATGTCAGACCTATTGTATTGCAAATGCTTGTTTTTCCTAAGCTGGCATATCCTTGGGCAAAAGTTGCTGTTGTGGATCCGCTTTTCGGAGCAGTTCGATCATCAGTAAAAAAAAATGTTCACTCCTCAACATGCCAGTTGGATGGTGGTGCCTCCCAACCAGCTGATAACGGCTTGCCTGAAGGTACAAATGTTTAATTCCCAGAAGCTTGATTTAAATAGTGTCTTCCTTTGGTCCGTAACTGTTGGGCACTTGCACATAGGTGACATTGATTCAGTTGTGTAGCTGCACAAAAGTCGGTTTGTGTCTTGCATCCTGCCCTTCCATGTTGGAGATCCAAAGTGATTCAGTATAAAACGTTATTTATGACAAAGTGGAAGTGCGCTGAGACATATTCTTGCGGCCTTAAGTTGGTGTATGAGTTTATTATGGTCAAAGAATGATGCTGCTTAGACAGGATGCTTTTATCTTTCAAAAGGGACAATTTCTTTGCTGTTGCATGGCTTATCTGGGCAAATGCAGCTTGGTCCGTCTTGCTATCCCATGCTTCTTTAATTCCCGAATCAATAAGTGCCTTCAGCAGATGGGCGCCTCATGAATTGGGTTGCATTTTCTCTATCTAGGGCGCAAAGTTTCAAGTGCAGTTTTACAGTTCTTTGTGGTTTCTTGGTTTTGGAGGCTGTTTTTTAGACTCACCTAGACTGATCATGCTGCTTCGAGGATGTAGAACACTGCTTTGTACACCTTAGTTTGTAGCTCATTTAAGGTAGCTATCTTCTTGGCGGGCCATATTTCCAGTCTGTATTTAGGGAGGGTAAGAGTTGTGCCACCATAGCCATCAGCAGTTGGCTATATGAAGGGCAACTTAGTTTCTTTTTTAAATGTTTGAAAGCAAATATTAATAATGGGCTTTTGCTTGTATTGTGGTAATATATTTGGTAATCAACATATGGCTCCGCAAGTGTATGCCCAGATCCTTGTATGAGCGAGCTGATGACCCTAAAAACTGAAGTCTTTCCCACTCTGTAGGTTTTACATCTAGAATGATGCTCTCACACAATCTTGGCAGATCATCCATCATAATAAATCCTCTCATACTCCCTGAAAGTTTTCTCTTCTGTTTGAAGCCTCCTGACACAGTCTATCTATTCTCTATCAGATTGAAGCCCATGAACGCTATAGGATATAGGATAGCCATAATGCCACTTTTGTCACCCAAATTTGTCATCCATGATAAGGATAAATTACATAGCATGCATTTCATATGTGTAAGCAATAAGAACCTGTCTGTGGGAAAGAATAGGA
The DNA here is from genome assembly GCF_964261635.1 of Lissotriton helveticus. Classification (NCBI taxonomy): domain Eukaryota; kingdom Metazoa; phylum Chordata; class Amphibia; order Caudata; family Salamandridae; genus Lissotriton; species Lissotriton helveticus. Next base: position 253,208,736 of record NC_136057.1, on the reverse strand, counting down.
TAAGTCCGATAATCCCTCCACTTTCCAATCCAGGTGGTTGCCGCTCACGCTGTTTGTAGGTACTCCTTCTAACTTTATGCCACCCTACCAATGTCGCCAAACTGAACTAATCCCACACTATCTGTTTGTTGCTGATAATCCCTTGAGACTGAAATCCCAATTCACTCTTTGCGTATATGTCCTATTGCCTGAACCCCCTGCTCACTCTCTATAGTTTGTTTATATACTTTGAAGCGTCCCCTCTCTCAGAGACTCAATATAGTTGGCCATGGAAGGTGAACTTCTATCCTTTGATATACCTATCACATCAATATTCTTCTACTGATGAATACATATTTCGATTTCCACAGACATCTAGTGGGGGATTGATGAAATTAGTTCCAAATGGATATCCTCCCAAATGCATGTTGTCACACACTGAAATCTACCAGACCCAACAAAACCTTCCTAAATTCAGTGTTCTTTGAGCTGAGAGGGGAAGGAAAAGCCATTTCATTTATTTTGGAACCCTGCACAATAGAGGTGCACCATGGTGACATTAATTGAGGTTGGGCTAAACCTCTAATGAGAAAGCATTTAGAACTATATGTAGGAAGAAGAGTGAGGTTAAAATTACTCAGAGGAATAATCCTATACTTATCTATTTGGTTCTCCTCCAACAAGATTAAAATGATTAGAGTGGCTGTACTAGAGCCTTAATGTCTCCTGCATCTATTTGTCAACATATTTTATATCTTCAATACAATAAGGAGCAACAGTTGTAAAGTACAGAATAGGTCGCCCTCCACTCACAATCATAAATACATACAATGAGACATTGTCTGCTAAGGCAATCATTTTCCTTACTTCATGAGTAGGAATGGAAGTATATTTTCTTCCTCCACAACAACCCTTTACTTTTTATTGGTATTGTCCCAACTCAGAGTTGCCTTAATTCTTTACATTTAAAAGAACCAACCTCAAAATCACCAGTCACTGTGTTCAAAAGAAATACCCCATACTGTCACAAGTGTATATATCACTCAAATGTGCAACAATGTGAAAAAATTTGACAAATGAGGTAGCACCTCACGTGCGCAACGCCAAAGGGGCTGCCTGTTTAATAATCACCAGTTATGCCCACGTTTCTCATCATAGGTTGCTACCCCGTAAAAACAAAAAAAATATATAATATTGTAGTAGGTGTCCAGGAAACAATAGATAACGGTGAACATATGTGTCAAAATGACACAATTCAACCCCTTGCAGTGAAAATTGAGATAAGCCACACAGTCACCTCGGAACCACTTTTATTCTACGCTTGTGTGCTTATTCAAATTAAAACATACTGCATGTGTGCAAACAACTTAATGATGGGCCGACATGTTTCATTGCCTGTCAACTGTAGCAGCAAATTCTTCAGGGTTCGAGGACTTGGGCCACCTTTTCTGGACCCTTATTATGGACACACAGGGACTGTTAAAAATAGAGGAGGTACATTAATAGCACGTCCAATCAGTACAGAATTCATATCACAGCATTTAGCCAATGATTACTTGCATCCACACAAACATATTTACCCGGTAGTAGCCAGGCCCCTCGTACCAGCTAGCTTTTTTCCATATTGCAGGTATCTCCCACCCCTTTCTCCAAAACAACCCAAGTCAAAGATCTCGCATCATGATTTACACTTTTAAAATGTTGCACCAGCCTTGTCGTGAGTTTCCCTGCTCTAATCGTGCTAAGATGCTCCTGAATTCGAATCTTAATTTTTCTAGATGTCAATCCTATATAATGAAGACCGCATACACATGTCAGCCGATAAATCACATTCACTGTGTTTACAGTTTGTGAATTTTGTCAAATGCCAAACCCTCCCATCAACTAACTCCACTTTATTTGTCCTCGTTGTCTATTCACACACCGAACAGGAGCCACATGGGTAATGTCCAGCAGGGAGTGTTGATTCTTTGGAACATGATGTTGTGCGGGAGTGTACCAGTTTATCTTTTAAATTTACCGCCCTTCTGAAGGCAAATCTGGGTTGAGGCATCTTAAAATCCTGTCACAGATTTAAAGTTGTTGGCAGGTATTCTCACGAACAGCTTGCTGAAAAACTTTCTCTCAGGAAGGTGTTAATATGTATTTATTTTTGCAGAAAGTGGACAACATAAGTGTCTTTTTGATGGAACAGGGCTATTAAGGAATTCACGGTCCCTGTGTGACGTGGTGGCTAGCTGGTACAGGGGGCCTGGCTACTACCGGGTAAAAATGTTTGTGTGGATGCAAGTAATCATTGGTCTAATGCAGTGATATGAATTCTGTACTGGTTGGACGTGCTTTTAATGAACCGCCTCTATTTTTAACAGTCCCTTTGTGTCCATAATAAGGGTCCAGAATAGGTGGACAAAGTCCCCGAGCCCTGAAGAAATTGCTGCTACAGTTGACAGGCAATGAAACATGTCGGCCCATCATTAAGTAGTTTGCACACATGCAGTATGTTTTAATTTGAATAAGCGCACTGTTATCTTCTTCAAAGTTGGTACATTCCCCCACCCCCCTCCTCGTTCCCCTTTTGGTTCATCTTTAGAACCCTCAGGTGAAGGCAGCTTTGGAATGTTGACAGTCTGCACTTCTATGTGACATACTGGCACTGACAAGCTGAGGGTACAGCTATTTACTCTACCTAATAAAGAAATCATCACCTTCTGTGTGGATCATTACTTAATTTTTCGCGACGAGGATGCTGTGACAGGGACAGCGCTGTACTTTCCCCTGTTGAAATTTGTCTTGCTGGTCGCCTGGAGGAACGGGTGCTGGTCCGGTTCAAGTCTACAGCAGTCTTCAAAGGACCTTTCAATTTCATGTTTCCTCCATGTGGAGAGGTGTCATTTCAGCATTTCGTCACTGTAGTACTTTATCTTCTTCTGTCTCTTCACAGGAGTGGCTTGTGTTTTTTATGCCCGCCGCCTTGCCCACTTTATTCAATACGGAGCGGTTTCCAGTCTCTCTTTAGTAGCTACGGAGACTCGGAGTGGATATACAGTTTCCACGTTTTTTGGACTGCCATCCTGGGTGAAGTCAAGGGGAGAGGTTTCTACTCCCTCTATTTCTCGTGGCACAGTGGCTGGTAGCTGTCTTCATCCAGCTAGGAAGCCATCTGCCTTGCAGTTTCACCAGCGGGTGTGAGTCTAGAATAAAAGTGGTTCCGAGGTGACTGTGTAGCTTATCTCAATTTTAACTGCACAGGGTTGAATTGTGTTATTTTGACACATATGTTCACCGTTATCTATTGTTTTTCTGGACACTTACTACGATATTATATATATTTTTTCGTTTTTCCGGGGTAGCAACCTATGATGAGAAACGTGGGCATAACTGGTGATTATTAACCAGTCAGCCCCTTTGGTGTTGCGCATGTGAGGTGCTACCTCGTTTGTCACCTTTTTTCACATTGGTGCACATTTGAGTGATATATACACCTGTGAAAGTATGGGGTATTCCTATTGAACACACTGACTGGTGATTTTGATGTTGGTTCTTTTAAATGAAAAGATTTAAAGCAACTCTGAGTTGGGACACAACCAATAAAAAGTAAAGGGTTGTTGAGGAGGAAGAAAATATACTTCCATTCCTACTCATGAAGTAAAAAAAAAATGATTGCCTTAGCAGACTAGGTGTCATTGTTTGTTCTTAACATATTTTATATGCCTTTGCTGATGCTCCACCCATAATTAAGAAGCACTACTCTAAAAGAATGCTGACTATCAGTTCAGCCTGTGAACACCTAATGTATTGGCTTTGCAGCAAGCTCTCTTGACTTTAAACAATTCAGCCATTTTTGCTGAAGTTACATTGCACAAGTATAATGCCTCCATAGCATGTCAAAGTGCTGCTGGTAAATGTCCTTGGCTATCCCTCAGGCATAATCCATCCAATAAAAAAAATGTCACTCAAATTGAGGGCTGCATCCTGAATATCAGGACTTTGCTTGGTACCTAATTCTGTACATCAATGCAATGCAATGATGGTCAACATCATTCACCCTGTTATCTCCTACACCTCTTGGCAATGGTAAAGGAGTAGCTGGATTCATAGTATCACATCTTTTGATTGCTACATTCTGAGCTCCTAATATTAGTTGCCATATTTTGTTAATCTTCAGTTTGCAACTTAAAAGTACCTCCACTGAATGAGATACTAACACACTTAAAGTGTGACTCTTAACAATTAATTTATTCTGATCAGTGACAATGGCTGTCACCGGTATGAATGTCATACATCCAGGCAATGCAGTAGCAAATGGGGTGAGGGTTTCAGAAAAATAAGCAACACTATTTTGCAAGAACAGAAAGCGAGCACCCTTCTTTTTCATGACAGTTTACATAAAACTCCTTTTCGTAATCAGGCATTCCAATGGAGGGTGCCGTAGACAAAGCTTTCCGTCCAGGAAGGCTTTTGTACATGTGTCATTCCAAGATACCAGATCTTTGACATCACCATGTGTGAATCTCAATAATGGTTTTGCAATCAAATACAAGGAAACACCCATTCCTAGAAACACTTTCACTTCCCTCTGTGTTGTTTGTCTGTATTTATTCTCAGAATTGAAGAAATTCAGGGGCATATTATCAAGCATGGCGATAGGCAATTTCGCCGCTTTAGCGGCTGTTTTCGGCCGTTAAGCGGCGATAATTCTATCGCCCTATTAGCAAGCTGTCGCTAACTGATGTTAGCGACAGCTTTTAGGCGATAGCGAGCGGTTTGGGGCCCGCTATGCATGTCAGCGATGTTTATCGCTAATGACATGCAAAGTGGGCGTAACCAAATAGTTAGCGACTGAAAGCAGTCGCTAACATCACTATCGCCTATTAGCAAGGCAGGCGTAGCGATGGAAATATTCGCGCTAAGCGCGAATATCTCCAAATACTAACACCTGCCCAGACCAGTTCTTAGCCATGTTATTCAATTGGAGGTGGATAACATGGCTAATAGCATTTTGTCGCTAATGCGTGAATATCGCTGTATTCCCAGCGATATTCACGCATTTCGCCGCTATCGCTGGATATTTTAGCACAATGGAGAAAAACGTGGCTAATAGCATGTTTTCTCTGCTAACATATCCAGCGATAGGCAGCGATAAAAAAAAATGCGCTTGGCGCATTTTGCGATAAATATCGCTATTCCTTGGTAATATGCTCCTCAGTCCTGGGACACCTTCTTCACTCGTTTCTGAATTTGAGGTCCCAGATAAGTAACATTTGTCTGACAATACTGTAACTTTTAGGAAGAAAGTGCAAGCCCCTTCTTAACAAAATGAATCAATAATACAGTGGGGTCCAACTTACAGCTCTCTTTTGTTTTTGCAGCAACCATCAATGTATTACACCACAACAGTATCACAAGGTAGCTTTAAAGATTTCAAATCTTTTTTAAGTATTTAGGAGAAAACGGAAGGACTATCTGTGTGCACTAGAGGGATCCTGGCCGAAATGAGGACTTTTTCTCAGAACCTGAAAGAGACTAGATGTTGACGATCAGCATGAAGATGAATTGAGCAAAAAGCAGAACACAAATCAGTCACTGTGAAGTCACTTCTGCATTAGGTACCACAGGACAACATTCAACTGATACCTGATTGATCTTTCTACGATCTCGAACTCTTCTCAATTCCCCATTAAGCTTGACCCATTATTGATAAATAACAAAATTACCTTTAAATGCCTTGTCCTAACTTCTTTTCAATTACAGTCCCTTCCTCCACTTTGAAATAAAGTCTTTATTAAGCAATGTGGATCCACAACATCTGGCTGCAAAGCAACAAACACTGCTTTTGCACTATTTATGAACCCTTTTTCGGTAAAATTCCAAAACTTCCCCTTTCACTATCCCCCAGATGCATCAACAAACCAATTTGCGATTCCTTAATAGCGAAAATACCGATTCGCTATTGAGGAATTGCAAAATGGAATGCATCAAGAAATCACTTAAAAATAGCGATTTCTTAGAATTCCTTAATTGTGACTCGCAAATTGCAACTCGCAATTAAGGAATACCTCCCCATTCATTCCTGTGGGCCTAGAGGCCCATAGGAATGAATGGAAGACAATCTCAATTTGCGAATCGCAATTAGCGATTCGCAAATTGAGATTGCGATTTCAAGGGTGCAGGGGTGTCTAAAGGACACCCTGTTGCACCCCTGAAATTGATATGTGCACATATGTTGCGCACACACATGCCCTTAGGGCATGTGTGTGCGCAAAAAGGAACTTTGAAAAATACACTTTAGTGCATTTTTCAAAGTTTTTGCAAATTACCACGAGGTTGTACTTCATGTCATTTGCGTGCCCTATTTGCGAATTCGCAATTTTAATGCATTGGATTTAAGGAATCTCAAATTGAGATTCCTTAAATGCAAATAATCGCAATTTAGCGATTTCTAGAATTGCGATTTTTGCATTTGGGATGATGCATCCCAAATGCAAAAATACCGCTCGCAAAGGGCCAGATTCTCAGAATCTGGCCCTTTGCGACCAGATTTTTGTTTGATGAATCTGGGCCTATGTGCCTTAAATCTGGAAGTAGGTCCTCTACTGTGAGAAAAGGGAATATACAATTTCTCACTTCTTGTGATTTAACCTTGAAGTAAAACGTAATATCTTTTTGAAAAATGTACACCTCGGCCAGTATTCAACTAATGACACAATACAATTTAACAATGAGTCAAGACCCAAAGTATTTTGGACATGGTTTTTATTAATCATAAATGTATATTTGTTAATGTTAAACTTATGTTTGCTGGAACATTTGCTGATAACCTTATGCCGACTTCCTTATTTGAAATGCCTACTACATGCACTTATTTTCCCAAGAAGGGTAGGTTAGGAACTTTCACTGATCCAATTGTGCATTGTGTAGGACCAGTATCAACAAATAATTATGCAGGATGTCCATTAACTACTACTTATACAAATGGGTCATTCTGGTATACATCTAAGACTACGCCCTTGCTACAAGCCTCCCCCTTTCGTAAGCACCATCATTGTGCCTGATTCGGCCCTTGAAGAGCTCAACAGAAGCCTGAAATTGTTGAAACCAATCACTAATCACTGTTTGTCTTACTTGAGGCTCAACTGCTTTCTTGTTGAAATTCGAAATTCCGTGGATAAGAGTTTATAGAGGGACTTTACTTGCCCACACATCACATTACTGAAGCTGAGAACTCGGCTTCGCATGCAAATACAACACAAAATCTGAAACAAAATCTGATGCGCCTTCCTTCACTGGATTTTCCATTCCACTGAAATCTGTATCTGTCTCTCTGAATATGCATGGACGGACCCATCTTTATTTTCTGTCGCTGTCATAATTTATGACCAAATAACCTTCTTTCATTGGAACATTTCCCATCACTGTTGAATAACCTCATCATATTTTTCCAGCACCACAAATACAGGCTATAACTAGGTGGACTCAAAGATGTTTCTTCATCTGGACACTTCAATACCCTCTAACTTTCTAATCCACAAATCCTTCAGTACAAGGACTGGAAACACTGTATTCAAGTCTTTCCCTTTCAACACAATTACAATTCCTTCCACTTCAGTATATCATTTCTCATTTTCTTCTCTAAGCTTTGGAAAATATTTTGAGAAAGTCCACAATTACTATTTGCTCATAGTACATGAACATAAGCTTCTCCTAGCACTTATCTCAATGCAATTTCTCCTTCCACAGTATCACACTCAGTCAATTATAAATCTTCCTTAAGTCTTCAATTACTTTTAATCCATTCAAACGTGTACAGTTCCACATTCTTACAACATCTAATCATTTCATCAATTCTTAAATCTGCTTCACATTTCCTTTTCTGTTTGTTCAATTACATATCGCTTACAAATTATTTTGTTGAAATCTATGCCTATCTCATTTACCACACATTCAAGTTTCTTGTGCAGGACAAGCTTGCATTCCTGCTTCTAAATTTATGTGCACAAATTTGTCAAACCTCAATTTCAGAACGCTATTTTGATCAGATTTTAAATCCATAATTTATGACAATTCCATTTTCTTGTTGAAGTACCATCCTGAGCAACTGCTCTCCCACTCCTCATCAAAATTCATACATTGAAATTCCAATCTCCGGACACAACTCCAATTCACCAACCTCACTGTAAGGTGGTGGAGTAGTCAATATCAATAATCCATCCATTTATCAAAATATTCTCTTCATCCAGATCACTCTTTTTCTAATTTTTTTTATTTTTTATTTGTCCTTTACTTGTTAATTGGCAATCACAGGGAATGCTCCCACTATTTCCAATCTCTGAGTACACTCTTTGTTTATCTGCAAACACAACTTAGTGTCAGTAAAATCGTGGGCAGCCTTACCAACAGGTATTTTCTGTTGAGCATTCGTATTGGCAATCATATCCCATTCGTTCATTGCTTCAAACTGCACAGGCCTTGGTTGCAGTTCAAAGTCAAAAGCTAAAGCAAGTTTCTTCAATTCAAACTTACCATTCCCAGGAAGTTGTAACTTTTGTCAAATGCTTTAGCTTTCTGCCTATCATTAAACTATGAACAAGTGTGCATACATTCATACAAAAGCATCGCATGAAAATACAAAGGGATACACATCGAGCAAAGAAAGCTCGATGTGTATCTAGTGAACAGATGCATTGGAAATGCACTGAATATGAGTACAATGCTTGCTATGAACACAATAACTTTCATAACTGACTGAATTTCAAGATACAAATGTCACACAGGAGTTCGGAGAGGCAAGAACAAGCTCCCAGGAGCCCACAGGGTATTTCTCTTTCTTCCCTTAACAGTATGGAAAACTCTCATCCAGACACTGGTGATACGCCGCCAGGACTACTGTTTTGCTCTCCTGATTTCAGAAAGTGAGTCCTCACTAAGTAGGCTTCAGGTCATTCAAAACACCACAGCGCGCCTTGTCTCAAACTCCTCTGGCAGAACAGCTTCTCTCGCTCTATTACAATGTTTGCACTGGCTTCCAATATGCAAGAGGTTCAAATTCAAGATATGTTGCATTGTGCAGGAAGCACGAAACGGTAAAGGTCCTGGCTATTCAGCAGAAAAACATACTCAATATCAGCCAACTGGACCTCTATGCACAGGAGCCAAACCTTTGCTCCTTGGTCCGTGTTTTAAAAAATTCCGCTTGGGTGGGAAAACATTCTTCCACTTAGCCCCCTATTACTGGAAGTTAATAATAATAATAATCATATTAAAACATACAGGGCCTGATTTCAAGTTTGTCTGATGGACACTCTTTCACAAACATGATGGATATCCTATTTACCTTATTACACTTGCATTAGAACCTTATTCACTTGTAGTAAGGTAGCCAGGATGTCTGTTACATTTGTGACTGAGTACTCCTTCCACCAAACTCTATATCAGACCCATGATTCCCCAAGTCTCTAAACAATAGACTGGACATCTCCCTCACAAACAAAATCCTAAAAGACTAAAATCACTCAGAACATATAATGAAATACAAATACCCAAATAGTTGAAAAAATACTAGCCAAGAATTCTAACTTTATTACAAAATAATGGCAAAAGACAAATTGTCTGTGCAACTAAAAACAAATGGCCTAATCCTTACTCAGTGCAACACATTGATGATGGATGTGGAATTTGAACTGTGCCGCCGATTAGTTACAGCTCAACAAGGACACAATGCACATTGGAAATACAACAACATGAATTTCTCTTTATTATGTGCACTGCTACCACACAATAAAGTGCAACCTATGACAATTCTTAACACTAATCAAACTGAAAACAAATAATAACAATTCCCCAAAAATCATTGTTGATTTTGAATAAGTTATCTTTGCTACAATGCTTAGTCCCAGGTTCAGCATCGGGTTAGTGTTACTTTTGAGGGGGTATTGCATGGGTTTCCCATGCAACCACCCATGCTTTATGACGCTAAACCCTATCTACTAACATTAGTAGATAGAGTTTAGTGCCAACAATTAACACCACTATAAAGCAGGTATTATAAGGAGAAATGTTTTCATTTCTTATTTGTTTTCTGACTTTCCATAAGTGCTGAACTGTGCAGCACACATACGGAGTAGAAAAAGCTTTAAAGTGTGTCTAGGCATAGTATTTTGTACATGAAGGATACCCTTCCTGTATAAAACCTCTGCTAGACTTAGGCATGCACCCTACAATATGGCGGTAAGGCGTGTGCCTGGTGCACCACAGCTAAAATAAGCACCAGCGCTGGGAGAGGGGAGGAGGGTTCCATATGTCTGGAAATATGGTGCACTCCTGCTCTCTCCCTATCACCGAATGCTGCACAGTCTCTTTGTGAGCTGCGTTCTGTTAAGGTTTTCAGAATCTGGGCCATAGAGTTTACCCACGCAGAGCAATACAAGGTAGCTGCTGTGAGAAGCTGGCCAGTCCACTTATTAAAGTGGGCACTGTGCACCAGTCCAGACAACCCTTATGGTAATATAGGAGGTCTCAGACAACCTTAGAAAGCTATCCAAGTGGTAGCTGTGGAGAGCATCCTTTAGGTTAAGTCTTGAAGGAGTGTAAAGCAGCTAGTTTTACCAGAATGCAATCTTTTAGTATAGATTAAATGAAAAAGAACCACGCAAGGTATTTATAAAGATATTTATTTATTATAAAGTCAGGACGATGTTGAGAGGACCTAGAATCACTGGGACCCCAAGGAACCACCCCAGCAGAGTAGATAGGGACCCCACGGAGGAAGGGTGCAGTGTAACTTATGTGAAAGTCGCAGTTGGAGTTTTAAAGATTAGGGACCCTTCCCAGTGCCCATCGAAGAAACCCAGTGGAAGACAGAAGATTGGAGATCCACCCCACTCGTGGATACCGGAGTACCCAAGTTACCTATCCCAAGGAATCCAGGTGCATATTGATGAAGTGAATTGGAAGCTGCAGCCAAACTTAATGGAGGACTTAGAGAAAGTCCCGCTGCTGGATGGGATAAGAATTTCCGGTGGAATCTAAATGTGGATTCTTGTCATAGAGTACCAGGAAGCAGAGGGGACAGAGTCTCTGTCACTTGAGAGTGACCAGGGGGCTTGGTATACAAATGCCCATCGATGTCATATGCTTCAGGATAGTTGATGGAGACATTTGACTCTGCAGCTGCAGGGACCAGGTGATGTTGCGGACGACCAGCAGCCGGATGCGAGCTGTCCCACAAAGGATGTCCAGTGCTGAGCGATCGGTATCCGACGGGAGCACAAACAAGCTTTGGCAAAAGCAACCAATGCAGAAGGTCAAGGAAAGATACAGTTTGTACCAGCAAGGTCTAGGAGACTCACCACAAGCCGGGGAGTCAGGGCAAGCCGGGAGCAACCAGGGGAGCCCAAGGAAAACAAATGTGACCCTCAATTCAACCCACAGGCCGGGGGCACAGGAGTCGCAAGAGGACCTCAAGCAGCTTTACAAAACAACAAGCCTCTGAGCACTCGGAGTGAAGTGGCTCAGGATCTTTGTGGAAGAGGTGCAGAGGTTAGGGCTACTTGGAGCCTAATGCACTTGCAGCAGAATTGCCAACAAGCATATGTACTTGCACAAGTATGTGGTGCACAGGGTTTCGGGTATTGCAACCCCCACGTCTGACCTCAAACTTGGTGAGAGGGCAGCTCGGGCTTTGAGGGATGTAAAAACCTATCTCCGGTGTTGCTGAGCCTTTCGGAGTCTGGAGGAGCTCAGGATCAGCAGGGGTGTGACTGCTTCACTCCAAAGGAGATTATCTTCAGGTGTCTTGAAAGCGCCACAGGTCCTACATGGATCCTGTATGGTGCACAGGCACAGATGACACAGCAGACTGAGAGGGAGATGAAGTCAGGCCCAAACAAGGTCCAGCAAAGTACAAAGTGCTCAAACGGTTGAAGTACAGTGGTTTCCATTCTGAATCTTGTCTACAGCAAATCGAAGGTCCTACAGCCAGGTAAACCCTTAAGTACCCACAAGAGAGGGTTGGAAAGATTCAGGGGACCATCCATGGGGAGGGTCTGGACAGGGGAAGGTTAATCCCATGTCCTTTGTCCAGGTTTGCGCTCAGCAGGATCCAACAGCTCCCAGGATTGGTTTGAACTGGACTATGCACAGGGACAGCAAATGTGCCCCTCATGCAGACTTTCGGTCACTGGCAAGTGCACTCACTCAGCCCTAATACACTAAATCCCGTTTTGGAGGTGGTCACACCTCCCTAAGACAGGATTCCTAGTGTTCTTCTTGTCCCTGCTCGCGCTTGCCTCAGCAGCAGGACAGCAGAAATGTGTCTCTGGTCGGACGCAACCATTTTGTGCTGTCCGGAGTTAGAAGACTGGTACCGGGGACATCAAGTACCGTACAAAGCTTGCTTCTGAGGGGCGGAATAATACCTACAAACCAGTTACCAGTGTAGGGGTATGATTCCATGTTTGACAGCAACCATCATTGGGTTTGTTTCAGTTGTTTTAGAGTTGGTCATCATGCAGTCGCATAATGCCCATCTATATATAGAATATGGCTTTTTCACTAACAGCCTGGGAGAATGGACTCTGTAGGCTGCAGGGGTATCCTGCTCGTACAGGGGTGCCCTCTTACAACCAAGCACCCTGCCTTCAGGATTGTTAGGGCCTGCTATAGAGGTGACTTAAAGGTTTTAAGTGTAGTGACCGTAAGATATAGTAAAACTATATCTTTAGTAAGTGGTGCATACACCAACTTACATAGGCTGCAATGGCAGTCTGGTAGCTCTGTTCTGAATTGTCTCTCATGGGTGTCATAATACATGCTTCAGCCCATGGGATACCTCTGGGGTACCTATGCCCTGGGTACATGGGTACCATATACTAGGGACTGACAAGGGTATCCCAGTATCCAATCTGGGGTGTACCTAAGTACATGTCACATCAGTTTAGGGAGAAAGCAGATAGACTGGGGTTCCCAGTCAGACTAGTCGAAAACAGCATTACACCAGCAAAAATTTGGTGTAACCATAAGAAGCAGAACTTCCACTACCGCTTAAACCAAATTGGAGAAGATGTATATATATATATATAGTACACTTATCATAGAATATCGCACAAATTATGAAATAGTCTATGAAGTAAAAAACGTAAAAGCATTAGACTATGTCTATATTAGAGGAGTAAACCAACTTTGGAACATATGAATAGAATCAATATGATACCAAAATCCTAAAACAAATTTACAACACTAATTGACTTTTTTGAAGATGTGGATTGGTCGCCTACAGCAATCAGGGACCAATGTGCCAACTCAAATTTCACATACCATGGTGGCATGTCTATAACCACCATTTCTCAAAATACAAAAACTTACAATGCAGTGTAAGAGTGGCATAATTATTTCCAAGGAACACTTGGCACTTGCCACCCAGCATTATGACAATTTCTAGAAATGTTCAAAATGACCAAAGTAATCATGACTAGAACAAGACCAAACAAAAATATGAAAACAAACTCAGATGGTAGCAAGCGAAGTATGACTATATACTATCAAATCAAGGCCAACTCTATCTTGCTAGCTTCGAATGGAATTATTCTATCAGTAGCCACTCCTTTCCATCCCACTCCCACAAGCTGGTAAAATGAGTGTTAGCAATATATGATACTTTCCCAGCAATAACAAAACAGCAATAAATGTATGCCTGACTTTTCTCTTCTTCTTAGAATGTAACCTAAGTACGCAACTCTTGGCACTACTTCTGTTTAGGTGGTGACCACCTGTCTCCAGTAGTCCTTGAACACGGGACAAGACCACACCAAACGTAGGAAATTTGCACCATTCCAGCGGAAGCATGAGCGGTCCCCTGACTAATTGGGTATATCCCTTGTAGAATGGTTGGGGTGAGAAGTGAGAACCGAGTGAGACAAAACTGTGTATTGCTAGCCATTGTCTTGTGATATTTTAATATTTTATCCCATTCAATGTCAGTAAAGGGTGACTGATGTTCAGTGGACAAGCCACTCTCTCTCCCAACAGTTCCTTATAATTATAAAACATGGATTGTCCACCCTGGGTAATCTTAGTCATAACAGTCATTGTTGTGGATTCAGGAGGGTCTCCAGGTAATCCACCCTATATCAGCCTAGCTGTGCTTGTTAATTCAGCAAAAGTCAGACACTGTCCAGCATCTATTGCAAATATTTGTCTGCCCTCCTCAAATGTTAAGAGACTCTCCTTTATACATATCACACAGTGTGAGGCACCCACCCTTGTAAATGTAAATGTAAATGTAGTTGAGCTTATATAGCGCACAGCTACCCACAGTGGGTTTCCCGGCGCTTGCTTAGGGAACCCTTCCCTGGTATTCCCCTGTGAGATAGCAGGGTATCCACAAGGTGAAAGTCAGGCATCCCGCCGCGAGGGGCCATTGTGGAGATTAAGCAAGCTATTGCCCAGAGTCGCAGAGTGTGAACCCGTGAGTCGAGGAGGCACCGGGGCGAGAATTATCGAGTCCGTGGAATTTTTAGCCCAAGACCCGCCGAGGCGGGAATTGAACCCTGGTCCAGGACCGATCTCAGCTTCCGGGTCTGCTGCCTCTAACCCCTGAGCCACACTTTTCCAGCCTTCTTCTCTCACCCTTGATACACCCGGCGGTCTCAGACTCCCTCTTCAAATTCTAAAAGTGCAGGTAATCCCCCATTTCAGCATCTTGTGTAAAAATTGACTCTTTGATAATCATTACACAGATGTGATCCGATATTTGTGACATCGATGATTTAAAATAGACATTATCTTAATTCACGTATTTCAAGATCATGTGCACAATATGCAGCTCGATTCAGAAAATGGGGTGGTGATGAACATAGTGTCTGAATTAAGCAGACCACTCTTACCCAGTCCAAAGATCAGGGCTTGATCCATCACCGTTTTTTAGCTCACTGCACCATCCCAGCTCAGAACCTGGCTATATGCAAATTAGTCTGTTCCTGTCCCAGTGCATGATGGGAACAGGGCAAACCAAACTACCAAGCCAATTCTTATACTGGGAAGGAAGCAAGCTTCCGGGGACCGGTTTCTGGCATTTCAGCCGTCGTCGGCCCGGCTTGCTTGAATCCTGATGGTGCAATGAGCAAGGGACTCACATCTGAGTATACCCTTCCACGCTTATGGTGGACAAAATGATTCAGAAAAGGGGGTGGTGATGAACAGAGTGTCTGAATTAAGCAGACCACTCTTACCCAGTCCAAAGATCAGGGCTTGATCCATCACCGTTTTTTAGCTCACTGCACCATCCCAGCTCAGAACCTGGCTATATGCAAATTAGTCTGTTCCTGTCCCAGTGCATGATGGGAACAGGGCAAACCAAACTACCAAGCCAATTCTTATACTGGGAAGGAAACAAGCTTCCGGGGACCGGTTTCTGGCATTTCAGCCATCGTCCGCCCGGCTTGCTTGAATCCTGATGGTGCAATGAGCAAGGGACTCACATCTGAGTATACCCTTCCACGCTTATGGTGGACAAAATGATTCAGAAAAGGGGGTGGTGATGAACAGAGTGTCTGAATTAAGCAGACCACTCTTACCCAGTCCAAAGATCAGGGCTTGATCCATCACCGTTTTTTAGCTCACTGCACCATCCCAGCTCAGAAACTGGCTATATGCAAATTAGTCTGTTCCTGTCCCAGTGCATGATGGGAACAGGGCAAACCATACTACAAAGCCAATTCTTATACTGGGACGGAAACAAGCTTCCGGGGACCTTTTTCTGGCATTTCAGCCGTCGTCGGCCCGGCTTGCTTGAATCCTGATGGTGAAATGAGCAAGGGACTCACATCTGAGAATACCCTTCCACGCTTATGGTGGACAAAATGATTCGGAAAAGGGGGTGGTGATGAACAGAGTGTCTGAATTAAGCAGACCACTCTTACCCAGTCCAAAGATCAGGGCTTGATCCATCACCGTTTTTTAGCTCACTGCACCATCCCAGCTCAGAACCTGGCTATATGCAAATTAGTCTGTTCCTGTCCCAGTGCATGATGGGAACAGGGCAAACCAAACTTCCAAGCCAATTCTTATACTGGGAAGGAAACAAGCTTCCGGGGACCGGTTTCTGGCATTTCAGCCGTCGTCGGCCCGGCTTGCTTGAATCCTGATGGTGCAATGAGCAAGGGACTCACATCTGAGTATACCCTTCCACGCTTATGGTGGACAAAATTATTCAGAAAAGGGGGTGGTGATGAACAGAGTGTCTGAATTAAGCAGACCACTCTTACCCAGTCCAAAGATCAGGGCTTGATCCGTCACCGTTTTTTAGCTCACTGCACCATCCCAGCTCAGAACCTGGCTATATGCAAATTAGTCTGTTCCTGTCCCAGTGCATGATGGGAACAGGGCAAACCAAACTACCAAGCCAATTCTTATACTGGGAAGGAAACAAGCTTCCGGGGACCGGTTTCTGGCATTTCAGCCGTCGTCGGCCCGGCTTGCTTGAATCCTGATGGTGCAATGAGCAAGGGACTCCCATCTGAGTATACCCTTCCACGCTTATGGTGGACAAAATGATTCAGAAAAGGGGGTGGTGATGAACAGAGTGTCTGAATTAAGCAGACCACTCTTACCCAGTCCAAAGATCAGGGCTTGATCCATCACCGTTTTTTAGCTCACTGCACCATCCCAGCTCAGAAACTGGCTATATGCAAATTAGTCTGTTCCTGTCCCAGTGCATGATGGGAACAGGGCAAACCATACTACAAAGCCAATTCTTATACTGGGACGGAAACAAGCTTCCGGGGACCTTTTTCTGGCATTTCAGCCGTCGTCGGCCCAGCTTGCTTGAATCCTGATGGTGAAATGAGCAAGGGACTCACATCTGAGAATACCCTTCCACGCTTATGGTGGACAAAATGATTCGGAAAAGGGGGTGGTGATGAACAGAGTGTCTGAATTAAGCAGACC
The DNA here is from genome assembly GCF_964261635.1 of Lissotriton helveticus. NCBI lineage: Eukaryota > Metazoa > Chordata > Amphibia > Caudata > Salamandridae > Lissotriton > Lissotriton helveticus. The sequence continues at coordinate 253,191,816 of NC_136057.1, read as the reverse complement.
ACTCTTACCCAGTCCAAAGATCAGGGCTTGATCCATCACCGTTTTTTAGCTCACTGCACCATCCCAGCTCAGAACCTGGCTATATGCAAATTAGTCTGTTCCTGTCCCAGTGCATGATGGGAACAGGGCAAACCAAACTTCCAAGCCAATTCTTATACTGGGAAGGAAACAAGCTTCCGGGGACCGGTTTCTGGCATTTCAGCCGTCGTCGGCCCGGCTTGCTTGAATCCTGATGGTGCAATGAGCAAGGGACTCACATCTGAGTATACCCTTCCACGCTTATGGTGGACAAAATTATTCAGAAAAGGGGGTGGTGATGAACAGAGTGTCTGAATTAAGCAGACCACTCTTACCCAGTCCAAAGATCAGGGCTTGATCCATCACCGTTTTTTAGCTCACTGCACCATCCCAGCTCAGAACCTGGCTATATGCAAATTAGTCTGTTCCTGTCCCAGTGCATGATGGGAACAGGGCAAACCAAACTACCAAGCCAATTCTTATACTGGGAAGGAAACAAGCTTCCGGGGACCGGTTTCTGGCATTTCAGCCGTCGTCGGCCCGGCTTGCTTGAATCCTGATGGTGCAATGAGCAAGGGACTCACATCTGAGTATACCCTTCCATGCTTATGGTGGACAAAATGATTCAGAAAAGGGGGTGGTGATGAACAGAGTGTCTGAATTAAGCAGACCACTCTTACCCAGTCCAAAGATCAGGGCTTGATCCATCACCGTTTTTTAGCTCACTGCACCATCCCAGCTCAGAACCTGGCTATATGCAAATTAGTCTGTTCCTGTCCCAGTGCATGATGGGAACAGGGCAAACCAAACTACCAAGCCAATTCTTATACTGGGAAGGAAACAAGCTTCCGGGGACCGGTTTCTGGCATTTCAGCCGTCGTCGGCCCGGCTTGCTTGAATCCTGATGGTGCAATGAGCAAGGGACTCACATCTGAGTATACCCTTCCACGCTTATGGTGGACAAAATGATTCTGAAAAGGGGGTGGTGATGAACAGAGTGTCTGAATTAAGCAGACCACTTTTACCCAGTCCAAAGATCAGGGCTTGATCCATCACCGTTTTTTAGCTCACTGCACCATCCCAGCTCAGAACCTGGCTATATGCAAATTAGTCTGTTCCTGTCCCAGTGCATGATGGGAACAGGGCAAACCAAACTACCAAGCCAATTCTTATACTGGGAAGGAAACAAGCTTCCGGGGACCGGTTTCTGGCATTTCAGCCGTCGTCGGCCCGGCTTGCTTGAATCCTGATGGTGCAATGAGCAAGGGACTCACATCTGAGTATACCCTTCCACGCTTATGGTGGACAAAATGAATCAAGCCCTGATCTTTGGACTGGGTAAGAGTGGTCTGCTTAATTCAGACACTCTGTTCATCACCACCCCCTTTTCTGAATCGTTTTTGGCCACTATAGGTGAGGCAGGGTATACTCAGACATGAGTCCCTTGCTCACTGCTCCATCAGGATTCAAGCAAGCCAGGCCGACGAGGCTGAAATGCCAGAAACCGGTCCCCGGTAGCTTGTCTCCTTTATGGTGAAGAATTGGCTTGGTAGTTTGGTCTGCCCTGTTCCCATGATGCACTGGGCCGGGGACAGACTAATTTGCATATAGCCAGGTTCTGAGCTGGGATGGGGCAGTGAGCTAAAAAACGGTGATGGATCAAGCCCTGATCTTTGGACTGGGTAAGAGTGGTCTGCTTAATTCAGACACTCTGTTCATCACCACCCCCTTTTCTGAATCGTTTTTGGCCACTATAGGTGTGGCAGGGTATACTCAGACATGAGTCCCTTGCTCACTGCTCCATCAGGATTCAAGCAACCCGGGCCGACGAGGCTGAAATGCCAGAAACCGGTCCCCGGTAGCTTGTCTCCTTTCTGGTGAAGAATTGGCTTGGTAGTTTGGTCTGCCCTGTTCCCATGATGCACTGGGCCAGGGACAGACTAATTTGCATATAGCCAGGTTCTGAGCTGGGATGGGGCAGTGAGCTAAATAACGGTGATGGATCAAGCCCTGATCTTTGGACTGGGTAAGAGTGGTCTGCTTAATTCAGACACTCTGTTCATCACCACCCCCTTTTCTGAATCGTTTTTGGCCACTATAGGTGTGGCAGGGTATACTCAGACATGAGTCCCTTGCTCACTGCTCCATCAGGAATCAAGCAAGCCGGGCCGACGAGGCTGAAATGCCAGAAACCGGTCCCCGGTAGCTTGTCTCCTTTCTGGTGAAGAATTGGCTTGGTAGTTTGGTCTGCCCTGTTCCCATGATGCACTGGGCCAGGGACAGACTAATTTGCATATAGTCAGGTTCTGAGCTGGGATGGGGCAGTGAGCTAAATAACGGTGATGGATCAAGCCCTGATCTTTGGACTGGGTAAGAGTGGTCTGCTTAATTCAGACACTCTGTTCATCACCACCCCCTTTTCTGAATTGTTTTTGGCCACTATAGGTGTGGCAGGGTATACTCAGACATGAGTCCCTTGCTCACTGCTCCATCAGGATTCAAGCAACCCGGGCCGACGAGGCTGAAATGCCAGAAACCGGTCCCCGGTAGCTTGTCTCCTTTCTGGTGAAGAATTGGCTTGGTAGTTTGGTCTGCCCTGTTCCCATGATGCACTGGGCCAGGGACAGACTAATTTGCATATAGCCAGGTTCTGAGCTGGGATGGGGCAGTGAGCTAAATAACGGTGATGGATCAAGCCCTGATCTTTGGACTGGGTAAGAGTGGTCTGCTTAATTCAGACACTCTGTTCATCACCACCCCCTTTTCTGAATCGTTTTTGGCCACTATAGGTGTGGCAGGGTATACTCAGACATGAGTCCCTTGCTCACTGCTCCATCAGGATTCAAGCAAGCCGGACTGACGAGGCTGAAATGCCAGAAACCGGTCCCCGGTAACTTGTCTCCTTTCTAGTGAAGAATTGGCTTGGTAGTTTGGTCTGCCCTGTTCCCATGATGCACTGGGCCAGGGACAGACTAATTTGCATATAGCCAGGTTCTGAGCTGGGATGGGGCAGTGAGCTAAATAACAGTGATGGATCAAGCCCTGATCTTTGGACTGGGTAAGAGTGGTCTGCTTAATTCAGACACTCTGTTCATCACCACCCCCTTTTCTGAATCGTTTTTGGCCACTATAGGTGTGGCAGGGTATACTCAGACATGAGTCCCTTGCTCACTGCTCCATCAGGATTCAAGCAAGCCGGGCCGACGAGGCTGAAATGCCAGAAACCGGTCCCCGGTAGCTTGTCTCCTTTCTGGTGAAGAATTGGCTTGGTAGTTTGGTCTGCCCTGTTCCCATGATGCACTGGGCCAGGGACAGACTAATTTGCATATAGCCCGGTTCTGAGCTGGGATGGGGCAGTGAGCTAAATAACGGTGATGGATCAAGCCCTGATCTTTGGACTGGGTAAGAGTGGTCTGCTTAATTCAGACACTCTGTTCATCACCACCCCCTTTTCTGAATCGTTTTTGGCCACTATAGGTGTGGCAGGGTATACTCAGACATGAGTCCCTTGCTCACTGCTCCATCAGGATTCAAGCAAGCCGGGCCGACGAGGCTGAAATACCAGAAACCGGTCCCCGGTAGCTTGTCTCCTTTCTGGTGAAGAATTGGCTTGGTAGTTTGGTCTGCCCTGTTCCCATGATGCACTGGGCCAGGGACAGACTAATTTGCATATAGCCAGGTTCTGAGCTGGGATGAGGCAGTGAGCTAAATAACGGTGATGGATCAAGCCCTGATCTTTGGACTGGGTAAGAGTGGTCTGCTTAATTCAGACACTCTGTTCATCACCACCCCCTTTTCTGAATCGTTTTTGGCCACTATAGGTGTGGCAGGGTATACTCAGACATGAGTCCCTTGCTCACTGCTCCATCAGGAATCAAGCAAGCCGGGCCGACGAGGCTGAAATGCCAGAAACCGGTCCCCGTTAGCTTGTCTCCTTTCTGGTGAAGAATTGGCTTGGTAGTTTGGTCTGCCCTGTTCCCATGATGCACTGGGCCAGGGACAGACTAATTTGCATATAGTCAGGTTCTGAGCTGGGATGGGGCAGTGAGCTAAATAACGGTGATGGATCAAGCCCTGATCTTTGGACTGGGTAAGAGTGGTCTGCTTAATTCAGACACTCTGTTCATCACCACCCCCTTTTCTGAATTGTTTTTGGCCACTATAGGTGTGGCAGGGTATACTCAGACATGAGTCCCTTGCTCACTGCTCCATCAGGATTCAAGCAACCCGGGCCGACGAGGCTGAAATGCCAGAAACCGGTCCCCGGTAGCTTGTCTCCTTTCTGGTGAAGAATTGGCTTGGTAGTTTGGTCTGCCCTGTTCCCATGATGCACTGGGCCAGGGACAGACTAATTTGCATATAGCCAGGTTCTGAGCTGGGATGGGGCAGTGAGCTAAATAACGGTGATGGATCAAGCCCTGATCTTTGGACTGGGTAAGAGTGGTCTGCTTAATTCAGACACTCTGTTCATCACCACCCCCTTTTCTGAATCGTTTTTGGCCACTATAGGTGTGGCAGGGTATACTCAGACATGAGTCCCTTGCTCACTGCTCCATCAGGATTCAAGCAAGCCGGACTGACGAGGCTGAAATGCCAGAAACCGGTCCCCGGTAACTTGTCTCCTTTCTGGTGAAGAATTGGCTTGGTAGTTTGGTCTGCCCTGTTCCCATGATGCACTGGGCCAGGGACAGACTAATTTGCATATAGCCAGGTTCTGAGCTGGGATGGGGCAGTGAGCTAAATAACGGTGATGGATCAAGCCCTGATCTTTGGACTGGGTAAGAGTGGTCTGCTTAATTCAGACACTCTGTTCATCACCACCCCCTTTTCTGAATCGTTTTTGGCCACTATAGGTGTGGCAGGGTATACTCAGACATGAGTCCCTTGCTCACTGCTCCATCAGGATTCAAGCAAGCCGGGCCGACGAGGCTGAAATGCCAGAAACCGGTCCCCGGTAGCTTGTCTCCTTTCTGGTGAAGAATTGGCTTGGTAGTTTGGTCTGCCCTGTTCCCATGATGCACTGGGCCAGGGACAGACTAATTTGCATATAGCCCGGTTCTGAGCTGGGATGGGGCAGTGAGCTAAATAACGGTGATGGATCAAGCCCTGATCTTTGGACTGGGTAAGAGTGGTCTGCTTAATTCAGACACTCTGTTCATCACCACCCCCTTTTCTGAATCGTTTTTGGCCACTATAGGTGTGGCAGGGTATACTCAGACATGAGTCCCTTGCTCACTGCTCCATCAGGATTCAAGCAAGCCGGGCCGACGAGGCTGAAATACCAGAAACCGGTCCCCGGTAGCTTGTCTCCTTTCTGGTGAAGAATTGGCTTGGTAGTTTGGTCTGCCCTGTTCCCATGATGCACTGGGCCAGGGACAGACTAATTTGCATATAGCCAGGTTCTGAGCTGGGATGGTGCAGTGAGCTAAATAACGGTGATGGATCAAGCCCTGATCTTTGGACTGGGTAAGAGTGGTCTGCTTAATTCAGACACTCTGTTCATCACCACCCCCTTTTCTGAATCGTTTTTGGCCACTATAGGTGTGGCAGGGTATACTCAGACATGAGTCCCTTGCTCACTGCTCCATCAGGATTCAAGCAAGCCGGGCCGACGAGGCTGAAATGCCAGAAACCGGTCCCCGGTAGCTTGTCTTCTTTCTGGTGAAGAATTGGCTTGGTAGTTTGGTCTGCCCTGTTCCCATGATGCACTGGGCCAGGGACAGACTAATTTGCATATAGCCAGGTTCTGAGCTGGGATGGGGCAGTGAGCTAAATAACGGTGATGGATCAAGCCCTGATCTTTGGACTGGGTAAGAGTGGTCTGCTTAATTCAGACACTCTGTTCATCACCACCCCCTTTTCTGAATCGTTTTTGGCCACTATAGGTGTGGCAGGGTATACTCAGACATGAGTCCCTTGCTCACTGCTCCATCAGGATTCAAGCAAGCCGGGCCGATGAGGCTGAAATGCCAGAAACCGGTCCCCGGTAGCTTGTCTCCTTTCTGGTGAAGAATTGGCTTGATAGTTTGGTCTGCCCTGTTCCCATGATGCACTGGGCCAGGGACAGACTAATTTGCATATAGCCAGGTTCTGAGCTGGGATGGGGCAGTGAGCTAAATAACGGTGATGGATCAAGCCCTGATCTTTGGACTGGGTAAGAGTGGTCTGCTTAATTCAGACACTCTGTTCATCACCACCCCTTTTTCTGAATTGTTTTTGGCCACTATAGGTGTGGTAGGGTATACTCAGACATGAGTCCCTTGCTCACTGCTCCATCAGGATTCAAGCAAGCCGGGCCGACGAGGCTGAAATACCAGAAACCGGTCCCCGGTAGCTTGTCTCCTTTCTGGTGAAGAATTGACTTGGTAGTTTGGTCTGCCCTGTTCCCATGATGCACTGGGCCAGGAACAGACTAATTTGCATATAGCCAGGTTCTGAGCTGGGATGGGCAGTGAGCTAAATAACGGTGATGGATCAAGCCCTGATCTTTGGACTGGGTAAGAGTGGTCTGCTTAATTCAGACACTCTGTTCATCACCACCCCCTTTTCTGAATCAATATGCAGCTCAACATCTGAGTACCACGATGAAAAAAATGCTTTCTCCCAGCTGGAGATCCCATTCATCCACCGTAGTAATAATTGCAGCAGTATCACTCAATATCTGGCAGGACCAGCCTGCCTTACTCAAATGCAATTTCAGTGTAGTGAGTTTAATTCTGGGGCATCCTCCACCCTACTACAAAGCAGCAATATATCATATCAATTCTTGAATATTAAAGTGGGGAGTAAACCCATTACTCCCTGGAATGCAGAGAGGCATACCTGGAATAGGATAATTTTAACAAGAGACACTGTACCTACCAGAGGAGGCACTATCCTCATCAGAAAGGAAGAGCATTCCATGCTCTATGCAGTATTTTGCCTACATTCACTTCTGTTTCTTCTGCAGGGGAATGGGCCACATTTATCCCTTGGTGTTTCAGGGACCCCTGCTGCATTATATCCCCAATTATTACAGTCTCTAGATTATCACTCCTGATCAAAACAGACCTGAGTTCGACCATTTGTTACTCAGTACAGATTACTGTCTAAAATCATGTAGAATTTGAAACATAAGCACCCATCAGATGCTTCACATATATTAGTGTTTTGTCTGCACAGACGGATGCCACATATGTTTGAGCACTTATTTTAATGTCCATTAAACATATAACCCCTAAGTACCACAGCCAGTGACTTAACAACAAGAGCAAACAAGAAGGGCGATAGTGGACACCTGTGGGTCCTGCTAAAGTTCCCATCTCCCATAGATGATTCCCGTGTTTTAGCCCTTGCAGTAAGGCTGGTGTATAAAAGTGTGATCCAGCGCATTATTTACGGCCCAAAGTTCATATTTTCTAGAATCCAAAACATGTAACCCAGATGACAGTGTTGAATGCTTTTTCATTGTCAGGAGAACCCGCCCCTCAGTTTTGGCCATCAAGTTTTGCAAAATGTTTTACGTGAGCCAATCTACATCAATTGGATATTGCTCTTGTATAGGATAAGCCTCCATTTATCATCAAAATACTAAGTCAGGTATCACTTTAAGGTTCCTTCATTGCAGTACCTTACTTACAATCCTATTGTTTCATGTTAATCATGGGTAAGGGGCAGGAGGAACCCATCTCTTCAGGGTCTTTATCTGTTTTTGCCCTCACAACTACTGATGATTCATGCAGTGTCTCCTGGAAGCCTCTAATTTGGTAGGCTTTTTCTATGACCTCTAATAGTTTATGCATGAGTGAATTTGTAAAAATTGGGAGCCAACCACAGTCTACATTTCACCCAGTGGTTCCTTCAACGCCTCTGCTGTTAAGGGTAGGTCCAAGACCTCTTGGTATCCAGGAATTGTCTCTGCAGATTAGCTTCATTAAAGTATAATTGTGTCCCCTCAGGGTTCAATGGTTCATTCTGTGCATATAGTTCATTAGATAAGCCATAAATGCCAAGTTAATACAGTCTTATATTGTTTGCATGGTACCCTCTTCTTCTTTCACTCTGGAGTCCCTTAGGTGTTTAGTGTTAAAAATATTTGGGTTTAGTTGGTTCCTGTTTAGTTTCACAGGCCAAAATAGTGCATTATTTCACCATGGCCAGTAGAAGGACATTTTTCCTTACACCTACGTTGCTGGTCATTCTAGGATGCAGCACCGCCCGATGCCTGGTTGTGCAGCATCCTTACCTTTTCTCTTCATGAAACCATGGGCCATATTATCAAGACCGGTGATAAAATTATCGCTGCTTTAGAGGTTGGAAACTGCAGCTAAAGCGGCGATTATGGGCTTGATAATATGCCCTTGAGAATTCCCATAGAAGCCCATGTTAACACCACAACATGGGCTTCTATGGGAATTCACAAGGTCATATTATCAAGCCCCTTATCGCTGCTATAGCTGCAGTTTCCTGCCGCGAAAGCGGTGATAATTTTTATCGCCGATCTTGATAATACGGCCCCATATTTTTTCTGTTCCCAGTTTATCTGCATTCACAATAAGCTAGTGTGAAGTTTTTTATGTCTGAGGTGAGGCAGTGACTTTGAAGTGCAAGTGTGTCTGTGCACAGCTCCACCCCATCCTACTTGGATGGCCCATCCTGCCAACATCAAGTTCCTGGTGGCTGTCAGGGAGTAATACACAAAGGCCAATTAAAAACTCCACCGAGGACACAGGCTGCAAGCATCAAATGGATAGGACAAGAAAATGGCAACTTTCTAAATGTGGGCAGTGTCTCCCCTGGCAGTACTTTTTGCCCCTGAAGGGTTTCTCTCTGCCTTTGGCACTATTTTCACTTAGATATTTAAAATTGCATATCTCCAGTTCTACTGATTTTATTATCATCATTTTGGTCTTGTTTTTATTAAGTCCTACTCTACTATTATAAATTGCTGGGGGATTTTCGAAAGTGCTGCATAATTACTTTACATATGTCCTCTAAGTTAAGCCTGCTGCTCTGTATCAAACGCTCAAAGAGCTGAGCAGAGGTTAATCTAGGGTCTGGTTATCACTTCATTATCACAAGGATTGTGGTTGCTGCCTGAAAAGGGTCTTACCCCCTAAATCTATAACCCAATTTCTTACAATGATCTAACCCCTTCAACCCTCCTGTTTTACTGAACGTGTTTTTGTTGGCCTTAGGACTTTACCACTGCTAACCAGTGCTAAAGTGCTTGTGCTAACTCCTCAAAACGTGGTAAACTTAGCTTACACTTAATTGGCATATTAAATGTACCTATGCATCTTTCGTACAGTGCATACCTCTTATCCAGGGTTGGGAAATTAGATGCTACTGACTTGCATATGGCCAAGTCTAAACTGGGGTGGCATGGTGAGCAAAAGAATGATGGATTTAGCCCAGATCTCTTGACTGGCGGTGAATGTTTTGATTTGTTCTGCATTCAGTCCATGATTTGTGTGTCTTTCGCTTTCTCACCCTAAGTGCGCCGGGTATGCCCAGACGTGGGCCCCTAGCTCACTTTGCCACTGGGTTCAAGCTAGCCTGGCTAATTAAGGGTGTTACCCCAAAACCCATTCCAGGATGCTTGTTTTCGGTCCATGGAAGACATGGCTTGGGATTTCGGGCTGGACATTTTCCAGGAGGCACTGGGTCAAGACTGATTTGCATATATTTGTGTCTGAACTGGGGTGGCGAAGTGAGCTGAAAAATGATCATGGATTCAACCCAGATCTGTGACTCGGGGTGAGTGTCCGAAAAGTTTCAGCACGCTGTCTATCATCTCCTTGTGTTTGCAAGGAAACATAAGTGCAAGGCCCCATGAATGAGTCCTTGTATGCCCCACTGGCAAACTGGTTCAAATTATTTTAATGCGGTGTCGTTCCTCTAATACCTTCTTGCTTGTTACCACCACAGGAAAGCATAAACACCACCTACTTTAAGTAGCTCGATGCAAGAAAGAGAAAGTACTAACACTAGGTTTAAAACTACGCTACGCTGACGGAGCATGCAAAGTTTGTACTAATTCACACTTTGCAAATTGCAGTAGTACAGTACCAAAACTGTGCTTAATCACATAGCATCTAAATCAACAATATTCTCAGATGCTTTGAAAATGCAATTTTGCATGCTTAACAGCATATAACCAATTCACAAAAATTAACTTTTACAATGAAAACATTAGGTAATGAGAGAGCTGATGATTTTAAGTCCCCCCTAACCTAGGGGGAGCACCAATCAGATGCCTTGAACACAAAGAGCATAAACAAAAAGCACATTTTGTTGAACTTCAGTGGTGATCCCATCATTTTAGGACCACCACAAGCACAGGTATTGGCAAAAAAACAATCCCAACCAAAGGGCCTGCAAAGCATTATGGGATGAGATTAGCAGTGGCAGTGAATGTTATAGTATCCAATATCAAAATAATTCTACAAAGAGCTGCAGTTCACCTAGTTGTTACTAGATGTCCCTCACGAGTCAAATGCAAAGCATTGAAATTATTCTTATATCAAGCTGCAGTTCCACTTGTCGTCCCTAGATGTCCCTCACGAGTCAAATGCAAAGCATTGAAATTAATTTTACATCAAGCTGCAGTTCCACTGGACATCCCTAGATGTTCCTCACGAGTCAAATGCAAAACCATTGAAACCCTTTCATCAAGCATTTGCATTTGACTTGTGAGGGACGACCAGTGGAACTGCAGCTTGATGTAAGAATAATTTCAATGATTTGCATTTGACTCGTGAGGGACATCTAGTAACCACCAGTTGAACTGCAGCTCTTTGTAGAATTCTTTTGATATTGTATACTATGGGCCCGATTCACAGAATGAACTTAAGACTCAATCCTAAACTTACTACTATTTTGGTATTCACAGAATGCACTTACTACTTTTGGTACAGAATGCACTTACTACTTTTGGTATTCACAGAATGAACTTACTACTTTTGGTATTCACAGAAGTTAGGATTTTGTCTTAAGTCTGTCTTAAGTCTGTCTTAAGTCTGTCTTAAGTGTGTCTTAAGTCGGTCTTAAGACTAACTTAAGACAAAATCCTAACGTCTGTGAATACCAAAAGTAGTAAGTTCATTCTGTGAATGCCAAAAGTAGTAAGTGCATTCTGTGAATACCAAATTAGTAGTAAGTTTAGGATTTTGTCTTAAGTTAGTTCTGTGAATCGGGCCCACAATAATATTCACTGCCCACTGCGAATCTCATCCCATAATGCTTTGCAGGGCCTTTGGTTGGGATGTTTTTTTGCCAATAACTGTGTTTGGGTTTGTCCTAAGAGGATGGGACCACAACTAAATCGTTCAATAAGATGTGCTTTTCTTGTTTTCAAGGCATCTGTTTGGTACTCTCCCTAGGTTAGGGAGGATCCCAAAATAATCACATCTCCCACTGCTTGCGACTTTTTTAGTTTCACCATTGTGAAAGTACTATATGCATTTTAGCATATAAAGATAGAAATCCTTATTTGGTCATGTACAGGAAGTTTTTTGCAATTATTTTGCAATTTTTGTACAGTACAGACAAGTACTCAGTGTCTTCAGCTATGTTATGCAAAGTTTAAAGTATACTACGTGAAGCTATGTGTAGTGCTGCTACGCAAATTACGCCCAGGCTTAGAAAGGACCAGTTACAGACACTGCCCTTAGAGGCCACGCTTCGCGGAGAGGCCTTCAGTTGAGCAAAAGTCCGCTGCACCTCCTCCCAACTAACCCATTAACTGCAGCATCAGGAGCAGCTTCCTGTCTCCCTCATCTTTGCCCGGACTGGAGCTGCAGTTAGCAACAAGAAGAAGCTATGTGATTGATTTGAAAACCTGCAGTGCATTGCTTAGTTCGCTGCGCCTGGAGGAGCATTTGTGCATTTAGCGGCGTGAATTTTATCATTATCTTGATTTATTCCTTATTTTTTAGTTGGGTTCGTAGTTGCCCCCTGTTTTTAAATTAGCCCTCTGACTTGCACTTTAATTGTGATTACCCACCGCTTCTTTGGCGGGCCCTGTTCCTTCACCTCCATTTCGGCGGACATCTTGGGGGGATAGTGGGACGTTTGGCGCCGCCATTTTGGTTGTCGGGCTAGTCGCTTGAACGGACGCTTAACCTGCATTTAAGGCAGGTAAATCAGGCTGCGCCTACTGAATTGAAAACCTGCAGTGCATTGCTTAGCGCGCTGCGCCTGGAGGAGCATTTGTGCATTTAGCGGCGTGAATTTTATCATTATCTTGATTTATTCCTTATTTTTTAGTTGGGTTCGTAGTTGCCCCCTGTTTTTAAATTAGACCTCTGACTTGCACTTTAATTGTGATTACCCACCGCTTCTTTGGCGGGCCCTGTTCCTTCGCCTCCATTTCGGCGGACTTCTTGGGGGGATAGTGGGACGTTTGGCGGCACCATTTTGGTTGTCGGGCTAGTCGCTCGAACGGACGCTTAACCTGAATTTAAGGCGGTCATGCTGACGCGCAGCGGGCACGCGCAGCGAGGTAGCCGTTGTTCCGCCGGAGTTACGCCTGAGTTCAGCCCGTCTGCGCCCGTCAGCGTCCCGGAGGTGGACGGAGTGGCGGCAGGGGCTGGCTCGCGGATTAGGTATTCGGCAGCAGACCTACTTTCATACAGGGAAGGTAAGGATGCGTGTCTTGTGGTCTTTCCGGGGCGATATAGAGGGAAACGGCGGTGTCAGGGATGTGGCTGGTTACCTGGCCATCTCTCGGTGGGGGGGGCTGCTTGCACTAAGGCCATTGTTAAACATTTGTGCCTCTTACTTAATGCCCGCTCTTTAAGCAGGCATGCTCTCGATATCTATGAGCTCTTAGCGGTTGAAAAACCTGTTTGCCTCATGCTTACTGAAACTCGGCTGGGGGAGGCCTCTAATCCGGATGTTGTGACTGCTATTCCCCCTGATTATGCAATTTATAGGCACTACAGATTGACTGGGAGGGGTGGAGGGGTGGCGATTGTGGTCAGGAGAACTGTTCCCTGTGTGGTTGTCCCTATGGAGGCCATTTCAGGCTGCGAATCCCTGGCGTTCTCTATAACCTTATCTCCCCATCAATCTTTTACCGGGCTCCTGGTCTACAGACCACCTGGCCAATTGGGGTCTTTTCACGAGGAGTTGCAGGCGCAGGCATCGGAGCTCTGCTTGAAGACAGAATACTGCATTGTGCTTGGGGACTTCAATATTCATATGGATGTGGGGACGGATGGTGACACGATTAAAATCAATGATGTCACCTCCCCTTTGGGCCTCACACCTTACCTGTTAGTGCCGACTCATATCAAGGGTCACACCCTTGATAAGTGTTCTCCACCATTCCACTCGATATGGCTAGCCCTGTCCCTGTCCTTTGGTCGGACCATTTTCTGATGAGGTTTTAGATTTTGGGTATGAGCAAATCACCTTGTATAATGCCGAGTCACCTTAGGTACACGTGTCGGGCATTTCATCGGGTGACTCCAGAAAGTCTGGCTCATGCTAGTTTGGATCATCCCTGCCTGATGTCAGAAGACCTAGAGAGGGATCTCGATTTGCTGCAGTGGTGGTTAGTGGAGCGACTTGATGAATTAGCACCTGAGACTGCTTCTCGGAAAACATCTAGACGAACCTCTGCTGCTTGGTATACGGAGGCTTTGGCTTTGTCTCGGCGCAACTGTAAGGTGGCTGAGAGGCTCTGGGGGCAGCAGTATGATCCTGGGGCGAAGGCAGCCTATAGGGCGGCCATTAAAGCCTATCATGTAGACATCCTGTCTGCAAAGAAGAATTATTTCTCTGCGAGAATCGAGACTGCTTCGAGCTCCTGTAGGGAAATTTTCACCATTGTGAAGGAGTTTGTGACCCCTAATGCAAATGCGGTGCGTCATGAGCTCTCTGAGACGTGGGTGATCTCGCTAGCTAGCTTTTTTACTTCTAAGATCAAACGGATCCAGGAGTCTTTTTCTTCTTCGGGCCCGGGTGATGCCATCAGCCCGGGAGATCAGCTGAGCCGGATAGCTGGATCTGGACCCACTCTCTCGGAGTTTCCATCTCTCTCTGACTCCGCATCTCAGGACTTCCTGATTAAACTTAAATCGGCTCACCTTTAGATCCCTGCCCGGCAAAATTTTTGGCTAGGGTGGCGGGAGTTTCGAACCCTCTGATTAATCCCATCCTTAATCTGTCTCTGACTAGGGGCGTAGTGCCTATGGCCTGGAAGCAGGCGATGGTTGTCCCATTACTCAAAAAGCCGGGTCTGGACCCTGAGCTACATGCCAACTATAGGCTGATTTCTCTCCTGCCTGCTTTCGCAAAGATAGTGGAGAAGCATGTGCACACTGTGCTCTCTACTTTTCTGGAAACCCACAGTCTGCTGCACCCCACCCAGTCTGGCTTCCGGAGCAACCTAAGCACCGAGACGGTGCTTTTGGAGGTCAATGAGGCCATAAAGGAAGTGCTGGATGCAGGAGGAAGAGCCATGTTGGTTATGTTAGACCTGTCGGCGGCCTTCGACACCGTCCCTCACGAGGGTCTCCTCAGCAGGCTTTATGAGATTGGTCTGAGAGGGACGGTGTTGAGCTGGTTTCGATCTTATTTGGCTGGTCGCCGCCAGGTGGTCTGGGCCCCTCCGTACTCGGCCAAAGTACCACCTCTGGAGGTCGGAGTCCCGCAGGGCTCGGTGGTGAGCCCGACTCTTTTTAATATCTTTATGACCCCTTTGGCAGTGCTGGCGGAGTCTTTTGGGGCTCAGATCCTGTCATACGCCGATGATACTCAGCTCCTTTTCACTTGTAGGAAGGGGACTGAGTTTGACGAAGAGGGCATCCGGGGTTGTCTTGGGGCTGTTTTCGACTGGTTTTTGAGAAACAGCCTCAAGTGCAACCCTGATAAATCAGAGGTGCTCTTCTTCGGGTGTCAGTCTGACCCGAATTGGCAGGAGTGGTGGCCGGTGAATATGTTCCCTCCTATGTCATCTTCTCTGATTGCCACGAACTTGGGGGTCAGGATTGACAACGGCTTGACACTTAAGTCCTAGATTCTTGGGCTGACCGGCACCTGTTATGGCCTCCTTAAAATGTTACGTAAGTTCCTTCCCCTGCTCCCGTTGGCGCATAGGAAGATTACGGTCCAGGCCCTTATTGGTTCGAGGCTGGACTATTCAAACGCCTTATATTTGGGTTTACCCGAATATCTTCTCCAAAGACTACAGGTGGTCCAGAACTCGGTGGCCCGGGCCATTTTTGGCCTCTATCGCCGAGCTAGAGCTTCGGACCTTTTATACTCTTTACATTGGCTGCCTATCCGGAAGCGGATTGTTTTTAAAGCACTTATGCTGGCGGATAAGGCATTTCCTGCTGTGGGAGCGGAATATATTCAGAAATGGCTTGCCTTTTACAAACCGGCTAGAGCCTTAAGATCGGAATCTCTCTGCCTTGCCGTTGTTCCTGTTATCAGGAAAGTACGGGTGGGGGGACGTTCTTTTAAACGCTTGGCGCCCCAGCTTTGGAATGCCCTGCCTTTGCCGCTTCGCAGTACATCTAATCTGTTGGCCTTCAGAAAGGGTCTTTATGGTCAGTAATTTGTTTGCTCTTTATCTCCTTGTGCTTGCCCTATGCAGTCTGTTGTGGGTTTGAAAGCGCCGGGACACTCTTCGGAGTAGCCGAGCGCTATATAAGACACCCATAACATAACATAACATAGTAAGTAGCCTGGAGACAAGCAGATTTGACAGGTACATTTAATACTACAAAAGAGCTACATGGTCGCAGAACACATTCACACAGAAGCTTTTCCACGGCAAGTCAACAAATTTCACTATTCATAGATCAACATGTAACACCCCTTTACATCATGCCATTGACATTTAGAGTATCAAAGCAGTAAAGTTCTAGGAAGCAAGCAAACCCACACATAAGCACATAATGTACTACACATCCTCCCTTCTTCAAACAACAACACAACTAAAAACACACAATAACCCTTGACTAAAAACACACAAAAGCACACTAAAGGACAAATACCAACACAAAAGAAACACATCAGGTTTTGAAACCTGCTGGTAGTAATCATGACTCAAAAGTTTTATTCTAACCTTACTCGGGGATTTCCCAGAGCTAACAAGTTTCAAGTTTATTTTCAAGTATTCAAGCTAACAAAAGTTCCCTTGGATTGCTGAATATTACATTCAGGATCCATTTTGGGCCAAAGATTATGCCGAACATGCTCACATGGATTTCCCACCTTGACAACTTTTCCTAGGTTCCATCAGAGTCCAACATTAACATAAATTATATTACCACTTTTCTTTTAGCTTCTAACAGGTTCACTAAACTTGCACATAGACAGAAGACTTATGAGATCTATGTCACCACCCCTAAGTGTGACAAATTTTACATCTTTCTTTTTTATTATACCAGCCTTTTTTGCTTTTCCTTAGTCTGACTCACATTCTTCTTCAACAAGGCTGTTAATTGTTGTACATCAGACTCACTCTTGAGCCATTTTGCAATACATGCATGTAGGAAGCTAGTACTGGCCTTCCTGCCCCGCAGGAGTTCAGAAAGAGAAACTCTAGTGGTTGAATGCAATGTCCTTCTGTAGAACCATAATATGCTACGCACATCCTATACAGCACCATGAATCGCACTTTTGTGCCACTTGATGCATTCACCCACCACATGGTTCATCCTATCCACAGGACTATTAGTCTGTGGGTGGCATTAGGAACTTCTTAGATTTTTGACCCTACAAGATTCAAGAAAAGCATGCTGTTCATTACTAGTAAATTGTGTGCCATTGCTTGAAACGAGAAATTCAGGAAATCCCTCCCTAATAAAGATTTCTCTGAGAAATTCTACTATGACACTCTCACTTGTCTCTCTAACCATCTTGAGCTCAGGCCATTTTGACCCATAATCCACTAAGTCAATAATGTACCCGATTCCACCTGGAAGGGAATCTTAAGGAACTATGAGGCACATGCATAAAGCTAATTATAGGTCGCAAAGGAGCCGATTCTTGAATCAGCCCCTTTGCAACCGGTAATTAGCCATTTGGGATGCATCAAGCTCAAACCCTATTGCAAAATAGGTAATCACTAAATTTGCGATTACTTATTTTGCTAATGCATTTAGGTAATCGCAATTTTCGATTCCTTAAATGCAATGCAAGAAGCAATCTGAGATTGCGATTTGGCATTAAGGAATCTCAATTACCACCAACTTCCAGTTGGTGTCAATTTGCAATTCCTTAGAAAAATTCTAGAATTTGCATTTTTCTAAGTGCCATGTGGTGCACACATGCCCATTTTGAGAGGGAATCAGGGTGGCCTTGTCACCCCGTATCACCCTTGAAATTGCATTTGCAATTTGCGATTACCTATTTGGTAATTCCAAATTGCGAATGGTTTCCCATTCACTTCTATGGCCCTCTAGGTCCATAGGAATGAATGGGAAGGCACTTCCTAATAGCGAATCACTCTTAAGGACGGGGGGCCTCAGGTGACGAGCAAGCAATAATGACAGTTACCAGAGCTTGCAGACGTGGCTCCAGACTTTCAACGACGGTGACGCAGGTCATCAAGTACTCTGGCCTCTCAGTGGAAGGGGGGAAAGCTATGCATCAGGAAAACGCACCAACCACCTTAGGTTAATGACGCGGCCGGCCCAGGTTGGGTTGTAGGGGGCTTGCTGTGTATTAGTTTGCATTCTTATCAGGTGGTTAGGTTTTTGGGCACTCCTCAGCACTGTAGGGTGGGTCTGCGCCCAAACGGTTTTATCATTTTTGGAACTACCAATATGTATCACCACCTGTTGTACCCCCAATAAACATATGTAATACTAATAGCGAATCACAATTTGCGAGTGGCTATTAGTAAATGTGCAGGAATCGCTATTTTTTTGTGCAAAACCTACATGTACAGGCAATTGCGATTTCTTAATAGCGATTCCTTAATATTCACTATTAAGGAGTCACAATTGCCTAGCTTGATGCATGTGCCCCTATAATATCAATATCAAGCATGACCCATGTCCCAGAGGGACACTCAATTGGTATGAGGGGCGGTGTAGTCACTTTCAGGCTTCTGTCAGCTGACTTGCACACAGAACAGTTTTCAACCACTTCATCAACTTTAGCATTCATTATTGGCCACCAAAAAGGTTTGAGAATGAAAAGCTTTTTGAGTGATGATGAAAAATGTCCCACATGGGCATTCCTAATAATACCATCTCTCACAAAATGAGGAGGAATTTACTTATCTGATCGCAGAAGAAAACCATCTTCATAAGAAATCTTATTTTTCACCTTACAGTACGATTATACTAAAGGAGCTAGACTCTTCTCTCTGGACCAACTTAATTTACCTAGGTCAACCACTTGATCACCCTTTAGAGCTGCCAACCATTCCTCTTTGGAGCAGACTTTCAATTCTGGTATTTCTAGAGAAGCCACAAAACAGTCTTCGAAATCTTTGTCAATAAGATCTGACAACTTCACATCACTGTCTTCATCACCTTTGTACAGGAAATGAGAAAGGAAATCTGTTCTGCTATTCTTACCATCTGGAATGTGAACCACATTAAAATTGATATTGCATCAGATTAGTGGACATTCCCAATATTCTGGGAGTGCAACACATGCCCTCCCCAAATGCCAGAATGCTAACCAATGACTTATGATCAGGTTGTAGCACAAAACACCTTCCCCACACATATGGTCGAAACCTCTCATTGGCCTACCAACATGTCAATGACAGAGTATCGCTCTTGATACAAATGCTGCAATG
The DNA here is from genome assembly GCF_964261635.1 of Lissotriton helveticus. Taxonomy (NCBI): domain Eukaryota; kingdom Metazoa; phylum Chordata; class Amphibia; order Caudata; family Salamandridae; genus Lissotriton; species Lissotriton helveticus. The sequence continues at coordinate 253,173,041 of NC_136057.1, read as the reverse complement.
TTTTCAGCTTCCCCAGCCTTATGTATGACAGTAGCCCCCAGCCTAATCTGTCTGGCACGCAACAGTGAAACAACATGGAAACCTTGGGTCAAAATGCTAAAGAGACTTGCTCTGACTTGATAATGACTGTATATCTTCAAATGCAATGGCAAAATCAGTAGACCACAAAAATTGAGAACCCTGTTTAAGCAGATTGCTGATGGGACACACTCTGGTGGCAAAATTCGGAATGAAATAAGAGTAAAACCCACACAAACTGAGAAAGGCCTTGACTCGCACTTTGTAAGTGGGTGGAGTAAAATCTACAATGGATTCCACTAACCCAGGTCTGGGTAAAGTTCTGTCCCTTGACACCATGTGTCCTAAATATTCCACTTCACTGCTTAGAAATGTATACTTTTCCTTTTTTAGAACAACTCTGTGATCTTTTAAAACTCTTTGGAGAATGGCACTGTGAGAGCTAACGTCCTCTGCAAATATTAAAACATTGTCCTGGAAAACCAGAACACCTTCCAACATTTTCAGCAAGTGGTACATTACTCTCTGAAAAACTGAGCGGCAGCGTCCAGACCAAAAGGCATGTAAAAGTAGTGCAAGTGCCAATAGGTGAAAAAAAGGCGCCTTGAATCAATGTGAAGTTCTACCTGATGGTAGGCAGAGGCTAGATTAAATGAAGAGAATGCAATAGCTCCCCTTGTACAAGCAAACAGATCATTGATCTTCAGTGAAGGATGTGAATCTATCTTTATTTCTTTATTTAGAGATCTAATGTCCACAAACAAACACACATAGTTGACCACCCCTTTTTTGTGCCACATCTAAGAGAGAAAGCTAAATGAAGACTCAGCTGGTTCAATGATACTTCTCTCACATAGGTATCTAAATTCATTTTCAAGATCTTCCATTACACTAAAGGGTACTCCCCTTAACTTGTGGTTAATGGGCGCCATCCATTCCTTTATCTTGATCATGTGTTTAAATCCTCACTTTTTGCCTATATCATCACTGAAAACAGCAGGATATTTCTCACTCTACTCCCGAGCCACATCATCGCAATCAAACACAAGCAACTATTCTTTGGCTCCCAGTTTAAAAAAAATCCTGAACAGCCCTTGATGAAATTGCCCTAGAATGTTAAAGCTCCTAACTGCCACATAAATCTTTCCTTTGACCTCCAATACATCCTCAACAGAAGCACAATCTTGTGCCTTTCAGATGAACCAAGGGAATGGTCAGTAGGCATCAAAGATCTATTGTCCCATGCTCATGCAAATAGATGATGTGTAATCATTGTGATTCGGATACCAGAATCCACTGACTGTTGCACAACCTCATCACTAACATAAATATTAGCAATAAGATCCTCTCACATATAGGGATTGTTGGACTTGGAACTTTTTTGTAGGGTTATCCCCAAACCTTTAGCTTCTTTTTCCTATTTTTTCCTGACCTGTTGTTGTTGGCTAATGGCTATAGGACTCTGGGCACTTTACCACTGCTGATCAGTGCTAAAGTGCATATGATCTCTGTGCAAATTGTGTTTATGGATTGGTGTTTCCTTGATTGGCATATTTGATTTACTATCAAGTCCCTAGTAAAGTGCACTGAGTGTGCCAGGTCCTGTAAATCAAATGCTAATACTGGGCCTGCAGCATTGATTGTGCAACCCACATGGGTAGCCCTGCAAAGGTATATCAGCCCTGCCACTGCAGTGTCTGTGCACAGTTTGTTAACTGCCATGTTGACATGGCAAGTGCACCCACTAGCCAGGTCCTAACCTTCCCTTTTCTTACATGTAAGTCACCCTCATGGGTAGGGTACAGTGTATGTGAAAGGTAGGACACGTACTGGTGTGTGTGACATGTCCTGATAGTGAAACATTGCGTATTTCATTCTTCACTGTTGAAGGCAATCTGTCCCACAGAATAAAATGGGAAAAGCTTTGTAACATCTTACAATTATAAATTCCTATTGGGACAAGATAGAGAAATAAAGTTTAGGCTCAGAATTTAATAACACATATTTTGGTAAAGATGTTTTTTTTAATTTTTTGTTTCAAAATACCACTATAAAGTGCAAAAAGTATGATTAATGGACAGGATGCAGAACAATGTCTTACATTCACCCCAGTATAGAGATTTGGGCCTAAATCCATAGTTTTCTTGCTCCCCATGCCATTCCAGTTTGAACCTAGCCATATGTAAATCAGTCTTGACCCTGCGCCGAATGGGAACAGTTCAGCTCAAACTGCCAGGCAAGGTCCTCACTAGACTGGAAACAAGTATCCTAGGACCGGCTTTAGGGTTTCACCCCTTATCAGCAGGGATAACATGATTCGAGTGGCATGGGGAGCACTGGATCCACATCTGGGCATACCTATTCCACTCAAGGTGACAAATGCAAAAAAACTAATAAATGGACAGAATGCAGAACAATGACATACATTCATCCTAGTACAGAGATCTGGGCCTAAATCCATCGTTTTTTTGCTCCTCATGCCATTCCAGTTTGAACCCAGCCATATGTAAATTAGTCTTCACCCTGTGTCCAATGGGAGCAGTCCACCTGGACCTGCCAGGCCAGATCCTCCCTGGACTAGAAACAAGCATCCTAGGAATGGTTTCAGAGTTTCACCCCTCACCAGCCAGGATAGCTTGACTCCAGTGGCATGGGGGACACAGGACCTGTGCCTGGGTACCTACCCTTCCCACTCGGGGGTGACAAATACATTCCGTCCATCATCTTTGTGTCTTTTGCTTTCTCACCCTAAGTATTCCCAGATGTGGGTCCCAGGTTCACTGTGTCACTGGATTCAAGCTCGCCTGGCTGATGAGAAGTGATGCTCCGAAACCAGTCCTTTGATGCTTCTTTCCAGTCCAGCGAGAACCTGGCTTGGCAGTTTGGTCTGGACTGTTCCCATGAGGTACAGGGTCAAGGCTAATTTGCATATGGCAGGGTCTAAACTGGGGTTGCATGGTGAGCAAAAGAATGATGGATTTAACCCAGATCTATTGACTCAGGGTAAATGTTTGATTTGCTCAGCAATCCATCCATCATCTTTGTGTATTTTACTTTTAGAAAGTGGACATTTTCTTGTCTAACCATTATGTGCACCTCTGCCTGTTTGTGAATAGAATACCTGGTTTTGGATCAACAGGGGCTGGGGATGTGCATTCACTGTAGACAGCCACTGGGGGTGGTTATGGTTACATGGCCCTTCCTGGATGACTCAGAGCTGAGCTGAATGGGCCCTAACTGCATTCAGATAGTGAAATTTGATTGCCTTGCACCTGCATAGGGTCTGTCCCCCTGCACAATGCTGTATCTACCCCATGTGGTCATACTGCACCAGTGTGGACAGAACTGGTCTGGATGGGCTCAGAGACCCTTGCACAAAGAGAACAAAGACAAAATGGGGTAGAAGAATTAGACCTAAGACACAAGAGCTTTAGATCACTTCTGGTCTCAAGAGGAACTTTTGCTTAGAGGAAGAGCTGAAGAGCTGACGCTGTGAGGAGGAGTACTGACCCGTTGCTGTGTGGTGTTGGCCTGCAGTTGCGGTTTCTAACAAGGAAAGGATTGGAATTTGCTTTGAACCTGCTTGAAGAAGATCTCCAAGGGCCTGTGTATGGTGACCTCCTGTTCTGTAGTCTCAGGGACAAAACTGCTTCACCCCCAGCTCGCCTGAACTCTGCTGCTGAGAGTTGTGACCTGCCAGGAGGCTCCTGTTCCAGTTTTAGGCCTCTGGAGGTTGTTCTTGCTGTTGGGAGGTGGAACAAAACTAAAGAACTGAAGAAACTGGTGCATCGCTCTTCTTGGGTTATTTCTGCCAACGCAGCACCGCCATGCAAGTAGAATCTCCACATATCGCCACACTGCTGGGGTCATGGCAGAAGAAACCAAAGCAGTGCCGCTTGTAGCCACCGCATTGATCGCCGCTGCATCCCGGATTTCCACATATCAAACCTGTGTGGCACGTTTTCCCGAATCATCACCCGTGATCCTGAACTGTCTTGGAATCGATGCAACACTGCCCCCTATGGTACAGATTTGACACATCACTTCTCCTGCGTACAGCAGAACTGTTGCATCACGTCCCCAAAGACTCAGGAACTGATGTACTTTGTGTAGCATCATGCATCCATAGTTTTCTATGGACCCAGTTACTTGAAACCTTTGAAAACTCATATTCCTATTAAAATGCATGTCAGATTTCTGTAGTTTTGTTGAATTTAGATAAAGATACTTAATTTTTCTAAACTGGTGTGGTGTTGATTTGTGGTATTATCACTTTATTACTGTATGTTTTGAGAATGAACACTTTACACATTGCCTTTGGGATAAGCCTGTCTGCTTGTGCCAAGCTACCCTGGGGGTGAGCAGGGGTAATCTAAAGAGTGTATACGCTTTACCCTTACTAGAAGCGAGGGTCCCTATTTGGACAAAGGTACTTACCTCTGCCAACTAGAGACTCCCATTTCTAACAGGGATGACCTACCTTGGGTTAGTTTTCTGTGACAGTGTCACAAGCCACTTGAGAATAAGACTGCTCATCCCCAACTGCAAGAAATTAGGGCTAGATGTAGGTAAATAGGTTTTACCGATTCTAAAATACCGAATTTTACCGATTCGGTATTTTAGAATCGGTAAATCCTATGTAGGTAATTAATCGGTAAAAAATATCGAATCGTTAAGATTCGGTATTTACCGAATCGGTAATTACCGATTCAGTAAATACCGAAAAATTCAAGGGTGGCAGGGTGTCACTTTGACACCTTGTTGCACCCCTGATTAGTGCTGGTGTGCACATGTGGCATACATACATGCCCTAAGGGCATGTATGTCTGTTACATGGCACAGGTGTAAATGCACATTTATGCATTTACATAGGAATTCCTTATTTACCACCAACTAGTAGTTGGTGGTAAATAACAAACTCTTAAAGCCCAGAACCACTGTTTACAGTGCTTCCTACAACTCATGTACCGATTTGGTAAATACCGAATCGGTAAATGATGATTTGGTAAATACCGAATCGTAAATAACGATTCGTTAAATACTGAATCGGTAAATACCGATTCGTTATTTACCAAATCGGTAAAATAGCCTCCTACATAGGAAAAAGCTTTTACCGGTTGGTAACGGCCGATTTCGGCCGTTACCGTCCGATAAAAGCCTACCTACATCTGGCCCATAATCTTTCATCCCTCTTACTTCAGTATCATACTCGATGTCCAACTAAACCACACACGCAATTGTTTTTGTTATTTTTCTTCTTTAAGCAAACATTTGCAACATCACCAACCTTTTTGCCGTAATTACTTGTTACATTGACTGCAGGACATTTCCCCCCTTTGGTATACGGAGCTTGCCACAGTGGAAAAATACATTAGCATTTCCTGAGAAAGAGCTCTCCCCTTTGACAGGCTTGGGTGATCCTACATTTCTATTCTGGATAACATTTTGTATTGGTTTTCCTGCATTTATACCATTACGTACCTCCACCAGTTTGTCCTCCAGCTCCCTCAAAGATATCTGAGAAATGTCAAAACTTTTTGCTACCTTGATCTTTCATCCAGTGAGGGATTACCTATAGCCAACATCCTCTGACATATATGTTTGTCTTTACAATGACAAACAAACTGATCTCTATAAGTTGGTCCATGAAGTTCTCAAATTGGTAGTCGGACATCAACTGGTAGTCAGACATCAATCTACACAAAACATTTGTGTCAACATCTTCAGCATTCTGCTTTCTTTTGAAGAATTTGTGTCTGAATACCATTGAACTAGGCTGTTTGTGAAACCTGGTTTGGAGTTCCTGTACAGGTATTCATCTACATATTCTGCTTCCTCCTGCAATAAATCTGGTAACTGTTTGAAGATATATCTATCTTCACAACCTAGGGATTGGAGAAGTAAAAAAGATGTCTCTATGACCTGAACCTTGAGGCTCATATTGCCCCCAAATAGGGTTCAAAGGCATGAATCCAAATTACCCACCTAACCAGGGGCTCCCCTGGCGTATCAAAGAACAATGGGGGAGGCATGCCTGCTTGCATGATGCACAAAAAGTAATGCTAAATAAAAATAGAATAAAGCAAAATAGAACAGTTTAGAAGTCACTTGTGGATGACTACCAAGAATATATTGCCCTATGGAGAATATAGTCACTCTAAAATCAAAATACAATATTAAACAAGAAGTCTAAATAAGGTATGCATAGCACAGAAGAAAAATACATCTTTCAGTATTATACATATTTATTAGATAAAATATGTGCACACAATAACTTACACAAGCAAAAGAAAAGGTGTGCACATCACCTACAGATTGAATATCATTTTAGAAGTCACACAAAATGTAACAGTGTGCGTATCACCCTTTTCTTGCAGTATCAACTGAAAAACTCAATGTAGAAATGCACCAAAGAACAATATACAAAGAATCATATAAGTGTGTGCCACCATTTCTCTGCATGACATACTGAGGAAAATTCAGCATGTGTACGTAATATTGTTTCATTGCGAAGTGCATAAAAGTTACTTATTTTACGATATGATGACCAGACACCAATAGTAAAAGCATTAGCAATTGGTATGCGCATCACCAGTGGTGAACACTTCTGACAGAAAGTTGCTTGTTCTCACAAATTCATATGTGTGCTGTTTTATGAAGAAAGATTTGCTCTGCATACACAAAATCTGGAGTGTGCCTCCCTGCTATTAGGTGTGCATATAATCAATGTTTTCTCCTCAAAATAAGGTGTGCACTTTACCAATGTACGGTGTGCTTGTCATCACTGTTTTCACCACAACTCCTGAAGTGAGGATCAGATAGAGAAGCCTCCCAGGATGAAAGCCCAAAAACTAGACCCATGATGGCCACACGCCCATGATTACACAATGTGAATGAAATTGCTGCCAAACCATGATGACTTCTATAAAGTCCTGAGTAATTATTCCTTCAAGATAGTGCTAACAACAACTATACCAACAACAGTATGTGGTCACCTTACATGATGCCGCCACTTTACTTGATGATTTTATGGCAAGACCCGGAGGCCATTATTATCTTTTATTGATTCTCAAACACAGCAGCAACATCAAACTTAGAATTAGAACACAATAGAACTCTAGAACACTTAGCATGTCTATAACACAAGAACAGTCAGCCATCTTCCTCTTTTTGTTGCTGCTCATTCACAGATAAGTACAGTTTTAAATGAACTTGGTGTTTGTATGAGGCATGAGAGTTATGATTTGTAAGAGTAATTTATGAATAGAGTGTCTTTTACAAGATGTTTAATTTATCAAGTATTTAGTATGTCTGAATGGTTTACATGATGTTAATGCTTTTTAGAACATTGGAATGTTGGGAGCTCCATTGAAAACAATGGAGTGCTCCGGGCTTATAATGGCTGGTATAAGCCTGGTGCTCCAACATTCGAATGTTTCTTTGTTCACAGCTCTGGCTGTGAACATAGGCTTCAAGGAACTTGAGGAGATTTCAATCCCCTCACGCTCCCTTAAGGCTTTCTTCATTTTTGTTAGAACATTCTACCCTCTAGTGGCAGAATGTTCTAATAGCCTTATAGCCCTTCGTAGCGGGGCCATACCTGCTATTAAAGTCCCTCTCCCAGCCGAACACTGGAGAGGGCCTCCAATAGCCGGTATAGCCCTCTACGGAGGGCTATATGGCTATATTGATGAATTTGAAAGTTTAATTCATGTTGTTGACATACCTAAAATATTTTTTAAATTGATCAATTTGAAGCAATGGCATGTGTTTTTTGGTGATGTTAATGATTCGGTTCTTGATATAGATCAGGCTGTGTGCGGAGGTTTGTTCTTACCGCTGGGGGTCTATGATTCAAAGCAAAGCGAGTGGGAGAGGAAATGCGCTGCTCACGAGCAGTCCAGGCGCATGAAGGTATATCGCGCTGCGCTCGAGCGGGCTTCAGCATGCTAAAGCTGATGCCCGGCAAGCACATTGTTTTGTGTTTTGTGCTTTGTGTGGGTCGCGTCTCCTTTTCTCCTTTCATGTGGAGTGCAGTTTTATTTTGACACGAAGAGGTTGCCAAAGTCACGCAACATGGGGCGGCCATTTTGAAAGTATGGGAAAGTGAATATATTTTTTAAGGAGTTTGTGACAGCCATATTTTGGGCAATTTAACAACCGGCAAGAATTGAAATTTTAGTCAGTTTTCTGTCAGGGTCGAATACAGTTCAGGAGCTGATCAAGTGTGGGAAAAGGAGGAAAGGATTTGAGAATTAATTAAGGACGTTTATATGGTAAATATTGTGTGGTCGTGAATATAGAGAGTAGTTTTTTCATAGTGTAGTATGAATAATAGAGTGGATAAAGTATTTTAGGATGGAGCAGGTTTTGAGGAGAGATTAAAGGTATGTATGGACAAGATGTTTGGAGAAATGGCAGATACTTTAGATAAGAAGATAGAGAGTATTGTTGAAAAAAGTTTAATTGCAAAAGACTCTATGAAGAGGTCTGTGGAAGGTGAAAGTTTTTGGACTACAGAAGAAGTGGAGGTTGTAGCCAGTGAGTCAAGTCAGGGATGTGTAAAGAAAATGCAAAAGAGAAAGAATTTGGAGAGAAAGAAGATGGAGAAGGTGTCTGAATGGGTGAACAACCTTTACAACGCAACTTTTACCACGCAGTGCCTTTACAACACGGTATTTACAACGCAAACCATTACAACGCATTGCGCTGGGGGGGGGCTCTAGGATAGGGAATACGTTTAATTTACTATCCAACACCTTCCCTAGTGTCCACGGGGACTGGAGTTGGAATAGTAAATTAAACTTTTCACTATCCAGCGCCCCAAAGCGATATGCGTTGAAAAAGGTTTGCGATGTAAAAACCGCGTTGTAAAGGCATGCGTGGTAAAAGCATGCGTTGTAATGTCATACATCCGTCTGAATGTAAGGTTCATGCTAATGACGTTGCTATAAAAGCAAAGAGTGGTGCTATAAAGGCACAAAAGAGATGCCATATTGTGGTGGCCTGCAACACATCTCTTCGTAATTTTTGTGTGGTACATTGTTTGAGAGAGTATGAGAAGAGAACGGTTGATTTGAGAGAGTGGGGTTGTTCACAATTGTTCATTTCTTTCAGGAAGCTGTATAGGGCAGTTTTTGCACCGACCTGAGCAAGTTGGGCTAAGGAGGTGATGAGTAAGGCCAGTGTGGATGGGAGTGTTTTGGGGTTTTTGAGGTTCCAGTCTGAGTGGCATTATGAAGGCAGCTGATTAGTCAAATGATTCAACTTAAAAAAATTATAGTTTAAACATGTGGAAAATGTGTTACAGAGAGTTTTAGAGGAATTTTGAACATGCATATTATTGGCCTCTTTAAAAGAGTGCAGCTGCAGTTTTGAAATAATAACTGCATATGTCCAAAAGCATGGTCTACATGTTTTAGCCATTATGATTCAGATAGAATTGTGACCTTCCTCAGGATCTTTATAGTTGTTAAAGCTACTGCGTTATAGTGTGAAAAGTGCAAAGTTCTGAAAAAGGTTGGAACAAATACAACCTCATAACATGATATTTAGGTTGTAGTGTAGTTCCTATATTCCCAATAGGCTCTGCGCATTGGAATAATATAAACAGTAGTGTAGACGTAGGACTGAGGTCGACCAGGTCTCTACTGACCATATTAGACTTAATTAGTTTTGCCAGCTAGCTCAGAGGTCACTAGAAACTCTCTCGAATAAGCAAGGACGAGTTTAACTTCCCTGGATAGACAAGAAGGGATTAGCTTCTGACAACCATAAAACATGACAACTTTGCTCCCTCAGAATAAGAGTGTATCTCTAGAGTCGTATGAAAACAATAGACAACTATTTTACTCAGTCAATCGTGCATACTTAGTTTCACCAGAGTGCAGAGAATAGAGAGACGGGCGTTTTCAATAAAAGGTGTTATTTATTGAGCAGTCTTCTTTCTCATGCAAGAGAAATGAATCGCCACAATTGCAATACTTAGTATAAAGTAAAGTGCGTACAGTAAAAGGAGTATTATAAAATAATACTGTAAAAGCATTGATATGGTTTCTTACCCATATGATACTTTAAAATAGATAAATATATACATACAAATATACATTGACTAACGTTCTCAACTGGTGCTTCTAAATACACCTACCCCGGTGTACTTGACCTAAGCCTAACACATGGGAAGGAGTAAATAAGTAGCAGTTTAAGTTAAGTTGGTTTTGCCAAGAATCTGAATCAAAAATTCTCTTTAAGGGTTTAGTCAGCTCCGTACCTGGGTAATAGAAAGCGGGAGGTCTGTTATCTCTTTCTCAGGACTCGATATCCCAGCAACCCGCAAGGGCGGCTGAGAACACCGGAGCTGGATTTCTCGGCAGGAGAAAAGACAGCGTCTTCTCTCTCAGTGCGTCAAAAGGGAGGGGCGGCGTCCGTGGGCTCTCCGCATCAGCTGGGCTCTCGGGCAAGTGGATAGCCGCTCTGCTCCAAACCACCGTGTGTTTGCTTAAGGCAACGTTGGTATATTTATACCTGAAAGGTGCCGGGTTTGACGTGAGGTTGGACATGAGACGTCACCAAGAACTAACAGTTCTTTCTGACTCTAGGAATTCTTGTGCAAATCAAAACAAGAGCAGGGGGATTTCCAGGGCTGCTGGAGGCTTGGTTTGTTTAAAGAACGCGTTGTACTTTCTAGGAGTCTAGAGGAGGAGCCATGCTGTATTTGGACCGCATGGGTTGTTACTTAATATGGATATGATTATTATGCCTTCATAATGATATTATTTATTATAACCACATAAGGGCATGAATCAGGAATATCGAATTAGGGTCCTAGATAGAATTACAACACCCACTCCACGATCTAATGTCCCTCATTACTTAAAACTAAGCAATAGTAAACATATAATGGTGCATGTGTTTTCCAACCCACCCCAAAATACAAAATTCGCATTTGAAATGGTATATGGTAAATACATGAAAATGAGTATTGGCACTGTACGCTTATCAAGCAGAGGTATCATTCAGTTAAAAAATGCATATATATATCAGCTGAATGAATTGCGAAAATTTACACATGAAATGGCTCTGAATACCGAAAAGAAGGTTGAGACCATTCCATCACATATTAATACAAAATGCTGTACATGTGCTAGAGGCTGAGGTAAAATATTGTCTCTAGAGTTCCTAAAATAGAAGCTCTGTTCTCTAAGAATAGTTCTACTTTAAGCAGAGTGCATGTGCCTGAAAAAGGTAAATATTTTGGAAGTGGAAAAAAATAATTCCGCTTTCAGGGGAAAAAAATAGTTCCAAATGTTTTCAGTAGCTTTTGTTTATCAAAGCTGAAGGCTGAATTCAGAGTTCAGGGAACGCTGAGTGCTTGTTTGTTTTTAGAAAGGTATTCTTTCTGTTCTGGGGAGAACATCATTTCAGACAGACTCGCAAAAAAAATTGGTCTACGACATCAGGTGAAAGTTCGACCAAGTTTAAAAATGCTGCAACAGTGCAGTCGTGAGAATGATTGCCATCATCAATGTCAGGATCAGCAATACTCACTGAAGGTTGAACCTGGGTGATGCTGATCTCATCTCGTACTCCACTGCCACATACTTGTAGTGGTGAAGTCTCAACGAATGCCGTCATCAGAATAGGTAGCTGCTGGGGACAACACGATGCATGAGTCATTACCGGACCTAGCAAGGTATCTGTATCCATTGGTACTGCTGATGGTAGTGCAAGACAGATGTCCAACACGCATTCCTCTCCGCATAGCATACATCGCAGCACAGGTAAGATGCAGTTTAACCAGATGGGTTTGAATGAAAGAAACCAGGTCATATTCAGATCTCTTAGCCGGGCTAATCCGAGGAGTTTAGTTATGCGGTCCCGGTAGCGTTGGAGTTCTGGACTTTTTGGTTCCGTCCAGAGGTGTCAGGGAAAACACCCGAAGACCCCGGAGTTCAACCTGTCTCGGTGCACAAACAAACAGAAACACGGGCTTCTCGATGGTGGCGTCAAAGACCAAAGGTTTATTACTGCAGGGACACAGAAGTCACAGAAACTGCACACGGGCAGTGTCTAGGAGCCTGTTCAATTTGCACAAAGAGGGTTGTTCCTTATATACTAAATATTCTGCTCGGGGCAAATTCTTTACATGTTACCACAGTTCTAAACATTCGTGTCTTATACAATAAATATTTGGCGTTGCACAGGAATCGTCAACAGTATCTGATGTCAAAACATTACGAATGAGGGGTTCCCACTAGTCCATCATAATCCCATGTCAATTCTTCATTCAAGACCCGGACCGCCTCATCGTAAATTTCGTTACCTCCCCCTAATAAAGGCCCAGAAGGAAAGGAGCAGAGCCAGGTGTGGAAGATAGAAAGACAGGATAAGAGATGTTTGTGGGTCGTAAATGGGCACGGTTACCAGCTTCGGCCGCCTAATCATGATCAGGCCAACGAACACAAGAACCAGTATAGCAGGACTGGCCTCAGGCTGGGGAGGCAGTTCTTGCCGAGTCATGCTGCTACAGTGTTGCTGGCCTAAGGTGCACGTGTCACTAGCAAGGTGAGTCGCCGGTTAAAGCCTACGTGTCCTTAAATGAAAAGAGGTCATTGCGTGTCCATTGACTATGTGAGGGCAAGGAATACAAAATGGCTTCCGTGTTCTAAGATGGATGCCATGGGTAGAACAGAAATGTGTTTGTAACTGGAGTGCTCTTGCTCGTAGCATAGCGAAAACACCAGGATATACTAAATGGATCATTTGCGGTTCACTGATACCAAAATTATGTATTTACGACAATGTTACAAACATGAGTAAAATCGTCACGGAACCTCAGACCCTCCTTTTGCCCTTACATAGGCAATTACTCAGTCTATATCAGAGTCAGAGTCTAATTCTATGCTCATTAGGTCAGTGACATGTTGTTGTATCATCATCCTGTCTCGTGCCTTTTCTCCTAATGCAGGTGGTTTTCTGAAACAGGTTGCAACACAGAGACTACACAGAGCGGGACCACATTGGATAATAAGACAGCACGAGAACAGAAATACTAGGATGACACCAATGACCATCAGAACCTTCCATCCCCACGCTGATACCAGAGTCCAAAACCACTCCATGAAGGACCAGTTTCCCTTATCTACGTGTATGGAGTCGGAAATCTTGTGAAGCTTAGAGATCGCTTCATAGACTGTTGGAGCATTATTTGGAATAAAGACACAGCAGCTCGATTGGATCATTCTGCATACCCCACCTCGATCTGCAAGTATTACGTCTAGAACCATACGGTTCTGCAACGTCATGAGACGATCCGCCTGAAGCTCAGCTGTTAAGTTACTAAGGGCACCAGCAGTTTCTGTAATAGTAAATTCAACTACCCGTGTTAGTTGACGTAGATTTCTACTATTGGCCATAGGCCCCCAAAACGGAAGGAAACCTTTGAAAAAGTCTCCAGCTTCTTGACCAGCGGTATCTTCCTTGCTGAAGACACCTCTTGCTACTCTGGTCTTGTGATAATCTGAAGAAGCAGTGTATGTCGGAGGTAACAATCGAGCAATATAACATGAACCTGAAAAGTCAGCAGGCAGCCATGTATATGCTCTGTCCTGACAGATGAAGTAGGTACCCCTAGCAGTCAAAAAGGCAGGGGAGGAGTTAGACGGAAATACGTAAGTCTCAACGCACTCACTCCTCCCTAGCTGAGCTCTCAGATTTCTCCCATTTCCTTGCAAACAGACCTGACCTCGGTGAGGCACGACCCAAACTGAAGTGGAGCTTTTACGCTTGCTTTATCCCAAACTAAGGCGATACTCTGTAGAGTTCCAACTCAAATACACCCGTAATTCATCTCTAGGGTAAGATGGAGTATTATTGACGTCTTTAATCATATCAATAATTCCCTGGACTAAAGCTTTGTTGGCTGAGTTGTATTTAGTGGACCGTGGTGGACGCGGAGGATAGGTCTCAAGGGCATATGAAAAAATGGTCTGGAAGGCCTGAAATGATCCATTGTAGCTAAAAGGCAAGACTAGATAGGGAATGCCTTTATCCATAGTGTGAGGTATCAAGCCACACACCCAGCAGTCTGTAGTATTAACTACCAGTTGGTGTTGATGCAAGAGCTGTACAAATGTATTGTTAATAAATTCTGAGCGTCGAGCTTGTTCGTGTTCAGGAAATGAGTGAAAAGAATGCATAGAAGAAACCGTAGAAGTAGTAGGATCAAGGGGAGGTACTGTAGTTACTGGCATAAAAATCAAATGTACACCAAAGACGATTCCACCCACCAACGTTATCAAAACAATAAAAAATGTAACTGCACATTGCATTAGAAAGCATTTGCTGTGAAGTATTCTGTACAGTCTATTTCTGCGAACATAAATTACATTTTCTCGTTGCAGCACAGGAAGCTCCATCTTCTACGACCGTTCGCGACCACTGATGATGTGTACGTAGATGAAAATGCCTCTATCAGCCCTGGGAGTTCCCAGAACTAACAGAAAGATCGACCTTGTGTCTGACCCCCGCAGATTCAACTAGGCACACAGCCACGACCCTACGGCTACCCAGACGGCAAGGCAATTTTTAAAACAAAAAGAAACAATACAAAGTTTTAGCAAACTTCCTGGCTGGAGGCAATGTATAGGAAATTCAAATCTGAAAATAGGCAGTTTCCTGCTTTATTTGTCCATATTGCGAGAACGTAAGTTGTATCTCAGTTTTGCAGGAGCTGTCTGGTCTGGAAACAATGTATTTTCAGCCGACGTTGCAATGTTCACGTTTTCAGATGACAAATGTTCTTTTGGTGCAGATGGCAAATGTTCGTTGGGTGTGGATGACAAATGTTCAGGGTTCAAAAGAGCAGTTTCAAGAGGAGAGTCAGAATTTGGTGAATCAGTGATCAGTTCTGCATCGCTGAAAGGTATGAACCTGGGGACTTGTTCCGTTTCAGAGGCACCGATTCCTTTCTTTACCCAGTTGTCGTAAGGAAGTGGCAAAGGCACACGTTTGACATGTGTCGTATGGATCCAGTTCTTCCTTCCGGCCACACGAATAGCAGTTCTCGTTGCTAGTAGGACTTGGAAAGGGCCAATGAATCTGGGCTGAAGATTTTTCGTTCTTGCAAAATTTCTAATGACCACCTGATCACCCGGTTTCAGCTGATGGCCTGGACTCTCCGGTGGCTTTGGCAATGCATCGAAAACCTGTTGGTGAATAAGACTCAATTTAGCAGTCAAGTCGAAAAGGTAATCAATTAACATTGGGTATTCCAGCTGCTTGAATTCTTTTGGTCTAGGTACCCCCCAAACATTTGCAGGACGACCGAAAACTATTTCATAAGGACTAAGCCCTACTCTAGAATGTACAGTTGCTCTTGTTGATAGCAAAGCCAAAGGCAATGCGTCTGGCCAGGACAAACCCGTGGATGCTTGTATCTTAGCAAGTTTCAGTTTAAGGGTGCCATTGTAACCCTCGACTAAACCCGCGGACTGGGGATGGTTCGCACTATGAAACTTCTGTCTAATCCCTAGGCCGGCACACACACTCTGCATAACTTTCCCTACGAACTCACTTCCGTTATCTGACCATACAATCCGTGGCATTCCGTATCTGGGGAAGTATTCTTTAAGAAGAATTTTGGCAGTGGATAAGGCAGTATTGTCCTTTAGCGGGTATGCTTCGATCCATCTGGAGAAAGCACAAACTACCACTAGGACGTATTTCAGATTATTACAACGATCCATGTGAATGAAGTCTAGCTGGATCACTTCGAAGAGGCAGGAAGGAGGAGCGAAGTGACCTACAGGTGTGGGGATTCCCTTGCCAGGATTATGCACCAAGCATACCATACAATTTCTCACCACTCTCTCTGCACACTTACTAATCCCATCATTCTTCCAGACCGGAGCCAACATCTTACAAATCCCTTTTGAACTGATGTGTGCTGTTCCATGTGCCATCGTTACTACTGCAAGCACATACGCATCAGGCAACATCCAACGCTGTTGTTCCGACAAGTCAATCCAACACCCACTCGAGTCCAATTTACCCGTGCTCTCTCTCCATGCAAGTTTTTCCTCCTCAGTCGCCTCTTTCTGAATTTCCTTCACGCTTTCCACTGTGTCCTCACACATTCCAGACTCAGAAATCCATCTTGCAGACGTTGCAACATACATTCTACTCATCATATTTCTAGCTGTCTGTTTTGCAGTCTCATCAGCAAAAGCATTCCCACGACCAACATCATCCGTGATTGTTTTATGAGCACTGCATTTCACAATCGCAACTTCAGTCGGCAAGGTTAGAGATTCCAACAAGTCATTAACTAGCTGGCCATGTTGAATCTTAGTCCCATGGGACGTAATGAAACCTCTCTCTTTCCACAAACGGCCAAAACTATGGGCCACGCCGAACGCGTACTGACTATCTGTGAACACATTCACTCTCTTTCCCTTAGCTAAAACGCACGCTCTTGTTAGCGCGATCAATTCTGCGGCCTGGGCAGAATTCTGACTCACTCTTGCAGTCTCCACAATCGTACTCAAAGTCGTTACTGCATAGGCAGCAGTCACATCACCATTCTCCAATTTGAAGCAAGACCCATCAACATACAGCGTGCCATCTGGATCTGACAACGGAGTGTCTTTTAGATCAATTCGTCCTTTTGTTTCTTCCTCAGTTTTGAAATAACAGTCGTGTGGTTCGGAATCACTCGACTCTTGGCTAGTCGGCAACAATGTTGCTGGATTCAATACATTGCATCTTTTGATCTGAATATGACTAGCTAACAGTGTCAGTTCATAACCTGATAATCTAGCACTGGTAAGGTGTTGCGTCTTGGTTCGGTTCATGAGTGTATCCACCGCATGAGGAACCATAACCACTAGCATATTGTTCATTACTAAACCAGCAGATTGTCGAATGGAAGCTGCAGCTGCGGCTGTAGCTCTCAAGCAACTAGGCAACGCTCTAGCTACTGGATCTAATGTTGATGAAAAATACGCACAAGGGCGTTGTTTATCACCAAATTTCTGCGTCAACACACTCAATGCACAACCTTCTCTCTCGTGGACATAGAGCGTGAATGGCTTACTGTAGTCGGGTGTACCCAATACAGGTGCTGAACACAGTGCATTTCGTAACTCAGAAAAACTCTGCTGACATTCTGCAGACCATGGTACCGGACTCGGAACATTTTTCCCAGTCAAGGCTACCAATGGTTTTGCTAAAAGAGAAAAATTTGGGATCCATTGCCTACAATATGAGGTAATACCTAAAAAGGCACGTACTTCTCTCTGCGTGCTAGGAACATTCATCTGTGTAATTGCCTTTATTCTCTCTGGGGTCAACATCCTTCCCTCCTTTGACAAGAGATGACCTAGGTAGGTCACTTCTTGGCAGCAGTATTGCATTTTTGAAGGTGACACCTTGTGATTCAAATTTGACAAATGATGCAATAAAGAAATCGTAGCTGTTTTGCAAGTTTCCTTGTCATCAGCAGCCACTAGAAGATCATCAACATATTGTATTAAAGCAGAACCAAGAGGAAGTACGAAGGAATCTAACTGGCTTTTTAATGCTTGACTGTAAATGGATGGGCTTTCACAATAGCCTTGTGGAGCGCGTTTAAACCTGAAGCTTCGTCCTCCTAGAGAGAAACCGAAGATATCTCTGCTTTCTTCGGCTATCGGAATGCTGAAAAAGGCATTTTTCAAGTCGACAACCGAAAACCATGCTGCTGTAGCAGGAATCAACGTTAACAATGCAGTAATGTCTGGAACCACAGGAAACTGTGGAATCACAATTTTATTAACCTCTCTAAGATCAATTACAAACCTATATATTGGAGGTTTTGTAGGGTCAGTTCGTTTCAAAATAGGCAGTACAGGACTATTACAGACATTACCTCTAGTTTCTTCTATAACGTCTTTCTCAATCAGATCATGCACTATCAGTAGGAGCGCACGCTCACCTTCACTAGAGATTCTGTATTGTGGAATTCGTGGAAGTTTGACATTTGCTTTCAAAGTTACTACATAGGGTGGAATTTCCAATAGACCTACATCATTAGGACCAGTCGCCCAAAGAGTATCAGGAAGTGAACGCAGCTCTGGTGGGAGCGCATCCATCGACAAGTACATCGGAGAGATTATTCTTTTACCCAACGTAAGCTGTACTCCTGCTGGAGAACAGTACAATGTCGCGTACAGGCGTTTTAACAAGTCTAAACCAAGCAGATTTTCATTACAACCTGTCGTCAAAATCAGGGGTGCTTTCACGTGGCAGGGTCCAACAGAAATAGATAAAGGACCAGAAACAGGGTTATGAACAGGGGCGCCCGAAAAACCTACTGAAACGTTTGTTGAGCCAGACAAAGGTGCGCCAGGGAGTTTCGCATGTATGATAGAACTTTTTGCTGCACCAGTATCCAACAGAAACGGTTCGACTATACCTGATGTTGCTACTGCGACATAAGGCCCACTCTGATCTACTGGAACTGATACTACTCCCTCTCTTTGTCCATGGCTGTCCTAGTACTCACTTTGCTGAACTTCCTCACTAGCTTCATAATAGTCTTCAACATGATATTGTGGAGACCTATTCTGTTGGGCAGATTGTCCATTTCGCTGGTCGAAATAATTAGAAGGGCGATCACTCGTCTGCGGAGGCATAGCACCTCGTCCTCGACCTCTAGAGTTTTGCATGGAACTACCACGACCTCTCTGAGCTGCCGCAGCATTATTTTGTGCCCGAACTGGACACTCATTTTTGTAATGACCTTCCACTTTGCAATAAGCACATTGATTCCATTGGTATTGTGGTCTTTGAAAATTATATTCCGTTCTTTGATATGACCCTTGCTGCATATTAGTCTGATTCGTGCGAGGCGGATAAGCTTGCTGTAAAAGTACTTTAGTTTTTAAATCTTTTGTCTTTTTATCTGATTTTTCCTTCTCTTCTTTATCCCTATTTTCATAGTACTGGGCAGTTGCAAGTATTTGCGCAGTCGTAGAGACAGCCCACGCACTTTCAGAATTCTTTAATTTACCACTAAGTTCTGGCAACAGATTGTGCACAAATTTATCAACAAATAATCTCTGGCCTCCTTCTGTGCTCATATCCTGACCACTATGATCCACGAAAGTCTCCTCGAATCTTGTGAAAAAGTCGGAGACGCTTTCGTCTTTCTTCTGTTTGCACGCGGACAATTTGTCCCAGTTAACGCGTAATGCTGGCATCAAGGTTTTCATTAAATCGATTATCCTACCAGGCAAATTAGCAATTAGGGGTTCTGGTTTGGAACCACCTATTTGTTGACCATCCGCTGCAATTATAGCCGCCCAGTCACCACCTAGGGCAACTGGATGATTCTCTTTACGAATTTTAGCCCAAATTGGTTGCAGTACTACATTACCAAATAGCAGATCTATGTCAGCAAGATTCAATACACAAGCGTCAACTGTTTGAGCCAACTCTTTGTAGTACCCTGCAGGATTTTTACGCGGATCTGGCAAGGCCTGTTTCACTGCTAATACTTCAGCTCGCTTCCATGGAATATGTATCCATACTCTCTGGAATTGGGCCGGAGCGGCTGCAATACCAAGGTTTACATTAGCTTGCACAGCTTCACGCCAAATTGGTGGAACCTCTCTCATTGGGTATTGACGATTTTGTTTTGTACTGCGTTTCTCTAACTCTCTCGGTGAACGAAGGGATGAGTCGGTCCTATAACTTAGAACCAGTTCCATCGCTTTTTTTATATTTTGACCGACTATCATACCTGCAGCAAACTCTTTCTGAACATTAATTAATTCTCCTAGATTTGATTCAGGGTCATCCTCTTCCAATTCCTCACGTAGAAGGAAACACATTTCATCGAACACATATCGTTGTGTCGGTTCATTCCATTGCACAAATGTATCTAATACATTTTGTACATTATATCTTTCAACTTTTGAAACCCATCTAAGAGCAGTGGAATCTAATATTCCTCTTTCTTCAGTACTGGGAAGCTGACTACGCCTCTGCACAGAGTCAGAGGTAGGAGTCTTAATCAGAGTTTTATAGAAGGGAGATAGAATATTAGAGACAGAATCAGTGATTCTCCGACGAACAGAAAGTGGAGTCATAATATTAGCAGAAGCAGTAAATAGAGTAGCAGTTCGAACAGATAGATTAGGAACAGTAGGAGTAGCAGGAAAAATAACTTGTGAACTAGCAGGTGTGAGCGACACAGGCATAGGTAAAGAAGCCGGCAACCCTAGAAGAGGGGTTGTCGAAGGAACATTAATATTGACCACAGGAGGTACAGGAACTTGATTCAGGGGAGCGGGAACAGGGACACCGAGTTGTCCAGCAACCGGTAATTGAACATTCGGTATAGGTGGAGCCGTAGCACCCTGTGCATACGGTGGGGGTGATCGTAACAAGTAAGACAACAGGGGATCCTTTTCAGGGTCCTCTACTATCTTAGCCGTACTCGATGGTAAAGCAGGATAGCACTTGTCTATCGCTAAATTACGCTCTCTATTGGCCACCTCCATCGCTTTCTCAGACTCGTTGAGTTGCAGCTGCCTAGCAGACTGTTCTAAAGTCAACTCTTGCTCTTTCTGTTCTTTCTTCAACTTTTTAATTTCTCTCTGTTTAGATTCTTTTCGCCAATAACGGAAAGAATCAAACATTGCCGGCCGGGCTTTCTTCTTAAACAACCTTCTTTCTAGATTATCGAGAACTTCAGGTTCAAAACTACCATGTAGTGGCCAACTAAGGACACCATCTTTCTCTGTGAAGCGGATCCATACCTCGTTATAAGAGATAGGGCCCACACCAAATTTGCAATATAGATCATAAAGGGGAGTTCCAATCGGAGGAACCAAACACGAGTCCTCCAACTGGGAATCACTGTTGCAACTAAAACAAGACAACGTACAATTTTTCCGACTTACCATTTTATAATCCGGAACACAAAACAAACAAAACACAAACAGAAAAGACGCGCACTCGAACCAAGAACTTAGGCCTACCAGAACTGATAAACGTATCGATACCTGAACTGAACCGAATGATTATCGTAACCAGAATAACCAGTGATAATCTTACAGAACTGAACTGAACTGAGAACTAAAAGGATTATCCAAACAGGAGCAACCCTCACAAAATACTTAACTGAGGTACTGAAGACGTCACCAAGGAGAAACCCGTCACGTCTCGCCGTACTAAGGACTGCACCTCGGGTCCAAGACAGGGCGACGGTCAAGGCAACGGACCACTGCAGCCGTCTGAACGGGAACCCTCGCGGAAGAGAACGTCGGGGCCACTTTTGCGATATGCCGGGATCGATGAAGTGGGGCGCCTCCCTCTGAAATCTTCACACGAAGCTCCTCGAACTCTTCAGGCTTTTGGACCGGTACCGAATGACGTCGCCCCACATTGGGCGCCAATTGGAGTTCTGGACTTTTTGGTTCCGTCCAGAGGTGTCAGGGAAAACACCCGAAGACCCCGGAGTTCAACCTGTCTCGGTGCACAAACAAACAGAAACACGGGCTTCTCGATGGTGGCGTCAAAGACCAAAGGTTTATTACTGCAGGGACACAGAAGTCACAGAAACTGCACACGGGCAGTGTCTAGGAGCCTGTTCAATTTGCACAAAGAGGGTTGTTCCTTATATACTAAATATTCTGCTCGGGGCAAATTCTTTACATGTTACCACAGTTCTAAACATTTGTGTCTTATACAATAAATATTTGGCGTTGCACAGGAATCGTCAACAGTATCTGATGTCAAAACATTACGAATGAGGGGTTCCCACTAGTCCATCATAATCCCATGTCAATTCTTCATTCAAGACCCGGACCGCCTCATCGTAAATTTCGTTACCTCCCCCTAATAAAGGCCCAGAAGGAAAGGAGCAGAGCCAGGTGTGGAAGATAGAAAGACAGGATAAGAGATGTTTGTGGGTCGTAAATGGGCACGGTTACCAGCTTCGGCCGCCTAATCATGATCAGGCCAACGAACACAAGAACCAGTATAGCAGGACTGGCCTCAGGCTGGGGAGGCAGTTCTTGCCGAGTCATGCTGCTACAGTGTTGCTGGCCTAAGGTGCACGTGTCACTAGCAAGGTGAGTCGCCGGTTAAAGCCTACGTGTCCTTAAATGAAAAGAGGTCATTGCGTGTCCATTGACTATGTGAGGGCAAGGAATACAAAATGGCTTCCGTGTTCTAAGATGGATGCCATGGGTAGAACAGAAATGTGTTTGTAACTGGAGTGCTCTTGCTCGTAGCATAGCGAAAACACCAGGATATACTAAATGGATCATTTGCGGTTCACTGATACCAAAATTATGTATTTACGACAATGTTACAAACATGAGTAAAATCGTCACGGAACCTCAGCGTACTGCTGGGATCGTTTCTTCCATCGTTGCTGGAGTCTTGTCTGCGATTTGGCTTGCCATATCGGAGCAGAAGAATCAAAAATAAAATTCCTGCTACGAGCCCCAAAAGTAGAGGGAGGCCACCAAAGACAGAATGGATAAAATTGGGGAAGATGCCCAGAACTGTTCCAAAGGGTGTTAACAGTCTTGGAAAAATTGTCTTAAATACATGTGTGATGCCACTGGTATCAGACATATTTAGGATTTGGCTCAGTATTTCTACGAAATGCACTGGGCAATTTGTTGATAAAAGAGTATGTATCTCTGCCGTTGTCCTTGCAACTTGCAGATCATAAGTTTCTCTGGACGAGGTCAAAGGCACAGTCGTCTGTAAAAGAATAGACTTCATTCTGCTTAAAGTATCAATTCGAATAGAAGAGATATTCAAACTAGGCCATATTGCCGCCTCCAAATCTGGATTGCTGTTTGGATACAATACTTGCATACAGCAAGTGACCATGGAACTAACGCATATGAGATAGACTTTCACTGGCACCATGCCACAACAGCTGTGGTCCACTTTTAGAACATAGCTCCTGTTAGAAAGCAAACAAAAGAATGGCTCTATCTGTGTTGCAGGTGTGCCTTGCTGGTGACATGAAAGGTTATTTGAAGACCCTTTGCATGCTCCATGCAGGTTAATACCTTGACAAAGAAGTGTACCGCCTAGTGATCTTTTACAATTTTTACCACTAAGAAATACCTCTTTTTTCTTTTCACAGTAACATGTGTGTGTAGAAGGTAATTTCCATGTTGACTTGATGTACCCTTTACCCAACCTTTCATACTGGCCCGCTGGTATATACTCTTGGCAGTATGTAAATTGGAAAGTTGTTATCGGAATTGTGATTATTCCGTGTATTATCTATTCAATGACAGGTCTTTCTGACATTGTCAATGGTAATCTCTCAAGTTTTTCAATGCTCAGATTCGTATAGTCTGCTCCTTTTTGTGCCAAACTGATTTGTTTATCAGTAAGGTTAAAGATAGAGAATAATGACGTTGTGTTGATTAAATGCCATGGTACGTAGCCTGAACGCAGATTTTGCAACGTCCAGCCAAGCTGTACAATAGAACGCAATTGGGACTGACCATGTTGTAAAATTAGTAAGTCCTGCTCTATTATATCAATAGCAGATGATACGATACTGTCCAGTGAATATATTCTGGAGGACAGAGTCATTAACCCATTGTCCACAACAGAAAGTGATTTTTCCAAATTAATACGATCAATTTCTCGTATTTTTTCTGCTGTTTCAATTTGCATTACTTTCCAAGCTTCGTTGTATGCAGCGTATATACCGGCCGCTATGAAACGTTTTTGACGCTGTTTGCGTGGTCCCAGAATGAAATCACGCAAGTCAGCACCGTCTTTAAGTAAAGTCAAGTGTTGCTTAATTTCTGCCAGTGTGGATTTTTGTAGCCATTCGAGGCATAGTTTCCCTACACTGTATATTGTAACTATCCCTGGATGTTGTCTCTGGGAGTATCTAGGGTCTGGCCTGGTCATTTTGAACCCCTGTGTTTTGTTCAGTAATCTATCTTGACAGTTATTTGTGTCTGTGGGCCAGATCAACCATTTCTTCCAATCAGGATGTGTTCTGTTTTGGTATAAAATATGGGATACGTCTATCTCCATATCAGTAGTGCTATTACTATCAGGTATATGCTTTGGAATAGACGGTTTAAGTCTTAAATTCTGGCTAGGCCAAGACATGTAGTCTGTTGAATGGTGTCATTCAAGAATATTAATTGTTCTGGGATCATGCAGGTTCTAAACAATGCTTCTAAACCTTGTACCTGCCATTCTTTTGTACCCCAGGTGGTTTTTGTTTCAATGTTGTTCTTCCAGAAATCAAAACCGAATGTAATAATTTTTTCATAAAATGTTTCAGAATAAATCAATTTAGTATTTGTAAACATTGTTTTCATTCCTGTCTTATTTAATATTTTAAAATAAAACGTTTCTGCATCACTCGGTTAAACCCTGAGAAGTCTGGGAAATTCTCATAAAATGTTTTCGAGCTGCTTTTTGGTGGAGTTGCACAATGTTCCTATTGATTATAACTAAATACATTTCTAGGTTGAGCCGATTTATGTAAATAGTGATGGCCAAAGTGGTTATAACAGCACATTTCTTCATAATTTGATGAACGCTGTAAGTAATCATGTTCTGTAAATTTTCCAGACATTACTAAATCTGACATCATATTATTTATATTTTCAAAGTCCAATCATCAGAGAAAGTACTTGGTGTTACAAAGTCACTTAATGAAACCTTGAACTGATGTGGATATTTCAAGAGCTCAATCAGGCCAAAAATGTCAAAGTCAGTTCTGTCCCATGCTACCCCACCGGGTATTGGATCGGCTGTGACGTTCACTGATGATAGTTCTCTTTTCTCGATGTGAGATGACTTGTGAGGCTTTAGGACCAAGTTGATGTTCTGACTTGCTGTGTCCATTGTACTGTATTTTCCTTCAATGAATTTTCCCAAACAAAGAACCATGATGAGCCAAAGCAGGAGGAAAAGTACACCTAACACAATCCAAAATTCAATCCATGGAGAAATCAGATAGGTTTCTTTGAGTTGATGAAAGAGTTCTGTTACTTTGTCTTTGAAAGTTTTTTCTGCTGGCGTTTCTTCATGTTCACTTGGATCATCAGAAAAGTCATCGAAATTGATGAAGTAGCAAGATGCAGTTCTGTCAATTGTAGGAATTGCTTCCGGATTTTCATTTGCTTTTGGATTTTTCTTTGTTTCATTAGCATAGTCTGAGGCTACATCGTTTTAGACTGGTGTTTCTTGACGAACTGTTGCAATTTGGGTTTCAAGAGGCACAAGTTCCATGGCATTGTTGCATAGTCCTTTTTTATTCATTGCAGCTTTATCGAATGTAATTAGTCTCTCAGTTTGAACCTCTTGTATTGTAGCAAATTTTGGTATTCTGCTATTTCTTGGGAGTCCACTGGGCCTACTACTTATTATTGGCCACATGATTGTGGTTTTACCAGGTCGATGGATACAACTCGGTTCTCCTTTTTACCAGCAAGGCGCGGTAGTACAACTGATCTTGTTCCGCTGACAGCTAAGACAGGTACTGTTTTTCTGTAAGAAGGCCCAAATTCCTTCTTTTACCGCGATCTTCTCTCTGACCAGATCCCCAATCTTTGGAATCCAGACAGGTCTTGGTCTTGGTTTTTCTTCAGTGGCTGTTGGCTGTTGCTTTAACTTTACGTTGTTCAGGTTTCGTCTTGTTTCATTTAAGTCCTGTAAAACAGCCAAACGGTCTTTGATATCAAAGCATTTTTCTTCTACCACTGAAGTCTGACTATCAAGGTCCTGAATGTGCATTCTAGTACCGAACAATAGTTCGTACGGACTGAGAGCTTTTAGAGAATTTCTTGGCAGATTATTAAGACTACGTTGGACACTTGTTAAATGTTGGACCCACCCATCACCAGAACCTAATACCCTCGCCGTTATAGATTGCTTTATGTCCCGTTTTTTTCTTTCCACTACCGCATTTCCCTCAGGATGGAATGGACAAGAGTACCGCAATGCAAAGCCCATGCTGGTCATGGCCTCCTTGTAAGCCCTAGAGCTAAAAGCAGGACCCTGGTCAGAATGTAGCATGCCAATAGCGTATGTGCCGATAAAGACTCACAAATCTTTTATAACAGTTCTGATGTCAGCCGAGCGCTGGTGTCTACATTTTAAGTGAATATAGTCTTGAATATAATGGGACGCATTTCTCCTGCTGGATTTTTGCGTATAGATAGCCTTATGCTTTCTAAAAGAAGGGTCCTGGCATTACTCCGGTCGGTTCACCACTGCGATCTCTGTTGCAGTTTGGACAACCCATTGCAAATTTGTAGTTTTGCAGGCTCATCCCCGGCCACCAGTATTCTGATTGTAATTCTTTCAGAGATTTCAAGATCTCTTGGTGCATTAGACCCTCTCCCATATGGGCTTCTTGAATCAAGAAGACTCTCCTGTTCGTGTTTGGAATTACTCTATCCCCCACTCCAGTGATTCGAGCAAAAGGAACGGAGTTTGCATCAATTATGTATGTATAAGTGAGTGGATAGTTCAGAGTTAATGCTGCACAGTCGCCTTGCAAAGAAGTTTCTACCGCCAGCATTGTTTCCCCTTCTATGTATTTTTCTGAACGCTTTTTTGTGGCTACGGAAGCCGGTTGAGCTGCTTCCGCTGTGGCTCTGTGAGCCAATGAATTCCCTGCAACGTGAACGCCATCACGTTGATGACTCAGTGTATGTATCACGTGAGTCTTTTGTAGTTCTTTCTGCAAAAGAACTACCTGTTCCCAAAGCTTTTTATGCTTTATTGTGGCACCTGTGTCATCTTTGTAATCGTTTTGAACCCAGATCTGCTAGTTATTGTTGTAAGATTTGACGCAGTAATGCGAATCGCACACTATTAGTGTGGGGAATTCCTGATCAGCATTTTCAAGCGCCATCTTTAAAGACCTTATTTCAGCTCGCTGAGCTGAACAGTTTCTCAGTGATTCAGTCTTGGTGACTATTGGTCTGAATTTACCAAAGCGCCAGCGACCTTTAACAATCGCGCACGCTGCGTTGTAGGATTTCTTCTCTACATCGTAGTGTTGTGCAAATCTGTCCATGTAGATTACACATGTGTACTGTTCGAGAGGCAGAATTTCGATTGGCAGAGGATATTCTTCTTCATATTCTAGATTTTCTAGTTTTTCAGTTTCGGGTCAAAATAGTATTTCACGTCTTCTGCAGCAAGAGAATTTTCCCATTGTATCCATTTTGGATCTAATGCCACGGTAGTCAAATTGCGTGGGCTTGTTAATGCATCAAGGGCAGATTCTGCTGTTAATACAGTTATTCTTCTGCCTTGGGTTTGGGCTCTTTCTTTTGCTACAGCAGTTTGAACCGCTATGAGAATTTTTTCAGTACGACTGAATTTCATTTCAGCTTGTGAGTACAAGTGTGATTTGTAAGCTACTGGTACCTTTTCTCTCTCATTAGAGGTCAGGTACGTGAATCCGCATCTTCCTGGGATGACTCGGATTACAAGGTTGCGTATGTTTTCGCGTGTTTGCAGTTTTTTTTTAGCTAACATGTCTGTTTGCAATGATCTTAAAATTTCTGTGTGTTTCTGAGTCCAATTGATTGGTTTGAAATCAGGTTTTATTAATTCATAGAGAGGTTTGACCTTCTCCGCATAGTTTAGAATGTATGTTCTTCCGAAATTCAGGAAACCTAGTATTGATTTAAGTTCTTCAGCGTTTTAGGTGCTTGGAGTACAGCGCCCTTCTCTAAGAAGTTGTCTGCTAGGCTTTTGCCTTCACTTGATAATTCATATCCTAAAAATAGGACAGTTAGATGGGCAATTCTTGACTTCTTAAAGTGGAATTTGTAACCCTCAGCTGCGAACCCAAGTATTATGGTGTTCACTCTTTTCAAGTGAGTATCCAGGTCATCATCTGTTAGATAGATGTCATCGACATACGATAATGCTTCATCATCATATATTTGTAGTAACTCTGTTACCCTTGCTGAGAATAATCCTGGGCTATTCTTGAATCCCTGTGGGAGTCGACATAAGTGTTTTTGCGACCCCGTTATTGAGAACGCAGTCAAATACCTGTTCTCGGGTGCAATGTTTTGACAAAAGAATCCATTAGAGACGTCTAATGTCGTTTTGTATTTTTTGCGCACAGTGTTATTCATTAGTGCTGCATTGTGTGAGTTTTGTACTGCAAATATTTTACAACATGAGTTAAGGTGTCTGTAGTCCAAAACTAGATGATATGAATCGTGTGGCTTGGAGACAGGAAACAAAGGATTGTTCATTTGTGAGGTGCATGTTTCAATCACCCCCTGGTATTCAAGTTTATCTAAGATCTCCCTGACTTGCTTTTTAGCTTCTTGTTTAATTGGGTACTGCCTTTGTGCAGTGGGTTTACATTTTAACTGGATTTTGTGAGGGGGAGAGTCCTCATCCCATCCTACATGATTTTTGTACAATGCAGGACCTTGAGCTACTGCCCATTTTCTTGCATATGTATATTTTTTATGAATTGAAATATGATTTGAGAAGGCAGGCATAATCATTTCTTCGCCATGAGGGCACTCCCTGACAAACTCTGGTGGCCAGTCTTTTTCAGCTAAAAGGATGTCACAGCCTTTCGAAAGGTTATCCCAAAAGAGACCCCTTACTTTCCTGGTCTTGTCTCCCTCTATACGCAATTTTATTTTGTATATTTTATGAGGTTTGCTGACCCTGGTGTCTGCAGTTTCCACCTGAATGTATTCATTCGTGTCCACTGTCTCCAGAAGATTCATCAAGATCTTGTGAGCTATGGTCACTTCTGCTGCGCTGTCTAGCATTGTCTGGGCCCACTCTCCGTTTTTCATTTGTGTCCTCAGTATCCTCGGAATGTTTAATTATTTTAATACTGGCTACCTTCTTTCTTGGAAATTGTAACATTTTACTTTGATGAGCAGGTTCCTTGTCTTTGGACTTGACGTGCTCTTCCTTGTGTTCTGACCGTCCTCTTCTTTCCGATTTCTGTGAGGAAGTCTGAAGTCTGTATCAATATCTTGATATCTATCAGGTTTTCTTAATTTATCCCTATCTCTAAGGTTGTATCTTTTCTCAGAGGGCTCCCTCTGGGGAGACTTGTCACCTCGGTCAGGAGATCTTTCTCTCCATTGAGGAGACCTTCCTCTGGACTGGAAACGTTTTTCTCTGGGAGTGGATTGTTTATTTCCATCCCAACTCTTTTTTGGAGTGTTTAGATTATTTTTAATAAATGTTTTTTCAAGATTTTCAGTTAGTTGGGGTTTTACTGGTTTCCCACCCAAACTATCTCTACCTAGTTCTTCATAGGATTTTTCTATGATTCTGGCAAGTTCAAAAGGTTGTTCTGCTATATCTGTTTCTTTCAATTTCTGGCGGATCGCCACAGATGCTGCTTCTCCTTTTATGTTGGCTAGTAATATAGCCGAGACCTGCTTGAAGTCTTTCAGTAATTTCATACCCAGAGTTAAAGCAGGTTCTGGACCATATTCATTTTGAATCTGTCTTAGCACATCTGGTATTACCGCCATAGACGGAACACCATGTGTTTTGGTGTAAATGGAAGCAAAGACTGTGCCCCAAGTGTCACAGTCCTCCACATGTGGTGTGATCCCCATTGGAAGACAGATAGTCAGAATTCTGTGTTTCTCAGTAGGTGTAGTATCAGGAAATACTGCCTCTATTTGAGTGATTTTTTTGTGCTAACCAGAATGGAATTTGTTCCCGTTTTGCGGGTGTTTTACCAAGACATGATTGTATGTTCTGTGGTGTGATTTTGTTTGTGTTCCCCTGATGAGCGGTCAGCTGTGGAATGTTAATTGCTGGTTGGACTGTTGAAGTCGGCATTACATATTGGACCAATTGTCTATGTATTTTAATTAGTTGTTTTAGCTGGGCTAAAAGTTCCTGGTTTGACATTTTATCAATGTCTGGGTGTGGTGTGTAGCTGGCTAGAACCTGCCTCGTTGCTCCTGGTCTACCTAGTGGACCGAGCCTGGTGATGTGATTTTTATGTTTTAGGGCGCCTTTAAACCAGAGCAGGTGCTCTTGGTAATTTAATGGGATTTCAACCTCCTCGAAAGGAGTGTATTCATCCGGAGGTTCCTCTATTTTATGATAGTGGAATTCGTGTGTTACAGCGTTTGCTGCTGGAAAGTTTATCCATGATTAGAATACCTCTGTCTGCCGATATTCATGGGCCTCTACCACGAATATGACTGTACCACCTCGTGATGTCAGTCCGTTTTCTATAAGTTTAATAGTTATAGTTTTCTTATGTTGACCGGAATGAATATAGCATTCGGGTCATTTTCTTGGAGACCTGTGTCTTCCGCTAGGAGTCGAGCTGCTATTGTAGCTGTCTCCCTTTCGTCTTCACTTTCCGTCATTTTTACTAACAAAAAGCTTTTTGTTGCAGATCAAGTTTCAAGGGAAACAAAGATTAGGTGCACAATATTTTGGAACTCTGTATCCTTCAACGTTGAATAAACCCAAAACTATACATAGGATTCTTATCCTTCTAAATTCCGGTGGATTTTAACCTTTTACCCACTCCAGACGTCTTTTGGAGTATTTACGGGAAAAAGGGTTCTGTGTGAAAAAGCACGACTGAGTTACTCTAGTGTCTTGCGTTAGATTATCGCCTTACCAAACGTTGGGTGCCATGTAGTGTAGTTCCTATATTCCCAATAGGCTCTGCGCATTGGAATAATATAAACAGTAGTGTAGACGTAGGACTGAGGTCGACTAGGTCTCTACTGACTATATTAGACTTAATTAGTTTTGCCAGCTAGCTCAGAGGTCACTAGAAACTTTCTCGAATAAACAAGGAGGAGTTTAACTTCCCTGGATAGACAAGAAGGGATTAGCTTCTGACATGACAACTTTGCTCCCTCAGAATAAGAGTGTATCTCTAGAGTCGTGTGAAAACAATAGACAACTATTTTACTCAGTCAATCGTGCATACTTAGTTTCACCAGAGTGCAGAGAATAGAGAGACGGGCATTTTCAATAAAAGGTGTTATTTATTGAGCAGTCTTCTTTCTCATGCAAGAGAAATGAATTGCCACAATTGCAATACTTAGTATAAAGTAAAGTGCGTACAGTAAAAGGAGTATTATAAAATAATACTGTAAAAGCATTGATATGATTTCTTAGCCATATGATACTTTAAAATAGATAAAATATATACATACAAATATACATTGACTAACGTACTCAACTGGTGCTTCTAAATACGCCTACCCCGGTGTACCTGACCTAAGCCTAATACATGGGAAGGAGTAAATAAGTAGCAGTTTAAGTTAAGTTGGTTTTGCCAAGAATCTGAATCAAAAATTCTCTTTAAGGGTTTTGTCAGCTCCGTACCTGGGTAATAGAAAGCAGGAGGTCTGGTATCTCTTTCTCAGGACTCGATATCCCAGCAACCCGCAAGGGCGGCTGAGAACACCGGAGCTGGATTTCTCGGCAGGAGAAAAGACAGCGTCTCTCTCAGTGCGTCAAAAGGGAGGGGCGGCGTCCGTGGGCTCTCCGCATCAGCTGGGCTCTCGGGCAAATAGATAGCCGCTCTGCTCCAAACCACCGTGTGTTTGCTTAAGGCAACGTTGGTATATTTATACCTGAAAGGTGCCGGCTTTGACGTAAGGTTGGACATGAGACGTCACCAAGAACTAACAGTTCTTTCTGACTCTAGGAGTTCCTGTGTAAATCAAAACAAGAGCAGGGGGATTTCCCGGGCTGCTGGAGGCTTGGTTTGTTTAAAGAACGCGTTGTACTTTCTAAGAGTCTAGAGGAGTAGCCATGCTGTATTTGGACCGCATGGGTTGTTACTAAATATGGATATGATTCTTATGCCTTCATGAGGATATTATTTATTATAACCACATAAGGGCATGAATCAGGAATATCGAATTAGGGTCCTAGATAGAATTACAACAAGGTTCACAGTGAATGGCACCCACAATTCACGAGAAGGCAGCCTCACCTCACCTGGCTACGGCTCAGGATATGAGGCCCTGCTCTGTCAGTTGGTACCTCTAGCCTTCCTTGAGCCGCAATTGTCATAGGATTTTTTTCATAAAATGATTGAAGCATAGATAATTTACTTTCTTTTTCCCCTGAAGTCATACCCCCAACAGGGCTCCTACGCTATGCCACCAGTAGCGGCCATGTTGGAAAACATGCGTTCTAGATTTTCGAAACGGGTCCTGACACGCTCATACCGCACAGGCATGATCCACGTCATAAAACAAGGACCAAGGCAGCAACACGCTAAGATGTGGTCCCCAGGATAGAGATTAGGCGTATTGCCTGAGGCGGTCTTGATGAAGTAAGTTACTAGAAAGCCTTTATGAGATATGTTTTCCTAAAAATGGCAGCTGCCTGGGTTTAGAAATACCCCGTTGTATGGCCGTCTGTGGTACAGTTCCTTGATTGAGATATTACTTTCTTTACCAACAGGTTGTGACTACAGACCCCTCGACCCTGGTATAGACCAAGACGCTATAGCATAGTGTATTTTAATTATGTGAAGGAGTATTTAACTTTATTTCCTTTATGTTTCAAGTATTGTCTTGTCTCATATTGTCTCACAAGTGTATTTTTTGCCACAATTTTGGAAGTACGGATGATGATGCCGGGAGTACTCGCCCAGGAAATTTTGTTTATTCTTCCTTGAAATTTCACCGGATACACGTACTATATAGAGATACAGAATTTATAAATGAGGGACGGTGACATGAACTTTTGAAGAAAACGATTATACCTAGTCTTGTATTGCCTTGGGTCACAAACAGGTCATACCTGGAATGTGGTGTATGATTTTGCAAGGAATCTTTATGCCCTGATGAAGTCATTGGGTGATTGTTTCCCGTGACGAAACACGTGTCGGCTCGGTTCTCTGGCTACAATTTGTATGACCCCAATGAACATTGTATGAAGACTGACTATATGATGGAAATTTCACCCTTGTGAAGAGAAAAATAAAATAAAATAAATGGAACTGACTAAATGAACTTTTGAATACAGAAAGAACTAACTTGATCTAGTTTTCTTTTCTCTCAGACTTATTACTTACTGTGCTGTGCTCGGGGACAATAATTTATTGTGCTTGTATTCTTTGTGTTCACATAAAGGATTATTGGGGACGTAAGTGGCCATTTTCCCTTTGTTCCATTAAGCAACTTACTATAGGACCTACTGTAAAGATTGGCTTTGCGCAAGGTTTAACGCAGCCATGCTCTCTTTTTCTACACGCTAAAGAGTGGTTACTTGTTAGACCTATTGCACACCCAATATTTGGGTGAAACACAAACCTGGTTCGAGATGGACTTTGTGACCTGCCAGCTATGCTGACAGGCATGTGTCCTTTTAATGCATTTTACTTTTTTTTTTAACAGATACAAGATGTTCTTCTGAGACAACCGTATGTGTATTAAGTGCATGTACAGTGGGTATGTATGTGAGTGTCTTTATTTAAGGATTCATTTGGAGTGGAAAAAACTGGACTAGTTCCTGTGTGGTCCTGAGGAAGAGCCAATAGGGGAACAGCTCGAAACATGTTGACTGCCTATTACTGTGACACCTATACTCATTGTAATCTCAGTTTTCAGTAATAGCCCCTGATTTTAACCTTACCAGCTTGGGGTAGGGGGAGGATAATAAAACAGTAGCCCACTAGTTAGGTATTTTTAACTTCTTTTTTTCCTACTCCCCCGATTTCAAGTAAATACCAGTAGGGCTTCTGAATAATAGTTTAGTCGCAGCACGCCTCAATCCATAGAGGATTGAGATGAACCCCGATGATGAAGCATGCCACCTAGGGGCAACCCTGGTGGGTAAGGGGTCTCCAGGAAAACAGTTTTATCCTGATAAGCGATCACAGTGGATTCTCAGTGTATCCTTTTCCCTTAGGGCAAGAGACCCCGTGGTGTCACTCCTGTCTCTCAGTAAAAACGCTTAGTCTCTTTCTTTGCAATCATATGCTCTTATTTGTTTTATGAAATTGCATTATTTGTCATGGTGCTTGCATTAGGTATGTCACAAGAGGGGGTAAAAAGGTACACATCCGAGATTATGTGAGCAGCCACCACACATACGCACAAGCACACACCCATTAGCAGGCCTCTTCACTTACATCCCCCTCCAGCACTGCCCACAAATTGCAAGGGTGGAAGGGTTGGCCTGCTTGGAAGCATCAGAAGCACCTGAAAAAGAAATGTGCCACAATCCCTGGAGGACTGACAAGCCTTAAGGCAGCCTCAGCATTTATCAAACAGTCTTCATACATCAAGCAATCTTCATGTATGTTCCAACAGGATTTCATCTTTATGATAAAATGACAGTGACCCTGATTTAGCTGATGTTTCCTCTTATTGTCTCTTTTTGACATATCAGTCCTATGTGCTTTAAGTTTTTTGATGTTTTCCAAGGGACCATTTGTTGCTTGCAGGCTGCTTCTGAGTGTTGTCAGTAAAGCCTAATTCCCAGCATCCTATTTTATGAAATATCTAAATATGGTAAAGGGGAGGTGTGAACACATGCGAGATGACACAGTTGGAGTACTTTTAGGAAAACCTCTCCTGTGGTAAATATGTGTTTCCCTCCCTTGAGGCCTACAAATCGACTTAAAGTATTCACAAGGTGCTATGCGTAAACCCACTGTTTGTGCTACACTGTGTATCTGGACATTCTGCTTGCGGGTGATAAAGTGATATGGGAAATCATCCCACTGCAGATGGAGAGAGACAATGAAGGGTATGAAGAGGCTAGTTAAGACCCCCCTGTCTCGATATTCTGGCACAGTGTATCCCATCCTTATTTCTGCTGTCTGGTCCATGACGAACCAGGAGATGGGTTTTCCTCCTGGGTCACGCATGCACAAGTTGGGAAGGTGCTGGATGCATTGGCGGACTATTTTAAGACTGTTCTGATTCCCCCCATTTATCCAGAAGGCATTCACCATCTCAGCTTCAGCAGCACTGATCGCAGAATATTGAAATGTTGGCTGATCATCCCTGCAGAAACAAGACAAAGTAATATATACGAAGAATTCAACATGCATTGCTGTCAATCACAAATCAATATTCTTCCTTGTTACGTAAAAATAATTATTTAATTAGAGACTTAATTAGAGCAAGAATAGTACCACAACCAAGTTGATATGTATTACAAGTCCCAGTCAATTGAATCAACATGACCACATACGTTATGTGCAATTAAAGCCATCCTAGGGTAGACAACTCTAGTGAAGTTGATGGAGATACTACTGCATACCTTTTTACCTCCTTCACATGCTCTAGGCGAGATACCTGCCCTTTCCTTTGTGACCCCCTACACTCATTCTTCTAATCCGCATGTGGGTGTTAAAAAACAGAAACACCCTCCTTCCCCACACACTCACATTTCCTCTGCATCCCCTTCCGCATATCACAGGCGTTCTTCAGCATAGTGGGATGAATACATTTCATTTACAGTCATTCATAATTCAAACTCTCATATACTTTTCCTCTCAGCAACATGAAAGGGGTGACTCCCCATACTGACCTCAGGAGGGTTCACATTATCAACTGGATCACTCCAAATGCTATCCCCCACTCCAAATCATTCACTAATGCTAACTGTAAATGGTCCTTTCACCAACCTGTAAAAGTACTCCACCAGACCATTACTACTGGGGTGGCAAATCAATGTTCTTGAATGTTTTACACCAAATTGTAAAAGATAATTGTCCATCTCTTTAGGTACCAGCTGAGTTCATTGCTGGTGACTAATTACTCAGCATTTAATTATCAACTTAAGATGTGTTTCAAGAATTCAAGCACTTTCTTGGACTAATAATCCAACTACAAAATGAAACTCTTTGGTATTCTCCATCTCGCTCCAAACAAACCAGAAGTGTCCAAAGCTAAATTACTCACACACTGTTCTGGCAACTTTGCAGGTTTCTGAGGCCCTCATTACAATGTCGGTCATAAAGATCGTTCGACCGACTCGTCCTCGGAAACATTACAACCAACTCAACTGTGACCTCTCCAACTGCCGTTTTATGATCCACAGCAGGTAAAAATTCAACCTCGTCAGTCAGAAACCATTCTGCCCAACCGCGTCGGGTGGAAACCAGGCTGATCGGACTGAGTAGGTCGGAAAGGTTGTCACATAGGCATTTCGGTTATCCTGCCGAACAGATTAGGATGCATCTGATGCAGTTGCAGAACCGTGTCGGTTTCTGTTTTACATGGCAAGTGTAAAATACGAAAATCAGTAACAACAATAAGCATTGACAGTGCCCAAAAAAACCTTTGAATAGTAGGCACGCCCACCAATCCACCCATATAAAGACCCAAAAAATTAGCATGATCCTTTACTTCCACAATACTGCTGGAAGCCCAAGAGATGAGACCTCGTTCATTCCCTGCTCTCAACCTTGCACACACTCACACAGTGGATTACCACCACTTTACCCATATCACTTTTTTAAATTCATTTTCTTAAGCACACCCTCTATTTCACATTCACTCTCACCCTCACAATCACCCTCACACCCACCCTCACACATATCCCTCACCATGCCCAAGAAGAAGCTCACACGTTTTTAAGATAAGGAGTTGATAGTGCTTGTAGATGAAATCATCAAAGTTGAGCCACATGTATTCCGGACCCTAGTCCAACAGACCCCCTCAGCCAGAAAAATAAGATGTGGAACAGGATAGTCAACAAGGTGAAGGCTGAAGCACTTGTCCTGTGCTCACTGGATGATATGAAGAGAAGGTGGTATGATGTGAGAAGGAGGGTAAAAAACTGTTTGCAGAAGCACATGAAAACGTGACTGGTGGTGGCCCTCCTGAACTACCTGTGCACTTTACTTCCTGGGATGAGTAGGAATGTGCCAACCTTCTTCCGGAGAGCATGTATGAATTACCAGAAGGAATATATTCTGGCAAGTAGGTACTCCACATTCCACTCAAGTTAGCAACTGCGCTTCTGCAGACATCTCCGCAATGGTCACAGTAATATAAATGTTAGATTTTTTATTCAAACAAACTATTAGTTAAAACACATGTGATGTGTATGTAATACAGATAAACCACATGTCTGCAATGAAAATGAAAAGATTAAAATCATTGCCATGTACACACTTTCTTCCAAACTCACATCAAGGCTTTGTGCTCCAAACACCAGTCCCCAGTGTTAGCCATCTTGCCAGTACATTTCCACTCACTGTCAGGAAAGCAGAGTCCAAGGTAGGCTGGTTGGGATGGATGGGAAGGTGTGTGGAGGATGGGGCCTGATGGGATATGTAGTCATTGCAAACACTCCTCCTACCACCCAGCCCAGGAAGCCCACCAGGAACAATGCATTCCTGGCAGTGAGTGGAAATATACTGGCAAGACATCTGACACTGGGGACTGGTGTTTGGAGCACAAGGCCTTGATGGGTGTTAGCTTCAAGTGAGACATCAGTCCTCAGTGTCAGCCATCTTGCCAGGACATTTCCACTCACTGTCAGGAAAGAAGAGTTCCAGGTGCGCTTTTGGGCTGGATTGAAAGAGTGTGTGTATGGCAGAGCCTGATGAAAGTTGGAGTAATGACAAACACTCCTCCTCCCCACATAGCACAACCACTTATTATGGGCCTATTGCAACCTGACAGTTAGTGGAAATGGGGCAAACACAAGGAGATGATGGACGGAGAGATGAAAATCTTCAGACACTGACCCCCAGTCATGGATCTGCATTGAATCCATCATCGTTCTTTAGCTCACTTCGCCGCCCCAATTCAGACACAGCTATATGCAAATCAGTCTGGACCCTGTGCCTCATGGGAACAGCCCAGCCCGAAATGCTAAGCCATGTCTTCCCTGGACCTGAAACAAGAATCCAGGAACCAGTTTCGAGCTAACAGCCCTCTTCAGCCACGCTAGCTTGAATCCAGTGCGAAAGTGACAAGGGACCCACCTCTGGGCATACCCTGCCAACTTAGGGTGAAAAAAGCAAACACAAAGAGATGATCGACGGAGCACTGAAACTTTTCAGACACTCACCCCCAGTCATGGATCTGGTTGAATACATCATCGTTCTTTAGCTCACATCACTACCCAAATTCAGACACAGCTATATGCAAATCAGTCTTCACCCTGTGCCTCATGGGAACGGTTCAGCCTGAACTGCCAAGCCATGTCTTCCCTGGACCGGAAACAAGCCTCCTGGGACGGATTTTAGGCTATCAGCCCTCATCAGCCTGACTCCAGTGGCAAAGTGAGCAAGGGACTTAAGTGTGGGCAGACCCCGCCAACTAAGGGCCAACAAAGCAAACAAAAGGAGATGGTGGAAGGAGCGCTGAAACTTTTCAGACACTCACCCCCAGACACGGATCTGGGTTAAATCCATTATCATTCTCTAGCTCACTTCAACACCCCTGTTGAGACACAGATATATGCAAATCAGTCTTGACCCTGTGCCTCATGGGAACAGTCAAGTCAGAACTGCCAAACTATGTCTACCTTGGACTATAAACAAGCATCCTGGGACTGGTTTTGGTCGAACAGCCCTCATCAGCCAGGCTAGCTTAATCCAGTGGCAAAGCATCCAACTCACTAAAAAGGCCATCTACTTGACCCGCTCTTCTCCAACAGTCGGAACTGGTCTAGACTGTCTATTGAGTCCTGGAAATTTACTCTTGAGAACACCAGTCCTGTCTTAGATACCGACCTTGAAATTGCTAACAACAAAGTTAATCAATTGCTGGAATCATCGTTAGACACGCTAATCCCCAAAAAATGGATGACCAGTAAAAAAGATAGGCATTGTTCAACCTGTCTACTCACCCAAACTTAGAGAACTGAAACAATTATGTAAATGCTTGGAGAGAAGTTGAAGAAAGAACTTCTCCATTATTGAAAAATCTAAGTATTGAGAAGCTTTTAAAGCCTACAAGGCATAAATTAGATTGGCCCAATCCGGTTACTATGAAAAGAAGATTATTTCAGCCTCCAAGTCCCCCGTGAAATGTTGAAAATTGCGAAATCCCTCCTTAAGCCCTCTGAGTCCCCCTTGCTTCCAGGGGACACCTTAGGACGTTGTAATAAGTTGGCACACTTCTTCTACAAGAAAATTGAAGATATTTACCCCACCTTTCCCCCCCCCATCAGTCTCTGCAAATATCTCCCCTGCAGATGGTCAATCCCAACTGCTAAACCCTATCATGCAAGCGCCGGGACGCCTCTCCGCTGAGGCAGCTGTGCGCTATACAAAATTACCTAATATAACATAGCATAACATCTTTCAGGAAATCCCCATTAATGGATTAAAACTACAAAACTGGATCAATTTATGGAATCTTTTGTGCGACAAAGCCTTTCAGCAGTGCTTCCGGTAAGGGAGTGAGATTACGTTCCCTAATCCATTGTCATTTACTTTTTCAGGCGGTTGGAGGGCAGACCGCGTTTCTGGGAATGCACGCATTCTATTGCTAATACTGATGACATTGAATATATGGATGAAATTGAGTGCACTCCACTCTATAATTGTGATATTTTCAAAGATGTTCATATAAGGTGTAGTTTATTAGTCATCCTTTTTTATTCTTTCTACAAAGGTGTAGTTTAATGATACTGCATAATTATAGTTAGTTTGGTAAAATGTAGCACATCTGTGCTGTTTGAAAGATGATCATATAAGGTGTTATTAATTACATTTCTGTTATTAGTTTGTACAGAAGGTAAAGTTAAATGTTGCCATATGTTTTAAGATAGAATGGTGAAATAAGGTGTTGTTAATTATGTGTTCTTTATAGTAGTTTGAGCTAAGGTATAGTTGAATTGATAGAGCAAGATTTCGCATCGCGACTTGCTCGATTCAAGAACCTCGAAAATCTATTATAATCTCGTAACTTAAATTGTTCGTTTTACTAATTTTATGAATTTTGAATGTGCGTGGGTATCATAGAGATGCTTGCCTATGTGTTTTACTAATGCGATTAATCCTTGTTCCTAAAATGGCCGCTGCTTGACTTTCCTCTTCTGCGCATGTGTCAGTCACACTCACGTGACTTCGTGTAGAGATAGTTTTGGAGGGAAAGGGTGCGCATGCGTAATAAGCAATAAGATGGCTGTGCCTTGATAACGTGGTGAAGCTTTGTGCTGCTGCTCTTGTGAAATTGTTCGTTGCACTTATCATTAATGCATAGTATATTTTTATAATGATGAACCTAAAATGTGAAATCATGACATGTAATACATTCATTTATTTTTATGTACTAATTTGTTTTCGCTTACTTTTCATGTATCACGGGAAATGGGGGTCCGAATGGGTCGTGAGCCATTTTGAAGGTCCTTTCTGCGCATGCTCAAAATGCGAGGCCAAAGACAACCTTGGACCGTGGAACTCAGCCAGCTGGCAGCCACAGTCAAGATGCTCCTGAGAGAATTACCTCTGACCCAGGAGGATGGAGCCAATGTTCCTATGTTGTTACAAATGTATAATTTTTCATTGTATTCAGTGCGACTTCTCGTGGGAACCCAAATCTTGCTAGGCGGCACCTTAGGATGCAAAATAGGCCTTAGAATAGTCTGTTCTGATTGGTGTGTTAACCAAATCCTACCTTAGGACCAATCCAAATTGGGGATTCTGACACTTTGCAACATTTGGGGGGTGGTACCCTGTCCCAAAACAGTATAACTAGCCTAGGTTTAGCTAGAGAAATTGTCCGACTTGTCTGAATAGCTGACCTGTCACTGACCCAACGCACTCAATAGGTGACTCGATACAGAGGTGCTGCGGAGCTCTCTGTCTGAAATCTGACCATAGACTCTGAAGGTTTTACTGAACCTTAAGTGCTGGCGGAGCACTTTTTCTGGAAATTCGCTGACCCAATCGGGGTCCTGATCGATAGCTGCAGAGAGGGTGGAGCGCAGGTGTTGCTTCCGAACTGCGGGTGCTGGTCGTATCCTGGTGGTCCTGTCCTGATCCGAATCTGGGTTTCCTGTCCTGTCCTGCGGTGTCCATTCTGCACCTGCTGTCCTACTGAGGGTTATCCTTCCTTGAGGGTTTTCCTGTCCTTAACTGACCCGTGGCCAGGGTTGGTTTTCACACCAGTCTAGGTAAATATTGCTCTGAAATTCTTAAACTGCACCTTTCTATTTTTCTGTCTTTGCTTTAATAAAGACATACCTTTGCACGTGAATAATTTTCCATGCTTTTTCCTGCAACCATTGCATTTCATAAAGTCATTTGCATTTGATTTCATAGCGTGTTCCTATGTTACCCTACCTTTTAGAAATCATTTTCTGTATTGCAGTTTGTAACTTCCTGATATGGTCTTGGTTTTTCTCTCATAAAACTGACTAAGTAACTCAGATTTATAGCGTGTTCACTTTGCCCTTATCTTAGTTTTCCTCTCACTTAGCGGGTTCCCTGTCGCACTAGCATTCTTTTGATAAACTGTATGACTGCCCTTTATTTGAATTTAAGATAAAACTTTCAAAACTTCCAGTTGTCCGTGGTCATTTCATAAAGTGAAGGTTTTAGTGTTGGGTTTTGTACTTTGCTGTCTTTCCTTTTACAGCTAGCTCCCTGACCCATCGTGGTCATAGGTACCCATAACAGTGGATGGTAGGTTGGGTACACTGGAAATATCGAAAAGGAACTCACAATTATTGGTAGTAGATTGTGTGGTCACCAGATCAATGTATATGTAGTCTGTCCGGAATTCGGTTTAAACTGACTCTAAACGACAGTACACTACCGGATGAAAATTAGCTGACCTGGTTTAAACCGAGTGTCACTGATTTTCATCATTGTTGCAGGTTTTGGCCACTTGGGGGAGCCAACGCATAATAAATTGTGGTGCCTGACGCGGAGGTGTCAGGCGCAAACACTGCTTCTGGGCCGGTACACACACGTGGGGAACCCTGCTGTGAATGCCCCCAGGGCAGAGCAACACCAGGCCCTCTCCCCTGTCTGGCTCACTTGGGGGGAGAGGAGCTGTTGTGCTCTGCTGTCTTACTGGGGCCAGCCGCACCCGACTATTTCACAGGTCTTTAAAAAGACCGTTTACTTAACAGGGCTTTGATGTTGCTAACAAAGGAGTGGGCAAGAGGGATGGGCACCGGGGAAAGAGGCGGCACGCTTGTCATATCTGGTCTCTCACTCGTCTCCTCTGGCCCAGCTTTTTCTTCACCTGCAGCTTTATAACCTCTCTCTCCTGACACACGTTCTCTCCCTCTCGCGCTTTGCTATCCAGTCTCTCTCCGCTTACATGCACACCAGACACTTTTACCTCTCTCCCTTTCTGTGCTCTGTTGGTGTTATCGAATAAACATTTGCAAGCCAAAAGAAATGCAAGCGCTTCCCCTTTAGCTCGGAGGCCTTGCATCAGTCATCGCCCTGCCTGCATTTCGCGGGTGAGCTAGCCTGTAATTGTCTCATTTGGCAGGTTTTAACACTTCCTGGCAGGGGGGCTATTAAGGCGAAGTATTTGCGCATACCTATCAGAGGCAGGAATAAAAGCGCGCCCATTTCGATGTGTGGCTCTGCTATCCAACCCGACCTTCACTCCCTTTCACGCACTCCCACCCCTTTAGGCTAAACTGCAGCTGTGTTGGGGGTCACGGAGAGCACCGAGGTGTCTTAAAGCAGACCCAGAATACCTTTTTGTGAAGGCAAATTTGTGTCCGACCTGAAAACCATTGTGATTCCGAAGGAAAATGCTTATTAAGAGATGTGGCCGCTTTGAGGAGACTTGAGGCTGTTGTCACATCGAGGGCTGCTTTGAACTTAACAAGCACTGAGCATCGTTGTTTGCTGGTAATTTATGTCACCTTTTCCTAGTCTGTGTAAGCTCTTTCTTTTATTGCGTTTCATTTCTGTTTTACTTCTTGAACATTTTCCACTCCAGCAACTACTGTTGAAGCTATCACATTGCTATAATATCTTTCTTGTCCATGGTTGCTGTGATTTTTCTGCCGCCCAATGATACACCAGAACATTTCTATTGCATTATTGACCTTTATCAAAGCAGCTTCCTACATAGAAAAAACTTTTTATTGTTGTGCCTTTTTTATTTGTTACCATAGTGTAGCACATTTCAACACATCATTGCCTTTTTGGGGGGATGAAGGGGTAGTGGCAGCGTTTACGTGTATTCAGAGAACAATGCATTGTCAGAAAAGATGTGTGTTCAGTACGTGTTCCTTTTCCATGCTTCAGTTCCAGAAGTACCTCCGAGCTCTGTGTCAGCTAGAATTTCACTTCTGTGAATATGTACTTAGTCAAGGCTGCTTATCTCCCCTTTTGGCCCAAACCTCCAGACATGGCCTTTTTCTTTGTCATTTTCTTGATATGGAAAAGCCAAACAGTTGATTATTGTTAATCTAATTTCATAGTTTCAGCCAATCCCTGCCTGCATTTTCTTGTCCCTAGGGGTTGAAGTGGTTTTAAGTCCATGCCTGGTTTGTGTGAAATCAAGATACTCTCTGCTCCAATGTTGAGAATTCCGTTTTCATAGAGAGGAGCATTGGATACTAGATTTCTGGAGTGCAATGGTCAGTCTGCCTCCAAAACAACTACACAGCACAACCAGAGCAAAAAGAAGTTAACAACTGCAATATCTATAGGTTTCAGTAAAATTCCCAATTTCTGCAGCTAATGTGTTGGCAGTGAGAACATTTGAGCATCTGTGATAGCGAGCCGGTAGTAGCGTACTAGAGCAGGGTCATGGCAGAAGCCTTGACCATACTTTGTGGTTTCCACATTTTGCTCTACACTGAAAATCCTGTGAGTCTGTGCAAATCACTTAATCTCCCCGTGCCTAACAAAATGATGAATATGTCCTCATGTAACGCAACTGGTGCTATGTTAGGCGCTCTGATAACCGATACCGGGTTCAAGTTCGCGCTGTATAAAACTCTGGAAAAAAAGCACCGATCAACTTCCCTTCCTCCTTCCCGTCTTGGGACCGTGAGCAGAGGACTTAAAAATAAAGAGGGTTTGCTTTATGATTGAACAGAAATGGTCACATTTGGAATCAAATGAACAGTGCTCCTGCAACTCTAAGTGTGAGTGTTTAAATGTAAATAACATTTTAAGGGATTGTAATTGTTACTGATAGGAATGCAAACTGCCAAACAGGCAAGAAAGAAAGCTCAGTTAAACGCTCCCACGCGGGTTCCTGAGTTAGCCTGCAGGCCACAGCAGCAACCACCAAAAGGCAGATTACATCCTTCATCCTTATAAAGTCGATAAAATGAGCATTGTTGAGTTGGGCCGATGTGATTACATTGGCTACTTTCCACTTTAAAAAAATGGCTAATTTCACAAATAGGTACAAAAGGGGGTGGTGATGGACGGAGCATCTGAACCAATCAAACACACCGAGTCAAAAGATCTGGGTTTAATCCATCACCGTTCTTTAGCCCACTCTGCCACCCCAGTTCAGACATGGCCATATGCAAATCAGTCTGACCCTGTGCCTCATGGGAACAGTCCAGCCTGAACTGCCAAGCCATGCCTTCCCTGGACCGGAAACAAGCATCCTAGGACCAGTTTCTGGCATTTCAGCCGTTAATTACACAAACAAGCACCACGTAGATTGCAATGTGTTGTTGTTTATTTTAACATTCAAGTAGTTTTATTTGTGTACAATTATACATTATTTTGTTTTTTTCTTTCTGAGATTCACAAACGA
Organism: Lissotriton helveticus; assembly: GCF_964261635.1. Classification (NCBI taxonomy): domain Eukaryota; kingdom Metazoa; phylum Chordata; class Amphibia; order Caudata; family Salamandridae; genus Lissotriton; species Lissotriton helveticus. The sequence continues at coordinate 253,128,330 of NC_136057.1, read as the reverse complement.
ATGTGCTATTGATAGATTAGTGTTGGGAGCAAATGAGGTAGGCAGCGGGATTTTATACGTATGTTGTGTTACATCAGATTTGACTTTGGCTCAAAAGTAACATCTCCATGTATAACACTCAGCGTATATAGGCAGCCAGAAAACGACTCGGCAAGCAACAGTTAATGTTGTTGACCAAAGATATTGTGCTGCAAAACTAAATACTAACAAGGTCCCAAAGGCGAGACCTATTGTCATGGTGCACCTAACAGTACCTTATTGCATTTCAGCACTTGCCACACAATCCTGTTGGAGAGCAGTCAAAAAAGCAATTGCTACTATCACTGTCGGACAAAAAAAATCAAGTGCAAAAAACAAAGCCCCAAATACTTATTATTTTTTTTGCTACAGGAAGTGTTTTTCTTAACCCCATTTTTTGACTTGCATATGCCTCTTCGGCCACACTGCAATTTCATTATAGCATTAAAAAAAATTCTCTACGTATATTTATTGACAAACTCTGAGTCACCAATTCAAGCTTACATTTAAAACAAGTATTTGCAATGCAATAGGTCTCGCATTTACGCAAGTTTGAGCTGTTGACATTGCAAATAACAATGCGTTTTATTTTTGTTTTTGTTTTTAAAACATAAATAAAAAGCTTTGTCATTTACAATGCCAATAGCTTAAACTCGCATAAGTGCGAGACCTATTGCATTGCAAATGATTGTTAAATCTGAGCTGCAGAATCAAAGGACAATGTAAAGTATTTCATGACTGTATTAACTTCTGAAATATAGAGCATGATACCATTTCCGAAGAAAACGGAAAAAGCAATAATAAAAGCAAAGCGTTCCACAAACACCGGTAAAACACTGTTTCAGTTGATTTTTTTGGCGCGAAAATGAGTAACCACTGAAAAGCACTGTTTTTTTAAGGTATGGAAATCACTGGAAAACACTGAGAAAACACCACCAGAATTTACCAAAAATAGAAACTGAAAACAGGAAAGCCTATGTATATGATAAAGTAAAGTATATGGGCCCGAAGCCAGAAGTGGCGAAATTATTGGTCGGGTGACCCGCGATCTCTAGCAGAATGATGCCACATAATTTTAGATATAATGCTAAAGATGTATAATAAAAGTGTGGTTTTAGAAATTCTCATAAAAGGTGTTGTTTATTAGTTTTGTTCCTTAAGTCTGTTGAGAGGTATTGTATATGTTGTAGTTATCTACTTAACTAGATAGTATGTAATGACTCATTTATGTGTTGAAATGGTATTTATATAGTTGTATGTATATTTAGTGAATTACTGAGAGGTTCTTGATTGATGATTACAGGAGTGCAAAAGTAGTGAATATGTGATTTTATAAGTACAAGAGAAATGATTTACTGATTCTATATTGTGCAATCACCCAGTTAGTATGCAAGCACTACCCATGCATTCATGCAAAGGCTCATGCTCTATCCATTTAGTCCCCTTACCACCTATACAGTACTGATGCAGTCCTCCAATTACTCAGGTAGTACCAATGAAGTGCAGAAATCACACTGTCACTCTTTTTGCACTCCTCAAATCATCCAGCCAGTACCATGTCCTTATCTAATCACTGCATCAAAACCCAAGCACTTATAAATTCACCATGCTGTCAACTATCCATGTACTTGTATAATGACTGAGGCATTAAGACATGCAGTGCTAAAATGAAATGTGCTCTATTCATGCAGTCCCCTATCCACCTACACCGTACTGATTCACTTCTTTAGTTAACCAGGTAGTAGCCACGAAGTCCAGGAAACACACTGTCACTCTCTGTGTACTCCGCCAGTCATCCTGCCAGTACCATGTCCTTATCTAATCACTGAGCCAAAATCCAAGCACTTATAACTTCACCATGCTGTGAACTATCCATGTACTTGAATAATGACTGATGCATTAACACATGCAGTGCTACAATGAAATGTGCACTATCCATGCAGTCCCCTAACCACCTACACAGTACTGATTCACTTCTCCAATTACCCAGGTAGTACCCATGAAGTCCAGGAATCACATTGATACTCTCTGTGCACTCCTCCAATCATCTATGCAGTGCCATGTTTATCTAATCTCTGTGACAAAAGCAAAGCACCTATAAATTCACCATGCTGTCAACTTGCAGAACTCTATGTATCCACTCACTATCTATGTACTTGTATAATGACTGAGGCATTAAGACATGCAGTGCTACAATGAAATGTGCACGTTCCATGCAGTCCCCTAAACACCTACACAGTACTGATTCACTCCTCCAATTACCCAGGTAGTAACCCTGAAGTCCAGGAATCACACTGTCATTCTCTGTGCACTACTCCAATCATCCAGCCAGTACCATGTCCTTATCTAATCACTGCGTCAAAACCCAAGCACTTAGAAATTCACCATGCTGTCAACTATCCATGTACTTGTATAATGACTGAGGCATTAAGACATGCAGTGCTACAATGAAATGTGCACTATCCATGCAGGCCCCTAAACACCTACACAGTACTGATTCACTCTTTCGATTATCCAGGTAGTAACCATGAAGTCTAGCAATCACACTATCACTCTCCTTCCACTCCTCCAATTATCCAGCCAGTACCTTGTCCTTACATAATCAATCACCCCACACCACCCACAGACACAGCCACTGAGGCACCCATACAGATACTCAGACAACCAAACATTAACTAATATAGATCCTCATTCTGCTACTCACCAACCCTTGCAACCCCTTACATACCAACTAAAAAATCACATGTGCACTATACTTGCAATCCTATAACCACCTACACATTGCTCATTCACACCTCTATTGTCCCAGGTACTATCTATGCAGTCCAGCAATCACACTGTCACTCCCTGTCCTCTCCTCCAGTTTCCTAGCCAGTATCATCTACTTATCCAATCACTCCACCAATACCCAAGCACTTACACATTCAACATACACTCTCCTTGCTGTTCTGTAATCATCCAGTCACTACCCATGTTCTTATGCAATGACCCAGACACTAACACATGCAGTGCTACAATCACATGTGGACTATACATGCAATCCTCTAACCACCTACACGCTGTTCATTCACACCTCTATATTCCCAGGTACTATCTATGCAGTCCAGCAATCACACTGTTACTCCCCGTCTCTCCTATAGTCTCCCAGCCAGTATCATATACTAATCCAAACACTCCACCAATACCCAAGCACTTACAAATTCACCATATACTCTCATTGTAGTATTGTAATCACCCAGTCAATACCCATGTACTCATGCAATGTCCCAGATACTAACAAATGCTGTGCTATTTTCACATGCGCACTATGCATGCAGTCCGTTACCAGCCAACACACTGCTCATTCATACCTTCATTTTCCCAGGTACTACCCATGCAATCCAGCAATCAGACTATCACTCCCCCTGCACTCCTCCAGTCACCCAGGCAGTAACATATACTAATCCAATCACTCCGCCAATACCCAAGCACTTACAAATTGAACATACAGTCTCCTTGCAGTACTGTAATCATCCAGTCACTACCCATGTTCTCATGCAATGACCCATGCTGTGCTACACTCACATGTGCACTATCCATGCAGTTGTCTAACCACCTACACGCTGCTCATTCACACGTTCATTTTCACAGGTACTACCCATGCAGTCCAGCAATCACACTGTCACTCCCCGTGCAGTTGTCCAGTCACCCAGGCAGTAACATATACTAATCCAGTCACATGTGCACTATCCATGCAGTCCGTTAACACCCAACACGCTGCTCATTCACACCTTCATTTTCACAGGTACTACTCATGCAGTCCAGCAATCACACTGCCACACCCGTGTACCATATACTAATCCAATAACTCCATCACAACCCAAGCACTTATAAATTCACCATACACTCTCCTTACAGTACTGTAATCATCAAATTAAATAGGCACTACTCATACAGTCATACAATCATCCATGCACTACCCATGCACTGTTTGAATCAATCAACATCTACAGATATACTCATGCAATCAACCACATATTAGCACACACATTTATTTCTCTTTATTTAACCAGATAAGGTAGTTCTGAAAAAAACTTTTTTTTTCTTTTTTTTTGTTAGGTTTTATACTTTTTTGTGTTTTTAAACAATTTTGAATGTTTTTGGGTGTTTTCTTTAAAAACAGGAAAAACAAAAGAAGTAAGTTTCAACTTTGCAATTAACCAGTCATTGCAACCATAATTTTTTTTTAACAATGCTGGTATCTTGCCGCAGAAACCACAGCATCTATGGATTGCTACTCGCAGCAAACAAGAGTGTTGCACTTGATGCCAACTTGTTTTAGATTTCCAAATTCAGGATGATAATCCGGGCCTCGAGATGAGGAGCTTGAGACTCCAGATGTGCTTGGACCAGCTCCCTGGTCACGTGCTGCCTTTGTTCTTGCGCACGTCTCAGTTGTTCCCGTGCAAATGGACGAGGGTGAATGGTCTGCTGGATGTTCCACAGGAGTATTTCTTTTCTCTCCCCCTCAACAGTACTCTTGATCATAGAATGCAAGTGACCTTTCTTGAATTCACTTTCTTTTTTCCAGGTGGAATTGTGAAGAATTTCCAGACAATGCTTTCCTTTTTTTTTCTTAATGGAATGTCCTCTTCCTCTTCTTCCAAAGGAAAATCCACCACAAGAGTAGAAGGAGCCATATCAGAAGAAAAAGGAAAACACCAAAGAAATCTACAAACTTTTAAAGTCACATGGGAGTCGTGCACCCAGCACGTACCCGACGCGACTTGGTGAATGTATATTTAACAGTGATATAATCTTATTGCAATTAGAAATATATCATTTTCATAATTAGTGTACATAATTTCTTGGTCTAATATACATACTTAACTAGTATACATATAGTTTTCAACATAAAAATGTTTCCGTGGGACCACACCCATTCATTACGTTACGCAGGGCGGGGAACCACGCTCCGTCGCATACCAAACGCACACATGATGCGATCCCATACGTATATGATGTTACGAGGGGGCCAGGCACTGCACACCCATCGCTAACCAAATGCGCATCCTTCACGACTTTGGCAATATGGCGGCTTGAATCTGCACACCCACCGAGATAGGTACACAATGGGTGCGCGACTCCACTTTTTCTCCCCCAAAAATATTAATATGAAAGAAAAAAAAATGATATAATGTTAATTACAAAAGAAATAACAAAAACTATTTTTAGGATACTAAACTTACAACATTTCTAAAAAAAAAAGAAAATTACTGAAAAAAACATTGGTTTAATGAAATTATAGTTAGAAATTAGCATTTAAAAAACCTTTGAAATTCACAGAAAAAAACATAGGTTTCAGGGACGTTATAGTTAGAAATTAGCATTTAAAAAACCTTTGAAATTCACTGACAGAAACATAGGATTCAGGCACGTTATAGTCAGAAATTAGCATTTAAAAAAACTTAGAAATTCACTGAAAAAAACCATAGGTTTCAGGGTGGTTATAGTTAGTTGGACATTTCACTCACAGACAATCATAGAAATTCAGCCGTTATAGTTAGTTGAGTTAACTATAACTCAGACCCCCACAATGCACTGCTGATGACATCACATATTATATCATTCATGACATGTTCAGTGACATCACTGATGACATCTCAAATTACATCACTGAGGACATCACCCATGGGAAAATCTGATGCACCTCATCACACCCTAATATAACCCTTGATACACCCACTCTAAAATACAGAATATAATTTTCGAAACCATCGACACACCAATACCAGTTAGTACACATCCACTCACTAATTCCTAGCCCTTCACACACATCTACTCATTCACCCATACAGTCACTCATACATGCAATCAGTCATCAATATAGCATTATTATATGTACTCACATATCTATACAGACACTCACACACCACCTCTCATTCATAGAGTTACTCACACACCTAGTCAGTCATGGAAATAATCAATCCCACTCCCATTTACTCACCTGTACAGTTATACACACACCACCTCACTTATTTAAACATATACTAACACAAACTTACACTCTAATACAATAACTATTACCAGCACACACTGATCAATACAGCTACTCTCACAATCACTCCCTCTCACATATAGTCATTTATAACCCTGGGCATAGTACTACGCTATGCTAACGGAGCATTCGTAGTTTGATCTAAACCCCACTCCGCAAATTGCACGTAGCACAGTACCAAAACTGTACTTAATCACGTAGCGTAGCAGTTAAATCAACAACATCCTCAGATGCGTTGATAAAGCAATTTTACGTGCTAAAAAGCATATAACCAATTCACAAAAGTGAACTTTTTCAATGAAAACATTAGGCAATGAGAGAGGTTATGATTTTGGGGTCCTCCCTAACCTAGGGGAAGGACCAAGCAGATGCCTTGAACACAAAGAGCATAAACAAAAAGCACATCTTGTGGAACTTTGGTGGTGGTCCCATCGTCTTAGGACTACCCCAAGCACAGTTATTGGCAAAAAAACAATCCCAACCAAAGGCCCTGCAAATCATTATGGGACGAGATTAGTAGTGGGCAGTGAATATTATAATATCCAATATCAAAATAATTCTACAAAGAGCTGCAGTTCACCTAGTCGTCACCAGATGTCCCGCATCAGTGATGTCATGAGTGATGTCACTGACCATGTCATGAGTGATGTAGTATGTGACGTCATCAGCAGTGCAATACGGGCACGCGAGTTATAGTTAGCTGAACTAACTATAACGGGGAAATTTCAATGGTTTTGAATGAGTGAAATGTCCAGCTAACTATAACATGTGTGAAACCTATGGTTTTTTCAGTGAATTTCTAAGGTTTTTTAAATGCTAATTCCTAACCATAACGTGGCTGAAACCTATGGTTTTTTCAGTGAATTTCAAAGGTATTGTAAATGATAATTTTTAAATGTATAAATTATTATTATTATTTCTTTCTTTTTATACTAATTTCTTTAATTTTTATTATAAATATTTATATTTATTTTATTTTTAAAGTTATATGTTATATTCTTAATGTAAAATAATAACAAAACTAAATCCCATTTTTTTTATAAATTAATTTTTTTTCTCCAATTAAATTCTGTATATTTCCTTTTTCATATTTTTTTTGGTAATCGCACCGTACGCTTACAATGATTGCACCACACTTTGTACGGTAAATGGTCCTCTGCGCATAGCCGCGCACTCGTTACGGATACGCTTTGACCTTGCGCGTTGCATCAATGCTTCTGCGTGATATGTACAAAAGTCTCTAATTGTTCAAAAACATATATTTATGTATTTAATGTACATATTAAGGGAAAATATTATCTAGGACAATCATGAAAATAGTTTTTTAAAACTTTTAATAAGAGATTATTACTTTTAAAAGCAATTACGCAAATCGCAGAGGTACGTCATACGTACTTGCATCTTAAGAGCACCGTAAGTGCACCGTAAGAGCACTGTAAGCGTACCCAAAGTCATGTGACCATAAAAGGAGAGTTTTGATTGGTTCATAATACTTCCTATTCCAACTGTTGAAAGACCCCTCTCATTTCTATCATCCTACTTGGACTTTCCCAGGAGAAACATCTATTCTGTGGAGCTGTAGTCTTTTAGAACCAAACTCTACAATGGCTGCTCTTTTTGAGAGTTCATCAGTACATTCCTCTGAGGAAGATTTTGTTACTGAGCCACCTCAGAAAAAGAGAAAAGAAGCTTTAATTTGTAAAAAAAAATCATATCCGGAGGGACAGAACAAGGTGAATGCGCTGAAAGTAACGGTCAAGATCTGTGAGGTGACACTTTCCAGGGGTGACCCCACTAAAAAGTACTCTTTCGGGACAGCCTCAATGGTTCGTCATGTCAAAAATTTCCATCCAAATAATTATGCAAGGATGGCAACACAAAGGTTCAAGGAGAACCCTCAACCTGCAGTTCCTTCTACCTCAACTGCACCACCACCTCCTCCGAGCAGTCCGCATCCTATTATAGTGCCTCAGTTTGCGGATCTTACAATTCATTGTAAATTTTACAGAGAACTCCTTTGTTACGGTGAGCAGTCTATTGACCTCATTGTGAAGAGGAAAGAAGAGCACCGTTTTAGTTCCTGTTCCACCATTTTTTTGTTTCCAGTTTCATTTTTTTGATTTAAAAAAAAAAAACAACTAAAAACTTGCTGAAAAAAATTAAAAGAAAATAGAAAACTAAAAAGAAAAAAATCCAGTTCTTTTCAGAACTACCTCCACTGGCTTAAGAAAGAATTATATTTCTATATTAGTGTGTAAAAGTTTGTCAGAATGAATGTGTAGTGCATAAATGAATGAATAAATTAGTAGTGTATGGTGAATGTGAAAGTGCAAAATTATAAGGGAGTGCTACAGCATAAATGTATAAGGTGTTTACCTATAGTATACTGTAGTACCACCGAAGCACTTCAATGTAACATATCCATATAAATATGTTACAAATCTATGCTTCAATTTGCACTGCTAGTAAAACTGCCTGGGTGAATTTGTATGTGTTAGGAGCAGATTTACAACCCCCTTGTGCCTCTGTTACACATCTTTTCCGTCACTTTTGTGATGCAGCGGTGGTGCAAAAGATGTGCCATGGTGTCTGATATTTACAATGTGATGCATATGGAAGGTGCATCACATTCTAAAGCCCTGCGCCAGAAAGAGGCTTTCCTGCGCAGAGAGGGGGGAGGGAGTGGAGGTGTTAAGGCATAGGAACGCCTCCTAAAAGTGACTGAGTGAACTCTATAATATTTCATTCAGTCACTTTTAGGCCTATGCTACGTCAAAAACCTGCACCTGCTTGGAACAGGTGTAAGGATTGACACAACATTGTGAGCATAGAACCCCAAGAGCATTGCTGGAGCTGCGTTGCGCTTGGAACGCAAGTCAAGCAATGCACCACCTTCACAACACAAATACATCACATATCTGTGCCGTTTTTGCTCTATAATACACCACATTGTAAATACGGTGCATCTATTGTTGTGATATCACAGTGCACATTAACTGGCATATCTCTGGGAATGTACCACTTATTGTACATCTGCTGATTACTGTTTGAATGTAGTGAATGGATTACTACACACTGATCAATGAGTCACTACAAAACTTTAACAGGAATGACAGAGTGCTTGGTGAAGTGTAAAAATAAAGGCTGAGGAATTCAAAATATAAAAGGTAAATTTGCAGGTGCATAGATCAGTAAATGCATAGTAAATAGGAGTTTGAGCAGTCCATATACTAAGGCCTACTTTGCTCCATAATCACTTGGGTACTGACTGCATGATTACAGTTCTGCAAAGAGAGTGCATGACTGAATTTATAAGAGCTCCAGTTTTACCACAGTACATATATAAGGAAATACTGCTGAATGGCTCACTACAATATTGAAACAGTAGAGTGAGAGTGATTTTGAAAGTCTAATGATACAGACTGGGAGGTTGAATGTATAAAACAAATGTGCAGCTATATAGAAGACTGCATGCATAGTCTATACAGGTTTAAAGCAGTACATGGCCTAAGGCCTACTTTGCACCATGATTACTTGAGTACTGACTGGATAATTACAGTTCTGCAAGGAGAGTGTCTGTCTGAATTTAAAAGAGCTTAATTTTTAGCACCGTGCATACATAAGGGCATTCTGCTGAATAGCTCTGTACAATACTGAATCAGCAATCACAGAGAGTTTGCTGGAAGTGTCAGAATATAGACTGGATAATAAAAGCTATAAAAGACAAGTTTGCCTGTGCATAGAAGAGTGCATGCATAGTGTATAGGAGTTTGAAGCAGTACATGCCCTAAGGCCCACTTTGCACCATGACTACTTGGGTATTGGCTGAATTATTACAATTCTGCAAGGAGAGTGTCTGGCAAAATGTATATCAGCTTCTCTTTAGAACAGTGTATACATAAACACATACTGCTGAATGGTTCACTACAATACTAAAATAGCAGTACCAAAATGTTTGGATGAAGTGTAAAGATACAGACTGGGCAATTGAAAGTTTAAAAGCCAAGTTTGTAGGTGCATAGAAAAGGGCATTTATTATTTATTAACCTTCCCAAAGCCCCAAGCGCCAGCACACCTTTATTACGATTTACAAATGCTAGCACATTTTTTAAATTAAGAACCATAAAAATAACAAATATTAGATCTTTTTTTTTTCTTCTAATGATAACGATATTTTTTATACGTCTTCTATTTAGATGCTTTTAATCATGAAAATGCAAAGAACACATTTTACTGAGTAACCCTTTTTACTCTCCAACGTATGTAGATAATAATACCTTATACGAGTTACTATCAAAATCGAAACCTTTACAGCTTCACAGTTTGTAACTTTTCCGAACACGTGCAGAAGAAAAAAAGTTAAAACATGAGCAAGTGTAAACTCAGAAACGTGCCATCTAAATAGGTGGAGCCATATCTTCCTTCCATAGACTACTAAACAACAAAAAACTATATAAACTACACATACTGTGCAATTAATTTAGTTTTCACGAGTTATTTCTGAATCGCCAATCTCTGTTGCAGGTTCCGTTCTCTAGCATCGGATTCTCTTTTTGCGTCAACAAACATATTCCGGAGTTGTAAGTTATTTCAATATGGCATAGGCATAGTACTTAGTTATAAATTGTGGCTATTTGTCAATATTTAAACATTTATTTGTAGAAAAAAATGTTATTGCATGTTTTTCGCTTTTTCTTTGTAACGTCAGCAGCTTGTTTTTAGAAACAGATAGATTATAGCAAATATTGCTCTTTTTCTGGATCCTTTCACCTTATATATAGTGACTTTTTATATTATAATATTGATACTGTACTTCGCTCGAGAGGTGTTGCTGACCCGTCAACGCAAACCCTAAACATTTAGAATCTACGTCACAATGTTACACTTGTTATTGTGTTTTCCCCTAGAGATCACATACTGTTAATATGTATATTATAACATTAACAGTCTTGGTGATCTTAGTGGAATCCAAAATCCGTCGTCACAAATGTTAAATGTCCTATACTTGTAAAGCGCACAGCTGCCCCAGCAAAGGGGCGTCCTGGCGCTGTATACCGCTGGGGAACCCGTCCTGGCTTTCCCTGTGGGATGGTCCCTACTGGGAATCCCCAAGGTGGAGCCAGGCATCCCCGGCGTTGATGGGGCCGTTGTGAAGATTAGGCAAGCTAATGCCCAGAGTTGCCGAGTGGGACCCCAGGTTAGATTAGGCACCGAGGCGAGAATTGTCGAGTCCGCTGACCCTGGTCCACGTCCCTGCCGCGTCGGGAATTGAACCCTGGTCCTGGGCCGACCTCTGCTCCCGGGTCTGCCACCTCTAACCAGTGAGCCACACCACTTCACTTCACTTCACAAACAGTAACGATAAGTAAGCAACGTTACCGGCTTGCGGATTTCAGTCTATTTTCCCCTTGTGATCATATGCTGTGAGAATATATACATATTATTATTCTCACCGTCATGATCTCAGAGGAGTTTATGACCCGTCGCCACGATTATCAAATTTCAGTTCAGTAAATAATTACCGCTCAACAGTATTTCATTATGGATGTTCTGTTAAATACATAACTTTATTTTCCTTTTCTTTTTACTGTAACAATGGTATCAATCGTTATATTATAATAGATTATCCTATTGCTACAAAAGAGGAATGGGAGATTTTTCAGCGTCATCTGTATTATAATTATCAAATATTTATAAGTACTCGATCAGATATTTTTATATATATTAAAATATAACTATCATGCATACTTTGTTACTTTAAATATTTTAATAAGCCCTACATTTCTGAATGTTATTTTCTCATTTCTATTCTTATTTGCGATTCCTTTTCACCTTCTCCCTAGAGAATATATAGGACCTGTACTATATATTATTATATTATAAGAGTACCATTATTATTATAAGAGTACCATTCTATATATTCTTTGGTGAGTATGTGATTTATTAGCGGAACAGTCTGCAACCTGTAAACACTATGACTGCACGTTTCTGAATCGTACAGAATACAAATTTGAAAAATAATAATGCATGCATTTCCATGTAATATGAAATAATTTATATTTAACTGTTTTACTTGTTCTCTTGATCTGAGATAATGTAGTGCGAGACTGTTTGTTGTAGCACTTCTAATCTACTTTATCTAAAAGTAACTGATGCCCTCTTACATCATCAAAAAAAGAAGTATATAGCTACGCTTAACTGATATTTTATGAAATTCCATGTTTAATTGTCAGCCCTTTCATATATACAGCGACAGTTTCTGAAGAAAGTTTATTTGTATTTGCTTAATAAAAACAGTTTCAAACCTTGATTGAATTTTTTGCTGCACAACAACACCTCCCCATCAGGAAAGTAAACACTATATTATAAGTAAATAGTACTACTAAGAAGTATGTCACCTACAAACTTGATAAAAGAAAACAGCGCAAGACACTGTATTTTTCCGCCGTGATTTATACACCACACGGCAATTATATAAATGGCCCTTGAAACATATAAAAAAAATTGTTTCCCTCATAATTCCTCTCCACCACCTTATGGGCACTGCACAGAGTTAATAGTGTTCCTAACCTGCCCTCTACTACTTTCTTTCCCCATACTCCTTTGGAAAATGCATCACAATATCACTGACAACAGTGAACTTTTCCCACCCAATAAGGAGCAAACTTGTGCTCGAAACACTTTAGCCAATAAAATGTCCATGTTGTTCCACAGACGAGCAAGGAATGACTGCTAAACCTTCTCCTTTTAATACTTTACAGCCAATGAACATTAAACTTTGTAAACTCCCGCTTGGAGCACGTTACCCCAATACTCCCCGAACAGGAAGGAATCCCTAACAAAACTTTTCCACTGACTACTTCTACGACTAACGGTTCCTATGAAAAAAATAAATATAAATCTCCAGCACAGTAACTATTTTAATTAGCAACATATTGTGATGAACTTCTAACAACTGTACTCACGCAAGTGATCAATAAACTGTTACTATGGTAACAGGCAGAAAGGAAGTGGCTGTACAAAAAAACTGTATATTTACCCTGGTCCTCTACAAGACAGAAACAAAAGCAAAATACCACATTTACAACCCCTTTGCACAGTTTTTTTTAATAAAATGAGGCCCGGGGGGGGGCTCGAGTGGAGGAGGAGGCGGTCCCCAGAACTCCGGGGGCCATGAGCCCTCCCGCATACATATAGTTAAAGATCCAGGGGTGGCGATCCCCGCGCAGGGAGACCCCCTAGGCCCCCCCATTATGAAAAACGAATTGCCCCAGGGATTTGCCCCCCCCCCGGAGGCTAATTGACAAAAAAGCGGGCTTCGTGTTTTTTTTCTTTTTCGCCCAAAACGCGTACCCTGCGTTTAAAAAAAATAATAATAATAGAAGTGCTGTCTAGTGTAGGGTTTAATAAAAAATTCAAGTCTCCTCTCAGAAGGAGTGCATGAGGATCAGGTTTAGCAATCCGGGTGTACAGGTCTCGGAAAAACTCAGGGGGTCCACATTTGGAGCATACCCATTGACCAAGGTGACTTTGTGGCCATGCAGATTGCCCGTGACTATTACATACCTACCCGCCGGGTCTCGGCTGTCGTCTATGAGGGTGAATGGGATTCTTCTATGGATCAAGATTGCAGTGCCTCTGGCATAATTGCTATAATTAGCAAAGAATCTATGTGCACCCCAGCTGGCGCCAAATCAAACCGAGTCTGTGGGGAGGATGTGTGTCTCTTGCAAGTAAGCTATGCCGACCTTACAGGTGCCATTGAGGCCTCTGACATTCCAGGACATCAGGGTGATGGCCGAGGGCCCCTGTATGTTACCTAATTGTGCCATCTAAGCATAGTACATGAACTCTCCTGTCAGAACTGTGATGCATCGGAAACTTGTCTGGCAATGCTAAGTTAACGTGTGAACAACAAAAAGCATACGTTGAAATCCCTTCCCCTGCCCTCCACCCCCCACCCAGCCACCTTCCAACCCCAAGGAGGCCATCCCTAAGCAAACATACCCTCCCGGGTGTAATAGGGCCACCGGGCTAGCAATGAGGTCTAAGAAGTGGGCCCCTAGATGGAAATGAACCAACTCAGTAGATACACCAGGGGGTATGACAGTCCGGGATCAAGTCAGCCAATTGACAAATCTATGAATAATACTAAACCATCTGATTTCCCGTATGAACAATGTTGGTTATGTGTAAACAATCAAAGTCAACACCCAGCGCCAGTGTTAGAAAAGAGCTCTGCACTGGCATCGGAGCCGCTGTGAGGTGGGGAAGCGAGTGCTCCCTCCACCGTATTCTGCCTGTTCCGCAGCTTGTGTGTATGGCAAAAGTACTGAGCCTCTGATGGAGAGTCAAATATTGGGGATCTGCTGCCTACGTCCACTTTGAGTCTGGCAGGGTATACCAGGCCATACTTGAGCCCAAGATTGCATAGTGTAGCTTTCACCCCCCGGAACTGCGTCAGGCCTCCTGAACCATCGGTTTGAAATCTGGATAGAAGAACAGCTGTGACCCTTGCCATTCAACTGTACCGCGCTCCCTTGCCAGATGCAACACAGTGTCTCGGTCCCTGAAGTTCAGGAGTCTCGCCATGATGGGTCGGGGGGGAGTCCAGTATTAGACCTGGGGCCCAGAGACCTGTGGGCTCTCTCAACCACAAAGCCTGGTGTTAAGGCCTCACTGCCAAACAGGTCTGCGTGCAGCTTCTCCATGAAAAGGTCCATCCGACCAGTGGATGTCATCTCTGGAACCCCATGATGCGGATGTTGTTGCGGCGTCCGCGAGCTTCCAAGTCCACATTTTTTATGGCTACTTCTTTGAGCAGGCATTCTGCCTGCTCCAGCCTCTTCAGGGACTGCGCTGGTCCGTCAGAAACACGAGCTTCTGCCATGTCTAGGCACCTATCATGCACCTGTATTTTAGCAACCAGAGATGCAATGGTCGGGTCAAGAGTGTCAAAGTGGGAGTCTAACGCCTTAAATCCAGCCTTCATCTCAAGCAGCAGGGAGGTGACAAAGGCCTCTGATGTTGCATGTGGTTCCGTAGTATGCATGTTGTGGGCCATGTCAGAGGAATGCGATGATGTACCCTCTCCCACTTTTTCAAAAGGGAGGGTTCTTTGCCTGGGATCCTTACATCTCATTCCGCAGCGATGGCACCACTGGTGAAGAGGGGCCGGATCGGACACTAACCTTATGGTCTAACTTGTACAACAATACAGTCAACCAGAGCCCTATAAACTGTAGGCACCCAGTATAGTATGCCAGTACCAACATGTGGCCTGCCGGTTACAGGTGTGGCGTGGCAGCCAGGAATCGAAAATGGTGGCATCTTGTATGGGCGCTTTGCATATGCTCGATGAGGCAGATGGGCTGTGAATACCAATTGTGTGCTTATAAGCTGGTTAGGCAGTGCTGTGTGTCTCCATTCAATGGCGTATTATGGGCAGTGAAGTAGCGCACTTTAGTAACGGGCCATAGGGCCTGCCACTGGCCCCCAGCCTTCAAGAAGGGCTCTGTACATCTCGGGAGGCCCTCAGGTAACCAGGCCAATCTTCTTAGCCGGGCTGCCGCCTCTTCGCCCGCAATCGTGCCCGGCTGGCGCTCAAACCCCGATTGCACCAGCGTGGCCGTGACTCACCCTGTCTCCCTCTGGCTATCTCCTGCAGTGCTGTCGCCCATCCGCAGGCCTCTCTCCCATGCCAGTGTGTTGGGGCTCAGGGCATGGAGGCCTAGGCTGGAACCCTGCCTCCTCCGGTGCGATGTTTCTCCAGCTCTGCAGGGAACTGGCGAACAGCGACCAGGTCTATTCATGCAGCGCCGCTTCCACTGACAGACACACCAATCTTGGTGTGCAGGTGTAGCGATTACAGTCCATCCCTTTAGAGGCAGAACATTAGGCACTCCTTTCCCTTCCTATTCAGGTCACAGAATGAATGAGTATAACTGCAATACCATCCGGATGCCACCTGGAGGCGAATGGAACACAAGGCACTACAACTCCCAGAAGCCTTGTGTTCCTCGGACCAAAAGCAGAAGCTCCGAACGAAGCTACAAAGCCCCTCTTGTCTACAGGATCAGGGCTTGACAAATTGAATCGATGCTGTTCGAGCTTTTGCCCGCAGAAGGCGTTTCGTAGCGAGACACTGTTTCCTCGTTTGTCCCTGTTCGCCTTCCCTCACCGAGCAATCTGCATTTCTGAGTTCGGCAAACAGAAGGTATTTTCCCGGCTTGTTTGCCAAACCACATTACTTTGTGGCATTTCAGCCCTCCCACGGGCTGAAAGGAAACCGGAGCCTTCCTCAAGCACTACAGGGCGCTGCAAGTTTCCCAGTCCATGAGCGGGAAGCCTGGTTGAATGCCCACCTCAGGTTTTTAGGTTCTGAAAAAGGGAGAACCGCTCAGAACCGCTTTTATTGTTCTCTGCTTTTCCGTAACTGTTTTGGGTGTATAACCTTGCTGTTTTGCCTTTTACAATGTAAGCGCAGGAGCACTTCTGTTTTGGAACATAACCTTGATGATTTTGCCTTTTACAATGTAAGCGCAGGAGCGCTTCTGTTTTGGAAAATAACCTTGCTGATTTTGCTATAATATTGTAAGCGCAGGAGCGCTTTTGTTTTGGAATGCTACCTTGCTGATCTTGGTATTTTCATCTCACCACTACTGCTGTGAGGCTTTGCATTTTGTCGTTTCCTTTGTTCCTGGTTGCTGCACATTTCAAACACAGCATTACATTGGTCAATTTCAGGGAGATCAACTGGAGGTTTCCGAATGTATCCTTTTTGGTTATGAATTCTCCTCCGCATTCAACGAAAAACTGCTATGTTAAGCTTGTGAGTTGTGAGGATATTCTGCATTAGTGTGGTGTGAAAGGTTTCTCTCTGTTGACACCTAACACCACCTTGCCTCATCCTTATATGCAGTTCCACCTTGTAGAAGACTCCTACACTCCTGTGATGAACGTCTATATCTGATGAAACAGAAGCAGGACTAGAAGAGCTGTCTATCTAGCAGTGTTTCTTATTTTATCCACTTCCCTTTTCTCCAGGGTGAATTGACGCACAGTTGTGTTGGTATCACTCTGTGTGTGGGTGCATCCAGGGGAAGAAGGGGGGCCTTCTGCGTATCATCGTTCCTGCTGATGACCTTCTCAGGTTAGTGGTTGCATGTTACTGGTACCACTGGCATCGCAACAGCAGATTTCACATTATGTAGGGGAAATCTCCGCTGGGCATGGCCGATCTACGGAGCTTCTCTAGCAGGCGGCCATCTTCGCCGCCGGCTTGGCCACGCCCCCTAATCTTTTGTTAGTTAATTTTTCATTGGTAATTCATTTTTATTTATTGATTAATTGATAATTAAATGAATTGTGTTCTTTTTTTATGTGTAGTGGGTTGTGTGTTTATGGGGGAATAGGGTGGGAAGAAATTTAATGTTATTTAAGTAAATATTAGTTTTATTTTATTGGTCTTTATTATTATTATTTTTGTATTTAAGTATTAACATATTATTTATTTTACAAAAATTATTTAATTAATAATTATGTTAATTAACCCCTACATTTTCCACACTGTTACACTCACTGGAGTTGGAATAATAATTTTAACCCCTACGCTATCCAGCACTTTCCCTACTGTTGCGCTCACTGGAGTGGGAATAGTAATTTTTACCCCTACGCTATCCAACACTTTACCTACTGTTGCACTCACTGGAGTGGGAATAGTAATTTTAACCCCTACCCTAACCAATACTTTCCCTACTGTTGCACTCATTGGAGTGGGAATAGTAATTTTAAACCCTACGCTATCCCACACTTTCCCTACTGTTGCAGTCCCTGGAGTGGGAATAGTAATTGATACCCTTACGCTATCCAACACTTTCCCTACTGTTTCTCTCACTGGAGTGGGAATAGTAATTTTTCCCCCATGCTATCCAACACTTTCCCTACTGTTCCACTGTTTGGTGTTGGAAAAATTATTTTTATCCTTACGCTATCCAACACTTTCCCTACTGTTGCAATTACTGCAGTGAGAATACAAACTTTCACCCCTACTCTATCCAACACTTTCCCTAGTGTTGCTCTGTTTGGAGTTGGAATAGTAATTTTATTCCCTCCGCTATCTAATATGTTTTGTATTTCTTTAGTTACTGTAGTATATAATTAATTAAAAAAAAAGATTTTTTTAAATTATTTATATTATTGTTTTATGTGTATATATGCATTTATACTTTATAAGATATTTTTTAACATTGTATAAGTTATAAAATAATTATTAAAAATATTAATAAGTACATAAATATATATATGTATATATGTATATATATATTATATTCACTGAAAAAACCATAGGTTATAGACCATATATAGTTAGGAATTAGCATTTACAAAACCTTGAAAATTCACTGAAAAAACCATAGGTTATAGACCATATATAGTTAGGAATTAGCATTTAAAAAACCTTATTTTACTCACACAAAACCATTGAAATTCCATATATAGTTAGTTGCACTAACTATATATCGCGCACCTGCAATCCACTGCTGATGATGTCACATATTACATCATTCATGACATGGTCAGTGACATCACTGATGACATCACTGATGACATCTCAAATGACATCACTGATGACATCACTGATGACATCTCATTTGACATCAATGACCACATCACTGATGATATCATTCATGTGACAATACAATGCATCTCCTCACATTTTAATATAACCTCTGTTTCACCCAGTGTTAAATACAGAATATAATTTTTGAAACCATTGACACACCAATACTAGTTACTACATACGCACTCACTGATTCCTACGTCTACACACACCTTCACTCATTCACCCATACTATCATTCATACATACAATCACTCATCTTTACAACACTATCATATGCACTCATACACCTATACAGACACTCACAGTCTGCCACTCATCCATGGAGTTACTCACACACCTAGTCAGTCCTGTAAAGAATCAATGACACTTCCATTTTCTTGTCTATACAGTTAAACATACAGCACCTTACATTTTCAAACATATACTAACACATACTTACCTTGTTATACAATCATTGATACAAGTACACATTGATCTGCACAGAGTCACACACCTCCCAGCCAGCCACACACACACTCAGTCTCCCATACAAATACTTGGACAATCAATCAGTAACCCATATAGTTAATCATATAGCTACTGATCAAAACATGCAGCAGTTTACAGAACAACAGACATAATGATGCACAAATTAAGACACTTTAGTCACTAACCCATGCACTCAGTGAGACACATTTAATCACTCACTCATGCATTCAGTCATGCACCTACTAAATCCTTTGTCCAGACACTTATACTTCCACTCATTCTTCAATATGTAAGACACATTTTAACTTTACAGAAACATACAGTCACTGGATGTTGTCATCAGTGATGTCATCAGTGATGTCATTTGAGATGTCATCAGTGATGTCATCAGTGATGTCACTGACCATGTCATGAATGATGTAATATGTGACATCATCAGCAGTGGATTGCAGGTGCGCGATATATAGTTAGTGCAACTAACTATATATGGAATTTCAATGGTTTTGTGTGAGTAAAATAAGGTTTTTTAAATGCTAATTCCTAACTATATATGGTCTATAACCTATGGTTTTTTCAGTGAATTTTCAAGGTTTTGTAAATGCTAATTCCTAACTATATATGGTCTATAACCTATGGTTTTTTCAGTGAATTTCAATGGTTTTTTAATAGCAAATATCATAAGCTGTCGAATGTCAAGTACGTGGTAAGTGAAAACATTTTCGTGTTTATGCACACTGATCTGCTTTGAATGGTGCCCCCCCCCCTCATTTCTATTAGGAGTACTCTCTCTTTGCAGATAGTGAAAGGTAGTTAACGCAGGTCTTTGCCCCCATTGTAATCCGTCGTGCCTGCTTCTCTCTCCATTTGATTCATTGTTATCCAAGTATTTACTGTTTTAGAATTAGTTCTCTTTGGTTCATTCTCTATTTACAAACAAACACAGAGTCGCAATACTCTGTTTAGTCTTTGCAGATAACGAAAAATCGTGTAAAAAAAAAAGAAAAGGAATCGAGCAAAATCAGTAGGCCACTAATGGGATCTCTTTTTGACCTCGCTAAAATAGAAACATTAGGAACAACCCCTCATGACAAATACAAAACTAGTGAGATGAACTGAACTCCACACAATGATGGCTGCAAAACAGCTCGGCTCCGCCACCCACCCCGCCCAAAATAACGATAAAGAACGGCTGCCATGATTGGTTGCGGAATGACCACGACGGAGCTACGAAATGGTGCTGCTCTCATGCTAACCCCAGCTTCAGTCTGAAACATCCAGAAACACTGTAGACTACCAATTCGATCAGTTCCGGTAGCGCCCCAATGTAACCCGGTAGAGAAGAACTAGCCCTCCCCTCTTTGACTGATGGTTCTTGTTGCCTGTCCCTTCTGTTGTCATTTAACAGAACTATTTAGCCTGCTGAAAGGGGTTGTGTTCCGACCGCTGGTTGGTGGAGACATTTTGACTATATTCTGTACCTGCGTTGTCGCGTAATGCGTCATATGACGCGCCGCGTTAGCGCATCCGGAAGTCATCCGGGGCGCGCAGCGCGTAACGTAAGCATAACAAGTCATGTGACTTGTTAATAAAACTTTTCATTGGTTCATTTTACTTTTCTTATTGTAATGATGAAAGGCTTGGTCATATGACCTAAAAATTACGCTTTTCATTACTTCCGAACATTATTTTTTCTTAAATATATGTTATAATGTTCCAGGCTAATGTACTTTCCCGGAAATTTTACAACTGTCCTGCAAGTAAAATATATTCTTTTTTCGAGAAAAAGAGCGTTTCTTCGTCCCATGACGGAGCCGTTGAGCAAAAGAGGGTCGACCTGCTGTCTTAGTCGCCGATACGCCTGAATATGAGATTCTTATCGATCACTTTATGTTGCAGGAATAGAAAACACAACAGCCCTTGACCATTTATCTTTACTGCGTTCCTTCGTATTATACCTTTTACCCTTCATGTAATTGGTCTGCTTTATTTCACTTGCCTTTTAATGATTCTAAATGTAAATGTAAATGTAAATGTAAATGAATTTATATAGCGCAAATCACCAAGCGGTTTCTAAGCGCTTGCTTAGGGAACCCGTCCTGGTATTCCCCTGTGAGATAACCCTGGCAGGGTATCCGCAAGGTGAAAGCCAGGCATCCCGCCGCGAGGGGCCATTGTGGAGATTAAGCCAGCTATTGCCCAGAGTCGCAGAGTGTGAACCCATGAATCGAGTAGGCACCGGAGCGAGAATTGTCGAGTCCATGGACATTTTAGGACTCAAGACCCCGCCGAGCCGGGAATTGAACCCTGGTCCCGGGCTGACCTCTGCTTCCAGGTCTGCCTCCTCTAACCAGTGAGCCACACTTCTCCACCAGTGACTTCTCCACTAAAACAGTGACTATTATTAAAAACTTTACCAATGTATATACTACTACCATGTTTTCTTTTAAAAACCTTTATTGTGAAAATTTCATTATACAAATACGAGCCTATAACCACGTGGGCCGGCCACGGAGCAAACTGTAATCGTATATGATGAATAGACATTTACACTGTAGAGGAACGTAACGGGCGGGCCATTACGTTGCAAGAACTAAGGTGTCTAACAGTTACGGAATCGGTGGACGTACATTTTATAATTAAAATACGACAGGGCCAGTTACAATAAAATTATCTAGATATACATTTGCGGGCAAGTACCATGGGTGACGTTAATTCGAACTTTCAACAGTACAGTAATCAATAACACATCAGAACTTAATATCAATAGGGATGTCGAAATATTCAATCAATTCTCGTCCCCGCCCGCCATTTGCTTCAAAACTGCATACGTATCTCGTGATTTCAAGGTTCTGCAACCAGTACACAACAAGGAGTTACGAGTCCCATTTATTCTGGCGCCATTTTGGGCGAGGACGGGCAGGTCCAGGATATAGTCAAAATGTCTCTACCAACCATCGACTATGATGATGTTCATATGCTGTATTTATTAGAGTAACACTCATCTGTCCACATGAAATTAATTTGCCACAATCTAAACATGTCATTTTAATCTTTCCAAAGTTCTTCTAAATATTTGGGACCGTTTCCCTTGCCTCTGAAGCTCTCAGTGCCACTTCTTTGATGAATGTACTAGCAGGTCAGGGGTTCTCCTCCAAATCTCTCTTTTATGCAGCACTATAATTAATTGGTGCCACCTCTCCATATGACGATGCATGGTATAGTTACCACAACTATATTTTTTTTCGGTTCCTCTGGAGAGTTCATCGTGGCAGATGAAGCGTGTAACGTACCGGGCATTTACCTTTTTTTGCATGTACAGGAAAGGAAAAAAAAATCGAGCGTCCGAGTTCTAAGGTGTCCCAGGGCCATTTTAGTGGACCAGGCCCAAATCCAAAGAACAGGCCGCCATTTTGAGAGTCCTGTTGCAGCCGCCTGTCGCTGTAGCATCAAGAGCAGCCGAAACTCAGCTGAATGGCAACTGAAACGGTAAAGGGGCGCCCCACTACAGCAGACGAGCCAGGCCCAAATCCAAAGAACAGCTATCTCACAGGCTAATGGGGCGACCCACGCCGAGTTTCAGCATTGTAGGATGACCACACAAGTACAGCAACTTGCTAGACATCACCTCGGTGCCATCCGGATCTCGGCGCCCCACTGCAGATGAAGTGCCTCTCAACTATGAAACCACCACGGTGACATCCGGATCTTGGCGCGTTGTGCTGCCTTCGGCCTATTCGCACATCGGTCCGCTACTGACGCCATCTCACAGGCTAATGGGGCGACCCACGCCGACTTTCAGCATTGTAGGATGACCACACCAGTACAGCAACTTGCTAGACATCACCTCGGTGCCATCCGGATCTCGGCGCCCCACTGCAGATGAAGTGCCTCTCAACTATGAAACCACCACGGTGACATCCGGATCTTGGCGCGTTGTGCTGCCTTCGGCCTATTCGCACATCGGTCCGCTACTGACGCCATCTCACAGGCTAATGGGGTGACCCACGCCGAGTTTCAGCATTGTAGGATGACCACACCAACTTGCTAGACATCACCTCAGTGCCATCCGAATCTTGGCATCTCAACGCCTAGTGGTATCTTCCATACAAAAAATATTGTTACGCTGCCTTTGGCCCCATTCGCACATCAGTCCGCAACTTAGACATCACCTCGGTGCCATCCGGATCTTGGCATCTCAGCGCCTTGTGGTGTCAGTCAGAAAATATTGTTGTGCTGCCTTCGGCCTATTCGCACATCGGTCCGCTACTGACGCCATCTCACAGGCCAACGGGGCGCCCCACGCCGACTTTCAGCATTGTAGGATGGCCACACCAGTGCGGCAACTTGCTACACACCACCTCGGTGCCATCCGGATCTTGGCATCTCAGCGCCTTGTGGTCTCTTCTACACCGGAAATATAGTAGAAAATATTGTTGCGCTGCCTTCGGCCCCATTCACACATCGGTCCGCTACTGACACCATCTCACAGGCCAACGGGGCGCCCCACGCCGACTTTCAACATTGTAGGATGGCCACAGAAGTGCGACAACTTACTAGACACCACCTCGGTGCCATCCGGATCTTGGCGCGTTGTGCTGCCTTCGGCCTATTCGCACATCGGTCCGCTACTGACGCAAACTCACAGGCCAACGGGGCGCCCCACGCCGACTTTCAGCATTGTAGGATGGCCACACCAGTGCGGCAACTTCCTACACACCACCTCGGTGCCATCCGGATCTTGGCGCGTAGTGAACCTGCAGCAGCTGCAAATAAGCTTCAGACAGTGTTACAACCGCTGCTCAGAACTCTCAACTATGACACCACCTCGATGCCATCCGGATCTTGGCGCGTTGTGTTGCCTTCGGCCTATTCGCACATCGGTCCGCTACTGACGCCGCCTCACGTGCCAACGTATTTTCTCCGCATTTTATACCCTATGCCGCATAACAGGTCATGTGACTTGTTTATAAAACTTTTCATTGGTTCATTTTACTTTTGGTTTCCTAATGATGGAAGGCTTGATCATATGACCTAAAAACAACACTTTTCATTGGATGAAAACTTTTTTTTTCCCCCAAACGATGAAAGCCCCACCTTGTTTCTGGATGTTTCAGACTGAAGCTGGCGTCACCATGAGAGCACCACCATCTCGTAGCTCCGTCGTGGTCATTCCGCGAGCAATCATGGCAGCCGCTCCCCACCAGAAGCCTGCAGGAGTCGGGGCCCCCAAAACTTTTGATGAATTCTCAAGGCGGAGGGGACGCTTTCGAGAATGGGGTCCAAGACCTAGCAGACAAGCGTCCGATTTCCAAGGTGTCCCAGGGCCATTTCAGTGGACCAGGCCCAAAAAGGAAACAGCCTGCCGCCATTTTGAGAGTCCTGTGACAGCCGCCTATCGCTGCACCGCAAGAGTGGGCGCAACTCAGCTGAATGGCGGATTTTGACACAGTGGACCAAAAGCGGACGCAATGGCAACTGAAACGGTAAAGGGGCGCCCCACTACAACAGACGAGACTCCACCTGGAGAGGCCCGTTCACGCCGCCTCCCCCGGGGCGCTCCACGCCGTTATTCGGAGCAGCATTGTAGGATACCAAAACCAGTGCGGCAACTTACTGGACATCACCTTGGTGCCATCGTTCTGCTGCCTTGGAACTATTCGCACAACAGTTTGCTACTGATGACCCACCCCCCGCGACGCCCCACGCCGTTATTTGCTGGGTGGCAACTTACTAGACATCACTTTTGTGTCATCTAGATTTCGGCGCGTTCTGCTGCCTTGGAACTATTCGCACAACAGTTTGCTACTGATCACCCACCCCCCGCGACGCCCCACGCCGGAAATCTGGACGTTGTGCTGCGTTGGGACTATTCGCACAGCCGACCGCTACTTCGTTGTTTTTCTCTAAAAATGTTTATATGTTATTACTATTTTTGTTTTCTTGTATATATTTATAAATTATTAAAGTTTTATAATCTTACTACTTTGTCGGAGTGCTATATATTTTTAATGTGACACATAATTGTAAAAACTTTGATGTACAAAGAGTCATCCCTGGAATCTTCCGCTTCACGCTCGGTCCCCTCCCCAATCACAATACAGGATGGTTTTCAGATAATAGCAACGCTTCTGCTGTGACGGATCTCATCGAGTGTGGGCCTTGATCTACTATAACTCCTTTGAAGACGGGTGATTCTTTACAGCTGTGGCCATAAACTACATCTGCAGGGCTAGCTGATAGCCTAGGACCGGCCTGGACAATCGGACACAGAGGAAAAGGAGTGTCAGAGGGTGCGGTAGTGAATAGGGCGAAAGGGAGGTGTCGGGCGGGCACAGGGTGTGATTCTCAGGGAAGAACAGCGCAGATGGGGGGAGGTTTATTACCCATGCATAAAACAGAGAGCGGGGGTGACCACTGCCTGGGGGAGATGCTTGCGAGGGTGGGGAGCCATGCTAAGGATCGACAGCGTGCACAGAGTGGATCTGGTCAAGGCATCTAAAATGGCTGCCGTGCACGACAAAAGTGTGGCATTTGAAAAAAGACAAGATGGCGCACACAATGTTTTTCAACAATTCCTGATTTCCTTCGAATCGAACGTTAACAGACGTTGGGGCATATTACCAAAGTTAAGCGATATTTATCCCTAACGATGCATTGCAAAGATTTTTTTACCGTCAGAAATTATCGCAGATAAACCTTGCTATTATCAAGGTTTATCGCAAATACGATAAAAAACGAGCGCAATGCATTAATATCGCTGAAAACTCCGCGATATTCATGCATTACCGAGCTAATGCTCTTAGCCATGTTATCCACCTCCCATTGGATAACATGGCTAAGAACTGCTCAGGGCAGCTGTTACTTTTTGGAGATATTCGCGCTTATCTCGAATATTTCCAAAAGTTGATAATAGGAGATAGCGATGTTAGCGACTGTTTCCAGTCGCTAACATCTTGGCATGCCCACTTTGCATGTCATTAGTGATAAATATCACTCACATGCAAAGTGGGGCCCAAGATGGTCGCTATCTCCTACTAGCCGTCGCTAGCTGGTGTTAGCAACAGCTACGTAATACAGATATAATTTTATCTCCGCGAAGCGGAGCGCTGTTACAGATATATATCTTGTTTTTGAACGTTAATTTCTCAAAATGCACTGAAGCACATATATTGAGACCTAGCAAAGGCACATCGGGCTACCAGTCCCTAATATTTTACCAAGTTTCGTGCAAATCCATTCAGCCGTTCGATTATTATTATAATTTTTTTTTTTTGCCCCGCGGGGCCCTTTTAAAACCTCCACATCAAACCTAGGGGATCAGCGAGGATCTACTATGCCCCCTTATGGTCATTTGCCCCTTCGCTTTGGCCTCCTCTTGTCTCTCGATCCTACCGAGAGACAAGATGGCGGCCGCTACGGACTGTTTGGAATGTTTACAGACACCGGAGAGCCAATCAGCTTCGCTTCGCAAAGCTCCGTAACGCGAAAAGTACGCGAAGCGGTCCGCTGTTACAGATATATATCTTTTTTTGAACGTTAATTTCTCAAAATCCACTGAAGCACATATATTGAGACCTAGCAAAGGCACATCGGGCTACCAGTCCCTACAATTTTGCCAAGTTTCGTGCAAATCCATTCAGCCGTAAGATTATTATTATAATTTTTTTTTTTTGCCCCGCGGGGCCCTTTTAAAACCTCCACATCAAACCTAGGGGGTCAGCGAGGATCTACTATTCCCCCTTATGGTCATTTGCCCCTTCGCTTTGGCCTCCTCTTGTCTCTCGATCCTACCGAGAGACAAGATGGCGGCCGCTACGGACTTTTTGGAATGTTGACAGACGCCAGAGAACCAATCAGCTTCGCTTCACAAAGCTCCGTTGCGCGAAAAGTCCGCGAACCAGTGCGCTAACTGGTCCGCTGTTACAGATATATATCTTTTTTTAAACGTTAATTTCTCAAAATCCACTGGAGCACATATATTGAGACCTACAAAAGGCACATCGGGCTACCAGTCCCTACAATTTTGCCAAGTTTCGTGCAAATCCATTCAGCCGTTCGGGCTAAAAGTGAGGCCAACCGCCCTATGGAAAACTCAATGTTAAAAACACGTTTTGGGACCCCCCTTTTTTCTCGGCCCCCACTGGACGAACCCCCCCCAAATTTTCAAGGGCTGCTCAGAAACAAAATGTGCCATTTTCCTGAAAATTTCAGCCAATTCCGTCCACAAACGCCAAAGTTATTAGACATAGAATTTTCAAAAAACCCATAGAGAAAAAATCCTAACTATATATACCTACTG
Source organism: Lissotriton helveticus (assembly GCF_964261635.1). Lineage (NCBI taxonomy): Eukaryota > Metazoa > Chordata > Amphibia > Caudata > Salamandridae > Lissotriton > Lissotriton helveticus. The sequence continues at coordinate 253,100,887 of NC_136057.1, read as the reverse complement.
GCGACCGCCAGTAGGTAATATGTTTAATTTATTTTTACATTATATATATATATATTACTTATCATTTTTAAACATTTTAAAATATTGTTAACTATGTTTATTTTAATTATATGTATTATTTGCTTTATTTTACATCATTTTTTTAACTTAAATAAAAAACGATAATTTTGACATCGATATCTATTTTTGTACTTATCATAATACAGATAGTATGTCAATATTCTTGACTTCGATATTCTTCCATCGATATTTCTGTAGGTCGATAGTCTATTAGTGATTCTCACAACATTAACGCCATGATTCATCATCTATTACGACGTCTAGATCGGTTTGCTAGTTGAAGCTGGCTTTAGTGAAGTGATTTTTCCGATAGTATTGAGCTAGGGTGTAAATATTTGAGACAGCTCTCCGAGAGGAATCACCCCACAACAGGAGAGAGAAGGGGACAACCTCCGGCGGTTTAGCCAGTTCATCTCCCAACATATCGCGGAGCGCATACCTGACCCTATAGTAATAGAATGTCGTCAGTGGGGTGACGTCTCCCCATGAAGAAATATAAATTGATATTGTATAATGTTGGCCTAATGTATTCAATATATTAGCATGCCGCCTTAGGAAACCCCCCTCCCCCAGTGAATATACTCGAACCATCCATACATTAAGAATCAGGCCTTGACTGAACAAACGCCCTTGCCCTGGACGGATGAATGGCAGGATGCTTTTGATTCTTTGAAATCTGCTCTTTGCTCTGCACCGGTCGTGGGTACTCCGGACTACCGAAAACCTTTTGTACTCTACATACATGAGGTGGACGGTTGTTCACTTTCCGTGCTAACGCAGGGTTTTGGCGGAAAGCAACGAACTTGCGCATATTTTTCGGCAGTATTGGATAATGTTGCCAGAGCCCTTCCTAGCTGTTTAAGGGCTACTGCTGCTGTGGCGGTGGCCATTCAACAGTCGGTGGTGATTGTTTTGAATACTGACCTCACAGTGATGGTACCGCATGCTGTGGATATATTATTGATTTGAACAAAAACCCAGCACTTTACGAGTGCGCGATTGACTGGTTACGAATTAACTCTATTTGCACCCCACATTACTATTAATCGATGTGCCACTCTGAATCCAGCCACGTTACTACCCCTCCCTTCGAGTGATCAAAAGGACGATGTCCATGATTGTATATTTCGGACTGAAGAAGAAACGAAGGGACGAGTAGACCTCACTGACACCCCTTTATCTGAACCCCAAGGGGAGTTGTATGTGGATGGCTCATGTTTTAAGTTACCAGATTACAATAATATACAACAGATGTATGACGTTACAACGCATACTTTTACCACGCCTACCATTACCACGCATTTTTTACAACGCAGGATCCATTACAACGCATACCATTACAACGCATGTATTTACAACGCAGGTACCTTTACAACGCATACCATTACAACGTAAGTATTGGTAAGTATATAATATTTTTTAAAATGTAATTTAATTAAATTAATATAATGTAATTTAATTTAATTTAATTAATTTAATTTAATTTAATTTAATTAATGTAATTTAATTTAATTTAATCAATTTAATTTAATGTAATTTAAATTTAATTATATTTACTTTTTACCCTGTATCCCTTTACCCAAAAACCCAAAACTGACCCTGAACCCTAAAAATACCCCTTTACTCAAAAACCCCAAACTGACCCTAAACCCTAAAAATACCCCTTTACCCAAAAACCCAAAATTGTATTGTGGCATACTTATATAGCGCAACCTATCACCACCAAGGGCATCCTGGCGCTTTGACCCGTACTCAATGAAAACAGTAACTCAGCCTATCCTGGGAAAAAGATGAGTTTTTAGAGCCTTTCTAAAAGATAAAAGATCTCCAAGGCTTCTCAAGGATATAGGCAGAGAGTTCCAGAGTTTGGCTGCCGCTACTCTGAAAGAGCGGCCCCCCATCCTCACTCTCTGGAATCGTGGAACTACCAGTAGCCTGGAAGACGCGGAGCGTAAGCTCTAGATGGACAATACCAGGCAAACATTCGCCGCAAAGGAATGGGGCCCAGGTCATGAATAGCCCTAAACACAATACACGCTGCTTTGTAGCGCACCTGTAGATGAACTGGCAGCCAATGAAGTTCTTGCAGTGCTGCCGTAGAAGAACTGTGATAGGGGCGAGAGAGGGCGAGTTTAGCAGCGATATTTTGCACCCTTTGCAACTTGCCCAAGAGTGTTACCGGGGCCTCCAGAAGTAGTGCGTTACAATAGTCAAGTCGACTTAGGATGGTACAACGCACTACTTCTGGTCTGGCTTGCACAGGGAGGAGAGGAAGGACCTTGCGCAGCATACGAATCAGCATCATACATGTTGAAGAGATCTTATTCACATGTAGATCCAACTGCAGGTTAGCCCCAAAAGTGACGCCTAAATTGCGCGCTGATTGTGCGCAGACACCGTCTCTGAAAAGGACGGAGGCCAGAAGTCTACTGGGAGGTCGCGAGGAACTCGATCGGTGGAACAATGTAAAACCTCCGTCTTTGTTCCGTTGAACTGTAACGAGTTCAACCGGAGCCATTCCGCTGTCGCCTGCATGCACCGATGAAAGGTCTCCAGTGTGACTGCATCCTGTCCCTCCAGAGAGAAGACCAGCTGGGTATCATCTGCATAATTAAATGCAGAGATACCGAAGGTTTTAATGAGCTGGACTAGGGGGCGGAGGTAGACATTAAAGAGTATGGGGCTGATGGCCGAGCCCTGAGGTACTCCTTGTCCCACTCTCCGCTCCTCTGAACTGAAGGGGGGTAGCGAAACCCGTTGCTGACGGCAGTCCAAGTAGGAGATTAACCAATCCCTGGCCTTGTCCCTGACCCCGCATTCCTCCAGTCTAGAAATCAGGGTTGGATGGCTGACCGTGTCGAACGCGGCCGACATGTCGAGCAGCACCAAAAATGCTGCCCGACCACTGTCGACTCGCGCCCGCAGATTGTCTAACACGGTCACCAACGCGGATTCCGTCCCATGCGCTGGGCGGAAGCCGAATTGCGTCTCATCCAACCAGCTGTTCCCTTCTAGAAAACTGGACAGAGCACGGGTGACCAGCTTTTCCATAATTTTAACCGGAAAAGGGAGCAGGGAAAACTGACCCTGAACCCTAAAAATACCCCTTTACCCAAAAAACCCAAAACTGACCCTAAACCCTAAAAATACCCCTTTACCCAAAAACCCAAAACTGACCCTGAACCCTAAAAATACCCCTGTACCCCAAAAACCCAAAACTAACCCTGAACCCTAAAAATACCCCTTTACCCAAAAACTGAAAACTGACCCTGAACCCTAAAAATACCCTTTTACCCAAAAACTGAAAACTGACCCTGAACCCTAAAAATACCCCTTTACCCAAAAACTGAAAACTGACCCTGAACCCTAAAAATACCCCTTTACCCAAAAACTGAAAACTGACCCTGAACCCTAAAAATACCCTTTTACCCAAAAACTGAAAACTGACCCTGAACCCTAAAAATACCCCTTTACCCAAAAACTGAAAACTGACCCTGAACCCTAAAAATACCCCTTTACCCAAAAACTGAAAACTGACCCTGAACCCTAAAAATACCCCTTTACCCAAAAACTGAAAACTGACCCTGAACCCTAAAAATACCCCTTTACCCAAAAAACTGAAAACTGACCCTGAACCTTAAAAATACCCCTTTACCCAAAAACCCAAATAATATTTTTAATAAAATAATATACTTACCAATACTTACGTTGTAATGGTATGCGTTGTAAAAGTACCTGCGTTGTAAATACATGCGTGGTAATGGTATGCGTTGTAATGGATCCTGCGTTGTAAAAAATGCGTGGTAATGGTAGGTCGTGGTAAAAGTTGCGTTGTAATGGATGTATACCATATACAACTTGCTCCCCTCACACTTCTTTGTTGCTTGATAGTACAAGTACATGAATCAGGACTGCTTCTGATTATGTAGGTTTATTTAGTTTCACCCTTTACTTTTCAATTTCAAATACAAAAGGTTTTTCATTGCATGTATGAGAAACACGAAACATATAACACGTTATGACAAATATGAAAACCATGAATGACAACACAATAATTTCAAAAACATCAAATTCAACAAAAATGAAACAACACATTGCACATTATTTTAGTATTGCAGCATTTGTTCAAAATACTCAAATTGGAAAAAAATGCTGTATCAAAAATACTCTTTTTCATAAGATCATTGAAGGACAAAGAGTCTGAAAGAGGGCTAAATGGATACAAATCAATGAGTCCAGATCGCAGTAAATCCTGTTTGTTTTGTAGCCTTCTTTATGCCGACGCGTTTCGAACCCGTTAATTGAATGAACGGGGTCTCATCAGGGCCTTGTCACTTCTATATCTATATGTTATGTGCAAAAAGAGAAAATAGAGAACAACATCTTAGTTCTGTTGTTCTGACCCATTTCGCTTCACTTTACCTCTGCCTTTAAACAAATTCGTACCTGCCGCTTTACATGTAGCCGGATTCAAAAGGTTCAACAGCCTTCTAGCTCTGTGACTGTCTCTGGGAATTCTGTAAGAATAGTTATAACTATTTAGAAAAATGGAGACTGGGGGGTGATCTCCCTAGCTCGTGAACGGTGCTTCCAATTCATACCTGTTTGTAGCACCGCTGCTCATAAAGTGTGTCTTCGTCTCCCCCTTGTTTTCTGTCATCTGTTTTTGGATTACTTCTGGAACTGCGATATAGCTTGTGCTCCCTATTTACAAGAAGTCGGGGTTATTTAAAAAATACATATTTGGGCGTGCTTATTTTCAACGTTTGTGGATGCTCAAGGTCAATCTACCTTCAAGGGAAACGTCCCTCGGCAGGCGTGAGTCTGCTCTCTTGGCGTTGCGGTTCCGTTTTTCTTCAATCTATCGAAAAAGCGGGGATTTGAGTCACTCTGTGTTATGCTTGCGTTTGTATGGCATATTTTAATTTATTTCAGCCCGTGGCTCCTACCTTTAGTCATAAAAATGTGGAGCTCGGAGTTGAAGCATCTAGCAGTCTTAAGCGCTCGGTCGTTCTGTGCTTCCGCGTTCCAACCGGCGTTCATTGGCAACAGCCATCTGACTGCCGCCGTCATAAGGAACTTTCGGTGACGCAGTCCAGGGATTGTGGGACTTGTAGTTCAAATTAATTAGGCTGCCACCTTACATGAAAATTGTTTGCCAAAGTGATCTGGGCTCTTATGAAGACGACCCATTGTTAAGCTGACTCACACGAAGCACTATTCAAGTATTTAACCATTACGTTTTTGAAGGGAGTTAGAGCCTGGAGACTTCTGACAATGTGTTTAGCCCACTTTGGGTACTGTTAAATTTCAAAATTAAATATGCCTCTTTTGTTAGAAGCACATTTTCAGTGTCCGGAGGACATTTCATCTGATTGATGCTGTATAATACTGTCCATTTAAATTCAGTTTCTCGATGGTTAGCCTCTTAAAATGCTGCACCATAGGCGCATTTGCTACCTTATTCTTTATTCTAGATCTGTGCTGCGTAATGCGGGTATTCACTTGTTGGTTGGTTTTCCCAATATAAAATTGTCACACGGACATACAATTGCATACACAACATTTCGTGTCCGGCAATTAGAAAATCCTACATTCTTCCATTTGATGTTTTTATGGGTAAATTCAATACCTTCCATTGTGGTATCGCAAGATACGCAGTTCCCACACTTATGGTGTCCCTCTATGGGTTTGAGGCCCCATTGGGAGAGCAGGTCGCTTTTTGGTTTTTGGATTCGCACATCAGCACGTACCAGTTGCTGACCTATGCTTCGGTTCTTTTTGTATGCAAATATTGGCCTCGGGAAAGGACATTCAAGTTCCTCTAGGAGATGCCAGTTTTTCAGGATCATTTGTCTGACTTTGTGGGTGTCGGGGCCATATGTGGTCACACAGACCATCTTGTCAAGCTCTGGTTTTTGCTTATCCTGTGTTAGCAGGCACTCACGGGGAGTGTATCGTGCCCGTTTGAACGAATGCTTAAGTAGTTTTTTAGGGTAACCTCTGTTGATCATCTCACCACAGAATGTCTGGGCATGTTAGTCATATTCCGCAACTTCTGAGCAGTTTCTCCTTATCCTAAGGAGCTGCCCATAGGGAAGGTTCGCTCTAAGATTTCTAGGGTGGTCACTACTATGGTGTAGGATTTTATTTTTGTCGGTCTTTTTCTTATAGAGGGACGCTTTTAAGTGACCCTCATCATTGGAAATTTCTACATCGAGAAACGTCATTTTGCTGTTGCTTTGTTCGATAGAGAATTTAATATCCTGGTGTCTGTTGTTCAACCATTGATGGAATGCCATCAACTCCGTGTGGCTCCCCTGCCACAGGAGCCACACGTCATCAATGTATCGCAACCACTGTTTGATATGTGTCTTAAATGGATTATTGTTATCCACAAATTTGTGCTCATATTCTGCCATGTACAAAACTGCCATCTCAGGCGCATAGGGACAACCCATGGCCGTGCCCTTGATTTGAATGAAGAACTGATCATTAAAACGAAAATAATTTTTCTTCAATGTCAGTTCAGCTATTTCTAGAATGAACGATGTGGGGACCCGATGGGGTCTCTCTCTGGTATCTAAGTACATTTCCATAACCTCTAACGCCTCATCTTGTGGTATTTGCGTGTAGAGTGACGTGACGTCCATGGTCACCATGATCTCAGTTTTATTGTTGAATTCCGTTCCCTCAACTTTAACCAAAAAGTTGGTGGTATCCCTGAGGTACGATTTTACCTGACTCACAAACGGCTTCAGGAAAAAGTCTACATATTTAGAGATCGGTTCCATGCCCGAATCGCACCCGGAAACGATCGGTCGGCCTGGTGGATCATTTAGGCTCTTGTGGATACAAACGCAAGCATAACACAGAGTGACTCAAATCCCCGCTTTTTCGATAGATTGAAGAAAAACGGAACCGCAACGCCAAGAGAGCAGACTCACGCCTGCCGAGGGACGTTTCCCTTGAAGGTAGATTGACCTTGAGCATCCACAAACGTTGAAAATAAGCACGCCCAAATATGTATTTTTTAAATAACCCCGACTTCTTGTAAATAGGGAGCACAAGCCATATCGCAGTTCCAGAAGACAAAAACAGATGACAGAAAACAAGGGGGAGACGAAGACACACTTTATGAGCAGCGGTGCTACAAACAGGTATGAATTGGAAGCACCGTTCACGAGCTAGGGAGATCACCCCCCAGTCTCCATTTTTCTAAATAGTCATAACTATTCTTACAGAATTCCCAGAGACAGTCACAGAGCTAGAAGGCTGTTGAACCTTTTGAATCCGGCTACATGTAAAGCGGCAGGTACGAATTTGTTTAAAGGCAGAGGTAAAGTGAAGCGAAATGGGTCAGAACAACAGAACTAAGATGTTGTTCTCTATTTTCTCTTTTTGCACATAACATATAGATATAGAAGTGACAAGGCCCTGATGAGACCCCGTTCATTCAATTAACGGGTTCGAAACGCATCGGCATAAAGAAGGCTACAAAACAAACAGGATTTACAGCGATCTGGACTCATTGATTTGTATCCATTTAGCCCTCTTTCAGACTCTTTGTCCTTCAATGATCTTATGAAAAAGAGTATTTTTGATACAGCATTTTTTTCCCAATTTGAGTATTTTGAACAAATGCTGCAATACTAAAATAATGTGCAATGTGTTGTTTCATTTTTGTTGAATTTGATGTTTTTGAAATTATTGTGTTGTCATTCATGGTTTTCATATTTGTCATAACGTGTTATATGTTTCGTGTTTCTCATACATGCAATGAAAAACCTTTTGTATTTGAAATTGAAAAGTAAAGGGTGAAACTAAATAAACCTACATAATCAGAAGCAGTCCTGATTCATGTACTTGTACTATCAAGCAACAAAGAAGTGTGAGGGGAGCAAGTTGTATATTATTGTAATTTGAGAGGGTCCAGCCCCCCCCCACGTCCCGGGACCTAACTCCTTAAGCTTTAGCAGTTAAGTTACCAGATGGCACGACAACAGCTGCTTATGCTATAACTACCCTCAGAACAGTAGTGGAGACCTCTCGGGTTTCCCATCACTCAGCACAAGCAGCTGAACTAATAGCGTTATTAAGAGCATGTGAACTGAGCGAAGGTTTAAATATTTTTACAGACAGCCAGTACGCCTTTGGCGTGGCCCATAGTTTTGGGCGGCTGTGGAGGGAAAGAGGATTTCTTACCTCCCATGGTCAGAGAATACAACATGGCCCTTTGATCGAAAGATTGTTGAATGCATTAACCTTACCAGAGAAGGTGGCCATCATTAAGTGTAGTGCCCACAAGAAAATCATTGATACTACAGGGGAGGGAAATGCCTTTGCTGATCAAGTAGAAAAAGATACAGCGCAAACTAAAATGTCTGGTATGTTACCCAGTGTATCAGCCAGATGGGTGGCGGAGACAACAGTGTTTGACAATACTATTGAAAGTGTTAAAGAACTACAGAAAGAAGCTACTCCTGATGAAATAATGAAATGGGAACCGTAAATAGGGAAGTTGGATAAGAACAATTGTTGGATTGATTTGACTGAAAAACAGCGATGGCTTTTGCCCAATGCATGCAGTAGTTGTGATGGCCCATGGCCCCGCTCACATTGGTGCAAAAGGTATTTGTGCATTGTTAGACCCTGTGTGGAATAACCTGAATATTTCAAAAATTGCTGCCCATGTGGTTAAATACTGCATGGTTTGCTTGCTTACAGCATAAACCTGGAGGGAGGGAGACAGTTCTTAGTGGGAATTTTGCACCTCCTTCTTTACCGTTTGAAGTAATACAAATGGATTATATTCAACTCGAAAGGGTGAATAACCTCAAATATGTGCTGGTGGTGGTATGCGCTTTTAGTAAATGGGTTGAAGCATATCCTACTAAAGATAACACCGCTATGGCCACTGCAAAAGCCCTGATCAAAGAGTTCCTGCCCCGATTTGGTTTGCCTCAGGTCATTTGGACAGACAACGGGGTACACTTTAATACAGACCTTGTCAAACTTATTTGTAATGGTTTACAGATAAAACATAAATTTCATGCAGCACGACATCCGCAGTCTGCAGGACTGGCTGAGAAATATAATGGCATACTGAAATTAAAGATGGCAAAAATTCAAGAAAGCACGGGCTTGAGCTGCTCTGATACTTTACCCTAGCGTTAATGTCATTAAGAGTAACCCCTCATTCAAGAGCCGGGCTGTCACCTTATAAGGTCGTTTTTGGTCGACCAGCTAATGTGTGGGGTGTTCCAAGACCTAGGTCCTTCCGTGATATTGATTACCCTATGATGACAGATTATCTGTACGCTTTGACTAAAGATTTGCGTTCCATTCATCAACAGGTGTCAGCTGTATTGCAGCCGCTGCCGGAGGGTCCCGGACATCGTTTGGAGCCAGGACAGTGGGTTCTCGTCCGAAATTATCAGCGGAAATCGAGTTTGGAACCAAGGTGGAGGCGTCCCTACCAGATTCTTTTGGCAACAGGGACAGCAGTGAAAGTGGACGGGAAGAAGCACTGAATTCATGTCTCCCACGTGAATAAATTGCCCCTTCCCCTCCCTTTTTATCAGCAGAAACGAGACAGAGTTCTAACACAAGAGGGAGAGCGGAGGCTGAGTTTTGTGCCTTTCTCATTTGCCCTTGAAATCGGGCAAGAGGAAGGATTGCTCATACCGCAAGGAGACGAATCAGCCCCAGTCCCTTAATCTTGTGATAAGGCTGATTCCTCAGAGGCTTCTGAAAACCTTGTTGCACCGAATGTCCCTGCTGCTGTGTTGTTTCATGACCAGGAGCAAGCTGGCCATCTTCAATACAATTTACGGCCCCGAAAACAACGCGGTACCCCACTTTCGGATTTTAGGAGATAGGGAAAGACTTGAGCTGTAGGGTTGGAGATAGCTCTTTACTGGGGTACTGAGCAAGACACTGGACTGAACCCGTTGAGAGCTTGGAACTGTCACATTGCTCTGTTCAGAAAGAAAGACTGTGTTACATTAAGAGCCTAAATTGCAACAGTGGTATTAAAGTGAAGTTATTCCTTTTTGATGAACAATTGGAACCTGCTTGTGAGGCTCTAGGCGGACACAGGGAGAAGAAACCCTCTGGCAGTTGGCTTGCACCCTTTTTCCGAGTTTAGTCTGGACTTTTAGTTAGGATGTACCCCTTTGCCCGATTTGCCCTTGAAGACGAGCGACCCCTTGCTCCCCGACCTTTCTCTGAAAATATTCCCATGTTTTCCGGTTGGGCTACCAGAGTGAAGATAGCCTTTGTAATAATTATTGCAGTAATCATGATAATATTAATGAGTGTGTTTGTGTATTTAGAATTTAAGTATCCAATGCACAAGGTATTAGGTACTACAACAGCTCCGCCTGAGCATTTCTTTTATACTTTGCCTCCCCATAAGGAAAGACATCGAGAAACGTATGCTTAAAATGTTTTTATTGAAATGTTGCATGAAGCTCATAGCACTACAAATAAGACAAACTGTTGGGTGTGTGGCCTTTTTCCCTCTGTAATGCATTGTCATGATTTATTCATTTCTCTGCCATTATCACACTTAGCGAGCTGTGAGGCCTGGTTTCAGTTGCTATCCCTTATGTATCTACATTATGTAGCGGACCCCAAAAGATATACCGAAAAAGATTATGAAGCTGTTTTAAGGTATATAGAACAACATCAGGGATTTGATGCATTGGGAAACCAAAGAGAGGGATCTTTAGACCCAGATGCCTGTATGAAAATGTGTACCACTTATGAGAATGCTACGTGGTTGAAGGAAGAAATGTTGGATTTTGAGCACATTAACTCCACACAATATTTTCAGTATTTCCAAGATCGTAATGTCACAGATGATAAGGCAATGCCAGTTCCCATTTTAAATAGTACTGCTTCCTTTTGTATTCAAGGTAAGTCATGTTAAGGTAGGAGACATTAGATGTAACTACACCTACACTTTGCATACCAACAGCATCCCGCCCTTGATAACTCCGCCTAATGTGTATTTTGTATGCAGTGAAAACGCTTAAACTTGGCTTCCCCGAGGATGGGTAGGGCAGTGTTACCTGTCTTTCCTTTATCCTCCAGTATATATAGCCCCTTCTAATTATCATAAGAATCACCAGCTGACTAAACGAAATTCAGATCTCTTCCGAGCCAATAGAAGTATCGATACTGATAGTATTGATCAGACTGACACCGCATCACAGCAGTTTGTGGACATAGCAAAGGGTCTCTTTCCTATATGGGGTCCTATTTTTACTAGCAGAGATGTTAGACGTCTCTCCAGAGTGGTGGGAAACGTAGTTCAAACCACTGCTGGAATTTTGACTAATCTGACGGTAGAGCTTCAGGCTAAGAGGCTCGTTTCGCTTCAAAATCGGATGGTGCTTGACATCATCCTAGCCGATCGAGGAGGAGCATGCCGCGTGATCGGCAGTTCCTGTTGTGTGTATATCCCTGATTATGCTCCAACTATACACTTAGACATTCAGAATTTACATCGCTTGGCTGAGGAAGTTCATGCTGACACTGGTACTTGGTCCTTAACACGGTGGTTCTGGAACCTCTTGTCCACCTGGGGTTGGAAGATCTTTTTGATCCTGGCAGGAGTAATTGGGGTGGTATTTACTTGTTGCCTGTGCCTACATTGTGGACCAGCATGTTGCTCTTATTGCGCTGCCAATTTTACTTCCTCGTTGACAGGTTCGCGCCAGGTGAAAATAGAGAAACAGTGCAGAAGGAAGTTACAGATCTAATGCAAATAGATGAAGGTGTGTTTTTAGATTAAAACCTGTCATTTCTTTGTATTTATATTGGCTACATCATGCCAAAAGGGCAGTCTGAAGAAATATAAATCGATATTGTATAATGTTGGCCTAATGTATCCAATATAATAGCATGCCGCCTTAGGAACCCCCCCCTAGTGAATATACTCGAACCATCCATACATTAAGATTCGGGCCTTGACTGAACAAACGCCATGTTGATTTAATTTCCCTGTACCTCTTGCTCTTGCTAGGAAAACACGTGACCTGTTACTGTGCAGAGAGCGAGTCTGAGAGGTCGGCCTGGGCTATGAATGGACCATTGATTCTAACTTAGGAAACTCAAGGTCGCATCTGCCTTTCTTGTGGGATGAGTACATTCTTGCAGACACCGTGCCTGTACTCCCATGCCCAAGAACGTAAGGGAGGCACCTTTACTGACCTACCCCCGAAATAGTTTAGGCTGAGTTTTGAATCAATCAATTGTGCCTTATATGGGTTTTCCTGTTGGCTTCACGAGAAGTGGTACTTTTCCATGTACGGGGTTTTCATGAGGTATGCTGAAAGTATATATGCACTATTTTAAATGTAATCCAGTAGTCTCCTCTGCGCACCTTTGAGGGTGAAGGCGAGAGTTAGGCTTCCCTATATAAGGCGCTTTGCAAAATAAACGTTTGAACCTTCTCCATTGCCGACTGACTTATTCTTGGTAAATAAGGTATATGGGCTATTGGTAAGTATAGCTCTATGGTATATTTTTTAGTACTTCACCCGTCCAAGACAATATCTTCCCATCCCTGTCCATCTCCATCTGTCACCAATACAGAAAATATCAAGTAACAAAAGTGCGCGTAGCACCTCCGGCTCAGAGAGCACTGGCAACCAAAAACACAATTTGACTGGAGCGAGTGGAGAATATAGGATAGAGGCCACCTGCCGCTTCAGTATGGTGTACCATGCATGTGCAGTAGCATTAATGGAGTGTACCAGCACATCCATAGGGGGCTTGAAACGGAAATGTAGCCAGCGGGGAGGGTGCCCTGGTGATCTTCTCTATATGCAGATTGGCAAGAGGGGTTTGTTGATGCAGTCAGTAAAAAGCAGGCAAGCACTGTGCCGCATAGTATTAAAGTTCCATGTCTGGGACACCGAGGCCACCCATAGAGTAAGGGAACATCATAATATCCTATCTGACCCAGGGATGTTTACTGGCCCATGCTAAGTGAATCAGCAGAGACCTAATACGCTTAAAGACAGGAGCTGGAAGAATCATCGGTTTGTTACAAAACAAGAACAAGAACCGTGGGAGGATTACCATTTTCATTAAAGACATCCGATCTAAGAGGGATACTGGTAAGCGCAGCCATCTATTGACATCGTCTTCAAGTTTAGATATCGCCCTGCCGCAGTTCTCATTAAACACTTCGGAATTAGTGTGCACTTGAATGCCCAAATAGTGCACAGATTTAGTAGCCGATTGAAGTGGGAACTCCAGCTCAATAGTTCCAATGCTGGCGCGAGTGGGAAAATTGCTAATTTGGTCTAGTTAATCCAAAGACCTGAGTACTCGCCGTAACATACCACTTCCCTCAGAACCGGGGACAGGTTGGTCTCAGGGTCTCTGATATAGATGAGAGTGTCATCAGCGTAAGTGGAAATAATTAGGTTATTACCTAGAAAACAAATCCCTCTATGGCTATGATACTCCCTGAGGGTGCACACCAATGGCTCAGCAACAATGGCACAGAGGAGTGGTCATAGCAGACATCCCTGACGGGTACCTCCGGAAATTTTGAAAGGTGATGTGACCAGATTGCCCACCCTGACTCTGGCTGTTTGGGAGTTATACAAAACACACTAGCTGGGAGAAAAGATCGCCAACTCCCATCCGCCGTAAGACCAGCATCATGAAGTCCCACTCAACCGAATCAAAAGCCTTCTCGGCATCCAAGAATATTGCAGCGGCCTTGACTTCGGGATTGGTGTGTTGGATGGCTCCGAACACTGCGTAAGTTATGGATGAGGGAACGCCCTGGTACAAAACCTGCCTGCTCAGGACTGACCAATGTCGACACCAACGGGGCTAAACAGTTGGAAAGCACTTTGGTAAATAGCTTGGTGTCAACATTCAACAGTGAGAGCGGTCAATATGAAGATCACTCATCTGGTGACTTGCCTGGCTTCGGGAGGGTGACCAGTAGGGCCTCCTGCATAAACGGCATCATCATACCACTCTCCCCCATTTCTTCAAATAAGGAAATCAAGTGGGGTACCAGGAGCTCTCCTTGTAGAAGGCCACAGTTAGGCTGTCTTGTCCAGGAGCTTCCCCTGCTCGCATGGATTTTAACATCTCATGGATATCCCATGCTCGAGGGGCCTCATCAAGTACTCCCTGTGTTCATCCACCAACCAGGGGAGCTTTATGTGCTGCAAGTAGCTCAAGGCTAGGTCTCTACTCCCTGTCGGTCTGGATTGATAGAGCTCGGAGTAATAATTCCTCAACCAATCGGCAATGGCATTTAGGTCATGCAGTACCTCATCGCTGTCTGCACGGAGGTCTGTGACTCCAGTCCTTTCACGTCTACTTTTCAGGACTGCCGCAAGTGTGCCACCCGGGCATTCACCTTCGCCATAAGTCATGGCGCCGGCAAACTCCCTGAGAAATGTGACTTCCCTAGCGACATTATCATGATATTCGTCCAGTGTGGTCTTTAATCCTGCCGCCACCTGTTCCCACTTCGAGTACCTCCCGCACAAGGGCAGCAAGTTTCTTTTCCAGAATTACAGAGAGTCCCTGATGAAATGGAATACCCCCAAATGCCTGGACATAGCAATCCCTCTTAAAATAAACATGAAAGGCTTCCCATGTCATGGCGAATGGGGAAAACAAGCCAATATTAGTGTCAAGGAAGACCTTGATGGCTTCGCCCATTTGAGTCTTAAACACATTGTCGAGCAGGGCACAGGGTGGGAACCGCCAGGTAAAGGGAGCTGGCTTTTTTGATGGGGTATTGAGGTGTATTTGGACAGGAGAGTGGTCTGAATATGAGCGTGGGTGAAACTCACAACCATTAATCGCATTGGAGAATGAGCCAATAATCGATCAAGGTATACAGGTTGTATGGGGCCAAGTAGTGCATGGAGCCCTCAGGACCCCTTTTTCTGGAGCGCCAAATGTCTATCATATTTAGTTCTGCAATGGCATCCCCAACGGTTCTAGGCATTAACGATTGTCTGTGCATTGGGCCCCCAGAGCGATCCAAAGCAGGATTGAGGGTGCAATTAAAATCTATTCCCCAAACCAATAGGAACAATGCCAATCACAGCAACCGCACTAGCAGGTCTCTAAAGAATTGCGGGTTGTCAAAATTGGGACCGTTTACATCAATAATAATAAACTCCATCCCTTTCCCTTTGACTTTGTAGAGTGCAAACCTTCACTCCCTGTCAGTCTCTAAAGCTTCAAGGGATATACCGCTTCTAGGGTTAACCCATGTGAGCACCCCTTGGGCATGGGTTGAATAGCCAACAGCATGAAAGGCACCATGTAGTCGCCTCTAAGTAAGCATCTGGGAGTCAGTAGGCAAATGAGTCTCTTGCAGACACGCAACATCTTTATTGTGTCTATTGAAGTAGGCAATCACTTTCCTAGTCTTCCCGAAATCGTTGAGGCCCCTAATTTTCCAAGTTAAGAGCTTTGGTCTGTCGCCCAGTTGTCTACATAAGGAATCATCACAGCATGAGCTTCCCTCCTATATCTAGATAGGCAAAACCTCCAGCTCTGCACTCTACTTGTGGATGCCCCTGCTGAATTGGGTGAGCACAAAGTACACTCTGTGACAGAAAAAAAACAATATAAAGACAAACATTTCTAGCAAGCCCCACCCCCCACCCACCTGAACAAAGACCATAATACCGCAAGAACAAAGCAGTGGGCAACACACGGGTGGATGTTACCTGATTACCACAAAAGAACCTTTATAAGTTAGGAAACTTAGTACTGCCATCAAATGCAAATCTGTAGACCAAGCAAATCTCAGTCTCACCAACCAACATGAAAATTACAACAATACTTGCGAAACGCTGGCTTTGTGTCTGATGAAGAACAGGATCAAG
Organism: Lissotriton helveticus; assembly: GCF_964261635.1. Lineage (NCBI taxonomy): Eukaryota > Metazoa > Chordata > Amphibia > Caudata > Salamandridae > Lissotriton > Lissotriton helveticus. The sequence goes on along the minus strand of NC_136057.1, from coordinate 253,084,931 downwards.
AATCAGGGTCAGTTTCACAGACTAATGGAAACAAGAGAGGGGGAATAGGTCAGGGTAGTGCCAGACATCACAGTAAGTCCCAGTCCAAAGGAGCGCAGTGAAGGTTGTGTTATTCCTCGTCACCGGCTGTGCCACCAGCTGCCTCATCTAGTCCCACAGTTTCCTGGCTGAGCCTGGCATCTTCGGAAGGTCCTACAAGGCTTTCTGGAGCGATTTAGGATCAAGGGAAATCCTGGAGTGGCCATTCATATTGGGGGTATCGATGTTTTGATCGCATAGATGCAGTTTCAAAGGCGCAAATTGGCGCCTGGCCTCCTGACATTCATGGTGAAGTCTGGGAACAGGGAGATCGCAGATCCCTCGAACTGCAGGGCTCCTTTTGCTCTCACTTGCTTCAGGGCTGCATCCTTATCCCTATAATTTAGGAGCTTTGCAATTACTGGATGCAGCAGGGCTCCCTGGGGGGCCTGGGGCCAAGCGATCAATGGGCTCGCTCTACCATGAACATATCGGAGAAGACTTCTTGACCTAGAAGTGTGACCAGCATCTTTTCGATAAACACCTCCATATTGCCAATTGAAGTGGATTCTGGCAGCCCCATGATATGTAAATTGCTTCTCCTAGATCTCGCCTCCAAATCTTCTGCTGTCTCCTGCAGCACGGACAGTGTTTTTGCAAACTGCTTTTGGGCTGTGCCAATCTCTGACTGCATCTCCTCGACTTCAGCAACTCTCTCCTCTCGCTCATGTTGATGCGTTCAGCATGTTTGTCTGGGCGCTCAGACATTTTGTCTATCAGGTATGCTAGGGAATAGATCTTACCATCACTAGTAGTGAGGCTTTTCTGTAGGGTTTTCTGCATTGCCACAAAAATCTGTTTAAGATCCCCTGCAGCATCTTCTGGCATTTTGTCCTAAGGGGGAGGGGTCCACTCCGTTTCCTTTGATCTAGATTCGCTGCTCGATATTCAGCTTGAATTGGGTTTTGCCCACCTTGCCCATGCTGCATTACTGGGGTGGAGGGAACCCAAAAATGCCCTGTCCAATTTCGCTCTAATGCAGCCACAAGGTTAGGGAACAGCACAGTCTTCTCACTTTTCTACTGGCCCGCTGGGCGCCCCGTCTCTCAAACTGGGTGACGCAGTCAAGGGGATCCCCCCAACGCAGCAGAGGTGTAGCACCCACCAGATCTCCAATATGTCTATCGCCAAGGAGGCGCATTCCAGGCAAGCAGGGCGCTGTATCCAATCCAGATTGCAAGTAGGGCCTCGTGGGGCAGCAGTGCAGAAGCAAGCCAAGCAAGGTGAACTAAGAGTCCAAACTCCCCCAGGAGGACGCACACATTAGGCCGCTCAGCAGGATAATCAGATTTATAGAGCTCCACGGCTTAACATTGGAGACCTCCGCATACCTGTCTCTGCAGCAGCGCTCTGCCGCATGACGACACAAGAGTCTCAAACAGATGTTCTGGATGGGCGACAGGGTATCCAGGAATAGCGTCAGCAGAACCACGTGGCAGGGCGCCAGCTGCCTGGCTCACTTGGCTGGCAGAGCTGGAGCCAACCAGCAACACAGCTGCGCAAAGCCCAGGCTCACCCCGGCTCCTCACCACAAGGCTTTCCAATATGGCTGGGTGGTGTCTTCAGCCCAGCGAATGGCGGCTCGGTCCACTCTTCGACCCACAGGGCCACATTAACGCCCCAGGCAGGCACGTAGCAGTCACGCAACAGTCTCTAGAATCTGTCCACAGCACTGCAGCCGAAGCCCTGTCGAGCCACGCACACAGAGGCTAGTCAGTCCAGAGTCCGCACTCAGCTCTCCGGCGGGCTCCCATGGGCGCCCAAGGAGGTTCAGGACAAGATATCACTCCCACAGGCACGTAGAGGTGCTGAATGCGACCAGAAGCACAGCGTACCTCTGATCCAGCTTCAAATAGGCAGGCCCAGGCGGGGATGCCGACAGATGGGTTGGCACGTGGGCCACAAACGAAGGCCACACCGCCTCTGCCGTCACGAGCGTACGGATTCCATCAACAATCATATCTGGCTGCAGTCTGTCTCGGGCCACCTCCAGCCGTCTGTCAGAGCTCACAGAGGGGGCATAAATGCAGGATATTTACCAGATCATAACGATGACTCACAGAGCTCACTCAGAGCACGGCCATCTTGGGCCCAAGCAAGCTTTGAACCCACCCGGAAGCATAAGTTATTCAAGAATAGGACAGGAGCAAAGGTGGTGGCTTTGTATATGAGATAGAGGGAGGTCCCTTTTCAACAAAGTCTTCAAGGGTGGAAGCACTGTGCTTAGGGAGGAGAACTCAGAGAGTAGAACATAGTTATAAAGGAGCTCTGGTGGAAAAAGGCATTGGACAGAGCTTGAGAGTATAGACCACAGCTTAAAGTGATTTTATAAAGCATATAGTTAACACGCACCCAGATGCTAGTCAGAAAATCCTGTGCTTTTTTGTGAAGAGCAGACTGGAATTGGATGACAGGTTGCAGCGCTGTACATACACAGTTTGAAGAGTTAAAAAAAGCACCAATAACCATGCAACATGTTATAAAGATGCTTTGTGGTTGGCAGTATTTAGCATTTGGGTGCTGTTAGTTAAACGCTTTATGCAGTCAGGACTAAAGACACAGCTGCAGACAACACAGTAAATTTGAACATCACCATCATGATCAGACAATCCTCAGTCATTTGAACTCATGTTTTTCTTTTTTTATTCCATGTGTGAATTCCAGCAAGACTAACTCAAACTTCCAAGCTTCCCAGGCCAATCAAGAAGCCTCGAGATATTTAAAAGACTATTGAAATGGGTAGTAGCAACTCCAGTAATTTACAGTGCTAAGAGAATAGAAATACTGTGGTATGATGCGCCATGAAAACAATAAATTAATATAATTGCACAGTGATATCATCATTCTCATAAGCCTTTGGCTTAGAATTAGTAGCCATCAGTCTTAAGGGCATTCATCAAATGCTTATATGTTAGAAGAAGGCACCTCTCTATAGCTTATAACCCAGAAGTAGGTCATGAAAAAAAGTGCAACAGCTGCCGGGACCTACACATTGCTGTTTTACCTCTGTGCTAGCACTGGAATTGATCACTCAGATTGATGTGACATTCTGTACCTATCATGTCTTTTCATGACACACTCGCCTTGCTTTGAGGTGACTGCTGGTTTGGGCAGATGCCTCCTCTTCCAAGTTCACCTTTGGACTCTTCTCACAGACTTTTGCATGTATCTTCCTGACAAACAGGACTCCTGGCTCACTTTCCACCTCTATCCCTTTAGATTCAGCAATGCTCATAATTACATCATTTAGGCACTGCTGTAGTCCTAGAAAGAAATAATAATGATACTGAAAAGTATTATTTATTCATATTAATTGTAAACCTATTAAAAACATTCCTCAAAGTTATTGTACTATAGATACATCAAGCCAACATTAAAAAAAGAATGCACAGGCAGTACATTACCCTTTGCTCAAAAACAGCAAGGACATCAAGAACGACAATGTGTCTGAAAATGTGGAACTGCCTCCTCATACACACTGAAGAGTCAGTACATGAGAATACCATTCTGACAAACAATGTGCAAGAAAAAAGCTGCTTCCTGTTTCTGTAGACATCATAAAGGAATGCTTTACTCAAGGTCAATACTCATTGGTAATTAGTGAGTAGGTGCCTATTTACTATCTGGACATGAGCAAATTGTACCTAGTGCTAATCCCTAAACAAAAGTAAAACTTGGATATTGACCCGAATCCCAGCACTCTGGAGTTGACTGCTGTAAAACAGGGCGCCAGTATTTAGGGGCATACTTGAAACAGGCAGCGATAATTATCGCTGACCTTGCATACCTCATTATTTTCTATCGCTGGTATGTTTCGCCAGGCTAGCGTTGTATTAACAACGTTTAGCGCCATGGCGATGAATATTCCAGCGATAGCGCTCTTTTCCATGAAACATCGCTGGTTTTTCAGCGATGTTCCATGTAAAACGGCGATATGCTTGATATTACGACCCTGTGGTCGCATTACATGAATCCACCTCCCATGCTAAGTATGCCTTAGTCAGGAATTTAACAGACGTTAAATTCCTGTGTTAAGGCATACTTAGCGCGATTAAAATAATTGCTTCCCCGCGTTGTAAATATTGCGAAGCTGCCTTTGCGATATTTGCCCATGTTGTTTCCACAGACACGCCTACTTTGCATCTCATTAGCGATGCAAAGTGAGGCATGCTGGAAACGGGAGCAAAATCAGCAAAGCACGCGATAGCGTGTCTTTGCTGATAAGGCGATAAAATTATCGCCACTTTTCGGCCTAAAACGGCCACAAAAGCAGCGATAATTTTATATCACCGCCTTGTTAATATGCCCCTAATTTCCTACATAATAAGTAACAGAGTCTTATCTTCACCTTTTCAGAAGTTTTTGCTGTCGCTTGTGAGGCACAACACAGGCTTTAGAATGGAAAGTATATAGACACTAACCTTTGTGCTGCAATCACACAAACTTTAGTAAATGTGGGCCTTAACTTACAACATTTAGGTCTTCAGACTTCTCTGGGACATGTTTAAGTTCTTAAAATAAACCTGTGTGACATTTTATTAAAAAAATGTCTTTTTTCCACTTGGGCTTCAACGTGTATGTTTTTTCACTCTAGTATAGACCTCATCTGTACAGTTTGTCCTACTAATAATTGCAATCCCATCTTCACTATTATTTTTCTGATGCTCAGTAACTCACATGTTTTTTACATTTTTATGTTGGCTTGGATCTAGGACAGGAGAATTTTATTTGCCTTATCCAGTAAATGTTTATGGGCCCGATTCACAGAATAAACTTAAGACTCAACCCTAAACTTACTACTATTTTGGTATTCACAGAATGCACTTACTACTTTTGGTATTCACAGAAGTTAGGATTTTGTCTTACATTTGTCTTAAGACAAACTTAAGACAGACTTAAGACAAACTTAAGACATAATCCTAACTTCTGTGAATACCAAAAGTAGTAAATTCATTCTGTGAATGCCAAAAGTAGTAAGTGTATTCTGTGAATACCAAAATAGTAGTAAGTTTAGGATTGAGTCTTAAGTTCATTCTGTGAATCGGGCCCTCTATTTTTTCACTGGTCAGTAGACGTGCATTATCCTACCAGGATATCTGATTCCTGATTCTGCCTCTGGAACCGGGGGACGCAGGTTTGAATGCTGGCCTTGATGCTAGGCACAACATGATGTAATACCAAGCAAATCGCTTAATCTCCCTGTGCCTAAATGTGGGTAAAATGTGCTCGTATAATCCCTGCTCAATTTACACAATCTACAACTGTTCCCAACCCTTCCGTTAATGTACAGCCTCTGCTGCATAACAGCTGAAGTTTGTGGTATGTAAATATGAATACATAGAAACGTAATTGTGTTTGAGTTAATGTCACGTAAGCAATATGGAGGTGAGAAAATGTTAGCACTGCTTTCTGCTTTATAGTAGGCTAGTCCTCATTATTGAATCTTTCATATATTTGCTAACTTCGTTCCCCATCATTGTGCTGGAATTCCCTGGTAATTATAAATAGTAGCAAGTAATGTTAAAATGGTCCTAAGCCTTAGCAACAGCATTTGTTCAGTAGCACCCTCACCTTATTTGAAACAATGCGATCTTTGACCAATTAGGTGGAAAAGTTAAGCTCTCCTACTCACGCTGGAGGCCACAATAGCTTATATTGTTATAATTCTACCGCCTATCATGCGAAAGGGAGTCCCTGAGAAGGGTCTTATTGTCAAGAATCCTGACCAGGACCTGGTGGCAGAGTAGAAAAAGTAAACATAATCTTTGATACAGTGCCACCCAAAATCACACAGGAAGACAGAGAGAAAGGGGAATCCTGGCACAAGGAAACAAGAAAGTCAAAGCTCAGACAAAACAGACAGTCAAGTGGTAATTCAGACTTCTAACACCCAGGTCAGGCTTGCAAGACATATATATATATATATATATATATATTAACAATAATCGGAATGTGAGAAAGCACTTGCAAACTATACATGATAAGACTGAAGCTCAGAATGCTCCTCACCAACAATGTTGTTACAGATACTGGCTTTAAATACCGACATATAGGATTTGCAGGCAAAGGAAGGGTAGGTGGAGCTGATACCTATAGTGATTTTATAAAAGTAACTCAAAGACAATACTCACTGTGGACAAGAAACACCAACTAAGTTGTCATTTGTGAGAAAGCATCATGGTGATCAGACAGGAACATGTAAGGCAGAAACAGCAAGGGTGTAGAACAAAATACACAGCCACAAACCATGTAAGGAAACTGGATGCTCAGACAGCAGAAACAGGAAGGTAACAGAAAGGAACCTGGAACTAAGATAAATAGAAAGAAAATAAGGGACTGGGAAAAAGGCAACCACAAAAATAGAAAATGTTCAAAAGTCAAAGATATGTTAAAATAGTGCTGGCTCATAAATCAGAAATCAAGGTAGCACTGTAGGCAGTGCTAGTTCAAGGAACGAGGATGCACTAAATAGTGCAGGCTCAGGAATCAAGGAAGCACTGCAGACAGTGCTACTTCAAGGAACTAGGAATCCGCGACAACTCAGGAATAAGGAAATAAGGATGAACTATTGCTTAGGAACTCTAGAAACAAGCAAATCAAAAGCTCAGGAAACAGGAGCACTGTCACAATGATCAACACTGGACTGAAGGAAACTGGGGATTAAAACAGGTCACTATGATCACTTGCCTTCGGTGTGAGCAGGTTAACACCAGCCAGCCACAGGTTTGGCAAATTCCTCCTCCCGTGCTTGGCATGGCGAAGCAGTGAGTAGGGAATAATAGGTATTGGAGTTTTTAGCAAGAGCAAACTGACTTCCTTTAACCCAGAATGGATCTGGAATGAATGAGAATTTCAGAATAAAGTCCAAAGGTCTGGAAGATTATGCGAACACCGGAAAGTCTCACAAGTAGGCCGCCTAGTGGTTGGTACAAGAGCGCAGGGAGCTAATCATAACGATTCTCTAAACTTTTGCTGACCTTGTCCTAGTAATGTTATGGTCTGCCCTGGAATATACCCTGCCCCTACAGCTTTCAGTTTTTGGGGTGACTTTCCCAGAAATCTATTTTTTTGGGACCAGGGTCAGCTCTTCTCTGTCATACACTTTGATCATGACTGTCAAAGAGAAAAAAAATCTCTTCAAATCCTGCTCTACCTATGGCCTGAGAAAGATCTACACAGATGACCTACATGAGCAATGCATACTTTTCCTATATTCAACACACATGGTTTCATGCGGCAACATTTTAAAAACCTTGCCCTCTATGTACTAGAAAGGAAGAAATGCCTTCCTTCTAAGGGGATCCCCCTCATCTGAGGAATATTGTGTAAAATGTGCTCCTCCAAGCACTTCGAATAAGGCGGCACTAAAGAAGAACCCTGTGGCATGTGCAGCCCCCTCACAAAAAGATTGGAGTTTGTTCAGAGAAATGATCCAGAAAGGAGGAACACATGCATACAAAAACCCCTGCATAAAGATCCAGCTCTCTTGACGCCCTGACTTAATTCAAGACTAAGCATGGGCGGATTTTGCGGATTGGCAAACCGCGAACTTGCGTATTTACGGATTGGCAATCCGCAAAATCCACGAACTCCCGCGAATTATTTTTTTTTTGTTCGCAAGGGTTTCTGCCAGTTCGCGAGGTTTGTGTACCAGTTCGCAATTGCGAACTTACTTGTCGGCTCGTAACGGCCGCGACTATGTTGTTTCTACATCTGGTTCATCATCACAGGTTTGCGAAGTTACCCTAGCGGTCGTACATGGGCGCGGCCATCTTGTTTGCGTGACGTAATTCCGTTTCCGGGCGCTATGTGTAATCTCGCAAAGTGTGCGGCTTGCTAGTACAATTTCGCGTGTGCTCGCGAGGAAAATCTCGCGTGAACTTACCCACGCGGTCGTGTATGGGCGCGGCCATCTTGTTTCTCGTTCATTCCTATGGTTCTGGGCATGCTTTCTGAATCTGTATCCTCTCTGAATCTCTGCCATCCTTTGCTTGTTTGAAGTTTTTTTGATCTATTTTACTTATTATCTATCCCTCTATTTTTCTAGCTCTATATTTTTCTGCTACTTTTTGTTAATTTTAAACTACTTTTTTAAACTCTTTTCTTTTCTTCTTCCCTATTCTATTTCTTCTTTATTATTTAGCTTCCTTTCTGCCCAGACCATGGTAAAGGGAGTCGGGAAGCAGCCCGCGAAGGGGAAGGGTCCCGCACCCCGTGCTCGGCTCCCGTGCGGGCGTTTGAGGGGGGAGAATGTCGCGCCCCGGGAGATCTTTAGCGAGGAGAAGGTGGCCGCACTAGTTTTTTATGTTCAGCGCCGCCTCCCCAGGACCATCATGGCAGGCGGCAAGATCGCTAGTGGTTACGGGCTCCGGGAGCGCCGGAAGCGGTGGGAGAAGGTATGCCGGTCCATGTACCAACAATCTCGGGTCCGGCGCACCTACAACCAAGTCACCCACCGTTGGACGGATATCCTGGACCGGGAACGCGATCTGTTGGACCTGCTCGGCCTTGAGATCACCGGGCTTGGTGAGTAGTAGTAGCTATTTCTTTACTACTCTGTTTTCTCCTGCTCTGTGTGTTATTATCTTGCAAATTTTTGTTTTTTACCAAGAGCAATAATGCTGCTGATTACATTGTAGGGAAATTATATTTCAAAATCTTCTGTGCATTTCAGGTGCACTGCTCTCCTTCTCAGTAGCGCTGCTACTATGCTTATTTGTTTTCGATTTTGTGTTCATTTCATTGGCCTGTGAAATTATGCATGAGTGTAGTTTAAAGAACTGTGTAATGCTAGACACTAAGGGTCAGATATTTAATTACCGGCGCATCCCTGCAAAGTAGCAGGGATGCGCCAGTAATTGTGCGCCACGCCACCACCACCCATGGTGCACCGTATTTACAATGCGGCGCACCATGTGCCCAAAACGTCACCGAAGCGTTACGCTTCTGTGCCGTAAAGGCGGCGCATTGCTGGAGTTGCGTCGCAACGATGGTGCAGCTCCAGCAATGCTCTGGGGTGCTCTATCTCCCCAATGCTGCGTCAAGCCGTACGTCTGCTTCAAGCAGGCGCAGGGTTTGAGTCACGCATCATTGTCCTCAAAGTGACCGATTAAAATCTTGTAGATGTCACTCAGCCACTTTTAGGATGCGTTCCTGCGCAGGAACGCCCTCCCTTGCGCCGGAACGCCCCCTGATGGCGCAGGGCTTTACAACGTGATGCATCTCCCATATGCGTCACGTTGTTAATATACGCCGCACCATGGCGCCTCTTTTATCCTGCCGCTGCGTCACAAAAGTCACGCAACAATGGAGCAAAAGAGCCGCAAGGGGCTTCTAAATCAGCCCCTACAGACTCAAGTTTAGTCCTTCTTTTGTACACATGGCGATAAGAAGAAATAGTGGTGGAGGATTGATAGTTTGAGTATTTTAATGACTGGTTAATGTATTAGGAAACTTTTTAGTGTTGTCGCTGATCTGCAATCACGATGGACTTTGTCTGTCATTTTGCGTGCTGCGGACTGCTGCCTGCCAGTCCTAGGCGAACCTTTTTAGTAGTTTGTTTAGTGAGTTACATAAGAACTTTCCAAGTCGACGGTCCGCAAATCAAGCAATATTAATAACGTAGTAGACCACATGGGATCGGTCAATATATCCCGTGGAATAGTTGTCTATTTGCTATTTCGCCAAAATATTTTGTTATTGTTCTTTTGAAATGTTTCATTTGGTTGACAACAATCATCCATGTTTTCGTGTCTTTCTTTCTTTCATGTTGTACATCAGCACCCCCCAGGGGCAAGAGGACAGAGGAGGAGGTGGTTGCTGCTGCTGCTGTAGAAGGGCAGGATCGGCCAGGCAAGGGCTCCTTTGCTGGCCCCAGTAAGTTTTCATTTTAATATAGAGTACCTATTTTTTCCTAGCGTTCCTCATTCGATTTTTTCTAAATCGTCTTTGATCTTCTTGTAGACTGTATCTAAATTCTTATCCTGCCTCGACTATGACTCCCTGTGGTATTACTAGATTATTCTTATTAGTCTGTCTATGTAGCTAACTAAGATTGCACATTTGGCAATTCCATTGGACTCCCATTCTAGTCAGCAATAGCTCTATGCACTGAGCCTTCCCTGGAAATAGGAACATTTTTACTTTAGATTAGACAGTCACAAATTATTACATTGTTTTCTGTTTTTGTTCACATTTCTTTATTCCTAGACCAAATATTATATAGTAGTGAGTGGTGTATTCTAACAATCTTAAATGTACTTTGTAGGTGGAACATCTGGTGGCGGGGCCAGCGCGGAGGTGGTGGTAGTGGATGAGGAGGACACTTCTGGGGAGGAGGCGGTGCAAGTGCCGGACAACACCAATGTGCCTGTGAGGGTTCACACGGTGGTGGCGGGCAGAGGTAAGCTATATATTCCTTACTTATTGAGATTGAAGACTGCAGAGTGTGCTTTCTGCACGGGTGTATTATAAATCAACCAGGTAGTAGCCTCCTCTAAATGTACTTCGACTTAGCTGTGAAGTTTTTGGCGAGAAGAATCTCAATCAGATCTGAGATTAACTTGATGGATGGGATGAACGAAAAGCGAAAGAAGGGTGTAAGTAAGTGTGGAAGGACGAGAAATTTAATGATGACTGGCAAAGAAGAATGATATGTGTTTGCTTGGTCCCCGAGGTGGCTGGGAAGGAAAGAATATGGTATGGTGCATGGCTGGGTGAATGATGAAGCAAGGATGGGTGGAAGGAGAACAGCCTTGGTGGGTGAAACAGAAACTGTATGTGTGCATATACTTTGAATGGATGGATGCCTGGATCATGGTACTATCTGACTCTTAGATAGCATATGTGTATCTAGAGAGAGTAGATGGTCACTGGATGAACAAAGTGTTACTTTGAAGATCATGTAACACCACACCCGCACGTCCGTTCCAGTGTAGGAAAGGCAAGGAAAAGAAGTTGTAATTTTGTCCAAATACTACCATAACTAGTAGCAGTAGTTTGTATTGCAACTGCAAGCACAGCATATATCCGGTTATTACGGTGGACCCTGTGGTTCTGAAAATCTGGACCCTGTTGTTATCCCGATATCGAGGTCCAATACCCGTGTCACAAAATATCAACGTACCATGACGAATTTGGTATCCACGAACCGATAATGATTAGGACATCATTTCTATACATTTGCGTCATAATCGAGGGTCGCCAACGCCCCTAAATCGTAGTTTCCGTCCCGACCCCTTAGACTCCATTTTGTGAACGACATCCATCTTACGTCTTGCCCTCATGATAAGTCAATTAAAGGTAGAGCTTGATCTAAAAGGACACGTCCACCTTCCCTGACTTCCCCCTGACCTGTCCCAACCAACTCCATTGCCTTTAGCCAAACCTGTTTGGGCAGCCCCTCGCCCAGTGGCCAAATACGATAGCATCAATACATAACATTCCTCAAACCATTCACTACATACAGACCATGCTTTCTACAAACATGCACCTGTCCATATCCCTTGTTTATGGCCAGTTTTATGACTGGGTGGTACCTTCCTTTATTGGTGTTTCATCGATATCTGATGGGAGTTCCGGGTCTGGCTGGTAATCTATCACGAACTGGACATCTAAAATGTGGGCTTGCTTACATGACTTCGCTCTTTGTATTATTGTAGAAATATGTTTACAGCCGTATCATAAACTCAAGAATTCTTGCTTGCAGCTATTATTTCTGTATATAAGGAGAAGGCTGGTTCTGTAAAAACGAACAGTCTCCTGAGAACACATGACCCGTGTTTGTCATGCTTCTAGGACACGTGTTACTTGGTAGCTACCAATAAACTTGATCTCTGACTGTGACTAGAAGACTCAGCGTTTCTGTGGTCCGGAACAAGGGAGAACTCAGAGTTCTTCGGGTGTTATCCCCTGGTACCACCGGGTCTCTAAAAACCCGGCACCTCAGTTGGCGCCCAACTCGGGGCGGTATCAAGCGGCGACGGTCCAAGCCAGATGTTCGTGAGGAGCTTCGTGTGAAAATTCCGGAGGACGGCCAGCCACTTCAGCGACCCCTGTATGTCGACGTGGTTCCGAAGGTCTTTGCTGCGAGGTGCCCCGCGTCCCGACGGCTACGAAGGACTGCTGCCCTGACTATCGCCTTGTTTTGGACCCAGTGATCCTTGGTAGAGCGAAACGATAGACGAGTCTTCTAGCGACGTCACAGATCTTCAAATACTTCAGTTAAGTATAAGTGGAGCGTCTCCCAGTCCTTAGTTTGTCCTTAGTTTTTGGTATCCTTGAGATACGACTTGATTTGGTACTTGCAAGCCCCAAAGCCGAAGGACTCGTGTTTTCACGAGAAATATCGTAATAGATAATCTTTTGAAGTTTGAATCTAGACTAGTGAGCGAAGATGCCTGGTTTTAGCAGACTTGGAAACTTGTTTTGTCTTGGTTATAGTAAGGACTCCCGATTAGAGGATTCCTGTCCGGTTCCTCCGATTGGAACTCCAACGTATGAGCTCTATGTGAAGCATGGCGTAGGTCCTATCACATATAATGAAGTGTGGGTAAAATACACCCGTAAGGATGGTGTTTTAAAGTGGCCCCAATATGGTAGTTTCGACTCAGAAATTTTAGATAATCTAGAGGTCAAATTGTTCAAGAAGAAAGCCCGGCCGGCGATGTTTGCCTCTTTCCGCTTATGGCGTAAAGAGGCCAAACAAAAGGAAATTAAATTAGAGAAGAAAAATAAGAGAGAAAGAGGTATTTCAGTAATGCAAGCCGCGATAAAATTTAAAGACAATGAAGAAGAACAAATAAGTGAGCAGTTGCACAGGCAACGTAAAATGGCAATAGATAAATGCTATCCTGTTTTACAATCTCCTCAGCGAGAAACAATAAAAGAGCGTGAAAAGGATCCATTAATGGCACATCTGCTAAGTTCGCCACCGCCCTATGCACAAAATGCCACAGCACCTCCGCAACCTTTAGTTGCACCTCTGGTAGCTGTTATGCCAGCTCCTTTACAGCACTCACCAGCTGCTCTTCAACTGGCTTCTATTTCTCTGGTGCAGCCTCCTCAAGGCTCACCCATTACATCTATTTCTCCTACTGTTCCTCCTACAACTTCGCCTAGCACACCTTCTATTTCTTCTGATACTCGCTCTACGAATGCTTCTGTTCCTACTTTGCGTGACTCTGTTCTGCCACCAGTTATTCCTCCGCTTTCACCTTTCGTCTGGCATAAAATAGCCAGCATTGCTACTAACATTCCTTCACCACTTTTTCGGTCGCCTAAAACGACCCCTAATACGGGACCAAGACAATTACGAAGCCAAATGCCTGATTATCAAGAGAGGGAATCACTGAATAAGTTAGCACGGAATTGGGCTATGGATACAGCGAGATATGACGTAGAGTCTGTCGTGAACGTCTTCCGTCAATGGGATGAACCGACGCAAAGATATGTTTTTGAACAGATGTGTGTTTTTCTGTGTGAGGATTTGGAAGATAATGGTCAAGAGAGCAACGCTCGAGAGTTGTGTAATGTACGATTTAAATTTGGGGAAGGCATGATCATAGGTCCCGATGTCGAAAAAGCAGTTGGGATACTATTATCATATCGAAGTTCGGGTGGTAATTCTGGGTCATCATCTGAATGTGGTACGTCTAGTAGGAAGAGAGCGAGACAGTACCCCATGAGAGAGGTTCCTCCGGTTTGGAGGGAAGGTGATGCGAATGCAGTACCGCCAATTCTGCCCCATTTCCAGCGTGTATGGGTACATGTCCCCTGGAAAAGATCGGAAGTGTTGGCACTCAAGCAGTCACTACCTGAGCGGCCCAGCCACAGCTGAGCCGGCCGCTCGCCACTTTTTCCCGCCGCTGGCCCCCTGCGGCCCCGCCCACCACCGGCCCATTGGCCCAGCCGCTCGGCCAGCCCAGCAGACCCGCCCTCCTGTCCCCCTTCTTAAGGGGAGAGCCTGGTTGCCGCGGGAGTGACCACTGTGCCTCTCGAGGCCGGGTCACCCCTTTACCCCCTCACCTGCTCGCCTGCTGATCCTGCCTGCCGCCTCGCCTGCTGATCCTGCCTGCCGCCTCGCCTGCTGCTCCTGCCTGCCGATTCCATCGCCCCCCAGCACCCCCGAGCGGCCCAGCCACAGCTGAGCCGGCCGCTCTCCACTTTTTCCCGCCGCTGGCCCCCTGCGGCCCCGCCCACCACCGGCCCATTGGCCCAGCCGCTCGGACAGCCCAGCAGACCCGCCCTCCCGTCCCCCTTCTTAAGGGGAGAGCCTGGTTGCCGCGGGAGTGACCACTGTGCCTCTCGAGGCCGGGTCACCCCTTTACCCCCTCACCTGCTCGCCTGCTGATCCTGCCTGCCGCCTCGCCTGCTGATCCTGCCTGCCGCCTCGCCTGCTGCTCCTGCCTGCCGATTCCATCGCCCCCCAGCACCCCCGAGCGGCCCAGCCACAGCTGAGCCGGCCGCTCACCACTTTTTCCCGCCGCTGGCCCCCTGCGGCCCCGCCCACCACCGGCACATTGGCCCAGCCGCTCGGCCAGCCCAGCAGACCCGCCCTCCCGTCCCCCTTCTTATGACGCCCCCTGAGCGACCGCGCAGCGGACGCGCGCAGCGGGAGCACCGATTGAGCGCCGAAGGTGCGCCAAAGGTAAGCCCGTCTACGCCCGTCCGCGCCTGGACCGCGCCCAGTGCCAGGACCCCTGGCCCACACCGACAGAAGCCGACCCGCCGGACCTACAACGCCACCGAACTCAACGCACTCAACTCCGGCCGAACCCCGGGCTGCTACTGAGCCGCACCGAGACGCACCCACGGATCCTTCAGCTGCCACTCCTGTAAGTTCACCTGCAACCGGACACACGCCACACCAGCACCCACCAAGCCGAACACCAGCACCACCCACCTGAAGTGCATCCTGATCAACACCCGCTCCGTCCACAGACACGCCGTTGAGCTCTGGAACCTGCTCGACACCACAGCCCCTGACGTCGCCTTCCTCACGGAAACCTGGATGAACGACTCCTCAGCGCCCGACATCGCCATCGCCATCCCAGAGGGTTACAAGATCACCCGAAGAGACCGCGACAACCAGACTGGAGGAGGCCTCGCCATCATCTACAGGGACACCATCCGCATCAAGACCAACACCGACGACACCCTGACAACCGCCGAACACCTGCACTTCCAGATCCACACGGACCCCAAAACCACCCTCAGAGGCACCCTGATCTACCGACCCCCGGGACCACGCACACAATTCAGCGAGGACATCGCCGACTTCATCAGCCCGCACGCCCTCCCCTCCGCCGACTACATCCTCCTGGGGGACATCAACTTCCACCTGGAGAACAACAACGACCGCAACACCATCACCCTGCTCGACAACCTCGCCAACCTCGGTCTCAAGCAGCTGGTGTCCACCCCCACCCACCTCGCCGGACACACACTCGACGCCGTCTTCTCATCCAGCAAAGACATCACCTTCAGCCACACCACCGGACTACACTGGACGGACCACAGCTGCGTCCACTTCACCTTCAGAAGAACGACGATCCACCACCACCAGAAACAGGTTGCTCGAAGAAGCTGGAACAAGATCACAGCCGACCAGCTCGCCGCTTCCCTGAGCCAGCACCCTCCCGCCAGCTCAGCGAACCCAAGCCAGGCCGCCGACAACCTCACGAAGTGGATCAGCAACTGCGCGGACGAACTCGCCCCACTGAGGACCCCGCCCAACCGACCCGGCAGCAAGAAGGCCCCATGGTTCACCGACGAACTCATGAGTTCCAAGAAGAACTGCCGAGCCCTCGAGAAAGACTGGAGAAGGGAACCAACTCCGGACAACATGACCACCCTCAAGCTTGCCACCCGGAAGCACCACCAACTGATCCGCGCTACCAAGAAAACTGCATTCAAGGACCGGCTGGACAACAACGCACACAACTGCAAGGAACTCTTCAACATCGTGAAAGAGCTCTCCAACCCCAACGCCGGAACAACGACATCACCCCTTCGCAAGACCTCTGCAATTCCCTCGCCTCCTACTTCCACAACAAGATCGCGGACATACACAACAGCTTCAGCACTCAACCGACGCACGCCACGACCGAACCACCGCCCCCCACCACCACCCTCCACGCCTGGACTCCGATCAGCACCGAAGACACCGTCCGCATGATGAACTCCATCCACTCCGGATCTCCAACCGACCCCTGCCCTCACCACGTCTTCAACAAGGCCGACGCTGTCATCGCACCCCACCTGCGGGACATCATCAACACCTCCTTCGACACCGCCACCTTCCCGGAGAGCTGGAAGCACGCCGAACTCAGCGCCCTACTCAAGAAACCTACAGCGGACCCCACCAAACTCAAGAATTACCGCCCCATCTCGCTCCTCCCGTTTCCAGCCAAAGTCATCGAGAAGATCGTCAACAAACAGCTGGCCACCTTCCTCGAGACAAATGGATCCCTCGACCCCTCACAGTCTGGCTTCCGAGCCAACCACAGCACCGAGACCGCCCTCATCGCTGCCACTGATGACATCCGATCCCTGATGGACAACGGAGAAACAGCGGCCCTCATCCTCCTAGACCTCTCCGCGGCTTTCGACACTGTCTGCCACCGCACCCTAGTGCAGCGCCTCAGCAACGTCGGAATCCATGAGAAGGCACTGGAATGGATCATCTCCTTCCTCGACGGAAGAACACAGAGAGTCCGGCTACCACCGTACAAGTCAGAGGCCACCGGAGTCATCTGCGGCGTCCCTCAAGGATCCTCGCTGAGCCCCTCCCTCTTCAACGTCTACATGAGCCCCCTCGCGGCCATCGCACGCCAACACAACCTCAACATCATCTCCTACGCCGACGACACCCAGCTGATTCTCTCCCTCACCAACGACCCCGCCACCGCCAGAGCCAACCTTCATGAAGGGATGAAAGACGTAGCCGATTGGATGACAACCAGCCGCCTGAAACTGAACTCAGACAAGACGGAAGTCCTCATCCTGGGCTCCTCGCCCTCCGCCTGGGACGACTCCTGGTGGCCCCCCGCCCTGGGCACCGCACCCAAACCAACAGACCACGCACGCAACCTGGGCTTCATCCTGGACTCCTCCCTCTCCATGACCAGACAAGTCAACGCCGTCTCCTCGTCCTGTTTCAACATCCTGCGCATGCTACGTAAGATCTTCAGGTGGATCCCCACCGAGACCAGGAAGACGGTCACCCAGGCCCTCGTCACCAGCCGTCTGGACTACGGCAACGCCCTCTACGCCGGAACCACCGCCAAGCTCCAGAAGAGACTCCAGCGTATCCAGAACGCCTCGGCGAGACTCATCCTCGACGTCCCCAGACGAAGCCACATCTCCAGACACCTGAGAGACCTGCACTGGTTCCCGATCAACAAAAGAATCACCTTCCGGCTCCTCACCCACACACACAAAGCCCTACACAACCAAGGCCCAGGATACCTCAACAGCTGCCTCAACTTCTACGTTCCCAAACGCCACCTCCGATCGACCAACCACGCCCTCGCCGCCGTCCCCCCCATCCAAAGAGCGACAACAGGAGGAAGGTCCTTCTCCTACCTGGCCGCCAAGACCTGGAACTCCCTTCCGACCCACCTCCGCCTGACCCAGGACCACCTCTCCTTCAGGAAGAAGCTCAAGACCTGGCTGTTCGAGCAGTAGCAGCACCCCCCCCCTAGCGCCTTGAGACCCTCCGGGTGAGTAGTGCGCTCTATAAATGTCTTTTGATTGATTGATTGATTGATTGACCCTCGTAAAAACCCGACTGGGTATTATAAGGAGTTATCGCAAACTGCAAGCTCATGTATAATGAATTTAGCGGATGTAGACATGTTGTTTGGGAACGTTGTTCCACATCCTTTATGGAGCAAAATCCGTCATACGGATCACGATCAGGAACTAGGTGACTCGTGGGCGAACATTGCGACTACAGATGCTAGACAAGTCGGTGGTTTTAAACCTGAGCCGTTAATAGCTGAACTTCCCGGTAGGATTATAGCGTACATGAAAACAATAATGCCTGAAGTACGCGTAAACTGGGGCAAGCTATCCGCATGTAAGCAAAAGAAAGATGAGAATGTGTCTGACTTCTTCACGAGATTTGAGGAAACTTTCACCGATCATAGTGGTCAAGATATGGCTACCGAAGGTGGCCAAAGATTGTTTGTAGACAAGTTCGTACATATTTTGCTTCCTGAACTATGTAACAAACTGAAAGATTCGGAGAGTGCTTGGGCTGTCTCTACGTCGGCGCAGATTTTAGCTACAGCCCAGTACTACGAAAATAGGCGTAAAGACGAGCTAGATAAAGCAGATAAGAAGACGAAAGATTTGAAAACTAAGGTTCTTCTCCAGCAGGCCTATCCGCCTCGCACGGCTAGTCAGCCCAATTATCAACAACAACAGCAGTATTCGAGAAACGCGCAAGGAAACGAGTTTTCCCATCAGCGTCCTACGTATGGCCCGAATCAATGTGCGTATTGAAAGGAAGAGGGTCATTTTAAAGGTAATTGTCCGGCTCTTGCGCGACGTTTAAACGGTTCTTCAGGTGTAAGGGGAAGAGGTGTTCCGCATGCCCCTAGAGGTAGGGGCCGTGGAAATCTCACTCAGAATACAACTTCTTTTCCACCTCAGAATTCCATGAACAGCTTTGACCAACAGAATAATGCATCGTCCAAGTCAGCCCAGTACTTGCTGACGACTATTACACCGAACACGAAAATTAGGGTAACGATTGCTAGGACAGCCATGGACAAAGAGAGGGAGTTGTTTCAGTTCCAGTAGATCAGAATGGACCTTATGTCGAGGTGATTACCTCAGGAGTGTCAGAGCCATTTCTGCTGGATACTGGTGCTACAAAAAGTTCTATTATGCACTCAAAACTTCCTGGCGCACCTTTGTCTGGCGAAATGAATGTCTCAGTAGGTTTCTCTGGCGCCCCTGTTAGAAACCCGATCTCTAGTCCTATATCCCTTTCTATTGGCCCATGCGAATTAGAAGCACCCCTCATTTTGACGACAGGTTGCGGTGAAAACTTGTTAGGTTTGGATTTGCTAAAAAGGTTGTATGCGACTTTGTACTGTTCCCCCTTGGGAGTACAACTCACTTTAGGCAAGAAGGTCGTTTCTCCAATGTATTTGTCAAAGGAAAATACTCCAACTGAATTGTTATCACTTCCTGATATACTTTGGGCTAATGGTTCTAATGATGTAGGTCGTTTGGAAATAGCACCGTATGTCATAACTTTGAGAGCCAACGTTAGGTTGCCACGTATTCCCCAATATAAGATATCTGGTGAATGTGAAAGAGCGTTATTGACGATTGTTTATGACCTGATTGATAAAGACGTCATCGAAGAAACAACAGGAAATGTTTGTAACAGTCCAGTTTTGCCCGTCTTAAAACGTACTGATCCTTCACAACCGCCTGTATACAGGTTCGTGATCGACCTCAGAGAAGTGAATAAGGTAGTTATCCCACAGTTTCCAGTTGTCCCCGACATTACTGCTTTATTGACAATGGTTCCAGCTTCAGCAAATTGGTTCTCGGTGATCGACTTGAAGAACGCTTTCTTCAGCATCCCGATTGCCGAGGAGAGTAGAGATCTTTTCGGTTTCAATTTAGGAGGACGAAGCTTCCGCTTCAAGTGCGCTCCTCAAGGCTACTGCGAAAGCCCATCAATATTCAGTCATGCCCTGAAAACACAACTAGACACCATTGTTCTACCAGATGGGTCAACTCTGATTCAGTATGTCGACGATCTGCTGATCGCCGCAGACACTGAAGAAATTTGCAAACAAGCTACATTATCATTGTTGCGTCACTTATGTGACATGAAGCACAAAGTCTCTCTCTCCAAACTACAATTTTGTCGACAAGAAGTAACCTACCTAGGTCACATCTTATCGAAGGAGACTGATGCCAGAAAGAATACAGGCAATAGAAGAACTGAGTGCCCCAAAGACACAGAGAGAGGTTCGAGCCTTCTTGGGCATTACATCGTACTGTAGACAATGGATACCGAATTTCTCACTACTAGCTAAACCCTTGCTGGCGCTACTCTGTAAAGACACGCCCAATCCTATGCCCTGGTCTGAAGATTGTCAGACGAGTTTCCACGAGTTGCGTGATGCATTGTGTTCGGCTCCTGTGTTGGGAAACCCCAACTACAGTAAGCCTTTTACATTATACGTCCATGAGAAGGAAGGTTGTGCATTATCAGTCTTAACACAACACTTTCGGGACAAACAGCGCCCATGCACGTATTTTTCGGCAACTCTAGACCCTGTGGCTAAAGCCCTACCAAGTTGTCTGAGGGCTACCGCCGCAGCAGCTGTCTGCATTCGACAGTCTCCTGGATTAGTCATGAATAATACTCTGATCGTTATGGTTCCACATGCAGTAGACATTTTGCTAAACAGGACGAAGACACAACATCTTACTAGCGCTCGACTATCGAGTTACGAACTTACACTGTTAGCAAGTCACATCCACATAAAGAGGTGTGATACACTTAACCCCACCACGCTATTACCCATCCCGACAGAAACAGACGAGATGGATAAACATGACTGCTGCTTTAGGACAGAAGAAGAGACAAAAGGGAGAGTAGACTTACAGGACACTCCCCTCCTTGAATGCAATGACAATTTATGGGTTGATGGTTCATGTTTCAAGCTGCCGAATGGTGACACGACTGCAGCATATGCCGTAACAACATTACACACCATTATAGAGACCGCGCGTATTTCCCACCATTCTGCACAAGCGGCAGAACTTATTGCACTTACCAGAGCATGTGTGTTAGCAAAAGGAAAGCGAGTGAATGTGTACACTGACAGCCAGTACGCCTTTGGTGTGGCTCACAGTTTTGGGAGATTGTGGCGAGAACGTGGTTTCCTTACATCACATGGTGCAAAGATACAACATGGTCAGCTAGTTAATGAACTCCTTGAGTCACTGACCTTGCCCCTACAAGTTGCCGTTATGAAATGCAGTGCACACAAAAAGATTCAGGACGATGTTGGCCGCGGGAATGCATTTGCAGACGAGGTTGCGAAAGAGACTGCAAGGAACACAATGAGTCGGATGTATGTTGCGGGTCCCGCTAGATGGATTGCTGATGTGGGAATGTGTGAAGACACCATTGAAAGCGTGAAATCTATACAAGCCGAGGCAACTGAGAAAGAGTTGAATGAGTGGAGAGAAAGTAAGGGTAGACTAGATGCGAATGGTTGTTGGGTCGAATTGTCGGAACACCAGCGATGGCTATTACCTAATGCATACGTACTTGCAGTAGTAACGATGGCTCACGGCATTGCGCACATCAGTTCGAAAGGAATATGTAAACTATTGGCCCCAGTATGGCAGAATAGCAATATCCCAAAATATGCAGAGAATGTGGTCAGAAACTGTATGATATGTCTAAAACACAATCCCGGTAGGGGAACTCCAACTCCAGCTGGTCATTTTGCGCCTCCAACGTATCCGTTCGAGGTTTTGCAGCTCGATTTCATCCACATGGAGAGGTGCAACAATCTAAAGTATGTGCTCGTTGTTGTTTGCGCCTTTTCCAGGTGGGTGGTAGCGTACCCCCTTAAGGACAATACCGCCTTGACAACTGCCAAAGCCCTTGTCAAAGAGTTCTTCCCTAGATTTGGTATGCCTAGAATCGTCTGGAGTGATAATGGAAGTGAATTCGTAGGACGCGTGATGAAGAGAGTGTGTGAGTGTCTAGGCATACACCAGAAATTCCACGCTGCAAATCACCCCCAATCAGCTGGATTAGTAGAGTGCTACAATGGCACGTTGAAACTCAAGCTAGCCAAGATCCAAGCCAGTACAGGTCATAAATGGCCTGACGCCTTGCCCCTAGCACTCTTGTCAACGAGAATGACTGTCCATTCCAGATTAGGACTTAGCCCCCACGAGATAGTGTTTGGCCGCCCAGCCAACGTCTGGGGCGTGCCAAGACCAAAGAAACTTAGCGAAATAGAACACCCCGTACTGCTTGACTATTTGTGCGAATTGACAGCTAAATTGCGTGTTTTACACCAACAGGTTCACAGTTCCTCTCCGCCAGCCTCTGACGATCCAGGTCATACCATCAAACCCGGATCGTGGGTCCTGGTGCGGAATTTCCAGCGCACCAACAATGGACAGCCGAGGTGGACCGGACCATACCTGGTACTTCTTTCCACGAGGTCTGCTGTTCGGGTGGAAGGCAAAAAGAACTGGGTGCACGGGACCCATTGTAAACGGGTCCCTCTGCCCCTTCCATACGACCGGTGGGTCAATAAAGGACTTGCCGACTCTGAAACAGAATCCATACCTCGTTTCATCCCTTTCAGCGATGCACGTTTAAAAGAGACTGGCACCGAAAAGGAGAGTGATCGTATTTTGCAAGGACTTGTGTCACCGTCTATGCAGTTGGACACTACCGAACCTGAGATTTGTTTGAAGACACTTCCGTACCTGGGAAACGACGGTACAACTTGAGATCTAACCCCAGAGACTAATAAAAGAGCAAACTAATGTGATTTATTTTCCCCTAAGAACTATTTTTTGATTTTTTCAGCTCTCTCGTCTCAGGGAACTAGCTCATTTTTGATTTTCGAACCGCCATCCGGTTCCGCTGCTAGGGCCGCGGTTGAAGTGTGGGGAGTGCAACCGGGGAAGTTTTAGGTCAACGGTTCTGGTTGGTCCGAGGGAGTTACCCTGGACTGAACGGAGCGCACTCCCTGGCAGAATCAACCTACCACCGCGGGCAGCAAGTAGAGGATGGAGTTTCCAAGGGTAGAGAGACCTGCCAGATTCACGAACTTTGAAAGACAATTGTGTACAATACTGTCCAGAAGAAGATTTTTAATAATATGTGTTTTAATGCTGTGTAGCATAGTAATGTTCTTGACTGGTTATGCTCTATTCGTATTTCAAGTTTCCTTATTCCAAAATGACACCCGGCCAACGCCTCCTCCCACTCTCTCTCCACACTCCTTTCACCATCTACCTGAACACGAGTCTGCCAGAAGACTCGAATTTGTAAATAACTCATTTATTCAACTCCTACACCAACACCAGTCCATAATGAACACTTCAAACTGTTGGATATGCGGACTCATGCCGCACACGACTGATAAGGGTATCCCATACTTCATCCTGCCGTTTAGTTATTATGGTTCTCTGTGGGCTTTCCAGACCATGTTCCTGTTCGCCCTAGAACCATACCCAACCGGTTCCATTGAAAGCGATTCTAACAACAAGGCACTAGTGGCAGGGATAAGAAACATGACTAGAGAGTTCGACACATATCTAACGATCCCCAAAGATGAACTCACTCCATACACTCGTTGGAACGTAACTAAATATGGGGTTTACCTGAGTAAGAGCCAGACAGCGAATAAATCCCGCCCAGTTTGGATAGTACCCCACCGAGGTCACTTATGTTTACAAGGTATTGGTAGGGATCCCAAAGCACAATTGGGAAAGAGCATATGCACGGAAACATACATGTTCGCTTCTCGAACTTCCCCTATACTCCTAGCAGCCAAAGGCACGTATTTCGTTTGCCACGACCAAGCATATACATGGTTGCCCCCTGACTTCTCAGGCACGTGTTTCATCTCATTTCTGCTGCCTCCCACCTACACGGCCCGAGCAGATTACCATCGGACAAGGACAGCTAGAGGTGTCGTGAGTAACGACGACACCGCGGGTCAGGAATTCACTGACTTCGCAAAGGGTTTTCTGCCATTTTGGGGGCCTATGGTGAACAGCAGGAATATTCGCAGGTTATCAAGGATAGTCGAATCCGCCGTGATCACAACGGCCGGAGCACTTGGCAATTTGACGACCGAGCTTCAGTCGGATCGACTTATGACCCTTCAGAACCGAGTTGCCCTAGATATCATACTCGCCGATCGTGGTGGTGTGTGTAGAGTGATCCAATCTAGTTGTTGCATTTTCATCCCTGATAACGCACCAACAGTGTACCAAGCCATCTCTAAACTACACGAAATATCTGGTTCCCTTCACGTGGAAAAAGGAGATTGGTCCTTGCTAGGGTGGTTCTGGGGACTGATCACTGCCTAGGGATGGAAAACACTGATCTTCATTGGGATGATCTTAGCACTTCTGTTTATGTTCTGCCTGTGTGTACAGTGCGCTCCTGCACTCTGTGGCCTCTATGCTACTTCATGTGTACGGAAGCCTGTGTCAAGGGACGAACTGAGCAACAGAATGATGTTACAGCAGCATCTCCACGAATTCCTTCATACAGATTTGGACTCAGATTAACATGAATTATTGCCTTACATAAGGGCAAAAGGAGGGTCTGTGGTTCTGAAAATCTGGACCCTGTTGTTATCCCGATATCGAGGTCCAATACCCGTGTCACAAAATATCAACGTACCATGACGAATTTGGTATCCACGAACCGATAATGATTAGGACATCATTTCTATACATTTGCGTCATAATCGAGGGTCGCCAACGCCCCTAAATCGTAGTTTCCGTCCCGACCCCTTAGACTCCATTTTGTGAACGACATCCATCTTACGTCTTGCCCTCATGATAAGTCAATTAAAGGTCGAGCTTGATCTAAAAGGACACGTCCACCTTCCCTGACTTCCCCCTGACCTGTCCCAACCGACTCCATTGCCTTTAGCCAAACCTGTTTGGGCAGCCCCTCGCCCAGTGGCCAAATACGATAGCATCAATACATAACATTCCTCAAACCATTCACTACATACAGACCATGCTTTCTACAAACATGCACCTGTCCATATCCCTTGTTTATGGCCAGTTTTATGAATGGGTGGTACCTTCCTTTATTGGTGTTTCATCGATATCTGATGGGAGTTCCGGGTCTGGCTGGTAATCTATCACGAACTGGACATCTAAAATGTGGGCTTGCTTACATGACTTCGCTCTTTGTATTATTGTAGAAATATGTTTACAGCCGTATCATAAACTCAAGAATTCTTGCTTGCAGCTATTATTTCTGTATATAAAGAGAAGGCTGGTTCTGTAAAAACGAACAGTCTCCTGAGAACACATGACCCGTGTTTGTCGTGCTTCTAGGACATGTGTTACTTGGTAGCTACCAATAAACTTGATCTCTGACTGTGACTAGAAGACTCAGCGTTTCTGTGGTCCGGAACAAGGGAGAACTCAGAGGTCTTCGGATGTTATCCCTTGGCACCACCGGGTCTCTAAAAACCCGGCACCTCAACCCTCCCTACCTCTCTTAATAATTTTAGTTTAGTAGTAGTACGTCATTCATGTGTGGGTGTATCACTGTTCACTCAATAAAAAGCAAAGCACCTAAAGTCATCCCATATGTAATCAAATACATCCCATGTGAAGTGATAGATAATCAGATTATTTAGTTTCTTCTTTTTCCTTCTCTAGTACTCATTTGCACTGTAGGGTAAAAGTTAAATTAATTAAGCAGTAGCCCTTTTAACAGAGTATTCTCAGTGCCACCTGTAATGGAAAAATATGAGCTTCACCACCTGCATGTACTGTACCGGTACAATAACGCAAGTCTGTCTCACTCATCATGGTGTGCGTCTGTTTTTCTCGGGTGCAAGTTCACTGCGCTGGCATTATGCCGGCTTGCAGAAGATAACGTACCAATTTTCCTAAACAAGAGAGAAGAAGAATAATAAGACTGGTGTACTGTCATAGTCGACTGTAATGGAAGTCCATAGTGCTCGTAGAATTTGTTCCTTAAACTCACACTAATGTTAGAGCAAGGATGAAGAAGTGGGAGGTTAGATAGATACTGGCCTCAATAGTTATGTACTGTGCTTTCAAGTTGCTAGTTGTACTGTGACACAACTTTCTGCTCAATCATTTTGTGTTAATCTTAAGAGCATTGGTTACAGACTATGTCTTTCTTTCTTTATATAGTTGCTCCTTCCAAATCCAAAAAACCATCAAGGAAGGAGCAGGGTCGAATGGCCCGGCAACGGAGGCTGGATGCCACTGTCGCAGAATATCGGCGGCTGCTGGCCCTGGAGGAGGAGGAGGACACGCAGTCTACTACTACATCTACTGCGACAACTGCATCCTCCTCTGGGCCCACACGGGCTGCCAGCCAGCGCAGTGCTCCAGCGGTACGGAGCCGGGCTACCAAAGCCAACCGCCACCGCCGAGCAGCAAAGACATCAGCTGCCCCCCACAGGAGTTGCAAGGCACGCCAGCGCCGCTTATCCCTCAGAGTGTCCTACCTGGAGCAGGAGGTCTTAACTTATAAGAACTTGGTGGAGGGCCTCCGCTCCGACCATGCCACCCTCCCCAAGGAGTTTGATGCCCTGGCCGCTACAGTGAACAGCATCCTGCCGTAGTGTCCCTTGCCCCTTTTTTAGAGACTTTTGGGGGGTGGGAATTGGGAGTCTTTTTGGGACTTTTGAAGGACAATCGTTGGGGTTAGGGAGGGTCTTGCGGGAGATTATTTTGTTAGGGCAACAGAAATATACTTTTTGAAACTTAATCTGAGCATACCTGTTTTTTACTGCTTTTGAGTCTGGTGGGTGGGGGTTTAACAGTAAGTTTGTTTTCCTGAAACTTAAGTCTGTGTCATTTTCTTCCTTTAAGTGTGAATGGCTAAATGTTTTCAACACTAAGTGCCTCCCACAGAGTAGGTGATCCCCCCTTTCCCACCATGGATTTTCTTCAAATCACTTGCAACCAAAATTACACATTCCCACGAGTGCTCTAAGACCCCAGAACTCAGTTGCAAAAATCAAGAACACCCCGAAACACATGCAATCCTGCTGCTAGGGCTAACCCTAACAAACCCTAAGTTACAAAAAGTGCCAAAAAGCTTTCCCGCATGGATGTTGTCCAAACCAGTTTTATCCGGTATTAGACCTTCCCAGCAATGGCCCCAGAGCCGTCAACCCAGGCGAAAACAAGTAGAAGACCCCCCAAACAGACAAAAAGCAAAATTACCAAAATGTGGACTTAGGGCCGGATGTAGGTCGGTCGGTAACGGCCGAAAATCTGTATTTTCAGCCGTTACCGACCGGTATTTACGAAATGGTATGTAGGGCCACATATTTTACAGATTTGGTACATTTACCGATCGGTAAATTTACCGAATCTGTAAAATACCGAATCGGTATTTTTACCTATTCGATAAATTTGATATGTAGGTGGGACTCTTCTGAGTCCCACAACCCTTACTGAATCTGTATTTTACCATCAAATATATTTGATGGTAAAATACCGATTCCGGTGTGCATGCACATGTGTGCGTGCACACCTGTGCCATATGACAGGCAGACCTGCCCTTAGGGCAGGTATGCCTGCCACATGGCACCTGAGCCTCTTTTGGGGGTGCCAGAGGGTGTCAAAGTGACACCCCCTGCACCCTTGTGGAATTCGGTATTTACCGATTCGGTAAATACCGAATCGGTAATGCCCATAGGAATGAATGGGCATTACCGGTCGGTATTTACCGAATCGGTAAATACAGATTTTTACCGATTCGGTAAAAGGAACATCTGGATGTTCCTACATGTCCCCCATTCTTATTTACCAATTCTTAATTACCGAATCGGTAAAATTCGGTAATTAAGAATCGGTAACTGAGTCCTACCTACATCTGGCCCTTAGTCACTTCTGAAAATTTCCAAAATCACTCAGTGCGTGCTCTGCAGCTAGGCCCTAACTCCCCTCTGCCTCCATGGATTTCCTTCAAACCTCTTGCTATCAAAACTATCCATACCCAGCATTGCTCCCAGACCCCAAAACCCACCCACAAACACCAGGAAGCCCCCCACACAGGCCCCCGAAAACGTTACATTGAGCGAAATGTCAGAAAATGCAAAAACTTTTTCCTCATGGATGTTGTCCAAACCAGTTTTATCCGGTATTAGACCTTCCCAGCAATGGCCCCAGAGCCGTCAACCCAGCCGAAAACAAGTAGAAGACCCCCAAACAGCCAAAAAGCAAAAGTACCAAAATGTGGACTTAGTCACTTTCCTGAAAATTTCTAAAATCACTCAGTGCGCGCTCTGCATCTAGGCCCTAACTCCCCTCTGCCTCCATGGATTTCCTTCAAACCTCTTGCTATCAAAACTATCCATACCCAGCGTTGCTCCCAGACCCCGAAACCCACCCACAAACACCAGGAAGCCCCCCAAACAGGCCCCCGAAAACGCTACATTGAGCGAAATGTCAGAAAATGCAAAAACTTTTTCCTCATGGATCTTGTCCAAACCAGTTTTATCCGGTATTAGACCTTCCCAGCAATGGCCCCAGAGCCGTCAACCCAGGCAAAAACAAGTAGAAGACCCCCAAACAGCCAAAAAGCAAAAGTACCAAAATGTGGACTTAGTCACTTTTCTGAAAATTTCCAAAATCACTCAGTGCGTGCTCTGCAGCTAGGCCCTAACTCCCCTCTGCCTCCATGGATTTCCTTCAAACCTCTTGCTATCAAAACTATCCATACCCAGCGTTGCTCTCAGACCCCGAAACCCACCCACAAACACCAGGAAGCCCCCCAAACAGGCCCCCGAAAACGCTACATTGAGCGAAATGTCAGAAAATGCAAAAACTTTTTCCTCATGGATGTTGTCCAAACCAGTTTTATCCGGTATTAGACCTTCCCAGCAATGGCCCCAGAGCCGTCAACTCAGGCGAAAACAAGTAGAAGACCCCCAAACAGCCAAAAAGCAAAAGTACCAAAATGTGGACTTAGTCACTTTCCTGAAAATTTCCAAAATTACTCAGTGCGCGTTCTGCAGCTAGGCCCTAACTCCCCTCTGCCTCCATGGATTTCCTTCAAACCTCTTGCTATCAAACCTATCCATACCCAGCGTTGCTCCCAGACCCCGAAACCCACCCACAAACACCAGGAAGCCCCCCAAACAGGCCCCCAAAAACGCTACATTGAGCGAAATGTCAGAAAATACAAAAACTTTTTCCTCATGGATCTTGTCCAAACCAGTTTTATCAGGTATTAGACCTTCCCAGCAATGGTCCCAGAGCCGTCAACCCAGGCAAAAACAAGTAGAAGACCCCCAAACGGCCAAAAAGCAAAAGTACCAAAATGTGGACTTAGTCACTTTTCTGAAAATTTCCAAAATCACTCACTGCGTGCTCTGCAGCTAGGCCCTAACTCCCCTCTGCCTCCATGGATTTCCTTCAAACCTCTTGCTATCAAAACTATCCATACCCAGCGTTGCTCTCCGACCCCGAAACCCACCCACAAACACCAGGAAGCCCCCCAAACAGGCCCCCGAAAACGCTACATTGAGCGAAATGTCAGAAAATGCAAAAACTTTTTCCTCATGGATGTTGTCCAAACCAGTTTTATCCGGTATTAGACCTTCCCAGCAATGGCCCCAGAGCCGTCAACCCAGGCGAAAACAAGTAGAAGACCCCCAAACAGCCAAAAAGCAAAAGTACCAAAATATAGACTTAGTCACTTTCCTGAAAATTTCCAAAATTACTCAGTGCGCGCTCTGCAGCTAGGCCCTAACTCCCCTCTGCCTCCATGGATTTCCTTCAAACTTCTTGCTATCAAAACTATCCATACCCAGCGTTGCTCCCAGACCCCGAAACCCACCCACAAACACCAGGAAGCCCCCCAAACAGGCCCCCAAAAAAGCTACATTGAGCGAAATGTCAGAAAATGCAAAAACTTTTTCCTCATGTATCTTGTCCAAACCAGTTTTATCCGGTATTAGACCTTCCCAGCAATGGCCCCAGAGCCGTCAACCCAGGCAAAAACAAGTAGAAAACCCCCAAACAGCCAAAAAGCAAAAGTACCAAAATGTGGACTTAGTCACTTTCCTGAAAATTTCCAAAATCACTCAGTGCGCGCTCTGCAGCTAGGCCCGAACTCCCCTCTGCCTCCATGGATTTCCTTCAAACCTCTTGCTATCAAAACTATCCATACCCAGCATTGCTCCCAGACCCCAAAACCCACCCACAAACACCAGGAAGCCCCCCAAACAGGCCCCCAAAAACGCTACATTGAGTGAAATGTCAGAAAATGCAAAAACTTTTTCCTCATGGATGTTGTCCAAACCAGTTTTATCCGGTATTAGACCTTCCCAGCAATGGCCCCAGAGCCGTCAACCCAGGCGAAAACAAGTAGAAGACCCCCAAACAGCCAAAAAGCAAAAGTACCAAAATGTGGACTTAGTCACTTTCCTGAAAATTTCCAAACTTACTCAGTGCGCGTTCTGCAGCTAGGCCCTAACTCCCCTCTGCCTCCATGGATTTCCTTCAAACCTCTTGCTATCAAAACTATCCATACCCAGCGTTGCTCCCAGACCCCGAAACCCACCCACAAACACCAGGAAGCCCCCCAAATAGGCCCCCGAAAACGCTACATTGAGCGAAATGTCAGAAAATGCAAAACCTTTTTCCTCATGGATCTTGTCCAAACCAGTTTTATCCGGTATTAGACCTTCCCAGCAATGGCCCCAGAGCCGTCAACCCAGGCAAAAACAAGTAGAAGACCCCCAAACAGCCAAAAAGCAAAAGTACCAAAATGTGGACGTAGTAACTTTTCTGAAAATTTCCAAAATCACTCACTGCGTGCTCTGCAGCTAGGCCCTAACTCCCCTCTGCCTCCATGGATTTCCTTCAAACCTCTTGCTATCAAAACTATCCATACCCAGCGTTGCTCTCAGACCCCGAAACCCACCCACAAACACCAGGAAGCCCCCCAAACAGGCCCCCGAAAACGCTACATTGAGCGAAATGTCAGAAAATGCAAAACCTTTTTCCTCATGGATGTTGTCCAAACCAGTTTTATCCGGTATTAGACCTTCCCAGCAATGGCCCCAGAACCGACAACCCAGGCGAAAACAAGTAGAAGACTCCCAAACAGCCAAAAAGCAAAAGTACCAAAATATGGACTTAGTCACTTTCCTGAAAATTTCCAAAATTACCCAGTGCGCGCTCTGCAGCTAGGCCCTAACTCCCCTCTGCCTCCATGGATTTCCTTCAAACTTCTTGCTATCAAAACTATCCATACCCAGCGTTGCTCCCAGACCCCGAAACCCACCCACAAACACCAGGAAACACCCCGAAAACACTACATTGAGCGAAATGTCAGAAAATGCAAAAACTTTTTCCTCATGGATGTTGTCCAAACCAGTTTTATCCGGTATTAGACCTTCCCAGCATTGGCCCCAGAGCCGTCAACCCAGGCGAAAACAAGTAGAAGACCCCAAACAGCCAAAAAGCAAAAGTACCAAAATGTGGACTTAGTCACTTTCCTGAAAACTTCCAAAATCACTCAGTGTGCGCTCTGCAGCTAGGCCCTAACTCCCCTCTGCCTCCATGGATTTCCTTCAAACCTCTTGCTATCAAAACTATCCATACCCAGCGTTGCTCCCAGACCCCGAACCCACCCACAAACACCAGGAAGCCCCCCAAACAGGCCCCCAAAAACGCTACAATGAGCGAAATGTCAGAAAATGCAAAAGCTTTTTCCTCATGGATCTTGTCCAAACCAGTATTATCCGGTATTAGACCTTCCCAGCAACTGCCCCAGAGCCGTCAACCCAGGCGAAAACAAGTAGAAGACCCCCAAACAGCCAAAAAGCAAAAGTACCAAAATGTGGACTTAGTCACTTTCCTGAAAATTTCCAAAATCACTCAGTGCGCGCTCTGCATCTAGGCCCTAACTCCCCTCTGCCTCCATGGATTTCCTTCAAACCTCTTGCTATCAAAACTATCCATACCCAGCGTTGCTCCCAGACCCTGAAACCCACCCACAAACACCAGGAAGCCCCCCAAACAGGCCCCTGAAAACGCTACATTGAGCGAAATGTCAGAAAATGCAAAAACTTTTTCCTCATGGATCTTGTCCAAACCAGTTTTATCCGGTATTAGACCTTCCCAGCAATGGCCCCAGAGCCGTCAACCCAGGCGAAAACAAGTAGAAGACCCCCAAACAGCCAAAAAGCAAAAGTACCAAAATGTGGACTTAGTCACTTTTCTGAAAATTTCCAAAATCACTCAGTGCGCGCTCTGCAGCTAGGCCCTTACTCCCCTCTGCCTCCATGGATTTCCTTCAAACCTCTTGCTATCAAAACTATCCATACCCAGCATTGCTCCCAGACCCCGAAACCCACCCACAAACACCAGGAAGCCCCCCAAACAGGCCCCCGAAAACGCTACATAGAGCGAAATGTCAGAAAATGCAAAAACTTTTTCCTCATGGATCTTGTCCAAACCAGTTTTATCCGGTATTAGACCTTCCCAGCAATGGCCCCAGAGCCGTCAACCCAGGCGAAAACAAGTAGAAGACCCCCAAACAGCCAAAAAGCAAAAGTACCAAAATGTGGACTTAGTCACTTTTCTGAAAATTTCCAAAATCACTCAGTGCATGCTCTGCAGCTAGGCCCTAACTCCCCTCTGCCTCCATGGATTTCCTTCAAGCCTCTTGCTATCAAAACTATCCATACCCAGCGTTGCTCCCAGACCCCGAAACCCACCCACAAACACCAGGAAACACCCCGAAAACGCTACATTGAGCGAAATTTCAGAAAATGCAAAAACTTTTTCCTCATGGATGTTGTCCAAACCAGTTTTATCCGGTATTAGACCTTCCCAGCATTGGCCCCAGAGCCGTCAACCCAGGCGAAAACAAGTAGAAGACCCCAAACAGCCAAAAAGCAAAAGTACCAAAATGTGGACTTAGTCACTTTCCTGAAAACTTCCAAAATCACTCAGTGCGTGCTCTGCAGCTAGGCCCTAACTCCCCTCTGCCTCCATGGATTTCCTTCAAACCTCTTGCTATCAAAACTATCCATACCCAGCGTTGCTCCCAGACCCCGAACCCACCCACAAACACCAGGAAGCCCCCCAAACAGGCCCCCAAAAACGCTACAATGAGCGAAATGTCAGAAAATACAAAAACTTTTTCCTCATGGATCTTGTCCAAACCAGTATTATCCGGTATTAGACCTTCCCAGCAACGGCCCCAGAGCCGTCAACCCAGGCGAAAACAAGTAGAAGACCCCCAAACAGCCAAAAAGCAAAAGTACCAAAATGTGGACTTAGTCACTTTCCTGAAAATTTCCAAAATCACTCAGTGCGCGCTCTGCAGCTAGGCCCTAACTCCCCTCTGCCTCCATGGATTTCCTTCAAACCTCTTGCTATCAAAACTATCCATACCCAGCGTTGCTCTCAGACCCCGAAACCCACCCACAAACACCAGGAAGCCCCCCAAACAGGCCCCCGAAAACGCTACAATGAGCGAAATGTCAGAAAATGCAAAACCTTTTTCCTCATGGATGTTGTCCAAACCAGTTTTATCCGGTATTAGACCTTCCCAGCAATGGCCCCAGAGCCAACAACCCAGGCAAAAACAAGTAGAAGACCCCAAAACAGCCAAAAAGCAAAAGTACCAAAATATGGACTTAGTCACTTTCCTGTAAATTTCCAAAATTACTCAGTGCGCGCTCTGCAGCTAGGCCCTAACTCCCCTCTGCCTCCATGGATTTCCTTCAAACTTCTTGCTATCAAAACTATCCATACCCAGCGTTGCTCCCAGACCCCGAAACCCACCCACAAACACCAGGAAACACCCCGAAAACGCTACATTGAGCGAAATGTCAGAAAATGCAAAAACTTTTTTCTCATGGATGTTGTCCAAACCAGTTTTATCCGGTATTAGACCTTCCCAGCATTGGCCCCAGAGCCGTCAACCCAGGCAAAAACAAGTAGAAGACCCCAAACAGCCAAAAAGCAAAAGTACCAAAATGTGGACTTAGTCACTTTCCTGAAAACTTCCAAAATCACTCAGTGCGCGCTCTGCAGCTAGGCCCTAACTCCCCTCTGCCTCCATGGATTTCCTTCAAACCTCTTGCTATCAAAACTATCCATACCCAGCGTTGCTCCCAGACCCCGAACCCACCCACAAACACCAGGAAGCCCCCCAAACAGGCCCCCAAAAACGCTACAATGAGCGAAATGTCAGAAAATGCAAAAACTTTTTCCTCATGGATCTTGTCCAAACCAGTATTATCCGGTATTAGACCTTCCCAGCAACGGCCCCAGAGCCGTCAACCCAGGCGAAAACAAGTAGAAGACCCCCAAACAGCCAAAAAGCAAAAGTACCAAAATGTGGACTTAGTCACTTTCCTGAAAATTTCCAAAATCACTCAGTGCGCGCTCTGTATCTAGGCCCTAACTCCCCTCTGCCTCCATGGATTTCATTCAAACCTCTTGCTATCAAAACTATCCATACCCAGCGTTGCTCCCAGACCCTGAAACCCACCCACAAACACCAGGAAGCCCCCTAAACAGGCCCCCGAAAACGCTACATTGAGCGAAATGTCAGAAAATGCAAAAACGTTTTCCTCATGGATCTTGTCCAAACCAGTTTTATCCGGTATTAGACCTTCCCAGCAATGGCCCCAGAGCCGTCAACCCAGGCGAAAACAAGTAGAAGACCCCCAAACAGCCAAAAAGCAAAAGTACCAAAATGTGGACTTAGTCACTTTTCTGAAAATTTCCAAAATCACTCAGTGCATGCTCTGCAGCTAGGCCCTAACTCCCCTCTGCCTCCATGGATTTCCTTCAAGCCTCTTGCTATCAAAACTATCCATACCCAGCGTTGCTCCCAGACCCCGAAACCCACCCACAAACACCAGGAAACACCCCGAAAACGCTACATTGAGCGAAATTTCAGAAAATGCAAAAACTTTTTCCTCATGGATGTTGTCCAAACCAGTTTTATCCGGTATTAGACCTTCCCAGCATTGGCCCCAGAGCCGTCAACCCAGGCGAAAACAAGTAGAAGACCCCAAACAGCCAAAAAGCAAAAGTACCAAAATGTGGACTTAGTCACTTTCCTGAAAACTTCCAAAATCACTCAGTGCGTGCTCTGCAGCTAGGCCCTAACTCCCCTCTGCCTCCATGGATTTCCTTCAAACCTCTTGCTATCAAAACTATCCATACCCAGCGTTGCTCCCAGACCCCGAACCCACCCACAAACACCAGGAAGCCCCCCAAACAGGCCCCCAAAAACGCTACAATGAGCGAAATGTCAGAAAATACAAAAACTTTTTCCTCATGGATCTTGTCCAAACCAGTATTATCCGGTATTAGACCTTCCCAGCAACGGCCCCAGAGCCGTCAACCCAGGCGAAAACAAGTAGAAGACCCCCAAACAGCCAAAAAGCAAAAGTACCAAAATGTGGACTTAGTCACTTTCCTGAAAATTTCCAAAATCACTCAGTGCGCGCTCTGCAGCTAGGCCCTAACTCCCCTCTGCCTCCATGGATTTCCTTCAAACCTCTTGCTATCAAAACTATCCATACCCAGCGTTGCTCTCAGACCCCGAAACCCACCCACAAACACCAGGAAGCCCCCCAAACAGGCCCCCGAAAACGCTACAATGAGCGAAATGTCAGAAAATGCAAAACCTTTTTCCTCATGGATGTTGTCCAAACCAGTTTTATCCGGTATTAGACCTTCCCAGCAATGGCCCCAGAGCCAACAACCCAGGCAAAAACAAGTAGAAGACCCCAAAACAGCCAAAAAGCAAAAGTACCAAAATATGGACTTAGTCACTTTCCTGAAAATTTCCAAAATTACTCAGTGCGCGCTCTGCAGCTAGGCCCTAACTCCCCTCTGCCTCCATGGATTTCCTTCAAACTTCTTGCTATCAAAACTATCCATACCCAGCGTTGCTCCCAGACCCCGAAACCCACCCACAAACACCAGGAAACACCCCGAAAACGCTACATTGAGCGAAATGTCAGAAAATGCAAAAACTTTTTTCTCATGGATGTTGTCCAAACCAGTTTTATCCGGTATTAGACCTTCCCAGCATTGGCCCCAGAGCCGTCAACCCAGGCAAAAACAAGTAGAAGACCCCAAACAGCCAAAAAGCAAAAGTACCAAAATGTGGACTTAGTCACTTTCCTGAAAACTTCCAAAATCACTCAGTGCGCGCTCTGCAGCTAGGCCCTAACTCCCCTCTGCCTCCATGGATTTCCTTCAAACCTCTTGCTATCAAAACTATCCATACCCAGCGTTGCTCCCAGACCCCGAACCCACCCACAAACACCAGGAAGCCCCCCAAACAGGCCCCCAAAAACGCTACAATGAGCGAAATGTCAGAAAATGCAAAAACTTTTTCCTCATGGATCTTGTCCAAACCAGTATTATCCGGTATTAGACCTTCCCAGCAACGGCCCCAGAGCCGTCAACCCAGGCGAAAACAAGTAGAAGACCCCCAAACAGCCAAAAAGCAAAAGTACCAAAATGTGGACTTAGTCACTTTCCTGAAAATTTCCAAAATCACTCAGTGCGCGCTCTGTATCTAGGCCCTAACTCCCCTCTGCCTCCATGGATTTCATTCAAACCTCTTGCTATCAAAACTATCCATACCCAGCGTTGCTCCCAGACCCTGAAACCCACCCACAAACACCAGGAAGCCCCCTAAACAGGCCCCCGAAAACGCTACATTGAGCGAAATGTCAGAAAATGCAAAAACGTTTTCCTCATGGATCTTGTCCAAACCAGTTTTATCCGGTATTAGACCTTCCCAGCAATGGCCCCAGAGCCGTCAACCCAGGCGAAAACAAGTAGAAGACCCCCAAACAGCCAAAAAGCAAAAGTACCAAAATGTGGACTTAGTCACTTTTCTGAAAATTTCCAAAATCACTCAGTGCGTGCT
Source organism: Lissotriton helveticus (assembly GCF_964261635.1). NCBI lineage: Eukaryota > Metazoa > Chordata > Amphibia > Caudata > Salamandridae > Lissotriton > Lissotriton helveticus. The sequence goes on along the minus strand of NC_136057.1, from coordinate 253,048,159 downwards.
CTGCAGCTAGGCCCTAACTCCCCTCTGCCTCCATGGATTTCCTTCAAACATCTTGCTATCAAAACTATCCATACCCAGCGTTGCTCCCAGACCCCGAAACCCACCCACAAACACCAGGAAACACCCCGAAAACGCTACATTGAGCGAAATTTCAGAAAATGCAAAAACTTTTTCCTCATGGATGTTGTCCAAACCAGTTTTATCCGGTATTAGACCTTCCCAGCATTGGCCCCAGAGCCGTCAACCCAGGCAAAAACAAGTAGAAGACCCCAAACAGCCAAAAAGCAAAAGTACCAAAATGTGGACTTAGTCACTTTCCTGAAAACTTCCAAAATCACTCAGTGCGCGCTCTGCAGCTAGGCCCTAACTCCCCTCTGCCTCCATGGATTTCCTTCAAACCTCTTGCTATCAAAACTATCCATACCCAGCGTTGCTCCCAGACCCCGAACCCACCCACAAACACCAGGAAGCCCCCCAAACAGGCTCCCAAAATTGCTACAATGAGCGAAATGTCAGAAAATGCAAAAACTTTTTCCTCATGGATCTTGTCCAAACCAGTATTATCCAGTATTAGACCTTCCCAGCAACGGCCCCAGAGCCGTCAACCCAGGTGAAAACAAGTAGAAGACCCCCAAACAGCCAAAAAGCAAAAGTACCAAAATGTGGACTTAGTCACTTTCCTGAAAATTTCCAAAATCACTCAGTGCGCGCTCTGCATCTAGGCCCTAACTCCCCTCTGCCTCCATGGATTTCCTTCAAACCTCTTGCTATCAAAACTATCCATACCCAGCATTGCTCCCAGACCCCGAAACCCACCCACAAACACCAGGAAGCCCCCCAAACAGGCCCCCGAAAACGCTACATTGAGCGAAATGTCAGAAAATGCAAAAACTTTTTCCTCATGGATCTTGTCCAAACCAGTTTTATCCGGTATTAGACCTTCCCAGCAATGGCCCCGAAGCCGTCAACCCAGGCGAAAACAAGTAGAAGACCCCCAAACAGCCAAAAAGCAAAAGTACCAAAATGTGGACTTAGTCACTTTTCTGAAAATTTCCAAAATCACTCAGTGCATGCTCTGCAGCTAGGCCCTAACTCCCCTCTGCCTCCATAGATTTCCTTCAAACCTCTTGCTATCAAAACTATCCATACCCAGCGTTGCTCCTAGACCCCGAAACCCACCCACAAACACCAGGAAACACCCCGAAAACGCTACACTGAGCGAAATTTCAGAAAATGCAAAAACTTTTTCCTCATGGATGTTGTCCAAACCAGTTTTATCCGGTATTAGACCTTCCCAGCATTGGCACCAGAGCCGTCAACCCAGGCGAAAACAAGTAGAAGACCCCAAACAGCCAAAAAGCAAAAGTACCAAAATGTGGACTTAGTCACTTTCCTGAAAACTTCCAAAATCACTCAGTGCGCGCTCTGCAGCTAGGCCCTAACTCCCCTCTGCCTCCATGGATTTCCTTCAAACCTCTTGCTATCAAAACTATCCATACCCAGCGTTGCTCCCAGACCCCGAACCCACCCACAAACACCAGGAAGCCCCCCAAACAGGCCCCCAAAAACGCTACAATGAGCGAAATGTCAGAAAATGCAAAAACTTTTTCCTCATGGATCTTGTCCAAACCAGTATTATCCGGTATTAGACCTTCCCAGCAATGGCCCCAGAGCCAACAACCCAGGCAAAAACAAGTAGAAGACCCCAAAACAGCCAAAAAGCAAAAGTACCAAAATATGGACTTAGTCACTTTCCTGAAAATTTCCAAAATTACTCAGTGCGCGCTCTGCAGCTAGGCCCTAACTCCCCTCTGCCTCCATGGATTTCCTTCAAACTTCTTGCTATCAAAACTATCCATACCCAGCGTTGCTCCCAGACCCCGAAACCCACCCACAAACACCAGGAAACACCCCGAAAACGCTACATTGAGCGAAATGTCAGAAAATGCAAAAACTTTTTTCTCATGGATGTTGTCCAAACCAGTTTTATCCGGTATTAGACCTTCCCAGCATTGGCCCCAGAGCCGTCAACCCAGGCAAAAACAAGTAGAAGACCCCAAACAGCCAAAAAGCAAAAGTACCAAAATGTGGACTTAGTCACTTTCCTGAAAACTTCCAAAATCACTCAGTGCGCGCTCTGCAGCTAGGCCCTAACTCCCCTCTGCCTCCATGGATTTCCTTCAAACCTCTTGCTATCAAAACTATCCATACCCAGCGTTGCTCCCAGACCCCGAACCCACCCACAAACACCAGGAAGCCCCCCAAACAGGCCCCCAAAAACGCTACAATGAGCGAAATGTCAGAAAATGCAAAAACTTTTTCCTCATGGATCTTGTCCAAACCAGTATTATCCGGTATTAGACCTTCCCAGCAACGGCCCCAGAGCCGTCAACCCAGGCGAAAACAAGTAGAAGACCCCCAAACAGCCAAAAAGCAAAAGTACCAAAATGTGGACTTAGTCACTTTCCTGAAAATTTCCAAAATCACTCAGTGCGCGCTCTGTATCTAGGCCCTAACTCCCCTCTGCCTCCATGGATTTCATTCAAACCTCTTGCTATCAAAACTATCCATACCCAGCGTTGCTCCCAGACCCTGAAACCCACCCACAAACACCAGGAAGCCCCCTAAACAGGCCCCCGAAAACGCTACATTGAGCGAAATGTCAGAAAATGCAAAAACGTTTTCCTCATGGATCTTGTCCAAACCAGTTTTATCCGGTATTAGACCTTCCCAGCAATGGCCCCAGAGCCGTCAACCCAGGCGAAAACAAGTAGAAGACCCCCAAACAGCCAAAAAGCAAAAGTACCAAATGTGGACTTAGTCACTTTTCTGAAAATTTCCAAAATCACTCAGTGCGTGCTCTGCAGCTAGGCCCTAACTCCCCTCTGCCTCCATGGATTTCCTTCAAACATCTTGCTATCAAAACTATCCATACCCAGCGTTGCTCCCAGACCCCGAAACCCACCCACAAACACCAGGAAACACCCCGAAAACGCTACATTGAGCGAAATTTCAGAAAATGCAAAAACTTTTTCCTCATGGATGTTGTCCAAACCAGTTTTATCCGGTATTAGACCTTCCCAGCATTGGCCCCAGAGCCGTCAACCCAGGCAAAAACAAGTAGAAGACCCCAAACAGCCAAAAAGCAAAAGTACCAAAATGTGGACTTAGTCACTTTCCTGAAAACTTCCAAAATCACTCAGTGCGCGCTCTGCAGCTAGGCCCTAACTCCCCTCTGCCTCCATGGATTTCCTTCAAACCTCTTGCTATCAAAACTATCCATACCCAGCGTTGCTCCCAGACCCCGAACCCACCCACAAACACCAGGAAGCCCCCCAAACAGGCTCCCAAAATTGCTACAATGAGCGAAATGTCAGAAAATGCAAAAACTTTTTCCTCATGGATCTTGTCCAAACCAGTATTATCCAGTATTAGACCTTCCCAGCAACGGCCCCAGAGCCGTCAACCCAGGTGAAAACAAGTAGAAGACCCCCAAACAGCCAAAAAGCAAAAGTACCAAAATGTGGACTTAGTCACTTTCCTGAAAATTTCCAAAATCACTCAGTGCGCGCTCTGCATCTAGGCCCTAACTCCCCTCTGCCTCCATGGATTTCCTTCAAACCTCTTGCTATCAAAACTATCCATACCCAGCATTGCTCCCAGACCCCGAAACCCACCCACAAACACCAGGAAGCCCCCCAAACAGGCCCCCGAAAACGCTACATTGAGCGAAATGTCAGAAAATGCAAAAACTTTTTCCTCATGGATCTTGTCCAAACCAGTTTTATCCGGTATTAGACCTTCCCAGCAATGGCCCCGAAGCCGTCAACCCAGGCGAAAACAAGTAGAAGACCCCCAAACAGCCAAAAAGCAAAAGTACCAAAATGTGGACTTAGTCACTTTTCTGAAAATTTCCAAAATCACTCAGTGCATGCTCTGCAGCTAGGCCCTAACTCCCCTCTGCCTCCATAGATTTCCTTCAAACCTCTTGCTATCAAAACTATCCATACCCAGCGTTGCTCCTAGACCCCGAAACCCACCCACAAACACCAGGAAACACCCCGAAAACGCTACACTGAGCGAAATTTCAGAAAATGCAAAAACTTTTTCCTCATGGATGTTGTCCAAACCAGTTTTATCCGGTATTAGACCTTCCCAGCATTGGCACCAGAGCCGTCAACCCAGGCGAAAACAAGTAGAAGACCCCAAACAGCCAAAAAGCAAAAGTACCAAAATGTGGACTTAGTCACTTTCCTGAAAACTTCCAAAATCACTCAGTGCGCGCTCTGCAGCTAGGCCCTAACTCCCCTCTGCCTCCATGGATTTCCTTCAAACCTCTTGCTATCAAAACTATCCATACCCAGCGTTGCTCCCAGACCCCGAACCCACCCACAAACACCAGGAAGCCCCCCAAACAGGCCCCCAAAAACGCTACAATGAGCGAAATGTCAGAAAATGCAAAAACTTTTTCCTCATGGATCTTGTCCAAACCAGTATTATCCGGTATTAGACCTTCCCAGCAACGGCCCCAGAGCCGTCAACCCAGGCGAAAACAAGTAGAAGACCCCCAAACAGCCAAAAAGCAAAAGTACCAAAATGTGGACTTAGTCACTTTCCTGAAAATTTCCAAAATCACTCAGTGCGCGCTCTGTATCTAGGCCCTAACTCCCCTCTGCCTCCATGGATTTCATTCAAACCTCTTGCTATCAAAACTATCCATACCCAGCGTTGCTCCCAGACCCTGAAACCCACCCACAAACACCAGGAAGCCCCCTAAACAGGCCCCCGAAAACGCTACATTGAGCGAAATGTCAGAAAATGCAAAAACGTTTTCCTCATGGATCTTGTCCAAACCAGTTTTATCCGGTATTAGACCTTCCCAGCAATGGCCCCAGAGCCATCAACCCAGGCGAAAACAAGTAGAAGACCCCCAAACAGCCAAAAAGCAAAAGTACCAAAATGTGGACTTAGTCACTTTTCTGAAAATTTCCAAAATCACTCAGTGCGTGCTCTGCAGCTAGGCCCTAACTCCCCTCTGCCTCCATGGATTTCCTTCAAACATCTTGCTATCAAAACTATCCATACCCAGCGTTGCTCCCAGACCCCGAAACCCACCCACAAACACCAGGAAACACCCCGAAAACGCTACATTGAGCGAAATTTCAGAAAATGCAAAAACTTTTTCCTCATGGATGTTGTCCAAACCAGTTTTATCCGGTATTAGACCTTCCCAGCATTGGCCCCAGAGCCGTCAACCCAGGCAAAAACAAGTAGAAGACCCCAAACAGCCAAAAAGCAAAAGTACCAAAATGTGGACTTAGTCACTTTCCTGAAAACTTCCAAAATCACTCAGTGCGCGCTCTGCAGCTAGGCCCTAACTCCCCTCTGCCTCCATGGATTTCCTTCAAACCTCTTGCTATCAAAACTATCCATACCCAGCGTTGCTCCCAGACCCCGAACCCACCCACAAACACCAGGAAGCCCCCCAAACAGGCTCCCAAAATTGCTACAATGAGCGAAATGTCAGAAAATGCAAAAACTTTTTCCTCATGGATCTTGTCCAAACCAGTATTATCCAGTATTAGACCTTCCCAGCAACAGCCCCAGAGCCGTCAACCCAGGTGAAAACAAGTAGAAGACCCCCAAACAGCCAAAAAGCAAAAGTACCAAAATGTGGACTTAGTCACTTTCCTGAAAATTTCCAAAATCACTCAGTGCGCGCTCTGCATCTAGGCCCTAACTCCCCTCTGCCTCCATGGATTTCCTTCAAACCTCTTGCTATCAAAACTATCCATACCCAGCATTGCTCCCAGACCCCGAAACCCACCCACAAACACCAGGAAGCCCCCCAAACAGGCCCCCGAAAACGCTACATTGAGCGAAATGTCAGAAAATGCAAAAACTTTTTCCTCATGGATCTTGTCCAAACCAGTTTTATCCGGTATTAGACCTTCCCAGCAATGGCCCCGAAGCCGTCAACCCAGGCGAAAACAAGTAGAAGACCCCCAAACAGCCAAAAAGCAAAAGTACCAAAATGTGGACTTAGTCACTTTCCTGAAAACTTCCAAAATCACTCAGTGCGCGCTCTGCAGCTAGGCCCTAACTCCCCTCTGCCTCCATGGATTTCCTTCAAACCTCTTGCTATCAAAACTATCCATACCCAGCGTTGCTCCCAGACCCCGAACCCACCCACAAACACCAGGAAGCCCCCCAAACAGGCCCCCAAAAACGCTACAATGAGCGAAATGTCAGAAAATACAAAAACTTTTTCCTCATGGATCTTGTCCAAACCAGTTTTATCCGGTATTAGACCTTCCCAGCAATGGCCCCAGAGCCGTCAACCCAGGCGAAAACAAGTAGAAGACCCCCAAACAGCCAAAAAGCAAAAGTACCAAAATGTGGACTTAGTCACTTTTCTGAAAATTTCCAAAATCACTCAGTGCGTGCTCTGCAGCTAGGCCCTAACTCCCCTCTGCCTCCATGGATTTCCTTCAAACATCTTGCTATCAAAACTATCCATACCCAGCATTGCTCCCAGACCCTGAAACCCACCCACAAACACCAGGAAACACCCCGAAAACGCTACATTGAGCGAAATTTCAGAAAATGCAAAAACTTTTTCCTCATGGATGTTGTCCAAACCAGTTTTATCCGGTATTAGACCTTCCCAGCATTGGCCCCAGAGCCGTCAACCCAGGCGAAAACAAGTAGAAGACCCCCAAACAGCCAAAAAGCAAAAGTACCAAAATGTGGACTTAGTCACTTTTCTGAAAATTTCCAAAATCACTCAGTGCATGCTCTGCAGCTAGGCCCTAACTCCCCTCTGCCTCCATGGATTTCCTTCAAACCTCTTGCTATCAAAACTATCCATACCCAGCGTTGCTCCCAGACCCCAAACCCACCCACAAACACCAGGAAGCCCCCCAAACAGGCTCCCAAAAACGCTACAATGAGCGAAATGTCAGAAAATGCAAAAACTTTTTCCTCATGGATCTTGTCCAAACCAGTATTATCCAGTATTAGACCTTCCCAGCAACGGCCCCAGAGCCGTCAACCCAGGTGAAAACAAGTAGAAGACCCCCAAACAGCCAAAAAGCAAAAGTACCAAAATGTGGACTTAGTCACTTTCCTGAAAATTTCCAAAATCACTCAGTGCGCGCTCTGCATCTAGGCCCTAACTCCCCTCTGCCTCCATGGATTTCCTTCAAACCTCTTGCTATCAAAACTATCCATACCCAGCATTGCTCCCAGACCCCGAAACCCACCCACAAACACCAGGAAGCCCCCCAAACAGGCCCCCGAAAACGCTACATTGAGCGAAATGTCAGAAAATGCAAAAACTTTTTCCTCATGGATCTTGTCCAAACCAGTTTTATCCGGTATTAGACCTTCCCAGCAATGGCCCCAGAGCCGTCAACCCAGGCGAAAACAAGTAGAAGACCCCCAAACAGCCAAAAAGCAAAAGTACCAAAATGTGGACTTAGTCACTTTTCTGAAAATTTCCAAAATCACTCAGTGCGTGCTCTGCAGCTAGGCCCTAACTCCCCTCTGCCTCCATGGATTTCCTTCAAACATCTTGCTATCAAAACTATCCATACCCAGCATTGCTCCCAGACCCTGAAACCCACCCACAAACACCAGGAAACACCCCGAAAACGCTACATTGAGCGAAATTTCAGAAAATGCAAAAACTTTTTCCTCATGGATGTTGTCCAAACCAGTTTTATCCGGTATTAGACCTTCCCAGCATTGGCCCCAGAGCCGTCAACCCAGGCGAAAACAAGTAGAAGACCCCAAACAGCCAAAAAGCAAAAGTACCAAAATGTGGACTTAGTCACTTTCCTGAAAACTTCCAAAATCACTCAGTGCGCGCTCTGCAGCTAGGCCCTAACTCCCCTCTGCCTCCATGGATTTCCTTCAAACCTCTTGCTATCAAAACTATCCATACCCAGCGTTGCTCCCAGACCCCGAACCCACCCACAAACACCAGGAAGCCCCCCAAACAGGCCCCCAAAAACGCTACAATGAGCGAAATGTCAGAAAATGCAAAAACTTTTTCCTCATGGATCTTGTCCAAACCAGTATTATCCAGTATTAGACCTTCCCAGCAACGGCCCCAGAGCCGTCAACCCAGGTGAAAACAAGTAGAAGACCCCCAAACAGCCAAAAAGCAAAAGTACCAAAATGTGGACTTAGTCACTTTCCTGAAAATTTCCAAAATCACTCAGTGCGCGCTCTGCATCTAGGCCCTAACTCCCCTCTGCCTCCATGGATTTCCTTCAAACCTCTTGCTATCAAAACTATCCATACCCAGCATTGCTCCCAGACCCCGAAACCCACCCACAAACACCAGGAAGCCCCCCAAACAGGCCCCCGAAAACGCTACATTGAGCGAAATGTCAGAAAATGCAAAAACTTTTTCCTCATGGATCTTGTCCAAACCAGTTTTATCCGGTATTAGACCTTCCCAGCAATGGCCCCAGAGCCGTCAACCCAGGCGAAAACAAGTAGAAGACCCCCAAACAGCCAAAAAGCAAAAGTACCAAAATGTGGACTTAGTCACTTTTCTGAAAATTTCCAAAATCACTCAGTGCATGCTCTGCAGCTAGGCCCTAACTCCCCTCTGCCTCCATGGATTTCCTTCAAACCTCTTGCTATCAAAACTATCCATACCCAGCGTTGCTCCTAGACCCCGAAACCCACCCACAAACACCAGGAAACACCCCGAAAACGCTACATTGAGCGAAATTTCAGAAAATGCAAAAACTTTTTCCTCATGGATGTTGTCCAAACCAGTTTTATCCGGTATTAGACCTTCCCAGCATTGGCACCAGAGCCGTCAACCCAGGCGAAAACAAGTAGAAGACCCCAAACAGCCAAAAAGCAAAAGTACCAAAATGTGGACTTAGTCACTTTCCTGAAAACTTCCAAAATCACTCAGTGCGCGCTCTGCAGCTAGGCCCTAACTCCCCTCTGCCTCCATGGATTTCCTTCAAACCTCTTGCTATCAAAACTATCCATACCCAGCGTTGCTCCCAGACCCCGAACCCACCCACAAACACCAGGAAGCCCCCCAAACAGGCCCCCAAAAACGCTACAATGAGCGAAATGTCAGAAAATACAAAAACTTTTTCCTCATGGATCTTGTCCAAACCAGTATTATCCGGTATTAGACCTTCCCAGCAACGGCCCCAGAGCCGTCAACCCAGGCGAAAACAAGTAGAAGACCCCCAAACAGCCAAAAAGCAAAAGTACCAAAATGTGGACTTAGTCACTTTCCTGAAAATTTCCAAAATTACTCAGTGCGCGCTCTGCAGCTAGGCCCTAACTCCCCTCTGCCTCCATGGATTTCCTTCAAACCTCTTGCTATCAAAACTATCCATACCCAGCGTTGCTCTCAGACCCCGAAACCCACCCACAAACACCAGGAAGCCCCCCAAACAGGCCCCCGAAAACGCTACATTGAGCGAATTGTCAGAAAATGCAAAACCTTTTTCCTCATGGATGTTGTCCAAACAAGTTTTAAACGGTATTAGACCTTCCCAGCAATGGCCCCAGAGCCAACAACCCAGGCGAAAACAAGTAGAAGACCCCCAAACAGCCAAAAAGCAAAAGTACCAAAATATGGACTTAGTCACTTTCCTGAAAATTTCCAAAATTACTCAGTGCGCGCTCTGCAGCTAGGCCCTAACTCCCCTCTGCCTCCATGGATTTCCTTCAAACCTCTTGCTATCAAAACTATCCATACCCAGCATTGCTCCCAGACCCCGAAACCCACCCACAAACACCAGGAAGCCCCCCAAACAGGCCCCCGAAAACGCTACATTGAGCGAAATGTCAGAAAATGCAAAAACTTTTTCCTCATGGATCTTGTCCAAACCAGTTTTATCCGGTATTAGACCTTCCCAGCAATGGCCCCAGAGCCGTCAACCCAGGCGAAAACAAGTAGAAGACCCCCAAACAGCCAAAAAGCAAAAGTACCAAAATGTGGACTTAGTCACTTTCCTGAAAATTTCCAAAATTACTCAGTGCGCGCTCTGCAGCTAGGCCCTAACTCCCCTCTGCCTCCATGGATTTCCTTCAAACCTCTTGCTATCAAAACTATCCATACCCAGCGTTGCTCTCAGACCCCGAAACCCACCCAAAAACACCGGGAAGCCCCCCAAACAGGCCCCCGAAAACGCTACATTGAGCGAAATGTCAGAAAATGCAAAACCTTTTTCCTCATGGATGTTGTCCAAACCAGTTTTATCCGGTATTAGACCTTCCCAGCAATGGCCCCAGAGCCGACAACCCAGGCGAAAACAAGTAGAAGACCCCCAAACAGCCAAAAAGCAAAAGTACCAAAATATGGACTTAGTCACTTTCCTGAAAATTTCCAAAATTACTCAGTGCGCGCTCTGCAGCTAGGCCCTAACTCCCCTCTGCCTCCATGGATTTCCTTCAAACTTCTTGCTATCAAAACTATCCATACCCAGCGTTGCTCCCAGACCCCGAAACCCACCCACAAACACCAGGAAACACCCCGAAAACGCTACATTGAGCGAAATGTCAGAAAATGCAAAAACTTTTTCCTCATGGATGTTGTCCAAACCAGTTTTATCCGGTATTAGACCTTCCCAGCATTGGCCCCAGAGCCGTCAACCCAGGCGAAAACAAGTAGAAGACCCCAAACAGCCAAAAAGCAAAAGTACCAAAATGTGGACTTAGTCACTTTCCTGAAAACTTCCAAAATCACTCAGTGCGCGCTCTGCAGCTAGGCCCTAACTCCCCTCTGCCTCCATGGATTTCCTTCAAACCTCTTGCTATCAAAACTATCCATACCCAGCGTTGCTCCCAGACCCCGAACCCACCCACAAACACCAGGAAGCCCCCCAAACAGGCCCCCAAAAACGCTACAATGAGCGAAATGTCAGAAAATGCAAAAACTTTTTCCTCATGGATCTTGTCCAAACCAGTATTATCCAGTATTAGACCTTCCCAGCAACGGCCCCAGAGCCGTCAACCCAGGTGAAAACAAGTAGAAGACCCCCAAACAGCCAAAAAGCAAAAGTACCAAAATGTGGACTTAGTCACTTTCCTGAAAATTTCCAAAATCACTCAGTGCGCGCTCTGCATCTAGGCCCTAACTCCCCTCTGCCTCCATGGATTTCCTTCAAACCTCTTGCTATCAAAACTATCCATACCCAGCATTGCTCCCAGACCCCGAAACCCACCCACAAACACCAGGAAGCCCCCCAAACAGGCCCCCGAAAACGCTACATTGAGCGAAATGTCAGAAAATGCAAAAACTTTTTCCTCATGGATCTTGTCCAAACCAGTTTTATCCGGTATTAGACCTTCCCAGCAATGGCCCCAGAGCCGTCAACCCAGGCGAAAACAAGTAGAAGACCCCCAAACAGCCAAAAAGCAAAAGTACCAAAATGTGGACTTAGTCACTTTTCTGAAAATTTCCAAAATCACTCAGTGCATGCTCTGCAGCTAGGCCCTAACTCCCCTCTGCCTCCATGGATTTCCTTCAAACCTCTTGCTATCAAAACTATCCATACCCAGCGTTGCTCCTAGACCCCGAAACCCACCCACAAACACCAGGAAACACCCCGAAAACGCTACATTGAGTGAAATTTCAGAAAATGCAAAAACTTTTTCCTCATGGATGTTGTCCAAACCAGTTTTATCTGGTATTAGACCTTCCCAGCATTGGCACCAGAGCCGTCAACCCAGGCGAAAACAAGTAGAAGACCCCAAACAGCCAAAAAGCAAAAGTACCAAAATGTGGACTTAGTCACTTTCCTGAAAACTTCCAAAATCACTCAGTGCGCGCTCTGCAGCTAGGCCCTAACTCCCCTCTGCCTCCATGGATTTCCTTCAAACCTCTTGCTATCAAAACTATCCATACCCAGCGTTGCTCCCAGACCCCGAACCCACCCACAAACACCAGGAAGCCCCCCAAACAGGCCCCCAAAAACGCTACAATGAGCGAAATGTCAGAAAATACAAAAACTTTTTCCTCATGGATCTTGTCCAAACCAGTATTATCTGGTATTAGACCTTCCCAGCAACGGCCCCAGAGCCGTCAACCCAGGCGAAAACAAGTAGAAGACCCCCAAACAGCCAAAAAGCAAAAGTACCAAAATGTGGACTTAGTCACTTTCCTGAAAATTTCCAAAATCACTCAGTGCGCGCTCTGCAGCTAGGCCCTAACTCCCCTCTGCCTCCATGGATTTCCTTCAAACCTCTTGCTATCAAAACTATCCATACCCAGCGTTGCTCTCAGACCCCGAAACCCACCCACAAACACCAGGAAGCCCCCCAAACAGGCCCCCGAAAACGCTACATTGAGCGAATTGTCAGAAAATGCAAAACCTTTTTCCTCATGGATGTTGTCCAAACAAGTTTTATCCGGTATTAGACCTTCCCAGCAATGGCCCCAGAGCCAACAACCCAGGCGAAAACAAGTAGAAGACCCCCAAACAGCCAAAAAGCAAAAGTACCAAAATATGGACTTAGTCACTTTCCTGAAAATTTCCAAAATTACTCAGTGCGCGCTCTGCAGCTAGGCCCTAACTCCCCTCTGCCTCCATGGATTTCCTTCAAACTTCTTGCTATCAAAACTATCCATACCCAGCGTTGCTCCCAGACCCAGAAACCCACCCACAAACACCAGGAAACACCCCGAAAACGCTACATTGAGCGAAATGTCAGAAAATGCAAAAACTTTTTCCTCATGGATGTTGTCCAAACCAGTTTTATCCGGTATTAGACCTTCCCAGCATTGGCCCCAGAGCCGTGAACCCAGGCGAAAACAAGTAGAAGACCCCAAACAGCCAAAAAGCAAAAGTACCAAAATGTGGACTTAGTCACTTTCCTGAAAACTTCCAAAATCACTCAGTGCGCGCTCTGCAGCTAGGCCCTAACTCCCCTCTGCCTCCATGGATTTCCTTCAAACCTCTTGCTATCAAAAGTATCCATACCCAGCATTGCTCCCAGACCCCGAACCCACCCACAAACACCAGGAAGCCGCCCAAACAGGCCCCCAAAAACGCTACAATGAGCGAAATGTCAGAAAATGCAAAAACTTTTTCCTCATGGATCTTGTCCAAACCAGTATTATCCGGTATTAGACCTTCCCAGCAACGGCCCCAGAGCCGTCAACCCAGGCGAAAACAAGTAGAAGACCCCCAAACAGCCAAAAAGCAAAAGTACCAAAATGTGGACTTAGTCACTTTCCTGAAAATTTCCAAAATCACTCAGTGCGTGCTCTGCATCTAGGCCCTAACTCCCCTCTGCCTCCATGGATTTCCTTCAAACCTCTTGCTATCAAAACTATCCATACCCAGCGTTGCTCCCAGACCCCGAAACCCACCCACAAACACCAGGAAGCCCCCCAAACAGGCCCCTGAAAACGCTACATTGAGCGAAATGTCAGAAAATGCAAAAACTTTTTCCTCATGGATCTTGTCCAAACCAGTATTATCCAGTATTAGACCTTCCCAGCAACGGCCCCAGAGCCGTCAACCCAGGTGAAAACAAGTAGAAGACCCCCAAACAGCCAAAAAGCAAAAGTACCAAAATGTGGACTTAGTCACTTTCCTGAAAATTTCCAAAATCACTCAGTGCGCGCTCTGCATCTAGGCCCTAACTCCCCTCTGCCTCCATGGATTTCCTTCAAACCTCTTGCTATCAAAACTATCCATACCCAGCATTGCTCCCAGACCCCGAAACCCACCCACAAACACCAGGAAGCCCCCCAAACAGGCCCCCGAAAACGCTACATTGAGCGAAATGTCAGAAAATGCAAAAACTTTTTCCTCATGGATCTTGTCCAAACCAGTTTTATCCGGTATTAGACCTTCCCAGCAATGGCCCCAGAGCCGTCAACCCAGGCGAAAACAAGTAGAAGACCCCCAAACAGCCAAAAATCAAAAGTACCAAAATGTGGACTTAGTCACTTTTCTGAAAATTTCCAAAATCACTCAGTGCATGCTCTGCAGCTAGGCCCTAACTCCCCTCTGCCTCCATGGATTTCCTTCAAACCTCTTGCTATCAAAACTATCCATACCCAGCGTTGCTCCTAGACCCCGAAACCCACCCACAAACACCAGGAAACACCCCGAAAACGCTACATTGATCGAAATTTCAGAAAATGCAAAAACTTTTTCCTCATGGATGTTGTCCAAACCAGTTTTATCCGGTATTAGACCTTCCCAGCATTGGCACCAGAGCCGTCAACCCAGGCGAAAACAAGTAGAAGACCCCAAACAGCCAAAAAGCAAAAGTACCAAAATGTGGACTTAGTCACTTTCCTGAAAACTTCTAAAATCACTCAGTGCGCGCTCTGCAGCTAGGCTCTAACTCCCCTCTGCCTCCATGGATTTCCTTCAAACCTCTTGCTATCAAAACTATCCATACCCAGCGTTGCTCCCAGACCCCGAACCCACCCACAAACACCAGGAAGCCCCCCAAACAGGCCCCCAAAAACGCTACAATGAGCGAAATGTCAGAAAATACAAAAACTTTTTCCTCATGGATCTTGTCCAAACCAGTATTATCCGGTATTAGACCTTCCCAGCAACGGCCCCAGAGCCGTCAACCCAGGCGAAAACAAGTAGAAGACCCCCAAACAGCCAAAAAGCAAAAGTACCAAAATGTGGACTTAGTCACTTTCCTGAAAATTTCCAAAATCACTCAGTGCGCGCTCTGCAGCTAGGCCCTAACTCCCCTCTGCCTCCATGGATTTCCTTCAAACCTCTTGCTATCAAAACTATCCATACCCAGCGTTGCTCTCAGACCCCGAAACCCACCCACAAACACCAGGAAGCCCCCCAAACAGGCCCCCGAAAACGCTACATTGAGCAAAATGTCAGAAAATGCAAAACCTTTTTCCTCATGGATGTTGTCCAAACCAGTTTTATCCGGTATTAGACCTTCCCAGCAATGGCCCCAGAGCCGACAACCCAGGCGAAAACAAGTAGAAGACCCCCAAACAGCCAAAAAGCAAAAGTACCAAAATATGGACTTAGTCACTTTCCTGAAAATTTCCAAAATTACTCAGTGGGCGCTCTGCAGCTAGGCCCTAACTCCCCTCTGCCTCCATGGATTTCCTTCAAACTTCTTGCTATCAAAACTATCCATACCCAGCGTTGCTCCCAGACCCCGAAACCCACCCACAAACACCAGGAAACACCCCGAAAACGCTACATTGAGCGAAATGTCAGAAAATGCAAAAACTTTTTCCTCATGGATGTTGTCCAAACCAGTTTTATCCGGTATTAGACCTTCCCAGCATTGGCCCCAGAGCCGTCAACCCAGGCGAAAACAAGTAGAAGACCCCAAACAGCCAAAAAGCAAAAGTACCAAAATGTGGACTTAGTCACTTTCCTGAAAACTTCCAAAATCACTCAGTGCGCGCTCTGCAGCTAGGCCCTAACTCCCCTCTGCCTCCATGGATTTCCTTCAAACCTCTTGCTATCAAAAGTATCCATACCCAGCATTGCTCCCAGACCCCGAACCCACCCACAAACACCAGGAAGCCCCCCAAACAGGCCCCCAAAAACGCTACAATGAGCGAAATGTCAGAAAATGCAAAAACTTTTTCCTCATGGATCTTGTCCAAACCAGTATTATCCGGTATTAGACCTTCCCAGCAACGGCCCCAGAGCCGTCAACCCAGGCGAAAACAAGTAGAAGACCCCCAAACAGCCAAAAAGCAAAAGTACCAAAATGTGGACTTAGTCACTTTCCTGAAAATTTCCAAAATCACTCAGTGCGCGCTCTGCATCTAGGCCCTAACTCCCCTCTGCCTCCATGGATTTCCTTCAAACCTCTTGCTATCAAAACTATCCATACCCAGCGTTGCTCCCAGACCCCGAAACCCACCCACAAACACCAGGAAGCCCCCCAAACAGGCCCCCGAAAACGCTACATTGAGCGAAATGTCAGAAAATGCAAAAACTTTTTCCTCATGGATCTTGTCCAAACCAGTTTTATCCGGTATTAGACCTTCCCAGCAATGGCCCCAGAGCCGTCAACCCAGGCGAAAACAAGTAGAAGACCCCCAAACAGCCAAAAAGCAAAAGTACCAAAATGTGGACTTAGTGACTTTCCTGAAAATTTCCAAAATCACTCAGTGCGCGCTCTGCAGCTAGGCCCTAACTCCCCTCTGCCTCCATGGATTTCCTTCAAACCTCTTGCTATCAAAACTATCCATACCCAGCATTGCTCCCAGACCCCGAAACCCACCCACAAACACCAGGAAGCCCCCCAAACAGGCCCCCGAAAACGCTACATTGAGCGAAATGTCAGAAAATGCAAAAACTTTTTCCTCATGGATCTTGTCCAAACCAGTTTTATCCGGTATTAGACCTTCCCAGCAATGGCCCCAGAGCCGTCAACCCAGGCGAAAACAAGTAGAAGACCCCCAAACAGCCAAAAAGCAAAAGTACCAAAATGTGGACTTAGTCACTTTTCTGAAAATTTCCAGAATCACTCAGTGCGTGCTCTGCAGCTAGGCCCTAACTCCCCTCTGCCTCCATGGATTTCCTTCAAACCTCTTGCTATCAAAACTATCCATACCCAGCGTTGCTCCCAGACCCCGAAACCCACCCACAAACACCAGGAAACACCCCGAAAACGCTACATTGAGCGAAATTTCAGAAAATGCAAAAACTTTTTCCTCATGGATGTTGTCCAAACCAGTTTTATCCGGTATTAGACCTTCCCAGCATTGGCCCCAGAGCCGTCAACCCAGGCAAAAACAAGTAGAAGACCCCAAACAGCCAAAAAGCAAAAGTACCAAAATGTGGACTTAGTCACTTTCCTGAAAACTTCCAAAATCACTCAGTGCGCGCTCTGCAGCTAGGCCCTAACTCCCCTCTGCCTCCATGGATTTCCTTCAAACCTCTTGCTATCAAAACTATCCATACCCAGCGTTGCTCCCAGACCCCGAACCCACCCACAAACACCAGGAAGCCCCCCAAACAGGCCCCCAAAAACGCTACAATGAGCGAAATGTCAGAAAATGCAAAAACTTTTTCCTCATGGATCTTGTCCAAAGCAGTATTATCCGGTATTAGACCTTCCCAGCAACGGCCCCAGAGCCGTCAACCCAGGCGAAAACAAGTAGAAGACCCCCAAACAGCCAAAAAGCAAAAGTACCAAAATGTGGACTTAGTCACTTTCCTGAAAATTTCCAAAACCACTCAGTGCGCGCTCTGCATCTAGGCCCTAACTCCCCTCTGCCTCCATGGATTTCCTTCAAACCTCTTGCTATCAAAACTATCCATACCCAGCATTGCTCCCAGACCCCGAAACCCACCCACAAACACCAGGAAGCCCCCCAAACAGGCCCCCGAAAACGCTACATTGAGCGAAATGTCAGAAAATGCAAAAAATGTTTCCTCATGGATCTTGTCCAAACCAGTTTTATCCGGTATTAGACCTTCCCAGCAATGGCCCCAGAGCCGTCAACCCAGGCGAAAACAAGTAGAAGACCCCCAAACAGACAAAAAGCAAAAGTACCAAAATGTGGACTTAGTCACTTTTCTGAAAATTCCCAAAATCACACAGTGCGTGCTCTGCAGCTAGGCCCTAACTCCCCTCTGCCTCCATGGATTTCCTTCAAACCTCTTGCTATCAAAACTATCCATACCCAGCATTGCTCCCAGACCCCGAAACCCACCCACAAACACCAGGAAGCCCCCCACACAGGCCCCCGAAAACGTTACATTGAGCGAAATGTCAGAAAATGCAAAAACTTTTTCCTCACGGATGTTGTACAAACCAGTTTTATCCGGTATTAGACCTTCCCAGCAATGGCCCCAGAGCCGTCAACCCAGCCGAAAACAAGTAGAAGACCCCCAAACAGCCAAAAAGCAAAAGTACCAAAATGTGGACTTAGTCACTTTCCTGAAAATTTCCAAAATCACTCAGTGCGCGCTCTGCATCTAGGTCCTAACTCCCCTCTGCCTCCATGGATTTCCTTCAAGCCTCTTGCTATCAAAACTATCCATACCCAGCGTTGCTCCCAGACCCCGAAACCCACCCACAAACACCAGGAAGCCCCCCAAACAGGCCCCCGAAAACGCTACATTGAGCGAAATGTCAGAAAATACAAAAACTTTTTCCTCATGGATCTTGTCCAAACCAGTATTATCCGGTATTAGACCTTCCCAGCAACGGCCCCAGAGCCGTCAACCCAGGCGAAAACAAGTAGAAGACCCCCAAACAGCCAAAAAGCAAAAGTACCAAAATGTGGACTTAGTCACTTTCCTGAAAATTTCCGAAATCACTCAGTGCGCGCTCTGCAGCTAGGCCCTAACTCCCCTCTGCCTCCATGGATTTCCTTCAAACCTCTTGCTATCAAAACTATCCATACCCAGCATTGCTCCCAGACCCCGAAACCCACCCACAAACACCAGGAAGCCCCCCAAACAGGCCCCCGAAAACACTACATTGAGCGAAATGTCAGAAAATGCAAAAACTTTTTCCTCATGGATCTTGTCCAAACCAGTTTTATCCGGTATTAGACCTTCCCAGCAATGGCCCCAGAGCCGTCAACCCAGGCGAAAACAAGTAGAAGACCCCCAAACAGCCAAAAAGCAAAAGTACCAAAATGTGGACTTAGTCACTTTTCTGAAAATTTCCAAAATCACTCAGTGCGTGCTCTGCAGCTAGGCCCTAACTCCCCTCTGCCTCCATGGATTTCCTTCAAACATCTTGCTATCAAAACTATCCATACCCAGCGTTGCTCCCAGACCCCGAAACCCACCCACAAACACCAGGAAACACCCCGAAAACGCTACATTGAGCGAAATTTCAGAAAATGCAAAAACTTTTTCCTCATGGATGTTGTCCAAACCAGTTTTATCCGGTATTAGACCTTCCCAGCATTGGCCCCAGAGCCGTCAACCCAGGCAAAAACAAGTAGAAGACCCCAAACAGCCAAAAAGCAAAAGTACCAAAATGTGGACTTAGTCACTTTCCTGAAAACTTCCAAAATCACTCAGTGCGCGCTCTGCAGCTAGGCCCTAACTCCCCTCTGCCTCCATGGATTTCCTTCAAACCTCTTGCTATCAAAACTATCCATACCCAGCGTTGCTCCCAGACCCCGAACCCACCCACAAACACCAGGAAGCCCCCCAAACAGGCTCCCAAAAACGCTACAATGAGCGAAATGTCAGAAAATGCAAAAACTTTTTCCTCATGGATCTTGTCCAAACCAGTATTATCCAGTATTAGACCTTCCCAGCAACGGCCCCAGAGCCGTCAACCCAGGTGAAAACAAGTAGAAGACCCCCAAACAGCCAAAAAGCAAAAGTACCAAAATGTGGACTTAGTCACTTTCCTGAAAATTTCCAAAATCACTCAGTGCGCGCTCTGCATCTAGGCCCTAACTCCCCTCTGCCTCCATGGATTTCCTTCAAACCTCTTGCTATCAAAACTATCCATACCCAGCATTGCTCCCAGACCCCGAAACCCACCCACAAACACCAGGAAGCCCCCCAAACAGGCCCCCGAAAACGCTACATTGAGCGAAATGTCAGAAAATGCTAAAACTTTTTCCTCATGGATCTTGTCCAAACCAGTTTTATCCGGTATTAGACCTTCCCAGCAATGGCCCCAGAGCCGTCAACCCAGGCAAAAACAAGTAGAAGACCCCCAAACAGCCAAAAAGCAAAAGTACCAAAATGTGGACTTAGTCACTTTTCTGAAAATTTCCAAAATCACTCAGTGCATGCTCTGCAGCTAGGCCCTAACTCCCCTCTGCCTCCATAGATTTCCTTCAAACCTCTTGCTATCAAAACTATCCATACCCAGCGTTGCTCCTAGACCCCGAAACCCACCCACAAACACCAGGAAACACCCCGAAAACGCTACACTGAGCGAAATTTCAGAAAATGCAAAAACTTTTTCCTCATGGATGTTGTCCAAACCAGTTTTATCCGGTATTAGACCTTCCCAGCATTGGCACCAGAGCCGTCAACCCAGGCGAAAACAAGTAGAAGACCCCAAACAGCCAAAAAGCAAAAGTACCAAAATGTGGACTTAGTCACTTTCCTGAAAACTTCCAAAATCACTCAGTGCGCGCTCTGCAGCTAGGCCCTAACTCCCCTCTGCCTCCATGGATTTCCTTCAAACCTCTTGCTATCAAAACTATCCATACCCAGCGTTGCTCCCAGACCCCGAACCCACCCACAAACACCAGGAAGCCCCCCAAACAGGCCCCCAAAAACGCAACAATGAGCGAAATGTCAGAAAATACAAAAACTTTTTCCTCATGGATCTTGTCCAAACCAGTTTTATCCGGTATTAAACCTTCCCAGCAATGGCCCCAGAGCCGTCAACCCAGGCGAAAACAAGTAGAAGACCCCCAAACAGCCAAAAAGCAAAAGTACCAAAATGTGGACTTAGTCACTTTTCTGAAAATTTCCAAAATCACTCAGTGCGTGCTCTGCAGCTAGGCCCTAACTCCCCTCTGCCTCCATGGATTTCCTTCAAACATCTTGCTATCAAAACTATCCATACCCAGCATTGCTCCCAGACCCTGAAACCCACCCACAAACACCAGGAAACACCCCGAAAACGCTACATTGAGCGAAATTTCAGAAAATGCAAAAACTTTTTCCTCATGGATGTTGTCCAAACCAGTTTTATCCGGTATTAGACCTTCCCAGCATTGGCCCCAGAGCCGTCAACCCAGGCGAAAACAAGTAGAAGACCCCCAAACAGCCAAAAAGCAAAAGTACCAAAATGTGGACTTAGTCACTTTTCTGAAAATTTCCAAAATCACTCAGTGCATGCTCTGCAGCTAGGCCCTAACTCCCCTCTGCCTCCATGGATTTCCTTCAAACCTCTTGCTATCAAAACTATCCATACCCAGCGTTGCTCCCAGACCCCGAACCCACCCACAAACACCAGGAAGCCCCCCAAACAGGCTCCCAAAAACGCTACAATGAGCGAAATGTCAGAAAATGCAAAAACTTTTTCCTCATGGATCTTGTCCAAACCAGTATTATCCAGTATTAGACCTTCCCAGCAACGGCCCCAGAGCCGTCAACCCAGGTGAAAACAAGTAGAAGACCCCCAAACAGCCAAAAAGCAAAAGTACCAAAATGTGGACTTAGTCACTTTCCTGAAAATTTCCAAAATCACTCAGTGCGCGCTCTGCATCTAGGCCCTAACTCCCCTCTGCCTCCATGGATTTCCTTCAAACCTCTTGCTATCAAAACTATCCATACCCAGCATTGCTCCCAGACCCCGAAACCCACCCACAAACACCAGGAAGCCCCCCAAACAGGCCCCCGAAAACGCTACATTGAGCGAAATGTCAGAAAATGCAAAAACTTTTTCCTCATGGATCTTGTCCAAACCAGTTTTATCCGGTATTAGACCTTCCCAGCAATGGCCCCAGAGCCGTCAACCCAGGCGAAAACAAGTAGAAGACCCCCAAACAGCCAAAAAGCAAAAGTACCAAAATGTGGACTTAGTCACTTTTCTGAAAATTTCCAAAATCACTCAGTGGGTGCTCTGCAGCTAGGCCCTAACTCCCCTCTGCCTCCATGGATTTCCTTCAAACATCTTGCTATCAAAACTATCCATACCCAGCATTGCTCCCAGACCCTGAAACCCACCCACAAACACCAGGAAACACCCCGAAAACGCTACATTGAGCGAAATTTCAGAAAATGCAAAAACTTTTTCCTCATGGATGTTGTCCAAACCAGTTTTATCCGGTATTAGACCTTCCCAGCATTGGCCCCAGAGCCGTCAACCCAGGCGAAAACAAGTAGAAGACCCCAAACAGCCAAAAAGCAAAAGTACCAAAATGTGGACTTAGTCACTTTCCTGAAAACTTCCAAAATCACTCAGTGCGCGCTCTGCAGCTAGGCCCTAACTCCCCTCTGCCTCCATGGATTTCCTTCAAACCTCTTGCTATCAAAACTATCCATACCCAGCGTTGCTCCCAGACCCCGAACCCACCCACAAACACCAGGAAGCCCCCCAAACAGGCCCCCAAAAACGCTACAATGAGCGAAATGTCAGAAAATGCAAAAACTTTTTCCTCATGGATCTTGTCCAAACCAGTATTATCCAGTATTAGACCTTCCCAGCAACGGCCCCAGAGCCGTCAACCCAGGTGAAAACAAGTAGAAGACCCCCAAACAGCCAAAAAGCAAAAGTACCAAAATGTGGACTTAGTCACTTTCCTGAAAATTTCCAAAATCACTCAGTGCGCGCTCTGCATCTAGGCCCTAACTCCCCTCTGCCTCCATGGATTTCCTTCAAACCTCTTGCTATCAAAACTATCCATACCCAGCATTGCTCCCAGACCCCGAAACCCACCCACAAACACCAGGAAGCCCCCCAAACAGGCCCCCGAAAACGCTACATTGAGCGAAATGTCAGAAAATGCAAAAACTTTTTCCTCATGGATCTTGTCCAAACCAGTTTTATCCGGTATTAGACCTTCCCAGCAATGGCCCCAGAGCCGTCAACCCAGGCGAAAACAAGTAGAAGACCCCAAACAGCCAAAAAGCAAAAGTACCAAAATGTGGACTTAGTCACTTTCCTGAAAACTTCCAAAATCACTCAGTGCGCGCTCTGCAGCTAGGCCCTAACTCCCCTCTGCCTCCATGGATTTCCTTCAAACCTCTTGCTATCAAAACTATCCATACCCAGCGTTGCTCCCAGACCCCGAACCCACCCACAAACACCAGGAAGCCCCCCAAACAGGCCCCCAAAAACGCTACAATGAGCGAAATGTCAGAAAATACAAAAACTTTTTCCTCATGGATCTTGTCCAAACCAGTATTATCCGGTATTAGACCTTCCCAGCAACGGCCCCAGAGCCGGCAACCCAGGCGAAAACAAGTAGAAGACCCCCAAACAGCCAAAAAGCAAAAGTACCAAAATGTGGACTTAGTCACTTTCCTGAAAATTTCCAAAATCACTCAGTGCGCGCTCTGCAGCTAGGCCCTAACTCCCCTCTGCCTCCATGGATTTCCTTCAAACATCTTGCTATCAAAACTATCCATACCCAGCGTTGCTCCCAAACCCCGAAACCCACCCACAAACACCAGGAAACACCCCGAAAACGCTACATTGAGCGAAATTTCAGAAAATGCAAAAACTTTTTCCTCATGGATGTTGTCCAAACCAGTTTTATCCGGTATTAGACCTTCCCAGCATTGGCCCCAGAGCCGTCAACCCAGGCAAAAACAAGTAGAAGACCCCAAACAGCCAAAAAGCAAAAGTACCAAAATGTGGACTTAGTCACTTTCCTGAAAACTTCCAAAATCACTCAGTGCGCGCTCTGCAGCTAGGCCCTAACTCCCCTCTGCCTCCATGGATTTCCTTCAAACCTCTTGCTATCAAAACTATCCATACCCAGCGTTGCTCCCAGACCCCGAACCCACCCACAAACACCAGGAAGCCCCCCAAACAGGCTCCCAAAAACGCTACAATGAGCGAAATGTCAGAAAATGCAAAAACTTTTTCCTCATGGATCTTGTCCAAACCAGTATTATCCAGTATTAGACCTTCCCAGCAACGGCCCCAGAGCCGTCAACCCAGGTGAAAACAAGTAGAAGACCCCCAAACAGCCAAAAAGCAAAAGTACCAAAATGTGGACTTAGTCACTTTCCTGAAAATTTCCAAAATCACTCAGTGCGCGCTCTGCATCTAGGCCCTAACTCCCCTCTGCCTCCATGGATTTCCTTCAAACCTCTTGCTATCAAAACTATCCATACCCAGCATTGCTCCCAGACCCCGAAACCCACCCACAAACACCAGGAAGCCCCCCAAACAGGCCCCCGAAAACGCTACATTGAGCGAAATGTCAGAAAATGCAAAAACTTTTTCCTCATGGATCTTGTCCAAACCAGTTTTATCCGGTATTAGACCTTCCCAGCAATGGCCCCAGAGCCGTCAACCCAGGCAAAAACAAGTAGAAGACCCCCAAACAGCCAAAAGGCAAAAGTACCAAAATGTGGACTTAGTCACTTTTCTGAAAATTTCCAAAATCACTCAGTGCATGCTCTGCAGCTAGGCCCTAACTCCCCTCTGCCTCCATAGATTTCCTTCAAACCTCTTGCTATCAAAACTATCCATACCCAGCGTTGCTCCTAGACCCCGAAACCCACCCACAAACACCAGGAAACACCCCGAAAACGCTACACTGAGCGAAATTTCAGAAAATGCAAAAACTTTTTCCTCATGGATGTTGTCCAAACCAGTTTTATCCGGTATTAGACCTTCCCAGCATTGGCACCAGAGCCGTCAACCCAGGCGAAAACAAGTAGAAGACCCCAAACAGCCAAAAAGCAAAAGTACCAAAATGTGGACTTAGTCACTTTCCTGAAAACTTCCAAAATCACTCAGTGCGCGCTCTGCAGCTAGGCCCTAACTCCCCTCTGCCTCCATGGATTTCCTTCAAACCTCTTGCTATCAAAACTATCCATACCCAGCGTTGCTCCCAGACCCCGAACCCACCCACAAACACCAGGAAGCCCCCCAAACAGGCCCCCAAAAACGCTACAATGAGCGAAATGTCAGAAAATGCAAAAACTTTTTACTCATGGATCTTGTCCAAACCAGTATTATCCGGTATTAGACCTTCCCAGCAACGGCCCCAGAGCCGTCAACCCAGGCGAAAACAAGTAGAAGACCCCCAAACAGCCAAAAAGCAAAAGTACCAAAATGTGGACTTAGTCACTTTCCTGAAAACTTCCAAAATCACTCAGTGCGCGCTCTGCAGCTAGGCCCTAACTCCCCTCTGCCTCCATGGATTTCCTTCAAACCTCTTGCTATCAAAACTATCCATACCCAGCGTTGCTCCCAGACCCCGAACCCACCCACAAACACCAGGAAGCCCCCCAAACAGGCCCCCAAAAACACTACAAAGAGCGAAATGTCAGAAAATACAAAAACTTTTTCCTCATGGATCTTGTCCAAACCAGTATTATCCGGTATTAGACCTTCCCAGCAACGGCCCCAGAGCCGTCAACCCAGGCGAAAACAAGTAGAAGACCCCCAAACAGCCAAAAAGCAAAAGTACCAAAATGTGGACTTAGTCACTTTCCTGAAAATTTCCGAAATCACTCAGTGCGCGCTCTGCAGCTAGGCCCTAACTCCCCTCTGCCTCCATGGATTTCCTTCAAACCTCTTGCTATCAAAACTATCCATACCCAGCATTGCTCCCAGACCCCGAAACCCACCCACAAACACCAGGAAGCCCCCCAAACAGGCCCCCGAAAACACTACATTGAGCGAAATGTCAGAAAATGCAAAAACTTTTTCCTCATGGATCTTGTCCAAACCAGTTTTATCCGGTATTAGACCTTCCCAGCAATGGCCCCAGAGCCGTCAACCCAGGGGAAAACAAGTAGAAGACCCCCAAACAGCCAAAAAGCAAAAGTACCAAAATGTGGACTTAGTCACTTTTCTGAAAATTTCCAAAATCACTCAGTGCGTGCTCTGCAGCTAGGCCCTAACTCCCCTCTGCCTCCATGGATTTCCTTCAAACATCTTGCTATCAAAACTATCCATACCCAGCGTTGCTCCCAGACCCCGAAACCCACCCACAAACACCAGGAAACACCCCGAAAACGCTACATTGAGCGAAATTTCAGAAAATGCAAAAACTTTTTCCTCATGGATGTTGTCCAAACCAGTTTTATCCGGTATTAGACCTTCCCAGCATTGGCCCCAGAGCCGTCAACCCAGGCAAAAACAAGTAGAAGACCCCAAACAGCCAAAAAGCAAAAGTACCAAAATGTGGACTTAGTCACTTTCCTGAAAACTTCCAAAATCACTCAGTGCGCGCTCTGCAGCTAGGCCCTAACTCCCCTCTGCCTCCATGGATTTCCTTCAAACCTCTTGCTATCAAAACTATCCATACCCAGCGTTGCTCCCAGACCCCGAACCCACCCACAAACACCAGGAAGCCCCCCAAACAGGCTCCCAAAAACGCTACAATGAGCGAAATGTCAGAAAATGCAAAAACTTTTTCCTCATGGATCTTGTCCAAACCAGTATTATCCAGTATTAGACCTTCCCAGCAACGGCCCCAGAGCCGTCAACCCAGGTGAAAACAAGTAGAAGACCCCCAAACAGCCAAAAAGCAAAAGTACCAAAATGTGGACTTAGTCACTTTCCTGAAAATTTCCAAAATCACTCAGTGCGCGCTCTGCATCTAGGCCCTAACTCCCCTCTGCCTCCATGGATTTCCTTCAAACCTCTTGCTATCAAAACTATCCATACCCAGCATTGCTCCCAGACCCCGAAACCCACCCACAAACACCAGGAAGCCCCCCAAACAGGCCCCCGAAAACGCTACATTGAGCGAAATGTCAGAAAATGCAAAAACTTTTTCCTCATGGATCTTGTCCAAACCAGTTTTATCCGGTATTAGACCTTCCCAGCAATGGCCCCAGAGCCGTCAACCCAGGCAAAAACAAGTAGAAGACCCCCAAACAGCCAAAAAGCAAAAGTACCAAAATGTGGACTTAGTCACTTTTCTGAAAATTTCCAAAATCACTCAGTGCATGCTCTGCAGCTAGGCCCTAACTCCCCTCTGCCTCCATAGATTTCCTTCAAACCTCTTGCTATCAAAACTATCCATACCCAGCGTTGCTCCTAGACCCCGAAACCCACCCACAAACACCAGGAAACACCCCGAAAACGCTACACTGAGCGAAATTTCAGAAAATGCAAAAACTTTTTCCTCATGGATGTTGTCCAAACCAGTTTTATCCGGTATTAGACCTTCCCAGCATTGGCACCAGAGCCGTCAACCCAGGCGAAAACAAGTAGAAGACCCCAAACAGCCAAAAAGCAAAAGTACCAAAATGTGGACTTAGTCACTTTCCTGAAAACTTCCAAAATCACTCAGTGCGCGCTCTGCAGCTAGGCCCTAACTCCCCTCTGCCTCCATGGATTTCCTTCAAACCTCTTGCTATCAAAACTATCCATACCCAGCGTTGCTCCCAGACCCCGAACCCACCCACAAACACCAGGAAGCCCCCCAAACAGGCCCCCAAAAACGCAACAATGAGCGAAATGTCAGAAAATACAAAAACTTTTTCCTCATGGATCTTGTCCAAACCAGTTTTATCCGGTATTAAACCTTCCCAGCAATGGCCCCAGAGCCGTCAACCCAGGCGAAAACAAGTAGAAGACCCCCAAACAGCCAAAAAGCAAAAGTACCAAAATGTGGACTTAGTCACTTTTCTGAAAATTTCCAAAATCACTCAGTGCGTGCTCTGCAGCTAGGCCCTAACTCCCCTCTGCCTCCATGGATTTCCTTCAAACATCTTGCTATCAAAACTATCCATACCCAGCATTGCTCCCAGACCCTGAAACCCACCCACAAACACCAGGAAACACCCCGAAAACGCTACATTGAGCGAAATTTCAGAAAATGCAAAAACTTTTTCCTCATGGATGTTGTCCAAACCAGTTTTATCCGGTATTAGACCTTCCCAGCATTGGCCCCAGAGCCGTCAACCCAGGCGAAAACAAGTAGAAGACCCCCAAACAGCCAAAAAGCAAAAGTACCAAAATGTGGACTTAGTCACTTTTCTGAAAATTTCCAAAATCACTCAGTGCATGCTCTGCAGCTAGGCCCTAACTCCCCTCTGCCTCCATGGATTTCCTTCAAACCTCTTGCTATCAAAACTATCCATACCCAGCGTTGCTCCCAGACCCCGAACCCACCCACAAACACCAGGAAGCCCCCCAAACAGGCTCCCAAAAACGCTACAATGAGCGAAATGTCAGAAAATGCAAAAACTTTTTCCTCATGGATCTTGTCCAAACCAGTATTATCCAGTATTAGACCTTCCCAGCAACGGCCCCAGAGCCGTCAACCCAGGTGAAAACAAGTAGAAGACCCCCAAACAGCCAAAAAGCAAAAGTACCAAAATGTGGACTTAGTCACTTTCCTGAAAATTTCCAAAATCACTCAGTGCGCGCTCTGCATCTAGGCCCTAACTCCCCTCTGCCTCCATGGATTTCCTTCAAACCTCTTGCTATCAAAACTATCCATACCCAGCATTGCTCCCAGACCCCGAAACCCACCCACAAACACCAGGAAGCCCCCCAAACAGGCCCCCGAAAACGCTACATTGAGCGAAATGTCAGAAAATGCAAAAACTTTTTCCTCATGGATCTTGTCCAAACCAGTTTTATCCGGTATTAGACCTTCCCAGCAATGGCCCCAGAGCCGTCAACCCAGGCGAAAACAAGTAGAAGACCCCCAAACAGCCAAAAAGCAAAAGTACCAAAATGTGGACTTAGTCACTTTTCTGAAAATTTCCAAAATCACTCAGTGCGTGCTCTGCAGCTAGGCCCTAACTCCCCTCTGCCTCCATGGATTTCCTTCAAACATCTTGCTATCAAAACTATCCATACCCAGCATTGCTCCCAGACCCTGAAACCCACCCACAAACACCAGGAAACACCCCGAAAACGCTACATTGAGCGAAATTTCAGAAAATGCAAAAACTTTTTCCTCATGGATGTTGTCCAAACCAGTTTTATCCGGTATTAGACCTTCCCAGCATTGGCCCCAGAGCCGTCAACCCAGGCGAAAACAAGTAGAAGACCCCAAACAGCCAAAAAGCAAAAGTACCAAAATGTGGACTTAGTCACTTTCCTGAAAACTTCCAAAATCACTCAGTGCGCGCTCTGCAGCTAGGCCCTAACTCCCCTCTGCCTCCATGGATTTCCTTCAAACCTCTTGCTATCAAAACTATCCATACCCAGCGTTGCTCCCAGACCCCGAACCCACCCACAAACACCAGGAAGCCCCCCAAACAGGCCCCCAAAAACGCTACAATGAGCGAAATGTCAGAAAATGCAAAAACTTTTTCCTCATGGATATTGTCCAAACCAGTATTATCCAGTATTAGACCTTCCCAGCAACGGCCCCAGAGCCGTCAACCCAGGTGAAAACAAGTAGAAGACCCCCAAACAGCCAAAAAGCAAAAGTACCAAAATGTGGACTTAGTCACTTTCCTGAAAATTTCCAAAATCACTCAGTGCGCGCTCTGCATCTAGGCCCTAACTCCCCTCTGCCTCCATGGATTTCCTTCAAACCTCTTGCTATCAAAACTATCCATACCCAGCATTGCTCCCAGACCCCGAAACCCACCCACAAACACCAGGAAGCCCCCCAAACAGGCCCCCGAAAACGCTACATTGAGCGAAATGTCAGAAAATGCAAAAACTTTTTCCTCATGGATCTTGTCCAAACCAGTTTTATCCGGTATTAGACCTTCCCAGCAATGGCCCCAGAGCCGTCAACCCAGGCGAAAACAAGTAGAAGACCCCAAACAGCCAAAAAGCAAAAGTACCAAAATGTGGACTTAGTCACTTTCCTGAAAACTTCCAAAATCACTCAGTGCGCGCTCTGCAGCTAGGCACTAACTCCCCTCTGCCTCCATGGATTTCCTTCAAACCTCTTGCTATCAAAACTATCCATACCCAGCGTTGCTCCCAGACCCCGAACCCACCCACAAACACCAGGAAGCCCCCCAAACAGGCCCCCAAAAACGCTACAATGAGCGAAATGTCAGAAAATACAAAAACTTTTTCCTCATGGATCTTGTCCAAACCAGTATTATCCGGTATTAGACCTTCCCAGCAACGGCCCCAGAGCCGGCAACCCAGGCGAAAACAAGTAGAAGACCCCCAAACAGCCAAAAAGCAAAAGTACCAAAATGTGGACTTAGTCACTTTCCTGAAAATTTCCAAAATCACTCAGTGCGCGCTCTGCAGCTAGGCCCTAACTCCCCTCTGCCTCCATGGATTTCCTTCAAACCTCTTGCTATCAAAACTATCCATACCCAGCGTTGCTCTCAGACCCCGAAACCCACCCACAAACACCAGGAAGCCCCCCAAACAGGCCCCCGAAAACGCTACATTGAGCGTATGGTCAGAAAATGCAAAACCTTTTTCCTCATGGATGTTGTCCAAACAAGTTTTATCCGGTATTAGACCTTCCCAGCAATGGCCCCAGAGCCAACAACCCAGGCGAAAACAA
The DNA here is from genome assembly GCF_964261635.1 of Lissotriton helveticus. Taxonomy (NCBI): domain Eukaryota; kingdom Metazoa; phylum Chordata; class Amphibia; order Caudata; family Salamandridae; genus Lissotriton; species Lissotriton helveticus. The sequence goes on along the minus strand of NC_136057.1, from coordinate 253,018,113 downwards.
GTAGAAGACCCCCAAACAGCCAAAAAGCAAAAGTACCAAAATATGGACTTAGTCACTTTCCTGAAAATTTCCAAAATTACTCAGTGCGCGCTCTGCAGCTAGGCCCTAACTCCCCTCTGCCTCCATGGATTTCCTTCAAACTTCTTGCTATCAAAACTATCCATACCCAGCGTTGCTCCCAGACCCCGAAACCCACCCACAAACACCAGGAAACACCCCGAAAACGCTACATTGAGCGAAATGTCAGAAAATGCAAAAACTTTTTCCTCATGGATGTTGTCCAAACCAGTTTTATCCGGTATTAGACCTTCCCAGCATTGGCCCCAGAGCCGTGAACCCAGGCGAAAACAAGTAGAAGACCCCAAACAGCCAAAAAGCAAAAGTACCAAAATGTGGACTTAGTCACTTTCCTGAAAACTTCCAAAATCACTCAGTGCGCGCTCTGCAGCTAGGCCCTAACTCCCCTCTGCCTCCATGGATTTCCTTCAAACCTCTTGCTATCAAAAGTATCCATACCCAGCATTGCTCCCAGACCCCGAACCCACCCACAAACACCAGGAAGCCGCCCAAACAGGCCCCCAAAAACGCTACAATGAGCGAAATGTCAGAAAATGCAAAAACTTTTTCCTCATGGATCTTGTCCAAACCAGTATTATCCGGTATTAGACCTTCCCAGCAACGGCCCCAGAGCCGTCAACCCAGGCGAAAACAAGTAGAAGACCCCCAAACAGCCAAAAAGCAAAAGTACCAAAATGTGGACTTAGTCACTTTCCTGAAAATTTCCAAAATCACTCAGTGCGCGCTCTGCATCTAGGCCCTAACTCCCCTCTGCCTCCATGGATTTCCTTCAAACCTCTTGCTATCAAAACTATCCATACCCAGCGTTGCTCCCAGACCCCGAAACCCACCCACAAACACCAGGAAGCCCCCAAACAGGCCCCTGAAAACGCTACATTGAGCGAAATGTCAGAAAATGCAAAAACTTTTTCCTCATGGATCTTGTCCAAACCAGTATTATCCAGTATTAGACCTTCCCAGCAACGGCCCCAGAGCCGTCAACCCAGGTGAAAACAAGTAGAAGACCCCCAAACAGCCAAAAAGCAAAAGTACCAAAATGTGGACTTAGTCACTTTCCTGAAAATTTCCAAAATCACTCAGTGCGCGCTCTGCATCTAGGCCCTAACTCCCCTCTGCCTCCATGGATTTCCTTCAAACCTCTTGCTATCAAAACTATCCATACCCAGCATTGCTCCCAGACCCCGAAACCCACCCACAAACACCAGGAAGCCCCCCAAACAGGCCCCCGAAAACGCTACATTGAGCGAAATGTCAGAAAATGCAAAAACTTTTTCCTCATGGATCTTGTCCAAACCAGTTTTATCCGGTATTAGACCTTCCCAGCAATGGCCCCAGAGCCGTCAACCCAGGCGAAAACAAGTAGAAGACCCCCAAACAGCCAAAAATCAAAAGTACCAAAATGTGGACTTAGTCACTTTTCTGAAAATTTCCAAAATCACTCAGTGCATGCTCTGCAGCTAGGCCCTAACTCCCCTCTGCCTCCATGGATTTCCTTCAAACCTCTTGCTATCAAAACTATCCATACCCAGCGTTGCTCCTAGACCCCGAAACCCACCCACAAACACCAGGAAACACCCCGAAAACGCTACATTGATCGAAATTTCAGAAAATGCAAAAACTTTTTCCTCATGGATGTTGTCCAAACCAGTTTTATCCGGTATTAGACCTTCCCAGCATTGGCACCAGAGCCGTCAACCCAGGCGAAAACAAGTAGAAGACCCCAAACAGCCAAAAAGCAAAAGTACCAAAATGTGGACTTAGTCACTTTCCTGAAAACTTCTAAAATCACTCAGTGCGCGCTCTGCAGCTAGGCTCTAACTCCCCTCTGCCTCCATGGATTTCCTTCAAACCTCTTGCTATCAAAACTATCCATACCCAGCGTTGCTCCCAGACCCCGAACCCACCCACAAACACCAGGAAGCCCCCCAAACAGGCCCCCAAAAACGCTACAATGAGCGAAATGTCAGAAAATACAAAAACTTTTTCCTCATGGATCTTGTCCAAACCAGTATTATCCGGTATTAGACCTTCCCAGCAACGGCCCCAGAGCCGTCAACCCAGGCGAAAACAAGTAGAAGACCCCCAAACAGCCAAAAAGCAAAAGTACCAAAATGTGGACTTAGTCACTTTCCTGAAAATTTCCAAAATCACTCAGTGCGCGCTCTGCAGCTAGGCCCTAACTCCCCTCTGCCTCCATGGATTTCCTTCAAACCTCTTGCTATCAAAACTATCCATACCCAGCGTTGCTCTCAGACCCCGAAACCCACCCACAAACACCAGGAAGCCCCCCAAACAGGCCCCCGAAAACGCTACATTGAGCAAAATGTCAGAAAATGCAAAACCTTTTTCCTCATGGATGTTGTCCAAACCAGTTTTATCCGGTATTAGACCTTCCCAGCAATGGCCCCAGAGCCGACAACCCAGGCGAAAACAAGTAGAAGACCCCCAAACAGCCAAAAAGCAAAAGTACCAAAATATGGACTTAGTCACTTTCCTGAAAATTTCCAAAATTACTCAGTGGGCGCTCTGCAGCTAGGCCCTAACTCCCCTCTGCCTCCATGGATTTCCTTCAAACTTCTTGCTATCAAAACTATCCATACCCAGCGTTGCTCCCAGACCCCGAAACCCACCCACAAACACCAGGAAACACCCCGAAAACGCTACATTGAGCGAAATGTCAGAAAATGCAAAAACTTTTTCCTCATGGATGTTGTCCAAACCAGTTTTATCCGGTATTAGACCTTCCCAGCATTGGCCCCAGAGCCGTCAACCCAGGCGAAAACAAGTAGAAGACCCCAAACAGCCAAAAAGCAAAAGTACCAAAATGTGGACTTAGTGACTTTCCTGAAAATTTCCAAAATCACTCAGTGCGCGCTCTGCAGCTAGGCCCTAACTCCCCTCTGCCTCCATGGATTTCCTTCAAACCTCTTGCTATCAAAACTATCCATACCCAGCATTGCTCCCAGACCCCGAAACCCACCCACAAACACCAGGAAGCCCCCCAAACAGGCCCCCGAAAACGCTACATTGAGCGAAATGTCAGAAAATGCAAAAACTTTTTCCTCATGGATCTTGTCCAAACCAGTTTTATCCGGTATTAGACCTTCCCAGCAATGGCCCCAGAGCCGTCAACCCAGGCGAAAACAAGTAGAAGACCCCCAAACAGCCAAAAAGCAAAAGTACCAAAATGTGGACTTAGTCACTTTTCTGAAAATTTCCAGAATCACTCAGTGCGTGCTCTGCAGCTAGGCCCTAACTCCCCTCTGCCTCCATGGATTTCCTTCAAACCTCTTGCTATCAAAACTATCCATACCCAGCGTTGCTCCCAGACCCCGAAACCCACCCACAAACACCAGGAAACACCCCGAAAACGCTACATTGAGCGAAATTTCAGAAAATGCAAAAACTTTTTCCTCATGGATGTTGTCCAAACCAGTTTTATCCGGTATTAGACCTTCCCAGCATTGGCCCCAGAGCCGTCAACCCAGGCAAAAACAAGTAGAAGACCCCAAACAGCCAAAAAGCAAAAGTACCAAAATGTGGACTTAGTCACTTTCCTGAAAACTTCCAAAATCACTCAGTGCGCGCTCTGCAGCTAGGCCCTAACTCCCCTCTGCCTCCATGGATTTCCTTCAAACCTCTTGCTATCAAAACTATCCATACCCAGCGTTGCTCCCAGACCCCGAACCCACCCACAAACACCAGGAAGCCCCCCAAACAGGCCCCCAAAAACGCTACAATGAGCGAAATGTCAGAAAATGCAAAAACTTTTTCCTCATGGATCTTGTCCAAACCAGTATTATCCGGTATTAGACCTTCCCAGCAACGGCCCCAGAGCCGTCAACCCAGGCGAAAACAAGTAGAAGACCCCCAAACAGCCAAAAAGCAAAAGTACCAAAATGTGGACTTAGTCACTTTCCTGAAAATTTCCAAAATCACTCAGTGCGCGCTCTGCATCTAGGCCCTAACTCCCCTCTGCCTCCATGGATTTCCTTCAAACCTCTTGCTATCAAAACTATCCATACCCAGCATTGCTCCCAGACCCCGAAACCCACCCACAAACACCAGGAAGCCCCCCAAACAGGCCCCCGAAAACGCTACATTGAGCGAAATGTCAGAAAATGCAAAAAATGTTTCCTCATGGATCTTGTCCAAACCAGTTTTATCCGGTATTAGACCTTCCCAGCAATGGCCCCAGAGCCGTCAACCCAGGCGAAAACAAGTAGAAGACCCCCAAACAGACAAAAAGCAAAAGTACCAAAATGTGGACTTAGTCACTTTTCTGAAAATTCCCAAAATCACACAGTGCGTGCTCTGCAGCTAGGCCCTAACTCCCCTCTGCCTCCATGGATTTCCTTCAAACCTCTTGCTATCAAAACTATCCATACCCAGCATTGCTCCCAGACCCCGAAACCCACCCACAAACACCAGGAAGCCCCCCACACAGGCCCCCGAAAACGTTACATTGAGCGAAATGTCAGAAAATGCAAAAACTTTTTCCTCACGGATGTTGTACAAACCAGTTTTATCCGGTATTAGACCTTCCCAGCAATGGCCCCAGAGCCGTCAACCCAGCCGAAAACAAGTAGAAGACCCCCAAACAGCCAAAAAGCAAAAGTACCAAAATGTGGACTTAGTCACTTTCCTGAAAATTTCCAAAATCACTCAGTGCGCGCTCTGCATCTAGGTCCTAACTCCCCTCTGCCTCCATGGATTTCCTTCAAGCCTCTTGCTATCAAAACTATCCATACCCAGCGTTGCTCCCAGACCCCGAAACCCACCCACAAACACCAGGAAGCCCCCCAAACAGGCCCCCGAAAACGCTACATTGAGCGAAATGTCAGAAAATGCAAAAACTTTTTCCTCATGGATCTTGTCCAAACCAGTTTTATCAGGTATTAGACCTTCCCAGCAATGGCCCCAGAGCCGTCAACCCAGGCAAAAACAAGTAGAAGACCCCCAAACAGCCAAAAAGCAAAAGTACCAAAATGTGGACGTAGTCACTTTTCTGAAAATTTCCAAAATCACTCACTGCGTGCTCTGCAGCTAGGCCCTAACTCCCCTCTGCCTCCATGGATTTCCTTCAAACCTCTTGCTATCAAAACTATCCATACCCAGCGTTGCTCTCAGACCCCGAAACCCACCCAAAAACACTGGGAAGCCCCCCAAACAGGCCCCCGAAAACGCTACATTGAGCGAAATGTCAGAAAATGCAAAACCTTTTTCCTCATGGATGTTGTCCAAACCAGTTTTATCCGGTATTAGACCTTCCCAGCAATGGCCCCAGAGCCGACAACCCAGGCGAAAACAAGTAGAAGACCCCCAAACAGCCAAAAAGCAAAAGTACCAAAATATGGACTTAGTCACTTTCCTGAAAATTTCCAAAATTACTCAGTGCGCGCTCTGCAGCTAGGCCCTAACTCCCCTCTGCCTCCATGGATTTCCTTCAAACTTCTTGCTATCAAAACTATCCATACCCAGCGTTGCTCCCAGACCCCGAAACCCACCCACAAACACCAGGAAACACCCCGAAAACGCTACATTGAGCGAAATGTCAGAAAATGCAAACACTTTTTCCTCATGGATGTTGTCCAAACCAGTTTTATCCGGTATTAGACCTTCCCAGCATTGGCCCCAGAGCCGTCAACCCAGGCGAAAACAAGTAGAAGACCCCAAACAGCCAAAAAGCAAAAGTACCAAAATGTGGACTTAGTCACTTTCCTGAAAACTTCCAAAATCACTCAGTGCGCGCTCTGCAGCTAGGCCCTAACTCCCCTCTGCCTCCATGGATTTCCTTCAAACCTCTTGCTATCAAAACTATCCATACCCAGCGTTGCTCCCAGACCCCGAACCCTCCCACAAACACCAGGAAGCCCCCCAAACAGGCCCCCAAAAACGCTACAATGAGCGAAATGTCAGAAAATGCAAAAACTTTTTCCTCATGGATCTTGTCCAAACCAGTATTATCCGGTATTAGACCTTCCCAGCAACGGCCCCAGAGCCGTCAACCCAGGCGAAAACAAGTAGAAGACCCCCAAACAGCCAAAAAGCAAAAGTACCAAAATGTGGACTTAGTCACTTTCCTGAAAATTTCCAAAATCACTCAGTGCGCGCTCTGCATCTAGGCCCTAACTCCCCTCTGCCTCCATGGATTTCCTTCAAACCTCTTGCTATCAAAACTATCCATACCCAGTGTTGCTCCCAGACCCCGAAACCCACCCACAAACACCAGGAAGCCCCCCAAACAGGCCCCCGAAAACGCTACATTGAGCGAAATGTCAGAAAATGCAAAAACTTTTTCCTCATGGATCTTGTCCAAACCAGTTTTATCCGGTATTAGACCTTCCCAGCAATGGCCCCAGAGCCGTCAACCCAGGCGAAAACAAGTAGAAGACCCCCAAACAGCCAAAAAGCAAAAGTACCAAAATGTGGACTTAGTCACTTTTCTGAAAATTTCCAGAATCACTCAGTGCGTGCTCTGCAGCTAGGCCCTAACTCCCCTCTGCCTCCATGGATTTCCTTCAAACCTCTTGCTATCAAAACTATCCATACCCAGCGTTGCTCCCAGACCCCGAAACCCACCCACAAACACCAGGAAACACCCCGAAAACGCTACATTGAGCGAAATTTCAGAAAATGCAAAAACTTTTTCCTCATGGATGTTGTCCAAACCAGTTTTATCCGGTATTAGACCTTCCCAGCATTGGCCCCAGAGCCGTCAACCCAGGCAAAAACAAGTAGAAGACCCCAAACAGCCAAAAAGCAAAAGTACCAAAATGTGGACTTAGTCACTTTCCTGAAAACTTCCAAAATCACTCAGTGCGCGCTCTGCAGCTAGGCCCTAACTCCCCTCTGCCTCCATGGATTTCCTTCAAACCTCTTGCTATCAAAACTATCCATACCCAGCGTTGCTCCCAGACCCCGAACCCACCCACAAACACCAGGAAGCCCCCCAAACAGGCCCCCAAAAACGCTACAATGAGCGAAATGTCAGAAAATGCAAAAACTTTTTCCTCATGGATCTTGTCCAAACCAGTATTATCCGGTATTAGACCTTCCCAGCAACGGCCCCAGAGCCGTCAACCCAGGCGAAAACAAGTAGAAGACCCCCAAACAGCCAAAAAGCAAAAGTACCAAAATGTGGACTTAGTCACTTTCCTGAAAATTTCCAAAATCACTCAGTGCGCGCTCTGCATCTAGGCCCTAACTCCCCTCTGCCTCCATGGATTTCCTTCAAACCTCTTGCTATCAAAACTATCCATACCCAGCATTGCTCCCAGACCCCGAAACCCACCCACAAACACCAGGAAGCCCCCCAAACAGGCCCCCGAAAACGCTACATTGAGCGAAATGTCAGAAAATGCAAAAAAAATTTCCTCATGGATCTTGTCCAAACCAGTTTTATCCGGTATTAGACCTTCCCAGCAATGGCCCCAGAGCCGTCAACCCAGGCGAAAACAAGTAGAAGACCCCCAAACAGACAAAAAGCAAAAGTACCAAAATGTGGACTTAGTCACTTTTCTGAAAATTCCCAAAATCACACAGTGCGTGCTCTGCAGCTAGGCCCTAACTCCCCTCTGCCTCCATGGATTTCCTTCAAACCTCTTGCTATCAAAACTATCCATACCCAGCATTGCTCCCAGACCCCGAAACCCACCCACAAACACCAGGAAGCCCCCCACACAGGCCCCCGAAAACGTTACATTGAGCGAAATGTCAGAAAATGCAAAAACTTTTTCCTCACGGATGTTGTACAAACCAGTTTTATCCGGTATTAGACCTTCCCAGCAATGGCCCCAGAGCCGTCAACCCAGCCGAAAACAAGTAGAAGACCCCCAAACAGCCAAAAAGCAAAAGTACCAAAATGTGGACTTAGTCACTTTCCTGAAAATTTCCAAAATCACTCAGTGCGCGCTCTGCATCTAGGTCCTAACTCCCCTCTGCCTCCATGGATTTCCTTCAAGCCTCTTGCTATCAAAACTATCCATACCCAGCGTTGCTCCCAGACCCCGAAACCCACCCACAAACACCAGGAAGCCCCCCAAACAGGCCCCCGAAAACGCTACATTGAGCGAAATGTCAGAAAATGCAAAAACTTTTTCCTCATGGATCTTGTCCAAACCAGTTTTATCCGGTATTCGACCTTCCCAGCAATGGCCCCAGAGCCGTCAACCCAGGCAAAAACAAGTAGAAGACCCCCAAACAGCCAAAAAGCAAAAGTACCAAAATGTGGACGTAGTCACTTTTCTGAAAATTTCCAAAATCACTCACTGCGTGCTCTGCAGCTAGGCCCTAACTCCCCTCTGCCTCCATGGATTTCCTTCAAACCTCTTGCTATCAAAACTATCCATACCCAGCGTTGCTCTCAGACCCCGAAACCCACCCAAAAACACCGGGAAGCCCCCCAAACAGGCCCCCGAAAACGCTACATTGAGCGAAATGTCAGAAAATGCAAAACCTTTTTCCTCATGGATGTTGTCCAAACCAGTTTTATCCGGTATTAGACCTTCCCAGCAATGGCCCCAGAGCCGACAACCCAGGCGAAAACAAGTAGAAGACCCCCAAACAGCCAAAAAGCAAAAGTACCAAAATATGGACTTAGTCACTTTCCTGAAAATTTCCAAAATTACTCAGTGCGCGCTCTGCAGCTAGGCCCTAACTCCCCTCTGCCTCCATGGATTTCCTTCAAACTTCTTGCTATCAAAACTATCCATACCCAGCGTTGCTCCCAGACCCCGAAACCCACCCACAAACACCAGGAAACACCCCGAAAACGCTACATTGAGCGAAATGTCAGAAAATGCAAAAACTTTTTCCTCATGGATGTTGTCCAAACCAGTTTTATCCGGTATTAGACCTTCCCAGCATTGGCCCCAGAGCCGTCAACCCAGGCGAAAACAAGTAGAAGACCCCAAACAGCCAAAAAGCAAAAGTACCAAAATGTGGACTTAGTCACTTTCCTGAAAACTTCCAAAATCACTCAGTGCGCGCTCTGCAGCTAGGCCCTAACTCCCCTCTGCCTCCATGGATTTCCTTCAAACCTCTTGCTATCAAAACTATCCATACCCAGCGTTGCTCCCAGACCCCGAACCCACCCACAAACACCAGGAAGCCCCCCAAACAGGCCCCCAAAAACGCTACAATGAGCGAAATGTCAGAAAATGCAAAAACTTTTTCCTCATGGATCTTGTCCAAACCAGTATTATCTGGTATTAGACCTTCCCAACAACGGCCCCAGAGCCGTCAACCCAGGCGAAAACAAGTAGAAGACCCCCAAACAGCCAAAAAGCAAAAGTACCAAAATGTGGACTTAGTCACTTTCCTGAAAATTTCCAAAATCACTCAGTGCGCGCTCTGCATCTAGGCCCTAACTCCCCTCTGCCTCCATGGATTTCCTTCAAACCTCTTGCTATCAAAACTATCCATACCCAGTGTTGCTCCCAGACCCCGACACCCACCCACAAACACCAGGAAGCCCCCCAAACAGGCCCCCGAAAACGCTACATTGAGCGAAATGTCAGAAAATGCAAAAACTTTTTCCTCATGGATCTTGTCCAAACCAGTTTTATCCGGTATTAGACCTTCCCAGCAATGGCCCCAGAGCCGTCAACCCAGGCGAAAACAAGTAGAAGACCCCCAAACAGCCAAAAAGCAAAAGTACCAAAATGTGGACTTAGTCACTTTCCTGAAAATTTCCAAAATCACTCAGTGCGCGCTCTGCAGCTAGGCCCTAACTCCCCTCTGCCTCCATGGATTTCCTTCAAACCTCTTGCTATCAAAACTATCCATACCCAGCATTGCTCCCAGACCCCGAAACCCACCCACAAACACCAGGAAGCCCCCCAAACAGGCCCCCGAAAACGCTACATTGAGCGAAATGTCAGAAAATGCAAAAACTTTTTCCTCATGGATCTTGTCCAAACCAGTTTTATCCGGTATTAGACCTTCCCAGCAATGGCCCCAGAGCCGTCAACCCAGGCGAAAACAAGTAGAAGACCCCCAAACAGCCACAAAGCAAAAGTACCAAAATGTGGACTTAGTCACTTTTCTGAAAATTTCCAAAATCACTCAGTGCGTGCTCTGCAGCTAGGCCCTAACTCCCCTCTGCCTCCATGGATTTCCTTCAAACCTCTTGCTATCAAAACTATCCATACCCAGCGTTGCTCCCAGACCCCGAAACCCACCCACAAACACCAGGAAGCCCCCCAAACAGGCCCCCGAAAACGCTACATTGAGCGAAATGTCAGAAAATGCAAAACCTTTTTCCTCATGGATGTTGTCCAAACCAGTTTTATCCGGTATTAGACCTTCCCAGCAATGGCCCCAGAGCCGACAACCCAGGTGAAAACAAGTAGAAGACCCCCAAACAGCCAAAAAGCAAAAGTACCAAAATATGGACTTAGTCACTTTCCTGAAAATTTCCAAAATTACTCAGTGCGCGCTCTGCAGCTAGGCCCTAACTCCCCTCTGCCTCCATGGATTTCCTTCAAACTTCTTGCTATCAAAACTATCCATACCCAGCGTTGCTCCCAGACCCCGAAACCCACCCACAAACACCAGGAAACACCCCGAAAACGCTACATTGAGCGAAATGTCAGAAAATGCAAAAACTTTTTCCTCATGGATGTTGTCCAAACCAGTTTTATCCGGTATTAGACCTTCCCAGCATTGGCCCCAGAGCCCTCAACCCAGGCGAAAACAAGTAGAAGACCCCAAACAGCCAAAAAGCAAAAGTACCAAAATGTGGACTTAGTCACTTTCCTGAAAACTTCCAAAATCACTCAGTGCGCGCTCTGCAGCTAGGCCCTAACTCCCCTCTGCCTCCATGGATTTCCTTCAAACCTCTTGCTATCAAAACTATCCATACCCAGCGTTGCTCCCAGACCCCGAACCCACCCACAAACACCAGGAAGCCCCCCAAACAGGCCCCCAAAAACGCTACAATGAGCGAAATGTCAGAAAATGCAAAAACTTTTTCCTCATGGATCTTGTCCAAACCAGTATTATCCGGTATTAGACCTTCCCAGCAACGGCCCCAGAGCCGTCAACCCAGGCGAAAACAAGTAGAAGACCCCCAAACAGCCAAAAAGCAAAAGTACCAAAATGTGGACTTAGTCACTTTCCTGAAAATTTCCAAAATCACTCAGTGCGCGCTCTGCCTCTAGGCCCTAACTCCCCTCTGCCTCCATGGATTTCCTTCAAACCTCTTGCTATCAAAACTATCCATACCCAGTGTTGCTCCCAGACCCCGAAACCCACCCACAAACACCAGGAATTCCCCAAACAGGCCCCCGAAAACGCTACATTGAGCGAAATGTCAGAAAATGCAAAAACGTTTTCCTCATGGATCTTGTCCAAACCAGTTTTATCCGGTATTAGACCTTCCCAGCAATGGCCCCAGAGCCGTCAACCCAGGCGAAAACAAGTAGAAGACCCCCAAACAGCCAAAAAGCAAAAGTACCAAAATGTGGACTTAGTCACTTTCCTGAAAATTTCCAAAATCACTCAGTGCGCGCTCTGCAGCTAGGCCCTAACTCCCCTCTGCCTCCATGGATTTCCTTCAAACCTCTTGCTATCAAAACTATCCATACCCAGCATTGCTCCCAGACCCCGAAACCCACCCACAAACACCAGGAAGCCCCCCAAACAGGCCCCCGAAAACGCTACATTGAGCGAAATGTCAGAAAATGCAAAAACTTTTTCCTCATGGATCTTGTCCAAACCAGTTTTATCCAGTATTAGACCTTCCCAGCAATGGCCCCAGAGCCGTCAACCCAGGCGAAAACAAGTAGAAGACCCCCAAACAGCCAAAAAGCAAAAGTACCAAAATGTGGACTTAGTCACTTTTCTGAAAATTTCCAAAATCACTCAGTGCGTGCTCTGCAGCTAGGCCCTAACTCCCCTCTGCCTCCATGGATTTCCTTAAACCTCTTGCTATCAAAACTATCCATACCCAGCGTTGCTCCCAGACCCCGAACCCACCCACAAACACCAGGAAGCCCCCCAAACAGGCCCCCAAAAACGCTACAATGAGCGAAATGTCAGAAAATGCAAAAACTTTTTCCTCATGGATCTTGTCCAAACCAGTATTATCCGGTATTAGACCTTCCCAGCAACGGCCCTAGAGCCGTCAACCCAGGCGAAAACAAGTAGAAGACCCCCAAACAGCCAAAAAGAAAAAGTACCAAAATGTGGACTTAGTCACTTTTCTGAAAATTTCCAAAATCACTCACTGCGTGCTCTGCAGCTAGGCCCTAACTCCCCTCTGCCTCCATGGATTTCCTTCAAACCTCTTGCTATCAAAACTATCCATACCCAGCGTTGCTCCCAGACCCCGAACCCACCCACAAACACCAGGAAGCCCCCCAAACAGGCCCCCAAAAACGCTACAATGAGCGAAATGTCAGAAAATGCAAAAACTTTTTCCTCATGGATCTTGTCCAAACCAGTTTTATCCGGTATTAGACCTTCCCAGCAATGGCCCCAGAGCCGACAACCCAGGCGAAAACAAGTAGAAGACCCCCAAACAGCCAAAAAGCAAAAGTACCAAAATATGGACTTAGTCACTTTCCTGAAAATTTCCAAAATTACTCAGTGCGCGCTCTGCAGCTAGGCCCTAACTCCCCTCTGCCTCCATGGATTTCCTTCAAACTTCTTGCTATCAAAACTATCCATACCCAGCGTTGCTCCCAGACCCCGAAACCCACCCACAAACACCAGGAAACACCCCGAAAACGCTACATTTAGCGAAATGTCAGAAAATGCAAAAACTTTTTCCTCATGGATGTTGTCCAAACCAGTTTTATCCGGTATTAGACCTTCCCAGCATTGGCCCCAGAGCCGTCAACCCAGGTGAAAACAAGTAGAAGACCCCAAATAGCCAAAAAGCAAAAGTACCAAAATGTGGACTTAGTCACTTTCCTGAAAATTTCCAAAATCACTCAGTGCGCGCTCTGCAGCTAGGCCCTAACTCCCCTCTGCCTCCATGGATTTCCTTCAAACCTCTTGCTATCAAAACTATCCATACCCAGCGTTGCTCCCAGACCCCGAACCCACCCACAAACACCAGGAAGCCCCCCAAACAGGCCCCCAAAAACGCTACAATGAGCGAAATGTCAGAAAATGCAAAAACTTTTTCCTCATGGATCTTGTCCAAACCAGTATTATCCGGTATTAGACCTTCCCAGCAACGGCCCCAGAGCCATCAACCCAGGCGAAAACAAGTAGAAGACCCCCAAACAGCCAAAAAGCAAAAGTACCAAAATGTGGACTTAGTCACTTTCCTGAAAATGTCCAAAATCACTCAGTGCGCGCTCTGCATCTAGGCCCTAACTCCCCTCTGCCTCCATGGATTTCCTTCAAACCTCTTGCTATCAAAACTATCCATACCCAGCGTTGCTCCCAGACCCCGAAACCCACCCACAAACACCAGGAAGCCCCCCAAACAGGCCCCCGAAAAAGCTACATTGAGCGAAATGTCAGAAAATGCAAAAACTTTTTCCTCATGGATCTTGTCCAAACCAGTTTTATCCGGTATTAGACCTTCCCAGCACTGGCCCCAGAGCCGTCAACCCAGGCGAAAACAAGTAGAAGACCCCCAAACAGCCAAAAAGCAAAAGTACCAAAATGTGGACTTAGTCACTTTCCTGAAAATTTCCAAAATCACTCAGTGCGCGCTCTGCAGCTAGGCCCTAACTCCCCTCTGCCTCCATGGATTTCCTTCAAACCTCTTGCTATCAAAACTATCCATACCCAGCATTGCTCCCAGACCCCGAAACCCACCCACAAACACCAGGAAGCCCCCCAAACAGGCCCCCGAAAACGCTACATTGAGCGAAATGTCAGAAAATGCAAAAACTTTTTCCTCATGGATCTTGTCCAAACCAGTTTTATCCGGTATTAGACCTTCCCAGCAATGGCCCCAGAGCCGTCAACCCAGGCGAAAACAAGTAGAAGACCCCCAAACAGCCAAAAAGCAAAAGTACCAAAATGTGGACTTAGTCACTTTTCTGAAAATTTCCAAAATCACTCAGTGCGTGCTCTGCAGCTAGGCCCTAACTCCCCTCTGCCTCCATGGATTTCCTTCAAACCTCTTGCTATCAAAACTATCCATACCCAGCGTTGCTCCCAGACCCCGAAACCCACCCACAAACACCAGGAAACACCCCGAAAACGCTACATTGAGCGAAATTTCAGAAAATGCAAAAACTTTTTCCTCATGGATGTTGTCCAAACCAGTTTTATCCGGTATTAGACCTTCCCAGCATTGGCCCCAGAGCCGTCAACCCAGGCGAAAACAAGTAGAAGACCCCAAACAGCCAAAAAGCAAAAGTACCAAAATGTGGACTTAGTCACTTTCCTGAAAACTTCCAAAATCACTCAGTGCGCGCTCTGCAGCTAGGCCCTAACTCCCCTCTGCCTCCATGGATTTCCTTCAAACCTCTTGCTATCAAAACTATCCATACCCAGCGTTGCTCTCAGCCCCCGAAACCCACCTTCAAACACCAGGAAGCCCCCCAAACAGGCCCCCGAAAACGCTACATTGAGCGAAATGTCAGAAAATGCAAAACCTTTTTCCTCATGGATGTTGTCCAAACCAGTTTTATCCGGTATTAGACCTTCCCAGCAATGGCCCCAGAGCCGACAACCCAGGCGAAAACAAGTAGAAGACCCCCAAACAGCCAAAAAGCAAAAGTACCAAAATATGGACTTAGTCACTTTCCTGAAAATTTCCAAAATTACTCAGTGCGCGCTCTGCAGCTAGGCCCTAACTCCCCTCTGCCTCCATGGATTTCCTTCAAACTTCTTGCCATCAAAACTATCCATACCCAGCGTTGCTCCCAGACCCCGAAACCCACCCACAAACACCAGGAAACACCCCGAAAACGCTACATTGAGCGAAATGTCAGAAAATGCAAAAACTTTTTCCTCATGGATGTTGTCCAAACCAGTTTTATCCGGTATTAGACCTTCCCAGCTTTGGCCCCAGAGCCGTCAACCCAGGTGAAAACAAGTAGAAGACCCCAAACAGCCAAAAAGCAAAAGTACCAAAATGTGGGCTTAGTCACTTTCCTGAAAATTTCCAAAATCACTCAGTGCGCGCTCTGCCTCTAGGCCCTAACTCCCCTCTGCCTCCATGGATTTCCTTCAAACCTCTTGCTATCAAAACTATCCATACCCAGCGTTGCTCCCAGACCCCGAAACCCACCCACAAACACCAGGAAGTCCCCCAAACAGGCCCCCGAAAATGCTACATTGAGCGAAATGTCAGAAAATGCAAAAACTTTTTCCTCATGGATCTTGTCCAAACCAGTTTTATCCGGTATTAGACCTTCCCAGCAATGGCCCCAGAGCCGTCAACCCAGGCGAAAACAAGTAGAAGACCCCCAAACAGCCAAAAAGCAAAAGTACCAAAATGTGGACTTAGTCACTTTCCTGAAAATTTCCAAAATCACTCAGTGCGCGCTCTGCAGCTAGGCCCTAACTCCCCTCTGCCTCCATGGATTTCCTTCAAACCTCTTGCTATCAAAACTATCCATACCCAGCATTGCTCCCAGACCCCGAAACCCACCCACAAACACCAGGAAGCCCCCTAAACAGGCCCCCGAAAACGCTACATTGAGCGAAATGTCAGAAAATGCAAAAACTTTTTCCTCATGGATCTTGTCCAAACCAGTATTATCCGGTATTAGACCTTCCCAGCAACGGCCCTAGAGCCGTCAACCCAGGCGAAAACAAGTAGAAGACCCCCAAACAGCCAAAAAGAAAAAGTACCAAAATGTGGACTTAGTCACTTTCCTGAAAATTTCCAAAATCACTCAGTGCGCGCTCTGCATCTAGGCCCTAACTCCCCTC
The DNA here is from genome assembly GCF_964261635.1 of Lissotriton helveticus. Taxonomy (NCBI): domain Eukaryota; kingdom Metazoa; phylum Chordata; class Amphibia; order Caudata; family Salamandridae; genus Lissotriton; species Lissotriton helveticus. Next base: position 253,002,180 of record NC_136057.1, on the reverse strand, counting down.
TGCCTCCATGGATTTCCTTCAAACCTCTTGCTATCAAAACTATCCATACCCAGCGTTGCTCCCAGACCCCGAAACCCACCCACAAACACCAGGAAGCCCCCCAAACAGGCCCCCGAAAAAGCTACATTGAGCGAAATGTCAGAAAATGCAAAAACTTTTTCCTCATGGATCTTGTCCAAACCAGTTTTATCCGGTATTAGACCTTCCCAGCACTGGCCCCAGAGCCGTCAACCCAGGCGAAAACAAGTAGAAGACCCCCAAACAGCCAAAAAGCAAAAGTACCAAAATGTGGACTTAGTCACTTTCCTGAAAATTTCCAAAATCACTCAGTGTGCGCTCTGCAGCTAGGCCCTAACTCCCCTCTGCCTCCATGGATTTCCTTCAAACCTCTTGCTATCAAAACTATCCATACCCAGCATTGCTCCCAGACCCCGAAACCCACCCACAAACACCAGGAAGCCCCCCAAACAGGCCCCCGAAAACGCTACATTGAGCGAAATGTCAGAAAATGCAAAAACTTTTTCCTCATGGATCTTGTCCAAACCAGTTTTATCCGGTATTAGACCTTCCCAGCAATGGCCCCAGAGCCGTCAACCCAGGCGAAAACAAGTAGAAGACCCCCAAACAGCCAAAAAGCAAAAGTACCAAAATGTGGACTTAGTCACTTTTCTGAAAATTTCCAAAATCACTCAGTGCGTGCTCTGCAGCTAGGCCCTAACTCCCCTCTGCCTCCATGGATTTCCTTCAAACCTCTTGCTATCAAAACTATCCATACCCAGCGTTGCTCCCAGACCCCGAAACCCACCCACAAACACCAGGAAACACCCCGAAAACGCTACATTGAGCGAAATTTCAGAAAATGCAAAAACTTTTTCCTCATGGATGTTGTCCAAACCAGTTTTATCCGGTATTAGACCTTCCCAGCATTGGCCCCAGAGCCGTCAACCCAGGCGAAAACAAGTAGAAGACCCCAAACAGCCAAAAAGCAAAAGTACCAAAATGTGGACTTAGTCACTTTCCTGAAAACTTCCAAAATCACTCAGTGCGCGCTCTGCAGCTAGGCCCTAACTCCCCTCTGCCTCCATGGATTTCCTTCAAACCTCTTGCTATCAAAACTATCCATACCCAGCGTTGCTCTCAGCCCCCGAAACCCACCTTCAAACACCAGGAAGCCCCCCAAACAGGCCCCCGAAAACGCTACATTGAGCGAAATGTCAGAAAATGCAAAACCTTTTTCCTCATGGATGTTGTCCAAACCAGTTTTATCCGGTATTAGACCTTCCCAGCAATGGCCCCAGAGCCGACAACCCAGGCGAAAACAAGTAGAAGACCCCCAAACAGCCAAAAAGCAAAAGTACCAAAATATGGACTTAGTCACTTTCCTGAAAATTTCCAAAATTACTCAGTGCGCGCTCTGCAGCTAGGCCCTAACTCCCCTCTGCCTCCATGGATTTCCTTCAAACTTCTTGCCATCAAAACTATCCATACCCAGCGTTGCTCCCAGACCCCGAAACCCACCCACAAACACCAGGAAACACCCCGAAAACGCTACATTGAGCGAAATGTCAGAAAATGCAAAAACTTTTTCCTCATGGATGTTGTCCAAACCAGTTTTATCCGGTATTAGACCTTCCCAGCTTTGGCCCCAGAGCCGTCAACCCAGGTGAAAACAAGTAGAAGACCCCAAACAGCCAAAAAGCAAAAGTACCAAATTGTGGGCTTAGTCACTTTCCTGAAAATTTCCAAAATCACTCAGTGCGCGCTCTGCCTCTAGGCCCTAACTCCCCTCTGCCTCCATGGATTTCCTTCAAACCTCTTGCTATCAAAACTATCCATACCCAGCGTTGCTCCCAGACCCCGAAACCCACCCACAAACACCAGGAAGTCCCCCAAACAGGCCCCCGAAAATGCTACATTGAGCGAAATGTCAGAAAATGCAAAAACTTTTTCCTCATGGATCTTGTCCAAACCAGTTTTATCCGGTATTAGACCTTCCCAGCAATGGCCCCAGAGCCGTCAACCCAGGCGAAAACAAGTAGAAGACCCCCAAACAGCCAAAAAGCAAAAGTACCAAAATGTGGACTTAGTCACTTTCCTGAAAATTTCCAAAATCACTCAGTGCGCGCTCTGCAGCTAGGCCCTAACTCCCCTCTGCCTCCATGGATTTCCTTCAAACCTCTTGCTATCAAAACTATCCATACCCAGCATTGCTCCCAGACCCCGAAACCCACCCACAAACACCAGGAAGCCCCCCAAACAGGCCCCCGAAAACGCTACATTGAGCGAAATGTCAGAAAATGCAAAAACTTTTTCCTCATGGATCTTGTCCAAACCAGTATTATCCGGTATTAGACCTTCCTAGCAACGGCCCTAGAGCCGTCAACCCAGGCGAAAACAAGTAGAAGACCCCCAAACAGCCAAAAAGAAAAAGTACCAAAATGTGGACTTAGTCACTTTCCTGAACATTTCCAAAATCACTCAGTGCGCGCTCTGCATCTAGGCCCTAACTCCCCTCTGCCTCCATGGATTTCCTTCAAACCTCTTGCTATCAAAACTATCCATACCCAGCGTTGCTCCCAGACCCCGAAACCCACCCACAAACACCAGGAAGCCCCCCAAACAGGCCCCCGAAAACGCTACATTGAGCGAAATGTCAGAAAATGCAAAAACTTTTCCTCATGGATCTTGTCCAAACCAGTTTTATCCGGTATTAGACCTTCCCAGCAATGGCCCCAGAGCCGTCAACCCAGGCGAAAACAAGTAGAAGACCCCCAAACAGCCAAAAAGCAAAAGTACCAAAATGTGGACTTTGTCACTTTTCTGAAAATTTCCAAAATCACTCACTGCGTGCTCTGCAGCTAGGCTCTAACTCCCCTCTGCCTCCATGGATTTCCTTCAAACCTCTTGCTATCAAAACTATCCATACCCAGCGTTGCTCTCAGACCCCGAAACCCACCCACAAACACCGGGAAGCCCCCCAAACAGGCCCCCGAAAACGCTACATTGAGCGAAATGTCAGAAAATGCAAAACCTTTTTCCTCATGAATGTTGTCCAAACCAGTTTTATCCGGTATTAGACCTTCCCAGCAATGGCCCCAGAGCTGACAACCCAGGCGAAAACAAGTAGAAGACCCCCAAACAGCCAAAAAGCAAAAGTACCAAAATATGGACTTAGTCACTTTCCTGAAAATTTCCAAAATCACTCAGTGCATGCTCTGCAGCTAGGCCCTAACTCCCCTCTGCCTCCATGGATTTCCTTCAAACCTCTTGCTATCAAAACTATCCATACCCAGCGTTGCTCCTAGACCCCGAAACCCACCCACAAACACCAGGAAACACCCCGAAAACGCTACATTGAGCGAAATTTCAGAAAATGCAAACACTTTTTCCTCATGGATGTTGTCCAAACCAGTTTTATCCGGTATTAGACCTTCCCAGCATTGGCACCAGAGCCGTCAACCCAGGCGAAAACAAGTAGAAGACCCCAAACAGCCAAAAAGCAAAAGTACCAAAATGTGGACTTAGTCACTTTCCTGAAAACTTCCAAAATCACTCAGTGCGCGCTCTGCAGCTAGGCCCTAACTCCCCTCTGCCTCCATGGATTTCCTTCAAACCTCTTGCTATCAAAACTATCCATACCCAGCGTTGCTCCCAGACCCCGAACCCACCCACAAACACCAGGAAGCCCCCCAAACAGGCCCCCAAAAACGCTACAATGAGCGAAATGTCAGAAAATACAAAAACTTTTTCCTCATGGATCTTGTCCAAACCAGTATTATCCGGTATTAGACCTTCCCAGCAACGGCCCCAGAGCCGTCAACCCAGGCGAAAACAAGTAGAAGACCCCCAAACAGCCAAAAAGCAAAAGTACCAAAATGTGGACTTAGTCACTTTCCTGAAAATTTCCAAAATCACTCAGTGCGCGCTCTGCAGCTAGGCCCTAACTCCCCTCTGCCTCCATGGATTTCCTTCAAACCTCTTGCTATCAAAACTATCCATACCCAGCGTTGCTCTCAGACCCCGAAACCCACCCACAAACACCAGGAAGCCCCCCAAACAGGCCCCCGAAAACGCTACATTGAGCAAAATGTCAGAAAATGCAAAACCTTTTTCCCCATGGATGTTGTCCAAACCAGTTTTATCCGGTATTAGACCTTCCCAGCAATGGCCCCAGAGCCGACAACCCAGGCGAAAACAAGTAGAAGACCCCCAAACAGCCAAAAAGCAAAAGTACCAAAATATGGACTTAGTCACTTTCCTGAAAATTTCCAAAATTACTCAGTGCGCGCTCTGCAGCTACGCCCTAACTCCCCTCTGCCTCCATGGATTTCCTTCAAACTTCTTGCTATCAAAACTATCCATACCCAGCGTTGCTCCCAGACCCCGAAACCCACCCACAAACACCAGGAAACACCCCGAAAACGCTACATTGAGCGAAATGTCAGAAAATGCAAAAACTTTTTCCTCATGGATGTTGTCCAAACCAGTTTTATCCGGTATTAGACCTTCCCAGCATTGGCCCCAGAGCCGTCAACCCAGGCGAAAACAAGTAGAAGACCCCCAAACAGCCAAAAAGCAAAAGTACCAAAATGTGGACTTAGTCACTTTCCTGAAAATTTCCAAAATCACTCAGTGCGCGCTCTGCATCTAGGCCCTAACTCCCCTCTGCCTCCATGGATTTCCTTCAAACCTCTTGCTATCAAAACTATCCATACCCAGCGTTGCTCCCAGACCCCGAAACCCACCCACAAACACCAGGAAGCCCCCCAAACAGGCCCCCGAAAACGCTACATTGAGCGAAATGTCAGAAAATGCAAAAACTTTTTCCTCATGGATCTTGTCCAAACCAGTTTTATCCGGTATTAGACCTTCCCAGCAATGGCCCCAGAGCCGTCAACCCAGGCGAAAACAAGTAGAAGACCCCCAAACAGCCAAAAAGCAAAAGTACCAAAATGTGGACTTAGTGACTTTCCTGAAAATTTCCAAAATCACTCAGTGCGCGCTCTGCAGCTAGGCCCTAACTCCCCTCTGCCTCCATGGATTTCCTTCAAACCTCTTGCTATCAAAACTATCCATACCCAGCATTGCTCCCAGACCCCGAAACCCACCCACAAACACCAGGAAGCCCCCCAAACAGGCCCCCGAAAACGCTACATTGAGCGAAATGTCAGAAAATGCAAAAACTTTTTCCTCATGGATCTTGTCCAAACCAGTTTTATCCGGTATTAGACCTTCCCAGCAATGGCCCCAGAGCCGTCAACCCAGGCGAAAACAAGTAGAAGACCCCCAAACAGCCAAAAAGCAAAAGTACCAAAATGTGGACTTAGTCACTTTTCTGAAAATTTCCAGAATCACTCAGTGCGTGCTCTGCAGCTAGGCCCTAACTCCCCTCTGCCTCCATGGATTTCCTTCAAACCTCTTGCTATCAAAACTATCCATACCCAGCGTTGCTCCCAGACCCCGAAACCCACCCACAAACACCAGGAAACACCCCGAAAACGCTACATTGAGCGAAATTTCAGAAAATGCAAAAACTTTTTCCTCATGGATGTTGTCCAAACCAGTTTTATCCGGTATTAGACCTTCCCAGCATTGGCCCCAGAGCCGTCAACCCAGGCAAAAACAAGTAGAAGACCCCAAACAGCCAAAAAGCAAAAGTACCAAAATGTGGACTTAGTCACTTTCCTGAAAACTTCCAAAATCACTCAGTGCGCGCTCTGCAGCTAGGCCCTAACTCCCCTCTGCCTCCATGGATTTCCTTCAAACCTCTTGCTATCAAAACTATCCATACCCAGCGTTGCTCCCAGACCCCGAACCCACCCACAAACACCAGGAAGCCCCCCAAACAGGCCCCCAAAAACGCTACAATGAGCGAAATGTCAGAAAATGCAAAAACTTTTTCCTCATGGATCTTGTCCAAACCAGTATTATCCGGTATTAGACCTTCCCAGCAACGGCCCCAGAGCCGTCAACCCAGGCGAAAACAAGTAGAAGACCCCCAAACAGCCAAAAAGCAAAAGTACCAAAATGTGGACTTAGTCACTTTCCTGAAAATTTCCAAAATCACTCAGTGCGCGCTCTGCATCTAGGCCCTAACTCCCCTCTGCCTCCATGGATTTCCTTCAAACCTCTTGCTATCAAAACTATCCATACCCAGCATTGCTCCCAGACCCCGAAACCCACCCACAAACACCAGGAAGCCCCCCAAACAGGCCCCCGAAAACGCTACATTGAGCGAAATGTCAGAAAATGCAAAAACTTTTTCCTCATGGATCTTGTCCAAACCAGTTTTATCCGGTATTAGACCTTCCCAGCATTGGCCCCAGAGCCGTCAACCCAGGCGAAAACAAGTAGAAGACCCCCAAACAGCCAAAAAGCAAAAGTACCAAAATGTGGACTTAGTGACTTTCCTGAAAATTTCCAAAATCACTCAGTGCGCGCTCTGCAGCTAGGCCCTAACTCCCCTCTGCCTCCATGGATTTCCTTCAAACCTCTTGCTATCAAAACTATCCATACCCAGCGTTGCTCCCAGACCCCGAAACCCACCCACAAACACCAGGAAACACCCCGAAAACGCTACATTGAGCGAAATTTCAGAAAATGCAAAAACTTTTTCCTCATGGATGTTGTCCAAACCAGTTTTATCCGGTATTAGACCTTCCCAGCATTGGCCCCAGAGCCGTCAACCCAGGCAAAAACAAGTAGAAGACCCCAAACAGCCAAAAAGCAAAAGTACCAAAATGTGGACTTAGTCACTTTCCTGAAAACTTCCAAAATCACTCAGTGCGCGCTCTGCAGCTAGGCCCTAACTCCCCTCTGCCTCCATGGATTTCCTTCAAACCTCTTGCTATCAAAACTATCCATACCCAGCGTTGCTCCCAGACCCCGAACCCACCCACAAACACCAGGAAGCCCCCCAAACAGGCCCCCAAAAACGCTACAATGAGCGAAATGTCAGAAAATGCAAAAACTTTTTCCTCATGGATCTTGTCCAAACCAGTATTATCCGGTATTAGACCTTCCCAGCAACGGCCCCAGAGCCGTCAACCCAGGCGAAAACAAGTAGAAGACCCCCAAACAGCCAAAAAGCAAAAGTACCAAAATGTGGACTTAGTCACTTTCCTGAAAATTTCCAAAATCACTCAGTGCGCGCTCTGCATCTAGGCCCTAACTCCCCTCTGCCTCCATGGATTTCCTTCAAACCTCTTGCTATCAAAACTATCCATACCCAGCATTGCTCCCAGACCCCGATACCCACCCACAAACACCAGGAAGCCCCCCAAACAGGCCCCCGAAAACGCTACATTGAGCGAAATGTCAGAAAATGCAAAAACTTTTTCCTCATGGATCTTGTCCAAACCAGTTTTATCCGGTATTAGACCTTCCCAGCAATGGCCCCAGAGCCGTCAACCCAGGCGAAAACGAGTAGAAGACCCCCAAACAGACAAAAAGCAAAAGTACCAAAATGTGGACTTCGTCACTTTTCTGAAAATTCCCAAAATCACACAGTGCGTGCTCTGCAGCTAGGCCCTAACTCCCCTCTGCCTCCATGGATTTCCTTCAAACCTCTTGCTATCAAAACTATCCATACCCAGCATTGCTCCCAGACCCCGAAACCCACCCACAAACACCAGGAAGCCCCCCACACAGGCCCCCGAAAACGTTACATTGAGCGAAATGTCAGAAAATGCAAAAACTTTTTCCTCACGGATGTTGTACAAACCAGTTTTATCCGGTATTAGACCTTCCCAGCAATGGCCCCAGAGCCGTCAACCCAGCCGAAAACAAGTAGAAGACCCCCAAACAGCCAAAAAGCAAAAGTACCAAAATGTGGACTTAGTCACTTTCCTGAAAATTTCCAAAATCACTCAGTGCGCGCTCTGCATCTAGGTCCTAACTCCCCTCTGCCTCCATGGATTTCCTTCAAGCCTCTTGCTATCAAAACTATCCATACCCAGTGTTGCTCCCAGACCCCGAAACCCACCCACAAACACCAGGAAGCCCCCCAAACAGGCCCCCAAAAACGCTACATTGAGCGAAATGTCAGAAAATGCAAAAACTTTTTCCTCATGGATCTTGTCCAAACCAGTTTTATCCGGTATTAGACCTTCCCAGCAATGGCCCCAGAGTCGTCAACCCAGGCAAAAACAAGTAGAAGACCCCCAAACAGCCAAAAAGCAAAAGTACCAAAATGTGGACGTAGTCACTTTTCTGAAAATTTCCAAAATCACTCACTGCGTGCTCTGCAGCTAGGCCCTAACTCCCCTCTGCCTCCATGGATTTCCTTCAAACCTCTTGCTATCAAAACTATCCATACCCAGCGTTGCTCTCAGACCCCGAAACCAACCCAAAAACACCGGGAAGCCCCCCAAACAGGCCCCCGAAAACGCTACATTGAGCGAAATGTCAGAAAATGCAAAACCTTTTTCCTCATGGATGTTGTCCAAACCAGTTTTATCCGGTATTAGACCTTCCCAGCAATGGCCCCAGAGCCGACAACCCAGGCGAAAACAAGTAGAAGACCCCCAAACAGCCAAAAAGCAAAAGTACCAAAATATGGACTTAGTCACTTTCCTGAAAATTTCCAAAATTACTCAGTGCGCGCTCTGCAGCTAGGCCCTAACTCCCCTCTACCTCCATGGATTTCCTTCAAACTTCTTGCTATCAAAACTATCCATACCCAGCGTTGCTCCCAGACCCCGAAACCCACCCACAAACACCAGGAAACACCCGAAAACGCTACATTGAGCGAAATGTCAGAAAATGCAAACACTTTTTCCTCATGGATGTTGTCCAAACCAGTTTTATCCGGTATTAGACCTTCCCAGCATTGGCCCCAGAGCCGTCAACACAGGCGAAAACAAGTAGAAGACCCCAAACAGCCAAAAAGCAAAAGTACCAAAATGTGGACTTAGTCACTTTCCTGAAAACTTCCAAAATCACTCAGTGCGCGCTCTGCAGCTAGGCCCTAACTCCCCTCTGCCTCCATGGATTTCCTTCAAACCTCTTGCTATCAAAACTATCCATACCCAGCGTTGCTCCCAGACCCCGAACCCACCCACAAACACCAGGAAGCCCCCCAAACAGGCCCCCAAAAACGCTACAATGAGCGAAATGTCAGAAAATGCAAAAACTTTTTCCTCATGGATCTTGTCCAAACCAGTATTATCCGGTATTAGACCTTCCCAACAACGGCCCCAGAGCCGTCAACCCAGGCGAAAACAAGTAGAAGACCCCCAAACAGCCAAAAAGCAAAAGTACCAAAATGTGGACTTAGTCACTTTCCTGAAAATTTCCAAAATCACTCAGTGCGCGCTCTGCATCTAGGCCCTAACTCCCCTCTGCCTCCATGGATTTCCTTCAAACCTCTTGCTATCAAAACTATCCATACCCAGTGTTGCTCCCAGACCCCGAAACCCACCCACAAACACCAGGAAGCCCCCCAAACAGGCCCCCGAAAACGCTACATTGAGCGAAATGTCAGAAAATGCAAAAACTTTTTCCTCATGGATCTTGTCCAAACCAGTTTTATCCGGTATTAGACCTTCCCAGCAATGGCCCCAGAGCCGTCAACCCAGGCGAAAACAAGTAGAAGACCCCCAAACAGCCAAAAAGCAAAAGTACCAAAATGTGGACTTAGTCACTTTCCTGAAAATTTCCAAAATCACTCAGTGCGCGCTCTGCAGCTAGGCCCTAACTCCCCTCTGCCTCCATGGATTTCCTTCAAACCTCTTGCTATCAAAACTATCCATACCCAGCATTGCTCCCAGACCCCGAAACCCACCCACAAACACCAGGAAGCCCCCCAAACAGGCCCCCGAAAACGCTACATTGAGCGAAATGTCAGAAAATGCAAAAACTTTTTCCTCATGGATCTTGTCCAAACCAGTTTTATCCGGTATTAGACCTTCCCAGCAATGGCCCCAGAGCCGTCAACCCAGGCGAAAACAAGTAGAAGACCCCCAAACAGCCACAAAGCAAAAGTACCAAAATGTGGACTTAGTCACTTTTCTGAAAATTTCCAAAATCACTCAGTGCGTGCTCTGCAGCTAGGCCCTAACTCCCCTCTGCCTCCATGGATTTCCTTCAAACCTCTTGCTATCAAAACTATCCATACCCAGCGTTGCTCCCAGACCCCAAAACCCACCCACAAACACCAGGAAACACCCCGAAAACGCTACATTGAGCGAAATTTCAGAAAATGCAAAAACTTTTTCCTCATGGATGTTGTCCAAACCAGTTTTATCCGGTATTAGACCTTCCCAGCATTGGCCCCAGAGCCGTCAACCCAGGCGAAAACAAGTAGAAGACCCCAAACAGCCAAAAAGCAAAAGTACCAAAATGTGGACTTAGTCACTTTCCTGAAAACTTCCAAAATCACTCAGTGCGCGCTCTGCAGCTAGGCCCTAACTCCCCTCTGCCTCCATGGATTTCCTTCAAACCTCTTGCTATCAAAACTATCCATACCCAGCGTTGCTCCCAGACCCCGAACCCACCCACAAACACCAGGAAGCCCCCCAAAAAGGCCCCCAAAAACGCTACAATGAGCGAAATGTCAGAAAATGCAAAAACTTTTTCCTCATGGATCTTGTCCAAACCAGTATTATCCGGTATTAGACCTTCCCAGCAACGGCCCCAGAGCCGTCAACCCAGGCGAAAACAAGTAGAAGACCCCCAAACAGCCAAAAAGCAAAAGTACCAAAATGTGGACTTAGTCACTTTCCTGAAAATTTCCAAAATCACTCAGTGCGCGCTCTGGAGCTAGGCCCTAACTCCCCTCTGCCTCCATGGATTTCCTTCAAACCTCTTGCTATCAAAACTATCCATACCCAGCGTTGCTCTCAGACCCCGAAACCCACCCAAAAACACCAGGAAGCCCCCAAACAGGCCCCCGAAAACGCTACATTGAGCGAAATGTCAGAAAATGAAAAACCTTTTTCCTCATGGATGTTGTCCAAACCAGTTTTATCCGGTATTAGACCTTCCCAGCAATGGCCCCAGAGCCGACAACCCAGGCGAAAACAAGTAGAAGACCCCCAAACAGCCAAAAAGCAAAAGTACCAAAATATGGACTTAGTCACTTTCCTGAAAATTTCCAAAATTACTCAGTGCGCGCTCTGCAGCTAGGCCCTAACTCCCCTCTGCCTCCATGGATTTCCTTCAAACTTCTTGCTATCAAAACTATCCATACCCAGCGTTGCTCCCAGACCCCGAAACCCACCCACAAACACCAGGAAACACCCCGAAAACGCTACATTGAGCGAAATGTCAGAAAATGCAAAAACTTTTTCCTCATGGATGTTGTCCAAACCAGTTTTATCCGGTATTAGACCTTCCCAGCATTGGCCCCAGAGCCGTCAACCCAGGCGAAAACAAGTAGAAGACCCCAAACAGCCAAAAAGCAAAAGTACCAAAATGTGGACTTAGTCACTTTCCTGAAAACTTCCAAAATCACTCAGTGCGCGCTCTGCAGCTAGGCCCTAACTCCCCTCTGCCTCCATGGATTTCCTTCAAACCTCTTGCTATCAAAACTATCCATACCCAGCGTTGCTCCCAGACCCCGAACCCACCCACAAACACCAGGAAGCCCCCCAAACAGGCCCCCAAAAACGCTACAATGAGCGAAATGTCAGAAAATGCAAAAACTTTTTCCTCATGGATCTTGTCCAAACCAGTATTATCTGGTATTAGACCTTCCCAACAACGGCCCCAGAGCCGTCAACCCAGGCGAAAACAAGTAGAAGACCCCCAAACAGCCAAAAAGCAAAAGTACCAAAATGTGGACTTAGTCACTTTCCTGAAAATTTCCAAAATCACTCAGTGCGCGCTCTGCAGCTAGGCCCTAACTCCCCTCTGCCTCCATGGATTTCCTTCAAACCTCTTGCTATCAAAACTATCCATACCCAGTGTTGCTCCCAGACCCCGAAACCCACCCACAAACACCAGGAAGCCCCCCAAACAGGCCCCCGAAAACGCTACATTGAGCGAAATGTCAGAAAATGCAAAAACTTTTTCCTCATGGATCTTGTCCAAACCAGTTTTATCCGGTATTAGACCTTCCCAGCAATGGCCCCAGAGCCGACAACCCAGGCGAAAACAAGTAGAAGACCCCCAAACAGCCAAAAAGCAAAAGTACCAAAATATGGACTTAGTCACTTTCCTGAAAATTTCCAAAATTACTCAGTGCGCGCTCTGCAGCTAGGCCCTAACTCCCCTCTGCCTCCATGGATTTCCTTCAAACTTCTTGCTATCAAAACTATCCATACCCAGCGTTGCTCCCAGACCCCGAAACCCACCCACAAACACCAGGAAACACCCCGAAAACGCTACATTGAGCGAAATGTCAGAAAATGCAAAAACTTTTTCCTCATGGATGTTGTCCAAACCAGTTTTATCCGGTATTAGACCTTCCCAGCATTGGCCCCAGAGCCGTCAACCCAGGCGAAAACAAGTAGAAGACCCCAAACAGCCAAAAAGCAAAAGTACCAAAATGTGGACTTAGTCACTTTCCTGAAAACTTCCAAAATCACTCAGTGCGCGCTCTGCAGCTAGGCCCTAACTCCCCTCTGCCTCCATGGATTTCCTTCAAACCTCTTGCTATCAAAACTATCCATACCCAGCGTTGCTCCCAGACCCCGAACCCACCCACAAACACCAGGAAGCCCCCCAAACAGGCCCCCAAAAACGCTACAATGAGCGAAATGTCAGAAAATGCAAAAACTTTTTCCTCATGGATCTTGTCCAAACCAGTATTATCTGGTATTAGACCTTCCCAACAACGGCCCCAGAGCCGTCAACCCAGGCGAAAACAAGTAGAAGACCCCCAAACAGCCAAAAAGCAAAAGTACCAAAATGTGGACTTAGTCACTTTCCTGAAAATTTCCAAAATCACTCAGTGCGCGCTCTGCATCTAGGCCCTAACTCCCCTCTGCCTCCATGGATTTCCTTCAAACCTCTTGCTATCAAAACTATCCATACCCAGTGTTGCTCCCAGACCCCGAAACCCACCCACAAACACCAGGAAGCCCCCCAAACAGGCCCCCGAAAACGCTACATTGAGCGAAATGTCAGAAAATGCAAAAACTTTTTCCTCATGGATCTTGTCCAAACCAGTTTTATCCGGTATTAGACCTTCCCAGCAATGGCCCCAGAGCCGTCAACCCAGGCGAAAACAAGTAGAAGACCCCCAAACAGCCACAAAGCAAAAGTACCAAAATGTGGACTTAGTCACTTTTCTGAAAATTTCCAAAATCACTCAGTGCGTGCTCTGCAGCTAGGCCCTAACTCCCCTCTGCCTCCATGGATTTCCTTCAAACCTCTTGCTATCAAAACTATCCATACCCAGCGTTGCTCCCAGACCCCAAAACCCACCCACAAACACCAGGAAACACCCCGAAAACGCTACATTGAGCGAAATTTCAGAAAATGCAAAAACTTTTTCCTCATGGATGTTGTCCAAACCAGTTTTATCCGGTATTAGACCTTCCCAGCATTGGCCCCAGAGCCGTCAACCCAGGCGAAAACAAGTAGAAGACCCCAAACAGCCAAAAAGCAAAAGTACCAAAATGTGGACTTAGTCACTTTCCTGAAAACTTCCAAAATCACTCAGTGCGCGCTCTGCAGCTAGGCCCTAACTCCCCTCTGCCTCCATGGATTTCCTTCAAACCTCTTGCTATCAAAACTATCCATACCCAGCGTTGCTCCCAGACCCCGAACCCACCCACAAACACCAGGAAGCCCCCCAAAAAGGCCCCCAAAAACGCTACAATGAGCGAAATGTCAGAAAATGCAAAAACTTTTTCCTCATGGATCTTGTCCAAACCAGTATTATCCGGTATTAGACCTTCCCAGCAACGGCCCCAGAGCCGTCAACCCAGGCGAAAACAAGTAGAAGACCCCCAAACAGCCAAAAAGCAAAAGTACCAAAATGTGGACTTAGTCACTTTCCTGAAAATTTCCAAAATCACTCAGTGCGCGCTCTGGAGCTAGGCCCTAACTCCCCTCTGCCTCCATGGATTTCCTTCAAACCTCTTGCTATCAAAACTATCCATACCCAGCGTTGCTCTCAGACCCCGAAACCCACCCAAAAACACCAGGAAGCCCCCAAACAGGCCCCCGAAAACGCTACATTGAGCGAAATGTCAGAAAATGAAAAACCTTTTTCCTCATGGATGTTGTCCAAACCAGTTTTATCCGGTATTAGACCTTCCCAGCAATGGCCCCAGAGCCGACAACCCAGGCGAAAACAAGTAGAAGACCCCAAACAGCCAAAAAGCAAAAGTACCAAAATATGGACTTAGTCACTTTCCTGAAAATTTCCAAAATTACTCAGTGCGCGCTCTGCAGCTAGGCCCTAACTCCCCTCTGCCTCCATGGATTTCCTTCAAACTTCTTGCTATCAAAACTATCCATACCCAGCGTTGCTCCCAGACCCCGAAACCCACCCACAAACACCAGGAAACACCCCGAAAACGCTACATTGAGCGAAATGTCAGAAAATGCAAAAACTTTTTCCTCATGGATGTTGTCCAAACCAGTTTTATCCGGTATTAGACCTTCCCAGCATTGGCCCCAGAGCCGTCAACCCAGGCGAAAACAAGTAGAAGACCCCAAACAGCCAAAAAGCAAAAGTACCAAAATGTGGACTTAGTCACTTTCCTGAAAACTTCCAAAATCACTCAGTGCGCGCTCTGCAGCTAGGCCCTAACTCCCCTCTGCCTCCATGGATTTCCTTCAAACCTCTTGCTATCAAAACTATCCATACCCAGCGTTGCTCCCAGACCCCGAACCCACCCACAAACACCAGGAAGCCCCCCAAACAGGCCCCCAAAAACGCTACAATGAGCGAAATGTCAGAAAATGCAAAAACTTTTTCCTCATGGATCTTGTCCAAACCAGTATTATCTGGTATTAGACCTTCCCAACAACGGCCCCAGAGCCGTCAACCCAGGCGAAAACAAGTAGAAGACCCCCAAACAGCCAAAAAGCAAAAGTACCAAAATGTGGACTTAGTCACTTTCCTGAAAATTTCCAAAATCACTCAGTGCGCGCTCTGCATCTAGGCCCTAACTCCCCTCTGCCTCCATGGATTTCCTTCAAACCTCTTGCTATCAAAACTATCCATACCCAGTGTTGCTCCCAGACCCCGAAACCCACCCACAAACACCAGGAAGCCCCCCAAACAGGCCCCCGAAAACGCTACATTGAGCGAAATGTCAGAAAATGCAAAAACTTTTTCCTCATGGATCTTGTCCAAACCAGTTTTATCCGGTATTAGACCTTCCCAGCAATGGCCCCAGAGCCGTCAACCCAGGCGAAAACAAGTAGAAGACCCCCAAACAGCCAAAAAGCAAAAGTACCAAAATGTGGACTTAGTCACTTTCCTGAAAATTTCCAAAATCACTCAGTGCGCACTCTGCAGCTAGGCCCTAACTCCCCTCTGCCTCCATGGATTTCCTTCAAACCTCTTGCTATCAAAACTATCCATACCCAGCATTGCTCCCAGACCCCGAAACCCACCCACAAACACCAGGAAGCCCCCCAAACAGGCCCCCGAAAACGCTACATTGAGCGAAATGTCAGAAAATGCAAAAACTTTTTCCTCATGGATCTTGTCCAAACCAGTTTTATCCGGTATTAGACCTTCCCAGCAATGGCCCCAGAGCCGTCAACCCAGGAGAAAACAAGTAGAAGACCCCCAAACAGCCACAAAGCAAAAGTACCAAAATGTGGACTTAGTCACTTTTCTGAAAATTTCCAAAATCACTCAGTGCGTGCTCTGCAGCTAAGCCCTAACTCCCCTCTGCCTCCATGGATTTCCTTCAAACCTCTTGCTATCAAAACTATCCATACCCAGTGTTGCTCCCAGACCCCGAAACCCACCCACAAACACCAGGAAGCCCCCCAAACAGGCCCCCGAAAACGCTACATTGAGCGAAATGTCAGAAAATGCAAAACCTTTTTCCTCATGGATGTTGTCCAAACCAGTTTTATCCGGTATTAGACCTTCCCAGCAATGGCCCCAGAGCCGACAACCCAGGTGAAAACAAGTAGAAGACCCCCAAACAGCCAAAAAGCAAAAGTACCAAAATATGGACTTAGTCACTTTCCTGAAAATTTCCAAAATTACTCAGTGCGCGCTCTGCAGCTAGGCCCTAACTCCCCTCTGCCTCCATGGATTTCCTTCAAACTTCTTGCTATCAAAACTATCCATACCCAGCGTTGCTCCCAGACCCCGAAACCCACCCACAAACACCAGGAAACACCCCGAAAACGCTACATTGAGCGAAATGTCAGAAAATGCAAAAACTTTTTCCTCATGGATGTTGTCCAAACCAGTTTTATCCGGTATTAGACCTTCCCAGCATTGGCCCCAGAGCCGTCAACCCAGGCGAAAACAAGTAGAAGACCCCAAACAGCCAAAAAGCAAAAGTACCAAAATGTGGACTTAGTCACTTTCCTGAAAACTTCCAAAATCACTCAGTGCGCGCTCTGCAGCTAGGCCCTAACTCCCCTCTGCCTCCATGGATTTCCTTCAAACCTCTTGCTATCAAAACTATCCATACCCAGCGTTGCTCCCAGACCCCGAACCCACCCACAAACACCAGGAAGCCCCCCAAACAGGCCCCCAAAAACGCTACAATGAGCGAAATGTCAGAAAATGCAAAAACTTTTTCCTCATGGATCTTGTCCAAACCAGTATTATCCGGTATTAGACCTTCCCAGCAACGGCCCCAGAGCCGTCAACCCAGGCGAAAACAAGTAGAAGACCCCCAAACAGCCAAAAAGCAAAAGTACCAAAATGTGGACTTAGTCACTTTCCTGAAAATTTCCAAAATCACTCAGTGCGCGCTCTGCCTCTAGGCCCTAACTCCCCTCTGCCTCCATGGATTTCCTTCAAACCTCTTGCTATCAAAACTATCCATACCCAGCGTTGCTCCCAGACCCCGAAACCCACCCACAAACACCAGGAAGCCCCCCAAACAGGCCCCCGAAAACGCTACATTGAGCGAAATGTCAGAAAATGCAAAAACTTTTCCTCATGGATCTTGTCCAAACCAGTTTTATCCGGTATTAGACCTTCCCAGCAATGGCCCCAGAGCCGTCAACCCAGGCGAAAACAAGTAGAAGACCCCCAAACAGCCAAAAAGCAAAAGTACCAAAATGTGGACTTTGTCACTTTTCTGAAAATTTCCAAAATCACTCACTGCGTGCTCTGCAGCTAGGCCCTAACTCCCCTCTGCCTCCATGGATTTCCTTCAAACCTCTTGCTATCAAAACTATCCATACCCAGCGTTGCTCTCAGACCCCGAAACCCACCCACAAACACCGGGAAGCCCCCCAAACAGGCCCCCGAAAACGCTACATTGAGCGAAATGTCAGAAAATGCAAAACCTTTTTCCTCATGAATGTTGTCCAAACCAGTTTTATCCGGTATTAGACCTTCCCAGCAATGGCCCCAGAGCCGACAACCCAGGCGAAAACAAGTAGAAGACCCCCAAACAGCCAAAAAGCAAAAGTACCAAAATATGGACTTAGTCACTTTCCTGAAAATTTCCAAAATTACTCAGTGCGCGCTCTGCAGCTAGGCCCTAACTCCCCTCTGCCTCCATGGATTTCCTTCAAACTTCTTGCTATCAAAACTATCCATACCCAGCGTTGCTCCCAGACTCCGAAACCCACCCACAAACACCAGGAAACACCCCGAAAACGCTACATTTAGCGAAATGTCAGAAAATGCAAAAACCTTTTCCTCATGGATGTTGTCCAAACCAGTTTTATACGGTATTAGACCTTCCCAGCATTGGCCCCAGAGCCGTCAACCCAGGCGAAAACAAGTAGAAGACCCCAAATAGCCAAAAAGCAAAAGTACCAAAATGTGGACTTAGTCACTTTCCTGAAAACTTCCAAAATCACTCAGTGCGCGCTCTACAGCTAGGCCCTAACTCCCCTCTGCCTCCATGGATTTCCTTCAAACCTCTTGCTATCAAAACTATCCATACCCAGCGTTGCTCCCAGACCCCGAACCCACCCACAAACACCAGGAAGCCCCCCAAACAGGCCCCCGAAAACGCTACAATGAGCGAAATGTCAGAAAATGCAAAAACTTTTTCCTCATGGATCTTGTCCAAACCAGTATTATCCGGTATTAGACCTTCCCAGCAACGGCCCCAGAGCCGTCAACCCAGGCGAAAACAAGTAGAAGACCCCCAAACAGCCAAAAAGCAAAAGTACCAAAATGTGGACTTAGTCACTTTTCTGAAAATTTCCAAAATCACTCAGTGCGTGCTCTGCAGCTAGGCCCTAACTCCCCTCTGCCTCCATGGATTTCCTTCAAACCTCTTGCTATCAAAACTATCCATACCCAGCGTTGCTCCCAGACCCCGAAACCCACCCACAAACACCAGGAAACACCCCGAAAACGCTACATTGAGCGAAATTTCATAAAATGCAAAAACTTTTTCCTCATGGATGTTGTCCAAACCAGTTTTATCCGGTATTAGACCTTCCCAGCATTGGCCCCAGAGCCGTCAACCCAGGCGAAACAAGTAGAAGACCCCAAACAGCCAAAAAGCAAAAGTACCAAAATGTGGACTTAGTCACTTTCCTGAAAACTTCCAAAATCACTCAGTGCGCGCTCTGCAGCTAGGCCCTAACTCCCCTCTGCCTCCATGGATTTCCTTCAAACCTCTTGCTATCAAAACTATCCATACCCAGCGTTGCTCCCAGACCCCGAACCCACCCACAAACACCAGGAAACACCCCGAAAACGCTACATTTAGCGAAATGTCAGAAAATGCAAAAACCTTTTCCTCATGGATGTTGTCCAAACCAGTTTTATACGGTATTAGACCTTCCCAGCATTGGCCCCAGAGCCGTCAACCCAGGCGAAAACAAGTAGAAGACCCCAAATAGCCAAAAAGCAAAAGTACCAAAATGTGGACTTAGTCACTTTCCTGAAAACTTCCAAAATTACTCAGTGCGCGCTCTGCAGCTAGGCCCTAACTACCCTCTGCCTCCATGGATTTCCTTCAAACTTCTTGCTATCAAAACTATCCATACCCAGCGTTGCTCCCAGACCCCGAAACCCACCCACAAACACCAGGAAACACCCCGAAAACACTACATTTAGCGAAATGTCAGAAAATGCAAAAACCTTTTCCTCATGGATGTTGTCCAAACCAGTTTTATCCGGTATTAGACCTTCCCAGCAATGGCCCCAGAGCCGACAACCCAGGCGAAAACAAGTAGAAGACCCCCAAACAGCCAAAAAGCAAAAGTACCAAAATATGGACTTAGTCACTTTCCTGAAAATTTCCAAAATTACTCAGTGCGCGCTCTGCAGCTAGGCCCTAACTCCCCTCTGCCTCCATGGATTTCCTTCAAACTTCTTGCTATCAAAACTATCCATACCCAGCGTTGCTCCCAGACCCCGAAACCCACCCACAAACACCAGGAAACACCCCGAAAACGCTACATTTAGCGAAATGTCAGAAAATGCAAAAACCTTTTCCTCATGGATGTTGTCCAAACCAGTTTTATACGGTATTAGACCTTCCCAGCATTGGCCCCAGAGCCGTCAACCCAGGCGAAAACAAGTAGAAGACCCCAAATAGCCAAAAAGCAAAAGTACCAAAATGTGGACTTAGTCACTTTCCTGAAAACTTCCAAAATCACTCAGTGCGCGCTCTACAGCTAGGCCCTAACTCCCCTCTGCCTCCATGGATTTCCTTCAAACCTCTTGCTATCAAAACTATCCATACCCAGCGTTGCTCCCAGACCCCGAACCCACCCACAAACACCAGGAAGCCCCCCAAACAGGCCCCCGAAAACGCTACAATGAGCGAAATGTCAGAAAATGCAAAAACTTTTTCCTCATGGATCTTGTCCAAACCAGTATTATCCGGTATTAGACCTTCCCAGCAACGGCCCCAGAGCCGTCAACCCAGGCGAAAACAAGTAGAAGACCCCCAAACAGCCAAAAAGCAAAAGTACCAAAATGTGGACTTAGTCACTTTTCTGAAAATTTCCAAAATCACTCAGTGCGTGCTCTGCAGCTAGGCCCTAACTCCCCTCTGCCTCCATGGATTTCCTTCAAACCTCTTGCTATCAAAACTATCCATACCCAGCGTTGCTCCCAGACCCCGAAACCCACCCACAAACACCAGGAAACACCCCGAAAACGCTACATTGAGCTAAATTTCATAAAATGCAAAAACTTTTTCCTCATGGATGTTGTCCAAACCAGTTTTATCCGGTATTAGACCTTCCCAGCATTGGCCCCAGAGCCGTCAACCCAGGCGAAACAAGTAGAAGACCCCAAACAGCCAAAAAGCAAAAGTACCAAAATGTGGACTTAGTCACTTTCCTGAAAACTTCCAAAATCACTCAGTGCGCGCTCTGCAGCTAGGCCCTAACTCCCCTCTGCCTCCATGGATTTCCTTCAAACCTCTTGCTATCAAAACTATCCATACCCAGCGTTGCTCCCAGACCCCGAACCCACCCACAAACACCAGGAAGCCCCCCAAACAGGCCCCCAAAAACGCTACAATGAGCGAAATGTCAGAAAATGCAAAAACTTTTTCCTCATGGATCTTGTCCAAACCAGTATTATCCGGTATTAGACCTTCCCAGCAACGGCCCCAGAGCCGTCAACCCAGGCGAAAACAAGTAGAAGACCCCCAAACAGCCAAAAAGCAAAAGTACCAAAATGTGGACTTAGTCACTTTCCTGAAAATTTCCAAAATCACTCAGTGCGCGCTCTGGAGCTAGGCCCTAACTCCCCTCTGCCTCCATGGATTTCCTTCAAACCTCTTGCTATCAAAACTATCCATACCCAGCGTTGCTCTCAGACCCCGAAACCCACCTACAAACACCAGGAAGCCCCCCAAACAGGCCCCCGAAAACGCTACATTGAGCGAAATGTCAGAAAATGCAAAACCTTTTTCCTCATGGATGTTGTCCAAACCAGTTTTATCCGGTATTAGACCTTCCCAGCAATGGCCCCAGAGCCGACAACCCAGGCGAAAACAAGTAGAAGACCCCCAAACAGCCAAAAAGCAAAAGTACCAAAATATGGACTTAGTCACTTTCCTGAAAATTTCCAAAATTACTCAGTGCGCGCTCTGCAGCTAGGCCCTAACTCCCCTCTGCCTCCATGGATTTCCTTCAAACTTCTTGCTATCAAAACTATCCATACCCAGCATTGCTCCCAGACCCCGAAACCCACCCACAAACACCAGGAAACACCCCGAAAACGCTACATTGAGCGAAATGTCAGAAAATGCAAAAACTTTTTCCTCATGGATGTTGTCCAAACCAGTTTTATCCGGTATTAGACCTTCCCAGCATTGGCCCCAGAGCCGTCAACCCAGGCGAAAACAAGTAGAAGACCCCAAACAGCCAAAAAGCAAAAGTACCAAAATGTGGACTTAGTCACTTTCCTGAAAACTTCCAAAATCACTCAGTGCGCGCTCTGCAGCTAGGCCCTAACTCCCCTTTGCCTCCATGGATTTCCTTCAAACCTCTTGCTATCAAAACTATCCATACCCAGCGTTGCTCCCAGACCCCGAACCCACCCACAAACACCAGGAAGCCCCCCAAACAGGCCCCCAAAAACGCTACAATGAGCGAAATGTCAGAAAATGCAAAAACTTTTTCCTCATGGATCTTGTCCAAACCAGTATTATCCGGTATTAGACCTTCCCAGCAACGGCCCTAGAGCCGTCAACCCAGGCGAAAACAAGTAGAAGACCCCCAAACAGCCAAAAAGAAAAAGTACCAAAATGTGGACTCAGTCACTTTCCTGAACATTTCCAAAATCACTCAGTGCGCGCTCTGCATCTAGGCCCTAACTCCCCTCTGCCTCCATGGATTTTCTTCAAACCTCTTGCTATCAAAACTATCCATACCCAGCATTGCTCCCAGACCCCGAAACCCACCCACAAACACCAGGAAGCCCCCCAAACAGGCCCCCGAAAACGCTACATTGAACGAAATGTCAGAAAATGCAAAAACTTTTTCCTCATGGATCTTGTCCAAACCAGTTTTATCCGGTATTAGACCTTCCCAGCAATGGCCCCAGAGCCGCCAACCCAGGCGAAAACAAGTAGAAGACCCCCAAACAGCCAAAAAGCAAAAGTACCAAAATGTGGACTTAGTCACTTTTCTGAAAATTTCCAAAATCACACAGTGCGTGTTCTGCAGCTAGGCCCCAACTCCCCTCTGCCTCCATGGATTTCCTTCAAACCTCTTGCTATCAAAACTAACCATACCCAGCATTGCTCCCAGACCCCGAAACCCACCCACAAACACCAGGAAGCCCCCCACACAGGCCCCCGAAAACGTTACATTGAGCGAAATGTCGGAAAATGCAAAAACTTTTTCCTCACGGATGTTGTACAAACCAGTTTTATCCGGTATTAGACCTTCCCAGCAATGGCCCCAGAGCCGTCAACCCAGCCGAAAACAAGTAGAAGACCCCCAAACAGCCAAAAAGCAAAAGTACCAAAATGTGGACTTAGTCACTTTCCTTAAAATTTCCAAAATCACTCAGTGCGCGCTCTGCAGCTAGGCCCTAACTCCCCTCTGCCTCCATGGATTTCCTTCAAACCTCTTGCTATCAAAACTATCCATACCCAGCATTGCTCCCAGACCCCGAAACCCACCCACAAACACTAGGAAGCCCCCCAAACAGGCCCCCGAAAACGCTACATTGAGCGAAATGTCAGAAAATGCAAAAACTTTTTCCTCATGGATCTTGTACAAACCAGTTTTATCCGGTATTAGACCTTCCCAGCAATGGCCCCAGAGCCGTCAACCCAGGCGAAAACAAGTAGAAGACCCCCAAACAGCCAAAAAGCAAAAGTACCAAAATGTGGACTTAGTCACTTTTCTGAAAATTTCCAAAATCACTCAGTGCGTGCTCTGCAGCTAGGCCCTAACTCCCCTCTGCCTCCATGGATTTCCTTCAAACCTCTTGCTATCAAAACTATCCATACCCAGCGTTGCTCCCAGACCCCGAAACCCACCCACAAACACCAGGAAACACCCCGAAAACGCTACATTGAGCGAAATTTCAGAGAATGCAAAAACTTTTTCCTCATGGATGTTGTCCAAACCAGTTTTATCCGGTATTAGACCTTCCCAGCATTGGCCCCAGAGCCGTCAACCCAGGCGAAAACAAGTAGAAGACCCCAAACAGCCAAAAAGCAAAAGTACCAAAATGTGGACTTAGTCACTTTCCTGAAAACTTCCAAAATCACTCAGTGCGCGCTCTGCAGCTAGGCCCTAACTCCCCTCTGCCTCCATGGATTTCCTTCAAACCTCTTGCTATCAAAACTATCCATACCCAGCGTTGCTCCCAGACCCCAAACCCACCCACAAACACCAGGAAGCCCCCCAAACAGGCCCCCAAAAACGCTACAATGAGCGAAATGTCAGAAAATGCAAAAACTTTTTCCTCATGGATCTTGTCCAAACCAGTTTTATCCGGTATTAGACCTTCCCAGCAATGGCCCCAGAGCCGTCAACCCAGGCGAAAACAAGTAGAAGACCCCCAAACAGCCAAAAAGCAAAAGTACCAAAATGTGGACTTAGTCACTTTTCTGAAAATTTCCAAAATCACTCAGTGCGTGCTCTGCAGCTAGGCCCTAACTCCCCTCTGCCTCCATGGATTTCCTTCAAACCTCTTGCTATCAAAACTATCCATACCCAGCGTTGCTCCCAGACCCCGAAACCCACCCACAAACACCAGGAAGCCCCCCAAACAGGCCCCCGAAAACGCTACATTGAGCGAAATGTCAGAAAATGCAAAAACTTTTTCCTCATGGATCTTGTCCAAACCAGTTTTATCCGGTATTAGACCTTCCCAGCAATGGCCCCAGAGCCGCCAACCCAGGCGAAAACAAGTAGAAGACCCCCAAACAGCCAAAAAGCAAAAGTACCAAAATGTGGACTTAGTCACTTTTCTGAAAATTTCCAAAATCACACAGTGCGTGTTCTGCAGCTAGGCCCTAACTCCCCTCTGCCTCCATGGATTTCCTTCAAACCTCTTGCTATCAAAACTATCCATACCCAGCATTGCTCCCAGACCCCGAAACCCACCCACAAACACCAGGAAGCCCCCCACACAGGCCCCCGAAAACGTTACATTGAGCGAAATGTCGGAAAATGCAAAAACTTTTTCCTCACGGATGTTGTACAAACCAGTTTTATCCGGTATTAGACCTTCCCAGCAATGGCCCCAGAGCCGTCAACCCAGCCGAAAACAAGTAGAAGACCCCCAAACAGCCAAAAAGCAAAAGTACCAAAATGTGGACTTAGTCACTTTCCTGAAAATTTCCAAAATTACTCAGTGCGCGCTCTGCAGCTAGGCCCTAACTCCCCTCTGCCTCCATGGATTTCCTTCAAACCTCTTGCTATCAAAACTATCCATACCCAGCATTGCTCCCAGACCCCGAAACCCACCCACAAACACTAGGAAGCCCCCCAAACAGGCCCCCGAAAACGCTACATTGAGCGAAATGTCAGAAAATGCAAAAACTTTTTCCTCATGGATCTTGTACAAACCAGTTTTATCCGGTATTAGACCTTCCCAGCAATGGCCCCAGAGCCGTCAACCCAGGCGAAAACAAGTAGAAGACCCCCAAACAGCCAAAAAGCAAAAGTACCAAAATGTGGACTTAGTCACTTTTCTGAAAATTTCCAAAATCACTCAGTGCATGCTCTGCAGCTAGGCCCTAACTCCCCTCTGCCTCCATGGATTTCCTTCAAACCTCTTGCTATCAAAACTATCCATACCCAGCGTTGCTCCCAGACCCCGAAACCCACCCACAAACACCAGGAAACACCCCGAAAACGCTACATTGAGCGAAATTTCAGAGAATGCAAAAACTTTTTCCTCATGGATGTTGTCCAAACCAGTTTTATCCGGTATTAGACCTTCCCAGCATTGGCCCCAGAGCCGTCAACCCAGGCGAAAACAAGTAGAAGACCCCAAACAGCCAAAAAGCAAAAGTACCAAAATGTGGACTTAGTCACTTTCCTGAAAACTTCCAAAATCACTCAGTGCGCGCTCTGCAGCTAGGCCCTAACTCCCCTCTGCCTCCATGGATTTCCTTCAAACCTCTTGCTATCAAAACTATCCATACCCAGCGTTGCTCCCAGACCCCAAACCCACCCACAAACACCAGGAAGCCCCCCAAACAGGCCCCCAAAAACGCTACAATGAGCGAAATGTCAGAAAATGCAAAAACTTTTTCCTCATGGATCTTGTCCAAACCAGTTTTATCCGGTATTAGACCTTCCCAGCAATGGCCCCAGAGCCGTCAACCCAGGCGAAAACAAGTAGAAGACCCCCAAACAGCCAAAAAGCAAAAGTACCAAAATGTGGACTTAGTCACTTTTCTGAAAATTTCCAAAATCACTCAGTGCGTGCTCTGCAGCTAGGCCCTAACTCCCCTCTGCCTCCATGGATTTTCTTCAAACCTCTTGCTATCAAAACTATCCATACCCAGCGTTGCTCCCAGACCCCGAAACCCACCCACAAACACCAGGAAGCCCCCCAAACAGGCCCCCGAAAACGCTACATTGAGCGAAATGTCAGAAAATGCAAAAACTTTTTCCTCATGGATCTTGTCCAAACCAGTTTTATCCGGTATTAGACCTTCCCAGCAATGGCCCCAGAGCCGCCAACCCAGGCGAAAACAAGTAGAAGACCCCCAAACAGCCAAAAAGCAAAAGTACCAAAATGTGGACTTAGTCACTTTTCTGAAAATTTCCAAAATCACACAGTGCGTGTTCTGCAGCTAGGCCCTAACTCCCCTCTGCCTCCATGGATTTCCTTCAAACCTCTTGCTATCAAAACTATCCATACCCAGCATTGCTCCCAGACCCCGAAACCCACCCACAAACACCAGGAAGCCCCCCACACAGGCCCCCGAAAACGTTACATTGAGCGAAATGTCGGAAAATGCAAAAACTTTTTCCTCACGGATGTTGTACAAACCAGTTTTATCCGGTATTAGACCTTCCCAGCAATGGCCCCAGAGCCGTCAACCCAGCCGAAAACAAGTAGAAGACCCCCAAACAGCCAAAAAGCAAAAGTACCAAAATGTGGACTTAGTCACTTTCCTGAAAATTTCCAAAATCACTCAGTGCGCGCTCTGCAGCTAGGCCCTAACTCCCCTCTGCCTCCATGGATTTCCTTCAAACCTCTTGCTATCAAAACTATCCATACCCAGCATTGCTCCCAGACCCCGAAACCCACCCACAAACACTAGGAAGCCCCCCAAACAGGCCCCCGAAAACGCTACATTGAGCGAAATGTCAGAAAATGCAAAAACTTTTTCCTCATGGATCTTGTACAAACCAGTTTTATCCGGTATTAGACCTTCCCAGCAATGGCCCCAGAGCCGTCAACCCAAGCGAAAACAAGTAGAAGACCCCCAAACAGCCAAAAAGCAAAAGTACCAAAATGTGGACTTAGTCACTTTTCTGAAAATTTCCAAAATCACTCAGTGCGTGCTCTGCAGCTAGGCCCTAACTCCCCTCTGCCTCCATGGATTTCCTTCAAACCTCTTGCTATCAAAACTATCCATACCCAGCGTTGCTCCCAGACCCCGAAACCCACCCACAAACACCGGGAAACACCCCGAAAACGCTACATTGAGCGAAATTTCAGAAAATGCAAAAACTTTTTCCTCATGGATGTTGTCCAAACCAGTTTTATCCGGTATTAGACCTTCCCAGCATTGGCCCCAGAGCCGTCAACCCAGGCGAAAACAAGTAGAAGACCCCAAACAGCCAAAAAGCAAAAGTACCAAAATGTGGACTTAGTCACTTTCCTGAAAACTTCCAAAATCACTCAGTGCGCGCTCTGCAGCTAGGCCCTAACTCCCCTCTGCCTCCATGGATTTCCTTCAAACCTCTTGCTATCAAAACTATCCATACCCAGCGTTGCTCCCAGACCCCGAACCCACCCACAAACACCAGGAAGCCCCCCAAACAGGCCCCCAAAAACGCTACAATGAGCGAAATGTCAGAAAATGCAAAAACTTTTTCCTCATGGATCTTGTCCAAACCAGTTTTATCCGGTATTAGACCTTCCCAGCAATGGCCCCAGAGCCGTCAACCCAGGCGAAAACAAGTAGAAGACCCCCAAACAGCCAAAAAGCAAAAGTACCAAAATGTGGACTTAGTCACTTTTCTGAAAATTTCCAAAATCACTCAGTGCGTGCTCTGCAGCTAGGCCCTAACTCCCCTCTGCCTCCATGGATTTCCTTCAAACCTCTTGCTATCAAAACTATCCATACCCAGCATTGCTCCCAGACCCCGAAACCCACCCACAAACACCAGGAAGCCCCCCAAACAGGCCCCCGAAAACGCTACATTGAGCGAAATTTCAGAAAATGCAAAAAAAATTTCCTCATGGATGTTGTCCAAACCAGTTTTATCCGGTATTAGACCTTCCCAGCATTGGCCCCAGAGCCGTCAACCCAGGCGAAAACAAGTAGAAGACCCCAAACAGCCAAAAAGCAAAAGTACCAAAATGTGGACTTAGTCACTTTCCTGAAAACTTCCAAAATCACTCAGTGCGCGCTCTGCAGCTAGGCCCTAACTCCCCTCTGCCTCCATGGATTTCCTTCAAACCTCTTGCTATCAAAACTATCCATACCCAGCGTTGCTCCCAGACCCCGAACCCACCCACAAACACCAGGAAGCCCCCCAAACAGGCCCCCAAAAACGCTACAATGAGCGAAATGTCAGAAAATGCAAAAACTTTTTCCTCATGGATCTTGTCCAAACCAGTATTATCCGGTATTAGACCTTCCCAGCAACGGCCCCAGAGCCGTCAACCCAGGCGAAAACAAGTAGAAGACCCCCAAACAGCCAAAAAGCAAAAGTACCAAAATGTGGACTTAGTCACTTTCCTGAAAATTTCCAAAATCACTCAGTGCGCGCTCTGGAGCTAGGCCCTAACTCCCCTCTGCCTCCATGGATTTCCTTCAAACCTCTTGCTATCAAAACTATCCATACCCAGCGTTGCTCTCAGACCCCAAAACCCACCTACAAACACCAGGAAGCCCCCCAAACAGGCCCCCGAAAACGCTACATTGAGCGAAATGTCAGAAAATGCAAAACCTTTTTCCTCATGGATGTTGTCCAAACCAGTTTTATCCGGTATTAGACCTTCCCAGCAATGGCCCCAGAGCCGACAACCCAGGCGAAAACAAGTAGAAGACCCCCAAACAGCCAAAAAGCAAAAGTACCAAAATATGGACTTAGTCACTTTCCTGAAAATTTCCAAAATTACTCAGTGCGCGCTCTGCAGCTAGGCCCTAACTCCCCTCTGCCTCCATGGATTTCCTTCAAACTTCTTGCTATCAAAACTATCCATACCCAGCGTTGCTCCCAGACCCCGAAACCCACCCACAAACACCAGGAAACACCCCGAAAACGCTACATTGAGCGAAATGTCAGAAAATGCAAAAACTTTTTCCTCATGGATGTTGTCCAAACCAGTTTTATCCGGTATTAGACCTTCCCAGCTTTGGCCCCAGAGCCGTCAACCCAGGCGAAAACAAGTAGAAGACCCCAAACAGCCAAAAAGCAAAAGTACCAAAATGTGGGCTTAGTCACTTTCCTGAAAACTTCCAAAATCACTCAGTGCGCGCTCTGCAGCTAGGCCCTAACTCCCCTCTGCCTCCATGGATTTCCTTCAAACTTCTTGCTATCAAAACTATCCATACCCAGCGTTGCTCCCAGACCCCGAAACCCACCCACAAACACCAGGAAACACCCCGAAAACGCTACATTTAGCGAAATGTCAGAAAATGCAAAAACTTTTTCCTCATGGATGTTGTCCAAACCAGTTTTATCCGGTATTAGACCTTCCCAGCATTGGCCCCAGAGCCGTCAACCCAGGCGAAAACAAGTAGAAGACCCCAAATAGCCAAAAAGCAAAAGTACCAAAATGTGGACTTAGTCACTTTCCTGAAAATTTCCAAAATCACTCAGTGCGCGCTCTGCAGCTAGGCCCTAACTCCCCTCTGCCTCCATGGATTTCCTTCAAACCTCTTGCTATCAAAACTATCCATACCCAGCGTTGCTCCCAGACCCCGAACCCACCCACAAACACCAGGAAGCCCCCCAAACAGGCCCCCAAAAACGCTACAATGAGCGAAATGTCAGAAAATGCAAAAACTTTTTCCTCATGGATCTTGTCCAAACCAGTATTATCCGGTATTAGACCTTCCCAGCAACGGCCCCAGAGCCATCAACCCAGGCGAAAACAAGTAGAAGACCCCCAAACAGCCAAAAAGCAAAAGTACCAAAATGTGGACTTAGTCACTTTCCTGAAAATTTCCAAAATCACTCAGTGCGCGCTCTGCATCTAGGCCCTAACTCCCCTCTGCCTCCATGGATTTCCTTCAAACCTCTTGCTATCAAAACTATCCATACCCAGCGTTGCTCCCAGACCCCGAAACCCACCCACAAACACCAGGAAACACCCCGAAAACGCTACATTGAGCGAAATTTCAGAAAATGCAAAAACTTTTTCCTCATGGATGTTGTCCAAACCAGTTTTATCCGGTATTAGACCTTCCCAGCATTGGCCCCAGAGCCGTCAACCCAGGCGAAAACAAGCAGAAGACCCCAAACAGCCAAAAAGCAAAAGTACCAAAATGTGGACTTAGTCACTTTCCTGAAAACTTCCAAAATCACTCAGTGCGCGCTCTGCAGCTAGGCCCTAACTCCCCTCTGCCTCCATGGATTTCCTTCAAACCTCTTGCTATCAAAACTATCCATACCCAGCGTTGCTCTCAGCCCCCGAAACCCACCTTCAAACACCAGGAAGCCCCCCAAACAGGCCCCCGAAAACGCTACATTGAGCGAAATGTCAGAAAATGCAAAACCTTTTTCCTCATGGATGTTGTCCAAACCAGTTTTATCCGGTATTAGACCTTCCCAGCAATGGCCCCAGAGCCGACAACCCAGGCGAAAACAAGTAGAAGACCCCCAAACAGCCAAAAAGCAAAAGTACCAAAATATGGACTTAGTCACTTTCCTGAAAATTTCCAAAATTACTCAGTGCGCGCTCTGCAGCTAGGCCCTAACTCCCCTCTGCCTCCATGGATTTCCTTCAAACTTCTTGCCATCAAAACGATCCATACCCAGCGTTGCTCCCAGACCCCGAAACCCACCCACAAACACCAGGAAACACCCCGAAAACACTACATTGAGCGAAATGTCAGAAAATGCAAAAACTTTTTCCTCATGGATGTTGTCCAAACCAGTTTTATCCGGTATTAGACCTTCCCAGCTTTGGCCCCAGAGCCGTCAACCCAGGTGAAAACAAGTAGAAGACCCCAAACAGCCAAAAAGCAAAAGTACCAAAATGTGGGCTTAGTCACTTTCCTGAAAATTTCCAAAATCACTCAGTGCGCGCTCTGCCTCTAGGCCCTAACTCCCCTCTGCCTCCATGGATTTCCTTCAAACCTCTTGCTATCAAAACTATCCATACCCAGCGTTGCTCCCAGACCCCGAAACCCACCCACAAACACCAGGAAGTCCCCCAAACAGGCCCCCGAAAATGCTACATTGAGCGAAATGTCAGAAAATGCAAAAACTTTTTCCTCATGGATCTTGTCCAAACCAGTTTTATCCGGTATTAGACCTTCCCAGCAATGGCCCCAGAGCCGTCAACCCAGGCGAAAACAAGTAGAAGACCCCCAAACAGCCAAAAAGCAAAAGTACCAAAATGTGGACTTAGTCACTTTCCTGAAAATTTCCAAAATCACTCAGTGCGCGCTCTGCAGCTAGGCCCTAACTCCCCTCTGCCTCCATGGATTTCCTTCAAACCTCTTGCTATCAAAACTATCCATACCCAGCATTGCTCCCAGACCCTGAAACCCACCCACAAACACCAGGAAGCCCCCCAAACAGGCCCCCGAAAACGCTACATTGAGCGAAATGTCAGAAAATGCAAAA
The DNA here is from genome assembly GCF_964261635.1 of Lissotriton helveticus. NCBI lineage: Eukaryota > Metazoa > Chordata > Amphibia > Caudata > Salamandridae > Lissotriton > Lissotriton helveticus. Next base: position 252,971,187 of record NC_136057.1, on the reverse strand, counting down.
ACTTTTTCCTCATGGATCTTGTCCAAACCAGTATTATCCGGTATTAGACCTTCCCAGCAACGGCCCTAGAGCCGTCAACCCAGGCGAAAACAAGTAGAAGACCCCCAAACAGCCAAAAAGAAAAAGTACCAAAATGTGGACTTAGTCACTTTCCTGAACATTTCCAAAATCACTCAGTGCGCGCTCTGCATCTAGGCCCTAACTCCCCTCTGCCTCCATGGATTTCCTTCAAACCTCTTGCTATCAAAACTATCCATACCCAGCGTTGCTCCCAGACCCCGAAACCCACCCACAAACACCAGGAAGCCCCCCAAACAGGCCCCCGAAAACGCTACATTGAGCGAAATGTCAGAAAATGCAAAAACTTTTCCTCATGGATCTTGTCCAAACCAGTTTTATCCGGTATTAGACCTTCCCAGCAATGGCCCCAGAGCCGTCAACCCAGGCGAAAACAAGTAGAAGACCCCCAAACAGCCAAAAAGCAAAAGTACCAAAATGTGGACTTTGTCACTTTTCTGAAAATTTCCAAAATCACTCACTGCGTGCTCTGCAGCTAGGCCCTAACTCCCCTCTGCCTCCATGGATTTCCTTCAAACCTCTTGCTATCAAAACTATCCATACCCATCATTGCTCCCAGACCCTGAAACCCACCCACAAACACCAGGAAGCCCCCCAAACAGGCCCCCAAAAACGCTACATTGAGCGAAATGTCAGAAAATGCAAAAACTTTTTCCTCATGGATCTTGTCCAAACCAGTTTTATCCGGTATTAGACCTTCCCAGCAATGGCCCCAGAGCCGTCAACCCAGGCGAAAACAAGTAGAAGACCCCCAAACAGCCAAAAAGCAAAAGTACCAAAATGTGGACTTAGTCACTTTTCTGAAAATTTCCAAAATCACTCAGTGCGTGCTCTGCAGCTAGGCCCTAACTCCCCTCTGCCTCCATGGATTTCCTTCAAACCTCTTGCTATCAAAACTATCCATACCCAGCGTTGCTCCCAGACCCCGAAACCCACCCACAAACACCAGGAAACACCCCGAAAACGCTACATTGAGCGAAATTTCAGAAAATGCAAAAACTTTTTCCTCATGGATGTTGTCCAAACCAGTTTTATCCGGTATTAGACCTTCCCAGCATTGGCCCCAGAGCCGTCAACCCAGGCGAAAACAAGTAGAAGACCCCAAACAGCCAAAAAGCAAAAGTACCAAAATGTGGACTTAGTCACTTTCCTGAAAACTTCCAAAATCACTCAGTGCGCGCTCTGCAGCTAGGCCCTAACTCCCCTCTGCCTCCATGGATTTCCTTCAAACCTCTTGCTATCAAAACTATCCATACCCAGCGTTGCTCCCCGCCCCCGAAACCCACCTTCAAACACCAGGAAGCCCCCCAAACAGGCCCCCGAAAACGCTACATTGAGCGAAATGTCAGAAAATGCAAAACCTTTTTCCTCATGGATGTTGTCCAAACCAGTTTTATCCGGTATTAGACCTTCCCAGCAATGGCCCCAGAGCCGACAACCCAGGCGAAAACAAGTAGAAGACCCCCAAACAGCCAAAAAGCAAAAGTACCAAAATATGGACTTAGTCACTTTCCTGAAAATTTCCAAAATTACTCAGTGCGCGCTCTGCAGCTAGGCCCTAACTCCCCTCTGCCTCCATGGATTTCCTTCAAACTTCTTGCCATCAAAACTATCCATACCCAGCGTTGCTCCCAGACCCCGAAACCCACCCACAAACACCAGGAAACACCCCGAAAACGCTACATTGAGCGAAATGTCAGAAAATGCAAAAACTTTTTCCTCATGGATATTGTCCAAACCAGTTTTATCCGGTATTAGACCTTCCCAGCTTTGGCCCCAGAGCCGTCAACCCAGGTGAAAACAAGTAGAAGACCCCAAACAGCCAAAAAGCAAAAGTACCAAAATGTGGGCTTAGTCACTTTCCTGAAAATTTCCAAAATCACTCAGTGCGCGCTCTGCCTCTAGGCCCTAACTCCCCTCTGCCTCCATGGATTTCCTTCAAACCTCTTGCTATCAAAACTATCCATACCCAGCGTTGCTCCCAGACCCCGAAACCCACCCACAAACACCAGGAAGTCCCCCAAACAGGCCCCCGAAAATGCTACATTGAGCGAAATGTCAGAAAATGCAAAAACTTTTTCCTCATGGATCTTGTCCAAACCAGTTTTATCCGGTATTAGACCTTCCCAGCAATGGCCCCAGAGCCGTCAACCCAGGCGAAAACAAGTAGAAGACCCCCAAACAGCCAAAAAGCAAAAGTACCAAAATGTGGACTTAGTCACTTTCCTGAAAATTTCCAAAATCACTCAGTGCGCGCTCTGCAGCTAGGCCCTAACTCCCCTCTGCCTCCATGGATTTCCTTCAAACCTCTTGCTATCAAAACTATCCATACCCAGCATTGCTCCCAGACCCCGAAACCCACCCACAAACACCAGGAAGCCCCCCAAACAGGCCCCCGAAAATGCTACATTGAGCGAAATGTCAGAAAATGCAAAAACTTTTTCCTCATGGATCTTGTCCAAACCAGTATTATCCGGTATTAGACCTTCCCAGCAACGGCCCTAGAGCCGTCAACCCAGGCGAAAACAAGTAGAAGACCCCCAAACAGCCAAAAAGAAAAAGTACCAAAATGTGGACTTAGTCACTTTCCTGAACATTTCCAAAATCACTCAGTGCGCGCTCTGCATCTAGGCCCTAACTCCCCTCTGCCTCCATGGATTTCCTTCAAACCTCTTGCTATCAAAACTATCCATACCCAGCGTTGCTCCCAGACCCCGAAACCCACCCACAAACACCAGGAAGCCCCCCAAACAGGCCCCCGAAAACGCTACATTGAGCGAAATGTCAGAAAATGCAAAAACTTTTCCTCATGGATCTTGTCCAAACCAGTTTTATCCGGTATTAGACCTTCCCAGCAATGGCCCCAGAGCCGTCAACCCAGGCGAAAACAAGTAGAAGACCCCCAAACAGCCAAAAAGCAAAAGTACCAAAATGTGGACTTTGTCACTTTTCTGAAAATTTCCAAAATCACTCACTGCGTGCTCTGCAGCTAGGCCCTAACTCCCCTCTGCCTCCATGGATTTCCTTCAAACCTCTTGCTATCAAAACTATCCATACCCAGCGTTGCTCTCAGACCCCGAAACCCACCCACAAACACCGGGAAGCCCCCCAAACAGGCCCCCGAAAACGCTACATTGAGCGAAATGTCAGAAAATGCAAAACCTTTTTCCTCATGAATGTTGTCCAAACCAGTTTTATCCGGTATTAGACCTTCCCAGCAATGGCCCCAGAGCCGACAACCCAGGCGAAAACAAGTAGAAGACCCCCAAACAGCCAAAAAGCAAAAGTACCAAACTATGGACTTAGTCACTTTCCTGAAAATTTCCAAAATTACTCAGTGCGCGCTCTGCAGCTAGGCCCTAACTCCCCTCTGCCTCCATGGATTTCCTTCAAACTTCTTGCTATCAAAACTATCCATACCCAGCGTTGCTCCCAGACCCCGAAACCCACCCACAAACACCAGGAAACTCCCCGAAAACGCTACATTTAGCGAAATGTCAGAAAATGCAAAAACCTTTTCCTCATGGATGTTGTCCAAACCAGTTTTATACGGTATTAGACCTTCCCAGCATTGGCCCCAGAGCCGTCAACCCAGGCGAAAACAAGTAGAAGACCCCAAATAGCCAAAAAGCAAAAGTACCAAAATGTGGACTTAGTCACTTTCCTGAAAACTTCCAAAATCACTCAGTGCGCGCTCTACAGCTAGGCCCTAACTCCCCTCTGCCTCCATGGATTTCCTTCAAACCTCTTGCTATCAAAACTATCCATACCCAGCGTTGCTCCCAGACCCCGAACCCACCCACAAACACTAGGAAGCCCCCCAAACAGGCCCCTGAAAACGCTACAATGAGCGAAATGTCAGAAAATGCAAAAACTTTTTCCTCATGGATCTTGTCCAAACCAGTATTATCCGGTATTAGACCTTCCCAGCAACGGCCCCAGAGCCGTCAACCCAGGCGAAAACAAGTAGAAGACCCCCAAACAGCCAAAAAGCAAAAGTACCAAAATGTGGACTTAGTCACTTTTCTGAAAATTTCCAAAATCACTCAGTGCGTGCTCTGCAGCTAGGCCCTAACTCCCCTCTGCCTCCATGGATTTCCTTCAAACCTCTTGCTATCAAAACTATCCATACCCAGCGTTGCTCCCAGACCCCGAAACCCACCCACAAACACCAGGAAACACCCCGAAAACGCTACATTGAGCGAAATTTCATAAAATGCAAAAACTTTTTCCTCATGGATGTTGTCCAAACCAGTTTTATCCGGTATTAGACCTTCCCAGCATTGGCCCCAGAGCCGTCAACCCAGGCGAAACAAGTAGAAGACCCCAAACAGCCAAAAAGCAAAAGTACCAAAATGTGGACTTAGTCACTTTCCTGAAAACTTCCAAAATTACTCAGTGCGCGCTCTGCAGCTAGGCCCTAACTACCCTCTGCCTCCATGGATTTCCTTCAAACTTCTTGCTATCAAAACTATCCATACCCAGCGTTGCTCCCAGACCCCGAAACCCACCCACAAACACCAGGAAACACCCCGAAAACACTACATTTAGCGAAATGTCAGAAAATGCAAAAACCTTTTCCTCATGGATGTTGTCCAAACCAGTTTTATCCGGTATTAGACCTTCCCAGCAATGGCCCCAGAGCCGACAACCCAGGCGAAAACAAGTAGAAGACCCCCAAACAGCCAAAAAGCAAAAGTACCAAAATATGGACTTAGTCACTTTCCCGAAAATTTCCAAAATTACTCAGTGCGCGCTCTGCAGCTAGGCCCTAACTCCCCTCTGCCTCCATGGATTTCCTTCAAACTTCTTGCTATCAAAACTATCCATACCCAGCGTTGCTCCCAGACCCCGAAACGCACCCACAAACACCAGGAAACACCCCGAAAACGCTACATTTAGCGAAATGTCAGAAAATGCAAAAACCTTTTCCTCATGGATGTTGTCCAAACCAGTTTTATACGGTATTAGACCTTCCCAGCATTGGCCCCAGAGCCGTCAACCCAGGCGAAAACAAGTAGAAGACCCCAAATAGCCAAAAAGCAAAAGTACCAAAATGTGGACTTAGTCACTTTCCTGAAAACTTCCAAAATCACTCAGTGCGCGCTCTACAGCTAGGCCCTAACTCCCCTCTGCCTCCATGGATTTCCTTCAAACCTCTTGCTATCAAAACTATCCATACCCAGCGTTGCTACCAGACCCCGAACCCACCCACAAACACCAGGAAGCCCCCCAAACAGGCCCCCGAAAACGCTACAATGAGCGAAATGTCAGAAAATGCAAAAACTTTTTCCTCATGGATCTTGTCCAAACCAGTATTATCCGGTATTAGACCTTCCCAGCAACGGCCCCAGAGCCGTCAACCCAGGCGAAAACAAGTAGAAGACCCCCAAACAGCCAAAAAGCAAAAGTACCAAAATGTGGACTTAGTCACTTTTCTGAAAATTTCCAAAATCACTCAGTGCGTGCTCTGCAGCTAGGCCCTAACTCCCCTCTGCCTCCATGGATTTCCTTCAAACCTCTTGCTATCAAAACTATCCATACCCAGCGTTGCTCCCAGACCCCGAAACCCACCCACAAACACCAGGAAACACCCCGAAAACGCTACATTGAGCTAAATTTCATAAAATGCAAAAACTTTTTCCTCATGGATGTTGTCCAAACCAGTTTTATCCGGTATTAGACCTTCCCAGCATTGGCCCCAGAGCCGTCAACCCAGGCGAAACAAGTAGAAGACCCCAAACAGCCAAAAAGCAAAAGTACCAAAATGTGGACTTAGTCACTTTCCTGAAAACTTCCAAAATCACTCAGTGCGCGCTCTGCAGCTAGGCCCTAACTCCCCTCTGCCTCCATGGATTTCCTTCAAACCTCTTGCTATCAAAACTATCCATACCCAGCGTTGCTCCCAGACCCCGAACCCACCCACAAACACCAGGAAGCCCCCCAAACAGGCCCCCAAAAACGCTACAATGAGCGAAATGTCAGAAAATGCAAAAACTTTTTCCTCATGGATCTTGTCCAAACCAGTATTATCCGGTATTAGACCTTCCCAGCAACGGCCCCAGAGCCGTCAACCCAGGCGAAAACAAGTAGAAGACCCCCAAACAGCCAAAAAGCAAAAGTACCAAAATGTGGACTTAGTCACTTTCCTGAAAATTTCCAAAATCACTCAGTGCGCGCTCTGGAGCTAGGCCCTAACTCCCCTCTGCCTCCATGGATTTCCTTCAAACCTCTTGCTATCAAAACTATCCATACCCAGCGTTGCTCTCAGACCCCGAAACCCACCTACAAACACCAGGAAGCCCCCCAAACAGGCCCCCGAAAACGCTACATTGAGCGAAATGTCAGAAAATGCAAAACCTTTTTCCTCATGGATGTTGTCCAAACCAGTTTTATCCGGTATTAGACCTTCCCAGCAATGGCCCCAGAGCCGACAACCCAGGCGAAAACAAGTAGAAGACCCCCAAACAGCCAAAAAGCAAAAGTACCAAAATATGGACTTAGTCACTTTCCTGAAAATTTCCAAAATTACTCAGTGCGCGCTCTGCAGCTAGGCCCTAACTCCCCTCTGCCTCCATGGATTTCCTTCAAACTTCTTGCTATCAAAACTATCCATACCCAGCATTGCTCCCAGACTCCGAAACCCACCCACAAACACCAGGAAACACCCCGAAAACGCTACATTGAGCGAAATGTCAGAAAATGCAAAAACTTTTTCCTCATGGATGTTGTCCAAACCAGTTTTATCCGGTATTAGACCTTCCCAGCATTGGCCCCAGAGCCGTCAACCCAGGCGAAAACAAGTAGAAGACCCCAAACAGCCAAAAAGCAAAAGTACCAAAATGTGGACTTAGTCACTTTCCTGAAAACTTCCAAAATCACTCAGTGCGCGCTCTGCAGCTAGGCCCTAACTCCCCTTTGCCTCCATGGATTTCCTTCAAACCTCTTGCTATCAAAACTATCCATACCCAGCGTTGCTCCCAGACTCTGAACCCACCCACAAACACCAGGAAGCCCCCCAAACAGGCCCCCAAAAACGCTACAATGAGCGAAATGTCAGAAAATGCTAAAAAATTTTCCTCATGGATCTTGTCCAAACCAGTATTATCCGGTATTAGACCTTCCCAGCAACGGCCCTAGAGCCGTCAACCCAGGCGAAAACAAGTAGAAGACCCCCAAACAGCCAAAAAGAAAAAGTACCAAAATGTGGACTTAGTCACTTTCCTGAACATTTCCAAAATCACTCAGTGCGCGCTCTGCATCTAGGCCCTAACTCCCCTCTGCCTCCATGGATTTTCTTCAAACCTCTTGCTATCAAAACTATCCATACCCAGCGTTGCTCCCAGACCCCGAAACCCACCCACAAACACCAGGAAGCCCCCCAAACAGGCCCCCGAAAACGCTACATTGAACGAAATGTCAGAAAATGCAAAAACTTTTTCCTCATGGATATTGCCCAAACCAGTTTTATCCGGTATTAGACCTTCCCAGCAATGGCCCCAGAGCCGCCAACCCAGGCGAAAACAAGTAGAAGACCCCCAAACAGCCAAAAAGCAAAAGTACCAAAATGTGGACTTAGTCACTTTTCTGAAAATTTCCAAAATCACACAGTGCGTGTTCTGCAGCTAGGCCCTAACTCCCCTCTGCCTCCATGGATTTCCTTCAAACCTCTTGCTATCAAAACTATCCATACCCAGCATTGCTCCCAGACCCCGAAACCCACCCACAAACACCAGGAAGCCCCCCACACAGGCCCCCGAAAACGTTACATTGAGCGAAATGTCGGAAAATGCAAAAACTTTTTCCTCACGGATGTTGTACAAACCAGTTTTATCCGGTATTAGACCTTCCCAGCAATGGCCCCAGAGCCGTCAACCCAGCCGAAAACAAGTAGAAGACCCCCAAACAGCCAAAAAGCAAAAGTACCAAAATGTGGACTTAGTCACTTTCCTGAAAATTTCCAAAATCACTCAGTGCGCGCTCTGCAGCTAGGCCCTAACTCCCCTCTGCCTCCATGGATTTCCTTCAAACCTCTTGCTATCAAAACTATCCATACCCAGCATTGCTCCCAGACCCCGAAACCCACCCACAAACACTAGGAAGCCCCCCAAACAGGCCCCCGAAAACGCTACATTGAGCGAAATGTCAGAAAATGCAAAAACTTTTTCCTCATGGATCTTGTACAAACCAGTTTTATCCGGTATTAGACCTTCCCAGCAATGGCCCCAGAGCCGTCAACCCAGGCGAAAACAAGTAGAAGACCCCCAAACAGCCAAAAAGCAAAAGTACCAAAATGTGTCACTTTTCTGAAAATTTCCAAAATCACTCAGTGCGTGCTCTGCAGCTAGGCCCTAACTCCCCTCTGCCTCCATGGATTTCCTTCAAACCTCTTGCTATCAAAACTATCCATACCCAGCGTTGCTCCCAGACCCCGAAACCCACCCACAAACACCAGGAAGCCCCCCAAACAGGCCCCCGAAAATGCTACATTGAGCGAAATGTCAGAAAATGCAAAAACCTTTTCCTCATGGATCTTGTCCAAACCAGTTTTATCCGGTATTAGACCTTCCCAGCAATGGCCCCAGAGCCGCCAACCCAGGCGAAAACAAGTAGAAGACCCCCAAACAGCCAAAAAGCAAAAGTACCAAAATGTGGACTTAGTCACTTTCCTGAAAATTTCCAAAATCACTCAGTGCGCGCTCTGCAGCTAGGCCCTAACTCCCCTCTGCCTCCATGGATTTCCTTCAAACCTCTCGCTATCAAAACTATCCATACCCAGCATTGCTCCCAGACCCCGAAACCCACCCACAAACACTAGGAAGCCCCCCAAACAGGCCCCCGAAAACGCTACATTGAGCGAAATGTCAGAAAATGCAAAAACTTTTTCCTCATGGATCTTGTACAAACCAGTTTTATCCGGTATTAGACCTTCCCAGCAATGGCCCCAGAGCCGTCAACCCAGGCGAAAACAAGTAGAAGACCCCCAAACAGCCAAAAAGCAAAAGTACCAAAATGTGGACTTAGTCACTTTTCTGAAAATTTCCAAAATCACTCAGTGCGTGCTCTGCAGCTAGGCCCTAACTCCCCTCTGCCTCCATGGATTTCCTTCAAACCTCTTGCTATCAAAACTATCCATACCCAGCGTTGCTCCCAGACCCCGAAACCCACCCACAAACACCAGGAAACACCCCGAAAACGCTACATTGAGCGAAATTTCAGAAAATGCAAAAACGTTTTCCTCATGGATGTTGTCCAAACCAGTTTTATCCGGTATTAGACCTTCCCAGCATTGGCCCCAGAGCCGTCAACCCAGGCGAAAACAAGTAGAAGACCCCAAACAGCCAAAAAGCAAAAGTACCAAAATGTGGACTTAGTCACTTTCCTGAAAACTTCCAAAATCACTCAGTGCGCGCTCTGCAGCTAGGCCCTAACTCCCCTCTGCCTCCATGGATTTCCTTCAAACCTCTTGCTATCAAAACTATCCATACCCAGCGTTGCTCCCAGACCCCGAACCCACCCACAAACACCAGGAAGCCCCCCAAACAGGCCCCCAAAAACGCTACAATGAGCGAAATGTCAGAAAATGCAAAAACTTTTTCCTCATGGATCTTGTCCAAACCAGTTTTATCCGGTATTAGACCTTCCCAGCAATGGCCCCAGAGCCGTCAACCCAGGCGAAAACAAGTAGAAGACCCCCAAACAGCCAAAAAGCAAAAGTACCAAAATGTGTCACTTTTCTGAAAATTTCCAAAATCACTCAGTGCGTGCTCTGCAGCTAGGCCCTAACTCCCCTCTGCCTCCATGGATTTCCTTCAAACCTCTTGCTATCAAAACTATCCATACCCAGCGTTGCTCCCAGACCCCGAAACCCACCCACAAACACCAGGAAGCCCCCCAAACAGGCCCCCGAAAATGCTACATTGAGCGAAATGTCAGAAAATGCAAAAACCTTTTCCTCATGGATCTTGTCCAAACCAGTTTTATCCGGTATTAGACCTTCCCAGCAATGGCCCCAGAGCCGCCAACCCAGGCGAAAACAAGTAGAAGACCCCCAAACAGCCAAAAAGCAAAAGTACCAAAATGTGGACTTAGTCACTTTCCTGAAAATTTCCAAAATCACTCAGTGCGCGCTCTGCAGCTAGGCCCTAACTCCCCTCTGCCTCCATGGATTTCCTTCAAACCTCTCGCTATCAAAACTATCCATACCCAGCATTGCTCCCAGACCCCGAAACCCACCCACAAACACTAGGAAGCCCCCCAAACAGGCCCCCGAAAACGCTACATTGAGCGAAATGTCAGAAAATGCAAAAACTTTTTCCTCATGGATCTTGTACAAACCAGTTTTATCCGGTATTAGACCTTCCCAGCAATGGCCCCAGAGCCGTCAACCCAGGCGAAAACAAGTAGAAGACCCCCAAACAGCCAAAAAGCAAAAGTACCAAAATGTGGACTTAGTCACTTTTCTGAAAATTTCCAAAATCACTCAGTGCGTGCTCTGCAGCTAGGCCCTAACTCCCCTCTGCCTCCATGGATTTCCTTCAAACCTCTTGCTATCAAAACTATCCATACCCAGCGTTGCTCCCAGACCCCGAAACCCACCCACAAACACCAGGAAACACCCCGAAAACGCTACATTGAGCGAAATTTCAGAAAATGCAAAAACGTTTTCCTCATGGATGTTGTCCAAACCAGTTTTATCCGGTATTAGACCTTCCCAGCATTGGCCCCAGAGCCGTCAACCCAGGCGAAAACAAGTAGAAGACCCCAAACAGCCAAAAAGCAAAAGTACCAAAATGTGGACTTAGTCACTTTCCTGAAAACTTCCAAAATCACTCAGTGCGCGCTCTGCAGCTAGGCCCTAACTCCCCTCTGCCTCCATGGATTTCCTTCAAACCTCTTGCTATCAAAACTATCCATACCCAGCGTTGCTCCCAGACCCCGAACCCACCCACAAACACCAGGAAGCCCCCCAAACAGGCCCCCAAAAACGCTACAATGAGCGAAATGTCAGAAAATGCAAAAACTTTTTCCTCATGGATCTTGTCCAAACCAGTTTTATCCGGTATTAGACCTTCCCAGCAATGGCCCCAGAGCCGTCAACCCAGGCGAAAACAAGTAGAAGACCCCCAAACAGCCAAAAAGCAAAAGTACCAAAATGTGGACTTAGTCACTTTTCTGAAAATTTCCAAAATCACTCAGTGCGTGCTCTGCAGCTAGGCCCTAACTCCCCTCTGCCTCCATGGATTTCCTTCAAACCTCTTGCTATCAAAACTATCCATACCCAGCGTTGCTCCCAGACCCCGAAACCCACCCACAAACACCAGGAAGCCCCCCAAACAGGCCCCCGAAAACGCTACATTGAGCGAAATTTCAGAAAATGCAAAAACTTTTTCCTCCTGGATGTTGTCCAAACCAGTTTTATCCGGTATTAGACCTTCCCAGCATTGGCCCCAGAGCCGTCAACCCAGGCGAAAACAAGTAGAAGACCCCAAACAGCCAAAAAGCAAAAGTACCAAAATGTGGACTTAGTCACTTTCCTGAAAACTTCCGAAATCACTCAGTGCGCGCTCTGCAGCTAGGCCCTAACTCCCCTCTGCCTCCATGGATTTCCTTCAAACCTCTTGCTATCAAAACTATCCATACCCAGCGTTGCTCCCAGACCCCGAACCCACCCACAAACACCAGGAAGCCCCCCAAACAGGCCCCCAAAAACGCTACAATGAGCGAAATGTCAGAAAATGCAAAAACTTTTTCCTCATGGATCTTGTCCAAACCAGTATTATCCGGTATTAGACCTTCCCAGCAACGGCCCCAGAGCCGTCAACCCAGGCGAAAACAAGTAGAAGACCCCCAAACAGCCAAAAAGCAAAAGTACCAAAATGTGGACTTAGTCACTTTCCTGAAAATTTCCAAAATCACTCAGTGCGCGCTCTGGAGCTAGGCCCTAACTCCCCTCTGCCTCCATGGATTTCCTTCAAACCTCTTGCTATCAAAACTATCCATACCCAGCGTTGCTCTCAGACCCCAAAACCCACCTACAAACACCAGGAAGCCCCCCAAACAGGCCCCCGAAAACGCTACATTGAGCGAAATGTCAGAAAATGCAAAACCTTTTCCCTCATGGATGTTGTCCAAACCAGTTTTATCCGGTATTAGACCTTCCCAGCAATGGTCCCAGAGCCGACAACCCAGGCGAAAACAAGTAGAAGACCCCCAAACAGCCAAAAAGCAAAAGTACCAAAATATGGACTTAGTCACTTTCCTGAAAATTTCCAAAATTACTCAGTGCGCGCTCTGCAGCTAGGCCCTAACTCCCCTCTGCCTCCATGGATTTCCTTCAAACTTCTTGCTATCAAAACTATCCATACCCAGCGTTGCTCCCAGACCCCGAAACCCACCCACAAACACCAGGAAACACCCCGAAAACGCTACATTGAGCGAAATGTCAGAAAATGCAAAAACTTTTTCCTCATGGATGTTGTCCAAACCAGTTTTATCCGGTATTAGACCTTCCCAGCTTTGGCCCCAGAGCCGTCAACCCAGGCGAAAACAAGTAGAAGACCCCAAACAGCCAAAAAGCAAAAGTACCAAAATGTGGGCTTAGTCACTTTCCTGAAAACTTCCAAAATCACTCAGTGCGCGCTCTGCAGCTAGGCCCTAACTCCCCTCTGCCTCCATGGATTTCCTTCAAACCTCTTGCTATCAAAACTATCCATACCCAGCGTTGCTCCCAGACCCCGAACCCACCCACAAACACCAGGAAGCCCCCCAAACAGGCCCCCAAAAACGCTACAATGAGCGAAATGTCAGAAAATGCAAAAACTTTTTCCTCATGGATCTTGTCCAAACCAGTATTATCCGGTATTAGACCTTCCCAGCAACGGCCCCAGAGCCGTCAACCCAGGCGAAAACAAGTAGAAGACCCCCAAACAGCCAAAAAGCAAAAGTACCAAAATGTGGACTTAGTCACTTTCCTGAAAATTTCCAAAATCACTCAGTGCGCGCTCTGCCTCTAGGCCCTAACTCCCCTCTGCCTCCATGGATTTCCTTCAAACCTCTTGCTATCAAAACTATCCATACCCAGCATTGCTCCCAGACCCCGAAACCCACCCACAAACACCAGGAAGTCCCCCAAACAGGCCCCCGAAAACGCTACATTGAGCGAAATGTCAGAAAATGCAAAAACTTTTTCCTCATGGATCTTGTCCAAACCAGTTTTATCCGGTATTAGACCTTCCCAGCAATGGCCCCAGAGCCGTCAACCCAGGCGAAAACAAGTAGAAGACCCCCAAACAGCCAAAAAGCAAAAGTACCAAAATGTGGACTTAGTCACTTTCCTGAAAATTTCCAAGATCACTCAGTGCACGCTCTGCAGCTAGGCCCTAACTCCCCTCTGCCTCCATGGATTTCCTTCAAACCTCTTGCAATCAAAACTATCCATACCCAGCATTGCTCCCAGACCCCGAAACCCACCCACAAACACCAGGAAGCCCCCCAAACAGGCCCCCGAAAACGCTACATTGAGCGAAATGTCAGAAAATGCAAAAACTTTTTCCTCATGGATCTTGTCCAAACCAGTTTTATCCGGTATTAGACCTTCCCAGCAATGGCCCCAGAGCCGTCAACCCAGGCAAAAACAAGTAGAAGACCCCCAAACAGCCAAAAAGCAAAAGTACCAAAATGTGGACTTAGTCACTTTTCTGAAAATTTCCAAAATCACTCAGTGCGTGCTCTGCAGCTAGGCCCTTACTCCCCTCTGCCTCCATGGATTTCCTTCAACCTCTTGCTATCAAAACTATCCATACCCAGCGTTGCTCCCAGACCCCGAAACCCACCCACAAACACCAGGAAACACCCCGAAAACGCTACATTGAGCGAAATTTCAGAAAATGCAAAAACTTTTTCCTCATGGATGTTGTCCAAACCAGTTTTATCCGGTATTAGACCTTCCCAGCATTGGCCCCAGAGCCGTCAACCCAGGCGAAAACAAGTAGAAGACCCCAAACAGCCAAAAAGCAAAAGTACCAAAATGTGGACTTAGTCACTTTCCTGAAAACTTCCAAAATCACTCAGTGCACGCTCTGCAGCTAGGCCCTAACTCCCCTCTGCCTCCATGGATTTCCTTCAAACCTCTTGCTATCAAAACTATCCATACCCAGCGTTGCTCCCAGACCCCGAACCCACCCACAAACACCAGGAAGCCCCCCAAACAGGCCCCCAAAAACGCTACAATGAGCAAAATGTCAGAAAATGCAAAAACTTTTTCCTCATGGATCTTGTCCAAACCAGTATTATCCGGTATTAGACCTTCCCAGCAACGGCCCTAGAGCCGTCAACCCAGGCGAAAACAAGTAGAAGACCCCCAAACAGCTAAAAAGAAAAAGTACCAAAATGTGGACTTAGTCACTTTCCTGAACATTTCCAAAATCACTCAGTGCGCGCTCTGCATCTAGGCCCTAACTCCTCTCTGCCTCCATGGATTTCCTTCAAACCTCTTGCTATCAAAACTATCCATACCCAGCGTTGCTCCCAGACCCCGAAACCCACCCACAAACACCAGGAAGCCCCCCAAACAGGCCCCCGAAAATGCTACATTGTGCGAAATGTCAGAAAATGCAAAAACTTTTTCCTCATGGATCTTGTCCAAACCAGTTTTATCCGGTATTAGACCTTCCCAGCAATGGCCCCAGAGCCGTCAACCCAGGCGAAAACAAGTAGAAGACCCCCAAACAGCCAAAAAGCAAAAGTACCAAAATGTGGACTTAGTCACTTTTCTGAAAATTTCCAAAATCACACAGTGCGTGCTCTGCAGCTAGGCCCTAACTCCCCTCTGCCTCCATGGATTTCCTTCAAACCTCTTGCTATCAAAACTATCCATACCCAGCATTGCTCCCAGACCCCGAAACCCACCCACAAACACCAGGAAGCCCCCCACACAGGCCCCCGAAAATGTTACATTGAGCGAAATGTCAGAAAATGCAAAAACTTTTTCCTCACGGATGTTGTACAAACCAGTTTTATCCGGTATTAGACCTTCCCAGCAATGGCCCCAGAGCCGTCAACCCAGCCGAAAACAAGTAGAAGACCCCCAAACAGCCAAAAAGCAAAAGTACCAAAATGTGGACTTAGTCACTTTCCTGAAAATTTCCAAAATCACTCAGTGCGCGCTCTGCATCTAGGCCCTCACTCCCCTCTGCCTCCATGGATTTCCTTCAAGCCTCTTGCTATCAAAACTATCCATACCCAGCGTTGCTCCCAGACCCCGAAACCCACCCACAAACACCAGGAAGCCCCCAAACAGGCCCCCGAAAACGCTACATTGAGCAAAATGTCAGAAAATGCAAAAACTTTTTCCTCATGGATCTTGTCCAAACCAGTTTTATCCGGTATTAGACCTTCCCAGCAATGGCCCCAGAGCCGTCAACCCAGGCGAAAACAAGTAGAAGACCCCCAAACAGCCAAAAAGCAAAAGTACCAAAATGTGGACTTAGTCACTTTTCTGAAAATTTCCAAAATCACACAGTGCGTGCTCTGCAGCTAGGCCCTAACTCCCCTCTGCCTCCATGGATTTCCTTCAAACCTCTTGCTATCAAAACTATCCATACCCAGCATTGCTCCCAGACCCCGAAACCCACCCACAAACACCAGGAAGCCCCCCACACAGGCCCCCGAAAACGTTACATTGAGCGAAATGTCAGAAAATGCAAAAACTTTTTCCTCACGGATGTTGTACAAACCAGTTTTATCCGGTATTAGACCTTCCCAGCAATGGCCCCAGAGCCGTCAACCCAGCCGAAAACAAGTAGAAGACCCCCAAACAGCCAAAAAGCAAAAGTACCAAAATGTGGACTTAGTCACTTTCCTGAAAATTTCCAAAATCACTCAGTGCGCGCTCTGCATCTAGGCCCTCACTCCCCTCTGCCTCCATGGATTTCCTTCAAGCCTCTTGCTATCAAAACTATCCATACCCAGCGTTGCTCCCAGACCCCGAAACCCACCCACAAACACCAGGAAGCCCCCAAACAGGCCCCCGAAAACGCTACATTGAGCAAAATGTCAGAAAATGCAAAAACTTTTTCCTCATGGATCTTGTCCAAACCAGTTTTATCCGGTATTAGACGTTCCCAGCAATGGCCCCAGAGCCGTCAACCCAGGCGAAAACAAGTAGAAGACCCCCAAACAGCCAAAAAGCAAAAGTACCAAAATATGGACTTAGTCACTTTTCTGAAAATTTCCAAAATCACTCAGTGCGCGCTCTGCAGCTAGGCCCTAACTCCACTCTGCCTCCATGGATTTCCTTCAAACCTCTTGCTATCAAAACTATCCATACCCAGCGTTGCTCCCAGACCCCGAAACCCACCCACAAACACCAGGAAGCCCCCAAACAGGCCCCCGAAAACGCTACATTGAGCGAAATGTCAGAAAATGCAAAAACTTTTTCCTCATGGATCTTGTCCAAACCAGTTTTATCCGGTATTAGACCTTCCCAGCAATGGCCCCAGAGCCGTCAACCCAGGCGAAAACAAGTAGAAGACCCCCAAACAGCCAAAAAGCAAAAGTACCAAAATGTGGACTTAGTCACTTTTCTGAAAATTTCCAAAATCACACAGTGCGTGCTCTGCAGCTAGGCCCTAACTCCCCTCTGCCTCCATGGATTTCCTTCAAACCTCTTGCTATCAAAACTATCCATACCCAGCATTGCTCCCAGACCCCGAAACCCACCCACATACACCAGGAAGCCCCCCACACAGGCCCCCGAAAACGTTACATTGAGCGAAATGTCAGAAAATGCAAAAACTTTTTCCTCATGGATGTTGTACAAACCAGTTTTATCCGGTATTAGACCTTCCCAGCAATGGCCCCAGAGCCGTCAACCCAGCCGAAAACAAGTAGAAGACCCCCAAACAGCCAAAAAGCAAAAGTACCAAAATGTGGACTTAGTCACTTTCCTGAAAATTTCCAAAATCACTCAGTGCGCGCTCTGCATCTAGGCCCTCACTCCCCTCTGCCTCCATGGATTTCCTTCAAGCCTCTTGCTATCAAAACTATCCATACCCAGCGTTGCTCCCAGACCCCGAAACACACCCACAAACACCAGGAAGCCCCCAAACAGGCCCCCGAAAACGCTACATTGAGCAAAATGTCAGAAAATGCAAAAACTTTTTCCTCATGGATCTTGTCCAAACCAGTTTTATCTGGTATTAGACGTTCCCAGCAATGGCCCCAGAGCCGTCAACCCAGGCGAAAACAAGTAGAAGACCCCCAAACAGCCAAAAAGCAAAAGTACCAAAATATGGACTTAGTCACTTTTCTGAAAATTTCCAAAATCACTCAGTGCGCGCTCTGCAGCTAGGCCCTAACTCCCCTCTGCCTCCATGGATTTCCTTCAAACCTCTTGCTATCAAAACTATCCATACCCAGCGTTGCTCCCAGACCCCGAACCCACCCACAAACACCAGGAAGCCCCCCAAACAGTCCCCCAAAAACGCTACAATGAGCGAAATGTCAGAAAATGCAAAAACTTTTTCCTCATGGATCTTGTCCAAACCAGTATTATCCGGTATTAGACCTTCCCAGCAACGGCCCCAGAGCCGTCAACCCAGGCGAAAACAAGTAGAAAACCCCCAAACAGCCAAAAAGCAAAAGTACCAAAATGTGGACTTAGTCACTTTCCTGAAAATTTCCAAAATCACTCAGTGCGCGCTCTGCATCTAGGCACTAACTCCCCTCTGCCTCCATGGATTTCCTTCAAACCTCTTGCTATCAAAACTATCCATACCCAGCGTTGCTCCCAGACCCCGAAACCCACCCACAAACACCAGGAAGCCCCCCAAACAGGCCCCCGAAAACGCTACATTGAGCCAAATGTCAGAAAATGCAAAAACTTTTTCCTCATGGATGTTGTCCAAACCAGTTTTATTCGGTATTAGACCTTCCCAGCACTGGCCCCAGAGCCGTCAACCCAGGCGAAAACAAGTAGAAGACCCCCAAACAACCAAAAAGCAAAAGTACAGGTGATTAAAGTTTTAATTATATTAACTGTGCAAAACAAAGAAAGACAGAAACACAGGAATAAAAGTGAATAAGTACGAAAAAGAAAATTTCTGATTCATTGGCTCATTTTCAGGGCTCGGTGTCAGGGAAGAAGAGTTCGTCCTCATACTCTGCAAATTCAGACAGGAGTAGGTCAGTGTCACCTAACACAGAAGAAATTCCCTCATCTAAGTTGCTGTCCTCCTTGTCTTCTTCCGCCGTGCAATCTGGTACTTTGTAATCTGATGGTATGAGGTGCTCATTCATCTTGATCATTGTTAACCTCTCCACATTTTTGGGCGAGAGGCGGGTCCGTTTGCAAGTTACAATGCCACCAGCAGCACTGAAAACACGTTCAGAAGACACACTTGCAAGTGGGCAAGACAAGTAATGTATAGCCAGGTTGGTGATCTCTGGCCACAATTCTTTTTTCCCATGCCAATACACCAATGGGTCAGCATTAACATAGACCTCTGTTGAGTCATTCAGATAGTCCTGCACCATCGACTCAAGGTTCTCCACGTTTCCTCCACTTTGCTTACTTTTTGCTCGGACCTTTTGAGAACCAAACCCAATCTCAGCTTGCCAATCCTCTTCATCACTCGATATTTCTGTTGTGTCTGGTGCAGATGATCCGGTTGCCGGTGTCTTTAACGGCTGAGAGGTCACTTCTGCCACAGCCACAGGTGCAGAAGTGGAGTCTTTTGACTGGGGATGGCCTGCTGATGCTGATGTACTGCCTCTTCCTTGAATTTGCTGCCGTTCTCTTTCAAACCTCATGGCTGACAAGGCTAGCCAATGTTTGTACTTTGTAACATCTTCATCACCAAAAGGAAATAATGCACTGCCTGCCAGCGCCTTTTTGTAGCGTGGATGCAGAATAGTAGCACAAATGTAATGCTGTTCTGAGTGGATATTTTGAAGACGTTCATCGCCAAGTAGGCGCTCTAATAATTTCTCCGCCAAAACAAAAGCTTCTTGCTTTTCTTCATCTTTTTGAAACTTAGAAGACACCGCCTTCAGTTTGTGCTCCAGCATGCGCAACAATGGGATAGCTTTTCCCAAATTACAGTCCTCCCTGCTGACTGCACGCGTGAAGACCTCAAAAGGACGAAGCATGTCTGTCAGGCTTTTAACTAGCTCCCATTGCTCCGCATCTAGCCTCAGGTCCTTCTGAGCTGTACCCAGTGTTAAGAAATACTGATCGAGTACCGTAAACTGCTCATACAGACGCTCAAGCATGTAGAAGGTTGAGTTCCAACGTGTTGGCACCTCCTGGATGAGTGCTTTCACTGGCATTCGACGTTCATGTAGCAGGCGCCTCAGATGCTTCTGGGCCTTAAAAGAATGGCTGAAATGGTTGCACATTTTTCGGCAGGTGACCACTAACTCGCATGCTGGACTGTCTTTATCCAAGAATTTTCTAACAACCAGGTTGATACAGTGCGCCAAACACGGCACTCTGAAATAGTTATCCAGATCCATGGCCTTAACTACATTGGCGCCATTATCCGTGGAAACATAACCAATCTCGCGTTTTTTTGGGGACAGCCAGTCAAAGACCTTTGTGTTAAACTCATTCAAAATGTTTTCTGCTGTATGACGTTTCTCCAAGCCAAACATGGCTAGTGTTGCATGTTTCCGAGCAGCTTTAAAAACTTGGTCCAGGTCAGCACCTGCGTTTAGCTTTGCTTTAACCCCTGAAAAAGAGACTCAGTGTGCAGTGATGCACATGTAATCAGTGCCTGCGCCACTGGTCCACATGTTTGTTGTCAGATGTATAGTGTGAACAGCACTCTTCTGCAAAGCTGCCCCAATCACCTTCAGCACATCTTCATGTAGTGCTGGAACCCCAACTCGGGCAAAATAGAACCGGCTAGGAACCTTCCATTTAGGGCAGAGCGCTGCCACTAATTCTAGAAAACCAACCCCTTCTACAAAAGAAAAAGGGAGTAGATCCAGCACTAGCATTTTTGGCAGCTTAGTGTTATACAGACGCGCCGTTGGGTGGTTGCGTTCATATGGCGCGTCTGAAAACAACATGGTTCTAATGTTGCCCTGGACCATTTTACGGGATGATGATGATGACTTCTTCGACCCAGTTACGCTCGCTGATGAACTTTTTCGCATTGGTGTCTCACTCTGTCCCACACTCTTAGTGTGGCTCACAGGGGGTCTGCTGACAGGGGTACTGGGTGTACGTGAAGCGTGTGACACTTCTTCCTCCTCGTCATCATCAGATGGAACATCAACGTTTTCTCGACTTGCAATTCGGGCTTTCTTGATCTCCATTAGGTGCGCAAACCATTGGACAGTGTGCTGTCTCTCAAGATGACCTCTCTGGCCTCCAGTCCCATAGTTGGTACAAAGCTTACCACGACTAACTGCAAGCTTACAAATGCTACAAATGGCTCGGTTTTTCTTTTTTGTGCAAATACTAAAGAAGTCCCAAACTGCGGACTTGAAATGTCTGGGGGGGCCAGAGGAGGCGATACTGGTGGTGGTCATGCTGCTAATGCCAGATGAAGTGGAGGATGCGTATTGCTGAACTGTACTACGTTGTGCACTTTGCCCACCACTAATTGAGGTCGAGGTGGATGGAGGTCACTTCTGGCGAGGAAGAAATATGGAAGCGGTAGGTGGTGGTGTACTAGTTAACTTCAATGATTGTGGTGTTCCCATTGCCTCCTCGTCGACTTCATCATCACGCTCAGCAGCTTGTCGGGCTAGGGTCAAAATGTCTGTTTGCTGCATGCCCGCTGGGGCTTCAGTGACGTTAGTGATGACTAAGCATGGGCGGATTTTGCGGATCCACGATTCACGGATTTGCGTATTCACGGATCGTGGATCCGCAAAATCCGCGTATTTGCGGATTAGCGGATTTGGGGCGGGGCTTCCATGCGAGTGCACATGCCTCTTGTGTGTATAAAAGGTCAGAGACCGATCAGAGCAGCGGATGAAGAAGATACAGAAGCTCCTGGCCACAGGAACAGCACGAGGATTGCGCTCGTGAAAGTCAAGGATGCAGAGGCCTCTGTCCAGCATCACAGCTGATTAGCGATGGTACATTTGGGAAGAGGGCACAGCTGCCCAGCCTTGACAACGCTCACGATTGTTTTTTGTGCCGATGAATGAGTCACTGAATTTTTGCTTCAACTAGGGCACATGCTTAAATGATATCTGTAAGTGCTTCTGATTGAGGTTTAATTTTTGTGCCAGGACCATCGTGCCAGAATGAACCCTGCCCTTCACATTTATTCAAGAAGACGCCACCGTTTTGTGCCATACCTCGTTGGCTAAATGTATATTGCTTTCACTACACTACACTACAGCTGCCTAAAGTGCCAGAGAGTTGTCTACAGCGACCAGGTGTGTGTTACTATGCAATAGCGCCGAAGGGCGCAGGGGTCCCTTGAGTGAGCTATAAAAGCTCCTGGCCACAGGAACAGCACGAGGATTGCGCTCGTGAAAGTCAAGGATGCAAAGGCCTCTGTCCAGCATCACAGCCGATTTTCGATGGTATATTTGGGAAGAGGGCACAGCTGCCTGGCCTGTTAACTATTTTACGATGGCGCCGGCAAGCTGCCAGCGCCATCCTAAAATAGTTACTAAATTAGCTTCAACAGGAAGCTCGAATAGATAAAATAAAGCAGATGCACGAGCGCCTGCTTGATTTTATCTATTAGTGCTTCCTGTTGAAGCTAATTTAGTAACTATTTTACGATGGCGCTGGCAGCTTGCCGGCGCCATCGTAAAATAGTTACAACAACAGGCCAGCAAGGCTTGAACTTTTGGCCTCGGAATCCGCCGCTCGCGGATTGGGAATTTTCGGTAAATTCGCGAGAGTTCGCGGATCGCGGATTTACCGAAAATTCGCAAAATCCGCGAGCGTAGCGGATTTTGCGCTCATGCTAAGTGATGACTGCATCGTCGTCGTGAGAGTCTTCAGCAGCAGGAGTATACGCCACTTCTTGTTGAGCGTCATCACACTCCATAACTATGAGAGCTTCGACGACCTTCCTTTTACGCTTAGCTACCTTTGTCAGATCATGGTGTGCCTCAGCCTCACTCTCAGACCGCAGTGGTGCTGGTTCCCAAGTAAGATCCATATCATCAGAAGGAGGTGGGCTTGAAGAAGATGTAGACACCACCACCCTTGATCTTTTCCTTGCTCGGGATGTGGAAGACAATGAATGATCATCAGGAGGAGTGGCTTCCTCGAATGATACCTCGGCTTGATTGTCGATTTCCAGATGTGCCCCTACTTCGGGAGGAACAACTATTGTGGGCACTTGTGCCGCTCCATGCACCTCTGCTTGCTCCTCTCCTTGCGCCGCCTCTCCTTCCACATGTACTTGGGCTTGTACTTGCACATGTGGTTGTTGTTGCGGCTGTGGTTGTTCAACATTCGTCAGATGAGTTACAACAACCTGTGTTGATTGAGGGACATTGCTGCTACTTTCTTGCGATGAGCCAACATCACTGGTCGATGGTGATTGAACAAGTAGACTGGCTGCCTCTGCAGCACTCAAGGGCTTGGACTTAAGTTGGCGTGGGGGTGGTGGCACTGAGCCCAATGGAGCGGGGGTGCTGCTCCCAGCTTGGTCCCCAGCAGATCCCGCTGCTGCTGCAGGCGTACTTTTTTGTTTATTCCCAAAAAATGTGGCAGGCAGCACACCAGTTTGCTTGGTAACTTGCTTCTTCTGCTCCTTTCTGGCATCTTTCTTGCTAGAGGAGCTACGGGGAACTTTTTTTGGGGCCATCTTCTTCAGATGTCACTCAGAACAGCAGGCCGCAGTTGCACAAGTTGCAGAGTTGTCTGTGGCCACACGTGACGTTGTGCTGCACACACCGCAGCAGGACATCTTCCTGGCACTGGTGGTTCTCTTGTGCACCTAAAAGCAATGGAAGACAGAGGAACATCAGTTATACAACCCAAAAAAATTGACAAAAACCACAAAATTCAGCACAATCCCAGCCCACCCATGCCCTCAATGATGTTTAAATTCAAGAAGACACCCCACAGAAAGACTAGGCCCATGCACCACTCACTACCCCTGGGCATAATGGATGAAAGTTATGCAAAATGGGTGCACCCCAAGCACATGTTGCCTGTACCAGCACTCAAGATGGCCACCACTACCCACATGGACAGTCCACATCAACAGTACACCCCAAAAAAACGAAAAACACACAAAAATCACCACAATCCAATGCCATCCAGGATGTTTACATTAAAGAGAGTGAGAGCCCACAGGCAGACTCAGTCATGCACCACTCACTACCCCTGGGCAAAAGGCCCCACCAGCAGCCCCAAAAAATCGACAAAAACCACAAAATTCAGCACAATCCCAGCCCATCCATGGCCTCAATGATGTTTAAATTCAACAAAACAGTTGTATCATGCACCCATAACTAACCCTGGTCCTACTGGATACTGTGGCTACCCACAATATATTTTATTTAATGTTCTGAAAAAGTTCCAAAATTGTAGTTGCAGCAACTGTAATGCCCCAAACAAACTTACTTGTGAAAGTTGATTTCTAATCCAAAAGTGATCCAAAGAAAGTCAAAAAGGCCTTAAATTCAAATATCCAGCAGCATCCACAAAGAGTAATCCTTCCAGGTCAAGGTCCAAATGAAAGTGACCAGCACATGAAGAAAGCACTGGGAGGAGCCTGCTGTACAGGAACAGGAAGTTGGAGACTGTGGGGCACTTCCTTCCAAAATGGACTCCTTGCTAAAAAAAGTGGAGGCAAATGTCAACCTGAGGAGTGATTCTGATAAAAATCATCATTTTCTGAAGGTTTATGCTGTTTGCTGGTGGATTTTTTGTGCGAAATTGCAAAATCTGTATTTCGCGAGTGCGAGA
The DNA here is from genome assembly GCF_964261635.1 of Lissotriton helveticus. Classification (NCBI taxonomy): domain Eukaryota; kingdom Metazoa; phylum Chordata; class Amphibia; order Caudata; family Salamandridae; genus Lissotriton; species Lissotriton helveticus. The sequence goes on along the minus strand of NC_136057.1, from coordinate 252,947,204 downwards.
TTGTTGCTGCCCGCCGCACCTACGTGTTCGCAATTGCGAACTCTCGCGATGCGTGCTGTGCAAGGTGGCAAGGCGCGATGACATAATCGCGGTCGACAAGCTCCCGCGGGATCCCGCAGCAAGATCCAAAATGGTGCAGCACTAGCAAAATATCGAGAAAAACAACTCGGCAAACGCTGAATGACGGTAAGTGAACACCGCTCGCCGCAAAATTGTATCTCCAAGAGAAAAAATCCGCCGCGTGCGAATTTACGGATTTTCGGCAAATTCGCTAGAGTTCGCGGATTGCGAATTTGCCGAAAATCCGCAAATTCCGCGAGCGGAACGGATTTTACGCCAATGCTTATTCAAGACCCACAGTGGCTTCACTGTCATCGCCCACGACCAAGAAAAAATGCAGTCATCGTCGGCACACCCATTGCAATCTATGAGACAGGTCTTATTGATGTCTATAAAGAGATCATTGTCGCTGTCAACAACCAGGACTTTGTCAATGGCAACAGCACCTTCGGCGACAAGACTGCCATCAACAACAACACCAAGGATATATCTACTCCTATAATTGACTTCAACAACATAAACACCTACCCCTCCACCATTACACCATCGTCCCTGTCTACAACATCACCGTCAGGTGCTCTTTTCTATACCATTCACTGTTCTATCTATAAAGGTGACTGCAAGACTTGCCACCCAAATTCTGGATTCTGACATAAAAAGGGATTTAGGCACCCAGGACTCCTCTGATACTCAATATGACCTTATGCAGTTGGTTGTGCGTTATGTCCTAGAGCTTTATAGACTAACATTATATGAAGAGGATCCTTACCAGGAGTATGGCTGTCAGTCAAAGGCTTTCATAAAAGCAGATTCCTTTTGCATTTCTACTAACCTTACAACAGATGATAGACACCTTTCAAGGACTGCTCCCTCAGTAGCAGCCCGACAGCCAATCTGCATGCCTCACCTCCGCTACATCCTCTGCTATCAATGCCTTCTCTGCCACCTCTTCCCCTTCAAGTAAGTATTAATTGGATTCAGTGTTTTCTGATTTGGAAAAAGAAGGTGAACTACCAGATGATGGAGCTAATGAGGATCTGAATGATTTTATCATACCAATGGAAGGTGACAGAATCACCTGTTCACTCAGACTCACCTCTGGACAACACAGCCCATTTCCATGCACTGAAGGAAATACAGGCAAAAAAAGTCAATCTCCAAAGCATATCAGTTGGAGAAGTAATGCTTCATGTGGAACTGGAAGGAGTAGCTGAGTAATGCTATTAGATCCATACCTACACTGTACTTTGTTGGGTCAGAAGGTGTAAAACTGATGAAATGCTAGCCACAATTTCAATGGTGGTGACCTATTTAGAAAAGAAATACAGGACTTCAAAGTCTGCCCCTGACTGCCTCACGTGCCATTCCAAATGAGATTCTGTTATCATGTTTGTGGTTCCATTGCAGATCAAAGAACCCAATCACGCCATCATCTGCACTCAGATAGGGATGGCATGTGCTTGGATAATTTTGACCAAAAGTGTGTTCCGTGGTGGCAACATCAAGCAAAGTCACACATACTGTGGCAATTTTGGGCCATTACGATCTCAAGTTGTCTCAAGACATCAATCAATTAATCAGGGGCTATTAAAGTATTCTTCTCACCCGTGAGGATCTAAAGGCGCTAGGGGGGTGCAGTTCCAGGTCAGCTGAACATCCAGGTCTTGAGGCTCTTCTGGAAGGTGTGCACGATAGAGGAGCATCAATATTGACTGGGAGCTCATTCCAGGCTTTAACTGAGATGTAGGAGAAGGCTCTACCACCTGCTCTGGGTCTGCAGATGCGCTGGGTCTATGCTAGGGTGAGGTTGGCGGAGTGGAGGCTTCTATTGGGTGCACGGAAAGAGAATCTTTTGTTGAGGTATTGGGGTCCGATGTTGTGTAGGGATTTGTAGGCATGGGTGAGTAGCTTGAAGGGGGCGTGGCCAAGCACGAGATGTGAAAAGACGTGCCCGGGCTGAGCTCCGAGTGAAGCTCCCCTACCACGGGCCATTTATCCTGCATTTCTGGTGGAACCGGGCCCAAACTCGAACCGAGTGTACCCGGGTACCCGATCCACCACCTGGGCGATTTTCAGGCGAATCGGAACACCTGACCATCCGACCGACAGCGACCCTGGCAGCTGACCGCCCTGAGTGCACTTCCGGTCGGCGACCCCAACCACCTGAGGCCGGGGATCTGGCCCTGCGAGGTGGGCCGCAGAGCGTGTGGTTTCCAAAGCGCAATCCTGCGGGGAACAGAGCCCACGTCCCGCAAACCGGACACTCCCTGAAGACCCAACTATACAGGGGCCCCGGACATTAGCAAAAGGCTCGCCGCCTGGACTCACGGCGAGTCACGACACCAACCCGCCCTGCCCGCCATCACTGGGGACATCCCGCCGGGCTCCGTGAACATCGGGGGGGAGTGCGCGGGACTGGCTGGGGACCCACATTGGCACCATCGCCCCTAGGCCCTGCCGGCCTAATACGGACGCTGACCAGCACAGTTCCCTGGGCCCCCCAGGCCCGCCGGCCGCCCTGACATAGGCCCGGCCACGGGTAGGAATCCACGATACGGCACCCAACACCCCCGGCGGCCCAGCCACTCGAGGGCCCCGAGAGCTACACGTATCCAAGTCACGCCAGCCCGTGGCGGACTGTGACACCACCCCGTCCCACCTACTGACACTGGAGTCGCCCAGCCGGGCTTGACGGACATCGGAGGGTCTCCGAGCTTGGCCACCGTGAGATCCACACAGACGCCGTCACCCCTGGGCCCAGCAGACCACCACCGGAGACCGCACGGCCCTATCTCCTGGGCCTCTGTACCCGTCCGCCACCTGGATGCCGCCACGGATCAACACCGGACCCGCCTGGCGCCGAGAGGCCTAGACCGTGCCACACACAAACTGAGGCCGCGTCACATCGGCCCCCACTGACGGCCGGCCCAGCACTGAGGGACTCTCCCGGGCCGGCGCAAGTGCGGAGATTGCACGGATCGCACACCCCGCCCCCACCGGACTTGTGCTGGACCACGCAGATCCCCACGCGACGCTTGGTGGCGTCTAGCATCGTCAGGCAAGGTGCGTCCTCCTGAGCCCAGTGGACGGACACACCCGGAGAGACTTAGTGACCCGGCCTGGCGAGCCACCGCATAGCGCAGACGAGAGGTGTTCTGCAAACAGGACTTTCACGGCATAGACTGACGCACCTGGGAGATCTCATACCAGCCACTGCGCAACCACCTCGTCCTCCCCGGATGGTAGTATAGCGCGGAACCCCGGAGCCCTGCGGTGGAGCAGTCCTCCCCTTCGCCCGCAGCCACGCACAATCTGCCACGGGCGGCACGGAGAGCCTGACCGGGAGACCCACACGCACCGGTCCCACCACTGCACATTGCGAGAGCATACCCACTCGACTGACCGGCTGCAAAGGCCACTCACATGTCAGGGGGGACCAGGGCGAGGACTGGCACCGGAGGGACACTAGGCAAAGGTAAAATGGTGAAGACCGTAGAGGCTGACCAAACGGCCTCCAAACTGGACACTATGCTGGCGGCCATGGAGCGCCTGGAAGAATCCATGCAACTAACCCGTACGTCACTGGAGAACAGGATCGATAAGGTGGCTGTGGATCTGACACTCCTCCGGGCGGACCACAAGAAACTGTCCGACCGCACCACGACTCTGGAGCATACGATGGCGGAGACCACTCCCAAGCTGGCGCAGACAGACGAACATGTCCGTGACCTGCTCAACCGGGTGGAGTTCCTTGAGGATAGAGCAGAGGACGCGGAAGGACGGGCCAGAAGGAACAATGTGCGCATAGTGGGCCTACCGGAATGATGGGAGCGGAGAGAGACGGCGGAACACATGGAGACCTGGCTCAGAGAGCTACTACCTGAGGGCACGCTGTCGCCACACTTTGTAGTGGAAAGGGCACACAGAGTACCATCCCGTCCACCTCCGGAGGGCTCCAACCCGAGGCCAATGCTCATGCGGGTGTTGAACTACCGCGACCGGGACGCCATCCTCCGCGAAACACGGAAGCTGTCGAATATACAGGTAGACAACGCCAAGGTGATGTTCTTCCCTGATTACACCATACAAGTTCAACGAAGACGTCAATCCTTCCTCGCAGTGAAGCAGCGGCTCAGGCGCCTGGCTCTCAAATACTCACTGTTGTTTCCAGCACGCCTCAGAGTGGTGGCACTGGACAAGACCCACTTCTTCGACACCCCAGAGGTGGCAGTGGCCTGGCTGGATTCGGGAGTAGACACGAACCCCGGGCCCGTGCCAATGGAGCGGCGCCAGAATCAGGGCACACACAGGCGGAGACAACGGCGCACCTCGAGGGCCGGGTCACCGGCCGTGGAAACGGAACTCGGCCCCACCCCGGAGCAAATTCAGAATGAACAACTGGATGCCGTCCGCATGACTGCGGAGATTAGCGGGTCTCAATCGCCTATCCTGATCTCCAACGCTAGCCCACGTTCACGCGGAAGCGCGGACGACGACTCCATGTACGGACTACCGGATGACTCGAACCCAGAGGGCCTGCCAGATGTCACGCCCCAAACATCGGATCTGATAGCATGAACACTCCTCCCCAGCCCGGCCCTGGCTGGACTACTGCAACTCGCATAACGGAATAGTCAGCTCACTTCCAAAGATGGCCCGATCAGGGGCCCACACCAACGCTCCTAGAGGCCTCGGCAGTCATGAACGCCACCTTTTCCGGGGTCTGTGCCCTGCTCCCAAACCCCCCCCACCTACCGGATTGCCGCGGAGCCGCCGTGGTACCGGGTGGGGAGCTTGAGCTGTCCCGCTGGAGCATCACCGGGACCATAACTTTGGAGGGGTGGACGGACCCCTAGAGGTGAGTGCCCCCCCCCCTGGGGGGATGGAGGATGAGATCCCACCATGGGAACAACTGCCTGGGTCCAGTGACATTGGGAACTCCGACCTGTCTAAGGACGCTGTAACTGACTCCTGGCGCCCTTCTGGCCCATTGCCCGTGGAGGGGAGCCACTACGGCTTTTTTTGGCGTAACGAACTACCTTGTCTTATTCAAGTGCTGTACTCAGACACTCCCCCATTGAACTTACGGATTGATTGAGCTCGATAGAGCGTTTGGGCGGCGACTAGTTTTGTTGTTGCCCTTTTGGTATTATGTTTATGTTCAAGTTCTTCATATTGAGACTAGTGTTGGTGCTGAAATACTGCAACGTGCATCCCTGGGTCTGTGGGAGAGAGCGTAGGGTAAAAATGCTCACTGTTCGCTGCTGCTGTGCGGGTGTGGGTGGGGCCGGTTGGGGGCCGGGGGGGAGGGGTGGGTGCTTGAACGCCATAAACATTGTGATGGCTACGTTTAAATTTTGTACCTGGAATGTCAGGGGCATGCACACACCCTCCCGTAGATACCAGGTATACTCCTATCTTAAGAGACATCAGATTCAAATTGCACTACTACAGGAGACACACCTAGTTGCCGCTGAGGTGGCCACACTTCACCGTAAGTGGAGGGGACAGATATTTGCCACAACCTTTTCAGCATTTGCGCGAGGAACCCTGATCTGGGTTCGGCCCGGGGTCCCGTTTGCACTGACACACAGCCATGTTGACACTGAGGGACGATATGTCTTCATACAGGGTAGACTTGACGGGCAGCAGATCGTCATAGCCTCCATATACGCACCCAATGTGGAACAGGGGAAATTCTTCACACGATTGTCAGCAGTAATAGCGCCATGGCCAGACGTACCCTTGATGATGGGTGGGGATTACAACTGCGTGTTAGATGCCTCCCTTGACCGCTCGTCCCCCCCAGCGGCAATCGCCCCAGTGCAGGCGACCTCCAGGGCCCTACTTGACTGGGCAACTCAGTGGAACTTGCAAGATGCCTGGCGCGTCAGAAACCCCACCGCCCGGGTGTATTCCTACTACTCGGGAGCCCACTCTCTACATGTCCGGTTGGACAGGTACATGATGTCCCGTGACCTGCTCCCCTCCGTGTCCGACACTGACTACCTAGGTCGGACGCACTCGGACCATAACCCACACACGCTGGTATATGGATGGAAGCGCCCGCACCCACCCGTACCTACGTGGCGCTTACAGCCGGATCTCCTGCTTGACACCCCATTCCGAGAGGAAATCTCCGGGAAGATCTTACAGTACTTCGAGAACAATGTTGACTCGACCTCCTCCCCGAGAATTGAATGGGACGCCTTTAAAGCGGTGACCCGGGGAAGCTGCCTCGGTGTACAAGCGGGCCTACGTAGACGAGTGGAGAGAGATCTGACACGGGCGGAGGAGGCACTACTAGATAAGGAACGGGAGGCGACAGGGGGCGATGACTCCCTACTGATCTCGGCCAGGGCAGACCACGCTGCTCTGATGGAGCGCCTAAAGAACATTAACTTCACAGCATACTCCGCGCGCACCCACAGCGCAGGCGACAAGCCCGGCAGGCTACTGTCATGGTTGGTACGACAAGACACGCAATCCGCATCGGTCCTGTCCATCCGCACGACCCAGGGCGTTGAGGTCTACACCCAGAAGCAGATCCATGAAGCGTTCACATCGCATTACCCGTCCCTGTACAGCTCACGGCTATGGGCCACGGTGGTGGAGATCGCGGACTACCTGGCGACACTGCGACTCCCGACTGCTACCGCTGCCCAACAAGAGGAGCTAGGAGCTGCGCTCACTGGTGAGGAACTACGGGAGGTGATTTTCTCCCTCTCCAATTGCAAGGCGCCGGGCCCCGACGGGCTCCCGGCGGAGTTCTATAAAGCCTACTCACTGGTGTTAATACCGGAACTGCTGAAAGTGTACAAGGCGGCGTTGGAAGACGCTGAACTCCCGGCGTCCCTGAACGAAGCTAACGTGGTCTCCCTGCTGAAACCTGGTAGAGAAGCGAACGAACTCGGCTCATACAGGCCGTTAGCGCTCCTCAACACAGATTACAAAATACTTGCAGCGGCGCTGGCCCGGAGGCTTGCACCATTGGTCCCCACTCTGGTTCACTCTGATCAGAATGGCTTCGTACCCACCCGGAGCACGTCCTACAACCTACGCCATTTTTTCAGGGTCCAACGATATGCAACCCCGACCTGGCCACGCTCGGGATGCATCGTGCTCGATTTGGAAAAAACGTTCGACTCGGTGGAATGGCCATATCTCCTCCGAGTCTTAGAGAAGTACGAGCTGGGCGATGCCTACGTCCAGATGGTGGGACTCCTCTATCAAGCTCCCGAGGTCCGGGTCCGGACTGGTCGATTGTTCTCTGACAGGATCCGCATCGGGAGAGGTACCAGACAGGGCTGCCCCCTCTCCCCTATCTTATTCGCCTTGGCGATGGAGCCATTGGCGGAGATGCTCCGCACCTCCGGAGACGCCTGGGGCATCCCGCTAGCAGATGGCATTCACTCGGTGTCTCTGTACGCCGACGATTTGTTGTTATATGTCAGAGATCTCGCGCACATACCAGCGGCGATCACAGACATCTTTCGGACGTTTGGAGTCATGTCAGGACTCCACGTTAACTGGGCCAAATCAGGGGTCTATGCGTTCGATGGCGAGATGCCACAGTGTGATGTGCGCATGATGGGGGAGACGCTCCGATGGCACCCGACGGTATTCAGGTACCTAGGGATCTTCATATATCGTGACCCCGTGGATCTCCTGGAGGGGAACCTAGTGAGAGCCATATCCTCGCTCACGGCCCAGGTCACGTTCTGGAACTCCCTCCCACTGAATGTGCCGGCCAGAGTGGCACTAACCAAAATGATAATGCTTCCCCGGCTCCTCTATTATTATACTAATCTGCCAGTGTAAGTGCCGGCGCGCATATTCAAGGGTCTGGAAACCCTCACCAGACGCCTCATCTGGAATAAGGGGAGACCCCGGGTAGCACTGAAGACCCTGTATGCAGCCACAGACGCTGGAGGCCTAGCGGTTCCCAATCAGGAGCTCTATTACTTAGCAGCGCAGCTGCAGTGGGTCGCCTACTGGCTGAGCGGCAAGAACCTAGTGGACACGGCCACAGCCGTCACCATCCTATCTCCCGTACAGGTGCTAACACTCTTCCACCCACTGACGCAGGGCCGCCCCCCTGCACAGCTCCACGTGGCGGTGGCACGGCGGTGCTACGTGCGGAGCCTCAGACTCACCAAACATATGGTGCCCTATGCTCCGAACCTACCTCTACTGGGGACCCCCTTGGGCGCTGGCACGCTGTCCTCGACCGAGCTGCGCAGCTGGACTGCGGCAGACATAGACGGCCTGAGCGGCCTGTACAATGACGGAGAGCTGTTGCCCTTCGAGGCCGTGGCCGCGGACACAGAACTACCAGTGGGTCAATTTCTGACGCACGCCAAACTCCTCCATGAGCTGACGAAGGCGTGGGGCGACCTCAGCCATGAACCGTCCACTCATCTACTCGTCCAGTACCTACATGTGATGGGCGATGGATCCCACATTGTGCATTGGCTTGCACAAGCCTTGCACAGTCATACGCAATTTTCCTCTCAGAGACTGAGGGAAAAATGGACGACCGACCGAGGCGCAGACTGGACGGACAAACAGTGGGCCGCTATTCTAGCAGGCGCCAGGGTTATTCCCCGCAATGCGCGATTCAAGATCATCCAATATTACATCATCCACCGCGCATATCTGTCTCCGGACAAACTGAATCGCTACTTCGGACTCGCTTTGTCGGCGTGTCCCAGATGCGGACTCCTGGACTCGGACTTCCTGCATGCGCTCTGGAGCTGCGCTCATCTTACCTCGTACTGGTCGGCGGTCCCGGACATGTTGACGGCGGCCACAGGCGATATCCTCCCCAAGACATGGGAAGTATGCCTATTAGGACTCTACAAGAGGACCAAGCAGACCAAACTGCGGGCACGTTTTTGGGACTTAGGCCTCATTACGGCCAAGCGTCTTATCACACGACGTTGGAAAAGCGCTGCCTCGCCGCGCCCCACGGACTGGCGTCGCTCTTTTGCCAACTGGGCCTGTGCGGAGAGTGTGTCACTACACAGGGAGGAAGCCGCTGGCCTACGGAAATACCCGATCGCCCAGGATTGGGATGCTGCCCTGATCACATATCACCGAGCGTGCGCCCAAGCCGGCATAGAGTACCGTCCCGACACAGAATAGAGGAGGCCCACTTGATTGCTGTCCATACCTGGCGCGGGCTCTACCGCCCCCCCTGCCCCCCCCGCCTCCCCCCGCCCCGCGCGCGTTCCCCCCTCCCCCCCGATGACTGAGGCCTTACACGACGGAGAAGTCCCCCGCCGCTCTCTCCCCCCCGCCGCTCGCCCCCCCCCCTCCCTCGCCTTGCGGCCGCAGCGACCCCCGCCTCCCCTATTGTCCCCGCCCCTGCACGACCCACATAGGATGCACCACACGCAGCTAGGGTTCTAGATACATTACACCACACACACGAATGCTAGTCCAACAGTTATTGAAATGTTTCCCTCTCCCCCTCGTTAATCCACCCAGTTATTCCCTTTGGTTGACACAGAGGCTGTTCATACTGTACACTTGATAATGCTCGATCACCCTTCCTCATTTGCATTTCACATAAGGCTGATTGGCTGCGCCCGTGACCAGGAAGCGGGCACCCAGCGGTCCATGCGACAATGGAGGGTATGATGCTGCCTCTACCCGCTGCCACATTCATCAGGGGACTCCACTTCAAACAATGACTGTTGACTTTTGTGACCACACTGGTCCCTTTCTGCAGTGCTACGAACTGCGAGCACTGCAACATGAGTCAATTCCTGGCAACGTCACCTATGGACTAATGCACTTCCACCAGCAACTGTTTATTTTCACTCATGTACAACTGACATGTCAACATGTGCTATTTGCTGTATACCGTTTGTGGCAATACTTCATTGTTATGACACTGTATGAATAACTACTGGCTTATCTGTGAAACTAAATAAAGTTTGGGACCGTTGGTCTTAAAAAAAAAAAAAAAAATGGGTGAGTAGCTTGAAAGTTACTCTTTTCTCTACAGGCAGCCAGTGGAGATCTCGCAGGTGTTGGGTCATGTGCTCATGACGTGGGGTGCCGAGGACGAGTCTGGCTGCGGTGTTGGTCTGGAGTTTGTGAAGCAGGGATTTGTTGATTCCTGGATTGACGGCATTTCCATAGTCCAGATGAGTGACGATCTTTCTGGCTTCAGGGGGATCCACTTGAAAGTCTTGTGGAGGATGCAGAGGGAGTTGAAACAGGTGGAGGCGATGGCGTTGATCTGGCGAGTCATGCTGAGTGAAGAGTCCAGTATGATGCCGAGGTTTCGGGCATGGTCCGTCAGGGTAGGTTGGCTTCTTAAGGCAGGGGGTCATCAGGAGTTGTCCCAAGTGGTGTAGGAGGGTCCAAGGATCCTCATTGTCTACGAGTTCAGCCTAAGGCAGCTGTTGCTCATCCAGACTGCTACGTCTTTCATACCTTCCTGGAACCTGAGTCTGGTGTCATCGGGGTTCTTCATGAGGGAGAGGATGAGCTGGGTGTCATCAGCATGGAATACTATGCTGAGCACATGCTGTCTGATTATGGCGGCGAGGGGGGCATGTAGATGTTGAAGAGCATGGGGCTAAGGGATGATTTTGAGGTACTCTGCAGTTGATCTCTGTGGGTTCAGAGAGGAAGGGTGGGAGGATGATCCTTTGGGTTCTGCCAGCAAGAAATGAGCGGATCCAGTCGAGGGCGGTTACCTGTATGTCTGTGTCGTGGAGTCTGGCTGCAAGAGTGTGGTGGCAGACGGTGTCGAAGGCAGTGGAAAGGTCTAGCAGGTTGAGGGCCATGGTGTGTCCCTGGTCGAGTACCATGTGGATGTTGTCGGTGGCAGCATGGAGGCATGGAAGGTGGTCTCGGTGCTGTTGTTGCAGCGGAATCTAGACTGGGAGGAGTCAAGGATGGCGTTCTCCTCGATGAAGGTGGTCAGTTGTGCAACAAATTTCTTGGTGACTTTGGCTGTGAAGGGAAGGAGAGAAATGGGCTGGTAGTTTTTCAGGTCAGTTGGATCAGTAAAGGGTTTCTCGAGGAGGAGCTTGACACCAGCCCATTTCCAGTCATCCAGGAAGACGCCGGATTCAAAGGTGGTGTTGATGGTGGGGTGTAGTTCAGTTGCAATGGCAGAGGCAGCTCTGTGGAAGATGTGAGGTGGCAGGGATCCACGAGGGCTCCTAATTGAGTGCTCTTCATGGTTGTGGTAGTGTCTTCGGTGGTGACCGGTGTCCAGGTGGTGATGGTGTGATGGCTGTCATTTCTGGAGGAGAGGGTGGCTTCTGGAGTCTGTTCTCTGAAGTTGTCGTAGAGGGCCTTGATATTCAGGTGGAAGTAGGAGCCGGATTGTTGTAAAGGTCCTCGGATGGTGTGATGTTTGTGACTTCTCTGGGGTGTTTGGTGAACTTCTGGATGATGTTGAAGAGTTCCTTTGAGTTGCTTGTGTTGGTGAGGATTTTGTCTCGGATGAAGGTCCTCTTGGTGGCTCTGAGTTGATGGTATTTTGTCATGGCATGTTTGTAGGTGAACAGGTCTTCGGTGGTGTTGCTGTTTCTCCATCATTTCTCAAAATGTCTGCAGGAGCATCTGGCTTCTTGGAGGTCGGTGGTAAACAAGGTGGCCTCATTGGCCATTGTCTGTCAGGGTTGCTGAAGGGGGCAAGCTTATCTGCGCAGCTGGTGATCCAGCAGTGTAGTTCCATGGCTGCAGAGTTGACGTTGATCATGGCTGAGGGGGGTCGTGGACGGGGTGGAGTTGAGATGCTCCTCTGTGACCTTGCTCCAGTTCCTTAATGACGGACACGTGGCTGGCTTGTGTGCAGTGGTGGTGCTGAAGGAGAAGTATATAAGGGTGGTGATGAACTGCTTCAGACAGAGATTGGCAAGGTTGTCCAGGAGGGCAGTGGAGCCAGGGTCACTGCGGATATCCAGGTGGAAGGTCAAGTCTATGATGAGTGCATAGTCCCTGGAGGTGATGGTGTGGGGTGAGGTGAGGTCGGCGGTGGTGAAAGGGGCGTGGGGCCCAGGGGGCCTGTAAGCGAGGTTTCCCCATAGCATGGTTACGGGGCTGGTCTGGATCTGGAAGAGGAGTTGGAGAGGGAGTCACTCATGCTGGAGGTGGAGAGTTGGAGGGTGCTCTTGTGTGCAATGGCGAGTCCTCCTCCTGGGCCGTGGGGGCGGTCCTTCATCTGGATCTTGTAGCTGTCAGGAATGTCGGTGGTGATGTAGGGTAGTGGCAACGTTCGTCTAGGTTTCCGTGATGAAAGCGACATCTGGCCAGAAGGTGTTGAGGAGGTCCCATATCTCTATGGCATGTCTGTGCAAAGAGCGTATGTTGAGGAGGATGCATTTTAGTGCTTATTTGGTGTGGATGTCCGGTGTGGGTGTGGAGGTCATGGGGGTGCTGTGGATGGTGAAGGAATCTCAGCAGTTTCAGCAGGAGAACTGGCAATGGGTGGTGCTCGGCGTAGACAGCTGGCACTTGTTGTTCCTTTCGGGGGTGAGTGCGTGGAAAGCAGCTGGGTCATAGCGGTGGGAGGTCAGAGATCAAGGGGCCCTGGCGCTGGTCCCGGTCAGGTCATGGACGGGCGTGGATGGGCTTGCCTTTGGCATGCCTTTGCTGTGCCGGCACCGCACCTGCTGGGCACTGCCGCCATTAAGTAGGGAAGGGGGAGGGAATCACAGCTGGGACGTGGTAGACGGAAATTGGCAGGGGAGAGAGGCCGTGGGGTCAGAAGCAGTGGGAAGGGAAAAAAGGCAGGAATGGGAAAACAGGGCAAAACAGCTAACCAAAGACAAAAGTGCAAGAGCAGAAGACTGAAAACAGGCTCAGTCACAATACAGTTACAACGCAGAAAAAGACAGAAAACAGGCACAATACGGCGCAGACAGCAGTGGAACCAGTAGAAGAGCAAGACTCTCCCACTGGACCAAAAGGGATGAGGCACAGGCAGGAGCCAGTGGGTAGAGAAGGGCCTAAAACCCCTACCTGTACAGAGCACAGCACAGGCAGCGGCACTTACCAGCGGAGTTGCCGGGGGAAGAGTAGGTCTCTGAGAGTGAGGCTGCTAAAGCTGTCATCAAAGAGAGTACAACAAGATCAGACGCAATCATTGGCATTGTAATGGATGTTTCAAACACAGTCTATTGGCTAGAGCAGCCATATTAAGTGTCTGGTGATTAAGGGAGAAAGCTTATGTTCAGAAGTCCAAACAAAATAATAGATGTACTGCTGTGAATGCATGCTGATGATGGCTTGTAGAATATTACAACCTATTCAGATATGGCAAAATCACTGGGTGTCTTGCAGTATGGTTGTCCTGGCTTAACAGTGTTTCGTGTCTCACAAAGATTCCAGGCTTACTGGAGAAGCTTCAATCCGTATGAGGTCTAGGCAGGCCATATTATCCCCTAAGCAACCCAGGTAGCCCAGGTCTATGCACTCAATGGGAACCAAAGACAAGAATATGGTAGATATTCTGGATGAAAAAGGAGCGCCTCTAATGCATCCTTTGAGGACAACCAAGACAAGCTTAACTCCTCACAGCTACCCCAGTCCAGCAATCTCATCTCCAAGGATAAGGGAGAGAATTACCCTTTTTAGTACCTAAATGGGTTGAGGCATTTTATACATTCAGGTCCTACACTGGAGTTTCTACACTGTCCACCCAAAAACGGAACGTCATCACTTGAGCGAACTTCAATAGGACATTCTCCTATGTCTTCTCAAAGGAGTGGTGAATATGATCCCAACATGCTGGTGAAATCATTATTCCTCATTCTTTCTTGTAAAGAAGAAGACAGGACTGACAGAACTGAAGAATTTCTTTAAAAAAAAATATGAAAAATGGTAACATTGCAAGGCGCCTTCATGTATCTCCAGAATTACCTGATCATCTTGGAGCTTCAAGATGCGTATTTCAAAATCCATATATATTGCAAGCACAGGAAAAAGAACACGGTGCACAGGACACAGTTTGTGAAAATTGTTACTTTTCGTTTTGTAATATTTCCATTTATATGTATCCATTGTACATACACGGTGTACCAAAGAATATTGGACATCAGTTTTTAAAGGAGATAATTTAGACATATTTGTGTTCAATATAGTCAGTGCAGTCCATAAATCCAGTTTCACAAGTTCAACTCTACTTACTAACTTACATCCATTTTAAGAGCTGCCTTTGTGGCCTGCCCCGGCCCCCCTCTTGACCTCCTTAACCAATCTCTTTTGTCAGGTTCTGTCCCCAAGGCTTTCAAAAGCGCTGTGGTGGTCCCCATTTTAAAAAAACCTGGGCTTGATCCTACCACGTTGGCAAACTATCGTCCCATTTCCCTCCTCCCTTACCTGGGAAAGGTCTTGGAGACTTACGTCACCCGCTGCCTCAGTGCTTTTATCGAGGAAACACACTTCCTCGAGGATCGACAGGCTGGTTTTAGACCTGCTCACTCCACTGAGGCAGTGGTGGTGGCAGTTATGGACACGCTGAAACAGGGAGCTGATAAGAACTTGGCCCAGGCCCTTGTACTTCTAGATCTTTCAGCCGCATTTGACACGGTCGACCATGGAATCCTGGTCGACCGTGTCAGAAATGCTGGCATCTCTGGGCTGGCCCTGTCATGGGTGGTGTCCTTTCTCCAATCCCGTTCTCAATCTGTTCGCCTTTCCTCCTTTTCTGCCCCCCTATCCTCACTCTCCTGTGGTGTTCCCCAGGGTTCTGCTCTGTCCCCGCTTTTGTTCAACCTTTATATGCAGCCCCTCCTTGTTTCTCTTCGTCAGTTCTCAGTTACTGCTTTCAATTATGCAGATGATCTGCAGCTTATTTTTCCCATCAATCCTTCCCCTTCCTCCTGTTCCAATTTTCAAAATGCCATGCTCTTTATTTATGAGTGGATGAACCTTAGCCAATTAAAGCTCAATCCAAGTAAAACGGAGCTGGTGGTGACCGGCGGCCCCCTCACCCCCTGGTCTCCCAACTTTTGGCCTACCGCTCTGGGTTCCCCTCCTTGTCCAGTGAATACTGTGAAGAGCTTGGGGGTTACCATTTCTAGTGACCTCTCGATGCGGCCACATATTAACACCGTCACCTCGGCCTGCTTTTATCATCTTCGCCGTATCGGGAAGATCCGCAGGTTTTTATCCCAAGAGGCCCTTATTCTTGTTGTCCTGGCCCTCATCACCTCACGTCTAGACTATGCCAACTGTCTATACGTGGGGGTTCCTGCCTGTCACCTCTCCCGACTTCAACTGGTTCAGAACCAGGCAGCCAGATTAATCTTCCAGCAGCCTAAACACCAGCATGTCACCCCTCTGCTGAAGACCTTACACTGGCTCCCAGTTGCGCAACGGTGTGTTTTTAAGATGGCCTGCACCATTTTTAAATCCCTGTTCACCTGTGCCCCTGTCTTTATCTCTTCTTGTTTGCACGCTTATGTTCCTTCCCGTCACCTCAGATCTTCTGCCCACAATCTTCTGATCACTCCCAGGTTCAACCGCAAGAAACACGGGGGTGCCTGTTTCTCTTTTCTTGCTCCCGCCACCTGGAATTCCCTTCCTCTTTCTATTCGTCTGTCCACTGACTATCGCTGTTTTCGCACTTTACTGAAGACCCACCTGTTCCGTCTTGCGCATGGTTAGCTGCCTGATCCCGACTGTTTTCTCCCATCCGGTCTCGAGCGCCAAGAAACCAATTGGTGTATGTGCGCGGTACCAAATCTCTTTTAATAATAATAATAATAATAATAATAATAATAATACCTTGTATCAGCAGGCATTGATTCCAGTTGATGACATCGGTGGTCCACAGCATTGCCCTAAAGTTCTCTGGATCTTTAGTGAAGACATTGTAGGTGTTTATGTAGATGTTAGTATCATCCATCATTTCCTAAACAAACATTGGAAAACCACATATGGCACTTAGTGATTGACAACTGCTGTGCTCCTGAGAACCTCAGCTTTCAAGTTTTGAGTCTCCAACACCAACGGCGATGGAGCTACCAACACTCTGTGCATCAACCACTAAGCAGTTGCCTTTCAAGAAAGGTTGGTCTTTAAATTTGCCAATTTCTAGTTAAAATTACAACAACAACAAAATTGAGATCTGGAAAAGTAGAAGAAAGATATGCTAGAAGCTGACCCTTTGATACAGAAACTTTGAAATGAGTATGACATAGCAGCAAACATAGAGAACCATCAATGTTTTCTTGGCTGCTGACAATTGTGAATTATGATGCACTGCATTAAAAACACATGTGGATGCATGGTCCCTTCTTGCACTTGCAGCAGTAAGATGGGATGGTTACATATAGGCCATTTTACGCATGACACATGTTGCTTTTCATGATTACACCATTTGACTGGGCAAAACTTGTGTCCTTTCACTGACACTTTTTGCCTTGTGGAAAAGCTTGTGTTCAATATAAGAGAAATGTGTTGCGTGTGGTGCAGTGCCAATGATGAATGCTATAAGCCTGATCTTGGTATTTTTAACCCTGGGCGTAGTTCGCGAAGTAGCGCTACGCGAAGTGCACTTCGCACTACGCAAACTTCACTTGGCACTACGCGAGCTGCGCAGTAGCATGTTCGCACTGTGCAAGATATTTTCTGCCGCTCAAGTAGATTTTTACTCGAGCGGCAGCTATCTCAACGCGAACTGGTAGTTTCTCATCGCAAGCGGTCGCGAGCATGCACGACCACTCGCAATGAGAAACCTGACCTTCCCGCGTTGGGAGTCTCGCCAGGATGTCATTTTGCTTGCTTGCGGTCGCAAACATGACGTTGAGGACCGCGAACAAGCAAAAAATGACCGCTGCACTACGCTACGCTATGCTGCGCTATGCATGTTCGCACTGTGCTACGTGCAGATCGCATAGTGCGAAGTTGCGCAAACTTCACAAACTACGCGAGCGTAGCGTAGTGCTTCGCCCAGGGTTAGTTATTTTGGTAAATCACAATAAAGGTAGTAGGCTTGTCATATTTATTGTAAAAAGCATGTTAAAATCTAGGGGCATTTAAGAGTGGATAGTTGAGGGGCTGCTTGAGGAATGCAGCCCAAGATGGCTGTATAGTTTCAAGCTCCTGTGATTTAGCTGAAAATCCACTCAAAACCTCAGGATGGCACACTGAAAATTATCATCAGTGACAATGTCTGGCCAGCACAACAGCTATGGACATAAAAATTCCGCAAAGGAGCTGCCAACTCTGCTCCATTAAACAGTAAACCTGCTGCTGGTGGAGAGGCATACTCGTGGCATGAGTGGATTGCAGGCTTTTGCTGAGCTGAACTGCACTGACTGGAGGTCAGTCTACTGGGGAATATAGAGAGGACCTTACACTGCGCTGCACAAGTGGAAGAGATCCAGGAAGCTTGCTCCAGGGCAATTTCCATGCTGATGACTTATGGCTGGCCTAGGAGATGCTGGTGAAGGAGAGGTCACTCCAGAGGAAGCTGTGCATCATGCCTGAGCCTGGCGAAGCATTGCACTCTGTAAATGGCTAGTGAGTGCTGGACCCTCATAAATGGTAGAGTGAAGGCATGGTAATGCTTGGACCAAAGAAAGTCGAGTGCAGACTAGGAAGGTGTGATACTATACTCAACAGCTGATGCTTGCTTGGCAGCCCAGGTGGTTGCTGCTCTGGCAGGATGCTGCACACTTGGCTAGGTAGATTGCATGCTAACCCGGCCGCCTTGCCCACCTCACCGTACCTCATATAAATTAGATGCAGCATAGGATACACATACCAGTTCATGATTGCTAATGCATGGCTAAGATCGCTATCACAGCCAACTGTAATGAAATATTGCTGAGACAGTGCTCTGTCCAGTGAGAAAAGGGACTTGACTTATTACTAGAAACACTACACCAGTAAGAACAGTTGCTGTCTTAGACACCAATCCCCCATGAATGCACACAGCTGCAGGTTAAGCAGTCCACCAACTGTGCAACAGAAAAAGCAGCCTTGTTCAGTTCATATGAACTTACTGATATAGAACATTTGTGGATTAAATAACACTTGCAAAGACAGGAAAGTTTTGTCATACCTAGACTGCCACAATATACATATATGTCTGGTACCACAAACACATTTAAGCCCCTAGCCATAGGTTTGCCTCCCATTGTAGCGATCACAGATTATGTTCCTCCTATTCCACCTATGCTAGGGGTGTGCCCGTGAAAATTCAAAAAGGTAGGTAGAAAAATAAGTTTATTTGGACAATTGTTCATAAAACATTCTAAATCACAGTTACAGTGTAACATAGATTTTAAGCCTGTCTGACTAACCCAATCCCCCTACTAGAATTTATTTTTAAAACTCTGTTTGACAGAGTGCAAAAACCGAGCAATTCCTACTGTCACATCTAAGTAACACATTTCTGACAGCATTTCTACAGTATTCATGCTTTGAACAATTTGATATTTAAAAAAACAGAGGTCTTAAAACGTAATGCGATTGGAAAGATAAAAAGCACCGTCCATCAATTTATGCCGTAAAGAACATATCACATTAGGGGAAGGGGCAGAGATGGCTGATATCCTGGACCCTGGCCCAACTAGAGCCGAATGAGTGGATTGGATTACATCGTACTCTTGCACTTGAAATATAATTCTGTAGGCAGGGATGAGGTAAGTGTGTCAGGTATGGAGAGACAAGATCATGGCTTAGAGTTGATACAGAAAAACTGATGGAAGATTTCTAAATTAGATAGGCTAGGTCAAGAGTCCCGGCCACCTTTGCTGCAGACTCTTTCAATACTTGTTTACATGGAAAAGGGGACCAGGACGTAATTGTGCCATGATTGAAATGCAGTTTCTTAATACAACTTAGTCTATTCCTTACTTCCCTTGCCTACTTTCTTACACTGCCTGGAATCTCATCCCAACAAAGTTTGGATATCTTTCCCACTCCGTCCTCCTCAGAGAGTCTATTGCAGAACCTTAAAGCCTGGGTGGGCGCCAACAGGTTTCACAGGGTGATGTTGAACTCCCTCCTTACGCCCTGGACCATAGTGCCGGGTGGGAGTGACAGGAGTCTCCTAAGAAATGCCTTTTCTAGTTCATCCAGGGATGGCTCCTCTGCTTCAGAACTGCTCTTCAAGCCCTTGTATTGTTGCATCTGGATGGAAGTAACGCCATGCCACATGTGCTTCTAAACTCCACACTGCCACCCACGAAGGACATCTTACATGCCATAGCATGCCTCATCCAGGGCTTGAAGATATATGATCACATCACGCCTATCCTGATGGAGCTCCATTAGTTTCACTTGCCGGCCAGCATCATCATCAAAACCAGCTGCATCATTTATGACGCCTTCACAACCAACATACCCGCTTATCTTGCAGACAGGTTCACCATTTGTAATGGGTCTTGGCACACCTGCAGCCAGGACATAATCTGACTGCATAATAAGAAGCATACAAAATAAAATAAAAGGCTGCAGGCCTTTTGCATTGATGTGCCCAGGATCTGGAACAACATCCCAGTAACCAACAGCCATCACTCTGAGGGAAAGTCTGAATGGAAACGATCATTCACAGCCATTGACCTAGAACACCGTATTGAGACTGTCAACAATGTTGTACCTATATGTTGTTTTCGGTCATCCATGTTGTAGCTAAGGCTTCCAAACATGTCACATTGTCTATCAAGGAGATGTCTGATGGTAGTGTATTTTATTACCTACCAAACAGGGACAGGGACCAGCTCTCATTAATGCATATTTAATAATTGTTTAAAACACAAATAGGCACTGTGAGGTCCTATTCATAGGAAGCTCTATCCTATTACTCACCTCTGGCCGTTTTTTGCAAATCACAGTTTTAAAGTCAGGCCAGGAATCCACGAGAACCTCCATATTTAAAGGATTACCACGGTTTATGTAGAAAATCGAGCCATAGACCTGGAATTAAGATTTAAAAAAGTAAATGCAATAGTTGTATCTCATAGACATTGCAGGAACAGAAAAAAAACCTAAATCATAGCAAATATTTCAAAAAATTATTTCACTAGCTAGAAGCCAATTCATGTGGACAGATGCACTTTGGCCACAGTATGGAGTGGCATTCTCTCACTCTTTCCAGTGGTGCACACTTACAGCTGTGAATTTGGAGCCGAGTGGGACATTGCACTGTATTATAGCAAGTGTGCTGTCCGAAGTGCAGCTGTGAACATGTGTCTGCACTTGGAAAATGCATTCATGAAAGGCCGGGAGACCTTTTCCCCTTTTTCAAGGGGCACACTCGGAGAGGTCACTGCTGACCGTGGGACGCCTAAATGAAGCACACAGACGTGGGCCTCCAGACTGCCTCTTTGCCTGTGAGCCTTTATCTGTAATACGGAGCTCTGTTATGGACTGCATTATAGGAGGCAACACACAAGCGTGTGCAGCCCATTCTGTACAACTAAAGTGCCACGGGGTAAAGAAAGAAGGGGCACATGCCCGTTCCTCCCCTAAATTCCCAGAGGGGACTGAAAGTAAAATGGCCCCATTGGCACTTTGGAATTTAATAAAGGCCCGCAAAGGCTTGCATGGCTGCTTTTGTGATATAGATCACACAATTGCTACATGTGTCAAAGCTATCTCAGGAGGTGCATGTTATATTTATATGTTATCTGCTTCATCTATTTGTCTGATTTGCATGTCTCCCTGATTAGAATGTTGCATCCCTATGATGCTTGACATGGTTCCATGATGATGTCAGGTCTGAGCTTCAGTGAGCAGTTGGTCCAGCTGTGTCTGGCATGAAGAGTTCGGGTCTTTCTTTGAGGAATAAATCTACATGAAGAATACCAGTGGATTGCAGCTTTTATTTATATCACAACAAATTTGGTGACGTTTAAGTTTGGCCAGGCAGTTGGATGTAAGTATTTTATCAAAGAAGATAGTCATCCTGGACTGAGGGAAAAGAACCCAACTCATTGAAAATTTAGGATTGTTTTAAAAAAAATTGGAGAAGAATGAGCTGGAATGGAAGGATATATATATATATATATATAAACAGGAAAAGGCGTGGAAGCTTATTTATGAAGGAACATGTGCTGGTAAGAGACATTAACTTTTGTTCGCTATCCTCTGTCTAAAAAGAGAAGGAAAGTAATTAGACTAATTTCTTTCAGTCATGGAATTGATAGACTGCTGCAAGTTGTGTTTAAACAAGTTTTATAGAAAGAATAAGAATGAGAATGTGAAGCATCAATAACACCGTTTATATAATCTGCGCAAGAAGAGTGAGGATTTTAGTTAGAGGAGATCTGCCTGACGTGACAAAATATTTTATTTCAACTCAAAGAGCAAGTCTGAGCAGAGGCAATTGTACGTTATTGGAGAAATTTATTTAAATGCACAGAAGGTGCAGAACGGCGAGTATAGAAGCTTTATTATCTTAAAAGCACAACTGTGGATGAAATTGCGATATGAACTGACAGTTATTCATGCGCCATAGACTTGAAAGACAGAGTGTGATTAAGTGCCTGTTGTTCAAATATCAACAAAGCACGAGCGGCGAAGCGCATGGCAGAGCGCGCAGCTCTGTTGAGAATTAACAGATCACAGAGGCAGCGCGCGTGTAATTAATCTCCTTATGTGTGTTGAAAACAAACAAGAGCAGAAGCAGCCAGGCGCGTGGGAGAGCGCGTGGTGGTAAAGAGCATTCGAGTCTTGACAATTAAAACACGCAGCGCGAGGTCAATGCGCAAGGAGTATTTACATTAAAAGAAGCGTGAAACTATTATAAACCAGCTGTTTTGTCTCGAAGATTTAGACCGAACAAGAGCGAGAATGTGCTTATTATCAAAATAATAAAGGCTTTAAATAAATAACACGGCGATCTGGAGGAACAAAAAGGGACATTAAAGTGCTATATTCGAAACGAAGGGAAGGAAAGGAGGAAGGTGACACAAAAACAATGGTTAAGGCAGGAAAAGTCAGGAATGCTTTTGGACAATATGTAACAGAAAAAATACTTACTTTTGTTGAGTGTGGAGTAAACAATACCCTGGAAGTGTGCAGATTGAAGTGAACAAGCTCATTTGTGAGCATTTTGTCACATACGCTCCTATTGGATGGTTGTGAACATTCTAAAAAAAAAATCTAGGATTCTGCTGCCACCTTGTGCTGAGAAGTTGAAGTACAATTAAAAAAGGGATGTTAGCACTGCAATAGTAATTCCACCAGCTTTCTTGATGTCACCAGGTGAACCAAATGTTGAATGGGAGGATTGGATAGACTGTTATGAGAATTATTTAGTGGCATTAGATGGCACGGAATTTTCTTCTGCAAGAAAGAAGGTATTACTGTTAGGTAATTTAGGGAAAGAAGGGCAACACATTTTCAAATACCTGCCTGATGGAGAGGATTTGGATGATGTCTATAAGGAAGCTGTTATGAAGCTAGAAAAAAGGTTTGCGAAGCATGTAAATGTGGTTATGCGACGACATAAGTTCTACACTCAGCCCTAGAGACAGAATGAAAGTATTGACGAATTTGTTGCCAGGTTAAGGGAACTATCAGCTAAGTGTAAATTTCGCGCTATGCAGGAAGAAATGATTCGTGACCAACTGTGCAATGCCACTGTAAAAAAACTCAGGAAAGGCTGTGTGCCTCGAGTGACCCGACGCTGAAAGAGGCCATAGCTATTGCGAAAGTAGTTGAAGAATCAGAAAAATGCAACGAGGAGATGAAGATAAGTTCAAGCGGCAGTAAAGAAGTCTCAATTGTGGAAGACAATGGTGAAAGTGTATGTGCTATAAAGAACAACACTCAGAGCAACTATAATAGGAATTTTAACAGAACGTCAGGAAAAAATGGGGAGCAGCATTGTTTAAGATGCGGGAGTACATACCACTTGGCGGACTCAAAACAATGTTATGCAGTTGGTAAAGACTGTTTGAAGTGTGGCAAAAGAGGTCACTTGGCACGCATGTGCAAGCAACAGTGTGAGAAAGTGGGATGTGTGATCGACTCAACATCCAATTAAAGAGTTGTGGTTGTTGATGGTGATGTGGATGTTATGGAAATTGCTGGTATAGAGAGAAGAAGAACATGGCCTGAGGCAAACTTCGAGATAAATGGGAAAATAGTTTCATTGATGGTAGATACAGGTTCACTGTATACTATCATACCTCAGGTGATTTATGATAAGACATGGGGGAGCGGGTCTTTATCTAGGTCTGATGCAAGGCTTAAATCGTATCAAGGGAATGTCATTGATGTGGTAGGATGCATGGATGCAAAAATAAGGTTTGAAGGAAGAAAAACCCAAGGGAAAGTCTATGTGGCCAGGGGAGGACCACCAATTTTAGGGTGGCCACATCAATTTGATTTAGGAATTAAAGTAGACCCCACAGCGGAATTTCCAGTCATGAGTGTGAATGCAGCTAGTGCTGAAAATCTGGAGGATGTGTTGGATAAGTTTGGTGCTGTATTTGAACCAAGACTGGGAAAGTACAAGAATTATCAACATGTGATTAAGTTAAAGGAAAATTCTATCCCAGTAAAGCACTTTGCCAGAAGAGTTCCCATTGCAGCTAGAGCTAAGGTAAAAGATATAATACAACAAATGTTGGATGACAAGGTGATTGAGCCTGTGGAAGTGGTGGAATGGCTAAGTCCGGTTGTGATCACGAGCAAACAGGACATCTCTCTCAGATTCTGTGTGGATTTGAGGAGTTTGAATGAGAGTGTGATACCGGATAGGTATCCATTACCAAACAATAATGAGTTAATATTAATGCTGGATGGGGCTAAAGTTTTTAGTAAATTAGATATGCGGAGTGCTTATCATCGGGTGGAACTCAGTCCTAGTTCTAAAACACTCACTTCGTTCATCACAGTGGAGGGTACATTCCAGTTTTGTAGACTGCCCTTTGGGCTGTGTTCCTCTGCGAGTGTGTTTCAGCGCTTGATGAACTCAGTGTTATCCGGCAATAATAAGGCTGTTGTCTTTCAAGACGATATTTTAGTGTTTGGTAAGGATGAGAGGGAACATATTCTTGCACACTCAGAAGTGCCGGAAAGGATTGCAAAGGCTGGTTTGACGTTGAAGCGTGAAAAATGTAGGTTCAGGACACAATATGTGGAGTATTTGGGTCATTTGGTCACTAAAGATGGTATAAGGCCTAAGGAAAACTTGGTCAGTGCCATTGCAAATGCAAGGGTGCCGCATGATAGGGATTCATTGAGATCCTTCATGGGATTGGTAGAATACTACTCAAAATTTGGGATGAATTTTTCACAGAAAACAGAGTGTTTGAGGGAACTTTTAAGGAAAGGGAAGAAGTTTTCGTGGGATAAGATGCAACAATCTGCTTTTGATTTGATCAGGAAGGAGATTGTTCATGCGGGTGTTTTGACTCCCTTTCAGAGTGGTATGGAGAATATACTTACTGTGGATGCTAGTGGGGTAGGTATTGGAGCAGTTCTGGCACAAGTGCGTGGTGGAGTGGAAAGGACTGTTGCGTTTGCATCACGTTCGTTGTCAGAGTCTGAGTGTAACTACTCAGTTATAGAGAGGGAGGCTTTGGCTGCGGCGTGGGTAACACGTCATTTTAGAGTGTTTTTGTGGGGAAGTCGATTTAGGTTACGAACTGATCACAAACCATTGTTGAAGGTGTTAGGGCCAGGAGGGATTAGCAATTGTTCGGGTAGGTTGGCTAGGCTGGCTGTTAAATTGCAAGATTGTGATTGTAGAGTAGAGTATGTTCCAGGTTGGCTGAACAAGGTTGCTGATTGCTTGTCAAGACTGCCGGACAAAGAAGACATTGTTTCTGATTTTTCAACAAAGGAGGTGGTGGCGAGTGTTGACGATGCCTTAGAGAACTTGGGTGGTGCTATTCAAAGGAAAGTATGGATTAGTGAAATGGAGGGGGCTGCAACACTCATGGGTGTTTGTAGAATGGTGAAGGGTGACATTAGAAGGGAAAGTTCAGTCCCACTTGGTGTGCGTCCATTTTTAAAGATCGTGGATCAGTTGTCTGTGACCAAGGATGGTGTCGTCGTGCGTGAAGATAAATTTGTGCCGCCACAAGGTTTGAGGGATAAGCTGGTAAGACTTGCGCATGAGGGTCATATGGGACAAACGATGACTATAAGGAGGTTGAGAGAGTTTTATTGGTGGCCCTCCATGGATCAGCAGGTGAAGGTTTGTGTGGAAAGGTGTACGACTTGTAAGGAATCAGAAAAAAGGTTAAGGGTAGGTATTGGGTCGTCTGGTGAGCAACAGCATGTTTCGTTGGCTGATAGGGTTTGGGAAAAGGTTTGCTTGGATTTTATTGGCCCATTTTCATTTTTGAAGGACAATGGGGCCCGATTCACAGAATGAACTTTAGACTTAATCCTAAACTTACTACTATTTTGGTATTCACAGAATGCACTTACTACTTTTGGCATTCACAAGATGAACTTACTACTTTTGGTATTCACAGAAGTTAGGATTTTTTCTTAAGTTTGTCTTAAGACAAACTTAAGAAAAAATCCTAACTTCTGTGAATACCAAAAGTAGTAAGTGCATTCTGTGAATACCAAAATAGTAGTAAGTTTAGGATTGAGTATTAAGTTCATTCTGTGATTCGGGCCCAATGAGAGGTATGCAGTTGTTTTGGTTGATGCTAAATCTAAATGGGTAGCGGTTGCTTTCATGAATAGCATTACGACAAAAGCCACCATTGCTGTTTTGAGTGAGATTTTCAAGAGGGAAGGTTTTCCAGATATCTTGCTTACTGATAATGGCACACAACTCACATCATTGGAGATGAAGGAATTTTTAGATTCAGTTGGTGTAAAACATACGTGTTGTGCGTTGTACAACCCGCAAGGAAATGGACTTGTGGAACGCATCAACCGCATGGTTAAGGGCACAATGCAGTTAGCTCATGGATCTGGTTTGTCTGTAATTGAGTCTGTGAGTGACATGCTTTGGGCGTATCGCACAACTGTCAACAATGATCTAGGGAAAAGTCCTTTTGTTATGATGCGTGGGAGAAAGGCTGGCACAAAATTGCTTCCTTCTTGGATGCGTGGGCAAACAGTAAGGGGTGAGTCACGGCGTGAGAAACAGTCTGTGAAGGAAAACTGCTTTTACCAAGTTGGAGATTGGGTGAAAGTAAAACGTGGAGTATTTTTAAATTTGGTAAACAAGTTTAGTGGACCGTTTAAAATAAAGGCTTTTGGAGGAAATTGGGTTAGATTGACCAATGGGCAAGTGTGGAATTTAAGGAGGGTGGCATTGTACCAGAGGGGTGGAAACAAGCAGATTGAGGAATTGGAGGGTGGACATGATAATGAACAATGTCCAGTGAGAGAAGGTTACCTGCTTATTTGAACGATTATGTTTCGTACTTTTTTGTTTGTTTTGTTTTAGCCTAATTTTATAGTTTTTTTTATGTTGTATTGATAAAGGGGGGAGATGTGTTATATGTATATGTTATCTGCTTCATCTATTTGTCTGATTTTCATGTCTCTCTGATTAGAATGTTGCATCCCTATGATGCTTGACATGGTTCCATGATGATGTCAGGTCTGAGCTTCAGTGAGCAGTTGGTCCAGCTTTGTCTGGCATGAAGAGTTCAGGTCTTTCTTTGAGGAATAAATCTATTTGAAGACTACCATTGGATTGCATCTTTTATTTATATCACAACAGTGCATTTCCTCATTTTGTCTGTACCATATTAAAATGCATAAATGTGCAACAGAGGTTCAGCATGGAATCATTGTAGTGAGACTGAGACCATACACATTCAGAATTCAGTATAAATGAGGACATCAATACTGCTATCCAAGCACACTAATAGCTCAGTTTCACGATCAAAATCCACTTCATCAATCTGATTGATCACGTTGGCACTGACATGTAAATAACCTCCAGTGGATCACATAAACTTTTTGAAAAAGCAATCAATATACTCTCCCAAGAGTTCAAGAACTGACCCACAGCCAGATACAACTGTCCTTCCTGAGTGTGTCTGGCATCTTTGTGGACCTTAAAGAGAGTGTACCATTAAGAGTTGACTCATTTTACTTACTATAGAAATTACTTACGTGCTCCATTGTTATTTGTTCTTTCAAACACACTATTGCACTGTTTATTTTGCACTCACTGTGTCATCACCTGAGTACTGAGCACATATATATCAAACTGTAAATACCATTGTAAATAGATTTTTTTCAAAAAATAAGTTAATTTGTGTGCCCAGTCTCCTAGCTACTATCATCCATTGATCTTCTGATGGATATTCAATTTTAAATGTGATTGTTCCCATTCTAACAACAGAATTTCCCTTTTTGCGCTTTGCTCTTGTTTGCCGCCCAAATCTTCTTGTTCATAACTGTACATGCTGTGAAGCGTTCTGATACCCTCGGGTCCAGCTAGCGGTATACAAAACATCAATAAATATATAAATAAATAACAGGTATTTAGGCTGCCACTGTTGTATTTAAGTATTATAGACATAGGTGCAAAGGAGCACTAACTATGTGCCAGATTGAGGTGGCATCCAATCTGTGCACCCTATTCCTCCCCCAGGCGCCATTTGAAAGTGAATTAAGACAGTCCCATGCACCCCACCGACATTTCCCTGCAGACTAGTGCAGTCACTCACTGCACCGTTCTGGCGAGGGACCTCAGCCCCTTCAAAAGCAGGTTGTGCTGCTACCTGCACTGTGAAAGACGGAAGAGCAGCTTGAGACAGCCTTCGTCTTGATCTCCACATTGCAGCACAGATTTGCGACTGCACTGAGGACAGGGGATTGGTTGTGATCCAATGTAATGTCACAGCCTGTGCTCCGTTGTGCAGAGTGGGATTGTACGCTGTATCCATAATACTGTCCCTCTGATTCAATTCACTAACAGAATGTTGTAGCAGCACATATCTTTTGTAGTGCAAAAGCATGACTTGATTGTCTGTTGAAAATGTATGTGCACATTAAGTTTATCTAACAATAGCACTGTGTTGCTTTACAAAAAATGAATGCATTGAGTGTCTCACCAACATGATAGCAGCATGGATAGGAACTTTTATGAGGTACAGATATCCTGGACTGATTTACTGATAACCTAAGGCAGTGGTAGCTTACATCTACAAGGAATATAAGATAGATTTCAATTTATTTCACATGCTATTTCTAGGGCCAAGTATGGAGCAAGTGATCAACATAAGGGGTCAAACGGTCATAGAAGTCACTCCCGTTAAGCCATTGCAATTGAGTGTATCAACATCCATACCTCCCCTCTTGACTGTGTCACTTCTACAAGCTTTGCCATCTCCTCCTCCTGGCTCTCCTGTTGCTCTTCTATGGCCATGTTTTCAACTTGCTGTATTTCCTCTTTTACTCAATATCTTCTTCCACTTGATACATTTTCCCTTTAACCTCCTCAGCCCAGATTGCTCTCTTCTCCCTGTAATCTTTCTCATGGTCTCCTTGCACTCTAATTGCTCTTATCTGGTAGCTTGTTTGGCCGGTCAATGATAGTGAAATGGATAGTCAGCAATAAAGAAGGAATCCTTTCTTGCCTTACCTTCATAGACTCTGGGACGCTCTGTGCAAGAAGCTCCTCTAGCTTCTTGCGATCCTCAGAACTCTCTAAAGCCAGCATCATGAATCTGGAACCAATGCAGCACAATGAAGCTTTCTGAAAAAAAGATTAGACAGGTCACTAAAGAGCAAGGTAACTATGTGAAGTTCAGACCCTGTTTGCTCTAAGTTCAAAAGATTATGTGGACTTCCATCACATTTACAAAGGTAAATAGCTTTCCCCTATGGGGACCACTATTTTCTAACCCATTATGATACAGAGCAGATTAATTTTAAGTGGTTTTACAATTGAGGAACGGCATGGTTTTGTCACTATATTTAGACTGTGAGGCAGGTTATGGAAGTTTTAAATAGGATGTGCAGTGGATTTAGACGGGATATCCTTTATCTCACTATACTTTGAAAGTTAGTTTTGTTACTAATAGACTGTCTGTTTTGGCAGCTTTTCCTTGATTTTAATTTGGCGCTTTATTACAATGTAGGTCGGAAAGCATTCCAACTGTCTCCTTGGCAGATTGGTTTGTGACCGGATCGGATTCAGGGAGCCCGACCGATTGATTATGATGCTACCGAACACCATTTGGTCGGACTCCCATGACTTCAATGGGAGCCTGCGTTCCGATGGACAACACAGGTTCCCATTAAAGAAAGGTGTGGTTGCGGAAAACCTTGCACCCTGTTGTGGGCACCCCATGGTGCTTGCCACACTGTGGATGGTTGGAAAGAGAGGACCCATGTGTACCCTCACGGGCCCCAACCAGAGGAATCTGGGTGAAGGGGAGCCTGCTACGGGCCCCCAAAGATGGTTTTCCGACAGCCGCTTCGTTTCGGACAAACTGAGTCGGAAAGGCTGTTCGAATTCGTCATCGTAATACGTCGGTCAGAAACGTGGTCCGTAGACCTGTAAGAGTCAGCTCGACCCACTCAGTTTCTCAGAATGCTAGTCGGAACCGAGTCTGAAAGTCCGAATGGTTTCTGACTATCGTAAGTGGTCAGTCGGATATGTTTCCGAGTCAGTCAGAAATGCGGGTTCCGACACAGATTCGGACAAACCGAATGCCGTTCGGAGCTGTTCCGACCAACATCGTAATGAGGCCCTAAGTGTTTTTGTAGCATCCTGGAATGGCCGAGCCATATTATATATCATGAAAGAGTGTAGATAGCACTCTGATATTGACTCATCAACTGGCCAGAGTGTGATTCAGGGTGCGATTACTAACAGTGGCGGCTCCTCCACTACGGCAGAGGAGCTTCACCTCACTGCTCCTAAAGCAGTGCAAAATAAAAATAAAATGATAACAACAAGAAGTTATCATTTAATTATTTTTTGCTCCAGCCAGGTCGTGCGGGGCTGACTCGCAGCAGAGGGAGCAGGACCGTCATGAGCACTAGCCATGTTCTCCATGGGGCTGTGTTGCACAGCCCCATAGAGAACATGCCATGCCTCCCCAGGCACTGCCTGAGCAGCCAAAAAGGCCTCTCAGACCAATCACGTCGGTGCTCAGGCAGTGTCGTTATTGACTTGAAGAGTCCAGAAGCCTGGGTCTGTGGATGAATCCAGGCTGGCAATGGGGGTGTAAAGATCGATATTCAAGTTAAAAAAGGAAATAACTCTCTACAAAGCTCTCGGGGTTTGTTTGCTTATTGTTCTTTTTTTGTCTTTGAATTGACTCAGGGGAAGACCTGGTTTATAAAAGGTGGTGACCACTAATTTTACTCCACACTTCCCTCTCCTCATTTTGCAGCAGTATGGTGCGCTTTCAGATATTAATGTGTGTTGTGACATAAAGCATTTGGTGTGCCATATTTTCCCCAGCATCATTTAGTGGGCCCTCATGAACTTGCCTGCACAGCCCTTTTGCATGTGTGACTCAGTTGCAGCTTCTAGAGAGCTTATGTTAATCACTATATCTCTATATACCTCTCATCCTTGACATGAAACGTCACCAAAACCAACAGTGAAACTACGTTGAATAGTGTTTCAAAAATAAATATGCGCTCTCACTGCTAAAGAACTCGTGATATAAACCTTGTGTCATTGCAAGAGGTATACAAGAGGAAACTTCAGAAAATTGATTTAGCTCTTGAATCTGGTATGTGGAATCTTCTCTTTTCATTGCTGCAGCAGGTTGAATAAGTGTAGTGAGAACGGGACCCATATCTTAGCATACCTTCCCACTTAGGACAACAACATTAAAAAAGAACAGACAAATGACTGAATGCTGAACAAATTAAACACTCACCCCAGTCACAGATCTGGGAATAATCCATTGTTTTTTCTTGCTCACCACACAACCCCAGTTTGGACCTATCTATATGCAAATCAATCTTGGCTCTCCTCCCCATGGAAACTGTTGAGCTCGAACTGCCAAGCCATATCCTCCCTGGACAACAAACAAGCATCCTGGGACCAGTTTGTTGCTTAAACATGAAATACCTTGATATAAATAAGACACGAGGCGAGTGGCAAAACAAGAACAGTTTGTGTAAATAAACAATGCTGCTGGGAGAACAGTCAGAGGCATAGGGACTGAGGACTGTCTGAATATACAATTGGTCTAACATAGACTTTTATACAGTTCATTAAATGCAATAAGATGTTTCCGGCAATTGTTTTTTGGTAAGGAATATGTACCTCTGAATTGGGGGGCATAAATGAAGGTATTGGATGAGGAATCCAGGAGGGTATCGACCTTGCGTGGACACAAGGCGGCCAGTAGATATTGTGTCCAGCTGTCCGGCATTGGGAGAGTGTGATCGCTGCATGTACTCTGTGCTGTGTCTTGATTGGCTAAGTGTTCCTAGATTCATGTGGCATCTGACTTTATGGTGTTTCAAGAACACAGGCTCACGCCTCCAGCCATGTGTGCTTTATTGGGGCCAATCTCCATTGACCATTTGATTTTTCAGCACCTAGTTGCAGGATAGATCTGGGATTTACAGCTCTCACATTTGTCAGCTGGCTACGTGCCACCCCACCTGTGATCTGTCAATCAGTGACCTTGGGCGTGGGTCTCATGACCTGCCTAACTACATACTTCTGAGTTGGGTTGACGTGGAGTTCACATTGGGCGAACTCATCAAATAGATGCAATTTCATTTTAATACATGAATGGATCGTTATCCATATTAACATAACATTTTCAATATTAAAATCCCCCCCAGTTGAATTTTCAACCACACTATCTAACCCATACCTCATGACAATTACTCTATTGTATGACTGTTGTTCTTCGGTTTTGACAATTATTACTTTCCTAGTTATTTACATTCTACCCAATTTGAAGATTGTGTTATTACAGCAAGAACTCTCCGATTGCACAGAGCCACACACAAACAAGAATATCATGAAAAGGTAGCAATGATGTGCACAATCTGGAAAGCTACTAGGGCTGCCAGGAGAACCAATTTGGGAACCAATCCTGTTCAGGGGCACGTCCTTCCTCACAAATGTCTCTTTGTAACTGGTGCAGTGCTTGGATGGCAAGAGCCAATGCTGCATCACTATGAGGCGGATTGCTCTCAGTTCCTAGTTGTTTTAATTAAGGCCGAGCTCAGTGCTGTTCATCATTTTAAGCATTTCCTATCTGGTGATTTGAAGCCAGCAGGCATTGGCTTTCATCTGCCTGGTGAAGAAAAGTATAGACCCTCCCACTGATACTTGTGAGTACAAGAACAGTCTAAATTCTTCTGGAATGTCATTGTGCTAACCCCACCCAAAATAATCAGCAGTTCATTTTTCATGAGCCTGATACATCAAGGTTGTTTTCTTCCTTAGTGGGTGCTGAAGCAAGTCCAATAGTTCTTCTCTAGGAATGACCAGCGTATGTGGTGTGTATTGTGACAAGAAAGCAAAGTCTGCACCTTCCAGGGATGAGCTGAGTGTAGGCAAACTCACCGCACTGCCTGTACATATCCATCAGTGTGAAGGTACCCCATTGCATATCCAAAATATTTAGCATTATGCCCCTATTTTCATTTATGCCCAGTGGAAGTGTTGCTTTACAACTGAACATTAAGTTATACAGAGTAAGTTACCATGCAAATAGGGGTTGCCAATTCCCTCCAAACCAAGTATATCCACCCACCTCGGTATCCCAAATTTCCTCACATGGGGTGTTTATTGTTTCCTTCAAACACCCCCCCCCCCTCATGAGAACCGCTGGATGACCCTACACAGGAACTCCATGTCATGGGTCCACTTATTGTCAAGCTCATGATGAATACTACACTGGACATGCTACGGGCCACCCTGGGGCCACAAATAGAGGCAGGAGCAGATGTGTTTATGAATTGAGTTGGGGATTTTTCTACCTGTTGGAATCTCTTCTCTGGGAAGTCTTGGAACCAAACAGTATCGTCTCCTATGGTGCCCTTCCTGCGCATCTTGTCTAGCTAAGTTTGAATAACGCTAGGCTCTGTGAAAAAGTTTCATTGGGATGGTCTTTTATAGGATCATATTCACTACCACTCTGTGGGATTCTACCTTGTTGGGCTGTATTTTGGCCCTGACTCTGCATAGGTATAAGTAGAGAACGCATTTTGCTTTTTCGGGGCTACCTCTTGGGACAAGTTAAGTCTAACTGCACCTACTGCATGCAGTATCATTGAACATACGTAATGTGACCTGGCTGATGTCTTAGAGCCCACTGCTGTCATGAGCTGATAATACGTGTTGTATAAAAGTTTCACTTGTTATATTATAAGTGTCAAGGGAGAGATCACTACACAAGCACTGTGATAGTTTCCGAACAGACTCCATTTGGTCAGGCGGTTCTTTGGCAGCACCCAAACTAGACGGAGGGTACATGGAAGAAAAAAAATACATAACTTGTGATTGGACATTGGGACAAAATATTGAGTAAAAAAAATCGAGTTACACAAATATTGCATTTTTAATATCATGCCACACAAATATTGTGATGCAGGAATATCGTTGACTATAATTTTGATTTACTAAGGTAAGGTAGTACGTTGTAAATATAATTTACAAAGATATCTATGTTTTTCATATCATTGATATCAAAAATACCTATGTTGTTAATATCGATAACAAAAATATCTGTGTTGTTAATATCGTTTACAAAAATATTGTTGTAAAGAATATCCTTGTTTAATTATCTTTATGTAGTGTAATATATGTGTTAATTGTATATGGTATAAATTGTTTGTATAAGTACTGTTAACTTTTTGAATATAGTTTGTACATTTTAGTTGCTTCTAAAAGTAATGTTATTGTTAACACGCACACGCGCAGCAGATGCTCAAACCCAGTGGCAGTGGGTTCGCGGATGCTGGCTGTGCCTGGGTTTACAATTGAATCGTTTTTAAATATTACTTTTTGTGCTGTCTCTGTCCCTACCTGCCGCCGCTGCTTGCTGCCGCCTCCCCGCTCCCCTAGCCCCGGTCCGGCACGGCTGAGTGCCGCTTGTTCCGGAGGGCTGACGGGGTTGCAGGCTCCATCTTTGGTGGAGCAGTGGTGGGTCACGGGTGAGCGCTGCAGCCATCGCGCTCCCATTTCCTCAAAAGGGATGCCCCATGCGCACGCGCAGCGGACGTGCGCAGCGGGCGCGCAGGCGGCGCGCCGAAGACGCTCCAAAGGCAAGCCCGTCTTCGCCCGTCCGCGGCCGGCCGGGGCTAGGGGCACTCCACTCTGCCCAATTTTGTACCTTTTCATCAGCCCAGCTCCGATCTATGCAGGGTCCGTGGACTCTGGCAGATTCCATCATTGCCAAGATCTCCAAACTCGGCCTTATGCCGACTCCTATTCCCCACAGTCTGGCCCCAGTCCTTCCTTCCTCTGGTCTTCCAGAGCCGCCCCCTCCTTTCCCTGAGACCCCTGTGACCTCCATCCTCCTTTTGAACACTAGATCGGCGGTCAAGCATTTTTATGAACTCTTTGTTTTGCTTGACACGCGCCAACCTGATTCATTGTTTTCTCACAGAGACTTGGTTTTGCCCGGATTCCCTTCCAACTCTCTTGGCTGCCCTTCCTTCCCCCTATTACGCCATCCGCGCCGACCGACCGACCGGCAAGGCTGGTGGTGGCGTGGCTCTCATTGCCCGGGCGGATTTTCAATTCCAGATATTACCAGCCTCTCCCATTGCAAAGGTCGACTATTTAGTCGTCCGCTCTGCCTCCTTCTCGCCACCTCTTACTTGTTTGCTTGTGTATCGTCCCCCACAAACTACTGTGCACTTCCTCCATGCCTTCCAGGACCTGCTGGCTACTCTAGCAGTGAATAACTCCTCCATCCTGGTGCTTGGCGATTTTAACTATTGGCCCGCTGATCCAGCTGAGGATTTTTCATCTAAAGAATTTTTTGACTCTCTCTGCTCTTTTAACTTTGTGTCCCATGTTCACATCCCCACTCACATCCACGGTCATATTTTAGACCAGGTCTGGTCGCTCAATTGTCCGGTTTCCTCCCTGGTGGTCTCCCCATGTATCTGGTCTGATCATTTTTTAATTTCCTTTTCCTTGCACCCTAGCCTTGTCAAGCAACCTCCCCTTCCTAGGAACACTTGGGCCCGTAATTGGACTCATGTGGACATGCCATCGCTCTGTTCCTCCCTTCCTCCCTTTCTGTCTCCTGTCCTAATCTTCAAGACTTTCCTTTTCATTCTCAAATGGACTCCTTAAACAATTGGCTCAGCAGAGGCTGCTATCAGGTGGATCCACTCAGGCGAGTTTCTGCCAGGCACAATTATGACGCTAATAGGTTGTTCAATACCGCACTCAAAGAGGAAAAACTGGCTCTCCAGCAAGCGGTGCGTGCCTGGTGACGTGCCTATTGTCTCACTCTTAAAATTCAGTATACCACACTTCTGAACCAATATAAGAAGTCCATTCTCCTTGACAAAACCGAGTATTTTTCTTCCAAAATTTTGCTCGCCGAAAATCAGCCGAGAGAAATGTTTTTTATTTTGCAAGATCTGGCTTTTTCGGACAGAGTTACCCTTAAACCCTCCCCATCCCAGACCCTTTGCGATTCGCTCAATAAATATTTCTCAGATAAAAGTACAGCTATTAAGTCTAACGTTGTCCCCCCTTCTCCCTCTTATTCGGATCCACAGCCCTTTTCTCCTCAGATGCATCTGGAACACTTTCCCCCTTTGCCTAAAGAATCTTTCTTGTCCCTCCTCTCATTGGTTAAGTCAGGTTCCCCATCTGATATTTGCCCTGCACACATTCTAAAATAAATTTATTTGGCCTGTCCCTCCCCTCCGGTTCACTTTCCTCAATAACTCCCTTGTTCATGGTATTGTCCCTCAGTTTCACAAATCGGCAATCATCATTCCGATTTTAAAAAAGCCCGGTGCTGTCCCATTTCCCTCCTCCCTTTTCTAGGCAAAGTTTTGGAGAATCATATCAATGGAACACTCAGTGTCTTTGTGGAGGAGAACGGCTGTTTAACTCCCCGACAGGCTGGTTTTCGTCCAGCGCACTCCACGGAGTCCGTAGTCCTCTCTGTGATGGACAACCTCAGAGAGGGCATGGATGCTAGCCGGCCCCAAGCTTTGGTTCTCCTTGATTTGTCCGCCGCCTTTGACACGGTGGACCATTCCATCCTCCTCTCCCGTGTCAAGGTGGCTGGCATCAGGGGGACCGCCCTGGTTTGGCTGGCATCCATTCTGAGGGATCGCACTCAGGCCGTCCATCTGGCCAATTTTTCTGCTCCCTCTCAAATGGTGCTTTGCTCAGTTCCACAAGGATCTTCTTTGTCTCCCTTGTTGTTTAATTTGTATATCTCCCCTCTTATTTTTGCACTGCAGCAGATGGATGTTACCACCTACAACTATGCTGATGATCTTCAACTGGTTTTTAATTTATCCTCCTCTCCAGACTCCATTCACAACTTTCACTCTAGCATGCTTTTTATTAGGGACTGGATGAGCTTCAACCATCTGAAACTTAACCCCGACAAAACCGAGATGGTTTTGACGGGTGGCTCCTCCAGTCCCTGGACCCCCCTGTTTTGGCCTCCTTCCCTGGGTTCCCCTCCTACTCCCTCTTTTTCGGTCAAAACCTTAGGGATTAAATTTAATGTCTACCTCACCTTGCACTCTCAGATCAGTTCAGTTGTCTCCTCGTGTTTTCTCACTCTTCGCACCATTCGTAAGGTGTCCCGTTTTTTCTCATTTTGTGCCCTCAAACTCATTCTGTCTGCGATGG
This sequence comes from Lissotriton helveticus, assembly GCF_964261635.1. Taxonomy (NCBI): domain Eukaryota; kingdom Metazoa; phylum Chordata; class Amphibia; order Caudata; family Salamandridae; genus Lissotriton; species Lissotriton helveticus. Next base: position 252,910,435 of record NC_136057.1, on the reverse strand, counting down.
TGATCTCCCGTTTAGACTACGGCAATGCCTTGTACAACGGTGTCCCCACTTACAACCTTCGGAGACTCCAACTGGTGCAGAACCAGGCAGCCCGACTTGTGTACAACCTGTTCAAGTCCCATCATGTCACCCCGCTGCTCAAAGCTCTGCACTGGTTACCCATCCGGGAACGTGCCCTGTTTAAGATGGGTTGCATCACCTTCCAGGCCGGGGCAGGGACAGCCCCAGGTTTTATTTCTTCTGAGATCAAGGCATAACGCCCTAGCAGAGAGTTGCGTTCTTCTTCACAATCCCTTTTGGCTGTCCCTCGTTTTAAGAAGAAGAGGTCAGGTGGCGTAAAATTCTCCACGCTTGTGCCCACTTTCTGGAATACCCTTCCCCCTCTCCTCAGGTTTTCTCCCCATTATTCAGAGTTTCGGAAAGCTCTGAAAACATTTATTTTTGTCCAAGCCTTCCCACGCTAGCTGTCCGGCCCCCCCACTGTCCCATGGTCTGTGTTCCTAGCATCAAGAAACCGCGTGGTGTATGTGCGCTTTATAAATATTTTAATTACAATTTCAATTGCAATTTTTAATGTTGTAGCAGATTGTGGGATTTGTAGGGGTAAAGGGAGGGAAGTAAATGAATTATAATTATTTAATATTAATATGAATTATTTAATTGATAATTATTTATGTACATTGTGTAATTAATGTATTTTTAAGTGATATTTTAGGTGCGGTTTGTAGTGTACACAGTGGGAAGTAAAGTACTTATAATGAATTCAGAAGCATTTTTTATTATGTAATTTATATTATGCAAATTGTGTCATTAATTTGTCATTTATATTTTCAGAGTGGGCTGAGTGTGTAGAGGTAAAGGGTGGAACAGTAATTAATCATAATTAATTAATAATTCATGTTAATTATTAAGAATTATTTCATTGATAATTATGTAAAAATGTGTAATTGCGATGTTTTTATAGTTATATTTCAGGTGTGGGTTGTTGCGTTTGTAGGGATAAAGGGTGGGAAGTTAATCAAATATAACTGATTATTACTTAATTATTAAATGGTGTAGTTATTATAATTATTATAATTTGTATATATATTTTATGCATGGGTTGTTGGATTCCTAGGGGTAGAGGGTGGGAAGTTAATTAAGAAATAATGTATTTATAATTAATTATTAATGGTTTAATAATTTCTTAATTGATATCTATGATAAATTGTGGGATTATCATATTTGTATAGTTATATTTTAGATGTGTGTTGTTTTGTTTGTAGAGGTATAGAGTGGAAAGTTATTCAAGTAATAATACAGTTAAAATTATGTATTCATTTAATAAAAATAGTGTTATTTATTATGCAATTTGTTAATTGTGTTATGCTTTTTAATTTCAACTACATTTTATTTGTTGGCTGTTATGATTGTGAGAATATAGTGTGGTATTTTATTGAAATAATGAGATTTGTTTTAATTGAAAACAATTATTAAAAATTATAATAATTATGGGGCTGATTACGATGGCGGATGGACATCTGTCTGTCCACCATTGCCCCGGGAATGTGGACCGTCCCCCTACAAGCCGGCGGTCCCACAGGTGAGATTACAATGTGGCCGCCACCACGGTGGTGGAAGTACCATTTTTTCCATTGCGGCGGGTGCTGCTAGCTGCAGCACCCACCGCAATGGAAAAAAACATTTTTTGCATTGCCTTGCACTATGGTGGCGGTGCTTGCCACATGGTGCAGGAAAATGTAGGGTGGACACCTATGTGCACCCCAAGTGCAAAACTGGAGTGGCCTTGCTTAAGGAGGGCCCACTTTGGGCCCCCAAAGTCCATCCCTGCCAGCCTATCCATGGCTATTCATTTATCAAAAATTGTGTTATTTATTATGCAATCTGTTAATTGTGTTATGCTTTTTAATTTCTAGTACATTTTAATTGTTGGCTGTTATGATTATAAGAATATAGTCTGGTATTTTAATGACATTAATTATATTTGTTTAATTGATAACAATTATAAAAAGTTATGATAATTATGGGGCTGATTACGATGGCGGATGAACTTCTGTCTGTCCACCATTGTCCCAGGGATGTGGACCGTCCATCTACAAGACGGTGGTCCCACAGGTGAGATTACAATGTGGCCACCACCACGGTGGCCTCAAGTACCATTTTTCCCATTGTGGCGTGTCCTGCTAGCTGCAGCACCCAATGCGGTGCCTGCCACATGGTGCAGTGAAATGTAGGGTGCACCCCAAGTGCAAAACTGGAGTGGCCTTGCTTAAGGGGGGCCCACTTTGGGCCCCCAAAGTCCATCCCTGCCTTTCCATGGCGGGGGAACTGCCATGGAAAGGCTGGCGGGGATGGATCATCCTAATCCACAGGCACCGCCACCATTCTGGGGATGCGGAGTGGTACCAGCACACCGCCCGCCACCAAAATCTGGTGGACCGGGAATGGCCTCACGATGGAGGTGAAACCGCCACCACCAGACTGTAGATGGCGGGTTCACCCTCATCGTAATCAGCCCCCATGTAATTTGTTTAATTTTGGTTCAAATTTAGACATATAATTGTTACATTTAAATATTTATAATTGTTGTTATTTAATAGAGTTAATAAAATATGGTATTTGTTTGGAGTGAACTATTCTCTAACAACTGTTGCACTGAATGGAGTGCGAATAGCACATTTTACCCCTCCTGAGTCCAATGCTTTCCCTATTGTTGCATCAACCGTGTCCGTGGGTCATATCTGCCCAAACGCTTATATTCCGAACAATTGAAAATGACTTTTCTTGAGAAACATTTGGATTTGGATTATCATGTCCTATACTTTGGAATTTTTGAAAGACTGACTTTGAGGATGCTATAAATTACTCAAGTCTGCCCGAATTGTGTGGGTAAAATTGATACCTAGTCATGTTGAATAAGAATGTACTTACGACTCGAATAACATTTGGAAGAAATATCTAGTTATATGACAACAGGATACCGACATAACTTGAAGGAAATAAGAACGCCTTGAAGAAGTTCTGTTGTACAGAACGAAACGCGTCGGCTAGCTGTGGTGCATAAACTTAAGGAAAATAAAAGCATTTGAATATACACCAAGATTCAGCGCTTCAATAAGGACTCTAAGTGATATGATTTGATTGGACTTGTTGTGCAAGTGGTGCTGTGCCAAACTTTGGAATATTCTCCACTACTCTCTACTACTCACTCTCTACTACTCATTCTCTACTACTCTACTACTCTCTCTCTACTACTCACTCCCTACTACTCACTATCTACTACTCTCTACTACTCACTCTCTACTACTCTCTGCTACTCACTCTCTACTACTCTCTCTCTACTACTCACTCTTTACTACTCACTCTCTACTACTCCCTACTACTCACTCTCTACTTCTCACTCTCTACTATTCTCTACTACTCACTCTCTACTACTCTCTCTCTACTACTCTCTACTACTCACTCTCTACTACTCACTCTACTACTCACTCTACTACTCACTCTCTACTACTCTCTACTACTCACTCTCTACTACTCTCTCTACTACTCTCTACTACTCACTCTACTACTCACTCTCTACTACTCTACTATTCTCTCTCTCTGCTACTCACTCTCTACTACTCCCTCTCTACTATTCACTATCTACTACTCACTCTCTACTACCCACTCTCTACTACTCACTCTCTACTACTCTCTACTACTCACTCTTTACTACTCTCTACTACTCACTCTCTACTGCTCTCTACTACTCTCTACTACTCACTCTCTACTACTTTCTACTACTCACTCTACTATTCACTCTACTACTCTCTACTACTCACTCTCTACTCTCTATTACTCACTCTCTACCTCTCTATTTCTCTCTACTTCTCTCTCTACTAGTCTCTACCTCTCTACCTCTACCTCTCTACCTCTACACCTCTACCTCTCTACCTCGCTCTACACGCACACACATACACATATATATGCATATATATGCATATGCATTTATATATATGTATGTGTATATATATTACCTACTGGCGGTCGCCAGTAGGTATATATAGTTAGGACCTAGTTACCATAGGAAATTCCGAACATTCTATTGGGAATAACTTTCGCGTTGATTGAGGGATCTGCCTGTAATTTTCCTTAAATTTGCCTCGCTGCGCTCCGCTCCTTCCCTAAAAGTTTCGGGGGCATTCGTCAAGCAGGGGCCGAGGAAAAAGGGGGGTCCCAAAACGTGTTTACCCCATGTTAATTTCCATAGGGACATTCTGACAAGGCTACAGCTCGAACGGCTGAACGGAATTACACCAGATTTGGCAAAATGGTAGGGACTGGTATACAGCAGTGCCTTTTGTATGTTTGGTGTAAATCCCTCCAGTAATTGTTGAGGAAACTGAATGTGAAATTGAGTCCAATGCAATTTTCCATAGGACCTTTAGACACAGCTACAGCCCGAACGGCTGAATGGAATTACTGCAAACTTGGCAACATGGTAGAGCCTGGTATGCAGAAGTGCCTTTTGTATATTTGGTGAAAATCCCTTCAGTAATTATTGAGAAAATTGACTTCTTTCAAATTATATATCTATATGCGGGACACGGTGCGCGCACGGGCGTGCACCGTCCGTGCACCGTGCGCGGACCTTAGCGTGCGTGCGCGGAATTCTGATTGGCTGTTTGACGTCTGTCAACATTCCAGTCAGTGGAAATGAGGAAGTGTTGTCCGACATCTTGTTTTTGTGGCAGATGATAGTGGTTGTAAACAGAAGTGTAATAGTTGACAAGGAGGCAGCGTAGAGATTCCTGAGCCCCGTAGGTTTTGTCATGGGGTCTGTAAAGGACCCCCAAGGTTGGAAAAAAAATCCCCAAAACAAAATCGCGGGGTCCGCGCACCATGCGCGCACTGCGGCTCAAAAAGACAAAAAAGAAATACATTAAAATAACAAGTTTCAGTGTTTAGATGTTGGTTGAGTGCAACATTGAGTGATGACTCTTTCACCTTTGGGTTTAGGTAGGTGTTTTGAGGAGAGTTAGTATGGTAATCGGTAGAGAGCATTGGGGGTAGGTTGAAGAATATGTGAGTTTGAAAGTGTTGATAATTTGAACCAATTAAAATGTTACTTTGGTTTTGATTTTTTGTGTGATGAAATGTGATTGGCTGGGTATTTGAATATGTATGAAAATGAGAGGGAAACACAGCCATTTTGAGATTTTAGTGCTTGAGGTATACTTCTGAGGTGTGAGATTGAGACAGAATTTACTGTACAACAGTTTTCTAGAAGGTGAGTTGTTAATTTGTAAGAAGAACTCTGTGGTTCACTTTAAGTTAATAGGAAAAATGTTTTCTGTTAGTTATTTAATGTTTTTCTGTTATACTTATGGATTGAGTAGGGCAACATCAGATGCAGTGCTTTATATTTCTAATTCTTGCTTGATACTATACACTGTCCAGGGAAACACGGCCATTTTGTGACTATAGTGTCTGAGGTACTTTTGTGTGGAAATTTTGGTGTTCAATTTCTGGTGTGAGATTTACACAGTAGTAACTCTTCTTATAGAATTTAATAGTTTTTCTCTGCCCTATCTCACTCTTACCCTGCAACATCTCACTGTCTTTCTCTTTCTTTTAATAGTACACTAACATCAATAATGGTTGAAAATGAAGAGTCATTTGACATCGTTATAGACATTTTTGTGACTGTTATTGAGGATGTTCCTGTTGATGAGAGTAATCCGATTTCTATGATGAATCCTTGGATTCAGATTTAATGGAAGCTTTGGAGTTCATTGAGTTTGAGGATTCTTTATGGGAGATTTTCAATATTGACATTGCTGATGATGCAATCTTAGAAGATCATTTAAATTTTGTAAATTCCCAACAATAAATTTAAATTTAGTAAATAAATATTGTATGAGAATTTATACTTAACTAAATCTAATTTATGAGGTAGTAGCAAACTGATAATTTTTTGTGTTACATAGTAAGTTTACTCATAAATACTTCCCTTCTCCCCCAAAATTTTCCTAAATGTGTATTTGACATCTCTACTTCATGTCCTGCATCCTTTCTCTCACTGTCTGTCTCTGATGCACAAGATTGCAACATAAGTAAGTTTAAAGAACAGCAAGTGTGTCTCACCACAGCAGGAAATCATGCAGTAAGCGCTGTTTCTCTTTCTTTTAATAGTACACTAACATAAAATGATGAATGAAAATGAGGAGCCTACGAACATCTTCTTTGAAGTAACAGCAACGTTTATTGAGGCAACGTATTCTGTGGTGTATATTGATCCTATAGATGAAACAAATCACGAAGAACATGAAGGAGATACCATGGCAGATTTTTTTGATGAAACACTAGATATGGAATTAATGGAATGTGTAGAAATCGTTGAGTTTGACAAATCATTTTCAAACACTTTGATGGATGAAATTTCTGATGAAGAAATGTTACAAGTTCTTTTAGATTTTGAAAATTCTGATAAATAAATTTTAATTTAGTAAAGAAAAATTGTTTTGAAAATTATACTTATTTAAATGTAATTTATGAGTTAGGAGCAAAGTGATACAATTTTGTGTTCTTCATGTCCTGTATCCTTTCTGTCACTGACTGTCTCTGATGCACTAGTTTACATCATAAGTAAGTATATAGAACAGCAAGTAACTCATGACCCCCTGCGCCAATTCTGACTACACATTGAGAAAGGAAGGAATCATGTGAACAAATCTGTTTCTGCTTTCCTGAAAGATTTCAGTATGGATTCAATATACCACAATAACTTGCATTACAACATACAAGGTATCTACAGAGGAGATGATGTCCATTTCGATTTAGTTTTATTTTTTCTAAAAAAAATTCCAATAGGTCTGCGCACCGTGTGTGGGCATGGCTTGGCAGTTCGGGCTGGACTGTTCCCATGAGGCACAGGGTCAGACTGATTTGCATATAGCCATGTCTGAACTGGGGTGGCAGAGAGGGCTAAAGAACGGTGATGGATCAAACCCAGATCTTTTGACTGGGTGTGAGTGTTTGATTGGTTCAGATGCTCCGTCCATCACCACCCCCTTTTGTACTGCTTTGGCCGCCATAAGTGTGGCAGGGTATGCTCAGACGTGAGTACCTTGCTCACTTTGCCACTGGATTCAAGCAAGCCAGGCTGAACACGGCTGGAATGCCAAAAACCGGTCCTCGGAAGCTTGTTTCCGGTCCAGGGAAGGCATGGCTTGGCAGTTCGGGCTGGACTGTTCCCATGAGGCACAGGGTCAGACTGATTTGCATATAGCCATGTCTGAACTGGGGTGGCAGAGTGGGCTAAAGAACGGTGATGGATCAAACCAAGATCTTTTGACTGGGTGTGAGTGTTTGATTGGTTCAGATGCTCCGTCCATCACCGCCCCCTTTTGTACCGCGGTAAATGCACGGTGCGCGGACCCTATCGCTGCCATTTTGTGGTTTCAGAAGAGAGTGAAAAATATAACTTAAAAATGTGGGAAGGGGGTAGGGTAGAGTGTCCCTGACCCCTTAGGCCTTCTCAGGGCGTCCTTCAAGGACTCCTAAGGTTAAAAATAATGTTTATATTTTTTAAATATCAGAAAACACGATACGTCTGCGCACGGGGAGTGCTCGGGGAGTGCTCGGTGCGCGGACCTCGGTAAAAATTTATAAAAAAAATTAAGTTAAAAATCATATTTGAGTGTTTACATGTTAGTTGGCTCTAAAAAGAGCCGTTGTGTTCATTGTGTTTTTTTTGGTACCTACAAGTAAGTACCAATGCAGAGTCTGATGTTACAGAGAAAGACTTTGTTCCCTTCATCAGTGAAATGTACACCATCTGTCCTATAGATGCCTTGCATGTTGTAACGCAAGTTGTTGTGGTATATACAACCCATTCCATAGTCTCTCATGTATGCAGAAACAGATTTATTTACATGTTTCCTTGCTTTCTCAATCTGTGGACAAAATTGATTGGACCAATTCCATTTTTGCCTTTGGCATATATTGGAATAGACAAAGGCAGTTTGAGGAAAAAGTGACATCAATTGTCCAAAGATGTCCTTAAATAGCATTTCCAGATCAACCCCAGTCAAAGTGCATAAGTCATTTCCACCAGAGTGCACAATTATGAGGTCATGATGTGGGAGATGCATGAAGAATTTCACCAATGATATCAATTGGTGACATCTCAATCCTCTCTGGCCAATCCATAAAATATCCACATTTGGTAAATCAAGGTTTAAAATTCCTCTATTTGTTGCATACCTTTTAGACCAGAATACAAAACGGTGTCCTACCAACCATACTGAAGGCATCTTCAAGGCAGGTCTGGTTGTACTCAGATGTGTGTGTGTAAATGTGTGTATACTTGTAAAGCGCACAATCACCTGAAAGGTATCTTGGTGCTGTATACCACTGTGGAACCCTTCCTGGCTTTCCCTGTGAGATGCCTCCTTACTGGGCACCTCCAAGTCGAGGCCAGGAATCCTAGCGCTTTCAGGGCCGTTGTGGAGATTAAGCAAGCTATTGCCCAGAGTTGCAGAGTGGGACCCATGATTAGATTAGGCACCTAGGCGAGAATTATCGTGTCCGTGGACATTGAGCCCAAGACCCTGCCGCGTCGGGAATTGAACCCTGGTCCCAGGCCAGACCTCTGCCTCAGGGTCTGCCACTCTAATCGGTGAGCCACACTTCTCCATGAGGGCTGTAAATGAAGTGGCAGTTGGAAAGATTGCAGTTTAGAAAAAAAGAGGAGGACATTCACTGCACTTGAAGCTTAATAAATGATTGGTGCTTTCTGAAAATGGAAAAGAGCATATTAGGGTGCATAGTTTTGTTTTTTAAAAGAATTAATTCTAATGGTTCAGAAAAGGTAATTGAAAGGAACATTGCACACGATTAGCTGTTATTTTGAAAGCTCTAACAACCTTGCTGGATTCATTTGCAATATAGTATAATGAACTTTTAAACTCTGTTCTTCCTTAGGTGGGAGTTACCATGGTAACAGGGTGAATGAGCACTAGGGGGATGGGTGAATATTATGTGAGTTTGAAAGTGTGGGAAAGTAGAACCAATTGAAATGTTAGTTTAGTTTTAAAATAGTGTGGGAAGAGATTTCATTGGTTAAGACCTGAAATATGTGTGAAGAATGAGTGGGAAAGTGTGCCATTTCTGGTTCCAGTGTCTGAGGTTCATTTCAGAGATTCTGCTTAAGAAAATCTGCTGTGTGTTTGACACTGTTCTATATTTTCAAAAGCGATTTTAAAGGTGAGTAAAATAGAGACAGTGCTGTTTGCAGTATTGGGAAGCATAACAAGCATATTGGGCTTCATTCCTTTTGTATTTTGAAAATGAGTCAGGTTTCTGCATTGTAGTGTAGTGTTCATTTAAATGGGTTGTGCTCTGTGTGTAAAATGATTTACCATGCTAAATGTTTTTTGATAAAATGTGTGACTTAAAGATTTTTGACAAGGATCACAGTGAGTGTCTGTGTGAATTAAGGCATTATATTTTCATCTTTTTCCATAATGTTAGCTGTGTGTGCTTACAGTTTGTATTTTTTAGCTTATAAGGTAGACTTCTTTTTAAATTGTTTTTCATGCTTGGATTCAATGCTGGTATAGAGATAGTGTAATGGTTTCATTGGACTTGTAAATATGCTCCTTTTTTAGAAACGCCTTGTGCAACCTTTAACATGGGTGCAAGCAGTTAATGTATGGAGAGGGATAGGAATAGCAGATAGAAAACCATATGAAATGGTGTCGGAGATGCATAAAGGATTTCACTAATGTCATCAATTGAGATGGAATATAAGATAAAGAGGGGCATATTTACAAGCTCCTTGTGCAATATTTGACATGGGTGCAAGCAGAAAATGCATGCAGAGTAATAAAAATGGCACACAGACAAGAATATGAAATGCCGTGAGAGATGCTTAAAGGGTTTTTCTAATGGCATACATTGAGATAGAATATACAAAAAAAGAGAGGTATATTTACAAGCCCCTTGCGCAATGTTTGACATGGGTGCCAGCAGAAAATGCATGCAGAGTAATAAAATTGGCACACAGACAAGGATATGAAATGCGTTGAGAGATGCGTAAAGGATTTTACTAATGGCATAAATTGAGATGGAATATACAAAAAAGAGAGGCATATTTACAAGCCCCTTGGGCAATGTTTAACATTAATGCTGGTATAGAGATAGTGTAATGGTTTCATTGGCATATTTACAAGCCCCATGCGCAATGTTTGACATGGGTGCCAGCAGAAAATGCATGCACAGTAATAAAATTGGCACACAGACAAGAATATGAAATGCTTTGAGAGATCCGTAAAGGATTTTACAAATGGCATAAATTGAGAAAGAATATACAAAAAAAGAGAGGCATATTTACAAGCCCCTTGTGCAATGTTTAACATTAATGCTGGTATATAGATAGTGTAATGGTTTCATTGGCATATTTACAAGCCCCTTGCGCAATGTTTGACATGGATGCCAGCAGAAAATGCATGCAGAGTAATAAAATTGGCACACAGAAAAGAATATGAAATGCTTTGAGAGATCCGTAAAGGATTTTACTAATGGCATTAATTGAGATAGAATATAAAAAAAAAACGAGGCATATTTACAAGTCCCTTGCGCAATGTTTATCATTAATGCTTGTATAGAGATAGTGTAATGGTTTCATTGGCATATTTACAAGCCCCTTGCGCAATGTTTGACATAGGTGCCAGCAGAAAATGCATGCAGAGTAATAAAATTGGCACACAGACAAGAATATGAAATGCGAGACCTGTAAAGGATTTTACTAATGGCATAAATTGAGATGGAATATACAAAAAAGAGAGGCATATTTACAAGCTCCTTGCACAATGTTTGACATGGGTACAAGCAGAAAATGCATGCAGAGTAATAAAACTGGCACACAGACAAGAATATGAAATGCTGTGAGAGATGTGTAAAGGATTTTATTAATGGCATACATTGAGATAGAATATACAAAAAAGAGAGGCATATCTACAAGCCCCTATGCGCAATGTTTAACATTAATGCTGGTATAGAGATAGTGTAATGGTTTCATTGGCATATTTACAAGCCCCTTGTGCAATGTTTAACATTAATGCTGGTATAGAGATAGTATAATGGCAATTGTATTACTCTGCATGCATTTTCTGCTTGCATCCATGTTAAACATTGCGCAAGGGGCTTCTAAATATGCCCCTCTTTTTTGTATATTGTAACTCAATTGATGCCATTAGTAAAATCCTTTACGCATCTCTCACAGCATTTCATATTGTTTTCTATCTGCTATTCCTATCCCTCTGCATACATTTACTGCTTGCATCCATGTTAAAGGTAGCGCAAAGCGCTTGTAAAAAAGGAGCATATTTACAAGCCCAATGAAACCATTAGCACTATCTCTATACCAGCATTGAATTCAAGCATGAGAAACACTTTAAAAAGAAGTCTACTGTATAAGGTAAAAGATACAAACTGTAAGCACACACAGCTAACATTAAGGAAAAAGAATAAATATAATTTCTTAATTCACATACACACTCAGAGTGATGCTTGTCAAAAATCTTAAAGCTAGTCATTGCAGCAAAAACATTTAGCATGGTAAATCGTTTTAGGCACAGAGAGTGAGATGCACATTCACAGAAACAGACAGATGGTGTAGGCAGAGATTGAGATGACACCCACATACAAACAGAGAGATGGTAGAAGGAGAGAGTGAAATGAGGCATGCAAAGAGGAAGATAGTGCAAGCAGAGAGTGATATGAGACACACAAAGAGAGATGTGAACTAGTGTTTATAATGTTTAGTTAATGTAATTGCTATGTGCTATGTTAGTAGTGGTCTATAATATATCAGATTTTTCTTTTCAACAGATTGTAAATATCTACAGAGGCATAATAGATTATGCCTACGAAAGACCGCCAAAAAGACTTTATAAGAAAGCTTTATCGACCAAGAGGACTCAATTAGAAGATTCATGCAAAGGACAATCTTCAGAGAAAAGAAAAAATGCTCCTGGTAAGCAAATCAAGGATTTTTTAATGAAATTGTTAAAATGCAGAAAAAGTCAGGAAAGTGTTTCTACGGAAAAAAAAACAAAGTGTAACTAGAAATAAAAAGCAGAGGTCACCAAAAAATGGTATAATGGTACAAGGAGATCATAATGGCTGGTAATCGTAGGACAAATCAGTTTATTGACATTCGTAGACGAATGTTTCGTAACAGAGTAGTTTTGAATTTATTAAAAAATCTTAAGAAGTATAATAGGAAAACAACTTTTTACAAGAAAAAGAAAAGAATAGAAAAGTTTGTTGATTAGGCTTTTGAAGTGAAGAGAAAGCTGTATATTTTAGTAATCAATAGAGTTCGTACACTAGATAAGGCAATCAATGATTTGAAATCAAAATGTAAGTGGAAAAGTGTAATCAATCGAACTAATTTTTGTGATGTTTTTTCGGAAGAATGGAAGCATAGTTCAAGTAGTGAGCCATTTTTTAATGAAGAGAGTTACTTTCAAGGTAATGTTTTGGTGCATGCAGTTGACACCAGTGGTCGAGCATATGAGGTGAAGGACGGTTGTCCAGTTGAAAAAGAAAACATTGTGCCTAGAAATGTAGATGAGGTGTTAGCTGATGAAGTTTTAGGGAGACGTGCTAAGGCTCCGGTGTATACTTGGAATTGTAGTAGTATTTGTAGTGTGCGACAGGATTCTATTAATTTGTTTTGCAATTTCTTACGTACATATAGTAAGAAAAGTCTAAAACAAAAGTTTAAGATGTTACAAGACTTAGATCCTTGCAGAGTGAGGGAAAAAACAGGTTTGCATGGTGTTAGACCTGTCTGGATTTTTTGCACAGTCCCTCCTCATTATTATTTATTTTGTCCCCTTTTTGCCCCTCATCCCCTTAATATTTTTGTGTCTACTGACTTTTTGTAGGTGTTGGCCAAGGGGATAGGTGTTCTTTCTCCCCCTCATAGTCTTTTACCTCAGGCCCAGAGGCCTGTTCTGACAGGAAAGTTGGCACCACCTAAAATGGTGGCCACCAACTGCCCCAACTGTCACATCCAGAACTTGGCCATAGCCTAACATAGGGCATTCCAGAACCTTCTGGTCCATTCTGGACCACTGAAGGGCAGCCTATATAAGGCGGAATGCGGGGAAGCCATTTTATGCTGACCAGAGAGGGGAGGAGTGAGGCAGTGGTGAGAGGAGGAGGACGCACTGGGAGCAGTTAGTTTGTCCCTGTGACAGACAGCCACTACAGGGAGACGTTCCCCCTTCAACCCCTGACCAATCCCTCCCAACCATCTTCTTCTGCTGAAGAGATCAATCTGATTGAGGTGGAAGCCCCCCTCTAAGCCTTGGCCCCATTGATCCCTAGTGGAACGCCCTTGCTGGGAGACTTTCCTAATTTCCCTGGATAAGAGCTTCACCTACCAGTGTTGAGCAGGGAGCAGATTCCAGCCAGGTGTGAATTCTGGGGTGTCCCCGAAGCTTTGTGGAAGAGGCAAGCGGCTGCGGAGCCTTTGTGACCCTGAGGAGAGAGCGTTCCTCTCTGTGCAGCGTTTTCCCCCGAAGCCAGGTGAGGGGAGGAACTGTGGGCGAAAGAGCGGTGACAGCGCGGCGCCAAGCGGGAACACTGGTCCCTCGCGCCCGCGCTGCCTTAATCTGCCTCTGTGAGACGAAGTGAGTCGGCCCCTGCAAGAGACGCTTCCAGCGTCAGGCTCGCGCATGCCCCGTCATCTGCGGATGTCCCCGGAAGGAGGGGCAACGAGGTGAGCAGGCCCGGATCAGTGTCCGACGTTGGGGAGAGCCGGGTGAGGCGGAAACGGCAGGAGCGCTACTGCGCATGCCCGCCGGAGGAGTGTATCCCTAGCGCAGCGCTGAGGAGAGGCGCCGGAGGGTTCTGCAGCTGGCCGTGTAAACCGGTCGCTTCCTCCTGCTCGTGCGCCGCGTTGAGGAGCCCGCCTGAGCAGGGAGGGAGAGTGAGGAGGCCCGGCAGCGGTGAAGGGGTTTGGTGTCTGCCCTGAGTGAATTTCAGCGCGAGGGTAGCGCGGAGGAGCAGGCTCGAGCCGAGGAGTCTGGTGAGACGTGGGAGCCTCTCTAGCCTCGTTTCCCCAGCCCCTCACGCCGGATAATCCAAGTCCCCTGGCGCAGAACTATCTACACATCAGCCACAAGTAAGGAGGTAGCTACATGGGGGATTGTCTTCCCCAGGGTTAAGTGGTTATAAATTGAGACTCTGACTCTGGGAGTACAGCGTCTATGAGAAATCCCTGACAGGGTTCATTCTACTGACAACAGTTCTATATAAAGGTAAATTAAGTGGTGTTTAAAGAATTTCTTCCTGAACAGGATTAGAGAGAGGACTGTAATGTCATCCCTGTAAAAGAAAGTGTTGTTCTAATCTGTGTTGAGTGCTGATCTTGCCAAGAATGAAGTAATACTGTGATAAGTAATGATGCAGTAAATAGAGTACAGTAGATGCCTAAGTGAACTAGAACAAGTGTCGGAATTACCTACCAGTTTTGGTTAAGTGATCTATCTATCCTATAATTGCTGGTGGTTATTACTGATTTAATGACAAATGTACTGTAATGTTGTAAATAGGTGCTAAATTGCGTTGCAGTTTAAAAGAAGTACGTGCTAAATCCAAGACAATCTGAAATGTATTAAGTGGTATATTCTGAACACAAAAGAGCCAAGATATATATATTATTTTTATAAAGCCGTGCGTATTTTCACACATTTTTGGTGTAGTGTTTTCATTTTGAGTGCTATTGCGTGGAATTACTTTTGGGTGGTCTGCAACCTTTACACTGTGCCTCTGATATGCTAGTCTTGCCCTAGGCCAGGCTACCCAGTTCCAACATTTGGTGCCTAGCGGTGGGATCACTGACTTGGTTGCAGCTACTCACTAGTAATTCAACGTAATACACTAAACCTACACCAGGAGTTTTCTCCTTGCGGCCCTCCTAATTTACATTTTTGTTTTTCTAAATTTATTTCTGGTGGTGGGTGGAGGTTGACCCTAGGACACTTTCGGTTTCCTCCTGTGTGAAAAGTTTATACTCTAGCAAAAATGGAGATAAATGTGGAAGAGCTGGATAACTATACTGTGACCCAACTAAAGGACTGGTGTCAGCAGCAAGGTGTGTTTTTCAACAAGGGTGCCAAGAAAGGCGAGCTGCAGACAAGCATACGGGCATGGGTAGAGGCTCATTCCGGGGAGGTACCAGTGTCAGAGGGGAGTGACAGGGACACTGTCGTTGAGACTGCAATGCTGTACCAAGGGGAGGGGGGAAATCTACTGACAAGTTCCAAGACACCTCCCAGGGCGGGCAGCAGCGTCTCGGAGAAGGGTTTAACTGAAGCCGAGCTAGAAGATAGGAGGGAGGAGAGGAGAATGAGGCTGGAGTTAGCTAGGATGGATATGCAAAGGGAGGAAAGGAGGTTAGCTCATGAGCGAACCCTCAAGGAGATGGACCTACAGGTCCTAATACGAAGGCCTCCCACTCCAGACAATGGTGGCAGCGAAAAGAAAGTAGACACCAGGGAATCTAGACCCTACCTACCCAAGGATGTCATTGCTAGTTACACCCCAGGTGATGACATCGCCAAATGGTTGGCCGCCTATGAGGTTTCTTTAAGGGCTCACGGGATCCTAGAAACTCACTGGGGAGGTGGGCTGTACAAATACATGCCACCTGCTGGCAGAGACACTTTGTTGGCTCTGGAGCAGAATGAGCAAACCCACTACCCTGCCATGAAGGTGGCACTGGTGAAAAAGTTTGGACTTACCCCTGAAAGGTACAGACAAAAATTCAGGGGAAGTCACAAAATGAGTAACCAGAATTGGGTAGACTTTCTAGACTACGCCAAGAAAGCTTTAGAGGGTTGGGTCAAGGGCAGCGAGGTAAAAGATTATGAGGGGCTGTACAATCTATTTTTGAAAGAACACCTCCTCGAGAAATGTTTTCCCGAGTTGCGCCAACACCTGGTGGACAGCAAGCTGACCGATCCCCGGAAGCTTGCAGAGGAGGCGGACACTTGGGCAAGTACCCGGGTGTCCTCCAAGGGGACTGGAGGGGATTCTCAAAAAGCCGGACAGGGCGCCCCCCAGAAGAAAGAGGGAGGAGATAAAAAGAAGGAGTTCTCCAAAGGTCCCCAAAATAATTTCCAAGGTAAGGGAGCAGGTTTCACCCCTAGGGCAAACCCGCCCAGAAACCCTAATCCTGGCCAAAGCCAGCAGCCAAGGGTTCTCCACTGTTTTGAATGCGGTGGTGTTGGATTATAAGGGAGATGTCAAATGCCCAAAGAGACCACCCCCTCCCACCGGAGGAAAGTCACCGGGAGTAGCTAGTGTAGCGCTCGGGGAGGAGTTGCCCTTAGATAAGGGGGGTGAGTGGGTGGGTGTCACCTTAGTGTCCCTGGGAGAGCGGGAGATGGTGCCAAAGATCCAGGTGCCCCCAAATACTATCAAGTATGGGCAATGGGTTACCATCAATGGCCAAAGAGGGGAGGCTCTGAGAGATACAGGAGCCAGTATGACTATGGTGAGAAGTCAACTGGTGTCTCCAGAGCAGGTTGTTCCTAATGTACTCCACCCCGCCGCGATGGCTGACGGCAGAATGGGCCACTATCCAGTGGCTGAGGTTCCCTTTGAGTGGGAAGGGGTTGCAGGTTCACTTCGAGTTGCCGTAAGCCCTGCCGTGCCAGTTGATTGTCTGTTGGGGAATGACATGGAGCACAACACTTGGAGAGAGGTGGAATACCGGACGCATTCTGCGATGCTGGGTAACCTGACTGGGCCTGTGTAAGCACACGGTCTGCGACTGCCCGGAGAGGGAGTTCGCCTGGGTTGGAGCCTGGAACAATGGCCCAACCCGCTGCCAAAAAGGGTCAGAAACGGAGACAGGGACAGCCTGCTCTGGCTTCCACGCCCCATGTGACAGATCGGCCACCTGCGGTGGTAGGCCAGGAGTCCGTGGAGGGGGGAGTAGACTCTCTGGAGGATTTACCCATTCCTGCTGAATGGCATGTGGAGGGAGGTCCTACCAGAGAGGAATTCTGTAGGGGGCAGAGGGAGTGCCCTACCCTTGAGGGACTGAGGCGTCAGGCTGAAGCCCAGGCAGCAGGTGATGTTACGGGACACTACCATCTTTACTGGGAGGATGGACTCCTCTACAGTGAACCTAAGGTACCTCTACCTGGCTCATCAAGGGCCTTGGTGGTCCCGCAGCAATACCGAGCCTTTCTGCTGGAATTGGCTCATGCGATACCACTGGCAGGACACTTAGGCCAGGACAAGACCTTTGCACGGCTTGTCCTCCACTTTTACTGGCCTCAGATGAAAGTGGCGTCCAACACATACTGTAGGACATGTGTAACCTGCCAGGCCAGTGGGAAGACAGGGGTGAAGCTAAAGGCTCCCCTGGAACCACTTCCTGTCGTTAGCACCCCCTTTGAAAGGGTGGGCATCGACATTGTAGGGCCATTGGATCCACCAATAACAGCTGGTCACAGGTTCATCCTGGTTCTGGTGGATCATGCCACACGGTACCCAGAGGCCATCCCTCTGAGGACTGTTACTGCACCTGTGGTAGCTAGGGCCCTGATGGGAATCTTTACTAGGGTAGGATTCCCGAAGGAGGTTGTGTCTGACAGGGGGACTAACTTCCTGTCTGCTTACATGCGGACCATGTGGAAGGAGTGTGGGGTGACCTACCGGTTCACCACTCCCTATCACCCCCAGTCCAATGGACTGGTTGAGAGGTTCAATAAGACCCTGAAGGGCATGATAAGAAGTCTGCCAGAGAGCTTACGGAGGAAGTGGGACGTCCTCTTACCTTGCTTACTGTTCTCCTACAGAGAGGTGCCACAGAAAGGAGTGGGCTTCAGCCCGTTCGAATTGTTGTATGGGCACCCGGTGCGTGGGCCTCTCAGCCTGGTGAAGGAAGGATGGGAGAAGTCTCCCAGAAAACCTCCCCAGGATTTGGTGAGCTACATGTTGGCCTTCAGAAGCCAGATGGCCAAGTTGTGGAAGCAGGCTGCTGACAACTTGGAGGCCAGTCAGGCAGTCATGAAGGAATGGTATGATCAGAATGCTCACCCGGTGGAGTTGGAGCCTGGCCAGAAAGTCTGGGTGATGGAACCTGGAGAGCTAAGTGCCCTTCAGGATCGTTGGACAGGCCCCTTTGAGGTGTTGGAGAAAAAGGGTAAGGCCACTTACTTGGTGGATCTTAAGACCCCGAGGCAGCCCCTACGGGTGCTGCATGCCAATCGCCTCAAACCCCACCATGAGAGGCCAGAGGTCATCCTGATGTTGGTGACTGATGGTGCTGAGGAAGCAGAAAGCGAGCCTCTCCCAGACCTCTTTTCATGTCAAGAGAAGGATGGGTCGGTGGAGGGAGTGATTCTCTCCCCGTCTCTCACTCCTGAGCAACGAGAGGATTGCCGACAGGTATTGGGGCAGTACTCTTCACTGTTTTCCCTTGTCCCGGGAAGAACCCACCTGTGTACCCATGATGTGGACACAGGAGACAGCCCCCCAGTGAAATCCAAGACCTATAGGCTGTCGGACAAGGTGAAGGCTAGCATCCATGGCGAAGTTGCCAAGATGTTAGAGCTAGGAGTGATAGAACCGTCCAGCAGCCCTTGGTCCAGTCTGGTGGTGCTAGTCCCAAAAGCCGCCCCACCAGGCACCACACCAGAACTGAGGTTCTGTGTGGATTACCGAGGACTGAACTCAGTTACCAAAACTGATGCTCATCCAATCCCCAGGGCGGATGAGTTAATTGACCGGCTAGGAGCTGCCCAATACCTGAGTACCTTTGACCTCACTTCAGGGTACTGGCAGATCTCCTTGACAGATGGAGCAAAGGAAAGGTCAGCCTTCTCCACGCCTGAGGGACACTTCCAGTTCTGTGTGATGCCCTTTGGGCTCAAGAACGCCCCTGCCACATTTCAGCGACTGGTGAACCAGGTCCTCTCTGGAATGGAGGGTTTCTCGGCTGCTTACCTGGATGACATTGCTGTCTTCAGTAGCAGTTGGGAGGACCACTTGCAACATTTGCAAGCAGTTCTCCAGGCGCTGAAACAAGCTGGATTGACCATCAAAGCCAGCAAATGCCAGATTGGACAGGGGTCGGTTGTGTACCTGGGACACTTGGTGGGTAGGGGGTCAGTGCAACCCCTGCAGGCAAAGATTGAGGCAATCATGGCCTGGGAACCCCCCAAGACACAGACTGAGGTCCGAGCTTTCCTGGGCCTCACAGGTTACTACCGTCGCTTTGTGAAGGGGTATGGCACTATTGTAGCGCCCCTCACAGAGCTCACCTCAAGGAAACAACCTCGACGGGTAATTTGGACAAAGGCTTGTCAGCAAGCCTTTGAAAAGTTGAAGCAGGCAATGTGTGAAGCACCGGTCCTGAAGGCTCCCAATTTCTCCAAGGAGTTTATTGTGCAAACAGATGCATCCGAACATGGCATTGGGGCAGTGTTATCGCAACTAAATGAAGAGGGCCTGGATCAGCCTGTAGTCTTCTTATCGAGGAGACTGCTTCCCCGGGAACAGAAGTGGAGTGCAATTGAGAGGGAAGCTTTTGCGGTGGTGTGGGCTCTGAAGAAGCTGCGGCCATACCTCTTTGGCTCGCACTTCCTGGTTCAGACTGACCACCGCCCCCTTCGTTGGCTGATGCAAATGAAGGGGGAAAATCCCAAGCTGTTGAGGTGGTCCATCTCCCTACAGGGAATGGACTTCCGGGTGGAACATCGGCCTGGAGTGGACCACGCCAATGCAGACGGTCTCTCCAGGTATTTCCGCCTTAGTGAAGAGGACTCCCAAGGGGTTGGGTAGTTCTCCCCACTTTCAGCTGGGGGGGACGCGTGTTAGACCTGTCTGGATTTTTTGCGCAGTCCCTCCTCATTATTATTTATTTTGTCCCCTTTTTGCCCCTCATCCCCTTAATATTTTTGTGTCTACTGACTTTTTGTAGGTGTTGGCCAAGGGGATAGGTGTTCTTTCTCCCCCTCTTAGTCTTTTACCTCAGGCCCAGAGGCCTGTTCTGACAGGAAAGTTGGCACCACCTAAAATGGTGGCCACCAACTGCCCCAACTGTCACATCCAGAACTTGGCCATAGCCTAACATAGGGCATTCCAGAACCTTCTGGTCCATTCTGGACCACTGAAGGGCAGCCTATATAAGGCGGAATGCGGGGAAGCCATTTTATGCTGACCAGAGAGTGGAGGAGTGAGGCAGTGGTGAGAGGAGGAGGACGCACTGGGAGCAGTTAGTTTGTCCCTGTGACAGACAGCCACTACAGGGAGACGTTCCCCCTTCAACCCCTGACCAATCCCTCCCAACCATCTTCTTCTGCTGAAGAGATCAATCTGATTGAGGTGGAAGCCCCCCTCTAAGCCTTGGCCCCATTGATCCCTAGTGGAACGCCCTTGCTGGGAGACTTTCCTAATTTCCCTGGATAAGAGCTTCACCTACCAGTGTTGAGCAGGGAGCAGATTCCAGCCAGGTGTGAATTCTGGGGTGTCCCCGAAGCTTTGTGGAAGAGGCAAGCGGCGGCGGAGCCTTTGTGACCCTGAGGAGAGAGCGTTCCTCTCTGTGCAGCGTTTTCCCCCGAAGCCAGGTGAGGGGAGGAACTGTGGGCGAAAGAGTGGTGACAGCGCGGCGCCAAGCGGGAACACTGGTCCCTCGCGCCCGCGCTGCCTTAATCTGCCTCTGTGAGACGAAGTGAGTCGGCCCCTGCAAGAGACGCTTCCAGCGTCAGGCTCGCGCATGCCCCGTCATCTGCGGATGTCCCCGGAAGGAGGGGCAACGAGGTGAGCAGGCCCGGATCAGTGTCCGACGTTGGGGAGAGCCGGGTGAGGCGGAAACGACAGGAGCGCTACTGCGCATGCCCGCCGGAGGAGTGTATCCCTAGCGCAGCGCTGAGGAGAGGCGCCGGAGGGTTCTGCAGCTGGCCGTGTAAACCGGTCGCTTCCTCCTGCTCGTGCGCCGCGTTGAGGAGCCGGCCTGAGCAGGGAGGGAGAGTGAGGAGGCCCGGCAGCGGTGAAGGGGTTTGGTGTCTGCCCTGAGTGAATTTCAGCGCGAGGGTAGCGCGGAGGAGCAGGCTCGAGCCGAGGAGTCTGGTGAGACGTGGGAGCCTCTCTAGCCTCGTTTCCCCAGCCCCTCACGCCGGATAATCCAAGTCCCCTGGCGCAGAACTATCTACACATCAGCCACAAGTAAGGAGGTAGCTACGTGGGGGATTGTCTTCCCCAGGGTTAAGTGGTTATAAATTGAGACTCTGACTCTGGGAGTACAGCGTCTATGAGAAATCCCTGACAGGGTTCATTCTACTGACAACAGTTCTATATAAAGGTAACTTAAGTGGTGTTTAAAGAATTTCTTCCTGAACAGGATTAGAGAGAGGACTGTAATGTCATCCCTGTAAAAGAAAGTGTTGTTCTAATCTGTGTTGAGTGCTGATCTTGCCAAGAATGAAGTAATACTGTGATAAGTAATGATGCAGTAAATAGAGTACAGTAGATGCCTAAGTGAACTAGAACAAGTGTCGGAATTACCTACCAGTTTTGGTTAAGTGATCTATCTATCCTATAATTGCTGGTGGTTATTACTGATTTAATGACAAATGTACTGTAATGTTGTAAATAGGTGCTAAATTGCGTTGCAGTTTAAAAGAAGTACGTGCTAAATCCAAGACAATCTGAAATGTATTAAGTGGTATATTCTGAACACAAAAGAGCCAAGATATATATATTATTTTTATAAAGCCGTGCGTATTTTCACACATTTTTGGTGTAGTGTTTTCATTTTGAGTGCTATTGCGTGGAATTACTTTTGGGTGGTCTGCAACCTTTACACTGTGCCTCTGATATGCTAGTCTTGCCCTAGGCCAGGCTACCCAGTTCCAACACATGGTCATTCACTGGCTTGTCTTTCTAGAAAAGTATGTCAGAGTACTTTTCACCATTTTAGGATGTTAGGAGTGCATCAAACCAAAGTGAGGAAAATAGTGAGAAGGTTGTATTATGCAAAAAGTCCAGCACTTAAGCTAAAACAGTTAAACAGTGCTCTTTTGCATGGATCTGAATTAGATATGAAGAAGATTTGTGAAGAAATAGAGTTTTGTTACTTTGGTGAAAAAGAGGACACTGCAGAAAATGATACAGTAATAGAAAGTAATGTGGAAGAGAATGTACAGATTGTAAGTACTCAAAATTTTGATCATGAAATTACAAAGTTTAAGGTTATTTCAAGTGAAAGGCCAAATTTTTCTTGTGTGTGTTGTCGGCGAACTCATTATAAGAATCAGACTCGGTTAGTTGATTTATATGTTAAAAGTGAAATGGAAAATATTAATGAATGCAAGGATTTTGCAACGTTTTTGTTGGTTGATAATTGTTTTTATTTGGGTTCTGATCTGCGTATTTGTAAATATTTATAATAAATTAAATGAAAACAGAATGCCTGCTAGAGCTGTACATAATAATCTTGAGTTGGTAAAGATTCCGTCTGAATTGATGGGTTTAAATGCCTATGAGTGTATTCTGATTCAATGTGTGCATCCTTCTGCTTTTCATGCAGAAGGTCGGGAACTGGAAGGTCAAGAGTATTATTAATTATTTTCCAAAACAAGGAATTTTTACGTACTATTTGGCCATGTGGGAAAGTAAATCATAAGTTTGTAATGATACTCAATTGATTTTCAAACAACGTTTGCCTTTTGACTTAACAAATTCTTACCTAGTGTTTTTAGAACCCACATTTTTGTGAAAGTAATTGAACAATGGAGATTGGAGCAGTTAATAAAAGTAAGTGTGTTGTTCAAAATTAGTTTGTGAGTGAAAGTGATCAAGATAATTAGTAAACTGGTAGTTGTCACAGAGGTAGTATAAGTGTATCACATAGTGAGTGATATCAGTATTATAGGAAATGTTTATCAAGAGTAAGTCAGAGGTGCAAATATAATTATTGTTAGATGATGAAATAGATGTTGGACTTTTCATTCCGAAAGTCGGGTAAATGGAAGTTTAAAACTACTATTAAGTACTTTCAAAAAAGAGGACTTTCTGTATACCATTTGGCCATGTGGAAAGGTATGTAGAATACGTATTTCGGGTAAATGTGGTTAATATATGTTTCTATATGACTTTAGTTTGAGAGTATAATAATGAGATACTGTATCTTAGAAATTGCTGTTTGGAAGAAAACATTTAAGATATGTTTTTTCTAAGTTTTATGGGTTTTTTAAACACAATCATTTTGATTGTGTTTTTTTGCCTGCTGTGATATGATGAATAGTATTGAACTCACTGTTTTTGGTGAAAATCAATATATTCTGAGAACAGCAAAAATAAACCATATAACATGTTGTACAAGTTAATTTGCATTTTGTATTGTGAAATATATATTATAACTGATTTCTTTACTCTCTTCTACAGATATTACATTTATAAGGTAAGTACGACTAATAAAAAATAAATTTTCATTACTTTTTTATTTCTGTTTCTCTCTATCCTTCCCTTACTGCCTCTCTCTTAACCTCTCTGCTTTCATCCTTTCAGTTTCTCACTCTCTTTCTCTTATGTTCACTCCCTTTAACTCATCAACATTTTGTCACTGACTTTTTTTGCTCCTTCACTCAGTCCCCTTCTCTCACTGTTTCCTTCACTCCCTCTATTTCCTCACTCTTTTACTCTTCTTGTCTCATGCTCACTCACCTTTATTCATCCTCTATCACCTCTGTTTCGCCAAACTTACTGTCATTCTTTTACCCTACGTCACCCCTGTCCCTTTATTTTGCTTCCCTTACTTTTCCTCATTCCCTATACTTCACTCCCCTTCTTCTAAGTCTTCTCACCCACTCATGTTAAGTCAGTCCCTCTGTTTCACCCCCTTCACCTCTGCTTCCTTCCTTTGCTCACTCACTAATTTCCCTTCTGTCACTCACCTAACTGTACTTCAAACACACCTTCATAAAACTCCCTATGTCCTCTTACTTTCTCTGTACTCTTCCATCACTCCCTCTCTCTTATACTCACTGTTGTTAACGCACCTGCACTAATTCCACCTTCCCTATCCCTCATTTACCTTCCCTAACTCCTCTTTCCTTTTTCTCCTGTTTTGTCTCTTGTATTGTGAATAATGTATTATAACTGATTTATTTTTTCGTTTCCACAGATATTTCATTCATAAGGTAAGTACGACTGACCCCAAAAACTTTTTTATTTCTCTTTTTGTCTATCCTTCCATCGCTCCCTGTGTCTTAGCGTGACTCTCTTCATCACCTCATTCTGTCACTCCTTTTCCCTTACCAACACTACCTCATTTTCCGTTCTTTGATCCCTCACTGAGTGTCCTTCTATCACTCCTTCATTCACTCCCTGTGTGTAGTCAATCACTCACTCCCATTGTCTCACACTCACTAGACTTTATCCACCCTCTATCATTTGTCTTTCTTCAACTTCACTGTCCTTCTCTCACTCACCTCACCCTTGTTTCGTTAGGCTGCTTCCGTCAGTACCCTTTATTCCTATCCTTCACTCCGCTTCTCCTTTCTTGTTTCCCTCACTTACCTTTTCTCAGTTCATCTGATTTACTCCCCTTCACCTCTCTTTCCTTCTTTTGCTCCCTTACTCATTAACCTTCCCTCACTCACCTTGCTCCACTTCACTTACTCCTTCTGTCACTCCCTTTGAACTCTGACATCCTCACTTCTCTTTCTTCACTGTCTCTCTGTTAGCCTTACTTCCTCTGTCCCTTCACTGTCTCACTGCCCTTCCCTTACACTCACTCTGTTTAACTCACCCACACTCCATCACTTGTCTTTCTTTGCTCCCTCACTCAGTCCCCTTCTCTCACTCTTTCCTTCACTCCCTCTGTGTCCTCGCTCCCCTTGTCTCACGCTCATTTGCCATCTCTCTTTTGACTGTGCTATGTCTTCCTTTGCTTGTTCCATGTTTCTCTGTGTGTGTGCCTTCTTACCCTCTGTCTGCACAATATATGCATGTGTGTGTGTCATCTTACCATCTGCTTGCACCATCTCACCCTCTACTTGTTCTATCTCACTCTCTGCCTGCACCATCTTACTCTCTACCTGTGGCATGTGTCCCTCTGCATGTGCCATCTATCTTTCTTGACTCTTAATCTCCTTCCTTCTCGCTTGTATTGTGAAATATACATTGTATGCATTATACTTTATTTGTTTCTTGTGTTTTACAGATATTATATTTAAAAAAAAAAATGTCTTTAAGTTTTTTTATATCTTAGAAGGTAAGTATAAGAAATAAAAATCTTTTTTCGCATCAGTGTCTAAGTTTTCATTATTTATAAGGTAAGTATGAGAATCAAAAATAAGTTTGTTATCACTCTCTTATTGTGACAGAATAACTGCCTCACTCTTTCTCAGTCTCTTGCTCCCTCTCTCTCTACATGTGTCTGCCTTACTGTTAATCTTTTTTGCTCTGTCTTTCTACCACTCCTCCTTTTTACCTCAGTCAGTTTCCCTCTTTCTTTATTTTGTTAGGTTTGATCTTATTCTCCTTCCTTCACTCTGTTATCCATTTCTTACCTGTTAGTAAACCTTCATTTATTGGCACTGCACTTCCTCTAGTGCACGTCCTTCTCTCTGTTTCTCACACCTCTTCCCTTTTGTGTTCACTTTTGTTTACACTTCTTTGTTTTGAAAACAGTGCCACAGGCCCTTAAATATTCGTTAGTTACCATCGAATAATATACGGCCTCAAGGCCCATAGGAATCAATGGCAATTACCGAATCTGTAAATACCGATTCGGTAAAATGACTGAATTATACAGATTCGGTAGTTTCAAAAGACAAATTACATACATTCTGTTAGAACCTGGGGTAGCCTGGCCTAGGGCAAGACATACATTTCAGAGGCACAGTGTTAAGGTTGCAGACCACTCAACAGTAAAACCACGCAATATCACACAAAAATAACGCTACACCAAAATGTGGAAAAATAAGTACTGCTTTATAAAAATAATATACTCTTTGTTTTCAAAATATACAGCTTAGGACATTTCAAGATACCTTAGAATCAGCAATTATACCTTTTAAACTACTAAGCAATTTCAATTAGTTTCTTCAGTACATTACATTTAGTTGTCTTCAAATCAGAAATTCCACTTCCAGAGATGTTAACCTGTTTCAATAATACAGTACACTTGTCAATAAATTAATAATAGCACTTCAGACTTTCTATCTCAAATCAGTGACCAACATCAATTGTGCATTTCATCAGACTTCAGAACCAATTTCAAATGGTTACTATACTGTGCACAATACCAGTATCCCTCAGCACCAACCTCCCTCACTGCTGACAATTGTGAAGGTGCTTTTCTCAGCAGAGCCACGTATCAGTTACACCTCTCATGAACTAACCGAGGTAACCCCACCCTCTGGAAGGGATTCTTTATTCCCCTACTCGTGCAGTCTTACTCCCCTCCCTTCGAGTACCTCTCCTTACTTGCAGGCAGGTTCTTGTGGTGTCAGTGCAAAGGGGAAAATCCACTTATCAGGGGACAGGGGACTCAGCGCTGAACAAGCTCACGTGGTGCCCCTCTCTCCTCTCTCCCGCTAGCGCTGGCTTCTCTGGTTGCGCTTCAGCGGGGAAAAGAGATCTCAGAGGACTATAGGCCGCCGGATTCCTCTGTACCCCCTCCCGCTCGCGCCAGCCTCACAGTGGGCGCTCGAGCCGGGGAAAGGGATTCTCGCCGGTCTCCGCCGCCGAGAGAAACCTTCGGCGCTCCTCCTCAGTTACTCCTCGCTGGGGCTGAGGGTTGCGATAATCACCTGGGCATGCGCGAGGCACACACAGGATACTCCGCCTCACAGCTCGCCTCCGCTTCCGCTTTTTCCCACGCAGGCTCCACAGTCAAGACGCTGCTTCCTCCGGGCCCGCTTTCTTTTGTGCCCCTCCTTCCTGGGATATCGACAACAGACGGGGCATGCGCGAAGGCGCCTTCACTTCCTCCTCAACCGGGTCGCTGCAGGCAACGCGTCTAAAACGCGGAAGGCGCCCAAGGGGTCCCGGCCAATGTGGCGCTGCCTCAATGAAACTGGCACCCTTCTCCTCCAAAGCGCCTCAGACACAATCCGGCGCCGATCTCTCCTGGCCACTGCTCCACAGCAGGTGAGAGGTGACTCCCTGTGGGATGATTGAATGAGGGAACAGGCGCTGAATCTAGGGCTGACTGGAATTGAGGGCCAAATTAAAGGGGGAGGGCCACAAGATCTAACCCTTCCCTGAGTAAGGAAATCACAGCAGAATTCCCTTCACTGGGCAGAGGACTGCGCTCCGCAGCGCTGCAGTCTCCTTCTCCTCAAGACTTCCCCTATATGGTTTAGACAAGGGGCAAGCTAGGCGCCCAGGGTCTCCAGTAACCCTTAACAGCGGGGTCAGGACAGTAACCCAAAAGGGGATAGTGAGGTGATTCAGTCAGGCAGCTTCCCTATCCAGGAGGTCAACCCTAAGTCTAGCCTCTTCCCACCCTTAGCTACAGCCTGTCCTCCAGCTGACTCTCTCAGGTAGACAAAATGGCTGCCCCGCATTCCGCCTTTTATAGGCTGCCCTTCAGTGGTCCAGAATGGACCAGAAGGTTCTGGAATGCCCTATGCTGGTCTATGGGTGAGTTCTGGA
The DNA here is from genome assembly GCF_964261635.1 of Lissotriton helveticus. NCBI lineage: Eukaryota > Metazoa > Chordata > Amphibia > Caudata > Salamandridae > Lissotriton > Lissotriton helveticus. The sequence goes on along the minus strand of NC_136057.1, from coordinate 252,882,748 downwards.
CTTGGCAGTTAGGGCAGTTGGTAGCCACCATTTTGTGGCTCCAACTTTTCCCTGTCAGAACAGGCCTCTGGGCCTGAGGTAAAAGATTATGGGGGGAAAAAGAACACCTATCCCCTTGACCAACACCTATAAAAAGTAGTAGACACAAAAATATTAAGGGTATGAGGGGCAAAAAGGGGACAAAATAAATAATAATGAGGAGGGACTGCGCAAAAAATCCAGACAGGTCTAACACGCGTCCCCCCCAGCTGAAAGTGGGGAGAACTACCCAACCCCTTGGGAGTCCTCATCACTAAGGCGGAAATACCTGGAGAGACCGTCTGCATTGGCGTGGTCCACTCCAGGCCGATGTTCCACCCGGAAGTCCATTCCCTGTAGGGAGATGGACCACCTCAACAGCTTGGGATTTTCCCCCTTCATTTGCATCAGCCAACGAAGGGGGCGGTGGTCAGTCTGAACCAGGAAGTGCGAGCCAAAGAGGTATGGCCGCAGCTTCTTCAGAGCCCACACCACCGCAAAAGCTTCCCTCTCAATTGCACTCCACTTCCGTTCCCGGGGAAGGAGTCTCCTGGATAAGAAGACTACAGGCTGATCCAGGCCCTCTTCATTTAGTTGCGATAACACTGCCCCAATGCCATGTTCGGATGCATCTGTTTGAACAATGAACTCCTTGGAGAAATCGGGAGCCTTCAGGACCGGTGCTTCACACATTGCCTGCTTCAACTTTTCAAAGGCTTGCTGACAAGCCTTTGTCCAAACTACCCGTCGAGGTTGTTTCCTAGAGGTGAGCTCTGTGAGGGGCGCTACAATAGTGCCATACCCCTTCACAAAGCGACGGTAGTAACCTGTGAGGCCCAGGAAAGCTCGGACCTCAGTCTGTGTCTTGGGGGGTTCCCAGGCCATGATTGCCTCAATCTTCGCCTGCAGGGGCTGCACTGACCCCCTACCCACCAAGTGTCCAAGGTACACAACCGACCCCTGCCCAATCTGGCATTTGCTGGCTTTGATGGTCAATCCAGCTTGTTTCAGGGCCTGGAGAACTGCTTGCAAATGTTGCAAATGGTCCTCCCAACTGCTACTGAAGACAGCAATGTCATCCAGGTAAGCAGCAGAGAAGCTCTCCATTCCAGAGAGGACCTGGTTCACCAGTCGCTGAAATGTGTCAGGGGCGTTCTTGAGCCCAAAGGGCATCACACAGAACTGGAAGTGTCCCTCAGGCGTGGAGAAGGCTGACCTTTCCTTTGCTCCATCTGTCAAGGAGATCTGCCAGTACCCTGAAGTGAGGTCAAAGGTACTTAGGTATTGGGCAGCTCCTAGCCGGTCAATTAACTCATCCGCCCTAGGGATTGGATGAGCATCAGTCTTTGTAACTGAGTTCAGTCCTCGGTAATCCACACAGAACCTCAGTTCTGGTGTGGTACCCGGTGGGGCGGCTTTTGGGACTAGTGATAGAGCGCGCGAGGTCACCCAGCCAATGATTTCGCCGTTTCCGGCTTCAGGGCTCATATACTTTCAATTCACACTATTCATTGACCAGGCGACTTCACGGGCTGCTACCAATTTGTGTGTGTTTCCTACTGTTATTACTTAGTGTACCTGACTTACCATCCACCGACATGGGTACCTATGACCTCAACGGATCAGGGGCCTAGCTGTAAAAGGAAAGGCAGCAAATGCAAATTCAAATGACATTCAATACTGTTGTAAAATGACCACGGACAACTGGAAGTTTAAAAGCTTTATCTAAAGTTCGTTTTCATCAAGCATCAAACTTACAAGAATAAGGCAATCAATAACCAAGATAATGAAAAGTACATAACTATAGAGAAATAAAGTCAGGGTAATCATTTAAATGCTAATATAAGATGAAAAAAGGAATGCTATGCATTTAAGGCAACAACTCTTTAGACAGCTTAAGTAAGGCCGTTCTAGACCATATCAGGAAATGACAAACTGCAATGCAAAATATGATTTCTAAAAGGTAGGGTAACATGGGAACATATCAAGAAATATGCAAATGACTTTACGTTTCAATAGTTGCAGCAAAAGCATGGAAAAGTCAACATGTGCAAGGTGTCTCTTTATTGAAGCAAAAGTCAGAAATATAGAAAGGTGCAAGTTTAAAGAATTTAGAGCAGTATTTACCTAGACTGGTGTGGAAACCAAACCCTGGCCACGGGTCAGTTAAGGACAGGAAACCCTCAAGGAAGGATACCCTTCAAAGGACAGCAGGTGCAGAATGGACACCCAGGACAGGACAGGATACCCTCAGATTAGGAATCAGGACAGGACCTCAGGACAGGACAGCAAACCCTCAGGACAGGACCGCTCAGGACAGGACCGCACCCGCAGTTTGGAAGCAACGCCTGCGCTCCACCCTCTCTGCAGCTATCGATCAAGACCCCGATTGGGTCAGCGAACTCCCAGCAAAGTGCTTCGCCAGCACTTTAAGGTTCAGTAGAACCTTAGTCTATGGTCAATTTCGGACAGAGTGCTCCGCAGCGCTCTGTGTCTTCAGTCACCTATTGAGTACGATGGGTCAGTGACAGGTCAGCTAAACCAGACAAGTCGGACAATTTCCCTAGGTGAACCCAGGGTAGATATACTGTTTTGGGACAGGGTACCACCCCCCAAATGTTGCAAAGTGTCAGAATCCCCAATTTTGATTGGTCCTAAGGTAGGATTTGGGTAACACACCAATCATAACACACTATTTGGATGCCTAATTTACATATCTGGGTACCGCCTAGCAAGATTGGGGTTCCCATGAGAAAACTCAGAGAAATACAATAGAGATATAACATTGTTTCGGAATAGGGACATGTGACTCCGTCCTGCTGAGGTTGCAGGTCAGTTCTCAGGAGCATCTTGCCCATCACTGCCAACTGGCGGTGTTCCATCAGCCAAGGTTTTAGGTGCCCCAGAAAGTCGCACATGCGTAGAAGGGACCTCCAAGATGGCTTTTGGTGCAGTCAGACCCCCATTCCCCGCGGTACATGAAAAGTAAGCGAAAACAAATTAATACATAGAAATAACATTATGAAAACACATCACAGGGTTTATACTTTCAACTTATCACTAAGAAATATACTTATGCAGTCTAAATGTTAGCTACATATCAACAGACACAAGAGCAGTGGCACGAGCAGTACCACATTATTGGCAAAACTATGTATTACGCATGCGCATAAATTTCCCTCCAACTCTGCAAACACGTCAGGACACGTGAGTGTGGCTGACGCATGCGCAGTAACTAAATACAAGCGGCGGACATTTTAAATAACTCGAGTAAATTATTTTAGTAAAACACATATGCAAGCGTCGGGGAACCTCGTTTAAACATAAAATAACGTTAGTAAGACGTACGAATTATTACCTTGTTACACACAGACGAGGTTCATAAATACAGCAAGTCGCAAAATATGCGAAGCTTTGCTTCATCACTAGCACCACCGGACTGGACCAAGGGCTGCTGGAAGGTTCTATCACTCCTAGCTCCAACATCTTGGCAACTTCGCCATGGATGCTAGCCTTCACCTTGTCCGACAGCCTGTAGGTCTTGGACTTCACTGGGGGGCTGTCTCCTGTGTCCACATCATGGGTACACAGGTGGGTTCTTCCCGGGACAAGGGAGAACAGCGAAGAGTACTGCCCCAATACCTGGCGGCAATCCTCTCACTGCTCAGGAGTTAGGGATGGGGAGAGAATCACTCCCTCCACCGACCCATCCTTCTCTTGACATGAAAAGAGGTCTGGGAGAGGCTCGCTTTCTGCTTCCTCAGCACCATCAGTCACCAACATCAGGATGACCTCTGGCCTCTCATGGTGGGGTTTGAGGCGATTGGCATGTAGCACCCGTAGGGGCTGCCGCGGGGTCTTAAGATCCACCAAGTAAGTGGCCTTACCCTTCTTCTCCAACACCTCAAATGGGCCTGTCCAACGATCCTGAAGGGCACTTAGCTCTCCAGGTTCCATCACCCATACTTTCTGGCCAGGCTCCAACTCCACCGGGTGAGCATTTTGGTCGTACCATTCCTTCATGACTGCCTGACTGGCCTCCAAGTTGTCAGCAGCCTGCTTCCACAACTTGGCCATCTGGCTTCTGAAGGCCAGCATGTAGCTCACCACATCCTGGGGAGGTTTTCTGGGAGACTTCTCCCATCCATCCTTCACCAGGCTGAGAGGCCCACGCACAGGGTGCCCATACAACAATTGAAACGGGCTGAAGCCCACTCCCTTCTGCGGCACCTCTCTGTAAGAGAACAGCAAGCAAGGTAGGAGGACGTCCCACTTCCTCCGTAAGCTCTCCGGCAGACTTCTTATCATGCCCTTCAGGGTCTTATTAAACCTCTCAACCAGTCCATTGGACTGGGGGTGATAAGGAGTGGTGAACCGGTAAGTCACTCCACACTCCTTCCACATTGTCCGCATGTAAGCTGACAGGAAGTTGGTCCCCCTGTCAGACACAACCTCCTTGGGAAATCCTACCCGGGTAAAGATTCCCATCAGGGCCCTAGCCACCACAGGTGCAGTAACAGTCCTCAGAGGGATGGCCTCTGGGTACCGTGTGGCATGATCCACCAGAACCAGGATGAACCTGTGACCAGCTGTTGTTGGTGGATCCAATGGCCCTACAATGTCGATGCCCACCCTTTCAAAGGGGGTGCTAACGACAGGAAGTGGTTCCAGGGGAGCCTTTAGCTTTACCCCTGTTTTCCCACTGGCCTGGCGGGATACACATGTCCTACAGTATGTGTTGGACGCCACTTTCATCTGAGGCCAGTAAAAGTGGAGGACAAGCCGTGCAAAGGTCTTGTCCTGGCCTAAGTGTCCTGCCAGTGGTATCGCATGAGCCAATTCCAGCAGAAAGGCTCGGTATTGCTGCGGGACCACCAAGGCCCTTGATGAGCCAGGTAGAGGTACCTTAGGTTCACTGTAGAGGAGGCCATCCTCCCAGTAAATATGGTGGTGTCCCGTAGCATCACCTGCTGCCTGGGCTTCAGCCTGACGCCTCAGTCCCTCAAGGGTAGGGCACTCCCTCTGCCCCTTACAGAATTCCTCTCTGGTAGGACCTCCCTCCACATGCCATTCAGCAGGGATGGGTAAATCCTCCAGAGAGTATACTCCCCCCTCCATGGACTCCTGGCCTACCACCGCAGGTGGCCGATCTGTCCCATGGGGCGTGGAAGCCGAAGCAGGCTGTCCCTGTCTCCGTTTCTGTCCCTTTTTGGCAGCGGGTTGGGCCATTGTTCCAGGCTCCAACCCAGGCGAACTCCCTTTCTGGGCAGTCGCAGACCGTGTGCTTACACAGGCCCAGTCAGGTGTACCCAGCATCGCAGAATGCGTCCGGTATTCCACCTCTCTCCAAGTGTTGTGCTCCATGTCATTCCCCAACAGACAATCAACTGGCACGGCAGGGCTTACGGCAACTCGAAGTGAACCTGCAACCCCTTCCCACTCAAAGGGAACCTCAGCCACTGGATAGTGGCCCATTCTGCCGTCAGCCATCGCGGCGGGGTGGAGTACATTAGGAACAACCTGCTCTGGAGACACCAGTTGACTTCTCACCATAGTCATACTGGCTCCTGTATCTCTCAGAGCCTCCCCTCTTTGGCCATTGATGGTAACCCATTGCCCATACTTTGTAGTATTTGGGGGCACCTGGATCTTTGGTACCATCTCCCGCTCTCCCAGGGACACTAAGGTGACACCCGCCCACTCACCCCCCTTATCTAAGGGCAACTCCTCCCCGAGCGCTATACTAGCTACTCCCGGTGACTTTCCTCCGGTGGGAGGGGGTGGTCTCTTTGGGCATTTGACATCTCCCTTATAATGTCGAACACCACCACATTCAAAACAGTGGAGAACCCTTGGCTGCTGGCTTTGGCCAGGATTAGGGTTTCTGGGCGGGTTTGCCCTAGGGGTGAAACCTGCTCCCTTACCTTGGAAATTATTTTGGGGACCTTTGGAGAACTCCTTCTTTTTATCTCCCCCCTCCTTCTTCTGGGGGGCGCCCTGTCCGGCTTTTTGAGAATCCCCTCCAGTCCCCTTTGAGGACACCCGGGTACTTGCCCAAGTGTCCGCCTCCTCTGCAAGCTTCCGGGGATCGGTCAGCTTGCTGTCCACCAGGTGTTGGCGCAACTCGGGAAAACATTTCTCGAGGAGGTGTTCTTTCAAAAATAGATTGTACAGCCCCTCATAATCTTTCACCTCGCTGCCCTTGACCCAACCCTCCAAAGCTTTCTTGGCGTAGTCTAAAAAGTCTACCCAATTCTGGGTACTCATTTTGTGACTTCCCCTGAATTTCTGTCTGTACCTTTCAGGGGTAAGTCCAAACTTTTTCACCAGTGCCACCTTCATTGCAGGGTAGTGGGTTTGCTCATCCTGCTCCAGAGCCAACAAGGTGTCTCTGCCAGCAGGTGGCATGTATTTATACAGCCCACCTCCCCAGTGAGTTTCTAAGATCCCGTGAGCCCTTAAAGAAACTTCGTAGGCGGCCAACCATTTGGCAATATCATCACCTGGGGTGTAGCTAGCGATGACATCTTTGGGTAAATAGGGTCTGGATTCCCTGGTGTCCACTTTCTTTTCGCTGCCACCATTGTCTGGATTGGGAGGCCTTTGTATTAAGGCTTGTAGGTCCATCTCCTTGATGGTTCGCTCATGAGCTAACCTCCTTTCCTCCCTTTCCATATCCATCCTAGCTAATTCCAACTTCATTCTCCTCTCCTCCCTCCTATCTTCTAGCTCGGCTTCAGTTAAACCCCTGTCTGAGACGCTGCTGCTTGCCCTTGAAGGTATCCTGGGACCTGTCAGCAGATTCCCACTTCCCACTTGGTTCAACAATGCAGCCTCAGTGACAGTGTCCCCGTCACCCTCTTCAGTTTCTGGTTCCTCCCTTAAATGAGCTTCCACCCATGCCCTTATGCTTGTCAGCAACTCTCCTTTCTTGGCACCTTTATTAAAAAATACCCCTTGATGCTGACACCAATCTCTGAGTTGGGCCACAGTATTGGCTTCCAGCTCTTTAAAATTCAACTCCATCTTTGCCATGGAATAAAATCACTCACAGGAGAAAACCAAGAAGTGACCTGAGGTTAACCTCCACCCACCACCAGAAATAAATTTAGAAAAAACAAAATTCAAATCAGGAGGGCCGCAAGGAGAAAACTCCTGGTGTAGGTCAGTGTATTGCGTTGAATTACTAGTGAGTAGCTGCAACCAAGTCAGTATCCCACCGCTAGGCACCAAATGTTAGAACCTGGGGTAGCCTGGCCTAGGGCAAGACATACATTTCAGAGGCACAGTGTTAAGGTTGCAGACCACTCAACAGTAAAACCACGCAATATCACACAAAAATAACGCTACACCAAAATGTGGAAAAATAAGTACTGCTTTATAAAAATAATATACTCTTTGTTTTCAAAATATACAGCTTAGGACATTTCAAGATACCTTAGAATCAGCAATTTCAAATGGTTACTATACTGTGCACAATACCAGTATCCCTCAGCACCAACCTCCCTCACTGCTGACAATTGTGAAGGTGCTTTTCCCAGCAGAGCCACGTATCAGTTACACCTCTCATGAACTAACCGAGGTAACCCCACCCTCTGGAAGGGATTCTTTATTCCCCTACTCGTGCAGTCTTACTCCCCTCCCTTCGAGTACCTCTCCTTACTTGCAGGCAGGTTCTTGTGGTGTCAGTGCAAAGGGGAAAATCCACTTATCAGGGGACAGGGGACTCAGCGCTGAACAAGCTCACGTGGTGCCCCTCTCTCCTCTCTCCCGCTAGCGCTGGCTTCTCTGGTTGCGCTTCAGCGGGGAAAAGAGATCTCAGAGGACTGTAGGCCGCCGGATTCCTCTGTACCCCCTCCCGCTCGCGCCAGCCTCACAGTGGGCGCTCGAGCCGGGGAAAGGGATTCTTGCCGGTCTCCGCCGCCGAGAGAAACCTTCGGCGCTCCTCCTCAGTTACTCCTCGCTGGGGCTGAGGGTTGCACTAATCACCTGGGCATGCGCGAGGCACACACAGAATACTCCGCCTCACAGCTCGCCTCCGCTTCCGCTTTTTCCCGCGCAGGCTCCACAGTCAAGACGCTGCTTCCTCCGGGCCCGCTTTCTTTTGTGCCCCTCCTTCCTGGGATATCGACAACAGACGGGGCATGCGCGAAGGCGCCTTCACTTCCTCCTCAACCGGGTCGCTGCAGGCAACGCGTCTAAAACGCGGAAGGCGCCCCAGGGGTCCCGGCCAAGGTGGCGCTGCCTCAATGAAACTGGCACCCTTCTCCTCCAAAGCGCCTCAGACACAATCCGGCGCCGATCTCTCCTGGCCACTGCTCCACAGCAGGTGAGAGGTGACTCCCTGTGGGATGATTGAATGAGGGAACAGGCGCTGAATCTAGGGCTGACTGGAATTGAGGGCCAAATTAAAGGGGGAGGGCCACAAGATCTAACCCTTCCCTGAGTAAGGAAATCACAGCAGAATTCCCTTCACTGGGCAGAGGACTGCGCTCCGCAGCGCTGCAGTCTCCTTCTCCTCAAGACTTCCCCTATGTGGTTTAGACAAGGGGCAAGCTAGGCGCCCAGGGTCTCCAGTAACCCTTAACAGCGGGGTCAGGACAGTAACCCAAAAGGGGATAGTGAGGTGATTCAGTCAGGCAGCTTCCCTATCCAGGAGGTCAACCCTAAGTCTAGCCTCTTCCCACCCTTAGCTACAGCCTGTCCTCCAGCTGACTCTCTCAGGTAGACAAAATGGCTGCCCCGCATTCCGCCTTTTATAGGCTGCCCTTCAGTGGTCCAGAATGGACCAGAAGGTTCTGGAATACCCTATGCTGGTCTATGGGTGAGTTCTGGACTTGGCAGTTAGGGCAGTTGGTAGCCACCATTTTGTGGCTCCAACTTTTCCCTGTCAGAACAGGCCACTGGGCCTGAGGTAAAAGATTATGGGGGGAAAAAGAACACCTATCCCCTTGACCAACACCTATAAAAAGTAGTAGACACAAAAATATTAAGGGTATGAGGGGCAAAAAGGGGACAAAATAAATAATAATGAGGAGGGACTGCGCAAAAAATCCAGACAGGTCTAACACATCCCATTTACCTAGTCTTAAATATTGAAGTGGTATGATTTGGGACGCGATGTAGGTAGGCATTTACCGGTCGTTAATGGCTGAATTTGGCCGTTACTGACCGGTAAATGCCTTTTCCTATGCTGGAGGCATTTATTTACAGATTTGGTATTTTTACCGATTCTGTATTTACCGAATCGGTAAAATTACCGAATCGGTAAATACAGACTCGGTAAAAATACCAAATCTGTAAATTCTAATGTAGTTAGCACTGTTGATAGTGCTAGAGGCATCTAAGAATTCGTCATTTACCACTCAATACAATTGGGTGGTAAATAAGGAATTCCTGTGTACAAGCACATCTGTGCATGTACACCTGTGCCATGTGGCACACATACATTCCCTAAGGGCATGTATGTGTGTCACATTGCACACAAGTCAAAAACAGGGGTGCTTCAGGGTGTCAAAGTGACACCCTGTTCCCCCTGGCAGGATTCGGTAATTACCGAATCAGTATTTGCCATTGATTCCTATGGGCTTCAGGCCCATAGGAATCAATGGCAAAAACAGATTCGGTAATTATCAAGTCGGTAATTACCGAATTTTACCGAATCGGTAGTAATTCGGTAAAAATACCTACATCCCAATTGCCAGTTCTTAAATACCGAATCGGTATGATTCGGTATTTAAGAAGTGGTAATCTGGGATTACCTACATTGGGCCCTCAGTATTTATGAATAGGTAAATCGAGATTACGTACATCTGGCCCATTGAGTTGTAACATATTTATATACATATGTTACATTTCAGTGCTTTGGAAGTAGTACAGTATACTATAGGTAAACACCTTATATTTTTATGCTGTACCACATTCTTATAGTTTTGCACTTTGACATTCACTATGACAAACTTTTACATACAAACATAGAAATGTAGTTCTTTCTTTAACCAGTAGAGGTAGTTCTAAAAAGAATTGGTTTTTTTTGTTTTTTTTGCTTGAAAAACGTAGAAAAATGTACTTTTTACACAAAATAATTGTTCAACAGGAACAAACTATGAAATTGAAAGAAAAAAATTATTTGGTGGGTCCTGTTGTTCTGTAAAATTATTTCAATGGACTGTTGTCTGAAGGCTACTAATTTACTGCAATTTATGCATTGCATCATTACATTTTTCAGTTCTGGCTGAATGTTCGCCACCATTGAAGATGACATTGGTGGTACTCCGGTTCTTGCTGTAGATGTACTAGGAGAAGAGTCCTCCTCCTGAGGTCTTTGCACCACAGCTCTACTCCAATTGTTGGGGTGCATATTTTTTACATGGCGTTCCATGGTGTGGGTTCCAAATGAATATTTCTTATTTGGATTTCCTCTTGATAACACTGTGTCACAGATCTTGCAGGTGACCAGTGGTGCATTTACCTTCTTTTGATGTTCTGGAAAACTGAAAAATTTCCAGACTATGGGCTCCTTCTTCTTACTTGGGTGAGGGTGCTCTTCAACAAACTCTTCATTAGAAGAATGGTCAGACTCTGGATGTTCAGCCATTTGGAAGTATTTTTCTGTAGCTAGGAGCTGTAGTAAAAAGGTGTTGCTTCTCTGAAAGCCAAAGAAGAATGATGAACATGGGAGAGTTTTTAAACAATTGGAGTAGGAAGTATTATAAACCAATTAAATCTTTTGGTTTAAGGTCACATGGTTGAACGTAAGCTTACGGAGCGCTTACGTTGCGTTTACGGGCGCTTACATAAGCTTACGTTGCGTTTACGGGCGCTTACGTCATCTTACGGAGCGTTTACGTAGTACGCACCCTCGCGAGATTTATAATTGCTTGAATAAAGTTAAATATGGTCTTTAAAAGTTTAAATTAACATGTTCTTTATTATCTCAGATAATGTGTACCTTTACATTGTGCAATGAATACGTAGATATAACGATTTAAAGTTTCTAAAACTTTCGTGGGTAAGAGCTCGAAGCTTTCACGGTGCGCGGATGGAGCTCTTACGTTGTGTGCACGTGCGACGTACCCTCGCGAGATTTGTTACTACTTCAAAAAGTAATATACTGTTGTTAAAAGTTTAAAAAAATCATTTTCTACATTAAAGCAGATATTGTCTACCTTTAAAATCTACGTTAAAAACGTAGATATTATGTTTTAGAAACTTAAAAAAATGTGTCGGGGTAAGAGCTCAGAGCGCTCACGGTGCGTGGGCCCTGTAATCATATAAAAAAAAACTTGAAAATAAAAATTACATTTATAATATATTAAATATATATATATTTACTGAAAAAACCATAGGTTTCAAGACTTACATAGTTAGGTCTTAGCATTTAAAAAACCTTGCAAATTCACTGAAAAAACCATAGGTTTCAGGTCCTATATAGTTAGGTATTAGCATTTAAAAATCCTTGCAAATTCACTGAAAAAACCATAGGTTTCAGGTCATATATAGTTAGGAATTAGCATTTAAAAAACCTTGCAAATTCACTGAAAAAAACATAGGTTTCAGGTCATATATAGTTAGGAATTAGCATTTAAAAAACCATTGAAATTGCTGCTATATAGTTAGTTGTACTAACGCACCCGCAATCCACTGCTGCGCCTTTGATGAGCGACTCCGTTTCCCTGATTTCATTATCACGTGGAGTCCAATTTACACGCCACTGCTCCTTATCTGCTGTGGGGCTGGGCCATAGGGCTCTTTATTCAGACAATTTGTATGACTCACAACATATATACTGAGGTCATTCTTCCACGAGACTCTAGTGGAATGCTTTTGGTGCATTGACCTGAAAGCTACTACCTTGAACGATCTGACTACGAATATTGGGACTTCTGTTTCTTGATGTTACATGACCGTCTTGAATCCTTTTGGCTATGGTTCCTGACTTTTAATTCTTGCAACGTGGACATGCTCTAATTTGGGATACGCCGTGACTATTTCGCTTCGCTTAGCCTTGAAAAAGTCATAGTACTGATCTGCAGTACTGACGAAACACGTGTCGGCTGTTTCTTGTCAAGTCTACTCCTATGGATTTCCTAATAAAGAATATGACAATTTTAACTTTTTTGCCTGTTTGTCATGTCCAAATGTTGATATTATTGGATAATCTCCATATATTGTGAAACAACTAGGAGACCTATTAGTCTGTTAATGTACATATGTCCGTTAGGAATGTGCTCTTTTTGACCCCTTCGTTTCAGTTAGTTGTACTAACTATATTTCACGCACCCGCAATCCACTGCTGATGATGTCACATATTACATCATTCATAACATGGTCAGTGACATCACTGATGACATCACTGATGACATCTCAAATGACATCACTGATGACATCACTGATGACATCTCAATTGACATCACTGATCACATCACTGATGATATCATTCATGTGATAATACGATGCACCTCTTCACACTCTAATATAACCTTTGATACACCCAGTGTTAAACACAAACTACCATTCTTGAAACCATTGGCACACTAATACCAGTTACTACATACGTACACACTGATTGTTAGATCTATACACACATCCAATCATTTACCCATAGAATCACTCATACATACAGTCACTCATCAATACAACACTATCATCTGCACTCAAACACCTATACATACACTCACACTCTGCCACTCATCCATGGAGTTACTCACACATCTAGTCAGTCATGCAAAGAATCAATCACAGTTTCATTTCCTCAACTATACAGTTATACACACAACACCTTACTTATTTAAACATATACAAGCACATACTTACTTTGTTATACAATTACTAATACAAGTACACAATGATCCATACAGCCACTCGCACAATCAGTGGCTCTTATGTATAGTCATTTATGTATGCCAGCTACCCACACACACACTCAGTCTCCCATACAAATACTCGGGCAACCAATCAATAACACATATAGCCACTCATATAGCTACTGATCAACACATGAAGTAGCTTACACAACAACATACATACTGATGCACACATTCAGACAGTTTAGTCACTAACCCATGCAATCATTAAGACACATTTAATCACTCACTCATAAATTCAGTCATCTACCTACTAAATCTTTCATCCACACACTTATACATCCACTCATTCTTCAATATTGAAAACATATTTAAACTTTACAGAAATACACAGTCACTGGATGATGTCATCAGTGATGTCATCAGTGATGTCATTTGAAATGTCATCAGTGATGTCATCAGTGATGTCACTGACCATGTTATGAATGATGTAATATGTGACATCATCAGCAGTGGATTGCGGGTGCGTGAAATATAGTTAGTACAACCAACTATATAGGAGCAATTTCAATGGTTTTTTAAATGCTAATTCCTAACTATATATGACCTGAAACCTATGGTTTTTTCAGTGAATTTGCAAGGTTTTTTAAATGCTAATTCCTAACTATATATGACCTGAAACCTATGGTTTTTTCAGTGAATATATATATACATACATATATAAACATATATAATCTGCATATCTATATAAATACAAATATAAATGCATGCATACATATACATATATGCATACATATGCATGTTATTTACATGAAAGTTTGAAAAACACTAATAAAAGCAAAGCTAAAAAGCCACCTCATTACAAACAGAATGGCTTTAACTTAAACGAGGGCAAGATCTATTGCATTGTCAATGCTTGTTTACTTTGGTTCCATCAAGAAGGCATTCAGATGTGTCACACATTGGCCATGAATTCCGAATGTTAGTACTCTAGTTGCTCATTAGATCACTGTAGTAAAGCCTGCATGTCAGAATTTTTTTAATGAAATAGAAGGGGATTTGAGAAGTCAAAATGTGCCCTAATTTTTCTTTCTTCAGCACTAATCATAATTTCTACGGCAAAATGAACCCCCTCATTTTGTTCCTTTGCAAATTAAATGTTTTAAGTGCTACCACTTTATTCCAATCAAGATGACTTCAGGTGTGCCATACTTTTGTCATAAGTAAGACTGTTAGCACTCTAGTTGTTCTTTAGAACACTCTGGGTCATTCTGTCATTGGGCTATACTTGGGCTACATCTGGGGGATATTTGTGCTACATTTGGGCTCTTTTGTCTCTGGTGGCCATCTTGGGAGACTTATTTGTTATGAAGTTTCCTAATTTCCTCATTTACTACAGTCTCCTCAGTAGGAAATACTTTCAGTTTTCTACTTTGATTCCATCAAGAAGGCATTTAGATGTGACACACATTTGCCATAAATTCAGAATGTTAGCACGCTAGTTGCTTATTAGATCACTGTAGTAAAGCTACTGCTCGCCAGGCAAGTCTGCTGCTGGTATTGAAAGTGCATGTTTCAGTCTGCATGTCAGAATTTTTTTAAGAAATAGAAGAGGATTTGAAAAGTCACTCAAAATGTGCCCTAATTTTTCTTTCTGAAGCAATAATCATACTTTCTATGGCAAAATGAACCCCCTCATTTTGTTCCTTTTAAAATTAAATGTTTTCAGACTTACCACTTCATTCCAATCAAGATGGCTTCTGGTGTGCCATACTTTTGTCATAAGTAAGACTGTTAGCGCTCTAGTTGTTCTTTAGAACACTCTGGGACATTCTGCCATTGGGCTATACTTGGGCTACATCTGGGTGATATTTGGGCTACATTTGGGCTCTTTTCACTCTGGTGGCCATCTTGGGAGACTGCATGTCAGAATGTTTTAATGAAATAGAAGAGGATTTGAGAAGTCACTCAAAATGTGCCCTATTTTTCTTTCTGCAGCACTAATCATACTTTTTATGGCAAAATGAACCCCCTCATTTTGTTCCTTTTTAAATTAAATGTTTTAAGAGTTACCACTTTATTCCAATCAAGATGGCTTCAGGTGTGCCATACCGTTGTAGTAAGTAGGACTGTTAGCGCTCTAGTTGTTCTTTAGAACACTCTGAGTAGCTGCAGTAGAACACATAGGAATCAACTGACAGTCTCTGTCCTTGTTGGATGTACATGTTTTAATGAGAATGTCAGACTTCAATCTCACATGACTGAGAAAGATAATGTGAATTTACAGAAAATATGCTTTCAGTTTAGCTTATAGATCCCCTTCCAAACCACTGTGGGAAAAGCATGAGATAATAGTTTTCTTTCAAACATGATTCATGATATCCCAGCAGAAGGCTTTTTCACATGGTAAAATCACCTTAGAACACACCACAATTCCTAAAATGAGTATGGTACCATCAACAAATGATTTATAATGTAACTAAAGTCCTAAAACCTTCTATTAACTGCAATACTTTTTGATGAGGTGCTATCATGTATATTGGTCCCAAGATGGCTGCCAACACTTCTTGGATGAAGTGCTGACAGCCAATCAGATCTCACCATGAGATGTGTGGTTAGGCTCCGCCCAGATATATATATATATATATATATATTACCTACTGGCGGTCGCCAGTAGGTAGTTATAGTTAGGACCTAGTTTCCATAGGAAATCCGCAACATTCTATTGGGAATAACTTTGGCGCCGGTTGTTGAATCTTCGCGAATTTCTCAAAGAAATATTGGAGGTTCCTGGTGGGCTACTTGGCCCCCAGGGACCCCCAGTATTCAAGGGGAATTATTTCCCCCTCTGCAAATGCGCCAGGGGGCGCATTTGCAGAGTGGTGCCTTAATTTTTTGGAGGGGATCGGCAAGGTACGCGTACCCCGTGATTTTTTCAACAAACAAAATAACATTTGGGGCCTTGGGGGTCCTTGTGGGACCCCCCTAAGCAGGCCTGGGGGGTCAGGGTGTTTCTACCCTGCCCCCTTTTCGCGTTTTTCGCGGTTTTTTTTCTGATTTCTTGTGCCTCGGTTCTACCGAGGCACAAGATAGCTGCCAACACTTCCTGGTTTGGAGTGTTGACAGACAGTTGACAGCCAATCAGCATGCAGCTCGTGCTCGGGAAGGTACGCTTACTGTACAGACTTCTAAAATCTGTGCCTAGATATCGCTATGATTTTACTTTCGATTTTATCAGGAAATACTGAACGGATTTACATCATTCAACAAAAAGCACAATCTGTGAACCGAACTGTACCTCTCTGCCGAATTTGGCGTAATTCCGTTAAGCCGTTCGGGCTGTAGCCCTGGCTAAAGGTCCGTATGGAAAACTGCGTGGGAAAAACACGTTTTGGTACCAACTTTTTTTCTCAGCCCCAACTTGACGAATCACCCCCAAACTTTCAGGGAAGGAGCGGAGCCGAGCAGGCCATTTTCTTGGAGAAATTCACGAAGATTCGTCCACCAGCGCTAAAGTTATTCCAAATAGAATGTTGCTGATTTCCTGTGGAAACTAGGTCTTAACTATATCTACCTACTGGCGACCGCCAGTAGGTAATATATATATATATAAATATATATATATATATCACACTCACTCCTTTCTTCTTTCAGGTATCAGGAAAGCACTCCACAGGAACAGCAGTTGCCATAAATTACTTTAATCCATGATTCAGGGACAAGTATAACATGGCGCGTTTCGGCGATGCCTTAGTCGTATGTTTACATTGTTTTTGCCACGATACGGCCATTTTAAAACCAGGGTAAAGCAGATCACATGGTCAATCGTTCATAAAAATCAAGAACGGACTATCTATTTGCAGTTTCAAGTGCCATCTTAAAGTCTCTCAATAAAACTTTATCGAGTATAAAACTCTTTGCGAACTGCATGCTACAGTATAATGTATTACTGCACCAATTCATACAATAATGGCAACATCAATGTTCATATTAACATGACATTTATCAAATCACATTAAAACTTATGTTCTGTTTAACTAATTGAAAAACAAGGACATAAATACAACAAAGAATTGCGCCATATATTGGCTCAATGCAAACATTCTTGATTTGCCAAGGATTACGCCGTGTATCGGCTATGTAGCAGACAATGTTTGCATACAGTTAACACCAAAAGTCTCGAACTAGACATGTCCGTAAATAATAAACTAAACATTGTAAAGAAATGAACTAGCCACATGTGTACTTTGCACCATCAAAGTGTTCCAACTTTTGAATGTCAGGAGCCCCCAAGTATTCAATCCCCCAGATGTACAGACAATTCCTCCCCTACCTTCATCCCCTTCGGGTTCTTTGTTCCAAGGTCTATGATATATCTAGATTCAAGCCTACGGAGCTTTCTGATCCTGTCGCCACCTCTTACGCTGTCAGGCACAAAATCTAAGCCATAATAACGTAATAGATCCCTATTACTGTTTCTCAGAAAAATGTCTAGCCACAGGGTAGGTGACATCCCCCTTGGCAATTGCCCGCATATGTTCTAAGATTCTAATTTTAACTGAATGAATCGTACTCCCCACGTAGCGTAAGCCACATGGGCATTGCAGGCAATAAACCACATAGCTTGTGGTACATGTGAGAAACTTCTTAATCAATTTAGGCTTTTCCAGACCGTCTACTTGAAAAGACAGGGTCCTCTTACTACCCATACAGGCCTTGCATTTTCCGCAGGGATAAAAACCCTTAAGCTCCCTCAGGGTTCCAGATTTTTTGGTAAATTTAAGGACGAGTATAAAATTATAATATAAGTTACAATTATTATCTTTAAATAGCTTTATATTATATATGTGCATATAAACATATTTAGTGCCCGATTTCAGTAGGACGCTTTCAGGGCCTCATCAAAGCTTCAATTCGGACCACCTAATTACAATAAGTGGCGTTTCCCCTGTTGGGATTATGATGCTCGGTTACCAACAGGCTTTCCATGCTTGGCCCCTAGCAGAGCCCCCTTCTCCTTGCAGCCTCTGATTGGGGGCTGAGAAGCCTGTTAATCAATGCACAGTGTGGCAGGAACCTTGAGGTGCCTACCACATGGTGCAGGGACTAACACAATCACCCATTTCTCTATGGGAGCTTGTGCTATGGCTAGTTAACGCCCGCAGCACAGGCTCCCATAGAGGCTTCTGATTTTTGGGGAACGTTGTTGGAGCTATACGTCATACCAAAAAGCATGGATTCCATGCTTGAGAATGGGGACCATTTGATCTGGTTATTCGTACCCGTCTCATTTGACTTTGGATGCGGGGATCTAGGTACCTTCTTTTTAGGTACTTTGTTTGGGAGCCACCCCGGTGTCAGACTGCTCTCCCCCTGGGACATGGCCAGCCAACCGCACTCTGGGAGATCAGCAGCAGAGCTGGTCCTTGGCTCCTGCAGGTGCCCTTAATGGCAGACTGTAGTGAGGATACCTGATCTGCAGAACACATATATCAGCCTTGAATCCCCATGCTTTTAAAGCCAAAAAAACGGAGATAAACCCCTGTTGGAAAGGCAGTCCCTGGGGAGGCAGAAGATGTCTGACTGACCACCCCGAGACCCACCTCTCCATATGGAGTTGGCCGAGCGCCGTCGAGAGGCCTCCTGGGTGAGGCTCCTCTCCTAAAATCGTAGACAGCAGAGCAGTCACACCACTACAAAGGGATACCACACAAGAGGATAACTTCTTAGAATCTTTATCAGTAATAACGATTGGTGCTCTTGGCAAAATGTACAAGCGGATCGAGGATCCGTAAAGTCTTGGTATCTTGAGGGTAAGGGGTATCGGGACAGTCTTAGGACCGCAAGGTCGGGCCGCAGCAGCGCCAGCAGGCTTCAAAGATGGTTTCAGTGTGGTTGGGCCGCGGCAGCGCCAGCAGGACTCCAAGATGGTTTCAGCGAGGTCGGGCCGCGGCAGCGCCAGCAGGACTCCAAGATCGTTTCAGCGAGGTTGGGCCGCGCCAGCGCCAGCAGGACTCCAAGATGGTTTCAGCGAGGTTGGGCCGCGGCAGCGCCAGCAGGACTCCACGATGGTTTCAGCAAGGTTGGGCCGCGGCAGCGCCAGCAGGACTCCAAGATGGTTTCAGGGTTCAAGCAACGAGTTCTTCTCGGGGTCAGCCGCAACAGCGTCAGCAGGGCTTTCGACTCCAGGATACAACTCCCGACCCATTCCAGAGCTGCCCCAGATATAGGTCTGGAGTCCTTTGATGTCCGGACCCTCGTGCCTGGGGGTCAGAGGGGCCGGGATGAGAGTGTCCAGACACCCAGCAGGGGGGTGGAGCCAGCGCCCAGGGAGGCCGGAGGGAGATCGAAACCCAGCGTCCGAGGACGGTTGGAGGGCCATCGAAACTCCCCTCCTCCTGGATCCGTCAAGTGGCTTTACCACCTGGTCGGATCGTGGTGCCTCGATGTCGGGGCTTCGCTGGGGTGGCGGCCGGGGGCGGCCGAGGCCACGTGGTCAGGACGTGGAGGGTCCAAGATGGAGTCGGGACCTGAGATGGTGGTCCGGGTAGGGTCTGGACCCATAGAGTGGGGCGAACAGGGGTCGCCGGGTTCCGGAGGGAGAGAGCCGGAGGTCGCCAGGTGGGGCGGCTCTCGTGTAGGGTAGCGTCGTCGGGGAGGACAGGGGTCATGGCTGTCCTGGGCCCGCCATGTGGGGAGGAGCGGGACCACGCCACGAGGCCGGGTCTAACACGCGTCCCCCCCAGCTGAAGGCGGGGAGAGTCACCCATCTTCTTGGGGGTTCTCCTCATCGAGGCGGAAGAAGCGGGACAGGCCGTCGGCGTTGGCGTGGTCGTTGCCGGGGCGATGCTCCACAGTGAAGTCCATCCCTTGGAGGGAGATGGACCATCGCACACCCGCGTAGCTAGGGGGGAGCGAGGGGGGCGGACCGCCCCAGGCGGCACTGTTTCGGGGGCGGCGCACGTGCGGCGGCCTTTATAATTTATTTGGGTACACTCAGTGAGTGTCCCCAAATAAATTATAAAGGCCGCCGCAACGCCCCCATTTGAAGTGAAAGCAAGCTGCTTGCAATTGCTGCACGCACGCGAGTCGCGACCGGGTCTCCCTACAGCTACGCCTGACGTCACCAGGCCGAAATGCGCAAGACCGTTGCAGGCAACTGCAAACGTGAGGTGCGTGCGTGCCGTCTGCAGAACACCGATGTACTGCAGAAAAGTTCAGATTCCGGTGAGCCAGCCTGTTATCTTTTCTTTTACCCGTCAGATGTAATCATATGTTTTTTTTAACTGTTTGAAAGAGCCAGGGCGTACACTGACTCCGTGACACACACATCTCTAGGCGGGTCAGCCCTGCTGCCCGTGGCATAGTTTAAGTGGTTTTTGGGAGCGCGCCGCCCGACGTACATTGGTGACCCATGGCCAGTCCGGACCAAGCTGCTGCAGTAGAGAGTGGTGGTGCGGCCTCAGCAGGCGGCTTGGCTGCGCTGCCCTGTTTAGAATCGTTGCAGTGAACCGACCCAGAATCGTCCTTCAGGATTGTAGCAAAAAGCAGTGTACTGTCCAGACCCAAATCCTTTCCCATGGTGCATCACAACTGCAGAGAGGTCAAAAATAAAGCATTCTGGTATGAGCGTGTTTGTTGATTACCTGCAACAGTAGGGCTCCACTACCACAATCAATCAATGCCACGAGAGCCACAAGGGGGTCCTGCACCGTGGGCGCTGCCCGGACCATCGGACAGTGCGGGGCGGGGGTGGGGAGGAGACCGACCATAGTGCCACACTGTTCCCCTGACCTGCCTACGAGGTTTGTTCAGTATGCAGCTAAAGTAGAACTGTGCCTCGTTGGCCCACTATATCTTATATTGCCAAGGGTTAATATGCCTGATGTAAAGAAAGTCTGCCACCATTACAGAACTGTATTGTATGTGGATAGCTCAGTGGGTTTCTGCTTTTGTGACAGAGATCCCTTTCTTACTTGTGGTTCAGCCGCACCTGGAGCTGAGGTCGGGGTGGAGGGTGTTGATTATTTTAAAAATAAATAATAGCTTTGAAAGCATCTGCTGCAGAGTTTAACTTTCTTGTTGCACAAATGAGTGTGATTTCCGATTTTTGTCTGTTTCCAGGGACTTCATTGCATAATTTTGGTTGCAAGAAAGAGTCACTTTAAGTGTCATACATTTATTCACTGAATATCTCTCACAAATCCACTGAATCTATAAACATTTCACACACAAGCAATTTGAAACATTAGCAGCTGTGCTTAAATGGGTGTAATGTCTAATATTTATATGTTTCCCTTGTCTTCATTGCTTGATTTGCTTGCTATAAAGTGTCACTCATATTTGTGGAAATGCCACTCATAATCACACTGACATTATGAAAGTGTCACACATAGCATTCTGAAACCTTGGCAGCTATGGTGGTGAGGGGGGAGTATTTTTGGACTAGGCCTGAGCAACCTGACTGATGGATGAGGTCGAGGATCGGTAGCATAAGGGAGACTAGTGGGCTCTTCATCCTGTGTGAGAGTACAGCAGAGAGAGAAGAGGGACAGATGGCAGATCAAGCAGTCAAAGCCTTCCCAACCGCGGCAGAAGACTGGCGGGAAGGTGGGGGCGGGGGTGTGTCACTCCCACCTTTTTCACTCCACCATTCCCTAGTTCAGATGTGACTAACTCTTCCTTCCTTTATGCCCGGCCTGCTGTTAGCTGTACATCCGGTGCCAGCTGCGCCCCTCCACGTGCACAAACCATGAGCTGAACATTGCAGGCATTACCCTACAATTGCAGAAACTTAGACATGGTCGCCGGTTGTACAGTGGGGTGTCGCAGAACATTCCATAAAGTATAGAACCCTGCAAATGCTGGTCTTTTCTACGTTTTTATTTCTTTATTTAAAATGTTATACTATACGCAGACGACAAAGTACTCTACAGTTTTTTTTTTACAAAAAAAATGTGAGAAATGATTTCAAGTAATAATCATACATATTTACAAAGAAATGTTCAGGATGACGTCAGAGCATTTTCAGAGAAGGTAATAACCAAGAGAAATAACCAAGGATTGGGAACACCCGGTGGTGCTCGAATAATTTTCAGAGTGGTGTCGCTGCCATCAATGCTTCATCACTGAACTCACAATGTTGTACATATATCATTAAAGCATGGTGTGTTCGCGCATTGTCATTTATAGACAGCACAATCTCCATTGAAGGGGTCACTTAACTTGCAAAGACATCCAGTTTTACAGATAAAACTAATATAGTGCACAAGCGATGTGTGGAAATCGGGTGTCAATCAATCAAACAAAAAGGATTTGCATAGTGCTACTTATCACCTGTGTGGGTATCTAGGCACTGGGGGGTGGAGGGGTGCTCCTGATGAGGGACGTTAATTGAATAACCATGTTTTTAGGCCCTTCCTGAAATCCTGCAGGGTGGCAGTCAGTGTGTTCTTCTTTGTACTGCCGGTCACCGGTGTATTAAACTGTGTAGCCTTGGACCGTGTCATGTATTGTGCATGTAACTTGCATGATCGAGGTAACTATTAGCGGCGATACTACGTGTCTCTGTCGTTTTTCCCCAGCACCCCTCCACCCCCCCCTACCCCTCTCCCCAGGGGCGGCAATCTGAGGGATAGCCCCGGGCGCCACAAGCTCTAGCTACGCCCCTGCCATTGCAGCAACTTGGGGTTCTCTCCTCGCATCTGCATCAACCACCGCAAGGGCCGGTGGTCAGTCTGTACCCGGAAGTGGGTGCCGAAGAGGTAGGGCCGGAGTTTCTTGAGGGCCCACACCACGGCGAAGGCCTCTCGCTCGATGGTGCTCCAGCGTTGTTCTCGGGCCAGCAGACGTGGACTGAGGAAGGCCACAGGTTGGTCAACTCCTTCGGCGTTAAGTTGGGACAGGACCGCCCCGACACCGTGCTCCGAGGCATCTGTCTGTACTATGAATTCCTGGCTGTAGTCGGGGGCTTGGAGCACAGGGGCGGTGCACATCGCTGTCTTTGGTGTCCCAAAGGCGGCCTGACACTCAGGTGTCCAGTGCACCTTCTGGGGCTGTCTTTTGGAGGTGAGTTCGGTGAGGGGGCCCACAATGCTCCCATAGTCTTTCACGAAGCACCGGTAATACCCAGTAAGCCCCAGTAAGCCCCAGGAAGCCTCAGACTGCTGTCTGGGTGGCCGGGGGCTTCCAGGCCATGATGGCATCGATCTTGGGTTGGAGGGGAGCCACCTGGCCGCTTCCCACTTGGTGTCCCAGATAGGTCACGGAACCTTGGCCTATCTGGCATTTGCTGGCTTTTATGGTCAGTCCGGCCCGTCGGAGGGCCGTCAGGACCTCCCAGAGGTGCTTGAGGTGCTCGGCCCAGTGGAGGCTGTATACCGCAATATCGTCCAGGTAGGCGGTGTTGAACTCTTCTAGCCCCGCCAGCACCTTATTCACCAGCCTCTGGAACGTTGCGGGGGCGTTCTTTATCCCGAAGGGCATCACCCTGAAGTGGTAGTGGCCATCGGGCGTTGAGAAGGCGGAGCGCTCCTGGGCACCCGGTCTGAGCCCGATCTGCCAGTAGCCGGCGGTGAGGTCGAAGGTGCTCAGATAGCGGGCCGCCCCCTGGCGGTCGATCAATTCATCGGCCTGGAGGAATGGGATGGGCATCCGTCCGGGTGACGGCGTTCAATCCCCGGTAGTCGACACAAAACCTTAGTTCAGGGGTGGTGCCAGGGGTGGCGGCCTTGGGGACCAGGATGACAGGACTAGCCCACGGACTGTTAGAGGGTTCGACTACCCCCAGGGCCAGCATCTTGGAGACCTCGGATTGGATGCAGGCCCAAACTCGGTCGGGAACTCTGTAGGCCCAGTGTCGCACAGGCGGGCTGTCCCCGGTGTCGACATCGTGCACGCACCACTGGGTGACTCCGGGGGTGAGGGAAAATAAGTCTGCGAATTGTCCCAACAAGTTGCGGCAGTCCAGGCGCTGTTCTGGGGTCAGGGTGGTGGAGAGGGTGTCCCCCTCGACGGAGCCGTCTTTCTCGGAGGTGCTCAGGAGGTCTGGTAGGGGCTCTGAGTCTTCTTCGGCCCCGCCATCCGTAGCCATCAGCAGGCTAAGCTCCGTGCGGACAAAGTGAGGCTTGAGCCGGTTGGAGTGGAGAACCCGGAGAGGGTTCCGGGAGGATTCCATGTCCACCAGGTAAGTAACAGGGCTCTTGCGCTCCACTACCTTGAAGGGCCCCGTCCACTTGTCCTGGAGGGCACATGGTTCGACCGGGGACATGACCCAGACCTGTTGGCCCGGCTCGAACTCAATGGAAGAGGCGTTTTGGTCATACCAGCGTTTCATCTCCTCCTAGCTGGCCTTGAGGTTGGCTTTGGCCAAGGCTCGGAACTTTCGAGTCTGATTTCGGAGGGTCAGGAGGTACCTGTAGACGTCGGGGGAGCATCTCGGACTGCAACCTCCCAGCCTTCTTTGACCAGGCTGAGGGGACCCCGGAAGGGGTGTCCGTACAATAGTTCGAAGGGGCTGAACCCCAGGGACTTCTGAGGGACTTCCCGGTAGGCGAAGAGGAGGCAGGGCAGCAGCACGTCCCACTGGCGTTGCAGGGGCTCTTCCAGGCCCATAATCATCCCCTTAAGAGTTCTGTTGAAGCGTTCTTCCAATCCATTCCCTTGGGTGTGGTAGGGGGTCGTAAAGTTATAGGTGACCCCGCATTGTTGCCACAGGTACTTCATGTAGCGAGAAATAAAGTTCGTACCCCGGTCACTTACGACCTCTCGAGGAAAGCCCACCCTGGAGAAGAACCGCACGAGCGCCCGACCCACCACAGGGGCCGTCACCGTCCAGAGGGGGATGGCTTCAGGATAGTGGGTGGCATGGTCCACCAGGACGAGGATAAACCGGTGTCCTTGGAAGGTGCGCGGCTCCAGGGGCCCTACAATGTCTATCCCTACCGGCTCGAAGGGGGTGTTGACGACTGGGAAGGGTTGGAGGGGGGCCTTGTGCTTCCCTCCACTCTTCCCGCTGGCTTGGCAGGTGGGGCAAGTCCGGCAGTGATTGCTCACATCGTTCTTCATATTTGACCAGTAGAAAATGGTCACCAGGCGGCTGTATGTCTTGTCCTGCCCCAGGTGCCCAGCGAGAGGTACATCGTGTGCTAGGTTCAGGAGGAAGTCTCGGAATCGGAGGGGGACCACCAGCACCCGGCCGGCCCCAAGTTCGGCAATCTTTTGTTCGCTATAGAGGAGGTTGTGGTCCCAATAGACCCAGTGGGACCCCCATTGATCTCCGGCGGCTTGAGTGGCGGCTTGTTTTTGGATTCCCTCGAGGGAGGGACAGGTTTTCTGCTCCTGCCGGAACTGTTCTCGGGTGGGGCCACCTTCTTGGCGCCATTGGGCCAGTTCCGGGATGTTGCCGAGTTCAGCGATTTCTCCCCCGGGGGCCCCAGGGGCTCGGGGTCAGGCTCGGCGTCTTCTGCTACTGCGGGCGGCGGAGGTGCGGGCCACTCGGGCGTCCTCCATGGAGGCTCGGGTGGACATGGAGCGGGTGGTCGCACAGACCCACTCGGGAAGGCCTAGCATCCCCAGATGCTCTTTCCGCTCGACGTGGGCCCAAGGGGAACTTTCTAGGTCGTTCCCAAGGAGGCAGTCCACGGGGGCATCATCTCGGACAGTTACTTTCCGCATGCCCGACACCCCTCCCCACTCGAAGGGAATACGGGCCATTTGGCACAGGCTCTCGGAGTTGTCCGCCGACCGTACTGGGCACAATACATTGGGTAGGATTTGGTCGGGAGTCACCAAGTGGCAACGGACGGCCGTCACGCTGGCTCCGGTGTTGCGGAGGGCTTCGGCCCGGTATCCATTAATGTGACCCATTGGCGATATTTCTGTGTGTTGCCCGGGATCGGGGCCCGGGGAATCATGTCCCTTTCTCCTAGGCATACTAGGGACATAGCGGTCTGCTCGTGGTCATAGTTCTCTTCCTCGTCCCTCTCTTCTCCCGGGACAGCGGCAGCAATCTGGCGGTTGGGAGGACCGGTGGAGCCGGGTCGTTGGTTCATGAGGCAGAGGGGGTCATTAGCATAGTGACCAGGCCGCTGGCATCTGTGACAGGTAATGTTCGGGTGGGGCCCCGGCCGTGTAGGGGGGCCCCCCTTCCGGCCAGGGATGGTGAAGCGGGGGTCGGGGGCAGCCCTGCGGGGAAGTCCCTAGGCCTGTTCTGGCCTCCTCCGCCGGCCCGCGGCCGGTGGTTCCCCAGGGGACCTCGGCCGAAGTCTCCCATCGGGTTGCAGGGGATCCGGTTGCTTACCCATCGATCGGCCTCGACGGCGAGTTTCCGGGGCTCGGTCAGTTTGCTGTCGAGGAGATGTTGTCGGAGTTCGATAAAGCAGTTATTAGAGAGGTGTTCCCATACAATGAGGTTGAACAGCTGCTCGTATGTGGTGACCTGTCTGCCCTTGATCCACCCTTCCAGGGCTCCACTATAGAAGTTCACGTACTCCACCCATGTGGTACTGGGGAGTTTTTTACAGTCTCGGAATCGCTGCCGGTACATCTCGGGGGTGAGCCCATAGCGGGTATGGAGGGCGGCTTTCATGTGTTCATAAGAGGTCATTTCGGTGTCGGGGAGCTCTAGCAGGGCGTCCCTTCCTTCGTTGACGAACTTCCCCCACAAGCCGGTGCCCCAGTCTTTGGTGGGTACTCGATGGGAGGTCATGGCTACTTCGTAAGCCTTAAACCATTGTTGGATGTCGTCGTTTTTGTAATATTCTTTGACGACATCCTTGGGAATGTGGACCTTATTGTCTATAGGGGGAGGCGGGCCCCGGTTCTCGGAGGCGCTGGCTTCCCCATTTTTGGCCTTGATTTCAAGGTCTTTCAAGCCCCGCTCGTGCTCGAACGTGATCTTCTTTTCCTCCAAGTCTCTTTGCCTTCGTTTCTCCTCGAGGTCTCCTTGCAGTCGTAGTTGCTCCAGGGCTATTTTTTTTCAGCTAGTTTTAGTTCTCCGTCCAGACGGAGTCGAGCGAGCTCCAATTTGTGGAGTCGGCTCCTCTCTCGCTCTTGGGTGTCTTCGCGGGAGAGGCCCGTGTCTCAGTTAGTTTTTCTTTCGTCCGCTGCGGTTGTGAGGTTTTCTCGGTGCCCATCTGGGACCGTGTTTTCTTCATCCTGGGGTGGCGTCGCTCCTGCCTCCACCCATGCTTGTAGGGCCAGCGTCGCTCCTGCCTCCACCCATGCTTGTAGGGCCAGCTTGAGGTCTTCCTTGGTGCTTAGTCCATTGGTAGCGATGCCCAGGTCTTTGCAGAATTGTTTCAATTCTTTATGATTATAGTCCTCTAATCGTTCCTGATATATGATGCTCACTAGTTCTAGTGATCACCTTGTATCAGTCCAAACAACCCTTATGGTGATTGGTTGTAAGTCAACCTTATAGACCAGCTATCCTAATGGTAGCATGGACAAAGCAGTCTTAGGCTAAACTCTTTTGGCATGTGAAGCCAGCTGTTTTACCACAATATAACCCCTTGAATACCAAGTGAAAGGACACCACACAGGTTGTTATGAAAATAAACAGTATATTTATTAATAACAACACCTCTGAACTCTTTATGAGGTCAGAGGGCTAAGCACATGACAATCTCTTACGAAAAACACTACAAGTTGCACAAAATTACAATGGTCCCCTAGGGGCACAACAAACCATATACTAAGTAAGTGGAATGTGAAAGTAGATAAAAGGAATGGAGCTGTCCAGAGGCTGTAGGATCGATGGGACCACGCTATACTAACTTCAGGTAAGTAATAGGAGGCCCACGGAATGCGTGTGCAGAGTGTGAACTCACACGCGAGATGTGTAACAACTTCTATGGACAGTACAGTTCAAGTTAAAGGTGAGTACGGACAATCCTGACTAGGTAGGACTAAAACGACTGTGGAACTGGACACTAGGACAGTTAAACTACCCTTGAGCACTGAAATGCTCTTGTTACCCCACCCACGGGCCGCGGGTGCATAGGTGTCAAAGTGCGTCGGGTTCTCGCGTTGAAGTCAATGGAGCCTGAAATTAAAGATGCTGCAGGCGACCAGTAGGAAGATGTACGGTGCAATCCAAGGGTGGATTGTTGAAGAAGGAGACCTGAAAGCAGAGGGGACAATGTTCACAGTCACTAGCCAGTGACTGGAGTGGAACCAGGAAGGAACCAGATGTCGTCGTCGCGATCAGGTAAAGAGTGGACGCTTGACTCTGCAGCCACGTGGACCAGGAGGTGTCTTTGACAACCAGGATGGAGGCACGAGTTGTCCCACGCAGGTTCTCACTGTCGGCGGTGTCGTATCCGGGATTGGACTCAACAGGCCTTGGCAAAGGCAACCCACGCGGTGAGTGAAAAAAGCGTCTGGTGCAGACTAGGAGAGTCCGGGGTGCCCCTCTTTTGGAAGGGAGCAAGGGCCAGTCTGGAGCAACCAGACCAGCAGTGAAGATTCAAAGGTTCGTCGTCTGGGAGGCCACTAGCCAGGCGGCAAGTGACCAGACAATGCGTCGAGCAGCAACAAAGCAGAAGGGCCCCACGCAGATCTCGCGGATGCTGGAGGGTTGATCTTCGGTGCAGGGGCTGCTCAGGGCTGGGGCTTCTCAGTCCCCAAAGCAATTGGTCGAGTTTACCTCGGGAGTCGTGCTGGAAGCGAAGTGCAGGTTCGTTCAAGATGGCCGGTCCCACGTGTCTCGTCGCACCCACGGGTCTCAGCTTTGCTGCAGTTGTGAGTTGAGGTCGGAGAGGTCTGGGAATCCGGGTCTCGTCGGGCTCTGAAGTCTGGATCCTCGAGGGAAGACTACAAAGTGAAGCTGCTGGACGCTTGATGGTGCCTGCAGTTGCAGGGTGGACACTCCTTGTCCACAAGGGAGATTCTTCAGTCTTCTGTGGAGCAGAACGTCGAAGGCCAGAGTTATAGTTCAGGATAATCTAATTTGGAATGGGACCAGCTTCTACCTTTATTCTCTTAAAGGGGGCTGCACTACTAACTAGGTCCCTCCCCTGGGTGGGACCAGGAAGGGGGGTGGTTACACCCCCTATCCTTTGTCCGGTTTCCCGCCAGAGCTGGGGCTGGGATGCCCCAGCAACTGGTTTGAACCGGTGTATGCACAGGGCACCTTGTGTGCCCCAGGCATGTCTCATTCCTTTCAGGCCTCCCTACCTCAATACACAAAATCCTGTCTGGGGTGGTGCTAGCACCTCCCAAGGCAGGAAACCCTTTGTCCAGGCCATCCTCGCTGGAAGGATCCCAGCAGCAGGAGGTCAGACTTGTGTCTGTGGTGGCAGCATCCATTTTGTGATGCTGAGGCTCGAGTTAACTTTAACCGGGGTTCACAGTTACATACATGTCGTGTCCCTCTAGAAGGGTGGAATGCTACCCCCGTTGCCAGAATTGGCGAGGGGGTAGTATTCCAAATCGTATGACACCTTACTCGACATGTTTTGATAAAGTTATACCAGAGTTAGCATTTAACCGCGAGGTTGATAATGCACTTAAGAGTATATGGTATAGCGTTATCATGGAACAGCTATTAGGACTTGGTTCCGCAAGCTGCAAACGGGCTCAGCTCATGCTAGAGCACCATCTCACATAATTCCAAGCACTCTGCCTTCAGGATTGATAAGGCCTTCCATAGGAGTGACTGATAGGAATATATGTGTCCATTTTAGGGTTAGATATAGGTATACTATATCTACAGCAAAGGGTGTTTACACCACCTTGCCCCAGCTGTCGTGCGGCCAGTTGTGTCAGATTTAGATGGCCAGCCAGGGGTGGCATAATACATGCTTCAGCCCCTAGTAGGCCCTGGGTACACCTATGCCCTGTGTACAGGGACTGATAAGGTGGCCCAGTACCAATTGGTAAATACACCTAAAGTACATGCTTGTCAATTTAGAGAGAGAACAGCTAGGCTGTGGGTCTGATTAGCAGGCCCACAGCCAGGGAAAGTCGTAAACCAGTGAAGCAAAAAGCAAAAATATGGGGTGACCATAGGATTGCAGACCCCACTCTCCTACATAACCCCCCCCCCCAAACTTAGGGACATTAAACTAACCTTGACCAGGTGAGTCTTCCTGTTCTAAGTGGAAATACCTGGAGAGACCATCTGCATTGCCATGGTCAGTCCCTGGTCTGTGCTCCACTGTAAAGTCCATCCCCTGTAGGGAAATGGACCACCTAAGAAGTTTGGGGTTTTCACCCTTCATCTGATTTAGCCATAAGAGGGGCTTATGGTCGGTCTGAATCTTGAAGTGAGTTCCAAACAAGTATGGCCTCAACTTCTTCAGGGCCCAAACCACAGCAAAGGCCTCCGTTTGACCATCAATATTCAGTTGAGAAAGAACAGCTCCCACACCCAACTCAGATGCATCTGTTTGGACAATGAAGGTTTTGGAGTAGTCAGGACTCTTGAGAATGGGTGCAGTACACATGGCCTGCTTTAGGTCATCAAATGCCTTCTGACAGCTAACTGTCCACTGAACTTTCTTTGGCATTTTCTTGCTTGTCAAGTCATTAAGTGGTGTCACAATGGACCCATAATTTTTGACAAACTTCCTATAGTAACCAGACAGGCCCAAGAAAGCTCTGACCTGTGTCTGGGTGGTTGGAGGAGCCCAGTCCTGTATGGCCTGTATCTTGCTCTCCAATGGTTGAACCTGGCCTCCACCCACAAGGTGGCCCAGGTACACAACCTGACTCTGCCCTATCTGGCACTTAGTAGCCTTGATAGTGAGGCCTGCCTTTTGCAAAACTTTCCTCAGGTGGATCAGGTGATCCTCCCAGGTGGAGCTAAAGACAGCAATATCATCTAGATATGCTGCACAGAAGTCATCCAACCCAGTGAGAACTTGGTTCACCAACCTTTGAAAAGTGGCAGGTGCATTTTTCAAACCAAAGGGCATCACCACAAATTGGTAATGACCTCCTGGGGTAGAAAATGCTGTTTTGGCCTTGGCATCCTCCGCTAACCTGATCTGCCAATAACCAGCTGTTAGGTCAAATGTACTTAAGAAAGTTGCAGAAGCCAACTTGTCTATCAGTTCATCTGCCCTAGGTATTGGATGGGCAACTGTCTTAGTGACAGCATTGAGACCCCTGTAGTCTACACAAAACCTCATCTCTCTCTTACCATCCTGGGTGTGAGGTTTAGGCACTAGAACTACAGGACTAGCCCAAGGGCTCTCTGAGGATTCAATGACTCCCAATTCCAACATCTTTTGGACTTCTTTCTTTATGCAGTCCCTGGCGTGGTCAGGTTGCCTGTAGATTTTACTCTTGACAGGCAGACTGTCACCAGTGTCCACCTCATGGGTGCACCAGTTTGTCTGACTGGGGGTCAGTGAAAACATTTGCCTGAAGGATTGAAGAACCTGTTTACAATCCTCTTGTTGATGGGCAGAGAGGCTGTCAGAAAGGACTGCACCATCTACTGACCCATCATCAGGGTTCTGAGTGAGCAGGTCTGGGAGAGGGTCACTCTCTTCCTCCTTCCCCTCATCTGTGGCCATGAGCAAGCCCATGTCCTCCGTGTTGACAAATGCTTTGAGCCTGTTTACATGAAGCACCCTGTGGGGGCTCCTGGGAGTTCCCATGTCCACCAAGTAGGTGACTTTTCCCTTTTGCTCAATGATGGTATGGGGTCCAGACCATTTGTCTTGGAGAGCTGCTGGGGCCACTGGCTCCAACACCCACACCTTCTGTCCTGCATGGTAAACAGTTAGGACAGCCTTTTGGTCATGCCAAGCTTTTTGGAGTTCTTGGCTGGCCTCAAGGTTTTTAGATGCCTTCTCCATGTACTCTGCCATCCTGGAGCGGAGACTAAGTACATAGTCCACTATGTCAAGCTTAGGCTTTTTGAGAGGTAACTCCCATCCTTCCTTCACAAGACATAGGGGTCCTCTTATAGGATGCCCAAACAGAAGCTCAAAAGGGCTGTAACCAACCCCCTTCTGTGGGACCTCTCTGTAAGCAAACAGGAGGCAGGGTAAAAGGATATCCCATCTTCGCCTGAGCTTTTCGGTTAATCCTTTTATCATCCCTTTGAGGGTCTTGTTGAATCTCTCAACAAGCCCATTGCATTGTGGGTGATAGGGTGTGGTGAATTTATAATTGATTCCACACTCCTTCCACATAGCAGTCAAGTATCCTGACATGAAGTTTGCACCTCTGTCAGAGACAACCTCCTTAGGAAACCCCACTCTGGAGAAAACTCCAAGTAGGGCCCTGGCCACAACAGGAGCTGTAGTGGTCCTAAGGGGAATAGCTTCTGGATACCTGGTGGCATGATCCACTACCACCAGTATAAATCCGTGCCCAGATGCTGTTGGGGGGTCCAGTGGTCCAACAATGTCAATCCCCAATCTTTCAAAGGGAACCCCCACCACAGGTAGTTGTATAAGGGGGGCCTTTGTTGTGCCACCTGATTTGCCACTGGCTTGGCAGGTGACACAGGAGCGACAAAACTCTTTAGTGTCCTCAGACATATGAGGCCAGTGAAAGTGTAGGGCAAGCCTGTCCCAAGTCTTGTTCTGGCCTAAGTGACCTGCAAGGGGAATCTCATGGTCTAAGGTGAGAAGGAAACCTCTAAGAGACAAGGGGATGACCAGCCTCCTGGTTGCACCAGGTTTGGGGTCTCTTGCCTCAGAGTATAGGAGTCCATCGTCCCAATATACTTTATGGGCACCTGTAGCATTCCCTGCAGCCTCAGCAGCAGCCTGCTGTCTGAGGGGTTCAAGAAAGGAACAATCTAATTGGGCCTCCCTCAAGTCTGCCCTGGAAGGTCCCCCTGTCCCAAGAAACTCAACCTGTTCAGGTTCAAGCTCTTCAAGGACAGTTCCTTCTGGGGTCTCTGGGTCAGCCTCCTGAGAGGGCTGATCCTCAACCTGAGGCAAGGGAGAAGGCTCTGCCTTAACCCTACCATTCCTTCTCTTGGGTAGTGTCTAGTCCATTCTTCCAGGATCCAGCACTTGTTCAGCTGGGCATTTCTTGGCCTGTGACCTAGTCACAGCAAGGACATGTGAGGAGAGACCTAGCATTTCTACATGAGTCCTGTACTCCACATCTGACCACAGTGAGGATTCCAAATCATTGCCCAAAAGACAATCTACTGGGAGGTCTGAACTAACTACAACCTTTTTGAGGCCAGTTACCCCTCCCCAGGAGAAATTAACAATTGCCATACTGTGATTGGTAGTGACATTGCTAGCATTGGTCACTAGGTAATCTGAACCTAGCATGATCTGGTCAGGGTCCACAAATGTTGGTGTCACCATGGTGACACTGGCACATGTGTCCCTGTAGGCCTGAGCCATTTTTCCATTAATTAAAGGCGTTTGTCTGTATTTGCCCAGAGTACTAAGACTTACAGTAGGGGTCATATCCATATCCCCAGTACAAACAAGAACTGCCTGAGTAGGAATACTAACTAAGTCAGAACCCACCTCAGTTCCCAGGGTTAACCCAACTATAGCCTTGGGAGGAACATCTACCACTACTAACTGTACTAGGGGGTGCAGGTGTCTTAGGGACAGTAGTGGTAGGAGTTTGGCCTTTTTTGGTGCACTCACTAAACCAGTGAGTCTTACTTTTACAGTATTGGCACCATGGTTTCTTAGGACCATCATTCTTCTTCTTTTGGGAAGTTTGGGACCCACCCTCCTTAGGTTGTTGGGGCCCTGTTGAAGACTTCTGGTAATTTTGCTTATTCTCATTACCCTTCTGGTCTGCTTTCTTCTGGTCACCACCCTGGTTCTGCTGCTTGACCCTTGTCCTGACCCATCTGTCTGCCTTCTTTCCCAATTCTTGGGGAGAGGTCAGATCTGAGTCAATCAAGTGCTGATGCAACAACTGGTTCTGACAATTATTTAAGATTTGCTCTCTCATAATTAGATTATACAATCCTGTGTAATCAGTAACTTTACTTCCCAGTAACCAGCCCTCCAGAGCCTTAGTGGCACAATCAACAATGTCAGTCCAATCTTGAGCCTGTGTTTTCTGGGTATCCCTGAACATCAACTTGTACTGTTCAGTGGCTAAGACAAACCCATCAATCAGAGCAGTTTTCAAGACTTGGTAATCATTTGCATCCTCATCTCTAACAGTGAGGAGCTTGTCTCTACCTTTACCTTCAAAGGAGAGCCACAATATAGCTGCCCACTGACTCTGGGGTACCTGCTGTACTTTGCAGGCCCTCTCCAAAGCAGTTATCCACTTGTGGATATCATCCCCTGTCTTATAGGGGGGCACTATTTTACTCAGGTGTCTATTATCAAAACTACTGTCTCTATCCCTAGGGATAGTGCTGCCACCAGTGGGGACTACCCCACTTAACGGTTGCTCTCTAGCATAGGCAAGCTTTTCTTTGGCAAGGGCAAGTTCTTCCCTCTGGATCCTAAGATTAGCCTGTCTCATCCTTGCTTCATGCTCTCTCCTCTGAGGGGAAGTCATTCTCCTCTGAGCAGATGCATGAGAGTGCACAGATCTATTGGAGTCCCTAGAATGAGACCTATCTCTTCTAACTCCAAGGTTAGGCCTGCTCAGGGTCAGTACTGGGGGTCCCCCAGATCCTTCCCTATGTAGGTCTAAGTTGGCCCTAGTAAGTCTGCTGACTAACTCAGGACCTTTGTCTGCCTCATCCCCAGAGGTGTCCTCTTCTTCCTCCTCCTCCTCTTCTACATTCTCTGTTTCAGGGAGGTCTGGATCTCCAAGGGTACCCTCTAAGACTGGCATGCTCACATCTGTGTTAGAAGCCCTTCTGGCATCATATGTCTCTAAGAGACCTAACAGAAAAGGAGTGGTAGGGCTAGAACCCTGTTTCAATTTCCTGGAGGTACACAATTGTCTCATCTCCTGGAAACTGAGAGCTGCATATCTGGAAAGGACCTGTGGAGGGTCACTAACCACTTGGGGAGTCTCTGAAGACTCTCCATGGGTAGACATGCTTTCTAGTGAGGTGCAAGTGATGCACTTACCTACACTATGGGTTTTCCTATTGATCCCTTGCTAAGAGTTGTAGTCAGGGTGTGCTAGGCCCTTTCTACTACAACAGCTGGTTCAGTAGAACTCAGAGTATTTCTAAGCTTGTTATATGTACCTAGGTACTTTATGTGATCTTTCAAATGATATTTCAAGATTATACGTGGTAAAAACAACAGCAAGCTCAAATCCCAACCGCTGCACACCAATGTAAGAAGTTGGCCTGATATATGATGCTCACTAGTTCTAGTGATCACCTTGTATCAGACCAAACAACCCTTATGGTGATTGGTTGTAAGTCAACCTTATAGACCAGCTATCCTAATGGTAGCATGGACAAAGCAGTCTTGGGCTAAACTCTTTTGGCATGTGAAGCCAGCTGTTTTACCACAATGTATCCCCTTGAATACCAAGTGAAAGGACACCACACAGGTTGTTATGAAAATAAACAGTATATTTATTAATAACAACACCTCTGAACTCTTTATGAGGTCAGAGGGCTAAGCACATGACAATCTCTTACGAAAAACACTACAAGTTGCACAAAATTACAATGGTGCCCTAGGGGCACGACAAACCATATACTAAGTAAGTGGAATGTGAAAGTCAATAAAAGGAATGGAGCTGTCCAGAGGATGTAGGATCGATGGGACCACGCTATACTAACTTCAGGTAAGTAATAGGAGGCCCACGGAACGCGTGTGCAGAGTGTGAACTCACACGCGAGATGCGTAACAACGTCTATGGACAGTACAGTTCGAGTTAAAGGTGAGTACGGACAATCCTGACTAGGTAGGACTAAAAAGACTGTGGAACTGGACACTAGGACAGTTAAACTACCCTTGAGCACTGAAATGCTCCTGTTACCTCACCCACGGGCCGCGGTGCATAGGTGTCAAAGTGCGTCGGGTTCTCGCGTTGAAGTCAATGGAGCCTGAAAGAAAAGATGCTGCAGGCGACCAGGAGGAAGATGTCCGGTGCAATCCAAGGGTGGATTGTTGAAGAAGGAGACCTGAAAGCAGAGGGGACAATGTTCACAGTCACTAGCCAGTGACTGGAGTGGAACCAGGAAGGAACCAGATGTCGTCGTCGCGATCAGGTGAAGAGTGGATGCTTGACTCTGCAGCCACGTGGACCAGGAGGCGTCTTTGACAACCAGGATGGAGGCACAAGCTGTCCCACGCAGGCTCTCACTGTCGGCGGTGTCGGATCCGGGATTGGACTCAACAGGCCTTGGCAAAGGCAACCCACGCGGTGAGTGAAGAAAGCGTCTGGTGCGGACTAGGAGAGTCCGGGGTGCCCCTCCTTTGGAAGGGAGCAAGGGCCAGTCTGGAGCAACCAGACCTCGCGCCTGCGGGTCAGAGGGGCCGGGATGAGAGTGTCCAGACACCCAGCAGGGGGGTGGAGCCAGCGCCCAGGGAGGCCGGAGGGAGATCGAAACCCGGCGTCCGAGGAGGGTTGGAGGGCCATCGAAACTCCCCTCCTCCTGGATCCGTCAAGTTGCCACTTTACCACCTGGTCGGATCGTGGTGCCTCGATGTCGGGGCTTCGCTGGGGTGGCGGCCGGGGGTGGCCGAGGCCACGTGGTCAGGACATGGAGGGTCCAAGATGGAGTCGGGACCTGAGATGGTGGTCCGGGTAGGGTCTGCACCCGTAGAGTGGGGCGAACAGGGGTCGCCGGGTTCTGGAGGGAGAGAGCCAGGGGTCGCCAGGAGGGGCGGCTCTCGTGAAGGGTAGCGTCATCGGGGAGGACAGGGGTCATGGCTGTCCTGGGCTCGCCATGTGGGGAGGAGCGGGACCACGCCACGAGGCTGGGTCTAACAACCCCCTTGATAATATGCCCCAAGATCTCCTGATAAAAGTGGAGCTGTTCGCAAAGTATTCATCTTTAAAGCATAGACTCTGTGACCCTAAGAACTACAAAGACTGCCCCCGGTTCCACCTCGACACCCTATACCTCTGGTCAGAGTGAAAATGGCCTACTAGTTCCAGAGAGGTTCCCCAGTGCTCCAGAGCCTGAGTCTACCATGACTGACCTCTTCTGTACACCCCAACGTAGCTTGCAGCCGCTGTGCAGAGACCCATTCAAAACACGATCTGCCCTGGTAAGCTGTTTCAGGTGCCAAAAGACACCCCTGCACCTGCCCACCCTGGGCCTTGGTGAAGAAGACCAAAGGTGTCTCTACATCCCTAGCTCCCCGCAACTTAGCTCCGCAGCTGTTGGTTCCCTTCGACTAGCCTCCTGGTTTGAGCATGCAGCCTGTTTCTAATTTTGGCAGGCTCCACTGCTTTGTATTAGGTCCCAATGCTGTGCTGACATGCTGCACCTGGCTGCCCCAGTGCTGCTGGTGGTGTAGTGTTGGTGCTGCCTTGTTTTCAATGATGATTTCGATGATTCTGGCATGGCTGGAGGGAGTGGATGTGGGTCCTAGGTCTGATGGCAACCAGGAGTCCTTTCACGTGTTGCTGCTGTTGCCAAAGATCAGTACGTCTTTGTTGTCTGTGTTCATTTGCAGGCAGTTGTTCTTTATCCAGTCTGCAACGTTTGTCATGCATCTGCGGAAGTTGGTTCTGGTGGTGGTTGGGTCATCGGTGAGTGAAACTTTGAGTCTGTGTAGGGAATTATATTAAGAGGGTGGGGCCAAGGGATGAGCCCTTGGGGACACCGCAGGTTCAGAGGTAAAAGGTGAGAGGTGGATACTTTGAGTTCTTCTGTGAGGATGAGGTGATCAATCTGAGCGCGTCCCCTTGGATGCCAATGTGGTAGAGTCTCTTGATCAGTGTGTGGTAGGATAAGGTGTCAAAGACTTCCGAGAGGTCGAGGAAGATCAAAGCTACTGCTTCCGCTCAGTCAAGGAGGGTTTGGATGTCATTGGTGGCTGCGATCAGGGTGTTTTCAATGCTGTGATTGCTGCAGAAGCCAGATTGGGAGGCTTTGAGTTGCTGGCTCTGCTCCAGGTGTGCCATGAATTGATTGTTGACAATCTTTTCCAGTACCTTTGCTGGATATGGGAGCAGGGAGATTGGCCAGTAGTTTTTGAGTTCGCTGGGGTCAGCGCAAGGTTTCTTGTGTAGTGGTCTGACTTTGACATGTTTCTAGGTCATGGGAAATGATGCAGTGGTGATATAGGTGCTGAGTAGGGTGGTGAGTCCCTGGCCAGTCTTTTGGTTTCCAAGGTTGAAGATGTGGACATGGGTCAGTGGGAGCTCCTGGGTGGATGAATTAATTTCATGGTGGAGGTGGTGTCCTGGATGGAGAGGATGTTCCAGGTGGTCAGTGTGTGGTTTGTGACAATTACGGTGGTGTTGTATCTATTATGAAGTACATAGGTGTGGGTTGGGATTCAAAGTTTCTGTATATGGTCACGATCCTTTCATGGAAAAATGGGCAAAGATTGTTGCACTGCTCCTGTGAGGGTATGATGTTGTTTTCGCTGACAGCCAAGTTGGAGAATTCCTTAACGATGCTGAAAAATTCCGTGGTGTTGATGACACTGGTTTCTATGAATGCAGCAAGGTCTGTCTTCTTTGTTGCCCCCAGCAGGCGGAGGTAGAGGTTGAGGGAGGTCTTGAAGGCTGCCCTGTCGGAGATGTCCTTGCTGGAGTGCCATATCTTCTCCAACTGTTTGCAGTCTTGTTTCACTGTTCTGAATTCTTGAGTGTACCAAATGGCCTTTTTGGAGGATTTTCTCTGGATGTTACACTTGATTGGGGCAATGACGTCTGCGCAATTAGTGATCCAGCCATTGCAGTTTTTCACTCACTGTTTGAGGTTGGTGGTGGTGGCAGATTTGAGGTGTTTATGATGTTCACATAGCTGGTCTATGATATTTTGTTCTACCTACGGCAGGGGTCGTTGGTCATCTTGGGGGTGGCGGTGGAGTGATTGGTCCATGTGAGCTCTGTGACATGGTTGTATTTGACACGGTTGCTGGAGGTGGAAATTTGATCCAGAATGTGTCCTGCAGTGTATGTAGGGTTGTGGATGATCTGGGGCAATCCAAGGCTGCTCCGATTAGGAGTGCAGTGCTTTTGTCTTTGAGTTCATCGATATGGAAATTTAGGTCACTGAGTAAGATGTAGTCCTTGGATTCTAAGGCTAGGGGTGCAATGAAGTCTGCAATGGTGTTGCAGAAGATAGAGCATGGACCTGGGTGTAGGTATTCAATAGTACCCATGATGGATGTCTTGTCATCCATGTGGATACTGAAGTTGAGATGTTCCATGGGGGTGGTGGTGTTGTCGCTGGTGGGGGTACACTGTAAGGTCTCTTTGCCGATGATTGCTGTTCCTCCTCTCTGCTTGTTGGTGCGGTCCTTGTACATGATTTAATATCCATCGGGGATAACTGTGACAATGTCTGGGATGGATGGGGGTGAGCCAGGTCTCAGTGAGGAAGACGATGTTGGGTGCAAGGGTGAGGATGAGGGTCTATAATTCAGTTGAATGCTTGCATATTGACTGTGTGTTGAGAAGGGAGCATGCAAGTTGGTGTTTTTGTTGAGGTGGTATCTGTGGTGAGTTTGGGATGTGCCTGGTTGTTGAGCCTTTGTGTGTGCAGTGGCAGGTGAAGTGTCAGTAGGTGTAGGTGAAAGGTCCTGCCATGGAGCATGGGTCCGTGCAGTGGCAATGTTTGTTGCTCTGTCCCGGTTGAGGGCGTAGAGCTCAGTGATGTTGAATCTTTAGGGTGCGGGCGGGCCAAGGGTCATGGAGCTGGATCCGGTCCAGGCATGGATGGGAGCAGACAGACTCGCCTTTGGCATGCCAGAGGAGTGACGCTGCACGTGGTTGCACTGTTGCCCACATTAAGGAGGTCCTGGAGTAGATGGGGCTTCTGTTGGCGAGACCAACGGTGAGTAGGCAAGCCCTGTCAGGAAAACACCAGCAGGAAAACCGAGGCGGCTGCGTTGTCACTGGATCAGTCTGGAACAAGCATAAACTGGGGGCCACAGGCAAGTGGCAAGCTAGGTGTCCAGAATCATATCTGTAAGAAATTTTATTATTAATTGCCTCTTTTGCCTCAATGAACAATCACATCCCTTGTAAGGGTGAACCCTCAAAGTCACTAAATTAACTTGAGCTCCACCACCTGGCATCTGTGACATGGAGCAGCCAGGCTTACCTTATGGCAATGTAGAAAGTATATATGTTGTACCAAAACAGTAATGAAGTCAAATGTTAAACAATGCAAATCCCAAACTGAATTAGAAACATACAGTAAAATTAAATAAAAACATAAAGGCACCAAAATGACTAAACTCCAATAAATAGAACCGGTAATATTAATTTTTAAAGATTTAGGTAGAAATAGCACCAAAAAGCACAAAGTGCCAATGACATTCAATGGTCATGATAGACCACAACCTGGGAGCAATTTAAAGCTGCCTGAGGTTAAATGTAGACCGATACACATACCATATTCATTGTGGTCAAAGATTTCACTTTCTGACTTAGTGCTTTAAGTTCCAATTAATCACAGGAGTACAATTCTAAAACCTCCCAGAACTACAGGGGAGGCACTTAGGTGCCTCCCCTGTAGTTCTTACAGCTTCTTGTATCCCTGTATATTGAATAGGAGGTAAGACTTATGACCCTTGGATTCCATTTATTTTCCCTGATTACAAGAGGGAGCAGAATTAGAAGTGTTTTTGAAGTGGGTGTCTGGAGGTGCCACATGTATTCCTCACACTAGCTAGTGGGTAGGAATAACTCCTGGTCCCACTGTAAGCAACAGTTAAATGTTTCTAGAGCCTACCCTACCCAGTTAGGACATTTTCAATATGCCAAAACTCTTCAACCACACTACACATGGGCCCTGAGTGCTCGAGGATGCATGTTGGCAGTGTACTTTGATAATCCCAGTGTTCTCCCACATCTAACACTAAAATCCAGTTCAAGATAGCCTCTGAACCCACAATAAACACTGAGACAGATGCCTGGTAGAACAAAAGCAGAGTCCTTCAGCAACCAGATAGTAGTTCACAAGAATTGTTTTGGTCTCCTATCAAGTCTGCCCTAAAGGTTATAAGTAAACACAGAGATA
Organism: Lissotriton helveticus; assembly: GCF_964261635.1. Lineage (NCBI taxonomy): Eukaryota > Metazoa > Chordata > Amphibia > Caudata > Salamandridae > Lissotriton > Lissotriton helveticus. The sequence goes on along the minus strand of NC_136057.1, from coordinate 252,841,888 downwards.
GAAGTCTGGTAGGACAAAGTGAGAGCCCCAAAGAAATCAGAGAGTGGATCCACAAGAATTGTCTTGGCATCTTGTTCTCACTTTCAAGTGTGCAATAAGGGTTATGTGCCAACCCAGCAGACTTGTCAATCAGGATTAGACATTGAAGCAGTATATGTCTCTATCAGGGGCCGGCCAGCCTTCCAAAGGTGAAAATTGCTATTGGAGGCTAGTCACCATAAGGGCATGTTAACCTGTCTTGTAGGCTACAAGGTCTCCTAGGGGTTGACATTAATATTTAAAATAAAGGAGTTTACCTATTAAAGGCGGCTTAATTTGGCATGTCACTGTGTATGTTTTGCACCATTACAGTAAGACTACACTTGTATTTCTGAAGCCATGTTTGCATTGCCCTTGTAGTCAATGGTACAATAGGTTTTGCAGTCCGCTAGTAGCATTTAACTCCCAGGCCCTGGGTACAGCTTGTAAAATAAGGGACTTATAGGTAAATTAAATATAGTAATTAGGAAAATGCTAATTCCACCATGTTAAAATTGAGAGCACAAACCCTTTACTACTGGATAGCAGGGGTAACATGCACAGAGTTCTAAATTCAGCAACAATATAGGGTCCAGCATAAGGTGAATAAAATAGGGTGACCATGCAGAAAGGCAGATTTCCTGCACATCACAACCTGTGAGGCAACTATTCCTAGCTTGCTCATAATATACCATTTTCAGCCTCCATGGATCTCTCTGTTTGCCTCAAAAGACTGATGTAAATGACCATCTTTTGGGTGATATTCCACTAGATTTTTCCTTCTTCAGCTGAACCTGTTTTTACTAGCAATAATACTGCACGCACTTTACTCTGGCTAACCAGTGGCAACGTGCTTGTGCTCTCCATTTTAAACATGATAATACTAGCATATACCTAATTGGCCCTTTTAATTTACTTGTAAGCCCATTCTATACGGTACAGCATGCACCCTGGACATGTAATAGAGTACTACTAGTGGATCACAGCCCTCATTGTACCACCCACTAAAGTAGCACTGTAAAACATGTCAACAGGTCTGCTATTGCAGCCTAGGTGGGCAGTTTTGAATTGCTATTTCCACCTGGAAAAAATAAACCTTTTGGCAGCCTAAACCTTCCCTATGACTACTTATATTGTTCAGCTAAGGTAGTCCCTAAATGCTCATAGGGCAGGATGCATGGTGTTTAATAAGCAGGACATGTATATTTAAACATTTACATGTCCTGGCAGTGAAAAATGTCCAAAGTAATTTTTCACTGTAGAAGAGCTGGCTTTCTCGTAGAGAAACACTGTGCCACAATATAACTATTTGTAACACTTAAACACGGTTTGGGAGCAGCTAGCAACATTATGTGAGTATGTATTTCTAATAGAAATATGAAATCCAACCTAAAGGTAAAGTCACATTTTTAATCACTATTTTGAAACAAACACTTTTAGAAAGTTGGCATTTTCCTGCCTAAGTGAAATGTGCCTTTCTTCCAGTGTCCTTTGTTGCATGACTAGTGAATGACTCCTCTGTGATGAGATGTGGTTTACTCCCAGATGGTGGACAAAAGGCTTGAGTGTGGAGAGGTATTTTTCATCCTTGAGCAGCATGGCCCGAGGTTATGCCCCGCCCCTTCCTGAGCTTCAAAGATCTACCCTGCCATTGGCATATGTAGCTCACACATAGGGTCCCCTTCTCTTTATCTTCCTAGTCAGCTTAGCTTTAATCCCAGTGGGAGGGGAAGCTGCTCTAGAACTTGTTTGGAGTGACCACAAAGAAGGGTTTCCCCATTATCACTGCCACATCTCTGGGTGGGCATAGGGCACTCTGTCAGGAAAAAGGTTTTCTCCCTTTAGGTAGAGAAGGGCACTCTGGCATAATGTATAGAAAAACACAATAGTAGTGCTGCAAAAGTGGTTTTGGTCACCCTTGGGATCTCGTACCCCATTGGTAAGGGAGTGGCCAGGATTTCCCCCCATCCACAGGCTGGTAGTTGGCATAACGTGGGTTCCTCTGTACTCTTCTCAGAACACTCCTGGACTTGTGAAGATTGAAAGTCAGACTGCTCTGCTTTCTGAATCCTGGAAGAAGACTGGACGTGCATCCCTTGCACTCAGGACTTTAGAAGTGACTCCAAGGGTCAGTCTTGATTGAGCTATAAGCACCCAACAAGCTAATAAATGTGTTTTACTGCAACTGATTCGTCTTAACTGTACCTGCCATGGACCCTGGTACTGGCCTTCACTGGAGTGAGTGCTAATCGCTAAGTGGTGCCTCCCTTGGCCTGAACCCTTGACTGGTGTTAGTGTGTACTCCTCCTGTCCAAACTAAAAGCTGGGACTTACAAACTTTTTGGTAGCTTGTCCTTGATTAACCAGTGGTAAATGAGGACTGCCATTGAGCCAAAGCTGTTGACGTTGAATTGCCAGGCAGATTCAGCTTGCTGGTTTGCCCCACTGAAGAAGATATGATTTTAAGAAAATGTTCTGAGTTCTAACATAGTAGGGCTTCAGCAAAACCAACATCACTGAGCAATCCTTTCACATCAAGGCATTCCTGAGCATATACTTTGGACTTCACTGGCTTGGAGACTTCCCTCCTTTTGTTGTGTAGTTTCTACAAATCTATGTAGGATCTGCATGTTTATACAACATGAACTAAGGGATTGGTGTTCGGACTGATTCCAGATACCAACAAAGGATAAGTTAACCTGTAGACCAGCTAGCTCACAGTTCCACCGTAAGCCCCCTAACATTACCAAGGAGCGAATAGTGTCTGGCAACTATCTAACATGACAACCCTTGATCCTTCAGGGATCGTGGAACAGTACAGTACTTTTCGCTAAGCCATTCGTACTCACTTAGTCTCAGAGAGATACACAGAATTAACAATGGGGACGTTTTCAATAATTATTTGTTGAACCAGCGTCATTCTTATATAAACATGTTTGATGCAACAATCATTAGATAGGAATAGATGTATAACATTACAAGCACCAACAGAGTAAATAAAAGGTAGAATTCTACCATGGTGCTAAAACAGTGAATATATGCAGGCATATAGTTACATGGCAGTAATCAAGCATACTCCTATTACGCGGACCCTATCTAAGCGTACCTAAGTGTACCTAGCATGTATGTGGGTGTGAAGCCAAGAGTCCCCTAGCAAAAAGTCAATCCCAATACCTGATGGGAGAGAACGAAGGACCCCGTCTTGGTCTCAAGTTGGACACCCAGAAAGGGATATCTGGTACACTTGGTAGGATCACCCCTTTTAAGCTTGATAAATCTGGCAAAGCACCTGCGGCGATATGGTATACAAATTAGTTAAAAGAGCAGAAATGAGCATATACAAGATTAGAATGCATTTGGAGATATTTAAAACTGAAACCTGATAATGTTAGGCTTGAATCCTCCCATGACTGTTATCACAAAAACAGTCACACTGACCATATAAACATTCTTACTGAAAGGATTGAGGAGAGTGGGACCTAAGTAAAAAAAAAAAATTGTCAAAGAGTTCTCAAAACCTCTTGCTTGCAAAACCCATATCACTAGCCATGTGAAATTATGTTTTATACTCTCTTTTTTTCAGGAAAAAAAATGAAATACATCTTTGAAGGCCACCATAAGGTTAGCATCTTGAACGACTTACAAAACCAATTGAAGCCAGGATTGGGGCACACTCTTTTGAGTTGTAAGGACATTACTAAGCGAGTGTGAAACAAATTATGCAAATCATTCAGTCGCTCCAAGTGATTCCTGTACATTACATCAAATAACTGCCTATTTGGAACTTTTTTAGTCGTTTTGGTTAATCAACTTGTTTTTGTCACTGCCACGCTTCTGCAGGGCTGTAAACATGTTACTGTGCTCCTACAGCCTATAAAGCTTTTAGATGATCCTGTTATCCCGTCCCTGCTCCCTAATCCCTTTCCCAGCTACAATAACTGGGAAGCTGGTTAATCAATAGTTGACTACTTACTTAGAGGAGGACAACCGCCTGGAACTGTCTCCTTAGGGTTAAACAAAGTACAGAGACAATCCTGCTTGCGGTCACAGACAAGATTAGTCAGATTCTAGCTATGAGCAAGCCCACAGTCCTTATCCTATTCAATCCCTCAGTGGCTTTTAATAGTGCTTCTCATGACTAAATGATCAAAAGACTACAAGGGTTTGGCACTGGGCTGATTTCAACCATTGTTATCAGATACAGCACAATCTATCCACATGCCACCTTATAAATCTAAGCTGACATCCATAGCTTGTGGTGTAGCACAGGGATTGTGATTAAGAACCACCCCATGTAACAATTAAATGGCCCTTCTTGGAAGCATAGTGCGAGCGTTTGGATTTGACATTCTATCTTATGCTGATGCCACACAGTTAGTACTATACATTTCTCATGATCTGGAGCATGCAAAAATCTAAGATTAGTTAAAACCTATGCTCAGTGGCCATGTGCATGAATAAGAATACCCTGAAATTAAATGGTGAGAAAATTTAGATCATTCTGTTTGGTCAGGCCAATACCATTAGGTCCCATAACTTGTGGCCCAGTGAATGGGGATGTGCTCCATCTCCCAAAAAAAGTGGCCAGAAATCTCTGTTTTCTAAATCTCAATGATCTCTGCATGAAGGAACAGGCTGCAGCAGTGTGTAGTACATGTTGTGGCATCCTGTGAATGTTCTTCAAGGTCTTTAACTCGATGCCTTTGAGCTGCAGAAAAAGTTAAGGCCTAATTTACATCTTGGCGGATGGGATACTTTGTCACAAACATGACAGATATTCCGTCCACCCTATTACAAGTGCAATAGGTTATAATGCACTTGTAATAAGGCAGATGGGATTTCCGTCACATGTGGGATGGCGAATCCTATCCGCCAAGATCTAAATCCCTTACTCAAGTTCTGAGAATGAGCTGTTTGGACTATGCAAATGCCTTGTATGTGGGCATGGATGAGCACTTATTGATGTGTCTGCAAACAGCCCAGCACATTTAACTGGGACTAGTATGTCGGCTTCTTACCAGTTTTGCTTCCATCCTGATGTTGAAAACTCTCCACTGGTTGCCAATACACATGCTAATGTTTTTTTAATTCTTATGCCATGTTCTTAGGGTTCTCCATGGTAAAGATCCTAATTACCTTAGGGTTAAAATTACATTTTATATATCGTCTAGGGCCCTCTCTCTCCCTGGTCATTGCCCAGCCTGTTTGTGTCTATGGAGCTAGAGCAAGTGCCAGTTCATTCTTCTATCATGAAGCCTGGCCCTGGAACAAGCTCCCTGACAAATAATACCTGATGGCTAATTGCAGCAAATTCTGAAATGTTTTAAAAACCTGAATGTTTCCCTCTCAAGCAGTAGTTGTATCTGTCCACTTCCTCCGATTTCTTGAAGGCCTTCTGAAACGATGTGCCTGGTCAATAAACACAGGAGCCAGGGCTCCAAAAGGTAAGCTTTAATTGGAACTTAGTATAGTAGAACCTGCAGGGCAGCCAGTAAGAAACAACTTCCCACATTCAAATGTACATATTCCACCACTACAGTTCTCGTTCCCTCCAACCTTCCGTGTTCCACCCACGAGCCACCAGGCAAACCCAACACCTTTGGTGAGCGGGAATAGCCCACTGGAAGTCAGCAGGAGTATAAATGATTTTTAACATAACTTTTAGGACTTTGTCAAGAAGACTTGGACTCAGGGTAATGAAGAGAAGTAACCAGGTCATACATGAATTGTCTAAGGGATAGTTTTGCTGTTTGTAGTCACATATTCTGAGTCGTGTAACTTTTCATTTTTACTTTGGAGAGTAGAACCTACAGAAATGCAGGGTGAAAGAAATTTGAGTGCGTCAAAGATTGAAATGAAGCCTAGCACTTTGGGCACTTTTTCAGACTTCGAAAGCCCACATTTTCATATTCCATTTGCTCTAAACATCCACTATGCAAAATCCAAACCTATCGTCTTTGTCAAAGGTTGGTTTACTTGTTCAGTGATTTAAGTTCTTATGAAAAATGGTACCATCACCGACACACGAATAATGGAGAAGAGAAAAAACAAAGTGAAACATACAAATATCAAGACAGATGTTGACATAAGAGAGAAATGACGAGAAAAAGAGGGAGAGAGTATGAGAGACAAAAGGTGCAAGGAGAGACAAAATGGTGAGGAGGAAGCAAGAGATAGGAGAGCTGGAGGCTGGACGGCAGGGAGCTAGGAAAAAGAGACATAAGGAAACATACACAGAGGGAGACAAAGGAAAGGGTGAACAGCAACAAAAAAAGAGTCCACGAGCACAAAGCAGACAGAATTAGAGTCAGAGGCAGATTAACTTGATGGGGATGTAGAAACCTAAGAAAGGAAGGAAGCAAAGATGTAAAGAAAGGAAAAGAGAAATGGGGACGGGGAAAATATGAGATAGGACATACAAGGAGGGAAGAGAGCGAAGATGAAACTTCTGGAAGGGATAATGAAACATGAGAGAAAGATCTGTGGCAAAATGGATTATTGTATTCTCAATATATCTGACCACCGACCTTTGATATCTTGAGTCGTCTGAGCACCACTGGACTCTCCTGCCCCGTGTTTACAAGCAGTTGGTTCCTTCCCCAGCCTCAGCGTGAACTCGGCCCGACCGTTCCCTCTTCACTTTGGGGTGTTGAGAGATGAGTTCCGGGAGTAAGTGCAGCACTCGGGGAGGGCACAAGAGGCACGGGACACATTATTAATTCAGCACAGAGTCCTTACTGACTCATCAAGCGGCAGGCGCCGTGAGAGACGAATTATTTTTCTTGACAAAACACTTGAACAGCTGCGGGGCAAGCGCCCTTGGCTTACTTGGATTTCTATTGTAGGCATACAAGGTCATGAAACGTAGCTACTGAATGCCTCATACAGTCTGCTGAAATGTGTTTCTCATCAGGAAATTGTGAGGAAAAAATGTGATTTAGCTTCACACTTTCTCCTCATATTTATGTTACGCCTGCAATCTTGATTAAAGGGAAGTTAAATAGGCTCTGTGAATGTGGACCAAATGAGGAAAAGCTGAGGAAAATATAAAAAGAAAATTTGCAATTCTTGAAACGCTTAAAACAAGCATTGGCAATTCCAATGGATCTCGCTTGGTAATAAAGGAAACAAAAGACTTGAGACGATAGTAGAGCCTTGCTTTTTAAAGTTTTTATTAGTAATCATGCTGTTTGGTTATTACAGTTATAAAACTTGTTTTTTTTAATGTGTGTAATAAATATGTTATGGGCTACAGCTCGCCTCTGCTTTTCATTTGTTTGTTTCAGTGTCATTTCAAAATCCTTGCTTCCAAGTGGTTATTTATTCCTATTTGCCCCTCCTTTTCATTGTTTGTTCCTTCCCATGGAGCAGGACCCCATTACTTGTAGCCTTCCACTTGTCCCGGTTTAGTTACTGGCTCAGAGTCAATTCCAAAAGACCACTTCACACAAGCGTTTGTGCGTTGCCCCTGATCAGTGCAGCGCCAGCTTCACAGCTGCCACACGTTATCTTTAAACATGGCGACCGCTTCGGGAGGCTGAACACCTTTCTTTTTTTCTGAATGTGCCCTACTTGTTATATTTTGCTTATGGTCAGCGTGGCACCCTCTTCAAGGCTACGCGATTCATCTTTAAGGATGGTGGTTGCTTTGGGAGGCGATGCGCCTTTCTTTTGTTCTGCACTGGCGTGGCTCACCCACATCTATTTATTACTTTGGGGTCACCTTCTACTCCTCCCTCACCCCACTCTCTCAGTCTAACCAAAATTCCCCCTCTTAGTGAGAGAGTTGCATCTCTTGAGCCCTCCACCCTGACAGTGGACCTTTGCCCCATGGCAGCATTTATGCCACCCACCCTCTTCTGCCTGAGTCTCTGTAATTCTGTTACCAGGCAGTGATTTTTCTTTGCACCCCTCCCAGACTGTTCAACCACTTAGCACAGGGACCAAATACTTTCAGTAGGGATAAAAACAACTGGGACTGTGCGACCCAGGTCAGTATCAATGGGCTGACCCCCCTGGTTTTATTCTGTATTCTCCCTTCCCTTCCCCACAGTATGAATGAGGGAGCAGCAAGGCTTTATGGAGCATACATCAGTGTATGCTGCCACTTCCTCTGTGTCCAGCGGGTGTAGACTACAAACCCAGCACAGTGGGTGCCTTGCCGAAGACGAATGCAAGCAAAGTGCCCTTTTAGTGTCTAGTCCTCCTTCACAGCCTCTGTCAGCTCCAGGCTAACAAGGATTTCTCCATTCAGTTTTATTTATGCTTCTCTCCGCCTCTGTCAGCTCCGGGCTAACAAGGATTTCTCCATTCAGTTTTATGTATGTGAAATGAAGTCGATTCAACACAGGAAATATATTCTTCAAATGTAGTTTATTGTAGAAAGAGAGAGCCGTCCCAGCAGGCAGGTGGAAGTCAAAGTAATAACTGTCCCAAAGAGAACACTGAACGTGGAACATTCACAATGACATGGAAAGTTCCATGTTGCGCAATGCATATCACCACACCTCCCCTCTTTTAATAAGAGAAACACAAAAACAATAAATACAGTGAGAGGAAAATACAACTCATGAAAAGTTAAATGAAAAGTACAAAAGGGTTAAACATAATCTCGCAGTTTGCTAGGTTTGACTGACACTCTGGTACTTTTCCTAACCTCATTCCCCTCTGAAACATTGTTGAAATTAACATTACTAGAATAACCAGAGGGATCTTTGGCAATCAGAGAAGTGCACCACCAATTGCCATTGGTCAATCTAACCGCATTCTTACGAGTATCCACTACTTGCTGAGAATCTAAAAACTTGGAAAGACCTTTTCTAACTAAAACAGGATTTTTAACCTTGACCCAATCTCCAATCTGAATGTTGTGAGAAATTTTCTTTCCAGGTTTAACATGTTTAGAACACACTTCCGAGGATTTTCTGTGAGCAGCATCCCACATATTGCTCATGTTGCCACCTTGACAAACATTTCTTACCATCCAGAAAGGATATACTCGTGAACAAGCTTTTCTTCCTCTCATGAGTTCAAATGGAGTGTAGTTGGTAGCAGAATGGGGGAAAGTGCGGTAAGACCATACAAGATATTTGACTGCTTTAAATACACAACTTCTAGACATGAAAGCTGCTTGAACACACTCCACAATAACTCTGTTGAATCTTTCTGTCTTGCCATTGCTTTGCGGATGATAGAGAGGAGTTCTGGTGTGTTTGATACCACACGACCTCAAAAAGGAATTCATTTCATGAGAGATTAATTGAACACCATTATCGGTTAAGATCTCCTTTGGATAACCTTCTCTCAAAAATATACTATTCAAGCAATCAATAACGCTTTTTGAATTTGGTATACTAATTGGTTCAACTTCGACCCACCTTGACAAATGATCAATGATAACCAAAAAGTATTTTGAGTTGTTGGGGAGAACATGGAACGGTCCCAGAAAGTCCATTCCTAACTTATGCCAAGCTCGACCAGGAATAGAAACCTTAGATTCCACAAGGCCTTCCAAAACTAATACCTTGTCACTGGCATTACAACGTGAACATAGTCTGACAATTTCATCTATCTGAGAATCCATTTTTGGCCACCAGAAATCAGATCTCACTTTTCCTTTAGTAATGGTGGCACCAAGATGGCCAGAATGTGCTGCTAAAATAATTTTTTCCCTAAAGCATGATGGAGGGACCAATTTGTCACCTCGGACAATTATACCATTTTCCATTGAAAGTTCAGCGTTAATCTTCCAAAACATTTGGAGATCAGGAGAAAGACATTTCTCCTTCGGCCATCCTTTTTTAATAAGAGAGGAAACTTCTTTAAGGACCACATCATCATTTAGTTCTTTGATCCAATCATCTTCCAGAAAAGATACGGACTCTTGACAGACATTAGCTACAAAACACTCCTCTACTTCAGTCTCCCAATCTTGTTCATCATTATCGGGAATGGGAAGCCTAGAAAGACAGTCAGCCCTGCTGTTTCTTTCCCCTGGTATGTATTCCACGCTAAAGGAGAATTCAAGTAATTTCGTGGACAATCTTGCTAAACGAGCTGTCGTGCGTTTGACATTTTTTCCATTTAAAATATCAACTAAAGGTCGATGATCCGTTTTGAGAACAAATGACCTGCCCCATAAATATGATTTGAACTTCTCCAAGCTCCATGTACAGGCTAAAAGTTCTTTTTCAATGACGGAATATTTCCGTTCAACGGGACGGAGAGTGCGAGAGGCAAACCCAACTGTGTATTCCTTCCCGCCAGAATATTGGGAAAGAACTGCACCCAATCCGTACTCACATGCATCAACCGTGACAAACGTTTGTCTTCCTTCAACAAACGCTTGTAGAGCTGGAGCTGAAAGTATATGATCTTTGATAATCTGAAAACCTTTTTTACATTCTTCTACCAAACAAAGACAGCCCCTTTCTTTAACAAAGACCTGAAGCACTCAGTGGTTTTTGCAAAATCCTTCATAAACTTTGCATAACATTCACACAAACCGAGGAAGGACAAGAGTTGTTCTCTATTTTGGGGAGCCGGTGCTTCAATAATGCTCTTAACTAAACCAGGTCTAGGTTTAATACCTTTTTCCGAAATGATATGTCCTAGATACTCTATTTCTTTGGCTTTGAAAATACATTTACTTTTCTGCAGGGTTAAACCTCTATTCTCGAGAACTTTGAAAACTTCACTAATTGCTTGGTCGTGCTCACTCTCTGTTTTAGTAAAGATGAGAATGTCATCTTGAAAGACAACTACATTGGGATTGTGAGCAAACATTTCCGACATGAGTCTTTGAAAGACTGCTGCGGCTGACGCCAGTCCAAAAGGAAGACGACAGAATTGAAAAACACCATCTGGAGTGACGAAGGCAGTGAGGTGTCTGGATTGAGGGTGCAATTCTACCTGGTGATAGGCAGCTTTAAGATCAAGTTTCGTAAACCACGAAGATGACCCCACTTTGGCAATAAGGACTTCAATTCGTGGCAGAGGAACCCCATCAACCCAAATGGCTTCATTGAGAGTGCGTAAGTCAACACACATTCTCAAATCGCCTGATCTCTTCTTGGCTAAGACAATGGGGGAAAGCCATAGGGTGGATTCAACTTTTTCAATGATCCCTTGATCACACAGAGACTTCAAATGTTTAGACAGATCACTTCTGATGCTCAAAGGAACATTGCGTAATTTGTGCTTGGTAGGAACGACATTGTCTTTTACTCTGATAGAATGCTGAAAGTCGGTGATTTTTCCAAGACGGTCCTCGAAAATTTTACTAAACTTTTGTTCCCAAGTATTATGAACATGAGTACAGGGTGTAGTGACAGTTATCATGATAACAGAAATGTCTTCTCTAATCTGTTTGTCAATGAAAACCGGATTAGCTAATCCTGGCTTAATAGTCAAACCAATTTCAGCTTGGTGGATAAGACCAAGAACATTAATTCCTTTCTTGGCCACATACACCTTCCCTTTTATAGTTACTCCTAATACATTAATGTCAGCCCAGAAAAATCCGATTAAATTGATCCTACTGCCTTCAAAGGCTACAGTAAGAATATCTGGAGGCAATAAACTTTTATCAGGCCAAAACTTGGTGTATTTATCTTGTGAAATAATGGCGATGCGTGCACCAGTGTCAACCAGCAACTGAACGTGATTTTTTCCAATGATAACATCAACTTCGGGATCAGGAATATGGTGAGAGACACTTTTATCATGGGAATCCTTGACTACCAGTACGTATTCCTGATGCATGATGTCCTCATGTGAAAGATCACTTTCATTTGAAAAATTGTTGCCATTCTCGTCAATACCTTCATAATTAATGACACATCGAAAATTTCCTCTTACACTTCCTCTCCTGCCTCTCATGCATATCTTAGCAAAATGCCCCATTTTACCACACTGCCCGCATTGTTGATTGACAGCAGGACAATTCTTAAAAGAAGAAACATGAAAAGAAGAACCACATCTATAACAGAACATTCTAGAGTCAAATTGTCTGAATCTACCACCTCTAGATAAATTGGGCCTTCTGAAATTACTACGTGGAACGAAAGGAATTTTGGTTGAAGAAGAACTAGAAACAGCACCAGATACTGTGGTATTAGACATGGCTGTTTCCAGTTGTTTAACATCATCCATAGAGGTTTCTATGCTTTTAGCTATATCGACCGCTTTATTTAACGTGGGGTCTTTGCACGTAAGTAACTTCTTTTGAATTTCTTTACAATAGCAACGTGCAACAAGTTGATCTCTAATGAGTTGTGATGTGAAATTGTCAAAATCGCAATCTGCGGCCAACATTTTTAAAGCAGTTATAAAAGTATCAATACTCTCATCACTTTTTTGTGTTCTTGTGAAAAACTTATACCTATGCACAACCATTTTTTTGTTTTAGTGAAATATTTTTCTAATTTTGCTTTAGCTATTTCAAAGTCATCAGGATCTTGACCTTCAGGTTGATCATATGGAGGTAAATGGTCAAAAACATTTTGACCTTCGACCCCCAAATGGTAGTACATAAGGTTCTTTTTTCTTTCCGGTCTATATCTTTGGCCATCAATAGCACCCAAGTAAGCCATAAACGATCTAATCCATAATTTCCATTCTAATGGGAGATTACCAGGTACTTGTAAAAATGGTGCAGGTGGAGTGACACTTTGCATATTGAGATAGAAAAGATTTTATGTATAGATGGAATGTAGATTAAATTTGCTAGGTTAAATTTGCTTGAAGATAAATATGTAAAATCCAGATATAATATAGTTGTTCGCCAAAAAAAAATATGCGTTGGTTGTGAAGAAGAATGTATTCTAAAACACTCTGAACTTATTTTCAGAAAATTGTGAGCATATCACAGAAGTAATATGCAGCAAAAATTGTGTGTGTATCACAGAAGTGACACACTGCAAAAATTGTGTGTGTATCACAGAAGTAATGAATTATGAAGAAAAATGTTCAATTCAGATTAAGTTCCAACTTCTGTCACTAGATGGCAGTGCGAGTATTTTCTATGTCTCTTGAGATAGTGTGTGAATTGCTTGAATAAACGAACACTGTACATTAACACTGTAAAATGGAAAAAGGAATGCTTGACAAACACATCTGTGTCAGCGCAGGTTTAGATTACGAGTGAAAATAAAGAAATTATCCAATGTGTAGCCAGTAACCAGCACGAGGATTGACTTAGAGTTTTATCTTTGTCAAAAACGAGAGAATTGCAGAAGTGTCTGATGTGTAATAACATTAATTCTCTCTTAAGCTGGTATTTTCACGTAGCGAGGCGCAGATGACAGTCCAGCGCTAGCTTCGGTTGGTATGAGGTTTCATTGGAGTCAGTTGCTATGGAGATTGAACGCTTGCACAGTACGTGAATGCGTGAAGACGTTCCTGTAATTGGTCGACAATGCGCAGCAGATGGTCACGTCACTCACTCAAGGTTCGACCACGTCATCATAGTTATGAACGCAGCGTCCCGTAAACTTCGTGAAACACGGTGAGGAAAATAACGTATTTTAACGCATTTAGCAATTGCGTGCGCTTTCAGGACCGGGGAAACTCTTCTAAGGATTATTTACTCCAGGGAGATCTTAGAGAGGAGCAGATAGATTTCCTCAGGTTTTCTCTTCTTTATTTCTTAATGGTAAATGAGTAAATTGAGAAGTAGGTCGTGTTAACAAAAGTCTTTGAATGGGTACGGCTCTCCCGAACGACTCCTTGTAAAATAGGTTTAAGAATGTACTCACGGTTTTGTGTTGCTTATTTAAAATGTAGGCAGAGTGACTGTAGAATTGGAGAAAAAAAAAAAACGGCACAAATGGAAAGTTCTTCCTGGTGGATCGGTAGGGTCGTAGAGTAGATCCCGTCCTCAGTCGCCAGTGAAATGAAGTCGATTCAACACAGGAAATATATTCTTCAAATGTAGTTTATTGTAGAAAGAGAGAGCCGTCCCAGCAGGCAGGTGGAAGTCTAAGTAATAACTGTCCCAAAGAGAACACTGAACGTGGAACATTCACAATGACATGGAAAGGTTCCATGTTGCGCAATGCATATCACCACAGTATGCTTCTCGCCGACCTTAAACCCGCCCATGGAAGTGCAGCATAATTTTTATTGCGGAAATAAAATGACAAAAGTCCACTATATTACTTAATAAAATAGCTGGTAGAAAACTCGAGATTGTTTACAAAACATACACCTTTGTGATTGGCTACGATCTTCAATGCCGTCCTGAGGGGCATGGAGGTTCCCTGTACTTGGCTGGGCGCAGAGATTGTCCCCATATTTAAGAAGGGTTCACCTCTGCTCCCAGCCAACTAAAGGCCAATCAGCCTCATCGACGTGTCGCAAAAGCTATTCGGGAGGCTGATACTAGAACGCCTGCAGGACTGGATTGAAGAGTTCTTCATTCTTAGCCCTTACCAGGCAGGTTTTAGAAAGAAGACCTCAACCACGGACCAGATTTTCCGTTTTAATCTACTATTCTGAAAAACCGTAACAATCGAGGGTGGCAGCCTATATACAGTTTTCGTGGATTTGCGTGCCGCCTTCGAATTGTTGCCACGGGATAAGTTGTGGACTGTGCTAGGAGAGTTGGGCTTTCCACCTGATCTTCTAAATATACTGATGAGACTTCATCAAGATAATTTCGCATGCGTCAGATGTGGCAAGAATGGGCTTCTCTCGGCGAGATTCCCTGTTGCCGGAGGGGTAAGACAGGGTTGTGTGCTTGCACCGACCCTGTTTTGCCTCTTTGTCAACGGGGAAATCGCCCATCTGACTAAAATCAAGGACATAGATGCCCCAAGGCTCAACGGCAGCAGGGTGCCAGCAATCATGTTTGCAGATGACACCCTGCTGCTGTCAAAATCTCCTATGGGGATACAACGTGTCCTGGATGGCTTTGTGGCGTTCTGTGGGAAAAGGGGGCTGGAGATCAATGCTCTTAAGACCAAATTCATGATTTTCAGCCCCCCAACCACGACGCGCCCGAATCCAACCATAGGTTCAATGAGGCTTGAGAGGGTCCACACATTTGAGTATTTAGGGGTGACAATCAATCAGAAAATGACCTGGGATACACATCAGACAAAGGCAAATCTTAAACTGGTTCAGTTAACGTGTGGTATCTCCAGAGTAATAAAGAGGTCAACCTTCAAACCCCTCGCGCCCCTGCTCGAAATTTACAAAATGCAAGCAAGGGGGGCAGTCACATATGGCGGGGAACTGTGGGGGCATACAGCTTGCCGAAACCTAGTGATCACGGAAAATAGGTTTATTAGGCAAGTGGTAGCTTTGCCTGCAAGCACCCCGCTTTTACCTCTTAGACTTGGGCCTGAGACCGATTGATGAAGAACTGGGCTTAAAACCATTAACATTCTGGTGCCGACTCTGGACTACTCCAGAGCTTAGGATTTATAGGTTGGAATTGGAAGAGATTTTAAGTTTATCAAACACGGGGAAAATCCCCTGGCTAAATTATATAAAAGAGTCATTTGTAAGTCTGGGAAAACCTGAATTATGGTTAGATCCAGATAATGCTTGCAGCAAGATCTCACCTAAAGATTTAACAAAGGACTATTATACTTTTAAACTAAACAACTTGCTAGGGAATGAACAGATGGGGTCCCTAACTAACTAATTCACCCAATCTAAAGACGCTTACTATCTGGAACAGGTTCTCGATGGAATTTGCCCTGTCCTGACTAGGAAGCTATTCTTGCAGTGGAGGTATGGCACCCTCCCTCTAAGAGCATTTACAAGTGCCTGGTCTCAGCCCCCCTGTAACAAGCAATGCCCTGCATGTTTATATCAGCTTGAAAATGATTTACATGTCCTGTTCTTTCGCAATGCTTACCAAAAATCCAGAAAGTATTGGCTTGTCCCCCTTCTTAAAAATTTAGGCTTCAGGCAATGTATCTCAGCTTATAGAATACTCAAGACGGATTTATCTCCTCCGATTGTTTTTGCGGTAGCTAAATTCCTGACTGCGATTTGGCACAAGCGCTCTCGCTATATTGCGAACTCTGATAACGAGCTGGCACAGGCACTTTAAAAGTCTAATGCACTGATAATCACAAATTAGAATGGATTGCAACTAATTTTATTAAGCATGTTAATTGTGTCCTTTCTTGCTCTTTTGCAATCTGATTCTTATCTTGCACTAGCACTTTTATGTACATTGTTAATTGGAACGTTTTTTAAGAATTTTGTATTTTAATCATCTAGCATTTCGATGTTTTTATAATATTTTGATGCACATCTTTAAGGGTCCAAGTGACCGAAATAAAGATTGAAAATGAAATGATTGGCTACTGTTAATTCTTAATTTGTGTGCTTTTTAATTGTGTGCACTATTTAGTAATTGTATGTAATGCAGTTGTTTTCTATTTAATTTCTTGTGCAATAAAACTGGAATAGGAGGTATCAGGGGTCCTGGTCCTACCTGTTAGATCTTTAGATCAGCCCGCAACAAGCGGGGGAAGGGGGTTGGGGAGATATTTTACCATGCCACAGATCCCCCTTTTTAGGTCTTGCAGCGCATGAGCTGTCTCGTCAGAGAGATGCTGTATAGAGTATAGTGGGGGAAGCTCCGCCCACTTTCCCTCCATGTTTTTCATTGGCTTTAATCATAAATGCTTCATTCTGATTTGTTTCTGGCTTGTTTGTCCCCCCTCCTGATGGTCATGTCATCATTTTAATCCTTACATGTCTATCAGCCCCTTTACTTTGCAAACTCTTTTATTTCTCTGTCCCCCTTTCCTCCTGCAGTCTGTAACTTCTCTGGCAGCCCCACCCAACCCCACCCCCCCACTCCAGATTATGCTGTCTTGGAGTCAAACACTTTTGTTTATAATGCAATAGGGCTCGAGTAATACGAGTCCTATTGCATTTAGAAATGCTTTTTTTCTCGTCTGATTGGCTGGCTGAGTCGCACACTTTATTTTACCTGACTTGTCAAGCCAGCTAGATTGGGCATGCGTCGGCCAGCAGACACTGAACAGACGCTCCTGTGCATTAAGCATAATTTTTTTCTCGGTCTCCCGACGCTAACCATGTGGAAAGAAAGCAGAGCTTTTAATTAGCAGTCAGAGAGCGGCTAATTTATTTTAGACGCTTCTTGCCTCGTTTATGTCTGTTTTAGCATCTGTTTATGTTGCAGTTGTGCAAGTGACCTCTGTGGTGTTGGGCCTCTGGCCAGCATTACGCAATTGGTAGACACAGACACCAGGCGAGGAGTAGGAACTAGCCATGAGCACGGCACCCGTGCCCTTTTATTAGCGGGGTCACGTCACTCGTAACACCCGTGATGGATGGGTGTAGTGTGTCCAGCCCTCAAAGGAGTGGCTGAAAGTCTAGCTTCCTGTGGAACACTAGAACGTGTCCCACAGGACATTACATTCCTCCCCCACTTTATTGAGGAACAAACAAAGTGTTAGTCCAACCTGTGGGGACAAAACAAACGGATAACTAAATACCACAGGGTCCATCAGTCTCTAGAGTCAGGTGGCAGGACGATAGCAGACCTGGGCTGGTGACTTTGCTTGCAGCAGAACCTTCTCGGAGGGAACCCGTAGTTTAACCTGAGGGGCTCAGGACACAACCGCAGGCTTGGAGATGTCCGCTGCATACCGTCAGTTCACTGACGATGACATGTCTTGCCTGGCTTCCAGTTTGCTGACGTCGGTGATGGGTTCTAGCAGTTCCTTGTAGTGGGTTGCATCGTGGAGTCCCACATGGGAATTCACCGAGGTGTTGCTGGACCGACTGTCCCCGTTGAACCGCTTGGCTGTGACCGGAAACCTGTTGGTGAGGCAAAGTCTCTTCTTGCTCTCCTGCCTAGGGAGGGCCGTTTAAGCGTGGGCTGAAAATTCGTTCCGCTCGCGGAATTTGCGGATTTTTGGCAATTTTGCGGTCTGCGAATCGAGCAAATTTGTCCAAAAATCCGCAATTCGCCAGCTGGCGGATTTTTATGCTTGGTTGCATTTGAAAAATACAATCTCGCGCGCGCGGCGTTGACTTACCATGATTCTTAGTCCGCCAAGTTTTTTTTCCTCCCAGTTTGCGTGCGCTGCGCCATTTTGGATATTGCTTCGTGATTGCGCGAGAGTTTTTCGACCTCGAGTACGTCATCGCGGCCCGCCATCTTGCACAGTGAGAGTTTGACAACGCGAGTAGGTCATAAGGGCCCGCGATCACACATCGCGGGAGTAAACAATTGCGATCACGTAGATGCAGCGCGCAGCGGACTTCCGGTGGGAGATTTGAACAGCTCGCTTTCCTGAACTTGCAAAAATTGCAATTCTGCACAAGAAATCCACCGCAGGTTTTTTTTTGTGCAAGGAGTCCATTTATTGGGGGGGGAGGAAGGAAGTGCCCTAGAGTCTCCAACTTCCTGTTCCTGTCCAGCAGGCTCCTCCCAGTGTTTTGTCCATGTCCTGGTCACTTTTCATTTGGATCTGTAGCTGGAAGGATTACTTTTTGTGGATGCTGCTGGATATTTGTATTTGAGGACTTTTTGGACTTTGTATCACTTTTAGATTTGAGATTGTACAAGTAAGTTGGTGTTGTTTGTTTGGGGCATTGCAGTTGCTGCAACTACAATTTTAAAACGTTTTCACAACTTAAAAAAAAACATATTGTGGGTAGCCACAGTAGTCCCAGGGTTAGTCATGGATGCATGATACAACTGTTTCTGTGAGTTTTGTTGAACTTAAATCTCATTTATGTCATGGAATTTTAGCTCACTGTTATATGTGGATTTTTTATTTCAATTTTGGGGTGCCTGTAAAGCCACACTAGCCAGTAGGCCCAGGGGTATTCAGTGGTGCATGGACCAAGTATTTCGGTGTGGTGTCTTGAATTTAAACATCATTGAGGGCATGGATGGCATTGGATTGTGGTGATTTTTGAGTGTTTTTGGAGTTTTTGGGGTGTTGTTGGGGCCTGGCCATGTGGGTGGGGGACATTCTGAGGCCTGGTACAGGCAGGGCCTGGCCATGTGGGTGGGGGTCAAGGGGCCATTTTGAAGCCAGGCAGTGTGCTCAGGCCTGCACCCAGTTTGCCTTGCTTTCATCCATTATGCCCAGGGGTACTCATTGGTGCATGGACCAAGTCTTTCTGTGGGGTGTCTTGAATTTAAACATCATTGAGGGCATGGATGGCATTGGATTATGGTGATTTTTGTGTGTTTTTCGACTTTTTGAAGTGTTGTTGGGGCCTGCCCATGAGGGTGGGGGCTATTTTGAGGCCTGGTACAGGCAGGACCTGGCCATGTGGGTGGGGGTCAAGGGGCCATTTTGAAGCCAGGCAGTGTGCTCACGCCTACACCCAGTTTGCCTTGCTTTCATCCATTATGCCCAGGGGTACTCAGTGGTGCATGGACCAAGTCTTTCTGTGGGGTGTCTTGAATTTAAACATCATTGAGAGCATGGGTGGCATTGGATTGTGGTGAATTGTGTGTGTTTTTGGAGTTTTTGGGGTGTTGTTGGGGCCTGGCCATGTGGGTGGGGGACATTCTGAGGCCTGGTACAGGCAGGGCCTGGCCATGTTAGTGGGGGTCAAGGGGCCATTTTGAAGCCAGGCAGTGTGCTCAGGCCCACACCCAGTTTGACTTGCTTTCATTCATTATGCCCAGGGGTACTCAGTGGTGCATGAAACAACTCTCTCTGTGTGGTCTCTTTTCTATTAATGTAAACATCCATTTTTTATTAGAATTGCAATTTTTATTTTGGGTCTTTCCTTTTTTGGGTGTGTTGTAAAAATAAATGCCTAGTTTCAAATATTAATTGAAGCACGACATATGCAACATTTATTTAACTGACGTTCCTCTGGCTTCCTTTGCTTTTAGGTGCGTAAGAGAACCACAAATCAGTCATCGTTCATCATCAGTGCCAGGAAGAAGTCCTGCTGCGGTGTGTGCAGCACAACGTCACGTGACGTCACGTGTGGCCACAGACAACTCTGTAACTCGTGCGACTGCAGCCTGCTGTTCTGACATCTGAAGAAGATGGGCCCAAAGAAAGGTGGCCGTAGCTCCTCTAACAAGAAAGTTGCCTGTGCCACTGCCAGTAATAAGGAGCAGAAGAAGCAAGTGGCGCCACTTACCAAGGAGACTGGTGTGCCCACAGACACTTTTTTTGGGGAAAAAAAAACTACGCCTGCAGCAGCGGGGTCCGCCGGGGACCAAGCTGGGAGCAGCACCTCCGCTTCATTGGGCTCAGTGCCACCATGCCAAGTTAGGTCCAAGGCCAGCCACTTTCATTGTTCAATCACCATCGACCAGTGATGTTGACTCATCAAAAGAAAGTAGCATCCAATCAACGCAGGGTGTAACTCATCTGACGAGTGTTCAACAACCACAGCCGCAATGACAACCACAGGTGCAACTAGTATATGTGTAAGTACATGCACAAGGAGAGGCGCAAGTAGAGGCGCAAGTAGAGGCGCTTGGAGAGGCGCATGGAGAGGCGCAAGTAGAGGCGCAAGTAGAGGTGCATGGAGAGGCGCATGGAGAGGCACAACTGCCCACAATGCTTCGTTCTCCAGAAGTAGCGGCACATGAGGAAATCGAGATTCATGCGGAGGTATCAGCCGAGCAAGCCACTCCTCCGTGTCCTGATGATCCATTGTTGTCTTCTAGATCCCGAGCAAGGAAAAGGTCAAGGAGGGTTGTACAAGTTCTTCTTCAAGCCCCCTTCCTTCTGATTATCTCGATCATGATTGGCACCCACCAATGCAGTCTGAGAGGGAGGCACGCCATGAGCCGACAAAGTTCGGTAAAAGGAAGGTTCCCGCAAGGCTTCCACTTATGGGTGATGACGAAGAAGAAGTAGAAGTGGTTTATTCTGCTGCTGATGAACAGTCTGACGATGACGAGGCAGTCATCACAGTCGTCACTCCAGCCGCAGCGGGCATGCAGCAGACAAACATTTTTACCCTATCCCGAAATGCTGCCCTGCAGGATGTGGGCGGCGAGGCACTGGTACCACCACGAACACAGGTACTAACTTCTACACCAACACGACTTACAGCTGCCATATTTTCTAGTCAGAAGGACCGGCAGGGACCTCCATCCAGCTCGACCTCCATCACCTCAAGTAGTGGTGCTGTAAGTGCACAACAGAGCCAAATTCCACCACGCCCATCCTCCACTTCATCTGGCATTGAAAGTAGTACCTCCACCACCCCCAGGGACTTCTTTAGTATTAGCCAAAAGGTGATTAACCTAGTCATTTTTTTGATTTGTAAACAAGTAATTAGTTGGGGAAAGCTTGGTTCCAACTATGGTACCGGAGGCCAGAGAGGTCATCTCCAAAAATACCACATTATACAGTGGGAGGCACACCTAAGTAATATCCGAAAAAAAGCCAAAACTACAAATCCAAATGTATCCATTGATATTGCATCTGATGATGACGAGGAGCTGATCGTGCAGGGGGGAGTTGAAGAACCGGGAGACATTTTTTCTGGTACACACAGTACCCCTGGCAGCAGCACTGCAGTGGTAGCACCCACACGCTCCTCTACCCCAGCAACATCCAGGAGGCACAGTAAGAGTCTGGTAGAGACACCAATGTGAAAAAGTACATCAATGAGCCTAACTGGGTTGAATAAGTCTGGATCATAATCATCACATATGAAAACGGTCCAGACCACCATTAAAAGCATGTTTTGGTCGGAGGCGCCATTTGAACGCAAACACCCAACGTCTGTATAACGCAAAGCTGGCTAAAATGTTAGCGCTGGACCTTCTCCCTTTTTCTTTTGTGGAAGGGGTAGGTTTTCTAGAATTTGTGGCAACAGTCTGCCCTAAATGGAAGGTTCCTAGCGGGTCCTATTTTGCCAGAGTTGCGGTTCCAGCACTACATGAAGATGTGCTGGAAGTGATTGGATCAGCTTTGCAGAAGAGTGCTGTTCACACTATCCACCTGACAACAGACATGTGGACCAGTTGCCAAGCCGTGGATTACATGTGCATCACTTCACACTGGGTCTCTTTTGCAGGGGTTAGAGAAAAGATGTCTGCAGGTGTTGACCCTGCCACAATTTTTCAAGCTAGTCGGAAACATGCAACAGCACCCACGTTTGCCATGGAGAAATCTCATACTGCAGTAAACATTTTGGAGGAGTTTAACAGTAAGGTCTCTAAGTGGCTGGTGCCAAGAAGTTGCATGATTGGTTATGTTTCCAGGGATAATATAGTTATGGCCATGCATGATGGTGGCTACTTCAGAGTGCCGTGTTTGGCGCACAGCATTAACATTATTGTTCAAGATTTCTTGAAAAAAGAAAACACAGTCAGGAAGTTACTGATCACCTGCCGAAGAATCTGCACACAGTTCAGCCATTCTTTTAAGGCACGGAAGCAGATGAGGATCATTCAACGTGGCAGTAGAGTGCCAGTCAAAGATCTCATCCAGGAGGTGGCAACACGTTGGAACTCAACCTTCTACATGCTTTAGCGTCTGTTTGAGCAGTACTTGGTAATCAATGAGTATGTCACTATTATTAACATACGGTCTGCTGCTATTAAAGACATGAGGCTAGAGGCGGAGGAATGGGACCCACTTAAAAGCCTGACAGACATGCTTCGTCCTTTTGAGGTCTTCACCCGTGAAGTCAGCAGGGAGGACTGTAGTTTGGGCAAAGCTATCCAATTGTTGTGCATGCTAGAGCAACAACTGAAGGCGGTGTCTTCAATGTTCCGAGCTGATGTTCACAAACAAGACGCATATCAGTTGGCGGAGAGCTTATTAAGCCGCCTACTAGTCAATGAAAGGCTTAAAAAATACATTCAGAACAACATTACATTTGTGCCACTATTATGGATCCACGGTACAAAACGGCACTGACCAGCAAAGTATTCATTCCTTTTGATGAAGAAGATGTTTCAAAGTACAAACATTGGCTAGCTCTGTCAGCCACTCGATTCGAAAAAGAGCGGCAGGAAATTGAAGGAAACACCACAAGTACTACTTAAGTGGCAGGCTATCCGGCGTCAAGGTCCACTTCTGTGGCCGAAGGCAGTCACTTTCCCTCACAGCCGTTACTGACAGCAGCAACAGTATCATCATCACCTGTGCCAGGCCCAGCCATAATATTGTCCGACGCCGATTGGATAACTCAGCAAGTGTTTGCTCGCTCCAGTGTTGATGCAAAGGCAACACATGGTTCGTAAAGTGGAGCACCCAGGGAGGCCCTTTAGTGGATGGTGCAGGCCTAACAGAGGTCTACATTGATCGTGACCCATTGGTGTATTGGTATGCAAAAAGGCCTCACTGGCCACTGCTCAGCAGGCTGGTTATAAATTATTTGGCTTGCCCACTCACAAGCGTGTCTTTGGAATGAGTTTTCAGTGCTGCTGGTGCCATTCTCACTTCAAAAAGGACCCGCCTCTCACTCATAAATGTGGAGAGGTTAACAATGATCAAGATGAATCAGCACTTCATACCACCAGATTACAAAATACGTGAATCCATGCAGGAAGAAGAGGACACCGACTTAGGTGACTGAAGCTCTTCTCTGTTAGCTGACCTAATCCATGTTCAATTCACAGAGTTTGAGGATGAGCTCTACTTCTCTGACAGTGACAACTAGGCTTGAAAAACTTACTTTTTGTTTTCTTCCGTCCTTATTGACTTTTATTTCTGTGTGTCTTTCTTTGATTTGCAACTTTTAGCACAACAAAACTTTAAAGACAACAAATCCATCAGCAGCACTGTCTTCATCTTATTTTCCATATTGAAGGTGCCGCTCGCTGCTTCTTGGAATTTCCCGCCGCTGCCTCCCTGCGGCCCCGCCCCCCTGTGATTCCGTTCGCCGCCCCGCTCCCGCCACCCAGCTGCTCCTCCCTCCCGGCTCCTTACTTATGACGCCCCCAGAGCGACGGCGCAGCGGACGCGCGCAGCGGGAGCGCCGATTGAGCGCCGAAGGTGCGCCAAAGGTAAGCCCGTCTGCGCCCGTCCGTGCCTGGCCCGCGCCCAGCGCCAGGACCCCTGGCCCTCCCCGCCGAGGCAAGACGACCCGACTGACCTACGATGCCGCCACTCTCAACGCACTCAATGCCGGCCGGACCAACGCCTGCTGCCGAGCCACCCCGAGACGCACCCACGGACCCTTCACCTGCTGCACCTGCAAGTTCACCTGCCTCCGAACCTGCCCCGCACCCACCAAGACAAACACCAGCAGCAACCACCTCAAGTGCATCCTGATCAACACCCGCTCCGTCCACAGACATGCCGTGGAACTCTGGAACCTCCTCAACGCTACATCACCGGACGTCGCCTTCCTCACGGAAACCTGGATGAATGCCTCCTCTGCACCCGACATCGGCATCGCCATCCCGGACGGGTACAAGATCATCAGGAGGGACCGCATCAACCAGACCGGAGGTGGCATCGCCATCGTCCACAGGAACACCATACGCATCACGACCGACGCCAACAACTCCTTCGCCGCAGCCGAACATCTCCACTTCCAGATTCACACCGACCCTAAGACGACCCTCAGAGGCACCATCGTCTACAGACCCCCGGGACCACGCACACAATTCAGCTAAGACATCACAGACTTCATCAGCCCGCACGCCCTCCCCTCCACTGACTACATCCTCCTCGGGGACCTCAACTTCCACCTGGAGAACAACAAGGACCGCAACACCACCGCCCTGCTGGAAAACCTCGCCAACCTCGGACTCAAGCAACTGGTCAACACCCCTACCCACTACGCCGGCCACATGCTTGATCCCGTCTTCTCTTCCAGCAAGTACATCACCTTCAGCCACGCCACCGGACTCCACTGGACCGACCACAGCTGCGTCCACTTCAGCTTCAAAAGATCCACGACCCACCACCACCCGCAACAGGTACCTGACAGGAATTGGAGCAAGATCACCGCAGACCAGCTCACCACCTCCCTCAGCCAGAGCCCACCCGCCAACACAACAGACCCCAACGAAGCAGCCCGCAACTTCACACAGTGGCTGGCCGCCTGCGCCGACGACCTCGCGCCACTAAAGAACCCTCCCAGCAGACCCAGAAGCAAGAAGGCATCCTGGTTCACCGACGACCTCAAGGACTCCAAGAAGACCTGCCGCACCCTCGAGAAAGCCTGGCTCCTCATCGAAATGATGCTTATATGTAATACTGTTGCCTCTGAAACTGAAAGTGTTATTTTTGCACTAAACACTGTACCTTATATTTTTTTCTCCGTGGTGTTTTAATATCAATTCCTGTTTTTCCATCAACAATTACAGGCCGGCTTTTAGCGATCCGCAATTCCGCATCCACCAGGCCGGCAGTGGACAGTGTGTCTGGTCACCAAGATTGATCGACGGAGCGTCAGATGGAATTGAGGAGTACCGCGAATAAGAGGAATGGCTGGATCCATGCAACTTCCCAAATTGAACAAGTGTCAAGAGAACTACAACATACAGTTACAGTATCCTCTTCACTTCTCCTTATCTTTTAAATAATTATATTGTTGTGAACTTCTATGAGTGTGACTCTGTGCGGTTGTTTGCTCTCTGCTTGAAATTCATCCCTCCGGCAGTTTGATAAGTTTCTTTGCTATTTTTAAAACTTAATTTAATGTATTAATAAGTGTTTATTCTCTCTGAGGGCAGATAGGCAAGTAAAATTGTGTAATTACTGCAGCCCTGTACTGTCACATTGTTTCTTCATAGTTAGTAAGTTGTAGTAAGTACTACTTTTCAGTAAATTAACCATCCATTTTGCAAAAAACGTCATGCATGCAGTAGTGCATGCACTTCCTTTATTTCCCTTAAAAGATTTATGGATATCTTCGTATCCAAAGATTTGTTGTTCTTCATTTGTTGTTTGTGCATGCTGTGTTTTTTTCATCTCTCCACAAAACTTTCCCAAAAAACCCCATTCCAATCCAATTTTCAAACCCTAACCCTCTTCCCCTTGGCTGTGTGGTTTCGATGAGGTGTGACTAAATGACAACAATAATTCCACACACTTGCTGGGGAGAATAAGGTCAAAGAAACAGAAAATAAATTTCAAGGATGGTGAAGGAATCGGAGGATATGTTCTTACTGTGCACTGTACTATCTATCGAACTGTTCTAATGCTACGCTCGGGCCACTCAATGTTTCATTTCCTTTTTTTTTATATGCTGCTACTGCCAGTGTGTAGTGTACCACTACCACCACCACCATGATGACATTTCATCTGCCCAAGATTCAAACTTAATCGCCATTTGCCATGCACCCAGCCCTGTGCCTAGCCCTATTCTCAAACACGAATCACAGGTAAGATAAGCATTTTGGAGGAGGAAGAATAATGGAGTAGGGGGAGAGGAGAGACTGACGGTAATACTAGTAAAGTAGTAGGACAATTGAATTCACTAACTCTGTCAGTGGCACTTTTCTAAAAATGTGGGTGATTAGAAAATTTTAATCAACCAGCCAGTTAAGTTTCAGGAAAACAAACGTACAGTTGAGGTAACCCCCCCTGCCTCCCCCACAAAACAGTAAAAACGCATATGCTATGTTTAAGTTGAAAATAAATAATTATTTACACCCTAACAAAAATAAACTAACCCACAAGACCCAACCCACCCCATCCCTAACCCCAACCAATGTCCATGAAATATTCAGAAGAAAAGTTCAAAAACCCCAACGCTCAATTCCCACCCCCCCAAAAGTCTTTAAAAAAGGGGCAAGGGACAGTCTCTCCTCCTCTACTGCCGCCGGCAGTGTCCTTTGGCCAGGTGGTCTCGATGCTCCCTGCAGCGGTCCTTGAGCAGGGTTTTCAGTCTCTCCCCCTCCTGCTCAAGGTTGGACACCCTGAGGGTCAAGCGGTGCAGACGAGCCTTGCACCTGCTGTGGGGGGCAGCTGATGTTTTGCTGCTTGGTGGTGGCGGGTGGTTGCGGTACCACGGCTCCGTACCGCTGAAGGCTTGCGCTGACTGGATGACCCAGGGTGAGCAGAAGAGGATGTAGCTGTCGTAGATGTTGTAGATGTCGAATGAGAGTGCGTGTACTCCTCTTCCTGGGCCACCAGCCGCCGATATTCGGCGAGAATCCTCTCCAGCTTCCGTTGCCGTGCCCGTCTAGCCAGCTCCTTCCATGTTAGTTTGGAAGGAGCATCTATATGAAGAAAGAAAAACATACTGTAACCAATGCTCTTTAAGATTAACTCAAAATAATTCAGCAGAAAGTTGTGTCCCAGTCGCACTAGCAACTTGCAAGCACAATACATAACATTTGTGGCCTGTATCTATCTAACCTCCCACTTTGTCGGCCTTTGCTCTAACATTAATGGGAGTTTCAAGAATTCTACTAGCACTATATGGACTCACTACATTAGACTCAGGCAGTAAACCAGTCTTCTTCTTCTTCTCTCTTGTTTAGCGAAATTGGTATGTAAACTTGTGGAAGCCGGCATAATGCCAGCGCAGTCAACTTGCAACCGAGTACCATGATCCAGGCATCCATCCATTCAAAGTAAAGGTCAATCATTCCTTAATGTCTCAACTAGCAAACCTTACTTTTTCTCACGGAAAAACAACCTTTTTATTTTATTTTGGAAACCGCCAGCCATGCATCCATGCTTGACTCGCATTTGAATTTGAACCAGAGGATATATTGCGCACACATACAGGTTCTCTTTCACCCACCCATGCAGTCCTCTTTCCTTTCTCCTTCCACCCATCCTTGCTTCAGCCTTCAAACGGCCATGCATCATATTCCCAGCCACCTCGAGCAGCATTCAAAAACACGTATCATTCTTTGCCAGTCATTGCTTTTAACTCGCTCGTCCTTCCTTACACCCTTCTATCCCTTTTCGTTCATCCCTTCCATCAATTTCATCTCTGATCTGACTTGGCTTCTCGATAAAACTTTCACAGCTGAGTTGAAGTCAAATTTAGAGGAGGCCATTGGTTACTCGTCAACTCGCGCCGCTAATGCTATTGCTAATGAGAAGTCAAGGGTGAATGTCTTCTACCTGGTTGACAAAAACTTAGTTCTAAATTTGTAAGTCTTCTTAACAGTAAAGTGTACTTGTACTGTACAACATATACACCCCTGCCGAGAGCCCAGTCTGCAGTCTGCAATCTCAATAAGTAACAGAATATACTAGTTTTGCTTACCACTGCCCGCCACTCCTGTTGCATCCCCCACAGCAGTTCCTGATGGCTCTTGCACCGCATCCGACCCTGGAGTGCCCACCTCCGCGCTGGCCCCGGCACTGGTGCTTGGCTGTGCCGATGTTCCGCCTAGAATATACATTTCATATTTTTAGATGCCATATACACCACTTCCTATTTTGTCCAGGAATGAATTTTTTTTACTAGTACTACATAAACAAATTTACTAATTTGTGACTCTAGTCTAAACTACAAATTTCCCTTTCTTCAGGGAAGGTTGTTTTTTATTTTTGCTTAGCCATAACATGTGATGCTATACTTTTTGGCACAACTGATGAATTCTTGCTTTTTAACACGCACCATTTTTCTCATAACAGACAGAAGCTTCCCTTCTAAGAACAAGAACAAGATCATCATCATATCATGTTGGACGGAGTCGTCAACGATTCATCCCCACCAAGACTTTAAGTTCCAACCAGGTGAGGGCTCTCCCACAATTAATGTGTGAAATCAGCCACTTTTAATAAAGCTTTAAAACTTACATAGACTCTGGTTTTTGGTCATGAGTGAGTAAGCGAAAGGGTTTGCAATTTGCAAGCATGAGTCCGTGGCTCAGAGAGGAGTAGTCTTATGTTCTGGGTTGTATAATCATTGGGGATCATCGCTGCATTCGGGAGCTAAATAATGACTCTGACACACTAGCTAGTCAGTAAGGAGATTAGGGGTTCAACTTCTGTTATGACTGAGGTATGTGGAAGGCTAACTGCGCCTATTATAATTTATAACCAATGCCCTATTTCTTGTCCATTAGTTCTGTTTGTGCAGAATAGTCCCTGCAACAGTAGTAGTATGGATTGTCCTCCTATCCAATCAAAAAGTAAACTAGAATCTTATTATTGGTGGCCTTTGACATTTTATTGTTGGGAATTGTCAGAGCATAAACATTTAGAAGACTTCAATAGACATTATGGACAACCCAGAGGACTGCACTCAGTGCATAGAGCTATTGCTGAATAGAATAGGAATTTTGTTTAACACCTTTTGCCAACTGTGTAAGCTTAGTTAGCTACACAGACAGACTAATAATAATCTAGTAGTACCACAGGGAGTCATAGTAGAGGCAGGATAAGAATTTAGAAACAGTCTACAAGAAGATCAAAAATGATTTAGGAAAAAATAGAATGAGGAACGTTTGGAAAAAATAGGTGCTGTAAAAGATAGGGAAGTATAATTATTAATATTAACAGGAAAACTAACTTGGGCCAGCAGAAGAGCCCTCGGCTGACCTATCCTGGCCTTCCTGGTGTTGTTCCTGCTCCGCCGGTGCAGATACCTCCTCCCGTGTCCTCTTCACCCTGGGGGAAGCTGATGACAACATGAAAGAAAGACGCAAACATGGATGATTGTTGTCAACCAAATCTAACATTTAAAAAAAACAATAATAAATTATTTCGGGGAAATAGACAACAATTGCACTAAATTGATTGACCTATCTGATGTGGTCTACTAGAATATAGTATTGCTGGACTCGTGGACCGTCTACTTGGAAAGTTATGTAACTCACTAAACTAACTACAAAAAGGTTCTACTAGGACTTACAGGCAGCACTCCGCAGCACGCGAAGTGACAGACACAGTCCGTCATGATCACCACCACTATCTCTTCTTAGTGGCAGGAGTACAAAGGAAGGATTGGACTTGAGTCTCTAATGTTTAGCATTACGCAGTTCTGTAAAGTACACTGATACATAATCATCACCCAGGCCAAATGAGCACAAAATTGAAAACAAGTAAGCATAGTAGCACCGCCAGTGAGCAGGCGAGCACCTGCAATCACAGAAGCTTTTGAAACATAATTTACCTGCAAAGTATTGTCTACTGTCTAGCATTACGCAGTTCTGTAAAGTACACTCATACATAATCACTCAGGCCAAATGAGCACAAAATTGAAAACAAGTAAGCATAGTAGCACCGCCACTGAGCAGGCGAGCACCTGCAATCACAGAAGATTTTAAAACATAATTTACATGCAATGTAATCAGCAGCATTCTTGCTCTTCGAAAAAAAAAAACATTTGCAATATGATAACATAGAGCAGGAGAAAACAAAGTAGTGATTAAATAGCTACTACTACTCACCAAGCCCAGGGATCTCGACGGCTAGCAGGTCGAGCAGGTCGTGTTCCCGGTCCAGGACGTCGGACCACCGGTAGGTCGCCTGGCTGTAGGTGCGCGGGACCCCAGACTCCCGAAACATGGCCCGGTACACCTTCCCCCATAGCTTGTGACGTTCCCGGAGCCCGTACCCGGTACCGGGCCTGCCGCCTGCTGCGACGGTCTTGGGGAGGTGGCGCTGAAGGAAGAAAACCAGTGCGGCCACCTCCACCGTGCTGAAAATCTCCCGGGCTATTACTGCCTCCCCCCTTAAGCGCCCGCATGGGAGCCGGGTACGGGGTGCGGGACCCTTACCCTTCTGGTTCTTCCCTGCACCTTCTGAAATTGACACGAGAGGCTGCCCTGTGGCCCTTCACTTAAGAATAAGATGCTGACAAGTGGAACAGGTAATAAATGATGAGATGGCATGCAGTGGACACCACTGGCTGTCTGGCTCTGATTAAAGCAATTGTTGTTTGTTTGTTGTGCATGAAGTGAATCCTATCTATGTGTTCTCTTATTATTATTTAATCTTTTACACACTAAATGTAACTCAAGTGTACTCTTTTACCTTGTTTAATACAAATTGTACTTCTACTGCAAAACCAGCCAGCTAATACATTGCATTTTTCAATATGGAAAATGTCCTTGGACTCACTGTGTGTGTAGACTGTGACTGCATGAACACCATTGAGTTTGCCAATATACCATGATGATGATGATGAGTCTTGATGATCAAAGTGGTATGGATGGATCATCATTCATCGGTTTACGGAAGAACTATAGCCGTTTTGTGAGTGGCAAACAGGTAAACAAGTCAACAACAGCCACAGCAGACCTACATGTCTGTCTAGTCGTGGTATGGGAGTGGTCGAGCCAGTGTAGTGTTATGCCAGGAAATCAGAGAACAGACATCAGTTCATGTAAAATTGCGGCTATGTGGCTTATTAGATAAAATTAGATATGCTTTGTCTGTCTGTGTCAAAGAGGTATACTACATCATCAGGTTGGTTTACTCAGTGGTGCCTGCCTTGACCATCTGCATGGCCCTGGCCTGCTGTGTTCTAATTACTATCCTTGAAAAGGAGACTCAGATCTCAGAGTACGCACTTTAGAAATGATGCTTGTATGTAATACTGTCGCCTCTGAAACTGAAAGTGTTATTTTTGCACTAAACACCGTACCTTATAATTTTTTTCTCCGTGGTGTTTTAATATCAATTCCTGTTTTTCCATCAACAATTACAGGCCGGCTTTTACCCTGTGCGATGGGTAAAACGAATAACTCAGGCTTACCATTAGCGATCCGCAATTCCGCATCCACCAGGCCGGCAGTGGACAGTGTGTATGGTCACCAAGATTGATCGATGGAGCGTCAGATGGAATTGAGGAGCACCGCGAATAAGAGGAATGGCTGGATGCATGCAACTTCCCAAATTGAACAAGTGTCAGGAGAACTACAACATACAGTTACAGTATCCTCTTCACTTCTCCTTATCTTTTAAATAATGATATTGTTGTGAACTTCTATGAGTGTGACTCTGTGCGTTTGTTTGCTCTCTGCTTGAAATTCATCCCTCCAGCTGTTTGATAAGTTTCTTTGCTATTTTTAAAACTTAATTTAATGTATTAATAAGTGTTTATTCTCTCTGAGGGCAGATAGGTAAGTAAAATTGTGTAATTACTGCAGCCCTGTACTGTCACATTGTTTCTTCATAGTTAGTAAGTTGTAGTAAGTACTACTTTTCAGTAAAATAACCATCCATTTAGCAAACAACTTCATGCATGCAGTAGTGCATGCACTTCCTTTATTTCCCTTAAAAGATTTATGGATATCTTCGTATCCAAAGATTTGTTGTTCTTCATTTGTTGTTTGTACATGCTGTGTTTTTTTTCATCTCTCCACAAAACTTTCCCAAAAAACCCCATTGCCATCCAATTTTCAAACCCTAACCCTCTTCCCCTTGGCTGTGTGGTTTCGATGAGGTGTGACTAAATGACAACAGTAATTCCACACACTTGCTGGGGAGAATAAGGTCAAAGCAACAGAAAATAAATTTCAAGGATGGTGAAGGAATCGGAGGATATGTTCTTACTGTGCACTGTACTATCTATCGAACAATTCTAATGCTACGCTCGGGCCACTCAATGTTTCATTTCCTTTTTTTTCATATGCTGCTACTGCCAGTGTGTAGTGTACCACTACCACCACCACAATGATGACATTTCATCTGCCCAGGATTCAACCTTAATCGCCATTTGCCATGCACCCAGCCCTATGCCTAGCCCCATTCTCAAACACGAATCACAGGTAAGATAAGCATTTTGGAGGAGGAAAAATAATGGAGTAGGGGGAGAGGAGAGACTGACGGTAGTACTAGTAAAGTAGTAGGACAATTGAATTCACTAACTCTGTCAGTGGCACTTTTCTAAAAATTTGGGTGATTGGAAAAATGTAATCAAAAATGTAATCAACCAGCCAGTTAAGTTTCAGGACAACAAACGTACAATTGAGGTAACCCCCCCCTGCTCCCCCACAAAACAGTAAAAACGCGTATGCTATGTTTAAGTTGAAAATAAATAATTATTTACACCCTAAAAAAAATTACCTAACCCACAAGACCCAACCCACCCCATTCCAAAACCCCAACGCTCAATTCCCACCCCCCAAAAGTCTTTAAAAGAGGGGCAAGGGACAGTCTCTCCTCCTCTACTGCCGCCGGCAGTGTCCTTTGGCCAGGTGGTCTCGATGCTCCCATGCTTCCCTCCTTTTGTTGTGTAGTTCCTACAAATCTATATAGGATTTGCATGTTTATACAACATGAACTAAGGGATTGGTGTTCGGAC
Source organism: Lissotriton helveticus (assembly GCF_964261635.1). NCBI lineage: Eukaryota > Metazoa > Chordata > Amphibia > Caudata > Salamandridae > Lissotriton > Lissotriton helveticus. The sequence continues at coordinate 252,808,744 of NC_136057.1, read as the reverse complement.
TGATTCCACCGCCGCTTGCCCAGGCCCCGCCCACCACCGGCCCATTGGCCGAGCCACTCCTGCCGCCGCCCAGCTGACCCGCCCTCACGTCCCCCTTCTTATGACGCCCCCAGAGCGACCGCGCAGCGGACGCGCGCAGCGGACGCGCGCAGCGGGAGCACCGAATGAGCGCCGAAGGTGCGCCAAAGGTAAGCCCGTCTACGCCCGTCCGCGCCTGGACCGCGCCCAGTGCCAGGACCCCTGGCCCTCGCAGACCCCAGCCCACCCGCCAGACATACGACGCCGCCACCCTCAACGCACTCAACTCCGGCCGATCCCCGGGATGCTACCGAGCCACCCCGAGACGCACCCACGGACCCTTCTGCTGCAACGCCTGCAAGTTCACCTGCAACCGGACTCACGCCTCACCAGCACCCACCAAGCCGACCTCCAGCAGCACCCACCTGAAGTGCATCCTGCTCAACACCCGCTCCATCCACAGACACGCCATCGAGCTCTGGAACCTGCTCGACACCACAGCCCCAGACGTCGCCTTCCTCACGGAAACCTGGATGAACACCTCCTCAGCGCCCGACATCGCCATCGCCATCCCGGACGGCTACAAGATCATCCGGAGAGACCGCATCAACCAGACCGGAGGAGGCATCGCCATCATCCACAGGAACACCATCCGCATCACGACCAACACAGACGACACCCTCGCACCCGCCGAACACCTGCACTTCCAGATCCACGTCAACCCCAAGACCACCCTCCGAGGCACCCTCATCTACAGACCCCCGGGACTACGCACCCAATTCAGCGAAGACATCGCCGACTTCATCAGCCCACACGCCCTCCCCTCCGCCGACTACATCCTCCTGGGGGACCTCAACTTCCACCTGGTGAACAACAACGACCGCAACACCACCACCCTGCTGGACAACCTCGCCAACCTCGGGCTCAAGCAACTGGTGACCACCCCCACCCACTACGCCGGACACACACTCGACCCGGTCTTCTCTTCCAGCAAGGACATCACCTTCAGTCACGCCACAGGACTCCACTGGACGGACCACAGCTGCGTCCACTTCAGCTTCAGGAGGACCACGCTCCACCATCACCAGCAACAGGTTCCCCGCAGAAGCTGGAACAAGATCACTGCAGACCAGCTCGCTTCTTCCCTGAGCAAGAACCCTTCCGCCAGCTCAACGAACCCCAGCCAAGCGGCCACCAACCTCACGAAGTGGATCAGCGACTGCGCAGACGACCTCGCCCCTCTGAAGACCCCGCCGAGCAGACCCGGCAGCAAGAAAGCCCCATGGTTTAACGACGAACTCAAGAGCTCCAAGAAGAACTGCAGAGCACTCGAGAAAACCTGGCGCAGAGACCCAACACCGGACAACATGACTGCCCTCAAGCTCGCCACCCGAAAACACCACCAACTGATCCACACCACCAAGAAAACCGCATTCAAGGAACGACTGGACAACAACGCACACAACAGCAAGGAACTCTTCAACATCGTGAAAGAGCTCTCCCACCCCAACGCCGGAAACAACGACATCACCCCTTCACAAGACCTCTGCAACTCCCTCGCCTCCTACTTCCACAACAAGATCGCGGACATACACAACAGCTTCAGCACTCAACCGACACACGCCACGACCGAACCACCGCCCCCCACCACCACCCTCCGCACATGGACCCCGATCAGCACCGAAGACACCATCCGCACGATGAACTCCATCCACTCCGGATCTCCGACCGACCCCTGCCCTCACCACGTCTTCAACAAAGCCGACGCTGTCATCGCACCCCACCTGCGGGACATCGTCAACACCTCCTTCGACACCGCTACCTTCCCGGAGAGCTGGAAGCATGCCAAACTCAGCGCTCTACTTAAGAAACCATCAGCCGACCCCACCGACCTCAAGAACTACCGCCCCATCTCGCTGCTCCCGTTTCCGGCAAAAGTCATCGAGAAGACCGTCAACAAGCAGCTGGCCGCCTTCCTCGAGACGAATGGTTCCCTCGACCTCTCGCAGTCCGGCTTCCGGGCCAACCACAGCACCGAGACCGCCCTGATCGCAGCTACCGATGACATCCGAGCCCTGCTCGACAACGGAGAAACAGCGGCCCTCATCCTCCTGGACCTCTCCGCGGCCTTCGACACTGTCTGCCACCGTACCCTAGTACAGCGCCTCAGCAACGTCGGCATCCAGGAGAAGGCACGGGACTGGATCATCTCCTTCCTCGCCGGAAGGACACAGAGAGTCCGCCTCCCCCCGTTCAGATCGGAGGCCACCAAAGTCATCTGCGGCGTTCCCCAAGGATCCTCGCTCAGCCCAACACTCTTCAACGTCTACATGAGCCCCCTCGCAGCCATCGCACGCCAGCACAACCTCAACATCATCTCCTACGCCGACGACACCCAGCTGATCCTCTCCCTCACCAACGACCCCGCCACCGCCAGAGCCAACCTGCACGAAGGGATGACAGACGTAGCCAAATGGATGTCGAACAGCCGCCTGAAACTGAACTCGGACAAGACGGAAGTCCTCATCCTGGGATCCTCACCCTCCGCCTGGGACGACTCCTGGTGGGCCCCTGCCCTGGGCAGCGCACCCAAACCAACAGACCACGCACGCAACCTGGGCTTCATCCTGGACTCCTCCCTCTCCATGACCAGACAAGTCAACGCCGTCTCCTCGTCGTGCTTCAACATCCTGCGCATGCTACGTAAGATCTTCCGGTGGATCCCCACCGAGACCAGGAAGACGGTCACCCAGGCCCTCGTCACCAGCCGACTGGACTACGGCAACTCCCTCTACGCCGGAACCACCGCCAAACTCCAGAAGAGACTCCAGCGGATCCAGAACACCTCAGCACGACTCATCCTGGACATCCCCCGCCGCAGCCACATATCCGGACACCTGAGAGATCTGCACTGGCTCCCGGTCAACAAAAGAATCACCTTCCGGCTCCTCACCCACGCACACAAAGCCCTACACAACCAAGGCCCAGGATACCTAAACAGCCGCCTCAACTTCTACGCTCCCAAACGCCAGCTTCGATCGACCAGCCCCGCCCTCGCCGCCGTCCACCGCATCTGAAGAGCCACCACAGGAGAAAGGTCCTTCTCCTACCTGGCCGCCAAGACTTGGAATTCCCTCCCGGCCCACCTCCGCCTGACCCAAGACCACCTCGCCTTCAGGAAGCAGCTCAAGACCTGGCTGTTCGAGCGGTAGCGGACCCCACACCCCCCGGCGCCTTGAGACCCTCCGGGTGAGTAGTGCGCTATATAAATGCTTTGATTGATTGATTGATTGATTGATTGAGATACCAACAAAGGATAAGTTAACCTGTAGACCAGCTAGCTCACAGTGCCACCGTAAGCCCCCTAACCTTACCAAGGAGCGAATAGTTTCTGGCAACTATCTAACATGACAACCCTTGATCCTTCAGGGATCGTGGAACAGTACAGTACTTTTCGCTAAGCCATTCATACTCACTTAGTCTCAGAGAGATACACAGAATTAACAATGGGGACGTTTTCAATAATTATTTGTTGAACCAGCGTCATTCTAATATAAACATGTTTGCTGCAACAATCTTTAGATAGGAATAGATGTATAAGATTACAAGCACCAACAGAGTAAAAAAAAGGTAGAGTTCTACCATGGTGCTAAAACAGTGAGTATATGCAGGCATATAGTTATAATCAAGCATACACCTATAACGCGGACCCTATCTAAGCGTACCTAAGTGTACCTAGCATGTATGTGGGTGTGAAGCCAACAATCCCCTAGGAAAAGCCAACCCCAATACCTGATGGGAGAGAATGAAGAACCCTGTCTTGGTCTCAAGTTGGACACCCAGAAAGGGATATCTGGTACACTTGGTAGGATCACCGCTTTTAAGCTTGATAAATCTGGCAAAGCACCTGCGGTGATATGGTATACAAATTAGTTACAAGAGCAGAAATGAGCATATACAAGATTAGAATGCATTTGGAGATATTTAAAACTGAAACCTGATAATGTTAGGCTTAAATCCTCCCATGACTGTTATCACAAAAACAGTCACACTGACCATATAAACATTCTTACTGAAAGGATTGAGGAGAGTGGGACCTAAGTAAAAAAAATTACTTTGTCAAAGAGTTCTCAAAACCTCTTGCTTGCAAAACCCATATCACTAGCCATGTGAAATTATGTTTTATACTCTCTTTTTTTCAGGAAAAAAAATGAAATACATCTTTGAAGGCCACCACAAGGTTAGCATCTTGAACGACTTACAAAACCAATTGAAGCCAGGATTGGGGCACACTCTTTTGAGTTGTAAGGACATTACTAAGCGAGTGTGAAACAAATTATGCAAATCATTCAGTGGCTCCAAGTGATTCCTGTACATTACACCATATAACTGCCTATTTGGAACTTTTTAGTCGTTTTTGTTAATCAACTTGTTTTTGTCACTGCCACGATCCTGCAGGGCTGTAAACATGTTATTCTGCTCCTACAGCCTATAAAGCTTTTAGATGATCCTGTTATCCCGTCCCAGCTCCCTAATCCCTTTCCCAGCTACAATAACTGGGAAGCTGGTTAATCAATAGTTGACTACTTACTTAGAGGAGGACAACCGCCTGGAACTGTCTCCTTAGGGTTAAACAAGTACAGAGACAATCCTGCTTGCGGTCACAGACAAGATTAGTCAGATTCTATCTATGAGGAAGCCCACAGTCCTTATCCTATTCAATCCCTCAGTGGCTTTTAATACTGCTTCTCATGACTAAATGATCAAAAGACTACAAGGGTTTGGCACTGGGCTGATTTCAACCATTTTTATCAGATACAGCACAATCTATCCACATGCCACCTTATAAATCTAGCGATACAAAAGGGGGTGATAATGGACTGAGCGTTTGAACAAATCAAACACTCACCCCCAGTCAACTGATCTGGGTTTAATCCATCACCATTCTTTAGTTCACTCAGCCACCCCAGTTCAGACATGGCTATATGTAAATCAGTCTGACCCTGTGCCTCATGGGAACAGTCCTTATTAACAACAGGGGGTACCCGGTAAACCAATTGGCATCTGGGTGAATACAGCTAACTAAAGAAAAGAGGATGCCAACGGTATTTTCTTAAGGAAGGTTATTTATAGGGACAGATACTACTAATTATCTGTCTCATCACATCATAAATTGTATTGTATCAATCTATTGTCAATTTATAACGTTCATCTAGTGGCTATTAACACCAACTAAAACAAGAAAAAGAACACACAAACAATAATTATGAATTGTAATTTTCTTTTAGAAATCCTTTTTCATTTTTACATCATAAATACAAATCAACTCATCACGCATTATTTAATTTTGTGTGAAAGTACTTTTCAAGATCCAAGAAACGCAATATCTTTTTGTTGTGAACCCTTAATCCATGTGTTGTGTAAGAAGCCCAATAATTTATATACAAGGACAATAGTGGCAATGTCTTTTCTTGGCCTTATTTCCTTTTCAAACACCAAAGTAAAAAGGGGCATAAGAAGCAATAATCAATGTCTTTCTGGCTTCTAACCACAATAATGCTCCTAGGGATTATATCAAAGCAATTTCCAAATCAAAGGAGGTGTCGAAATTGGTAATAACTGTCGACGCGTTTCGGCCTGTCAAGCAGTTTCAGGCCTCATCAGGACAATGGGCAACAAAAATCATAACAATAAACCACAGCATAGTATCACAAATTTTCAAGCCGATTTCAGCTAGGGTGATCAGGGGCTACAGTTTTAGTACCGGAAATAAATTGCTTCAGGCAGGATGAAATTCCTTTGCTAGGCACCGCCTGTGCTTATCCGTATTTCTTATGTTTCACCAACCTGGTAATCCAAACACCTTGCTCACCGCTTATAAGAATCTTCAAAGTCTCACTGAGTCCGCCTGAAGATTCGACCGACACAGGTATTCCAAAAAGCGCCCGAGTCTTCTACTACTCGGTGCTCAACCCATAAGATAGAATGTCAAATCCAAACGCTCACACTATGCTCAATTGTTACATGGAGTGGTTCTTAATCACAATCCCTGTGCTACACCACAAGCTATGTCAGCTTAGATTTGTAAGGTGATACAAAACGGGATGATGGACGGAGCGTTTGAGCAAATCAAACACTCACCCCCAGTCAATTGATCTGGGTTTAATCCATCACCATTCTTTAGTTCACTCAGCCACCCCAGTTCAGACATGGCTATATGCAAATCAGTCTGACCCTGTGCCTCATGGGAACAGTCCAGCCCGAACTGCCAAGCCATGTCTTCCCTGGACCGGAAACAAGCATCCTGGGACCGGTTTCGGATTCGTAATCCTCATCATCCAGGCTATCTTGGATCCAGTGGCCAAGTGGCCAAGTGAACAAGGGACTCACGTCTGATCATACCCTGCCACACTTAGGGCGAACAACTAAGAATGGTGATGGATTAAACCCAGATCAGTTGACTGGGGTGAGTGTTTGATTTGCTCAAACGCTCCGTCCATCATCCCCTTTTGTATCGCTTTGTTCGCCCTAAGTGTGGCAGGGTATGCTCAGACGTGAGTCCCTTGCTCACTTGGCCACTGGATTCAAGATAGCCTGGCTGATGAGGATTATGAATCCGAAACCGGTCCCAGAATGCTTGTTTCCGGTCCATGGAAGACATGGCTTGGCAGTTCGGGCTGGACTGTTCCCATGAGGCACAGGGTCAGACTGATTTGCATATAGCCATGTCTGAAATCGGGTGGCTGAGTGGGCTAAAGAATGGTGATGGATTAAACCCAGATCAGTTGACTGGGGGTGAGTGTTTGATTTGCTCAAACGCTCCGTCCATCATCCCCTTTTGTATCACCTTATAAATCTAAGCTGACATCCATCGCTTGTGGTGTAGCACAGGGATTGTGATTAAGAACCACTCCATGTAACAATTAAGCATAGTGCGAGCATTTGGATTTGACATTCTATCTTATGCTGATGCCATCTTGGCGGATGGGATACTTTGTCACAAACATGACAGATATTCCGTCCACCGTATTACAAATGCAATAGGTTATAATGCACTTGTAATAAGGCAGATGGGATTTCCGTCACATGTGGGATGGAGTATCCTATCCGCCAAGATCTAAATCCCTTACTCAAGCTCTGACAATGAGCTGTTTGGACTATGCAAATGCCTTGTATGTGGGCATGGATGAGCACTTATTGATGTGTCTGCCAACAGCCCAGCACATTTAACTGGGACTAGTATGTCGGCTACTTACCAGTTTTGCTTCCATCCTGATGTTGAGAACTTTCCACTGGTTGCCAATACACATGCTAATTTTTTTTAATTCTTATGCCATGTTCACAGGGTTCTCCATGGTAAAGGTCCTAATTACCTTAGTGTTAAAATTACATTTTATATATCGTCTAGGGCCCTCTCTCTCCCTGGTCATTGCCCAGCCTGTTTGTGTCTATGGAGCTAGAGCAAGTGCCAGTTCATTCTTCTATCTTGAAGCCTGGCCCTGGAACAATCTCCCTGACAAATAATACCTGATGGCTAATTGCAGCAAATTCTGAAATGTTTTAAAAACCTGAATGTTTCCCTCTCAAGCAGTAGTTGTATCTGTCCACTTCCTCCGATTTCTTGAAGGCCTTCTGAAAGGATGTGCCTGGTCAATAAACACAGGAGCCAGGACTCCAAAAAGGGAAGCTTTAATTGGAGCTTAGTATAGTAGAACCTGCAGGGCAGCCAGTAGGAAACAACTTCCCACATTCAAATGTACACATTCCACCACTACAGTTCTCGTTCCCTCCAACCTTCCGTGTTCCACCCACGAGCCACCAGGCAAACCCAACACCTTTGGTGAGCGGGAATAGCCCACTGGAAGTCAGCAGGAGTATAAATAATTTTTAACATAACTTTTAGGACTTTGTCAAGAAGACTTGCACTCAGGGTAATGAAGAGAAGTAACCAAGTCATACATGAAATGTCTGAGGGATAGTTTTGCTGTTTATAGTCACATATTCTGAGTTGTGTAACTTTTCATTTTTACTTTGGAGAGTAGAACCTACAGAAATGCAGGGTGAAAGAAATGAGTGTGTCAAAGATTGAAATGAAGCCTAGCACTTTGGGCACTTTTTCAGACTCTGAAAGCCCACATTTTCATATTCCATTTGCTCTAAACATCCACTATGCAAAATCCAAACCTATCGTCTTTGTCAAAGGTTGGTTTACTTGTACAGTGATTCAAGTTCTTATGAAAAATTGTACCATCACCGACACAAGAATAATGGAGAAGAGAAAAAACAAAGAGAAACATACAAATATCAAGACAGATGTCGACATTAGAGAGAAATGACGAGAAAAAAGAGGGAGAGAGTATGAGAGACAAAAGGTGCAAGGAGAGACAAAATGGTGAGGAGGAAGCAAGAGATAGGAGAGCTGGAGGCTGGACGGCAGGGAGCTAGGAAAAAGAGACATAAGGAAACATACACAGAGGGAGACAAAGGAAAGGGTGAACAGCAACAAAAAAAGAGTCCACGAGCACAAAGCAGACAGAATGAGAGTCAGAGGCAGATTAACTTGATGGGGATGTAGAAACCTAAGAAAGGAAGGAAGGAAGCAAAGATGGAAAGAAAGGAAAAGAGAAATGGGGACGGGGAAAATATGAGATAGGACATACAAGGAGGGAAGAGAGCGAAGATGGAACTTCTGGAAGGGATAATGAAACATGAGAGAAAGATCTGGGGCACAATGGATTATTGTATTCTCAATATATCTGTCCACCGACCTTTGATATCTTGAGTCTTCTGAGCACCACTGGACTCTCCTGCCCCGTGTTTACAAGCAATTGGTTCCTTCCCCAGCCTCAGCGTGAACTCGGCCCGACCGTCCCCTCCTCACTTTGGGGTGTTGAGAGATGAGTCTTGGGAGCGAGTGCAGCGCTCAGGGAGGGCACAAGAGGCACGGGACACATTATTAATTCAGCACAGAGTCCTTAATGACTCATCAAGCGGCAGGCGCCGTGAGAGATGAATTATTTTTCTTGACTAAACACTTGAACAGCTGCGGGGCAAGCGCCCTTGGCTTACTTGGATTCTTATTGTAGGCATACAAGGTGGTCATGAAACGTAGCTACTGAATGCCTCATATAGTCTGCTGAAATGTGTTTTTCATCAGGAAATTGTGAGGAAAAAATGTGATTTAGCTTCACACTTCCTCCTCATATTTATGTTATGCCTGCAATCTTGATTAATGGGAAGTTAAATAGGCTCTGTGAATGTAGACCAAATGAGGAAAAGCTGAGGAAAATATAAAAAGAAAGTGCAATTCTTGATACGCTTGTAACAAACATTGGCAATTCCAATGGATCTCGCTTTGGTAATAAAGGAAACACAAGATTTGAGTCGATAGTAGAGCCTTGCTTTTTAAAGTTTTTATTAGTAATCATGCTGTTTGGTTATTACAGTTATAAAACTTGTTTTTTTTAATGTGTGTAATAAATATGTTATGGGCTACAGCTCGCCTCTGCTTTTCATATGTTCGTTTCAGTGTCATTTCAAAATCCTTGCTTCCAAGTGGTTATTTATTCCTATTTGCCCCTCCTTTTCATTGTTTGTTCCTTCCCATGGAGCAGGACCCCATTACTTGTAGCCTTCCACTTGTCCCGGTTTAGTTACTGGCTCAGAGTCAATTCCAAAAGACCACTTCACACAAGCGTTTGTGCGTTGCCCCTGATCAGTGCAGCGCCAGCTTCACAGCTGCCACTCTTTATCTTTAAACATGGCGACCGCTTCAGGAGGCTGAACACCTTTCTTTTTTTCTGAATGTGCCCTACTTGTTATATTTTGCTTATGGTCAGCGTGGCACCCTCTTCAAGGCTACGCGATTCATCTTTAAGGATGGTGGTTGCTTTGGGAGGCGATGCGCCTTTCTTTTGTTCTGCACTGGCGTGGCTCACCCACATCTATTTATTACTTTGGGGTCACCTTCTACTCCTCCCTCACCCCACTCTCTGGGCCCGATTCACAGAATGAACTTAAGACTCAATCCTAAACTTACTACTATTTTGGTATTCACAGAATGCACTTACTACTTTTGGCATTCACAGAATGAACTTACTACTTTTGGTATTCACAGAAGTTAGGATTTTGTCTTAAGTCTGTCTTAAGTCTGTCTTAAGTCTGTCTTAAGACAAACTTAAGACAAAATCCTAACTTCTGTGAATACCAAAAGTAGTAAGTTCATTCTGTGAATGCCAAAAGTAGTAAGTGCATTCTGTGAATACCAAAATAGTAGTAAGTTTAGGATTGAGTCTTAAGTTCATTCTGTGAATCGGGCCCTCTCAGTCTAACCAAAATGCCCCCTCTTAGTGAGAGAGTTGCATCTCTTGAGCCCTCCACCCCTGACAGTGGACCTTTGCCCCATGGCAGCATTTATGCCACCCACTCTCTTCTGCCTGAGTCTCTGTAATTCTGTTACCAGGCAGTGATTTTTCTTTGCTTCCCTCCCAGACTGTTCAACCACTTAGCACAGGGACCAAATACTTTCAGTAGGGATAAAAACAACTGGGACTGTGCGACCCAGGTCAGTATCAATGGGCTGACCCCCCTGGTTTTATTTTGTATTCTCCCTTCCCTTCCCTTCCCCACAGTATGAATGAGGGAGCAGCAAGGCTTTATGGAGCATACATCAGTGTATGCTGCCACTTCCTCTGTGTCCAGCGGGTGTAGACTACAAAACCAGCACAGTGGGTGCCTTGCCGAAGACGAATGCAAGCAACGTGCCCTTTTAGTGTCTAGTCCTCCTTCACAGCCTCTGTCAGCTCCAGGCTAACAAGAATTTCTCCATTCAGTTTTATTTATGCTTCTCTCCGCCTCTGTCAGCTCCGGGCTAACAAGAATTTCTCCATTCAGTTTTATGTATGCTTCTCGCAGACCTTAAACCCGCCCATGGAAGTGCAGCATAATTTTTATTGCGGAAATAAAATGACAAAAGTCCACTAAATTACTTAATAAAATAGCTGGTCGAAAACTCGAGAGTGTTTACAAAACAAACACCTTTGTGATTGGCTACGATCTTCAATGCCGTCCTGAGGGCCATGGAGGTTCCCTGTACTTGGCTGGGCACAGAGATTGTCCCCATATTTAAGAAGGGTTCACCTCTGCTCCCAGCCAACTAAAGGCCAATCAGCCTCTCGACGTGTCGCAAAAGCTATTCGGGAGGCTGATACTAGACCGCCTCCAGGACTGGATTGAAGAGTTCTCCATTCTTAGCCCTTACCAGGCAGGTTTTAGAAAGAAGACCTCAACCACGGACCAGATTTTCCGTTTTAACCTACTATTCTGAAAAACCGTAACAATCGAGGGTGACAGCCTATATACAGTTTTCGTGGATTTGGGTGCCGCCTTCGATTTGGTGCCACGGGATAAGTTGTGGACTGTGCTAGGAGAGTTGGGCTTTCCACCTGATCTTCTAAATATACTGATGAGACTTCATCAAGATAATTTCGCATGCGTCAGATGTGGCAAGAATGGGCTTCTCTCGGCGAGATTCCCTGTTGCCGGAGGGGTAAGACAGGGTTGTGTGCTTGCACTGACCCTGTTTTGCCTCTTTGTCAACGGGGTAATCGCCCATCTGACTAAAATCAAGGACATAGATGCCCCAAGGCTCAACGGCAGCAGGGTGCCAGCAATCATGTTTGCAGATGACACCCTGCTGCTGTCAAAATCTCCTATGGGGATACAACGTGTCCTGGATGGCTTTGTGGCGTTCTGTGGGAAAAGGGGGCTGGAGATCAATGCTCTTAAGACCAAATTCATGATTTTCAGCCCCCCAACCACGACGCGCCCAAATCCAACCATAGGTTCAATGAGGCTTGAGAGGGTCCACACATTCGAGTATTTGGGGGTGACAATCAATCAGAAAATGACCTGGGATACACATCAGACAAAGGCAAATCTTAAACTGGTTCAGTTAACGGGTGGTATCTCCAGAGTAATAAAGAGGTCAACCTTCAAACCCCTCGCGCCCCTGCACGAAATTTACAAAATGCAAGCAAGGGGGGCAGTCACATATGGCGGGGAACTGTGGGGGCATACAGCTGGCCGAAACCTAGTGATCACGGAAAATAGGTTTATTAGGCAAGTGGTAGCTTTTCCTGCAAGCACCCCGCTTTTACCTCTTAGACTTGGGCCTGAGACCGATTGATGAAGAACTGGGTTTAAAACCATTAACATTCTGGCGCCGACTTTGGACTACTCCAGAGCTTAGGATTTATAGGTTGGAATTGGAAGAGATTTTAAGTTTATCAAACACGGGGAAAATCCCCTGGCTAAATTATATAAAAAAGTCATTTGTAAGTCTGGGAAAACCTGAATTATGGTTAGATCCAGATAATGCTTGCAGAAAGATCTCGCCTAAAGATTTAACACAGGACTATTATACTTTTAAACTAAACAACTTGCTAGGGAATGAACAGATGGGGTCCCTAACTAACTCATTCACCCAATCTAAAGACGCTTACTATCTGGAACAGGTTCTCGATGGAATTTGCCCTGTCCTGACTAGGATGCTATTCTTGCAGTGGAGGTATGGCACCCTCCCTCTAAGAGCATTTACAAGTGCCTGGTCTCAGCCCCCCTGTAACAAGCAATGCCCTGCATGTTTATATCAGCTTGAAATTGATTTACATGTCCTGTTCTTTTGCAATATTTACCAAAAATCCAGAAAGTATTGGCTTGTCCCCCTTATTAAAAATTTAGGCTTCAGGCAATGTATCTCAGCTTATAGAATACTCAAGACGGATTTATCTCCTCCGATTGTTTTTGTGGTAGCTAAATTCCTGACTGCGATTTGGCACAAGCGCTCTCGCTATATTGCGAACTCTGATCACGAGCTGGCACAGGCACTTTAAAAGTCTAATGCACTGATAATCACAAATTAGAATGGATTGCAACTAATTTTATTCAGCATGTTAATTGTGTCCTTTCTTGCTCTTTTGCAGTCTGATTCTTATCTTGCACTAGCACTTTTATGTACATTGTTAATTGGAACGTTTTTAAAGAATTTTGTATTTTAATCATCTAGCATTTCGATGTTTTATATTATTTTGATGCACATCTTTAAGGGTTCAAGTGACCGAAATAAAGATTGAAAATGAAATGATTGGCTACTGTTAATTCTTACTTTGTGTGCTTTTTAATTGTGTGCACTATTTAGTAATTGGATGTAATGCAGTTGTTTTCTTTTTAATTTCTTGTGCAATAAAACTGGAATAGGAGGTATCAGGGGTCCTGGTCCGACCTGTTAGATCTTTAGATCAGCCCGCAACAAGCGGGGGGAGGGGGTTGGGGAGATATTTTACCATGCCACAGCTCCCCCTTTTTAGGTCTTGCAGCGCATGAGCTGTCTCGTCAGAGAGATGCTGTATAGAGTATAGTGGGGGAAGCTCCGCCCACTTTCCCTCCATGTTTTTCATTGGCTTTAATCAGAAATGCTTCATTCTGATTTGTTTCTGGCTTGTTTGTCCCCCCTCCTGATGGTCATGTCATCATTTTAATCCTTACATGGCTATCAGCCCCTTTACTTTGCAAACTCTTTTATTTCTCTGCCCCCCTTTCCTCCTGCAGTCTGTAACTTCTCTGGCCACCCCAGCCCACCCCACCCCCCCACTCCAGATTATGCTGTCTTGGAGTCACACACTTTTGTTTATAATGCAATAGGGCTCGAGTAATACGAGTCCTATTGCATTTAGAAATGCTTTTTTTCTCGTCTGATTGGCTGGCTGAGTCGCACACTTTATTTTGTCTGACTTGTCAAGCCAGCTATATTGGGCATGCGTCGGCCAGCAGAAGCTGAACAGACGCTCCTGTGCATTAAGCATAATTTTTTTCTCGGTCTCCCGACGCTAACCATGTGGAGAGAAAGCAGAGCTTTTAATTAGCAGTCAGGGAGCTGCTAATTTAATTTAGACACTTCTTGCCTCGTTTATGTCTGTTTTAGCATCTGTTTATGTTGTAGTTGTGCAAGTGACCTCTGTGGTGTTGGGCCTCTGGCCAGCTTTACGCAATTGGTAGACACAGACACCAGGCGAGGAGTAGGAACTGGCCATGAGCACGTGCACCCGGGCCCTTTTATTAGCGGGGTCACGTCACTCGTGACACCCGTGATGTATGGGTGTAGTGTGTCCAGCCCTCAAAGGAGTGGCTGAAAGTCTAGCTTCCTGCGGAACACTAGAACGTGTCCCACAGGACATTACATTCCTCCCCCACTTTATTAAGGAACAAACAAAGTGTTAGTCCAACCTGTGGGGACAAAACAAACGGATAACTAAATACCACAGGGTCCATCAGTCTCTAGAGTCAGGTGGCAGGACGATAGCAGACCTGGGCTGGTGACTTTGCTTGCAGCAGAACCTTCTCGGAGGGAAGCCGTAGTTTAACCTGAGGGGCTCAGGACACAACCGCAGGCTTGGAGATGTCCGCTGCAAACCGTCAGTTCACTGACGATGACATGTCTTGCCTGGCTTCCAGTTTGCTGACGTCGGTGATGGGTTCTAGCAGTTCCTTGTAGTGGGTTGCATCATTGAGTCCCACATGGGAATTCACCGAGGTGTTGCTGGACCGACTGTCCCCGTTGAACTGCTTGGCTGTGACCGGAAACCTGTTGGTGAGGCAAAGTCTCTTCTTGCTCTTCTGCCTGGGGAGGGCCGTTTAAGCGTGGGCTGAAAATTCGTTCCGCTCGCGGAATTTGCGGATTTTTGGCAATTTTGCGGTCTGCGAATCGTGCAAATTTGTCAAAAAATCTGCAATTCGCAAGCTGGCGGATTTTTATGCTTGGTTGCGTTTGAAAAATACAATCTTGCGCACGCGGCGTTGACTTACCATGATTCTGAGTCCGCCAAGTTGTTTATCTTCCCAGTTTGCGTGCACTGCGCCATTTCGGATCTTGCTTCGTGATCGCGCAAGAGTTTTTCGACCTCGAGTACGTCATCGCGGCCCGCCATCTTGCACAGTTAGAGTTTTACAACGCGAGTAGGTCATAAGGGCCCGCGATCACACATCCCGGGAGTAAACAATTGCGATCACGTAGATGCGGCGCGCAGCTGACTTCCGGTGGGAGATTTGAACAGCTCGCTTTCCTGAACTTGCAAAAATAGCAATTCTGCACAAGAAATCCACCGCAGGCAGCATAAACCTTCTGAAAATGATGACTTTTGATCAGAATAACTCCTCAGATTGACATTTGGTTGCACTTTTTTGTGCAAGGAGTCCATTTTTTTGGGGGGGGGAGGAAGGAAGTGCCCCAGAGTCTACGACTTCCTGTTCCTGTCTAGCAGGCTCCTCCCAGTGTTTTGTCCATGTCCTGGTCACTTTTCATTTGGATCTGGAGCTGGAAGGATTACTTTTTGTGGATGCTGCTGGAAATTTGTATTTGAGGACTTTTTGGACTTTGTATCACTTTTGGATTTAAGATTTTACAAGTCAGTGGGTGTTGTTTGTTTGGGGCATTGCAGTTGCTGCAACTACAATTTTAAAACTTTTTCACAACTTATTGTGGGTAGCCACAGTAGGCCCAGGGTTAGTCATGGGTGCATGATACAACTGTTTCTGTGAGTTTTGTTGAACTTAAAACTCATTTATGTCATGGAATTTTAGCTCACTGTTATATGTGGATTTTTTATTTCAATTTTGAGGTGCCTGTAAAGCCACACTAGCCAGTAGGCCCAGGGGTATTCAGTAGTGCATGGACCAAGTATTTCTGTGGGGTGTCTTGAATGTAAACATCATTGTGGGCATGGATGGCATTGGTTTGCGGTGATTTTTGAGTGTTTTTGGAGTTTTTGGGGTGTTGTTGGGGCCTGGCCATGTGGGTGGGGGACATTCTGAAGCCTGGTACAGGCAGGCCCTGGCCATGTGGGTGGGGGTCAAGGGGCCATTTTGAAGCCAGGCAGTGTGCTCAGGCCTGCACCCAGTTTGCCTTGCTTTCATCCATTTGCCCAGGGGTACTCATTGGTGCATGGACCAAGTTTTTCTGTGGGGTGTCTTGAATTTAAACATCATTGAGGGCATGGATGGCATTGGATTATGGTGATTTTTGTGTGTTTTTCGACTTTTTGAAGTGTTGTTGGGGCCTGCCCATGAGGGTGGGGGCTATTTTGAGGCCTGGTACAGGCAGGACCTGACCATGTGGGTGGGGGTCAAGGGGCCATTTTGAAGCCAGGCAGTGTGCTCAGGCCTGCACCCAGTTTGCCTTGCTTTCATCCATTATGCCCAGGGGTACTCAGTGGTGCATGGACCAAGTCTTTCTGTGGGGTGTCTTGAATTTAAACATCATTGAGGGCATGGATGGCATTGGATTGTGGTGATTTGTGTGTGTTTTTCGACTTTTTGGGATGTTGTTGTACATGCACAAGGAGAGGCGCAAGTAGAGGCGCAAGTAGAGGCGCAAATAGAGGCGCATGGAGATGGGCAAGTAGAGGCGCATGGAGAGGTGCATGGAGAGGCGCATGGAGAGGCACAACTGCCCACAATGCTTCGTCCTCCAGAAGTAGTGGCACATGAGGAAATCGAGATTCATGCGGAGGTATCAGCCGAGCAAGCCACTCCTCCGTGTCCTGATGATCCGTTGTTGTCTTCTAGATCCCCAGCTAGGAAAAGGTCAAGGAGGGTTGTACAAGTTCTTCTTCAAGCCCCCTTCCTTCTGATTATCTCGATCGTGATTGACACCCACCAATGCAGTCTGAGAGGGAGGCACGCCATGAGCCGACAAAGTTTGGTAAAAGGAAGTTTCCCGCAAGGCTTCCACTTATGGGTGATGACGAAGAAGAAGTAGAAGTGGTTTATTCTGCTGCTGATGAACAGTCTGACGATGACAAGGCAGTCATCACAGTCGTCACTCCAGCCGCAGCGGGCATGCAGCAGACAAACATTTTTACCCTATCCCAAAATGCTGCCCTGCAGGATGTGGGCGGCGAGGGACTGGTACCACCACGAACACAGGTACTAACTACTACACCAACACGACCTACAGCTGCCATATTTTCTAGTCAGAAGGACCGGCAGGGACCTCCATCCAGCTCGACCTCCATCACCTCAAGTAGTGATGCTGTAAGTGCACAACAGAGCCAAATTCCACCACGCCCATCCTCCACTTCATCTGGCATTGAAAGTAGTACCTCCACCACCCCCAGAAATCTCAACTTCCTAGTTTGGGACTTCTTTAGTATTAGCCAAAAGGTGATTAACCTAGTCATTTTTTTGATTTGTAAACAAGTAGTTAGTCGGGGAAAGCTTGGTTCCAACTATGGTACCGGAGGCCAGAGAGGTAATCTCCAAAAACACCACATTATCCAGTGGGAGGCACACCTAAGTAATATCCGGAAAAAAGCCAAAACTACAAATCCAAATGTATCCATTGATATTGCATCTGATGATGACGAGGAGCTGATCGTGCAGGGGGGAGTTGAAGAACCGGGAGACATTTTTTCTGGTACACACAGTACCCCTGGCAGCAGCACTGCAGTGGTAGCGCCCACACGCTCCTCTACCCCAGCAACATCCAGGAGGCACAGTAAGAGTCTGGTAGAGACACCAATGCGAAAAAGTACATCAATGAGCCTAACTGGGTTGAAGAAGTCTGGATCATCATCATCACATATGAAAACGGTCCAGACCACCATTAAAAGCATGTTTTGGTCGGAGGCGCCATTTGAACGCAACCACCCAACGTCTGTATAACGCAAAGCTGGCTAAAATGCTAGCGCTGGACCTTCTCCCTTTTTCTTTCGTGGAAGGGGTGGGTTTTCTAGAATTTGTGGCAACAGTCTGCCCTAAATGGAAGGTTCCTAGCGTGTCCTATTTTGCCAGAGTTGCGGTTCCAGCACTACATGAAGATGTGCTGGAAGTGATTGGGTCAGCTTTGCAGAAGAGTGCTGTTCACACTATCCACCTGACAACAGACATGTGGACCAGTTGCCAAGCCGTGGATTACATGTGTATCACTTCACACTGGGTCTCTTTTGCAGGGGTTAGAGAAAAGATGTCTGCAGGTGTTGACCCTGCCACAATTTTTCAAGTTAGTCGGAAACATGCAACAGTAGCCACGTTTGCCATGGAGAAATCTCATACTGCAGTAAACATTTTGGAGGAGTTTAACAGTAAGGTCTCTAAATGGCTGGTGCCAAGAAGTTGCATGATTGGTTATGTTTCCACGGATAATTTAGTTATGGCCATGCATGATGGTGGCTACTTCAGAGTGCCGTGTTTGGCGCACAGCATTAACCACTTGGATGCTGAGCCTGTGCTTGTGCTCCAATGTAATTTCCATTGAAGTCAATGGAAACTCCATGACGAGCTGAGCTCGTCATGAGCGTCGAAGGGGTTAACATTATTGTTCAAGATTTCTTGAAAAAAGAAAACACAGTCAGGAAGTTACTGATCACCTGCCGAAGAATCTGCACACATTTCAGCCATTCTTTTAAGGCACGGAAGCAGATGAGGATCATTCAACGTGGCCGTAGAGTGCCAGTCAAAGATCTCATCCAGGAGGTGGCAACACGTTGGAACTCAACCTTCTACATGCTTTAGCGTCTGTTTGAGCAGTACTTGGTAATCAATGAGTATGTCACTATTATTAACATACGGTCTGCTGCTATTAAAGACATGAGGCTAGAGGCGGAGGAATGGGACCCACTTAAAAGCCTCACAGACATGCTTCGTCATTTTGAGGTCTTCACCCGTGAAGTCAGCAGGGAGGACTGTAGTTTGGGCAAAGCTATCCCATTGTTGTGCATGCTAGAGCAACAACTGAAGGCGGTGTCTTCAATGTTCCGAGCTGATGTTCACAAACAAGACGCATATCAGTTGGCGGAGAGCTTATTAAGCCGCCTACTTGTCAATGAAAGGCTTAAAAAAATACATTCAGAACAACATTACATTTGTGCCACTATTATGGATCCACAGTACAAAATGGCATTGACCAGCAAAGTATTCATTCCTTTTGATGAAGAAGATGTTTCAAAGTACAAACATTGGCTAGCTCTGTCAGCCACTCGATTCGAAAAAGAGCAGCAGGAAATTGAAGGAAACACCACAAGTACTACTGAAGTGGCAGGCCATCCGGCGTCAAGGTCCACTTCTGTGGCCGAAGGCAGTCACTTTCCCTCACAGCCGTTACCGACAGCAGCAACAGTATCATCATCACCTGTGCCAGGCCCAGCCATAATATTGTCCGAAGCGGATTGGATAACTCAGCAAGTGTTTGCTCGCTCCAGTGCTGACGCAAAGGCAACACATGGTTCGCAAAGTGGAGCACCCAGGGAGGCCCTTTAGTGGATGGTGCAGGCCTAACAGAGGTCTACATTGATCGTGACCCATTGGTGTATTGGTATGGAAAAAGGCCTCACTGGCCACTGCTCAGCAGGCTGGTTATAAATTATTTGGCTTGCCCACTCACAAGCGTGTCTTTGGAATGAGTTTTCAGTGCTGCTGGTGCCATTCTCACTTCAAAAAGCACCCGCCTCTCAACCATAAATGTGGAGAGGTTAACAATGATCAAGATGAATCAGCACTTCATACCACCAGATTACAAAATACGTGAATCCATGCAGGAAGAAGAGGACACCGACTTAGGTGACTGAAGCTCTTCTCTGTTAGCTGACCTAATCCATGTTCAATTCACAGAGTTTGAGGATGAGCTCTACTTCTCTGACAGTGACAACTAGGCTTGAAAAACTTACTTTTTCTTTTCTTCCGTCCTTATTGACTTTTATTTCTGTGTGTCTTTCTTTGATTTGCAACTTTTAGCACAACAAAACTTTAAAGACAACAAATCCATCAGCAGCACTGTCTTCATCTTATTTTCCATATTGAAGGTGCCGCTGCCTGCATTCCTGAAGTTCACAAGTTCACAACTCAGTCATGCTCCTCTATCCTCCTCCTCCAGATTCCCCCTATCCATTTTCCTGAAGGCAGATGGCTGGATGACGCAGAATCTAGGAACTGTCGCTTCAGTTCGTAAACGAGTCCCCTCAAAAGAAGTGAGACTGGAATGACTCACTATTCTGACTGCACCTTCTGAAATTGACACGAGAGGTTGCCGTGTGGCCCTTCACTTAAGAATAAGATGCTGACAAGTGGAACAGGTAATGAATGATGAGATGGCATGCAGTGGACAACACTGGCTGTCTGGCTCTGATGAAAGCAATTGTTGTTTGTTTGTTGTGCATGAAGTGAATCCTATCTATGTGTTCTCTTATTATTATTTAATCTTTTACACACTAAATGTAACTCAAGTGTACTCTTTAACCTTGTTTAATACAAATTGTACTTCTACTACAGAGGCCAGCTAATACATTGCATTTTTCAATATGGAAAATTGCCTTGGACTCACTGTGTGTGTAGACTGTGACTGCATGAACAACATTGAGTTTGCCAATATACCATGATGATGATGATGAGTCTTGATGATCAAAGTGGGATGGATGGATCATCATTCATCGGTTTACGGAAGAACTATAGCCGTTTTGTGAGTGGCAAACAGGTAAACAAGTCAACAGCCACAGCAGACCTACATATCTGTCTAGTCGTGGTATGGGAGTGGTCGAGCCAGTGTAGTGTTATGCCAGGGAATCAGAGAACAGACATCAGTTCATGTACAATTGCGGCTATGTGACTTATTAGATAATATTAGATATGCTTTGTCTGTCTGTGTTAAAGAGGTATACTACATCATCAGGTTGGTTCACTCAGTGGTGCCTGCCTTGACCATCTGCATGGCCCTGGCCTGCTGTGTTCTAATTACTATCCTTGAAAAGGAGACTCAGATCTCAGAGTACGCACTTTAGAAATGATGCTTGTATGTAATACTGTCGCCTCTGAAACTGAAAGTGTTATTTTTGCACTAAACACCGTACCTTATATTTTTTTCTCCGTGGTGTTTTAATATCAATTCCTGTTTTTCCATCAACAATTACAGGCCGGCTTTTACCCTGTGCGATGGGTAAAACGATTAACTCAGGCTTACGATTAGCGATCCGCAATTCCGCATCCACCAGGCCTTCAGTGGACAGTGTGTCTGGTCACCAAGATTGATCGACGGAGCGTCAGATGGAATTGAGGAGTACCGCGAATAAGAGGAATGGCTGGATGCATGCAACTTCCCAAATTGAACAAGTATCAAGAGAACTACAACATACAGCTACAGTATCCTCTTCACTTCTCCTTATCTTTTAAATAATGATATTGTTGTGAACTTCTATGAGTGTGACTCTGTGCGTTTGTTTGCTCTCTGCTTGAAATTCATCCCTCCAGCTGTTTGATAAGTTTCTTTGCTATTTTTAAAACTTAATTTAATGTATTAATAAGTGTTTATTCTCTCTGAGGGCAGATAGGCACATTGTTTCTTCATAGTTAGTAAGTTGTAGTAAGTACTACTTTTCAGTAAAATAACGATCCATTTAGCAAAAAACTTCATGCATGCAGTAGTGCATGAACTTCCTTTATTTCCCTTAAAAGATTTATGGATATCTTCGTATCCACAGATTTGTTGTTCTTCATTTGTTGTGTGTGCATGCTGTGTTTTTTTTCATCTCTCCACAAAACTTTCCCAAAAAAAAACCATTCCCATCCAATTTGCAAACCCTAACCCTCTTCCCCTTGGCTGTGTGGTTTCGATGAGGTGTGACTAAATGACAACAATAATTCCACACACTTGCTGGGGAGAATAAGGTCAAAGCAACAGAAAATAAATTTCAAGGATGGTGAAGGAATCGGAGGATATGTTCTTACTGTGCACTGTACTATCTATCGAACAGTTCTAATGCTACGCTCGGGCCACTCAATGTTTCATTTCCTTTTTTTTCATATGCTGCTACTGCCAGTGTGTAGTGTACCACTACCACCACCACAATGATGACATTTCATATGCCCAGGATTCAAACTTAATCGCCATTTGCCATGCACCCAGCCCTGTGCCTAGCCCTATTCTCAAACAAGAATCACAGGTAAGATGAGCATTTTGGAGGAGGAAGAATAATGGAGTAGGGGGAGAGGAGAGACTGACGGTAGTACTAGTAAAGTAGTAGGACAATTAAATTCACTAACTCTGTCAGTGGCACTTTTCTAAAAATGTGGGTGATTGGAAAATTTGAATCAACCAGCCAGTTAAGTTTCAGGAAAACAAACGTACAGTTGAGGTAACCCCCCCTGCCTCCCCCACAAAACAGTAAAAACGCGTATGCTATGTTTAAGTTGAAAATAAATAATTATTTAACCCTAACAAAAATAAACTAACCCACAAGACCCAACCCACCCCATCCCTAACCCCAACCAATGTCCATGAAATATCCAGAAGAAAAGTTCCAAAACCCCAACGCTCAATTCCCACCCCCCCAAAAGTCTTTAAAAAAGGGGCAAGGGACAGTCTCTCCTCCTCTACTGCTGCTGGCAGTGTCCTTTGGCCAGGTGGTATCGATGCTCCCTGCTGCGGTCCTTGAGCAGGGTTTTCAGTCTCTCCACCTCCTGCTCAAGGTTGGACACCCTGAGGGTCAAGCGGTACAGAAGAGCCTTGCACCTGCTGTGGGGGGCAGCTGATGTTTTGCTGCTTGGTGGTGGCGGGTGGTTGCGGTACCTCGGCTCCGTACCGCTGAAGGCTTGCGCTGACTGGATGACCCAGGGTGAGCGGAGGAGGATGTAGCTGTCGTAGATGTTGTAAATGTCGAATGAGACTGCGTGTCCTCCTCTTCCTGGGCCACCAGTCGCCGATATTCGGCGAGAATCATCTCCAGCTTCCGTTGCCGTGCCCGTCTAGCCAGCTCCTTCCATGTTAGTTTGGAAGGAGCATCTATATGAAGAAAGAAAAACATACTGTAACCAATGCTCTTTAAGATTAACTCAAAATAATTCAGCAGAAAGTTGTGTCACAGTAGCAATAGCAACTTGCAAGCACAGTACATAACATTTGTGGCCTGTATCTATCTAACCCCCCACTTTGTCGGCCTTTGCTCTAACATTAATGGGAGTTTCAGGAATTCTACTAGTACTATATGGACTCACTACATTAGACTCAGGCAGTAAACCAGTCTTCTGCTTCTTCTCTCTTGTTTAGCGAAATTGGTATGTAAACTTGTGGAAGCCGGCATTATGCCAGCGCAGTCAACTTGCAACCGAGTACCATGATCCAGGCATCCATCCATTCAAAGTAAAGGTCAATCATTCCTTAATGTCTCAACTAGCAAACCTTACTTTTTCTCATGGAAAAACAACCTTTTTATTTTATTTTGGAAACCGCCAGCCATGCATCCATGCTTGACTCGCATTTGAATTTGAACAAGAGGATATATTGCGCACACATACAGTTTCTGTTTCACCCACCCATGCAGTCCTCTTTCCTTTCTCCTTCCACCCATTCTTGCTTCAGCCTTCAAACGGCCATGCATCGTATTCCCAGCCACCTCGGGCAGCATTCAAAAACACGTATCATTCTTTGCCAGTCATTACTTTTAACTCGCTCGTCCTTCCTTACACCCTTCTATCCCTTTTCGTTCATCCCATCCATCAAGTTCATCTCTGATCTGACTTGGCTTCTCAATAAAACTTTCACAGCTGAGTTTAAGTCAAATTTAGAGGAGGCCATTGGTTACTCGTCAACTCGCGCCGCTAATGCTATTGTTAATGAGAAGTCAAGGGTGAATGTCTTCTACCTGGTTGACAAAACCTTAGTTCTAAATTTGTAAGTCTTCTTAACAGTAAAGTGTACTTGTACTGTACAACATATACACCCTTGCAGAGAGCCCAGTCTGCAGTCTGCAATCTCAATAAGTAACGGAATATACTAGTTTTGCTTACCACGCCCGCCACTCCTGTTGCATCCCCCACAGCAGTTCCTGATGGCTCTTGCACCGCATCCGACCCTGGAGTGCCCACCTCCGCGCTGGCGCCGGCACTGGTGCTTGGCTGTGCCGATGTTCAACCTAGAAAATACATTTCATATTTTTAGATGCCATATACACCACTCCCTATTTTGTCCAGGAATGAAAAAATGTTACTAGTACTACATAAACAAATTTACTAATTTGTGACTCTAGTCTAAACTACAAATTTCCCTTTCTTCAGGGAAGGTTGTTTTTTATTTATGCTCAGCCATAACATGTGATGCTATACTTTTTGGCACAACTGATGAATTCTTGCTTTTTAAAAGGCATCATTTTTCTCTTAACAGACAGAAGCTTCCCTTCTAAGAACAAGAACAAGATCATCATCATATCATGTTGGACGGAGTCGTCAACGATTCATCCCCACCAAGACTTTAAGTTCCAACCAGGTGAGTGCTCTCCCACAATTAATGTGTGAAATCAGCCACTTTTAATAAAGCTTTAAAACTTACATAGACTCTGGTTTTTGGTCATGAGTGAGTAAGCGAAAGGGTTTGCAATTTGCAAGCATGAGTCCGTGACTCTGAGAGGAGTAGTCTTATGTTCTGGGTTGTATAATCATTGGGGATCATCGCTGCATTCGGGAGTTAAATTATGACTCTGACACACTAGCTAGTCAGTAAGGAGATTAGGGGTTCAACTTCTGTTATGACTGAGGTATGTGGAAGGCTAACTGCCCCTATTATAATTTATAACCAATGCCCTATTTCTTGTCCATTAGTTCTGTTTGTGCAGAATAGTCCCTGCAACAGTAGTAGTATGGATTGTCCTCCTATCCAATCAAAAAGTAAACTAGAATCTTATTATTGGTGGCCTTTGACATTTTATTGTTGGGAATTGTCAGAGCATAAACATTTAGAATACTTCAATAGACATTATGGACAACCCAGAGGACTGCACTCAGTGCATAGAGCTATTGCTGAATAGAATAGGAATTTTGTTTAACACCTTTTGCCAACTGTGTAAGCTTAGTTAGCTACACAGACAGACTAATAATAATCTAGTAGTACCACAGGGAGTCATAGTAGAGGCAGGATAAGAATTTAGAAACAGTCTACAAGAAGATCAAAGACGATTTAGGAAAAAATAGAATGAGGAACGTTTGGAAAAAATAGGTTCTGTAAAAGATAGGGAAGTATAATTATTAATATTAACAGGAAAACTTACTGGGGCCAGCAGAAGAGCCCTCGGCTGACCTATCCTGACCTTCCTGGTGTTGTTCCTGCTCCGCCGGTGCAGCTACCCCTCCTGTGTCCTCTTGACCCTGGGGGAAGCTGATGACAACATGAAAGAAATACGCAAACATGGATGATTGTTGTCAACCAAATTAACATTTCAAAAAAACAATAATAAATTATTTCGGTGAAATAGACAACAATTGCACTAAATTGATTGACCTATCTGATGTGGTCGACTAGGATATAGTATTGCTGGATTCGTGGACCGTCTACTTGGAAAGTTATGTAACTCACTAAACTAACTACAAAAAGGTTCTACTAGGACTTACAGGCAGCACTCCGCAGCACGCGAAGTGACAGACACAGTCCGTCATGATCACCACCACTATCTCTTCTTAGTGGCAGGAGTACAAAGGAAGGATTAGACTTGAGTCTCTAATGTCTAGCATTACACAGTTCTGTAAAGTACACTGATACATAATCATCACCCAGGCCAAATGAGCAAAAAATTGAAAACAAGTAAGCATAGTAGCACCGCCAGTGAGCAGGCGAGCACCTGCAATCACAGAAGCTTTTGAAACATAATTTACCTGCAAAGTAATGTCTACTGTCTAGCATTACGCAGTTCTGTAAAGTACACTCATACATAATCACTCAGGCCAAATGAGCACAAAATTGAAAACAAGTAAGCATAGTAGCACCGCCACTGAGCAGGCGAGCACCTGCAATCACAGAAGATTTTAAAACATAATTTACCTGCAATGTAAACGGCAGCATTCTTGCTCTTCGAGAAAAAAAAAACATTTGCAATATGATAACATAGAGCAGGAGAAAACAAAGTAGTGATTAAATAGCTACTACTACTCACCAAGCCCAGGGATCTCGACGGCTAGCAGGTCGAGCAGGTCGTGTTCCCGGCTCAGGATGCCGGACCACCGGTACGTCACCTGGCTGTAGGTGCGCCGGACCCCAGACTCCCGATACATGGCCCGGTACACCTTCCCCCGTAGCTTGTGATGCTCCCGGAGCCCGTACCCGGTACCAGGCCTGCCGCCTGCTGCGACGGTCTTGGGGAGGTGGCGCTGAACGAAGAAAACCAGTGCGGCCACCTCCACTGTGCTGAAAATCTCCCGGGCTATTACTGCCTCCCCCTTAAGCGCCCGCATGGAAGCCGGGTACGGGGTGCGGGACCCTTCCCCTTCTGGTTCTTCCCTGCACCTTCTGAAATTGACACGAGAGGCTGCCCTGTGGCCCTTCACTTAAGAATAAGATGCTGACAAGTGGAACAGGTAATGAATGATGAGATGGCATGCAGTGGACAACACTGGCTGTCTGGCTCTGATGAAAGCAATTGTTGTTTGTTTGTTGTGCATGAAGTGAATCCTATCTATGTGTTCTCTTATTATTATTTAATCTTTTACACACTAAATGTAACTCAAGTGTACTCTTTTACCTTGTTTAATACAAATTGTACTTCTACTGCAGAGGCCAGCTAATACATTGCATTTTTCAATATGGAAAATGTCCTTGGACTCACTGTGTGTGTAGACTGTGACTGCATGAACACCATTGAGTTTGCCAATATACCATGATGATGATGATGATGAGTCTTGATGATCAAAGTGGGATGGATGGATCATCATTCATCGGTTTACGGAAGAACTATAGCCGTTTTGTGAGTGGCAAACAGGTAAACAAGTCAACAACGGCCACAGCAGACCTACATGTCTGTCTAGTCGTGGTATGGGAGTGGTCGAGCCAGTGTAGTGTTATGCCAAGGAATCAGAGAACAGACATCAGTTCATGTAAAATTGCGTCTATGTGGCTTATTAGATAAAATTAGATATGCTTTGTCTGTCTGTGTCAAAGAGGTATACTAAATCATCAGGTTGGTTCACTCAGTGGTGCCTGCCTTGACCATCTGCATGGCCCTGGCCTGCTGTGTTCTAATTACTATACTTGAAAAGGAGACTCAGATCTCAGAGTACGCACTTTAGAAATGATGCTTGTATGTAATACTGTCGCGTCTGAAACTGAAAGTGTTATTTTTGCACTAAACACCGTACCTTATATTTTTTTCACCGTGGTGTTTTAATATCAATTCCTGTTTTTCCATCAACAATTACAGGCTGGCTTTTACCCCTGTGCGATGGGTAAAACGAATAACTCAGGCTTTCCATTAGCGATCCGCAATTCCGCATCCACCAGGCCGGCAGTGGACAGTGTGTTTAGTCACCAAGATTGATCGACGGAGCGTCAGATGGAATTGAGGAGTACCGCGAATAAGAGGAATGGCTGGATGCATGCAATTTCCCAAATTGAACAAGTGTCAGGAGAACTACAACATACAGTTACAGTATCCTCTTCACTTCTCCTTATCTTTTAAATAATGATATTGTTGTGAACTTCTATGAGTGTGACTCTGTGCGTTTGTTTGCTCTCTGCTTGAAATTCATCCCTCCAGCTGTTTGATAAGTTTCTTTGCTATATTTAAAACTTAATTTAATGTATTAATAAGTGTTTATTCTCTCTGAGGGCAGATAGGCAAGTAAAATTGTGTAATTACTGCAGCCCTGTACTGTCACATTCTTTCTTCATAGTTAGTAAGTTGTAGTAAGTACTACTTTTCAGTAAAATAACCATCCATTTAGCAAACAACTTCATGCATGCAGTAGTGCATGCACTTCCTTTATTTCCCCTAAAAGATTTATGGATATCTTCGTATCCAAAGATTTGTTGTTCTTCATTTGTTGTTTGTGCATGCTGTGGTTTTTTTATCTCTACACAAAACTTTCCCAAAAAACCCCATTCCCATCCAATTTTCAAACCCTAACCCTCTTCCCCTTGGCTGTGTGGTTTCGATGAGGTGTGACTAAATGACAACAATAATTCCACAATCTTGCTGGGGAGAATAAGGTCAAAGCAACAGAAAATAAATTTCAAGGATGGTGAAGGAATCGGAGGATATGTTCTTACTGTGCACTGTACTATCTATCGAACAGTTCTAATGCAACGCTTGGGCCACTCAATGTTTCATTTCCTTTTTTTTCATATGCTGCTACTGCCAGTGTGTAGTGTACCACTAGCACCACCACAATGATGACATTTCATCTGCCCAGGATTCAACCTTAATCGCCATTTGCCATGCACCCAGCCCTGCGCCTAACCCCATTCTCAAACACGAATCACAGGTAAGATAAGCATTTTGGAGGAGGAAGAATAATGGAGTAGGGGGAGAGGAGAGACTGACGGTAGTACTACTAAAGTAGTAGGACAATTGAATTCACTAACTCTGTCAGTGGCACTTTTCTAAAAATTTGGGTGATTAGAAAAATTTCATAAACCAGCCAGTTAAGTTTCAGGACAACAAACAGTTTCAGAACACAAAACAGTAAAAACGCGTATGCTATGTTTAAGTCGAAAATAAATAATTATTTACACCCTAACAAAAATAAACTAACCCACAAGACCCAACCCACCCCATTCCAAAACCCCAACGCTCAATTCCCACCCCCGCAAAAGTCTTTAACCACTTGCATGCTAATGACAAGGTGAACTCGTCATGAGGCACACTGAATCTGTGCTCATGACAAGGTCAACTCGTCATGTATAATGGGAAACATAAATCTGCAGCACGGGAGGGGAAAACCCCTTAGCAGCCAAGTGGTTAAAAAAGGGGCAAGGGACAGTCTCTCCTCCTCTACTGCCGCCGGCAGTGTCCTTTGGCCAGGTGGACTCGATGCTCCCATGCTTCCCTCCTTTTATTGTGTAGTTCCTACAAATCTATATAGGATTTGCATGTTTATACAACATGAACTAAGGGATTGGTGTTCGGACTGATTCCAGATACCAACAAAGGATAAGTTAACCTGTAGACCAGCTAGCTCACAGTGCCACCGTAAGCCCCCTAACCTTACCAAGGAGCAAATAGTTTCTGGCAACTATCTAACATGACAACCCTTGATCCTTCAGGGATCGTGGAACAGTACAGTACTTTTCGCTAAGCCATTCATACTCACTTAGTCTCAGAGAGATACACAGAATTAACAATGGGGACGTTTTCAATAATTATTTGTTGAACCAGCGTCATTCTAATATAAACATGTTTTCTGCAACAATCATTAGATAGGAATAGATGTATAAGATTACAAGCACCAACAGAGTAAATAAAAGGTAGAATTCTACCATGGTGCTAAAACAGTGAGTATATGCAGGCATATAGTTATAATCAAGCATACTCCTATAACGCAGACCCTATCTAAGCGTACCTAAGTGTACCTAGCATGTATGTGGGTGTGAAGCCAACAATCCCCTAGGAAAAAGCCAACCCCAATACCTGATGGGAGAGAATGAAGAACCCTGTCTTGGTCTCAAGTTGGACACCCAGAAAGGGATATCTGGTACACTTGGTAGGATCACCCCTTTTAAGCTTGATTAATCTGGCAAAGCACCTGCGGTGATATGGTATACAAATTAGTTACAAGAGCAGAAATGAGCATATACAAGATTAGAATGCATTTGGAGATATTTAAAACTGAAACCTGATAATGTTAGGCTTAAATCCTCCCATGACTGTTATCACAAAAACAGTCACACTGACCATATAAACATTCTTACTGAAAGGATTGAGGAGAGTGGGACCTAAGTAAAAAAAATTACTTTGTCAAAGAGTTCTCAAAACCTCTTGCTTGCAAAACCCATATCACTAGCCATGTGAAATTATGTTTTATACTCTCTTTTTTTCAGGAAAAAAAATGAAATACATCTTTGAAAGCCACCACAAGGTTAGCATCTTGAACGACTTACAAAACCAATTGAAGCCAGGATTGGGGTGCACTCTTTTGAGTTGTAAGGACATTACTAAGCGAGTGTGAAACAAATTATGCAAATCATTCAGTGGCTCCAAGTGATTCCTGTACATTACACCATATAACTGCCTATTTGGAACTTTTTAGTCGTTTTTGTTAATCAACTTGTTTTTGTCACTGCCACGATCCTGCAGGGCTGTAAACATGTTATTCTGCTCCTACAGCCTATAAAGCTTTTAGATGATCCTGTTATCCCGTCCCAGCTCCCTAATCCCTTTCCCAGCTACAATAACTGGGAAGCTGGTTAATCAATAGTTGACTACTTACTTAGAGGAGGACAACCGCCTGGAACTGTCTCCTTAGGGTTAAACAAAGTATAGAGACAATCCTGCTTGCGGTCTCAGACAAGATTAGTCAGATTCTAGCTATGAGCAAGCCCACAGTCCTTATCCTATTCAATCCCTCAGTGGCTTTTAATAGTGCTTCTCATGACTAAATGATCAAAAGACTACAAGAGTTTGGCACTGGGCTGATTTCAACCATTTTTATCAGATACAGCACAATCTATCCACATGCCACCTTATAAATCTAAGCTGACATCCATAGCTTGTGGTGTAGCACAGGGATTGTGATTAAGAACCACCCCATGTAACAATTAAATGGCCCTTCTTGGAAGCATAGTGCAGGCGTTTGGATTTGACATTCTATCTTATGCTGATGCCACATAGTTAGTACTATACATTTCTGATGATCTGGAGCATGCAAAAATCTAAAATTAATTAAAACCTATGCTCAGTGGCCATGTGCATGAATAAGAATACCCTGAAATTAAATGGTGAGAAAATTTAGATAATTCTGTTTTGTCAGGCAAATACCATCAGGACCCATGACTTGTAGCCCAGAAAATGGGGATGTGCTCCATCTCCCAAAAAAAGTGGCCAGAAATCTCTGTTTTCTAAATGTCAATGATCTCTGCATGAAGGAACAGGCTGCTGCAGTGTGTAGTACATGTTGTGGCATCCTGTGAATGTTCTTCAAGGTCTTTAACTCGATGCTTTTGAGCTGCAGAAAAGGTTAAGGCCTAATTTACATCTTGGGGGATGGGATACTTTGTCACAAACATGGCAGATATTCCCTCCACCGTATTACAAATGCAATAGGTTATAATGCACTTGTAATAAGGCAGATGGGATTTCCGTAACATGTGGGATGGAGTATCCTATCCGCCAAGATCTAAATCCCTTACTCAAGCTCTGATAATGAGCTGTTTGGACTATGCAAATGCCTTGTATGCGGGCATGGATGAGCACTTATTGATGTGTCTGCAAACAGCCCAGCACATTTAACTGGGACTAGTATGTCTGCTTCTTACCAGTTTTGCTTCCATCCTGATGTTGAAAACTCTCCACTGGTTGCCAATACACATGCTAATGTTTTTTTAATTCTTATGCCATGTTCACAGGGTTCTCCATGGTAAAGGTCCTAATTACCTTAGTGTTAAAATTACATTTTATATACCGTCTAGGGCCCTCTCTCTCCCTGGTCATTGCCCAGCCTGGTTGTGTCTATGGAGCTAGAGCAAGTGCCAGTTCATTCTTCTATCTTGAAGCCTGGCCCTGGAACAAGCTCCCTGACAAATAATACCTGTTGGCTAATTGCAGCAAATTCTGAAATGTTTTAAAAACCTGAATGTTTCCCTCTCAAGCAGTAGTTGTATCTGTCCACTTCCTCCGATTTCTTGAAGGCCTTCTGAAAGGATGTGCCTGGTCAATAAACACAGGAGCCAGGACTCCAAAAAGGTAAGCTTTAATTGGAGCTTATTATAGTAGAACCTGCAGGGCAGCCAGTAAGAAACAACTTCCCACATTCAAATGTACACATTCCACCACTACAGTTCTCGTTCCCTCCAACCTTCCGTGTTCCACCCACGAGCCACCAGGCAAACCCAACACCTTTGGTGAGCGGGAATAGCCCACTGGAAGTCAGCAGAAGTATAAATAATTTTTAACATAACTTTGAGGACTTTGTCAAGAAGACTTGGACTCAGGGTAATGAAGAGAAGTAACCAGGTCATACATGAAATGTCTGAGGGATAGTTTTGCTGTTTATAGTCACATATTCTGAGTTGTGAAACTTTTCATTTTTACTTTAGAGAGTAGAACCTACAGAAATGCAGGGTGAAAGAAATGAGTGTGTCAAAGATTGAAATGAAGCCTAGCACTTTGGGCACTTTTTCAGACTCTGAAAGCCCACATTTTCATATTCCATTTGCTCTAAACATCCACTATGCAAAATCCAAACCTATCGTCTTTGTCAAAGGTTGGTTTACTTGTGCAGTGATTCAAGTTCTTATGGAAAATGGTACCATCACCGACACAAGAATAATGGAGAAGAGAAAAAACAAAGTGAAACATACAAATATCAAGACAGATGTCGACATAAGAGAGAAATGACGAGAAAAAAGAGGGAGAGAGTATGAGAGACAAAAGGTGCAAGGAGAGACAAAATGGTGAGGAGGAAGCAAGAGATAGGAGAGCTGGAGGCTGGACGGCAGGGAGCTAGGAAAAAGAGACATAAGGAAACATACACAGAGGGAGACAAAGGAAAGGGTGAACAGCAACAAAAAAAGAGTCCACGAGCACAAAGCAGAGAGAATGAGAGTCAGAGGCGGAGAAACTTGATGGGGATGTAGAAACCTAAGAAAGGAAGGAAGAAATGAAGTAAATAAAGAAAAAGAGAAATGGGGGCGGGGAGAATAGAAGTATGAGATAGGACATACAAGGAGGGAAGAGAGCGAAGATGGAACTTCTGGAAGGGATAATGAAACATGAGAGAAAGATCTGTGGCACAATGGATTATTGTATTCTCAATATATCTGACCACCGACCTTTGATATCTTGAGTCGTCTGAGCACCACTGGACTCTCCTGCCCCGTGTTTACAAGCAATTGGTTCCTTCCCCAGCCTCAGCGTGAACTCGGCCCGACCGTCCCCTCCTCACTTTGGGGTGTTGAGAGATGAGTCCTGGGAGCGAGTGCAGCGCTCAGGGAGGGCACAAGAGGCACGGGACACATTATTAATTCAGCACAGAGTCCTTAATGACTCATCAAGCGGCAGGCGCCGTGAGAGACGAATTATTTTTCTTGACAAAACACTTGAACAGCTGCGGGGCAAGCGCCCTTGGCTTACTTGGATTTCTATTGTAGGCATACAAGGTCATGAAACGTATCTACTGAATGCCTCATATAGTCTGCTGAAATGTGTTTTTCATCAGGAAATTGTGAGGAAAAAATGTGATTTAGCTTCACACTTTCTCCTCATATATATGTTATGCCTGCAATCTTGATTAATGGGAAGTTAAATAGGCTCTGTGAATTTAGACCAAATGAGGAAAAGCTGAGAAAAATATAAAAAAAAAGTGCAATTCTTGATACGCTTGTAACAAGCATTGGCAATTCCAATGGATCTCGCTTGGTAATAAAGGAAACAAAAGATTTGAGTCGATAGTAGAGCCTTGCTTTTTAAAGTTTTTATTAGTAATCATGCTGTTTGGTTATTACAGTTATAAAACTTGTTTTTTTTAATGTGTGTAATAAATATGTTATGGGCTACAGCTCGCCTCTGCTTTTCATATGTTCGTTTCAGTGTCATTTCATAATCCTTGCTTCCAAGTGGTTATTTATTCCTATTTGCCCCTCCTTTTCATTGTTTGTTCCTTCCCATGGAGCAGGACCCCATTACTTGTAGCCTTCCACTTGTCCCAGTTTAGTTACTGGCTCAGAGTCAATTCCAAAAGGCCACTTCACACAAGCGTGTGTGCGTTGCCCCTGATCAGTGCAGCGCCAGCTTCACAGCTGCCACTCTTTATCTTTAAACATGGCGACCGCTTCGGGAGGCTGAACACCTTTCTTTTTTTCCTGAATATGCCCTACTTGTTATATTTTGCTTATGATCAGCGTGGCACCCTCTTCAAGGCTACGCGATTCATCTTTAAGGATGGTGGTTGCTTTGGCAGGCGATGCGCCTTTCTTTTGTTCTGCACGGCGTGTCTCACCCACCTCTATCTATTACTTTGGGGTCACCTTCTACTCCTCCCTCACCCCACTCTCCCAATCTAACCAAAATGCCCCCTCTTAGTGAGAGAGTTGCATCTCTTGAGCCCTCCACCCCTGACAGTGGACCTTTGCCCAATGGCAGCATTTATGCCACCCACCCTCTTCTGCCTGAGTCTCTGTAATTCTGTTACCAGGCAGTGATTTTTCTTTGCTTCCCTCCCAGACTGTTCAACCACTTAGCACAGGGACCAAATACTTTCAGTAGGGATAAAAACAACTGGGACTGTGCGACCCAGGTCCGTATCAATGGGCTGACCCCCCTGGTTTTATTTTGTATTCTCCCTTCCCTTCCCCACAGTATGAATGAGGAAGCAGCAAGGCTTTATGGAGCATACATCAGTGTATGCTGCCACTTCCTCTGTGTCCAGCGGGTGTAGACTACAAAACCAGCACAGTGGGTGCCTTGCCGAAGACGAATGCAAGCAACGTGCCCTTTTAGTGTCTAGTCCTCCTTCACAGCCTCTGTCAGCTCCAGGCTAACAAGAATTTCTCCATTCAGTTTTATTTATGCTTCTCTCCGCCTCTGTCAGCTCCGGGCTAACAAGAATTTCTCCATTCAGTTTTATGTATGCTTCTCGCCGACCTTAAACCAGCCCATGGAAGTGCAGCATAATTTTTATTGCGGAAATAAATTGACAAAAGTCCACTAAATTACTTAATAAAATAGCTGGTAGAAAACTGGAGAGTGTTTACACAACACACACCTTTGTGATTGGCTACGATCTTCAATGCCGTCCTGAGGGGCATGGAGGTTCCCTGTACTTGGCTGGGTGCAGAGATTGTCCCCATATTTAAGAAGGGTTCACCTCTGCTCCCAACCAACTACAGGCCAATCAGCCTCATCAACGTGTCGCAAAAGCTATTCGGGAGGCTGATACTAGATCGCCTCCAGGACTGGATTGAAGAGTTCTCCATTCTGAGCCCTTACCAGGCAGGTTTTAGAAAGAAGACTGTTGTAGAATAAATGCCATTAACCAGTAAAGGTAAATAAAGGTTTATTCCTTAGCACAGCAGAAGAGGACCCAGCGCCTGCTGACCAGTCAACCAACTGACCTCGCAGAACCTGGATTTCACAAGCACATAACCATTCTAGAACAGGGCACAGAGAGCATAGAGTACAATTATAACCATAGAGAAATGCAAGTATATAGTTTACAACAAAGACCTCAACCACGGACCAGATTTTCCGTTTTAACCTACTATTCTGGAAAACCGTAACAAATCATATCAAAACCGTAACAATCGAGGGTGGCAGCCTATATACGGTTTTCGTGGATTTGCGTGCCGCCTTCGATTTGGTGCCACGGGATAAGTTGTGGACTGTGCTAGGAGAGTTGGGCATTCCACCTGATTTTCTAAATATACTGATGAGACTTCATCAAGATAATTTTGCACGCGTCGGATGTGGCAATAATGGGCTTCTCTCGGCGAGATTCCCAGTTGCTGGAGGGGTAAGACAGGGTTGTGTGCTTGCACCGACCCTGTTTTGCCTCTTTGTCAACGGGGTAATCGCCCATCTGACTAAAATCAAGGACATAGATGCCCCAAGGCTCAACGGCAGCAGGGTGCCAGCAATCATGTTTGCAGATGACACCCTGCTGCTGTCAAAATCTCCTATGGGGATACAGCGTGTCCTGGATGGCTTCGTGGCGTTCTGTGGGAAAAGGGGGCTGGAGATCAATGCTCTTAAGACCAAATTCATGATTTTCAGCCCCCCAACCACGACGCGCCCAAATCCAACCATAGGTTCAATGAGGCTTGAGAGGGTCCACACATTCGAGTATTTGGGGGTGACAATCAATCAGAAAATGACCTGGGATACACATCAGACAAAGGCAAATCTTAAACTGGTTCAGTTAACGGGTGGTATCTCCAGGGTAATAAAGAGGTCAACCTTCAAACCCCTCGCGCCCCTGCTCGAAATTTACAAAATGCAAGCAAGGGGGGCAGTCACATATGGCGGGGAACTGTGGGGGCATACAGCTGGCCGAAACCTAGTGATCACGGAAAATAGGTTTATTAGGCAATTGGTAGCTTTGCCTGCAAGCACCCAGCTTTTACCTCTTAGACTCGACTTGGGCCTGAGACCGATTGATGAAGAACTGGGTTTAAAACCATTAACATTCTGGCGCCGACTTAGGATTTATAGGTTGGAATTGGAAGAGATTTTAAGTTTATCAAACACTGGGAAAATCCCCTGGCTAAATTATATAAAAAAGTAATTTGTAAGTCTGGGAAAACCTGAATTATGGATAGATCCAGATAATGCTTGCAGCAAGATCTCACGTAAAGATTTAACAAAGGACTATTATACTTTTAAACTAAACAACTAGCTAGGGAATGAACAGATGGGGTCCCTAACTAACTCATTCACCCAATCTAAAGACGCTTACTATCTGGAACAGGTTCTCGATGGAATTTGCCCTGTCCTGACTAGGAAGCTATTCTTGCAGTGGAGGTATGGCACCCTCCCTTTAAGAGCATTTACAAGTGCCTGGTCTCAGCTCCCCTGTAACAAGCAATGCCCTGCATGTTTATATCAGCTTGAAATTGATTTACATGTCCTGTTCTTTTGCAATGCTTACCAATAATTCAGAAAGTATTGGCTTGTCCCCCTTCATAAAAATGTAGGCTGCAGGCAATGTATCTCAGCTTATAGAATACTCAAGACTGATTTATCTCCTCCGATTGTTTTTGCGGTAGCTAAATTCCTGACCGCGATTTGGCACAAGCGCTCCCGCTATATTGCGAACTCTGATAACGAGCTTGCACAGGCACTTTAAAAGTCTAATGCACTGATAATCACAAATTAGAATGCATTGCAACCAATTTTATTAAGCATGTTAATTGTGTCCTTTCTTGCTCTTTTGCAGTCTGATTCTTATCTTGCACTAGCACTTTTATGTACATTGTTAATTGGAAAGTTTTTTAAGAATTTTGTATTTTGATCATCTAGCATTTCGATGTTTTTATAATATTTTGATGCACATCTTTAAGGGTCCAATAAAGATTGAAAATGAAATGATTGGCTACTGTTACTTCTTATTTTGTGTGCTTTTTAATTGTGTGCACTATTTAGTAATTGGATGTAATGCAGTTGTTTTCTTTTTAATTTCTTGTGCAATAAAACTGGAATTGGAGGTATCAGGGGTCCTGGTCCTACCTGTTAGATCTTTAGATCAGACCGCAACAAGCGGGGGCAGGGGGTTGGGGAGATATTTTACCATGCCACAGGTCCCCCTTTTTAGGTCTTGAGCGCATGAGCTGTCTCGTCAGGGAGATGCTGTATACAGTATAGTGGGTGAAGCTCCGCCCACTTTCCCTCCATGTTTTTCATTGGTTTTAATCAGAAATGCTTCATTCTGATTTGTTTCTGGCTTGTTTGTCCCCCCTCCTGATGGTCATGTCATCATTTTAATCCTTACATAGCGATCAGCCCCTTTACTTTGCAAACTCTTTTATTTCTCTGCCCCCCCTTCACTCCTGCAGTCTGTAACTTCTCTGGCCACCCCACCCCACCCCCC
Source organism: Lissotriton helveticus (assembly GCF_964261635.1). Lineage (NCBI taxonomy): Eukaryota > Metazoa > Chordata > Amphibia > Caudata > Salamandridae > Lissotriton > Lissotriton helveticus. The sequence goes on along the minus strand of NC_136057.1, from coordinate 252,771,190 downwards.
ACTCCAGATTATGCTGTCTTGGAGTCACACACTTTTGTTTATAATGCAATAGGGCTCGAGTAATACGAGTCCTATTGCATTTAGAAATGCTTTTTTTCTCATTGGCTGGCTGAGTCGCACACTTTATTTTGCCTGACTTGTCAAGCCAGCTAGATTGGGCATGCGTCGTCCAGCAGACGCTGGACAGACGCTCCTGTGCATTAAGCATCATTTTTTTCTCGGTCTCCCGACGCTAACCATGTGGAGAGAAAGCAGAGCTTTTAATTAGCAGTCAGAGATCTGCTAATTTATTTTAGACGCTTCTTGCCTCGTTTATGTCTGTTTTAGCATCTGTTTATGTTGCAGTTGTGCAAGTGACCTCTGTGGTGTTGGGCCTCTGGCCAGCATTACGCAATTGGTAGACACAGACACCAGGCGAGGAGTAGGAACTGGCCACGAGCACGTGCACCCGGGCCCTTTTATTAGCGGGGTCACGTCACACGTGACACCCGTGATGGATGGGTGTAGTGTGTCCAGCCCTCAAAGGAGTGGCTGAAAGTCTAGCTTCCTGCGGAACACTAGAACGTGTCCCACAGGACATTACATTCCTCCCCCACTTTATTGAGGAACAAACAAAGTGTTAGTCCAACCTGTGGGGACAAAACAAACGGATAACTAAATACCCCAGGGTCCATCAGTCTCTAGAGTCAGGTGGCAGGACGATAGCAAACCTGGGCTGGTGACTTTGCTTGCAGCAGAACCTTCTCGGAGGGAACCCATAGTTTAACCTGAGGGACTCAGGACACAACCGCAGGCTTGGAGATGTCCGCTGCATACCGTCAGTTCACTGACGATGACATGTCTTGCCTGACTTCCAGTTTGCTGACGTCGGTGATGGGTTGTAGCAGTTCCTTGTAGTGGGTTGCATCGTGGAGTCCCACATGGGAATTCACCGAGGTGTTGCTGGACCAACTGTCCCCATTGAACCGCTTGGCTGTGACCGGAAACCTGTTGGTGGGGCAAAGTCTCTTCTTGCTCTCCTGCCTGGGGAGGGCCGTTTAAGCGTGGGCTGAAAATTCGTTCCGCTCGCGGAATTTGCGGATTTTTGGCAATTTTGCGGTCTGCGAATCTCGCAAATTTGTCGAAAAATCTGCAATTCCCAAGCTGGCGGATTTTTATGCTTGGTCGCGTTTGAAAAATACAATCTCGCGCGCGCGGCGTTGACTTACCGTGATTCTGAGTCCTCCGAGTTGTTTTTCCTCCCGGTTCGCGTGCGCTGCGCCATTTTGGATCTTGCTTCGTGATCGCGCGAGAGTTTTTCGACCTCGAGTACGTCATCGCGGCCCGCCATCTTGCACAGTGAGAGTTTGACAACGCGAGTAGGTCATAAGGGCCCGCGATCACACATTGTGGGAGTAAACAATTGCGATCACGTAGATGCGGCGCGCAGCTGACTTCCGGTGGGAGATTTGAACAGCTCGCTTTCCTGAACTTGCAAAAATTGCAATTCTGCACAAGAAATCCACCGCAGGCAGCATAAACCTTCTGAAAATGATGACTTTTGATCAGAATAAATCCTCAGATTGACATTTGGTTGCACTTTTTTGTGCAAGGAGTCCATTTTTTTTTGGGGGGGAGGAAAGAAGTGCCCCGGAGTGTCTGACTTCCTGTTCCTGTCCAGCAGGCTCCTCCCAGTGCTTTATCCATGTCCTGGTCACTTTTCATTTGGATCTGGAGCTGGAAGGATTACTTTTTGTGGATGCTGCTGGATATTTGTATTTGAGGACTTTTTGGACTTTGTATCACTTTTGGATTTGAGATTTTACAAGTAAGTTGGTGTTTCTTTGGGGCATTGCAGTTGCTGCAACTACAATTTTAAAACGTTTTCACAACTTAAAAAAAAACATATTGTGGGTAGCCACAGTAGGCCAAGGGTTAGTCATGGGAGCATGATACAACTGTTTCTGTGAGTTTTGTTGAACTTAAATCTCATTTATGTCATGGAATTTTAGCTCACTGTTATATGTGGATTTTTTATTTCAATTTTGGGGTGCCTGTAAAGCCACACTAGCCAGTAGGCCCAGGGGTATTCAGTGGTGCATGTACCAAGTATTTATGTGGGGTGTCTTGAATTTAAACATCATTGAGGGCATGGATGGCATTGGATTGTGGTGATTTTTGAGTGTTATTGGAGTTTTTGGGGTGTTGTTGGGGCCTGGCCATGTGGGTGGGGGTCAAGGGGCCATTTTGAAGCCAGGTAGTGTGCTCAGGCCTGCACTCAGTTTGCCTTGCTTTCATCCATTATGCCCAGGGGTACTCAGTGGTGCATGGACCAAGTCTTTCTGTGGGGTGTCTTGAATTTAAACATCATTGAGGGCATGGATGGCATTGGATTATGGTGATTTATGTGTGTTTTTCGACTTTTTGAAGTGTTGTTGGGGCCTGCCCATGAGGATGGGGGCTATTTTGAGGCCTGGTACAGGCAGGACCTGACCATGTGGGTGGGGGTCAAGGGGCCATTTTGAAGCCAGGCAGTGTGCTCAGGCCTGCACCCAGTTTGACTTGCTTTCATCCATTATGCCCAGGGGTACTCAGTGGTGCATGGACCAAGTCTTTCTGTGGGGTGTCTTGAATTTAAACATCATTGAGGGCATGGATGGCATTGGATTGTGGTGATTTGTGTGTGTTTTTCGACTTTTTGGGATGTTGTTGGGGCCTGGCCATGGGGGTGGGGGCCATTTTGAGGCCTGGTACAAGCAGGGCCTGGCCATGTGGATGGGGGTCAAGGGGCCATTTTGAAGCCAGGCAGTGTGCTCAGGCCCACACCCAGTTTGACTTGCTTTCATTCATTATGCCCAGGGGTACTCAGTGGTGCATGAAACAACTCTCTCTGTGTGGTCTCTTTTCTATTAATGTAAACATCCATTTTTTATTAGAATTGCAACTTTTATTTTGGGTCTTTCCTTTTTTGGGTGTGTTGTAAAAATAAATGCCTAGTTGCAAATATTAATTGAAGCACGACAAATGCAACATTTATTTAACTGATGTTCCTCTGGCTTCCTTTGCTTTTAGGTGCGTAAGAGAACCACAAATCAGTCATCGTTCATCATCAATGCCAGGAAGAAGTCCTGCTGCGGTGTGTGCCGCAAAACGTCACGTGACGTCGCCTGTGGCCACAGACAACTCTGCAACTCGTGCCACTGCAGCCTGCTGTTCTGACATCTGAAGAAGATGGGCCCAAAGAAAGGTGGCCGTAGCTCCTCTACCAAGAAAGTTGCCAGTGCCACTGCCAGTAATAAGGAGCAGAAGTAGCAAGTGGCGCCACTTACCAAGGAGACTGGTGTGCCCACAGACCCTTTTTTGGGGGAAAAAAACTACGCCGGCAGCAGCGGGGTCCGCCGGGGACCAAGCTGGGAGCAGCACCTCCGCTTCATTGAGCTCAGTGCCACAATGCCAAGTTAGGTCCAAGGCCAGCCACTTTCATTGTTCAATCACCATCGACCAGTGATGTTGACTCATCACAAGAAAGTAGCATCCAATCAACGCAGGGTGTAACTCATCTGATAAGTGTTCAACAACCACAGCCGCAATGACATCCACAGGTGCAACTAGTACATGCGCAAGTACATGCACAAGGAGAGGCGCAAGTAGAGGCGCAAGTAGAGGCGCAAGAAGAGGCGCAAGTAGAGGCACATGGATAGGCGCATGGAAAGGCGCAAGTAGAGGCGCAAGTAGAGGTGCATGGAGAGGTGCATGGAGAGGCGCATGGAGAGGCACAACTGCCCACAATGCTTGGTCCTCCAGAAGTAGCGGCACATGAGGAAATCGAGATTCATGCGGAGGTATCAGCCGAGCAAGCCACTCCTCCGTGTCCTGATGATCCGTTGTTGTCTTCTAGATCCCCAGCAAGGAAAAGGTCACGGAGGGTTGTACAAGTTCTTCTTCAAGCCCCCTTCCTTCTGATTATCTCGATCGTGATTGGCACCCACCAATGCAGTCTGAGAGGGAGGCACGCCATGAGCCGACAAAGTTTGGTAAAAGGAAGGTTCCCGCAAGGCTTCCACTTATGGGTGATGACGAAGAAGTAGTAGAAGTGGTTTATTCTTCTGCTGATGAACAGTCTGACGATGACGAGGCAGTCATCACAGTCGTCACTCCAGCCGCAGCGGGCATGCAGCAGACAAACATTTTTACCCTATCCAGAAATGCTGCCCTGCAGGATGTGGGCGGCGAGGCACTGGTACCACCACGAACACAGGTACTAACTACTACACCAACATGACCTACAGCTGCCATATTTTCTAGTCAGAAGGACCGGCAGGGACCTCCATCCAGCTCGACCTCCATCACCTCAAGTAGTGGTGCTGTAAGTGCACAACAGAGCCAAATTCCACAACGCCCATCCTCCACTTCATCTGGCATTGAAAGTAGTACCTCCACCACCCCCAGAAATCTCAACTTCCTAGTTTGGGACTTCTTTAGTATTAGCCAAAAGGTGATTAACCTAGTAATTTTTTTGATTTGTAAACAAGTAGTTAGTGGGGGAAAGCTTGGTTCCAACTATGGTACCGGAGGCCAGAGAGGTCATCTCCAAAAACACCACATTATCCAGTGGGAGGTACACCTAAGTAATATCCGGAAAAAAGCCAAAACTACAAATCCAAATGTATCCACTGATATTGCATATGATGTTGACGAGGAGCTGATCGTGCAGGGGGGAGTTGAAGAACCGGGAGACATTTTTTCTGGTACACACAGTACCCCTGGCAGCAGCAATGCAGTGGTAGCGCCCACTCGCTCCTCTACCCCAGCAACATCCAGGAGGCACAGTAAGAGTCTGGTAGCGACACCAATGCGAAAAAGTACATCAATGAGCCTAACTGGGTTGAAGAAGTCTGGGTCATCATCATCACATATGAAAACGGTCCAGATCACCATTAAAAGCATGTTTTGGTCGGAGGCACCATTTGAACGCAACCACCCAACGTCTGTATAACGCAAAGCTGGCCAAAATGCTAGCGCTGGACCTTCTCCCTTTTTCTTTCGTGGAAGGGGTGGGTTTTCCAGAATTTGTGGCAACAGTCTGCCCTAAATGGAAGGTTCCTAGCGGGTCCTATTTTGCCAGAGTTGCGGTTCCAGCACTACATGAAGATGTGCTGGAAGTGATTGGGTCAGCTTTGCAGAAGAGTGCTATTCACACTATCCACCTGACAACAGACATGTGTACCAGTTGCCAAGCCGTGGATTACATGTGCATCACTTCACACTGGGTCTCTTTCCCAGGGGTTAGAGAAAAGATGTCTGCAGGTGTTGACCCTGCCACAATTTTTCAAGCTAGTCGGAAACATGCAACAGTAGCCATGTTTGCCATGGAGAAATCGCATACTGCAGTAAACATTTTGGAGGAGTTTAACAGTAAGGTCTCTAAATGGCTGGTGCCAAGAAGTTGCATGATTGGTTATGTTTCCACGGATAATATAGTTATGGCCATTCATGATGGTGGCTACTTCAGAGTGCCATGTTTGGCACACAGAATTATCATTATTGTTCAAGATTTCTTGAAAAGAGAAAACACAGTCAGCGAGTTACTGATCACCTGCCGAAGAATCTGCACACATTTCAGCCATTCTTTTAAGGCCCGGAAGCAGATGAGGATCATTCAACGTGGCCGTAGAGTGCCAGTCAAAGATCTCATCCAGGAGGTGGCAACACGTTGGAACTCAACCTTCTACATGCTTTAGCGTCTGTTTGAGCAGTACTTGGTAATCAATGAATATGTCACTATTATTAACATACGGTCTGCTGCTATTAAAGACATGAGGCTAGAGGCGGAGGAATGGGACCCACTTAAAAGCCTGACAGACATGCTTCGTCCTTTTGAGGTCTTCACCCGTGAAGTCAGCAGGGAGGACTGTAGTTTGGGCAAAGCTATCCCATTGTTGTGCATGCTAGAGCAACAACTGAAGGCGGTGTCTTCAATGTTCCGAGCTGATGTTCACAAACAAGACGCATATCAGTTGGCGGAGAGCTTATTAAGCCGCCTACTTGTCAATGAAAGGCTTAAAAAATACATTCAGAACAACATTACATTTGTGCCACTATTATGGATCCACGGTACAAAAAGGCACTGACCAGCAAACTATTCATTCCTTTTGATGAAGAAGATGTTTCAAAGTACAAACATTGGCTAGTTCTGTCAGCCACTCGGTTCGAAAAAGAGTGGCAGGAAATTGAAGGAAACACCACAAGTACTACTGAAGCGGCAGGCCATCCGGCGTCAAGGTCCACTTCTGTGGCCGAAGGCAGTCACTTTCCCTTACAGCCGTTACCGACAGCAGCAACAGTATCATCATCACCTGTGCCAGGCCCAGCCATAATATTGTCCGAAGCGGATTGGATACCTCAGCAAGTGTTTGCTCGCTCCAGTGTTGACGCAAAGGCAATACGTGGTACGCAAAGTGGAGCATCCAGGGAGGCCCTTTAGTGGATGGTGCAGGCCTATCTGGATGACCCAACAGAGGTCTACATTGATCGTGACCCATTGGTGTATTGGTATGGAAAAAGGCCTCACTGGCCACTGCTCAGCAGGCTGGCTATAAATTATTTGGCTTGCCCACTCACAAGCGTGTCTTTGGAATGAGTTTTCAGTGCTGCTGGTGCCATTCTCACTTCAAAAAGGACCCGCCTCTCACCCATAAATGTGGAGAGGTTAACAATGATCAAGATGAATCAGCACTTCATACCACCAGATTACAAAATACGTGAATCCACGCAGGAAGAAGAGGACACTGACTTAGGTGACTGAAGCTCTTCTCTGTTAGCTGACCTAATCCATGTTCAATTCACAGAGTTTGAGGATGAGCTCTACTTCTCTGACAGTGACAACTAGGCTTGAAAAACTTACTTTTTGTGTTCTTCCGTCCTTATTGACTTTTATTTCTGTGTGTCTTTCTTTGATTTGCAACTTTTAGCACAACAAAACTTTAAAGACAACAAATCCATCAGCAGCACTGTCTTCATCCTATTTTCCAAATTGAAGGTGCCGCTGTCTGCATTCCTGAAGTTCACAAGTTCACAACCCAGTCATGCTGCTCTATCCTCCTCCTCCAGATTCCCCCTATCCATTTCCCTGAAGGCAGATGGCTGATGACGCAGAATCTAGGAACTGTCGCTTCAGTTCGTACACGAGTCCCCTCAAAAGAAGTGAGACTGGAATGACTCACTATGCTGACTGCACCTTCTGAAATTGACACGAGAGGCTGCCCTGTGGCCCTTCACTTAAGAATAAGATGCTGACAAGTAGAACAGGTAATGAATGATGAGATGGCATGCAGTGGACAACACAGGCTGTCTGGCTCTGATGAAAGCAATTGTTGTTTGTTTGTTGTGCATGAAGTGAATCCTATCTATGTGTTCTCTTATTATTATTTAATGTTTTACACACTAAATGTAACTCAAGTGTACTCTTTTACCTTGTTTAATACAAATTGTACTTCTACTGCAGAGGCCAGCTAATACATTGCATTTTTCAATATGGAAAATTTCCTTGGACTCGCTGTGTGTGTAGACTGTGACTGCATGAACACCATTGAGTTTGTCAATATAACATGATGATGATGATGATGATGATGAGTCTTGATGATCAATGTGGGAGGGATGGATCATCATTCATCGGTTTACGGAAGAACTATAGCCGTTTTGTGAGTGGCAAACAGGTAAACAAGTCAACAACAGCCACAGCAGACCTACATGTCTGTCTAGTCGTGGTATGGGAGTGGTCGAGCCAGTGTAGTGTTATGCCAGGGAGTCAGAGAACAGACATCAGTTCATGTAAAATTGCGGCTATGTGGCTTACTAGATAAAATTAGATATGCTTTTTCTGTCTGTGTCAAAGAGGTATAATACATCATCATGTTGGTTCACTCAGTGGTGCCTGCCTTGACCATCTGCATGGCCCTGGCCTGCTGTGTTCTAAATACTATCCTTGAAAAGGAGACTCAGATCTCAGAGTACGCACTTTAGAAATGATGCTTGTATGTAATACTGTCGCCTCTGAAACTGAAAGTGTTATTTTTGCACTAAACACCGTACCTTATAATTTTTTTCTCCGTGGTGTTTTAATATCAATTCCTGTTTTTCCATAAACAATTACAGGCCGGCTTTTACCCTGTGCGATGGGTAAAACGATTAACTCAGGCTTACCATTGGCGATCCGCAATTCCGCATCCACCAGGCCGGCAGTGGACAGTGTGTCTGGTCACCAAGATTGATCGACGGAGCGTCAGATTTAATTGAGGAGTACTGCGAATAAGAGGAATGGCTGGATGCATGCAACTTCCCAAATTGAACAAGTGTCAGGAGAACTACAACATACAGTTACAGTATCCTCTTCACTTCTCCTTATCTTTTAAATAATGATATTGCTTGTGAACTTTAAACGCGTTTGTTTGCTCTCTGCTTGAAATTCATCCCTCCAGCTGTTTGATTAGTTTCTTTGCTATTTTTAAAACTTAATTTAATGTATTAATAAGTGTTTATTCTCTCTGAGGCAGATAGGCAAGTAAAATTGTGTAATTACTGCAGCCCTGTACTGTCACATTGTTTCTTCATAGTTAGTAAGTTGTAGTAAGTACTACTTTTCAGTAAAATAACCATCCATTTAGCAAACAACTTCATGCATGCAGTAGTGCATGCACTTCCTTTATTTCCCTTAAAAGATTTATGGATATCTTCGTATCCAAAGATTTGTTGTTCTTCATTTGTTGTTTGTGCAAGCTGTGTTTTTGTTCCTCTCTCCACAAAACTTTCCCAAAAAACCCATTCCCATCCAATTTTCAAACCCTAACCCTCTTCCCCTGGGCTGTGTGGTTTCAATGAGGTGTGACTAAATGACAACAATAATTCCACACACTTGCTGGGGAGAATAAGGTCAAAGCAACAGAAAATAAATTTCAAGAATGGTGAAGGAATCGGAGGATATGTTCTTACTGTGTACTGTACTATCTATCGAACTGTTCTAATGCTACGCTCGGGCCACTCAATGTTTCATTTCCTTTTTTTTCATATGCTGCTACTGCCAGCGTGTAGTGTACCACTACCACCACCACAACGATGACATTTCATCTACCCAGGATTCAACCTTAATCGCCATTTGCCATGCACCCAGCCCTGTGCCTAGCCCTATTCTCAAACACGAATCACAGGTAAGATGAGCATTTTGGAGGAGGAAGAATAATGGAGTAGGAGGAGAGGAGAGACTGACGGTAGTACTAGTAAAGTAGTAGGACAAGTGAATTCACTAACTCTGTCAGTGGCACTTTTCTAAAAATTTGGGTGATTAGAAAATTGGAATCAACCAGCCAGTTAAGTTTCAGGAAAACAAACGTACAGTTGAGGTAACCCCTCCCCCCCGCCTCCCCCACAAAACAGTAAAAACGTGTATGCTATGTTTAAGTTGAAAATAAATAATTATTTACACCCTAACAAAAATAAACTAACCCACAAGACCCAACCCACGCCCATCCCTAACCCCAACCAATGTCCATGAAATATCCAGAAGAAAAGTTCCAAAACCCCAACACTAAATTCCCACCCCCCAAAAGTCTTTAAAAAAGGGGCAAGGGAGAGTCTCGCCTCCTCTACTGCCGCCGTCAGTGTCCTTTGGCCAGGTGTTCTCGATGCTCCCTGCGGCGGTTCTTGAGCAGGGTTTTCAGTCTCTCCACCTCCTGCTCAAGCTTGGACACCCTGAGGGTCAAGCGGTGCAGACGAGCCTTGGACCTGCTGTGGGGGGCAGCTGATTTTTTGCTGCTTGGTGGTGGCGGGTGGCTGCGATACCACAACTCCGTACTGCTGAAGGCTTGCACTGACTGGATGACCCAGGGTGAGCGGAGGAGGATGTAGCTGTCGTGAATGTTGTAGATGTCGACTGAGACTGTGTCTCCTCCTCTTCCTGGGCCACCAGCCACCGATATTCGGCGACAATCACCTCCAGCTTCCGTTGCCGTGCCCGTCTAGCCAGCTTCTTCCATGTTAGTTTGGAAGGAGCATCTATATGAAGAAAGAAAAACTAACTGTAACCAATGCTCTTTAAGATTAACCCAAAATAATTCAGCAGAAAGTTGTGTCACAGTAGCACTAGCAACTTGCAAGCACAGTACATAACATTTGTGGCCTGTATCTATCTAGCCTCCCACTTTGTCGGCCTCTGCTCTAACATTAATGGGAGTTTCAGGAATTCTACTAGCACTATATGGACTCACTACATTAGACTCAGGCAGTAAACCAGTCTTCTTCTTCTTCTCTCTTGTTTAGTGAAATTGTTATGTAAACTTGTGGAAGCCGGCATAATGCCAGCGCAGTCAACTTGCAACCGAGTACCATGATCCAGGCATCCATCCATTCAAAGTAAAGGTCAATCATTCCTTAATGTCTCAACTGGCAAACCTTACTTTTTCTCACGGAAAAACATTTTTTTATTTTATTTTGGAAACCGCCAGCCATACATCCATGCTTGACTCGCATTTGAATTTGAACCAGAGGATATATTGCGCACACATACAGTTTCTGTTTCACCCACCCATGCAGTCCTCTTTCCTTTCTCCTTCCACCCATCCTTGCTTCAGCCTTCAAACGGCCATGCATCATATTCCCAGCCACCTCGGGCAGCATTCAAAAACACGTATCATTCTTTGCCAGTCATTACTTTTAACTCGCTCGTCCTTCCTTACACCCTTCTATCCCTTTTCGTTCATCCCATCCATCAAGTTCATCACTGATCTGACTTGGCTTCTCGATAAAACTTTCACAGCTGAGTTGAAGTCAAATTTACAGGAGGCCATTGGTTACTCGTCAACTCGCGCCGCTAATGCTATTGTTAATGAGAAGTCAAGGGTGAATGTCTTCTACCTGGTTGACAAAAACTTAGTTCTAAATTTGTAAGTCTTCTTAACAGTAAAGTGTACTTGTACTGTACAACATATACACCCCTGCAGAGAGCCCACTCTGCAGTCTGCAATCTCAATAAGTAACGGAATATAATAGTTTTGCTTACCACTGCCCGCCACTCCTGTTGCATCCCCCACAGCAGTTCCTGATGGCTCTTGCACCGCATCCGACCCTAGAGTGGCCACCTCCGCGCTGGCCCCGGCACTGGTGCTTGGCTGTGCCGATGTTCCGCCTAGAAAATATATTTCATATTTTTAGATGCCATATACACCACTCCCTATTTTGTCTAGGAATGAAAAAATGTTACTAGTACTACATAAACAAATTTACTAATTTGTGACTCTAGTCTAAACTACAAATTTCCCTTTCTTCAGGGAAGGTTGTTTTTTATTTATGCTTAGCCATAACATGTGATGCTATACTTTTTGGCACAACTGATGAATTCTTGCTTTTTAACACGCACCATTTTTCTCATAACAGACAGAAGCTTCCCTTCTAAGAACAAGAACAAGATCATCATCATATCATGTTGGACGGAGTCGTCAACGATTCATCCCCACCAAGACTTTAGTTCCAACCAGGTGAGGGCTCTCCCACAATTAATGTGTGAAATCAGCCACTTTTAATAAAGCTTTAAAACTTACATAGACTCTGGTTTTTGGTCATGAGTGAGTGAGCGAAAGGGTTTGCAATTTGCAAGCATGAGTCCGTGGCTCTGAGAGGAGTAGTCTTATGTTCTGGGTTGTATAATCATTGGGGATCATCGCTGCATTTGGGAGCTAAATAATGTCTCTGACACACTAGCTAGTCAGTAAGGAGATTAGGGGTTCAACTTCTGTTATGACTGAGGTATGTGGAAGGCTAACTGCGCCTATTATAATTTATAACCAATGCCCTATTTCTTGTCCATTAGTTCTGTTTGTACAGAATAGTCCCTGCAACAGTAGTAGTATGGATTGTCCTCCTATTCAATCAAAACGTAAACTAGAATCTTATTATTGGTGGCCTTTGACATTTTATTGTCGGGAATTGTCAGAGCATAAACATTTAGAAGACTTCAATAGACATTATGGACAACCCAGAGGACTGCACTCAGTGCATAGAGCTATTGCTGAATAGAATAGGAATTTTGTTTAACACCTTTTGTCAACTGTGTAAGCTTAGTTAGCTACACAGACAGACTAATAATAATCTAGTAGTACCACAGGGAGGCATAGTAGAGGCAGGATAAGAATTTAGAAACAGTCTACAAGAAGATCAAAGACGAAATAAGAAAAAAATAGAATGAGGAACGTTTGGAAAAAATAGGTGCTGTAAAAGATAGGGAAGTATAATTATTAATATTAACAGGAAAACTTATTGGGGCCAGCAGAAGAGCCCTCGGCTGCCCTATCCTGGCCTTCCTGGTGTTGTTCCTGCTCCGCCGGTGCAGCTACCTCCTCCTGTGTCCTCTTGACCCTGGGGGAAGCTGATGACAACATGAAAGAAAGATGCAAACATGGATGATTGTTGTCAACCAAATCTAACATTTAAAAAAAAATAATAATACATTATTTCGGGGAAATAGACAACAATTGCACTAAATTGATTGACCTATCTGATGTGGTCTACTAGGATATAGTATTGCTGGATTCGTGGACCGTCTACTTGGAAAGTTGTGTAACTCACTAAACTAACTACAAAAAGGTTCTACTAGGACTTACAGGTAGCACTCCGCAGCACGCGAAGTGACAGACACAGTCCGTCATGATCACCACCACTATCTCTTCTTAGTTGCAGGAGTACAAAGGAAGGATTGGACTTGAGTCTCTAATGTCTAGCATTACGCAGTTCTGTAAAGTACACTGATACATAATCATCACCCAGGCCAAATGAGCACAAAATTGAAAACAAGTAAGCATAGTAGCACCGCCAGTGAGCAGGCGAGCACCTGCAATCACAGAAGATTTTGAAACATAATTTACCTGCAAAGTAATGTCTACTGTCTAGCATTACGCAGTTCTGTAAAGTACACTCATACATAATCACTCAGGCCAAATGAGCACAAAATTGAAAACAAGTAAGCATAGTAGCACCGCCACTGAGCAGGCGATCACCTGCAATCACAGAAGATTTTAAAACATAATTTACCTGCAATGTAATCGGCAGCATTCTTGCTCTTCGAAAAAAAAAAACATTTGCAATATGATAACATAGAGCAGGAGAAAACAAAGTAGTGATTAAATAGCTACTACTACTCACCAAGCCCAGGGATCTCGACGGCTAGCAGGTCGAGCAGGTCGTGTTCCCGGTCCAGGATGTTGGACCACCGGTGCGTCGCCTGGCTGTAGGTGTGCCGGACCCCAGACTCCCGATACATGGCCCGGCACACCTTCCCCCATAGCTTGTGATGCTCCCGGAGCCCGTACCCGGTACCGGGCCTGCCGCCTGCTGCCTGCTGCGATGGTCTTGGGGAGGTGGCGCTGAACGAAGAAAACCAGTGCGGCCACCTCCACCGTGCTGAAAATCTCCCGGGCTATTACTGCCTCCCCCCTTAAGCGCCCGCATGGGTGCGGGACCCTTCCCCTTCTGGTACTTCCCTTCTCCCATTGTCCTGGCAGGAAAGTTAAATAAAAAATAGGAAAGAATAGGGAAAAAGTAAATAAAATAAAAGAGGTAAAAAAAGTAGTTTTTAAAGTAACAAAAAGTTGAAAAAAACAGAAAATATATATGTAGAAAAATAGAGGGATAGCTAATGAGTAAAAAAGATCCAAAAAAAGTTCAAAGAAACAAAGGATTGCAAAGATTAGGGGTGTATTCAAAATGCATGCCCAGAACCATAGCAATGAATGAAAAACAAGATTGCCGCGCCCATTGCAACCATGTGGGTAAGTTCGCGTGATATTTCCCCTGTAAGCACGCAAAAACGCACACGAACACGTAATTGCGCCCCCCATGTAGGAAATGCCCAATGCGAGCATGCAACGAGCGCCCAGAAACGGAAATACGCAATGCGAACAGTGAAAACAAGATGGCCGAGCCCATGTACGACCGCATGGGTAACTTCGCAGTCGTTGCGCTGCAAAAAACCCTCGAACACGCAAAGCGCCCCGCGAACACGCCCCAAAAAATTTGCAGATTTTGCAGACCGTGAATTCGCTTTCGCGCAAATTTGCATACCGTGAATTCGTAAATTTTGCCCATAGTTAGGCCCGTTGTCGGGGTTGCTGCAGAAGTGTAGGAGGGCTGCGCTGGGGGCAGCATGTGTGCAGTCTGGGGGCAGCTGCAGGACCACCGAGGAGCCGTTACTTAGTCCCATGCCCAACTCCCACGGGTGGATGAGTCTTGGCCGAGACTTGCGCTCGCTGCCGTGGTTCCAGTGTAGGCCAGGTTCACAGGTGGCCTCTGGTTTCTTTTGTCGGCTGGTGTGGCGAAGGTGCAGGACTCCAGTCCATTGATGTTCTGTGAGTGGTGTTTGACGCAGGTGTTGATGAATAGTGGTTGCCAGCCATGTGGTGACTTGCTGGGACAGGTGGTGGTGACTTGAGTGTTAGATGTTAGGAGGGACTTGACAGCCATGTGCCTCCACCTTGCTGAGGTGGAGTGTCTGTGACGGCTTGACACGTAGAGTGTGAGGATCCTCTCTTGCCTGGCTTGGGGCCACTGCCAACTCCATCTTGAGGCGGTATGAGGACGGACACTCTGTGCTGATCTACCCCCGTGGCATCTGCGGACAGGAGCAGGGATGCTGCTTGACTTAGACTGCTGATGCTCGGAATGGACGGTCGCCTGGGGAAGCGTTAGGATGAGACGCGGTTGGCGCTGGCTGCGACTTACGTTTGGTTCACCCATGAGGCTGTATCCAGGGACGTCGATCCACCTTGGTGGCTGTCTGGTGTGTCAGGGTGTGCTCTTGGCTTGCTGTGAGTCCTTTGTTTTCTCCCTTTGTTGGTTTGTTCAGCCCACCTGTGCTCATCCGGTTTTTGGGGTGACAGGGCTGTCACTCTTCTTTTCTTCGAGGGCGTTGTGCTTGGACCTTGAGGCGGCGCAGTCATAGTGCCGGCTTCTGCCTTTGCTCCGACGTGCTTGTCTCGGCTTGTCACTTTGTGACGTGCTCTTTGCTTTCTGGGCGATGTGACGTCCGGTCAATGTTTGTTAGAGCGCAAGTAGCTGTGGCGGCTTGCCACGTGTGGTGTGCGACTCCTCTCTTGCCTGTCTTGGGTCACGGCCGACTCTGTCTTGAGGCAGTGTGAGAGAGGACACTGGGTGTGGTCTTCGGCCCACCGCTGGGCTTCGCTCGTGCAGTAGAGAAGTGGTTGCTCTCTGTGCTGCGTTCAGCAGTGCTTCTTTGTTGAGATGTCTCTATCTCTCGGATGCCTGTCTGTGCGTCAGATTCACTGGCATGGCTTTCCGCACACCTCTCACTTTGAATGCTCAGTCTCCTTCTTGGATGCTTTCCTGGCACGTGCGGTGCCTGTACACAGGGAGGAGCAAATGACGCGATGTCCAAGCTTTCGGTGGTGGCGTTAAGCGGCCACGGGTGGTGCGTGGTCTTCACCAGTCTTTTCTTGAGCTGTCGACGGGGAAAGTTCGCTTGAGGGGACGCAGTTATGGTTGGCCTTCCACTTTGATGATGGGGCCTGTGTTGCATCGATGGTTTCCCTTGAGCGAGGGCAGTGCAGAGGTGTAGACGACCCTGGTTTCACTTGTTAGTTGAGTTGAGGTTGGGTATTCTTCTTTTCTTGGTCCCATTTGGTGTGCTGGGCTAAGCTGGCCACTTGACGGTGTCCTTGGCTAGGTTAGCTTTGTGCTCTTTGCAGTTCCCTGCTGGGGGTCAGCACTCTCTTGCTGCTTGGGGCTTCAGTGCTGTAGTATACAGTCTCTTTCCCAGGTGCCTCTTTGGAAGTACACGGTACAAAAGGGTCCTCGGAAGCTTGTTTCCGGTCCAGTGAAGACATGGCTTGGCAGTTCGGGCTGGACTGTTCCCATGAGGCACAGGGTCAGACTGATTTGCATATAGCCACGTCTGAACTGGGGTGGCAGAGTGGGCTAAAGAACGGTGACGGATTAAACCCAGATCTTTTGACTGGGTGTGAGTGTTTGATTGATTCAGATGCTCCGTCCATCACCACCCCCTTTTGTACCGCTCTTTGGAAGTACAGGCTGCATGTGATGCTCTCATTGAGGTGTACAGTCTGTTGCTGCAGTATGGGAGATGAAAAGCAGTTTTTGACCTGGAGGTACATGTTTTTGCCCAACAGCTTCCTGTTCAATGCAGCTATTGCAGGGCTTTTTGTGTGATGATACTGCAGGGCATCCCTAGTCCTGTCTTGGGGCCGTTGTGTGCGGTAATGTCACAGGCACTTCCTGCTATATCACGCTGGGCAGCGGGACGGGTTTGTGCACGCAGTAGTGTTCTTTTGGTGATCTTTATACTTGTGCTATGTTTAGGTGCGGTAACTTGAATAGCCACTAGGTGGCACTGCAGCACTGTTCTTTTCCAACAATGGCAGTTTGCGGGCGTGCCGCTCTCACATGCAGTGTAGAGGGTAGGTTACCTTTCCTGCTACCAGCACTATGAAGAGGTAAGTTGGGGCACCACACCCATTACGGGGGGCAGCAGGGCAGCTTCACTTTGAGACACCGATGGTCCTAATTGCTTGCTTGGCCGTCTGTAGCTGGAGGCACAGGAGAGAGCACATTAAGGATACCGCATCTTCAGGGGGTGGGTATGGAACGTTGTGGGATGTTAGCCTTTAGGCACTCCTAGCGTACAGGCGCTTGATGCTAGTTGCATTCTTCCCTTATTTTCGTACAGTACACTGTTGCCCAGAGCTCGTAGGTATGGCGGAAGGCAGCCACTCTTGCCTAGGCCTCGCTGGGGGTCTGAATGCAAGTCATGTGAAACACACTGCTCCTTCCTTTTCACCCCGGGGCAGATTGTGGCAGGCCGAACCGCCGATGAGCACCTCAGTAGGTGGGGGGCGTACCTTTTGTGCTGCTGCTGTTGGGTTCTGTTTGCTCATGCTCACCCGGCATGTGGAGTGTCAGAGGTAGGCACAGTGTCTTTGCCCCTTTCGGGCAAAGGTGGCGCATATTATTGTTACTTTTGTGTTTTCTTTGTGTTGTTCATGGGACTGCTCTCGTAGGTTGTACACTTCTCGTCATGTGGCGCTGCGGCCACTTCAGGAAGTTTCCTGCTGCTGCGGGCCGAGTTGCATGGGCATATGGGTATGCTGTGGGTGTGCACACCGGTGTCGCTGTGGCACCTCTCTTTTATTTTTGAACAGAGGACGCAGGGGGCACAGTTGGCGGAGCAGTGCTTTGATGGGAGGTGGCAGGTCCACTCTCGGGCACTGCACAGTGAGGATCGCAAGGCTCTTCGCTCACCCCCCCCCCTACGGGGTGAGTGTCATGATGGCATGGGATTGCGGCAGAGGCACACACATGTGGTGGGGCGGCCTCTCCTAACTTTGTGCAGTTCTCAGGCTCACTGTCGGCTGGGCTGCTGAATGACGGTCTGGCAGTAGCTGGGTCCTGTGGAGGCACCGGTGAGCTTGCCAGCGGATGCGTAGTTTGCATCGCGGTGCACTCGCCTTAACCAGGGTAGCATGTCCTCTCCTTCACCTCAAACGACGGCGGAAATGTGGCATGGCTGGTCTTAGGTCCTCGCTTCCTGGACGTGCAGATTACCACAGACACGGGTGGCAGTGGATGGCTCGGTGGGGGTGCCGCTTGTCATGGCGCATTTCCTCCCCTCCCCACGAGGAACGATGAGGCACAAAGCAGCAGGCACGCAGGGTTGGCTACCCGCCTCGTCGTCAATGTGGTGTTGGGCCTTTGGCCAGCATTACGCAAGTGGTAGGCACAGAATCAAGGCGAGGTAGTGTAGGAACTGGCCATGAGCACATGCACCCGGCCCTTTTATTAGCGGGGTCACGTCACTCGTGACACCCGTGATGGATGGGTGTATGGGTGTAGTGTGTCCAGCCCTCAAGGGAGTGGTTGGAAGTCTAGCTTCCTGCGGAACACTAGAACGTGTCCCGCAGGGCATTACAACCTCAATCTCGCTAGTCCGAGAAATTCAAAAGTGTAGAGCTTCCGGAAACAAAGGCAGTTTTCCCAGATCCGGACCTCCTGCAAGCCTGGAAATGGTCTCGCTGCAGGCCTTTGCCAGGAGTTGGAGACAGCTCAACAGGGGTGTGATGCACACCTCTGCACCTCCTGTGGTGCACGCAGGCCGTTCCTCCTCAGGGCGCAGACACTGGCAGCGACTCGAGTCACAGCCCCACAAAAATGCGGACCCTGTGGAACTGGGGACGTTCTAGGCCGGCTTTAAACTCCCACATCATTTGAACTTGAGGGAGTCTCACTGACTGGTTCACACTCTGACCATGACTTTTACGTTACGTATACCCAAAACGCACACTGCATGTCAGATTCCCTTCAAGAGGCCTACACATCGCCTCCAGCTGCCTCACTTGACCTCAAAAGTCTCACGTAGATGGACTGAACAATACAATACAGAGAGTGAGAAGTGTTCAACCAAACAAGAGACTATCAAAAATGAGTTTATCAAAAGTGGCCTGTGAAATGTCCGCGCTGTGCCATCCACCAGAACAAAACATTTACCATTCACATGCAAGTTTGTGGGGACCTGGACACATCCCACCCCTCGCAGAGCCACCCGTGCGGCCGGCAGAGCAGCGACTCACCCTCAACTGAGCGCTTCCCACTGCACGTGTAAGTGCTCATCTGCTCCATCAGCACCAGCAAGTCCTCGACCACAATGCACTATGTGAGGACGATTAAGACAGGTTTGTTTGGACGATATGCAAATGTACAGTGTTCGAACAAAAACTAACTTTACGAAAGGACTATATGTAGTTAGTTCCAGCCAAATTTATATAAAAAGTGGCTACCTTCTAACTTGGTTATTGCTTGTAAATAGGTGGGGTATGTATGATGCTCTTTTAATAGTGCTCTTATATTCTTAGATTGGAATGCTCTGTGGTATTCAAGTAGGTCTGGACTAGCTATGCCCGTGTCCTATTTTCCTCTGAAGCTTTCTACATGCTATCCTGACCCCTTTTGAGGCCCATATGAAGCTACTCAATTCCCCTTGCAACTTGTTTAACCATTATTTCTTAAATTCTAGTGGTATGGAGTTAAAAATATATGTAAAGTTTGGGTGGATCGTCATTTTTAGTATATTAGATCGCCCCTTAAATGACAGGGGAATACCCCCCAAACCTTAAGTAATTTCCTAACTTCTGGCAGTGTTTTGTTGAAGTGTATGTGAGTTATTTTATTTATATCCTTCACTATCTCCACACCCAAATATAGTATTTTTTTCTTTTACTAATGGATTGTTTCTTTGGTGGTTCAATTTCATAATCTCTGTTTTTGATTGATTAGCCAAATAGCCTGACACCTTACCAAATTGGCCGGTGTGTCCTCTGTTGCCAGAAGTGACTCTAATAGGTTGTCAGTAAAAATCGTTAGACCATCAGCCTAGAGGGTCACTTTCTTCTCCCATCCTCGATATTTGAAGGGAATTATCTCTCAGTTGCCTCTTAAAGCACTTGCCACCGGTTCAATACATAGGTTGAAAAGCAAAGGGAGAGGGGAAAACCCTGTCTGGTACCTCTCTTAATGTTTATTTTCTCTTTGAGGTTGCTATTTACCAGGACCCTGGCTGTTGGATTTTTGCATAAGGATTTTACGGCTCACCAAAAGTTTTTATCCTAAATCATACTTCCCCAGTACGGCATGTAGGAATGGCCATCTAACTCTGTCAAAGGCTTTAGCTGCATCCAAGGTAATAAATGAAAGGGGTAATTTCTCATGTATTGCCACATCAATTGCACCGATCATCTTTTTTGTCAATTCTTGTATCTTGTCTACCTTTGATGAAGCCTTTTTGATCTTGATGTATTAAGTGCTCTGCCACTAGTGCCAGCCCCTTAGCTAAGTTTTCGATATAGATTTTATAATTGTTGTTTAAAAGCGATATAGGTCTGTACGAGCCACATCTTTTTGGATCCTTCCCTGGTTTCAACACTGTGCCAATAGTTGCTTCGGTCAATGAGTCTGGAAACTCCTGCCCTTCTCGGAAGATGCCATTTAGTAACTCTGTCATGGGAGGAACTAAAGTTTCTTATAATGTAGTGTATATTTCATTAGGTAGTGCATCAGGACCTGCAACTTTCCTCTTTTTGAGCTTGCTTATTGTGTTTGGCACTTTTCAGTTGTACTATCGGCATTGAGTTCATCCCTTTGCTCTTGCGACAGGGTTGGGAGCACTACCCTTTCTAAGTAGAGATTTATTTGATCTATTGATGAAACTGTATGTTCGGTATAGAGGTCTTTAAAAAAATTGTGAAGGCCTTCTCAATCTCAGAATCTTCTATACTGGGGGCAGTTTCATTCTCATCCTGGATGATTGGGATCTTATTTAGAGTTTGATCTGTCTTAATTTTTCTAGGCAAGCTTCTTACCGCAACCCTCCCCATACTAATAGTGGTATAGTTTGATTGCTTCCCATTTACTTTTAACTATTAAGTCTAGGATGCCAGACGGTGCCTCTTTTTTGCCTTTAATTTCTATCTGTAGTTTGTTTACATCTTGTAGATTCATGCCCCTTGGTATTGCCGTGTCTAAATTTTGTATTTCTTTTTCTAGTTGATTAATTTTGTTCTTTGTGTTCTTGTGCTTAAAGGCCGCTAGACTAAGTAATTTTCTCCTAAGGACAACTTGCTATGCATCCCATGCCATTAGTTTGGTAGTCCGTTCCCTATTTAGTAAAAGAAATGTTCTGACTCTGTTTTCAGTTTTTCCTTATTTTGTGGATCTATTGATGTAGTGTGATCTACTGTCCATCTTGGGGTCAAGGGGGTATTCTCGATTTGTATCTGTAGTAAAACTGCATAATGATCAGACAAATGTGCAGGTAAGTATTCTAACTTTTTAGTGCTATTAACTAAGACCTTGTCTACTAGAAAAAAATCTATTCTAGAAACGTGACCATATTTTTTATTTCAAAATGTATATTAGAATATTTTTGTCTCCCTTTACTTTCCAAACATCGATTAAGCCCAAATCCTCAATATGGAGTTTTAACCACTCCCTCATTCTAGGTAAATGTGATGTCTTTTTTATGAGTAGTCTATCCTATCTAGGGTTTATTATTAAAATAAAATGTCCAACCAAAACTGTTGGAACCTCTGTAGGGGTGCCAGGTCATCCACGTTAGGGTGATAATATCCTGCTAAAGTATATGTTTTATTATACATTCTGACTTTTATAATGACCCATCTCCCCTTTGTGTCCCTGTATCCTCACTTTAAGTGATTTATTTAAAAGAACAGCCACCCCCTTGATGCAGCATTCTTGCTCAGTACACACACATGGATCCACCCATCTTTGTTTTTTAATTATTTTGGCCCATTCTTCCTTTTGTAGATGGGTTTCCTGTAATATTATAATTTCACTTTCTATTGTTTTTAGACACTGCATTGTAGTGTTGTAATTGGCTCAGGGGAGCCTGACCGCTTCTTGTTTGTTGGTGAGACAACTTGGGACAGAGTGGTAAGGAGGTAGTGAATTTTTCTTTTTTTTACTTACATACCCTGCGCCCTCCCGACCCACCACCCCAGATCTGTGCTGGCCCCCACAGGACTCGAGGTTCTAGAGCCATTGTAGAATATTTCAATCCAGCTCCTTCATGCACATCAGATCAAGTTTTGCTTACATCAAATTTGTTTTTCACAATACAAAGTGCACTAAATCAGTATTCTTCAGTGACGAACCTGATGTAGTAAGTGGCATGTAACTATTAAACTTTTGTGAAGAAGTGCCTCGCCCACATTAGAATTGTTAGTAAGGTGTTAATCTTTTGCTTCATTATCTAGCGAAACAATTAATTTGCATTGTTTTTGTGTGAAGGGTTCAATCAGTGACACTTATAAAGCGCGCTACATACCCGTAGGGTCTCAAGGCGCTGGGGGGGGGGGGTGCCGCTACTGCTCGAACAGCCAGGTCTTCAGCTTCTTCCTGAAGGAGAGGTGGTCTTGGGTCAGGCGCAGGTCGGTCGGGAGGGAGTTCCAGGTCTTGGCGGCCAGGTAGGAGAAGGACCTTCCTCCTGTAGTCGCTCTTCGGATGCGGGGGACGGCGGCGAGGGCGTGGTTGGCTGATCGGAGGTGGCGTTTGGGAGTGTAGAAGTTGACTCGGCTGTTGAGGTAGCTCGGGCCTCGATCGTGTAGAGCTTTGTGTGCGTGGGTGAGGAGGCGGAAGGTGATTCTTTTGTTGACGGGGAGCCAGTGAAGGTCTCTCAGATGTCCGGAGATGTGGCTGGTTCGTGGGATGTCGAGGATGAGTCTGGCTGAGGCGTTCTGGATCCGCTGGAGTCTCTTCTGGAGCTTGGCGGTGGTACCGGCGTATAGGGCGTTGCCGTAGTCCAGACGGCTGGTGACGAGGGCCTGGGTGACGGTCTTCCTGGTCTCGGTGGGGATCCACCAGAAGATCTTTCGTAGCATGCGCAGGATGTTGAAGCACGACGAGGAGACGGCGTTGACTTGTCTGGTCATGGAGAGGGAGGAGTCCAGGATGAATCCCAGGTTGCGTGCGTGGTCTGTCGGTTTGGGTGCGGTGCCCAGGGCGGGTGGCCACCAGGAGTCGTCCCAGGCGGAGGGTGAAGAGCCCAGGATGAGGACCTCCGTCTTGTCTGAGTTCAGTTTCAGGCGGCTGGTCGTCATCCACTCGGCTACCTCTTTCATCCCTTCGTGCAGGTTGGCTCTGGCGGCGGCGGGGTCGTTTGTCAGGGAGAGGATCAGCTGGGTGTCGTCGGCGTAGGAGATTATGCTGAGGTTGTGTTTGCGTACGATGGCCGCGAGGGGGCTCATGTAGACGTTGAAGAGGGTGGGGCTCAGAGATGATCCTTGGGGGACGCCGCAGATGACTTCGGAGGCCTCTGACTTGTACGGTGGCAGGCGGACTCTCTGTGTTCTTCCGTCGAGGAAGGAGATGATCCATTCCAGTGCCTTCTCCTGAATTCCGACGTCGCTGAGGCGCTGCACTAGGGTGCGGTGGCAGACAGTGTCGAATGCCGCGGAGAGGTCTAGGAGGATGAGGGCCGCTGTTTCTCCATTGTCCATCAGGGCTCGGATGTCATCGGTGGCGGCGATGAGGGCGGTCTCGGTGCTGTGGTTGGCTCGGAAGCCGGACTGTGAGGGGTCGAGGGATCCGTTCGTCTCGAGGAAGGCGGCCATCTGCTTGTTGACGGTCTTCTCGATGACTTTGGCTGGAAACGGGAGGAGCGAGATGGGGCGGTAATTCTTGAGGTCGGTGGGGTCCGCTGTTGGTTTCTTGAGTAGGGCGCTGAGTTCGGCGTGCTTCCAGCTCTCAGGGAAGGTGGCGGTGTCGAAGGATGTGTTGATGATGTCTCGCAGGTGGGGTGCGATGACAGCGTCGGCCTTGTTGAAGACGTGGTGAGGGCAGGGGTCGGCCGGTGATCCGGAGTGGATGGAGTTCATCGTGCGGATGGTGTCTTCGGTGCTGATCGGGGTCCAGGCGTGGAGGGTGGTGGTGGGGGTTGGTTGTTCGGTCATGGTGTGCGTTGGTTGGTTGTTGAAGCTGCTGTGTATGTCCGTGATCTTGTTGTGGAAGTATGAAGCGAGGGAGTTGCAGAGGTCTTGCGATGGGGTGATGTCGTTGTTTCCTGCGCTGGGGTTGGAAAGCTCTTTCACGATGTTGAAGAGTTCCTTGCAGTTGTGTGCGTTGATGTCCAGCCGGTCCTTGAATGCTGTTTTCTTGGCGGCGCGGATCAGCTGGTGGTGTTTCCGGGAGGCAAGTTTGTAGGAGGTCCTGTTGTTCGGTGTCGGTTCCCTTTTCCAGACTTTCTCCAGGGCTCGGCAGTTCTTCTTGGAGCTCTTGAGTTCGTCGGTGAACCATGGGGCCTTCTTGCTGCCGTGTCTGCTAGGCGGGGTCCTCAGTGGGGCGAGTTCGTCCACGCAGTTGCTGATCCACTTCGTGAGGTTGTCGGCGGCCTGGCTGGGGTTCGCTGAGCTGGCAGGGGGGTGCTGGCTCAGGGAGGTGGCGAGCTGGTCTGCTGTGATCTTGTTCCAGCTTCTGCGGGCGGCCTGTTGCTGGTGTTGGTGGGTCGTCGTTCTCTTGAAGGTGAAGTGGACGCAGCTGTGGTCCGTCCATTGAAGCTCTGTGGTGTGGCTGAAGTCGATGTCTGTGCTGGATGAGAAGACGGCATCGAGTGTGTGTCCGGCGCGGTGGGTGGGGGTGGACACCAGTTGCTTGAGTCCCAGGTTGGCGAGGTTGTCGAGCAGGGTGCTGGTGTTGCGGTCGTTGTTGTTCTCCAGATGGAAGTTGAGGTCTCCCAGGAGGATGTAGTCAGCGGAGGGGAGGGCATGCGGGCTGACGAAGTCGGCGATGTCCTCGCTGAATTGCGTGCGTGGTCCAGGGGGTCGGTAGATCAGGGTGCCTCTGAGGGTGGTGTTCGGGTTGGTGTGGATCTGGAAATGCAGGTGTTCGGCGCTGGTCAGGGTGTTGTCGGTGCTGGTCGTGAGACGGATGGTGCTTCTGTGGATGATGGCGATGCCTCCTCCCATCTGGTTGGCGTTTCGGTCCCTCCGGACGATCTTGTAGCCCTCTGGGATGGCGATGGCGATGTCTGGAGCTGAGGAGGCGTTCATCCAGGTCTCCGTGAGGAAGGCAACGTCAGGGGCTGTGGTGTCTAGGAGGTTCCAGAGTTCCACGGCGTGTCGGTGGACGGAGCGGGTGTTGAGCAGGATGCACTTGAGGTGGGTGCTGCTGGTGTTCGACTTGGCGGGTGCTGGTGCGGGGCAGGTCCGGATGCAGGAGAACTTGCAGGCGTGGCAGCTGAAGGGTCCGTGGGTACGTCTTGGGGTGGCTTGATGGCATTCTGGGAGTCGGCCGGAGTTGAGAGCGATGAGGTTGGAGTTAAACATTTAGGATGAAGCTTGACCAGCATTCATTTTAAATGTAAAAAGTGGAGCTTGGCTTCTAAGCATGGATAGAATGCTTTTATTTTACAAGCAAGTTCAGTTGGTTTAGTTCAGCCTTCTCTAACGAGTAGCTCATGAGCTTCAGTCAGTCCTACAATACCTGTAAGTAGCTCTCCTGTGTCCAGTCGAACCTACTAAAATAGAAGCTTTTGCTTGGTTGAATTAATACACATGTGTTATACTCCACTCTAAGAATCTACTCCAATCAACTCTACACCCTTTCACTATCAATCAATCAATCAATCAATCAGGTTTTTGGCTTGGTTTGAAGGGGTGGGTGGGCTTCTGAGGGCAGTCGGCCACCAGGTGTCATCCCATGCTGAAAGGGTGGTGCCAAGGACGAGGACTCCTGTCTACTCTGTGTTGAATTTCAGGCAGCTGTTGGTCCTCCAGACTGTGACTTCTTGCATTCCTTTCTGGAAGCTGAATTTGGCAGTGGTGGGGTCTTTGGTGAGGGAGAGGATGTGCTGGGTGTCATCAGCTTAAGATACGATGTTGAGGCTGTGTTGTCAGACGATGGCTGCTAGGGGGTCCATGTAGATGTTGAAGAAGGTCGGGCTCAGTGATGACCCCTGTGGAACTCCGCAGATGATTTTCGTGAGTTCGGAGAGGAAGGGTGGCAGTCTGAACCTCTGGTTTCTTCTGATAAGGAATGATCGGATTCAGTCCAGGGCTGTTCCTTGTATGCCGGCGTCGTGTAGTCTGGCGGCTAGTGTGCGGTGGGAGACGGTGTCGAAGGCCGCTGATAGGTTGAGCAGGATGAGGGCTGAAAAGTGGCCTTGGTCCAGGAGGGTTCAGATGCTGACTGTGACGACGAGTAGGGTGGTCTCAGTGCTGTCGTTACTTCAGAATACAGGGTGGGATGGCTGAGGTCGAGGATGGTGTTCTCTTCGATGAATCATGTCAATTCCCTGTTGACTGTTTTCTCGGCAACTTTGGCTGCGAAGGGGGGAGCGAGATGGGTCGGTAGTTCTTGAGGTCGGTGGTGTCAGCTGGGGCCTTGTTAAGCAGGGACCTGACTTCTGCTTGCTTCCAGTCAACTGGGAAGGTGGTGTTGATTGTGCGTTGTAGTTCGGGTGCAATGGTGGCTGCGGCTCTGTGGCAGATGTGGGGATGGCAGGGGTCCATGGGGGCCCTGAGTGGATGCCTTTCATGGTCGAGGCGGTGTCTTCTGTCGTGATCGGTGTCCAGTTGGCGATATCGGGCTGGCTGGTGTCTCTGGGGGGTAGGGTGCCGGCTGTGGAGTCTGGTGGAGTGTCAGTGAAGTTGTTGTAGAGATATTTGATCTTGAGGTGGAAGTAGGTTTAAAGCTTATCGTAGAGGTCTTGGGACGGGGTAATGTTTGTGGCTTTGATGAGTGGGTTTGTGAATTCCTGAATGACACGAGTTGCTTGGAGTTGGTGGAGTTGGCGAGGATTTTGTTGTGGATGAAGTTCCTCTTCGTGGTTCTGGTTTGGTTGTGGTAGTCCGTCATGGCGTCCTTGTAGGTGGAGACATTTTGGGTTGTCTTGGTGTTTCTCCAGTTCTTCTCTAAGCGCATGACTTCTTGGAGATTGGTGGTGAACCAGGCCACTTTCCCGGGGCGCTGTTTGTTGGGGTTACGGAGCGGGGTGAGCTCATCTGAGCAGTTGGAGATCCAAGCGTGGAGACCTTTGGCTACAACGTTAGTGTTAGCTGATCAAGGGGGGATGTCTTGGGTGAGGGTGGAGTTAAGTTACTCGTCTGTAACCTTGCTCCAGTTCCTTTGTAGTTGGTGTTCAGCTGGCTTGAGGTGCGTTGGGTTTGTCGATGGTGAAGTGTACGCCGTGGTGGTCGGTCCATGGTGGTTGTGTCTTGTGGCTGAAGTAGACGCTGTTTCCTGCGGCGAAGATGGGGACAAGGGTGTGTCCTGCACGGTGGATTGGTGTGTTGATGAGTTGTTTAAATCCGATGTTGGTGAGGTTGTCACGAAGGATGGTGGAGTTGGGGTCGCTAAGGTTGTCGAGGTGGAAGGTCAGGTCTCTGATGAGTATGTAGTTCATTGAGGCGATTGCGTGGGGTGCGATGAAGTCAGTGATGGCGGTGGTGAAAGGTGTCCGAGGATCGGGAGGTCTGTAGATGAGGGTTCCTCGGAGTGTGGCGTTGGGGCTGGTCTGAATCTGGAAGTGCAGGTGTTTGGCAGAGGTGAAGGTTTCGCTGGAGGTGGTGAGGGGAAGGGTACTCTTGTGGGCAATGGCGAGGCCCTCTCCCGGCTGGTTGAGTTGGTCCTTCCTCTGGATCTTGATTCCGTCCAGGATGGCGGTGTTGATGTCAGGGGTGGGGGAGGCGTTGGTCCAGGTCTCCGTGAAGAAGGTGATGTCAGGCGAGAGAGCGTCAAGTAGGTTCCAGATTTCCATGATGTGTTTGTGTATGGAGCGCACGTTGAGGAGGATGCATCTTAGGTTGTCGTTGGTGCTGGCCTTGGCGGTGTTGGAGGTCGGGGTAGTGGTGAAGGTCTGGTTGCAATGGGGGCAGAAGATCTGGCCGTGGGTCGGGTTTGGCGAGGCCTGTTGGCAGTCTCTGAGTTTTTCGGGGTTGAGTGTGAGAAGGGTGGTCATGTCGTAGTGATGGATGGTCGCAGATCCAGAGTTCCTGGTGCTGGTTTTAGTTTCTAGTCACCCTTTCTCTAGTTTCTAGTCCCATTGGCCTGCTTAAATTGTTATACGAGCCGTGTAGTCTCTCTTGATGTGTGACTTTTACCATGGGTGACTTTTTCAATCTTACTAAATGTGGTCAGTCACTTGATAGGTGCAACAGTGCATATCTATTTCTTAGAGCTGTTTGTACTTTGACATATAAAGTTGCTACAGCTACTGGAATTGCATCTCTGATATGCGCGCTTCGGAGAAAACAGTGTAACCGGCTGGCTGTGTGAATTCTGGGTATTAAATTTTTGTTATATATTTGCATATGTACATTTGCAAAGGTTTTTTTTAGCTCTAGTACGAACTTCCAAAAGACACTGGCACAAAGGAGCTAGGTAGATGTTAAAAAAAATAAACGATGCGGGCAGGGAGGCGGGTGAGCACTGCGTAAGAAACACTAATACACTAGCCATTTCCTACAGCTTCCTCACAAAATGAAGAATCCTACCATTTTGCAAAAGAGACAGTTTCCAGTCTTGGAGAAATAATAAACTGTGTACAAATAAATATTTCCAAATGTCAACCATGATAATCCCTTCCTTTGTGCCTGGAAGAACACTGCCACATTTTTCCCCTTGCAAGGTTCTGTGTGCAGTTTCATAATACAAATGAATAGAAACAGTCTATTTATGAGAGAATCAGTGAATGAGAAGCACAGTCCCTGAAACAGTAAAAACAACATGAAGAAAATTAAATGTAGCACGTTGGATTGTCTGTTTTCTTCTTTCTGAGTTGCATTGTGTTAGAAATTGAGTTGTAGGTTGACTGGGGTATAAGCCCTTGTTAATCAGCAACCACAATCCTAATCAGGGTAAGAAGCAGCAAAAGTCTAAATTAACCTATGCTAACCCTCTGGTAGCTTGGCACAGAGCAGTCAGGCTTAAATTAGAGGCAATGTGTAAAGTATTGTGTTGAGATAGCAACTTTCAAGCAAGCAGTGTACAATGACATTGAAAGGATGGAAGAAAAGAAACCCTTCCACAATATGAGCAACAACGAGATGCAAGCTCTGGAGAACCTAAGGAACTACAGGGAGATCATCATAAAACCAGCAGACAAAGGTGGAGGGATAGTTGTACAGGATAGAACAGCTTACCAAACTGAATGTCTCAGCCTCGTATCAGATACTATAAATTACTCACCCCTGACTACTGACCCCACACAGGAATTGAAACAGGAGATAAGGACATTGGTGAATATGGCAGAATCATGCAGCTATATTACCAAGCTGAGGCGGATTTTCTCACCACGAGCGAAGAAAAAATTCCATATTTTTACGTACTGCCGAAGATGCATAAAAACAAAATCACACCACCAGGGAGACCCATTGTGTCCGGCATGGGGTCCCTGCTGGAGTCTTTATCTAGGTACTGCGAGTGTTTTTTAAAGAGAAGGTACAGAAAACTGAAACCTACCTACGTGACACCAAAAGCCTTTTAGTCCTTCTCAAAGACATCCAAGTCAATGACGCAACAATCCTTGTCAGTTTCGACATTGAGAGCCTCTACACTAGCCTTACCCAGGATAAAATGCTAGAGGTTTTAAGTAGAGTGCTAGAGGAAACCACATGGGCATACCATGCACCTAAACAATGTGTTCTGGAGTGCGCCACCCTAGCGCTAAAAGAAAACTATTTCAAGTTCGAGGGCAGCCTATTTTTGCAAACTGGAGGTACTTCCATGGGGAGCACCTTCGCCCCAAGTGTAGCGGGGTTGTACGTCTTTGATTTTGAAAAGTAGTTCATTCTGGGCCAGGGTAACCACTTTGCACAACATATTGTATTTTGGAAAAAAAACATTGACGACATCCTTGCTATTTGGCAAGGACCAGAATACACGCTGAGTGAATTCATCACCTGTGATAACAACTTGAAATTCACCCACGCAATGGACAAAAAGTCAATAGTATTCCTTGACTTAGTCATCACCAAGGAATAAGGGGGCCTGGAAACTAGGACTCACCATAAGCCCACTGCGAAGAACAATTCCCTGAGATACGAGAGCTTTCCCCCGATGGCATTGAAGGAGAATCTGCTATATGACCAATTCCTCCTGCTATGAAGGAATTGCAATAAATTACAAGATTACCGCACCCAGGCTAATGACCTGACTGAAAAACTTTCACACAGAGGCTACCCAGATCATATCCTAAATAAGTGTCAAAAGCGGGCAAGAAACCAACCCAGAGAGGCGCTCCTAGAGGATAAGGTCAGAGGGGAAAAGGAACCACCATTAGCGTGTGTAACCACATAAAATACCCTATCAAATCCAATGAAAAAATCCATAAACAAACACCGGAGCATACTCAATACCGGGCATCTACACTGGGAAAAAACCCTTTTCTCTTTTAAGAGAGCAAGAAGTATCAGGGACACACTGGTGAACACCTGCCCCAGACACTATGCAACAGAGGAACCCACGACTGTACTCAGTGTGTGGGGTCTACCTAAAGTCACTGGGCACTATCCGTGCGGAAACTGTAGCGTGAGTCATTAGACCACGTCAACAAAAACACTCAATTTGGAGGAAAACAGGATCTGGACGCAAAGGTCCCTCACAAATTGTAACAGCAACAATGTGGTATATCTTATCACATGCCTGTGTGGTCTACAATACGTTGGTATGACAGGGAGAAAGGTCAAACAACGCATTTGCGAACACAGAAGCACGATCAGGTGCAAAAAGGTAACCACCAAACTGACTGAACATTTTCTTACCATGAACCAAACCACCAATGACATACGGTGGACAATAATAGAAGTGGTAAAACCAGGGGAAAATATGACACAATGCCTGTTTGAAAAGAAGCAACGCTGGGTATACAGACTTTCCACCAATGTGTCCGGCTTGAATGATAACATACCCTGGAACACTGTCAGACAAAGATGAATGTTACATTGCAGCCCAAAATAAAACGCTTTGACCCTGCAAAATCACTGAGTAACAACAGAAGCAGCGACCCACCAGTCTTTTCACACACCCTCTGGAACCAGCAGAGGCAGCTATCTACAACTATGGATGACTATCTTCATCTTTTACACTAAGAAATTCTTTGTCCCCTTTTTTCTGTAGTCCCACTTTTCAACCCCTGGGTATAACACTAACAAAGTTATCTACAAGAAAAATACTGGAGTCAGCTATGTACCATTGTCCTGGGTAACACTGAAGGTACATTATCCACACACTAATACATGACTCTGTTTTCATTCCCCCTTTTTTAACGCTGGCACTAGCCCAACTTGTTCCACCTTTGGGGATAATACTGACAACGTCAGACAACCGCCTTCAACTTCTGGCCCCGTATCAACAAACACGCACGATATCGATTAATATGTGTGCCAGATCGGGGACTAAATAACGTTTTTTACATTACTATGGGGAACTTTCCCCTAGACCCCAGAGCCACAATAAAGTGATTTGGTGCATTTCCACACGATCCCTTAACTATGACAGTGCGCACACCCCTTCCATTTCCCACTATGATCAGCTGAGCACGATGCGTGGTTCGTGATTGGCCGCCGCCAGCAACGTGAACCTGCCTTTTTAAACAGACGGAAATGAGTCCACCGGTATCCTCGGGAATACATGTGGACGCTTGGCAGGTTTCCAGTGGGCCGCCATTAGTTGACAAGTAAGTGGTTTGGGGTGGGACTCCGCTCTTGTGGCATTCGGTAATGCTTTACACCGACATTGAATTACAGGGTCCCGCGGTGCGACCCAGGCCGAGAAAAGGACCTCGCCTCTATAATTATCTCGCCCACAGAATGCTCACTAACAGGCCCCCCCACGGTGTCCATGGGGTTCAGCTACAACTAGCTTAAAGTAAGTCCTGATACTTTTTTGAGTGTATTACTTCCTTTTAACACCGGTCAAAGACAGTCTTGGTTCCCTCACCCATATCAGTAACTACGTGTAGTATCATGTAATGCCTTTACCAATGGCATTGATCTTATCACAATTTAGTTCATTCACAAGGCGCCCTAATAAGATTGAACGAACGCATGACACCCACCTTTTGAAAAAGGATATGTTGAGTGGGTATGAATTATAAATAACGACATGTCATGCCAGAATCACACGTAGTGAACACTTAACAATTTTCACTATGAGCAAGTGCTCCAAGAAGTTTCTAGGAACGCATGACACCCACTGTATGAATGAGCACTGTGGAATGGGTATGATGTTTAAACAAATACACACACTGAAGTCAGGCCATTTTCTGCACTTTCAAAATAGCGTTGCAGAATTGTCTGATGGTGAAGTCGTGTTGTGCACCTATACATTGTAGGTGGCGTAGAATACAACCGATGGAGAAGGAATGCACTCTTTTGGGGAGCAACATCACTCAAGAAATATGCACCAATGTGCAACTATTATGTTCTGCTTTATTATTCCAGATTTGTCTTACTCAGAAGGATGTAAGCACGCTAAACCGTAAGTACACGGTCTGGCATTCAGCTGAGTCTGGGACGGGTGCACCTTAGCGTGTGCAGACTTCCCGACTCAACTCACTTGGTCCTGACGAAAATCTAACAAAGAGCAGAAAGGTTGAAACATGTTGACCATATTCACTCTATAACTGTGGTACTTTCTGGTCAATCCACACCAGTAGAAGTACTCCACCTGTTTTTAATTGTGCCACATGACTCTAGAATAAAGAATATAGGGAGTACATGTAGTACACTTTTTAAATTCACTATCACTTTTGCAATTCACAAAATTACCAGCTCCGCTGCAGTTGCAGGCGTCGAAGCACACCTGAGTGGCACTTGGTCACTCGGGTGGACCGCGATGATGAAGCATGTCACCAACCAGGTTGGTGAGTGAGGGGTGTATAAAGAATTTTTTTTTTCTTTACTTGTATTTTTTTCCCTCCACATTTGATCACTAGGACACTGCGGCCTGGGGATACTCCTTCATTTGTTTTTGTAAAGTATTTGTGTAACACCTCAAAAAGTAAAACAGTGAAAACACCACACAAAAAGTCAAAGATCAGTCTGACTGGGATGGAGCATGGGCCATGTACAGGGACCAGTGGGGCTTGCTGGGCCAAATTATTTTAACCCTGGATCATTGTCATAGAGGATGCGTGGTACAGTCGAGGCGATTAGTCAGTGCCGATTTTTGCAGTGGCGGTGATGCCCTTGTCCTAATACGTGCATCAATGGCCATGTTTTGGCTCCAGTGAGCTGCTATGTGGAGGATACAGCATTTTCGTTGAAGCTACCATCAATGGAGTTGTGAGAACCTTGATCTGGGATGTGCAGCAAGTGGTAGTGGTTCAGAATGTAAATTCTCTGGTCCAATCCACGCAGGAGTGGTGATGCACCAATTCTGATCTGTGCGGCAGAGGCGATGCTTTGGTTATGATCAGCACCGTAGCAGCAAAGATGTGTTGGTTCAACAGTAGATGCATCTTGGCAGGACAGACTCACAGATGGCAGAGTCCAGGTGCAGAAATAGGTAAGTTGGAAGTCTTTTATGTCCCTGAGACTCCAGGTCAAGAGGCTAGCCAGCTAGCCCTAGGAGTCGCTTGGAGTTCAAGTGATGTAGGCCATGTTCTTTTCAACCAGGCAAGGGAGAAGCAGGCAGCAGGGAACCACAGCAAGTCAGGAGTCCAGCAAATCAGCAGTTTTGAAAAGTGACAGTCCTAGAGCAGCACAGCAGGCCTTCTCATGGTAGAGTCTTCACAGGTCCAGCAGTGTACTGAAGTGGCGGTGTCTGAAGTCCAGCAGTTATGCCCAGTTGTGCCTTTGAAATGGGGCATAATTCAAATGCATGCTTTTGTGGGGCACAGAGGAGTAATTTGTGTGGGTACTGGAAACAGCCTATTCAGATGTAAATGGGGCTGGGGCTGGTTCCTCCCTCCCATCCTGTCCAGGATAGCCCATCATGTCACACATAAACTCCCTCTGTGTGTGGCTCTCTAGGAGGAATATACAAAGCCCAATTGTCACCCTCTTCAGACATGTGATCAGAGACAGGAAGCAGGCACCAAATGGTTAAAGTAAGAAAATGTCAAATTTCTAAAAGTGCAATTTTAAAAAATGCAATATGAAATCTGACTTGACCATAAGCATTTATTTTAAATTGTTATTCTAAAGACACCATACTTGGAAAGTCTATCTCTTCACAATTGGATTGTACACTTATATAATGGAATACGGTAATCACAATGTTATCCTATAGGAGAGATAGGCCTAGCAGTAGTAAAGAACATATTTTGAGAGTTGTTCACCACCAGGACATGTAAAACTTTAAAGTATCTTTCTTGCCTTTTAAATACATTGCACCCTGACCTCTGGGTTGTCCAGGGCCTACCTTATGGTGGCTTATATGTATAAGAATGGAAGGTTTGGGCCTGGCTATGCTTATCATGCCAGGTTGACATGGCAATATAAACTGCACAGATAGGCTCTGCAATGGCATGCCTGAGCTATGGTTAGAGTTCTACTTAAGTGGGTGGCACGATAAGTGCTGCGGCACACTAGTAGCATGCAATTTACAGGCCCTGGGCATACGTAGTGTATTTTACTAGGGACTTATAAGTAAATTAAAGATGCCAACCCCAGGTCTATGAAATGGAATGTATCTCTATATGTTTTTCCCTATTTTGTAGGCCCAGGAGATAGACTTCCCAAGTATGCGGCAAGAGGTATCTCAGGCAGGTGGATAGATGTATGGTGTTCCCTTGCCCGCACTGGTGTAGAGAAAGACAGGACCACAGCATGTGTAGTAGATCTGCATCTGCTAAATTACAGTGGGGCCAGGTGGTGGAAGTAGCTTGTTGATTTTTATCTCTTATATTGTTCACTTTGTTGATGTGTTTAATGCCTCATACATTTTCCTCTCCTAGGTCCTGTCTTTATATCTTAGCCCCATTCCATTCCCTAGCATCTCCTTTCTGTTGTTCATACCCAGACAGTGCTGAGATTTCTGATGCATACCATGCTTGCTCCAGACAATAGGCTAAGGTGAGAGCGGTGTGACCTGCCATCAACATGTTTGAAGAAGCATCAGGCGAGCAGCACACCACCCCTGGAGGCATCAACCGCCAGCATGTCCACACAACAAAAAGTACAATGACTAGAAAAACACAGAGACAGGAAATCCCAATAAGTGTAGGAGGCAATCACATTATAAAAATATGTGGAAGTCAGAAGAATCCTGGGAGCACTAAAATGATAATTTCAAAACGTGAACACAGAACACTGAGAGCTATGCCATACACCTCCTGGGCATCCTGATTAAATATGCATGGTAGTATTATCGAGAGGCAGTAAAAGAGATAGAAAACCACAGGGTGAGGAGATTCAAGACTTAATTGTAAATTTTAAAGAGGCCATGAAAAAAACGCTTTGTGACTTTGGGGAGGATATTAAGCCACAAAAATGAAAATTTGTTAGGGGCTATTTCAGAGAAAACATTGATACATTTAGAAATAGAGATTGATGTTAAAAAATCAACAAACACAAGATAAATTAATGTTTAATGTGAACTAAAATGTGAGCCTTAACATGGAAGACTTGAATGCACAGGGTATGTCAACTGTGATAGAGGGCATGTTTTAGACAATTTCTATTGGTCTTGGCCCTATCTGCAGGTTCACTTCCAAATGTTGAGCCTTCACCCCCCCTGTTTGCTGAATTCTAAACTCCCAATTCAGGTAGGGGTGAAGGCAAAAGTTTGGAGTTCAACGTACAGATAAGGCTAAGTCCAAAACAATCCCACTGTGGACAAAAGTCAGGAGAGACTAATCAAGACATTGATGGGCTTCATTGCTTAGGGGATATACCATGGGCAATAGTCCTCTTCTTCAGAGGTCTTTGCCAGTGCTTTGCCCCTTTGAACTCAGTTGGATCCCTCTTTCTAAACTCTCCGGTACCACTGAACTGACCCAGGGCCACCCTTCTCCTCATCTGTCGACCCCATCTGTGCAGCACCTACCTATAATATTCTCACAGAGGCATACCACTGGGCAAATGATACCATTATGGCCAACAAAGTGATGTGCCCCATTCCAATCCAAGAATAACTGTGCACATAAATTCAGCACCCAACATAACCCATTAACAGCTGTCAGTGATGACAAGAACCAGGTCCTCAGCCATCAAGGATTTTCATACCTCTGAAGTTTCTTAAAATGGGGGTCTATAGCCCAAGGTGTAAGGCATCCTTCTTCTACTTTCCTTCCCACCAGTCCAGGGATGGTAGCCTGAGACTGGCAACTCAGCCACTAGTCTGCACCTGAGACTGAACTGAGGTCAGAAGTGGGCCTCTGATCATCCATATGGGCCAATGTACTCCATTTGGGAGTGGTACCCTGGGAATCCTGAGCTACCAGGGTTCCCAGGGCTGCCCTTCCAGCTCTTCTACTGCTGGTGGGAACTGGTCCCCAGATTTCAGTCAATGGGTATCTGGTGGCTAATTATGACTAATAGGATCACATCCCCGTCCCATTCCAGAGATACCAGAAACATGGGGTGGAAAAAGTCCTGCCCATGGACCTTCGTTACTGTACACACCTGTCCAGTGTAGTTTTCTGGGGAAACCTGCTTTTCCACTACCATGGAATGGCTGGCACTGGTATCCCCCAGGGCAATGATAGGGAATACATTCACTGTGACCTGGTGGCCAAAGAGGTGACTTCCACCCTCAGGAATCACTGGCTCTACCACTGAGTCTATCTCCCAACTAAAGGAGATTAGGGCATGGTCTAACACCTGTCCCATGACTGTCTATATACCCTGAAGGCCACACAGGCCACTTGTGGATGGCTTCTTAGGAAAGTCAGAGTATACCTGCTTGTCTCTCAACTCATCCCAGTTTCTCAGAAGGGACATGGTAATAATTTCCCTCCATGTTTTTCTGGGACTTGTCTGTGTCTCCTTTGACCACACCCTAATTCTGCTGGGGGGAACATGAATCACCCTTCTTGGGGCCTCTCCTAGGGACCTTCTTAGACACCCTGGTACTCCTTCAGAGTTCTGTATCCTTTGCAAGGTGTCAGTGAGCTAACTGTCAACCAGGTATTGGGCAGCTCTGTAAAACAGATCTTGAGCATATGCTCCCTCAGAATAAGGTTGTACAGCCCAGTGAAATCATCAACTTTTCTGCCCCTCAGCCAACTATTCAATGCCTTGCATAGATAGGTCAATAAATCCACCCAAGACTGGTTTGTGAGTGACTGTCCCTGAACCTGGGGTGGTACCTCTCAGGAGATAACCCACACGTGGAAACTAGAAGGTCATCCTAGGGACCTACTTTAGGTGATCCACCACCTCTTGTATAAGAAGGTAAGAAGGGTGTCCCTTCCCACTGTAGATGTGTGTTTCCACAAGCTAGTCCTCCATTACTCCTCTGGGACACTGTGCAGCCTCAGGGCTACTTCATTATCAGGAAACCATTTGTCCAAGTCATCTCCCACCACATAGCTGTCATCTCCCATCCCACAGCTGCGGACTCTCACTTCTCCAGGGGACACTGAGGGTATGCTGCCATCATTGTTGCTAGACCCTACTGGCTCTGCCCTATTGTATTGTATTGTATTGCGACTTATATAGCGCACGTATCACCCGAAGGCATCAAGGCGCTTGCCTTGGGAACCCGTCCTGGCTTTTTCCCTGTGAGATAACCCCTACTGGGTATCCCCAGGGTGAAAGCCAGGCATTCCGCACCGGTTGGGCCGCCGTAGTGGAGATTAAGCAACTATTGCCCAGAGTTGCAGCGTGGGACCCCATGATTAGAATAGGCACCGAGGCAAGAATTATCGACATTTTGGGGCTCAGGACCCTGCCGCGTCGGGAATTGAACCCTGGTCCCTGGCCAGACCTCTGCATCAGGGTCTGCCGCTCTAATCAGTGAGCCACACTCCTCCACTCCTCTCTGAGCCTGAGCCTGAGCCTGAGCTCATGGGCCATTGTTCTTTCCTCTGGCCTCAACTTCTTTTCCTCAAGGCCCCTCTTGGCAGCAGCCTCCTCCTTGTCTGCCACCAATGTTAATTTGCCCATATGCAGCTTGAGGTCCCTTTCAGCTTTTCTGCCCTCCAGCTCCTCTGTGAACAGACCATGGGAAAACATACTGCTCTCTTCCTTGATAAGGCAATCCACTCCTGAGGGCGGTTGTCCTCCTCCTCCTTCTCTGAGTGATCCAGCATAGGATCTGTGATTGGGTTCTCCACCTGCTCCTCTATAGTCTCCTTCTCCGCCACTGCTGTGTCTTGCAACTGCTGGTTCTCCTCATAGGCCAAGAGACCGATCTGGAGCTCCTCCTTTTTGGAGATTCTTTCTGCTCTAAGTCCCCTGTCCTTGCAGAATCCTCTGTGCTGAGATGCAGTGTAGGTTGCTGAGCTCCAACTCCGTGTTTACAGGTGAAGTCACAGGCACAGACAGGCAGAATAGGAGTCAACTTGAAACAAGCATTTGCAATGCAATAGGTCTCGCATTAGGAAAGTTTGAGGTATTAGTATTGTAAATGACACATTTTTTATTTATATGTTGTTTTTGAAAATAGCAAAATGAATAGCTTTGTCATTTACAATGCCAATAGTTTTAACTTTTGCAAACGTGACACATATAGCATATGTAATGCAATATGTCTTTTATTTACATGACTTAGATGTATTAATATTACAAATAACAATGGGTTTTATTTTTTTTAATAATTAATACTTAAATAAAAGTTATTGTAATTTATAATGGCAATAGCTTTAACTTTTGTAAATAACTTTTGGGAAGATTATGTTTAATGTATTTTATTGTGATGAAAATCCAAGAACTGAAGTGAAATATTAACATCTTTTTGTGACATTTGTAATAAAGTTTGAAACATTGAGAGAACATATTAGAACCAGTTGTTGTTGAATGGTTGCACAGAGTGATGCTGTTGCGTTTAGTGGTGCTGAGGGATGCTATGGCCTTCAGTGGTGCTGAGTGATGCTGTGGCCTTCAGTGGTCATGAGTGATGCTGTGGCCTTCAGTGGTCATGAGAGATGCTGTGGCATTCAGTGGTGCTGAGTGATGCTGTGGCATTCAGTGGTGCTGAGTGATGCTGTGGCATTCAGTGGTGCTGAGTGATGCTGTGGCATTCAGTGGTGCTAAGTGATGCTGTGGCGTTCAGTGGTGCTGAGTGATGCTGTGGCGTTCAGTGGTGCTGAGTGATGTTGTGGCGTTGAGTAATGATGTGACGTTGATTGATGCTGTGGCGTTGAGGGATGCTGTGGCGTTCAGTGGTGCTGTGGCTTTGAGTGGTGCTGTGGCGTTGAGGGGTG
Source organism: Lissotriton helveticus (assembly GCF_964261635.1). Taxonomy (NCBI): domain Eukaryota; kingdom Metazoa; phylum Chordata; class Amphibia; order Caudata; family Salamandridae; genus Lissotriton; species Lissotriton helveticus. The sequence goes on along the minus strand of NC_136057.1, from coordinate 252,732,321 downwards.
CTGTGGCGTTGAGGGGTGCTGTGGCGTTGAGGGGTGCTGTGGTGTTGAGTGGCGCTGTGGCATTGAGTGGTGCTGTTGCGTTGATTGGTGCTGTGGCATTGAGTTGTGCTGTGGCTTTGAGTGGTGCTGTGGCGTTGAGCGGTGCTGTGGCATTGAGTGGTTCAAAGTGTAATGAATGAGTCATGCTCGCTATTATTAATTAATTTTGAAGCTCAATCAGGAATACAAGCCAACCATAGTACCCATAGCTCTAGAATGAATACTCGTGGATGAGCAATACTAGAAAACATATAATAAGTTGACTAAACTAGTTGCAAAACTCAAATACTAGTTTATGAGGTGCATTCGGAGCACAGTCTCGCTTTAAGCAATGCCAGCTGCTCCACTATTCATGCCTGGAAGCATTCAGCACCTAATCTGGATATGAAAAGATTTCCAGTTCCCCATCTGACACCGGGGGATATTGCAGAAGAATTAGAATCTGCAGCAATAAAGCATGAACTTGAATTCTCATATAAACTGCCAGAATCTGTATCTACAGTAGAATGATCTTCTCCAGCAGAGAAAGCAGCCCATATGCTCCACTTGCTGCTTGTACCGCAGAGAAAATGTTGGATAAAAAGAAGGCACAGAATGTACACCTGACTGTAGGGAAATATCACAATGCATGCTTCCAAGAGAACAATGGCGAATGCACTGCGTTGAAAAAAAGATAGCAGGCACACATGGGATTTTGATGAAAAAAAGCTCGAAGCAAGAACGAAAAACAGAGAAATAAATGCATCAAACGGTCTGGCGTAAACATTTTGTTTAGTGCGGTCTTTTAATTTAGAACTAGTAAATTACAAACATGGGTTTTTGCACAATATAGCGAGATTAAGAGCAATGGGGTTGTGGAAGCCGTTAGAATGATCAGTTCCTAAGCACCTGGTAGCGTGCCCCAACTAGCAGCAGCCTTTGATGTGCGAGCGAGTGGGCGGGGAGTGGAGCCTTTGAAGTGTGATTACACTGCAGTCAATCAGTTATCCGCAGACACAAATGTGACTGTGTTAACAATGCTAGGTTGCTTTAGTATGTGAGATGCGGTATAAAAAGAAATAAAGACACAGCATTCCGCCTATCGATAGACGATAAAATGAAGCCCAGGGTCAATCATAGAAGGAGCCAAGCTGCACATACAACATTTACGCAAGTTTGAGCTATTGGCATTGTAGATTAAAAGGCCTTTTTTTAAACATAAATAAAAGGCATTGTCATTTACAATGCCAATAGCTTAAACTTGCATAAATGCAAGACCTATTGCATTGCAAATGCTTAGCAAACATTAATCAATAATCACGTATCTGCACACAAATAAAAAATGCTACAATATGAAATATAGACATAAAGATTTAAAATACTTTAATTAAATGCCACATCGACTTCTCTTTTTTGCACGTTTCCTTTGCCATATTTTTCACACGACCATCCTCCATTGGCACTCGAACTTACTTTTTTTTTTAAATGCACTTCTTGCTTGTTTGGAACTTTAAACTTGTGTCTTCAAAGTTGTTCGTAGCAACAATGTTGCTTATGTACTTAATTGTTTTTATGTACTTTAATTATTTTTATATAAAGCCTTCTGACACCCATCGGATCTAGTCTGCACTTTATGAATTAGTAAAATAAATAAATAGTGGATGGTAGACTGGCAGATGTGAAATTGTTTGCACTTATGTGCTGTGCAGCAATATAATCAAGAACGAAAGACAGGCCAAAGCAGGGTGAAGGATTGGAGCATGAAACAAAAGCCGAGTGTATTATGTAGCGCTTTTCGGAGGTAAGGATGAAGGGTAGTCGAGATTAAATGGCTTGTCCTGGATCACTTCATATGGTCACAGGCATGCTGAGAGGGGCGGGGAGCGGCAGCTTTGAAGTCTCGCGGTTTGTGACGTGAGGAATGTTGGGGTAATCAAAGGTGGCCGAGCGCGCGCCCTTGAAAGCCCCCTCCACTCAAAAGAGCTCCCCTTCATGCATACCCTTTGGGGCTACTTCGGTGCCACATGCTGCGATGCTGGATTTTGCTAACAGCCATAGCATAAGCACAAAAGATGAAACCCAGGCAGTGGCAGATAATCTCATTACTCAACCATGCCCGTGGGCATGTTAAAGAGGACTTGTCACCCTCATAACATTCAACAACAAGCATGACAAACTCCCCAGGCTGCCGGGTGCTCGAGGGTGGCACGTCTCCAGCTGATATCTCGTCCAGGAGGCAGGAAGGGGAAGGGTGTGGTGGTGCGGAGGGAAGGGAAGGGAAAGCAATTCAGAAGCCAGGTGTCTGAATGCCAAGAGGAGGTGGCCAAACAGGTGTGGGTGGGGTCAAAACTCTTGGAAACTGAACTACATCACATACGGGGTGTCTAAATCCCATCAGGGCCAAATTCGAGGAAAAGAAGTCTGCCCTATATATTTCAATCTACGGGCTCATATGGAGTCCCAAATTACCAAAGAGGGCACAGCTTTGAGCTCACTGGACCACGGTCACCACATTTAACTTCTCAACAACGTTTAGGAATAAATATACATTTTTATTTTCATTTTTCAAAATATAAAGGTGATACCAAACACATATAAAAACATCTTGCTTTACATATATGTACAAATCAGTGATGAAATCAGATAGAAATAATTCAATACATAGACCCCCTAACGCACCCTCTCATCATTCATTCAAATTCAATAGCTAATTCCACTCAACACCATTCCAAACATTCAGTCCATTCATTCTGTCTATACAATACAAAAACCTCAACACCCATCGCACACAATTACGCTGAGGTGGTTCTGCAGTATCCACTCAGTGGGTCACTGGGGGGGACACCCGATATTATTGGCAGAACAGATGGTCACCACGCCGACGCGCGTTTCGGTGCCCGGCCCGTTCTACCACGGCACCTTCATCAGGGCATGTATACGAGGGGGAGCAGAAAACGGGGGTACAACACACACACTGTAGAACCACCTCAGCGTAATTGTGTGCGCAATTACCATTAACATATCCAGGCTGGACCTCCGTACGACAGCTCAGTCCACTCTTCTGACGTATTGAGTGGATGACGACAAAGCTACATGTCCAAGGTCTTACCCTCTGTTAGTCTGCCAGTACAGCTGTTTTGATTCTGGCAGTTGGCGGTTGGAGGTGGTTCTGGCGGTGGTGGCGTGTGCCTCCTGTGATGACACAACATCCGGGCCGGTCAGGACTCAAATTGATGTGTGAGTCCTGGTGGACCGCAGTGTAGGCCAGAGGCAGCTGACAGCACAGGGTTACAGACACATTGCGTTGATGACCAAATGCCATCGTCTCAGAGGCCATCCAATATCTCAGAAGACGGGGTCCCTGACTTGAGCTGCACAGAGTTAGAGGCCCAGGATGCAGAGCGGCCGGCACAGGCACGCTCCCACGGGACGGTGACTTGCGGTGCACTGAGGTAGGGCCCCACGGACTGAGCAGGTCCTCGTTGATGTCCAAGGGGAATGTTGCGGGGGACTGTGGGGGACAGAGGAAGGTGTGCACCAGAGCTAGATGCGGAGGGCAGAAGCCATCCGGAAGCGGAAAATTGAGGAATGGAATGCTACCGCCTCTTTACGACCACCAAGTCTGTGTCAGCTACGAGGATGAAGACAACCCCCAGTCCATAGACTCAGACACCCAAGTTCAACCAGAGAGTGTCCATAAATGTCAGGAAACAGACTTAGTGGCACCGGGGCTGAGATGGGATACAGACTGGGATGAGGCCGGTAAAATGATACGGACTCTGCCATTGAAAAATCAAGACTCAGTTCCAAATGTGTGACCTACTCGAGCGCAGTGTGGCCCGAGGGCAGTGGTCCGCGTGGGCCCACACACACGTGTGGTTGGAATGCTATCCACAGACTTGGTGGCTCCACATCGAAGGGATTATAGTGATTTAAACTCTGCCATACATAATGTTCTCTGCCACAGTGTAATCAAGACTCATTTACAATGTGTAAATATGACCTACTAGTCCGCTGTGTTTGCTGGTAGAGTACATCAACGAGAAAAGAGTACTGCAGGACTTGCTCGCCGAGGCCGTGATGGTCTGAGGTAGTTGCCTCTGGACTGGAGCTTGCACCAGCACGTGATAGTTGCGGGGGTCATCTGTGGCAATATTTTTTGCGTCGGCTATGGCAGGTAAATTGATGAATGGGGCGATAGTTTTATCACGACTTTGGTTGTGATAAAGTGCCGATAACTCGGCGATAGATCCTTGAGTATATGCCCCTTAAGGTAGTTATGTGTGATGTAACGTCCCTCAAAGTAGACTGCGCAGTAACAGCAGACACAACACAACAGTGCCTTTCTTAAGGCGTTTGTTATTTAAGAAATTCAAAGTGGCACATTTTTTTAATTTCTCACTGCTGAAAGTCAACGATATAAGTAAAACAAAATATAGAGTCAAATGAGAGGGACACGTTTTGTTTTGCAGGGCTAAAAGCAACGAAGGGAATAATGATAAACACATTTTTTCTGGAGAAAGATGGGTACATAGAATGCAAACCAAGAGCAGCAACAAAATAACTCTATTTAAAAAAATACAGACACTTTACAGACAAATCTATGCCCTAGGGACAAACAAACTAAACAAATAATTGCCGTAAGGAGCAGGATTCACACACAAGGATACATAAAACAGAAAAATTAGTTATCTGTGTTTATTTTTATTTCTTACTTCATTGCACCATAACAGATAATATAAGCATTTGTGGTAACCTGTCCACAAAAACCCATTTCCACCAGAGAAAACCAAAGGACAGGGTTTACAATGTATTTCGGAAAGTATGTACAACGTTGCATTTTATTGTTATCTTTAACTGCACCAATACAAAATATAAGAAGACAGGCCAGTATACGCTTGTCACCCGCTTAGTGCATGTACACCCTTGTCAGTTAAGCAGTCTTTAGGTTCTTACTTGACAGAGCAACTGTCATAAGACAATTATGGGATGCCCTAGGAAAGGGCTTTTGGCATCACCAATTAGTTGGGAGTCAGTAATACATGTTTTGATTGGGCAGAAGTTGTGTGCTTCCACAAAAAAGCATAAGCTGTGATCATCTTCTTTATCCAGCTACCTGAGCTTGAACTTTCAGAGACACACACATGACATTGTAATGCTATTAAAGTGTCTTAGAAAACTGGATACTTAACAGTGTTTTTTTCTGGCAGCAGCACAGCAGGGCAGTCATTAACATACATGGATTTTTAAGTGTGACTTGACGCTGCAACTGTCACATTACCTTATGTGATCAACCCAAAAACGTTCATACTCCTACTGTTAGAGGGGCTTAGGATACACTCACATCATGGTTCACCTGAGGACTGTATTTGATCGGACGGAATTAGTGTCCACAAACAAGACAGCACATATTGCACTTTTTGACATATGGCAACGTTTATACTTTATGGAGCAGGACTGAGTTGGTTATGATGGCAAGCCAATGATCATGGCTATAGGTCTGATCCATTTATTATGAAATGTTATGATAAAGACACAAGACCTGACATATTTATTGTGAAGAGCATATGTTAAAATCAATGGGCATTTAGGCATCATGTATTATTACTCTTTATTAACACCTACATGTATTTTGTTGAATGGGATCTCACAGGTTACCATAGTAGGAAATGGTTTATACATTGGCCATTTGCTCTGAAAAATCACATGATTCTTGTTAGACCCTGTTGAGAGAGGCTGTATATTGTTCAAAAGCTGTATGTTTCTATATATTTGTAATTTTATAATGCATGATGCTTCCCCTAGGTTTTGTGCACTTGATTAGAAGGGTGTTGGGTAAAGTGTAAGGATAATATTGAAGGGTAACTGCTTCAACAGTTCATTGAAAAAAGCATGTCAGATTTCATTGGTTTGATCTGTTTATTATGAAACACTTTGATAAAACGTGTAGACCTGACCTACTTAGTGGGCGATTCCGATCTCGGTCGGTAGGGCACAGAATCGGGTTCAGCATTAGCGTACCTGATTCGGAGGCTGAATTTCCGTCCGAGTCGTACACGGGTCCGGAACGTCAAAGTACAATGTGAACAAGCGCAAAATCGTTTCCGGGTCCAAACTGCTCCGTACGACTCGGTCACAAGCAAAGCGTGGCAAGCAATGGAGACGTTTCACGACCGAGCTGGTACGATGCTCGATTCAGAAAGCCGGATCGAGTCGGAGCGTCCAGCTCACATTAGCTCCCAGAGTGGGACGTTAGGGGTCCGCGTTGGACCCCCTGTTACCCGCAGCCTTACAACTTGGACACAGGGGGAGACTGCATGTAAGGTGCAGATGACACCAACGCGTACCCACAGCAGGGGGCACACTCGTCCATGGCATACCCATTCAGTCAATGGGAGCCCATGTATGTGTCGTACGACCAGCTCCCCTTGACTTCTATGGGAGTCTGAACGAATCAAATCCGACAGCATACAGCCGCATCGTACTCGCTCGGCCGGACTGCAGGAGTCCAGATCAGTCGGAAAACACTCCGGATCCGGCTCAGTCAGAGTGCTTTCCAATCCAGATCGGAATCGGCCCCTCAGTGTTAAAAGCATGTCAACAGGCTTTTAGGGAATGCATTGTCATTACACTGTCCTAAAGCCTGTAGACAGTTACTTTTTCACACAGAATTTTACAGATTGCTGTAGTTTGTGAGGGTTTTGGTGTTGACGATTGACCCAAACAAACTGTGGGGATAGAAGATATGCACTACAATAATCCTTACTAGGCTTCTCTAAAAGCGGTAATCTTTACATTATAAGGCATTATAAGACTGTATGCCAGATGGTTGCCATGTGGAAAGCTTTTTTTCAGTACAATGGAATAAATTTGGTTATAGTTCAAGTTCAAGAATTTATATAGCGCACTATTCACCCAGAGGGTCTCAAGGCGCTTGGGGAGGGGGTTCATTATTTATTGAATAGCCAGGTTTTAAGTTCTTTTCTGAAGGAGATGTGGTTCTGTGTAAGGCGGAGGTGAGTGGGGAGTGAGTTCCAGGTTTTGGCCGCCAAGTAGGAGAAGGATCTACCTCCCATGGTGGATCTTTGGATACGCGGAACTGCGGCGAGGCCTTGATTGGAGGATCTTAGTTGGGTGGGTGTGTAGAAGGACATGCGAGTGTTGAGGCGTTCGGCCCCTAGTTTGTAGAGGGCCTTGTGTGCGTGGGTGAGGAGACGGAATGTTATTCTCTTGTTGACGGGAAGCCAGTGGAGGTCTTTCAGGTGGCCGGTAATGTGATCTTGGTGAGGGATGTCCAAAATGAGTCTCGCTGATGCGTTTTGGATGCGTTGGAGTTTTTTCTGTAATTTGGCTGTAATTCCGGCGTAGAGGGTGTTTCCGTAGTCTAGTCGACTCGTAACCAGTGCGTGGGTGACAGTCTTTCTTGTCTCGGCGGGGATCCAGTGGAAGATTTTTTTGAGCATACGAAGTACGTTGAAGCAGGAGGATGAGACGTTGTTGACTTGTTTGGTCATCGAGAGTGAGGAGTCTAGGATGAAGCCAAGGTTACGTGCGTGGTCTGTGGGTATGGGTGCTGAGACCAGATCCGAAGGCCACCATGAGTCGTCCCAGGCAGAGGGGGATGATCCTAGGATGAGCACTTCCGTTTTGTCTGAGTTAAGTTTTAGGCGGCTGTTTTTCATCCATCCGGCTACTTCTTTCATGCCTTCGTGAAGATTGGTTTTGGCGGTGTTGGGGTCTTTGGTGAGGGAAAGGATCAGCTGGCTGTCGTCAGCGTAGGAGATGATGTTAAGGTTGTGTTGACGCGCGATGGAAGCGAGTGGACTCATGTAAACGTTGAAGAGGGTGGGACTGAGTGATGATCCTTGTGGTACACCGCAGATGACTTCGGTGGCCTCTGATTTGAATGGGGGAAGTCGGACTCTCTGAGTTCTCCCAGCTAGGAACAAGATGATCCAGTCCAAGGCTTTTCCTTTTATGCTGATGTTGCTGAGGCGTTGTATGAGGGTGCTGTGACAGACCGTGTCGAAGGCGGCGGAGAGGTCGAGTAGAATGAGGGCCACTGTTTCTCCGTTGTCCAGTAGTGTTCGGATGTCGTCTGTTGCTGCGATGAGGGCGGTTTCGGTGCTGTGTTTGGCTCGAAAGCCGGACTGTGAGGGATCGAGGGAATTGTTGGATTCGAGGAAGGCGGCGAGTTGGCTATTGACGGCTTTCTCGATGACTTTGGCCGGGAATGGGAGGAGGGATATGGGGCGGTAGAAGTTCAGAGGGGTCTGCTGTGGGTTTCTTCAGGAGGGCGCTGACTTCGGCATGTTTCCAGCTTTCTGGGAAGGTAGCAGAGTTGAAGGAGCAGTTGGTGACATCACGGAGATGGGGTGCGATGATGGAGTCTGCTTTGTTGAAGATGTGGTGGGGACAGGGGTCGGTTGGCGAGCCGGAGTGGATGGAATTCATTAGGCGGATAGTGTCTTCAGTGGTGATTGGGTTCCAGGCGCTGAGGTTGTTAGAGGGCGGTTTAGGTTCTGAGGGGGGTGGAGAGGATTGTTTGTTGGAACTGTTTTCGAAGCTGTTATGTATGTCGGCAATTTTGTTGTAGAAGAAGGAGGATAACGAATCGCAGAGGTCTTGGGAGGGAGTGATGTCGTTTGAGGCTGCGGTGGGGTTGGTAAATCCTTTGACGATGTTGAATAGTTCCTTGCTGTTATGGGTGTTGTTGTCGAGTCGATCCTTGAATGCTGATTTCTTGGTGGATCGGATCAATTGGTGGTGTTTGCGGGTGGCAGCCTTGAAGGTGGTCAGGTTGTCAGTGGTAGGGTATTTTCTCCATGTTTTTTTGAGAGTACGGCATAGTTTCTTAGATTTTTTAAGGTTATCGTTGAACCAGGGGGCCTTTTTGTTACCTTGTTTGGTCTGGTTGTTTTTCAACGGTGCTAATTCGTCAATGCTGTGAGTGATCCATTGTTTGAGTTTGGTGGCAGCCTCGTTTGGGTCCGAAGGGATGGCGGGAGGGTTTTGGTTGAGCGAGGTGAAGAGTTGGTCGGTGGTGATTTTGTTCCAGTTTCTATGAGGAATAGGTTGTGGGGGGTTGTGGATCTTGGTAGTATTGTAGCTGAATTGAACGCATCTGTGGTCCGTCCAATGGAGAGTTGTGGTGTGATTGAAGGAGATGTGTTTGCTGGAGGTGAAGATAGGGTCGAGCGTGTGTCCGGCAAGGTGGGTGGGGGTGTCAACAAGTTGTCTGAGTCCGAGATTGGCCAGGTTGTCCAGAAGGGTGGTGGTGTTGCTGTCGTTTATCTTTTCCGGGTGGAAGTTGAGGTGTCCCAGTAGAATGTAGTTCTCGGAGGCGAGGGCATGTGGGCTGATGAAGTCGGTGATGTCTTCGCTAAATTGATTACGGGTTCCTGGTGGCCTGTAGATGAAGGTGCCTCTAATTGTGGTCCTGGGGTCGGTGTGTATCTGGAAGTGGAGGTGTTCGGCGGTCGGGAGGTTATCGTCGGAGCAGGTCGTGATTCGGACGGTGTTTTTATGGACGATGGCGATGCCTCCTCCAGTTTGGTTGATGCGGTCTTTTCGGATGATCTTGTAAGCGTCCGGGATGGCTGTGGCGATGTCGGGCGCTGATGAAGCATTCATCCAGGTTTCTGTAAGGAAGGCGACGTCCGGTGATGCAGTGTCGAGTAGGTCCCAGAGTTCAGTGGCGTGTCTGTGGACCGAGCGGGTGTTCAACAAGATACATTTCAGGTGGTTGGAATCGGGGCTGTGTTTGGGGTTAGAGGGTTTGGTGAGGCATCTGGTGCAGGTGAACTTGCAGGAGTGGCAGGCGAATGGCCCGTGAGTGTGTCCTGGGGCCGCAACGCAACATGGTGGGGTGCGTCCAGGGTTGAGGGCTAGGAGGGTGGAGGCGGCATACGTTATGCGGGAAAGGAGCGGTTTGGGAGGACCAGGGGGTCTGGCGCTGGGCGCGGTCCAGGTGCGGATGGGCGTAGACGGGCTTACCTTTGGCGCACCTTCGGCGCGTATGGGGCGCGACCGCTGCGCGTGAACGCTGCGCGCTAAGGCATCTGTCATATATGCATAGTGGAGGGGGAGGGGCGAGGGAGGGTCAGCTGGGAGGCGGGGCGGATTTCCGGGCAGGGAGGGACAACAACAAAGCACAAAATGGCAGCAGGACAGTAAACGAAACTGAAATGGAGGCACAGCCTGAAAAGTACGCTATGCACAATTGCACTTTTGCCCCAATATAATCAGATGTAGCCAAGCACAAGACAATCCTCCTGGCTGCGCGCTTTCAGAGAGTGGCGCGACGCTAATTATTTCACTATGCAGTAGACAGGTTCCAAAGCGCCTTAACAAGCTCAAGCGCTACGAGCAGTGAATAATGCCGATGGACAGCTGTAATTGTAGTAATGCTCGTAGGCACTGCGAAGTCACTACAGCAATGGCGCGCTACGCTTCCACAAATGATACCGCCATACGCTACAATTAATTATCGGCAGACAGTCAAGCCAGTACAAAGTAATGAGTAATGAGGGGGCGATGCGGGTGAGCGCAAGCAGATAGGCAAGCCCAGTAATAGATAAACAGCGATAAATGCAGGCGAGCGCTACGATACCACAGTGTACAGTGCTGGGAGCTGCGTGGGGAGTGACCGTAGCTGAGGGTTTCAGGGTGGTCACCAGGTTATGGTGACAAGGTAATGACAAAAGCTATATCCTCATTGTTATTATGTAAAGTTACTGTGATTGTAAAAAGCATAAATTAAATAAATAGGCATTTAAAGCTGAATTGTTATTACTCTGAACTAAAGTCTACAGGTTTTTTGTTTCATTGATTCTCATAGATTTCCTTGGTAGGCATGGTTTTTTTGGTGTTGATTACCCCCTCAGATAAAACATGAGTATAGAACATCTGCAGTGTGAGAATCCTTGTTAATCGATACTGTTTTGCTTTGCCAATGTTAATTCTGTGTGCATTTGCAATTTTATGCTTGTATGCCTGATTGTTGCATTGTGGGAATGCTTATGCTTGGTTCAGTAGGTTTAAGTTGATTATGATTGCAAGCCAATGAGAATAGCTGTCTTGTGCAACTTGAGACCTTTGCCCTGGTCTGCAAGGGTTTGCTTCCCTACTCACTGGTGCGAGGATACTGATTTGAGTGTACCTTGCACTTGCCATCCACATTCCCAGGACCCTTCAAATCATTGTGCACGCTATTTATGTACTGGAGCTCCTACTAAAGAGTTTCCAGTAGAGACTCAGTTAATACACTACCACGATTTGACATCTTCGTGACCCCTGCTAATGACTTACATTGCCCTGAAGAAGTTCTTTTGTAAAGAATGAAAGGCGTTGGCTGATGTCTCACTGCATGTTTTACTAAAAAGAATAAAAGAAACTTAAAGGACTTCCTGTGTAGCGTTTGGACTCTTTTCCTGGTGCACCTTCCATTAGAACAACTACAGATAGAAACAGAGAGAGACAGAGAGAGACAGGGACAGACAGAGACAGATAAAGACAAATACAGATAGATAGAGACAGATAGAGACAAATACAGATAGAGACCAATAGAGACAAAGACAGATAGAGCTCAATAGAGACAGACAGATAGAGACCAATAGAGACAAAGACAGATAGAGCTCGATAGAGACAGACAGATAGAGACAAGGACAGATAGAGTCAAAGACAGATAGAGACAAAGACATATAGAGACAGAGACAGATAGAGATAAATACAGATATAGACAGAGAGAGACAGGGACATACAAAGACAGAGACAAATACAGATAGAGCTAGATAGAGACAGAGACAAATACAGATAGAGATAGATAGAGACAGATAGAGACAAAGGCAGAGACAAAGATCCATAGAGACAGAGAGAGACAAGGACAGGCAGAGACAGATAGACAAGTACAGATAGAGCTAGATAGAGACAGATAGAGACAAAGACAGATAGAGGCAGAAACAGATAGAGATAAATACAGATAGAGACAGAGAGACAGATAGAGATAGAGACAGGGACAGAGAGAGACAAATACAGATAGAGCTAGACAGAGATAGAGACAGATAGAGACAAATACAGATCAAGATTGAAAGAGACAGATATAGACAAATACAGATAGAGACAAAGACATTTAGAGACACCGACAGATAGAGACAGAGACATGGAGAGAGAGAGAGGGAGAGAGAGAGAGAGATAGAGCGAGAGAGAGAAATAGCTAGAGAGATGGTGAGAGAGATAGAGAGAGACAGATAGAGAGACAGATATTTATTTATTTATTTATTTATTTATTTAATTTGTATAGCGGGTTATAACCACCGGGGTCTCTAAGCGCTGTTTGTCCAGAATTACGTAGTGGGGGTTCAGCCTTTACTTGATATTACCACAGCGCCTACAGGCTACACCATGCTTGCCTAAACAGAGTAGTTTTTAATTTTTTCCTGAAGGATAACAAGTTACATTCCTTCCTTAGTTCTGGGGCCAATTTATTCCATAGTGCAGGAAGCGTGTTGGAAAAAGCGCGTCCTCCCACCGTGGCCAGTTTGAAACGGGATTGGGACAAGAGGGTCGCATCCGACGAACGCAAAGTCCTGCTCGGTGTATAAGGGGACAGGCGAGATTTCAGATATCTCGGTGCATTGCCATACAACACCTTGTGTACGATGCACAGACCTTTAAAAACAACCCTCTGCCGAATCGGGAGCCAATGTAGCTCCTGCATCAGTGGGGAAGAGTGGGCAGTTCTAGGTTTTTTATAGATCAGCCGGGCTGCATCATTCATAACCCCCTGTAACATATCCAACAGCCGTTGAGGTAGGCCAATATACAGGGAGTTACCGTAGTCTAGCCTAGCCAGAATTGTGGCTGAGACCACGTGTCTCATGGTGGAAAAGGTGAGTAGAGAAGAGATCTTTCTCAGTTGTCGCAGCAGGCCTATACAAGTGCCCACTACCGTGGTGACTTGTTTCTTCATGGAGAGTTTATCGTCCACGTATAGACCCAGGCTTTTTACTGCAGACGCCGGCTCCGGCGACGCACCCAGCTCCACAGGCCAAAATCTCTCACTCCAAGGGTTGCCCGAGATGGAGATAGGCAACACTTCCGTCTTGTCCGGGTTAATTTTTAAAGAATTCTCGGACATCCAGTTAGTGGTAGCTTTAAGTATATCCTGCAACCTGGTGGACGCTCCCGGACCATCATCCAGCCGGATGATTATCTGGGTGTCATCAGCGTAGTTGTACACTAAGCAGTCCATCCTGTTCAAAAGTGCAATTAGAGGCTGCAAATATACATTAAAGAGTAGGGGTGACAGGGCAGATCCCTGTGGAACCCCACAAGTAATCGGGGAGGAAGTGGAAAGCAGATCCCCCAACTGTACTCTCTGTGTCCTGCCCTGCAGGAATGATGTGAGCCATGCATGCGCTGTACCCCTGATACCAAAGGATCTCAACCGCGACAGTAGTTGTTCATGACACACGGTATCAAATGCCGCGGAGAGATCCAATAGTACCAGGGCGCTTGGTGTTTTTATATCGGCGCGACTCCTCAGTTCATCCAAAATAGAGAGCATAACTAGTTCCGTGCTATGATTAGCACGGAACCCTGCCTGATTGGGCTCCAGCAGGTTATTGCTCTCCAGATGTCCCGAGAGCAGCGCCAGCACATGCTGCTCAATGACTTTAGCCAGAAAAGGCAGCTGGGAGATGGGTCGAAAATTCTTTAGGCACTTCGTGTCTGATCCAGGTTTCTTTATTAAAGGGATCAGGCGAGCCTCTTTAAAAGCTAGAGGCACCTGTCCTGTGAGAAGAGAAGCGTTCAGCAGATGTAAAACTTCACTCTCAATACCTGGCAGTGCCAGTTTGAACACATCCGGAGGGCAAAGATCGACCTTAGAGCCAGATTTAACTCGATCCATGATCGTGCGTAGCTCCTGTTTTGCCATTGGGATGAACTCAACTAGCGGTATAATGTCTGATGAGATGGAAAGATCAGGTGGGCAGGGACAAACGAGGGGTGTAGTTGCGGCAATTTCTCCCAGAATATTGGAGATCTTATTCACAAAAAAGTCCTGGAACCTCTGACAGTCCACCTGGGCGAACTCAGTGCTTTGCTCTTTGTTTGTCCTGAGCTCAGCAAGGACCCGAAAGATTTCCTTCTGCGGATTTCTAGCCGCAACTATTCTTTCCTCAAAGAAAACAGCCTTCCTAGATTGGATGGCTAATTTATACGTCGACAAGGAAGAAATATATTCTTTCTTGGCAGTGGCGTCATACTCCTTCCGCCATGCTCGCTCCTTCCTCCTCACCGCACGTTTCAAATCCCGTAGGGTATCATTATACCATGGGGCACCGGCTCCTCTCTCCACCTTCTTCATCCTCCGAAGGGGTGCCACCAAGTCAATGACTCTCCCCAGTCTCTGCTGAAATTGTCCGCAAAGAACATCGATATTACCCTCCTGCTCCCTCACTGGGGTGGATTCTTCCAGGAGATGCACCAATTTCTCCCCATCGATGTTTCTCCACTTCCGGGCCATTTTCCAACCTTCCCCCGGTTTGGACAAATGCCCATTCAGTAGAATTCTTCCTCTTAGCAAAGAATGGTCAGACCACGCACATGGCAAGATTTCAAGAGAGCCCTGGGCTGGCATGGTGGTCCAGACTAAATCAAGCACATGTCCCTTCTCATGTGTTGGTCCCTTCACCTGCTGAGTGAGGTCTAAAGAGGAGAATGCTTCCTCGATCTACAGCGCTTGTCCCTCTTTAGGGGATTTTTCCCAATGATAGTTAAAATCCCCGACAATAATCATTTTGTCGTACCTCGAGCGCAGGTCCTGAACCAGTCGAATGAGAAGAGCCGGGAATTCAGGCGGAGCCCATGGTGGTCGGTACAGCACCAAAAACACCACACAGACCGCCCCCCGTCTGAGTTTTACCCCTATAACCTCTGCGCCCCCTAAGGTTTCAGATAGAAACATTTCGGCACGGAGATGGGCCTGATAGAGAAGAGCTACTCCCCCTCCTTTCTTAGCTCCCTCCCTATTAAAATGGAGAGCCAGATAATTATCTGGTAAGGCAGCCACTAAATCTGGCGCCGAACAGTCCTCCAGCCATGTCTCGGTAAGCGCAAGAACATCTAGCTCACCGTCTTCCAGTAATGAGAAAACCTCCAGCTTATGGGCCTGCAAAGAGCGTGTATTCAACAGGCCATAATTTAGAGCATGCGCATTGGAATCGCGCAGCCCCTCTCTGGGGTCCCTGGCTGTAGTAAGAAGCCCCTCTAGGGCTAGCAGATTTAGACAATCCTGGGCGAGATGGGACTTACCCAAGTTGAGCCCCAGAAGGTCGCGTCTAGAATAACGCATAAATGGGCCAGGGGTTCTGGCCCCAGGTCCCGGATGGTCACTGATGGGCAAAGATGGGCTCGCCTCTGGCGAGCCTCCGGCGCGCCTATTGCGCGCCCGCTGCGCGTCACCGCTGCGCGTCATCATGGGGGCGTTTAAGTAGCACCCAATCGTGCTATGTCTGCCGCGACAACTAGAGCGGCAACAAAGATGGCGTCCCTTGCCGGCACTTCCCCTCCCAAGATGGCGCCTACCCCCAGACCAGCTAACGGGCCGCCAAACAGCGGTGGAGATTGCAGATTTTACATGCAGGTATGTCCTAAGAAGCCCGCTAAGCACCACGATTCCAAATGGTGAAGTGTTCCCTATAAAATGCGAGAGATTAAAATGCACAGACTCGCGCTTTAAGCGCCGAGCATATGACAGCTAAAACAATTCAGTTTCCAGTCCACAATTGAAATTAGGTGTCCACCAGCAAGTGGCAATAACTAAGTTTCTAGATTAGCAAGCGCAGCAGCAGCGTGATGAAATAATGCCTCGCCTGCACTAGCGCTTACCTGAACAGAGCGAGCGCCTGCTCTGACCGGCTTAAGTAGCACCCAATCGTGCTATGTCTGCCGCGACAACTAGAGCGGCAACAAAGATGGCGTCCCTTGCCGGCACTTCCCCTCCCAAGATGGCGCCTACCCCCAGACCAGCTAACGGGCCGCCAAACAGCGGTGGAGATTGCAGATTTTACATGCAGGTATGTCCTAAGAAGCCCGCTAAGCACCACGATTCCAAATGGTGAAGTGTTCTCTATAAAATGCGAGAGATTAAAATGCACAGACTCGCGCTTTAAGCGCCGAGCATATGACAGCTAAAACAATTCAGTTTCCAGTCCACAATTGAAATTAGGTGTCCACCAGCAAGTGGCAATAACTAAGTTTCTAGATTAGCAAGCGCAGCAGCAGCGTGATGAAATAATGCCTCGCCTGCACTAGCGCTTACCTGAACAGAGAGAGATAAAGATAGATAGATAGAGAGATAGATAGATAGATAGAGAGAGATAGAGAGGGCGATATAGAGAGATAGAGAGAGATAGATAGAGCGATAGAGAGAGAGAAAGAGAGAGATAGAGAGGGATATATATCGAGATAGAGAGAGAGAGAGAGAGAGAGAGGGAGAGACAATAGATAGGTGTGTGTATGCCAGGTCTGGTGGCTCAGTGGATGTATGACATTACAACGCATGCTTTTACATCGCATGCTTTTACGCGAGTTTTACAACGCATACCATTACAACGCATAGTGCTTTGGGGCGCTGGGTAGTGAATAGTTTAATAGTGAATAGTTTAATTTACTTTTCCAACTCCAGTCCCCCGTGGATAGTTGGGAAGGTGTTGGATAGTAAATTAAATCTATTCCCTATCCTAGAGCGCCCCCCGCGCAATGCGTTGTAATGGTTTGCGTTGTAAATACCACGCTGTAAAGGCACTACGTTGTAAAAGTTGCATTGTAAGTGTTGTTCACCGGCTCAGTGAACGAATGCATCCGCTGCAGGGGACTGTGTCCAACCTCATGGTCACATGTTTTATTTTTGCTTTAGCCCCGCCACCCACTGACCCCGCCCGCACCATTGCGGCCCTCGGCTACAACCACACTGTAAATTTGGCCCAGAGAAAAAGTTTGTGGGTATCCATGATCTATGGTATCCCCCAAGGTTGTTCTCTCCACCCACATTTTTTAAAACCTACATAACATCACTGGGCGACATCGTCCCAGCCCATGAACTTGACCACTTCTCCTACACAAACAACACCTAACATTTCCTCTCTCTCAGAATACCCCACCATCACCACAACAAACTACTGAAATGCCATGATAATGAACACCTGCTGGAAAAGGTACAAGTGGCTGAAGCTCAACATGGACAAGTCAGAAGCTCTGATCTTCGGGAAAAACACCTCACCCTCGTATGCCTCCTGATCGCCACCCAAACTCAGACCCGCTCCCACCTCAATGGACCATGCCCACAACCTCAGAATCATACTGGACAACAGTAAATTAATTTGGCAATGTTACTTGTTTTAAGGTTAGATATATTAGATATTGTACTTACTTTGTAGTTAGGTTGCTTGATGTAGAGGTTGTAAAGGTCTTCAGTTGGGACAGCAATCTTGCAAGTTTCTTCCTTTTCCTATCTCTGTAGGTTGTGAGGTAATTTTTTTGTTAATTAATTGGCTTATTTAATGCTGTTGTTTTATTTAGTTGAACATTTCTATTGGTTTTTGCTGTTCATACTTTTATTTTATTGTTCGTTATAGCATCTGTTATTTTGGAAGTTATGTGTGTGTTTAGAAAACAAATATAATATTTTGTATTAAATGTATATATGTTAAGAAATATACATGCTTCAATATGTTTTAAAATAAGTTAATTGGATTTAATATAGTTTTAATAATTTTTTCACTCTAGCGAATGCTATTTGTTAAATTGTTATTAATTGACATTTATAAATGTGTTTGCATATTTGATAATAATTTATATTTTATCAATATTATTATAATAAAAAATTATATATGTTTTGTTTTGTTTAATTTATAATTTTTTATATGTGGTAGGTTTTAGTAGGTTTCGATATATATTTTAATGAGTGTAGTTTATGTTTCGTTAGACATTTATTATTTTTAAACAATATCTATGATGTCGATATTGTGAGTTTCAATATTTTGGTTAAATTTTATGTTTCTTTCATTATTCCAATGTTTTAGTTTACAATATTTGTATATTCAATATTAGTTATATTGATTTTAAAAAAGAATATTGTTATCAATATTTTTTTGTTTCTACAGATCTAAACAACTTAAACTAACACACCTAACTAACAAGAAACCCTGTGAGAAAAAAACTGTGTAACATTTTACCAACAACATATTACTGACACAAGAAAATAAACTAATCATCTATAAAAACAAAGTAAGTATAACATCTAAATAATTTAGAAATGTTGCTAACTAATCTCCAAAACAAAACTTCTTAACAAATAAAACAAATAAACATGTTCTGACTGTTTTCTTCTCTTCTAAAGCCTTCACCAACTGCAAAGAATCAAACTACATTAAATGAACAGAAATAGCCACCAACAATTGTATTTTTTAAAATAAACTGAAAAAAGCAAATAAACATTAACTATCTTTAAGTAAACTTGAATAACATTTAACTCTGAATAATAAATACATCCCATCCCCCAAAAGGTCCAACCACTCACTTTAAAGCAGGAAAAAGCAACAAATAACTTCAAAGAAAATACAAGCACAACATATATGTAAGTATTTAAAGAAATAAAAATGTAACAGTGGCAATATAACCATTGAATTTACTAATTTATATTTATATATACATTTATATTATAACCCTTAAAATGACAGAAGGGGCTAAATTCATATCCTCTCAAAAAGGGAAACTTTTGCTCTGTTACATGGGCTGCACTTACAGCCAGTAAAAAACATCATCTAGCCATATTTATTGGCAATATACCAAATACTACGCCAATTTCAACTATGGGAGGGCAACAACCTGGGAAACTACAGTGATAAATGTAAAAGAACATAACCAACCCCCCAGCGTCACTAAAATAGATGTCAGAAAAATCTTTAAAAATATTAAAGAAGCAAAAACTAGCTCCCTACAAACAAGTACAGAAATATTAAAAAAGATCTTAACCAATGTTCCAGAGCATGTAACT
Source organism: Lissotriton helveticus (assembly GCF_964261635.1). Taxonomy (NCBI): domain Eukaryota; kingdom Metazoa; phylum Chordata; class Amphibia; order Caudata; family Salamandridae; genus Lissotriton; species Lissotriton helveticus. The sequence continues at coordinate 252,713,240 of NC_136057.1, read as the reverse complement.
GGCGAGTTACCTGCTATCCCAATAAATACTAAAACACCTAATAGCCTGAAACAATCAATCCACCACCCAAATGCCACTAGACCAAAGAGAAGTAGTAATCCTACCTGAATTCACAATTACACACAAAAAAGTGATGAAAAAATAATTATTATCTTTGTCACCTCAACTAATATACAAAGACTGGAACAATGCAAAACATGAATGATGGATGGAACATTTAAAATATGTCCCAACCACTTTACCAACTATACACCATCCATGGTGAATTCCACAACACCAATATCCCTATTATATACATATTTCTACCTAATAAACAATATACAACTTATAGAGACCTCCTAACACAAATTAAAGAACAAACTAATAATTACTACCCAAAAAAATATTCAATGACTTCGAACAAGCAATGATACAAGATATTTCAAAAATTCACCCCACACAGCAACACAAGGATTTTCATGAGCATGGAAAAGGTTAAGACATGGTTGTTTGAGCAGGCCTATGAATAATCTTTCCATTGGGTTCGGCTAATCCTAGACTCAGCGCCATGAAACCAACTGGTGTACGTGCGCTTAATAAATCTCTTATAACATAACACAACATAGCAGAGGGTTAAAATTAACATATTTATCAATTAAATAAATATTTAAATAAAAAAACTAATACTTAAGTAACAATACATTATTTATCAATTATAAATAAAAATTAATAATTACTTTATTTAAATTAAATTACTTCCTACTCTATTCCCCTATAAATCCACATGCTCCTAAAAAAATAACATAATTTATATAATTATCAATTAATCAATTAATAAAAATGAATTACAAATTAATATTGTATTAACAATAATTTAATTATCAATACCTATAAGTTCAAATTAATAATTACTTTATTAAAATTAAATTACTTCCCACCCTATTCCCCTATAAACCCACAACCCGCCCCTAAAAAAAAGAACACAATTAATATAATTTTCAATTAACCAATTAATAAACAATAATTACCAATTAATAATTACTGAACAATACATTAATTATCAGAACCAATAAATACAAATTAATAATTACTTTATTATGAATAAATTACTTCCCACCCGATTCACCTATAAACCCACAATCCACTAAAAATCTATTAATATATACCAATTAATTATTAATATTTAACCAATTAATAACTAATTAATAATACACTAATTAACACAATTAACAAATACAATATTAAATACATAAATATTAATCAATACCATATATTAATGAATTAATTATAATTAAATTACTTCCCACCCTATTACCCTATAAACCCACAACCCGCTACAGAATAAAAACACAAAGGGGCCGATTCCGATTCGGTAAAATCCCTTACAAATAGTATATTGAAATTACTTCCCACCCTATTCCCCTATAAACCCACAGCGCGCTACGGTACTAAAACGCAAAATGTGCTTAAAAAATAATTAATTACTTCTAAAAATGTAATACATATTTTAAAAAACTAAATACAATACTTAAACAAAAATATAGAATACATGCAATTAAAATACAATCAAAAATAAATAACACTAATATAAACCTCGATATTATTAACAACAATATTTTTACAAACAATATTAATGTCTTCGATATTAAGCGACTCAATATTTCGTACCTTACTGTCGATATTCTAGTCCAGAATATTCTTCTTTTTGATATTTTTGTAACTTGATATAAAAAACTCGATATTACTGTAGGTCGGAAAAAAACCTCAATATTATGACTGTTTACTATTTTTTTGCACCTTCTGTTTTGCTCTTTCTATAGTTCTCTTTCTGTTTTTGTTCCCTCTGTTTTGCTCCGTCTCTTTTGCTCTTTCTGTTTTTTGATCCTTGTGTTTTGCTCTTTCTGTTTTTTGCACCTTCTGTTTAGCTCTGTCTATTTTTCTCTTTCTGTTTTATGCTCTGTCTGTTCTGCTCTTTCTGTCTTTGCATTTTCCCTTTCTGCTCTCCCATTTTCTCTTTTGCCCCTTCTTTTCTGATACTTATTCCCGTGCTCCCTGCCGTTGCTACCCCCGCTCTACCCCCTAGCATGTCTTTCCAGCCTCCCAGCTGACCGCCCTCCACGACCCCTGCCTAATGGCAGCAGTTGCACTCCAAGAAGAGCAAATCCTCTGACCTTCTGGATTAGTGTCACTGCTTTACCCCTGTGCAGCTCCACCATTGAGGGTCTGTCCTCTGAGCCCAGAACTTCGGTGCCAGGTAGGTATTCGAGGCCCTCCTCCACCCGCAGGATCCTCACTGCGCCCCATCCCTGGTGGTCTAGTGAAGTGCACTCTGCTCTTCCGCTGGTCTGCTCTGTTCTGTATCCCTTGAGCCCATTCTTCTCTTTTTTCATTTTCTATTGTGCTCTTTCTCTTTGCTCCTTATGTTTTGTTCTTTCTACTGTGCTGTTTCTGTTTTTTGCTCCTTTTGTTTTGCTCTTTCTGTTTTTTGCTCGTTCTATTTTGTTCTGTCTGTTTTGCACTTTCTGTCTTTGCTTTTTTCTTTTCTGCTTTCCTGTTTTGTCTTTTGCCCCTCTTTTCTGATCCTTCTTCCCACGCTCCCCGTGTTGCTCCTGCCACCCAGCTGAAGGTGCACCAAAGGCAAGCCTGTGACCTGACCTGACCCTCGCCAGGGATCTTGGTCCCCCGACCCTCTACCATTATAACCCCAACACCCTCCATGCCTTAAACCTCCTACACAGCAACACCAGCCAGCTCTTGACACAGAGCAACACCCAAGGCCTGATCTCCTTATGACAATCCTGCCGTACATTCACCCACCTCTGGACCCCGGCAGCAGCCCCCAGCCCACCAGACACCAGTGCACACCAGCTACTGAACTGCATCCTCCTCAATGTGCCCTCACTGCACAGATACGGCATAGAAAGCTGGGACCTCCTCAACACTCACGCACCTGATGTTGCCTTCCTCACAGAGACCGGGACCAATGCCAACTCCGCACTAAACATTGCAACAGCCATCTCAGACAGATACAAGAGCCTGAGAAAAGGCCAGCCCACCCGCCCAGCAGGAGGCATTGCCATCATCCACAAAAAACCCCTCCACATGACAACCACTTACCCGGATGACTCCTCGCCCCCATGCAACATCTACACATCCAGACCAACTCCAAAACAATGCTCTTTGGAACCCTCATCTACAGACCGCCTTGCCGTGCACTTCTTTCACCAAAATCATTGCCAACCTCATTGCACCCCATGCCCTCACCTCCACAGACTACATACTACTCAGAGATCTAAAGTTCCACCTGGACAACCACAACGACCCCAACAACACCAGCCTCCTAGAGAACCTCACCAACATAGGACTGGAGCAACTTCTCCCCACTCCCACTCACAGAGCAGGACACACGCTCAACTGTGTCTTCTCAGGAGGAAACAGCATTTTCGTCAGCCAGACCACGGAATTGTTTTGGACAAATCACTACTGCATCCATTTCTCCTTTAGAAAATGAACCGCCCACAAGCACACATGCCACCTCCCACGTAGAAGCTGAAACAAAGTCACCAAAACACTTGTCACCTCGGCCATCATTAGCACTCTACCCCAGTGACGCCACCCAACAGACCCTACTCATGTGGGCCCTGTTCACGACAGAAGACACCTTAAAGACCATGAAGAGCATCCACTCCATAGCACCCTCAGACCCCTGTCCACCCCAAATGTTCTACAGACTGTCACATCCATCGCACCGAATCTACGTCGAACAATCAACGTCTCCCTTGAGACTGCTACAATTCCAGATGACTGGAAGCACGCTGAAGCCAAACCCATCCTGAAGAAACCCTCTGCAGACCCAACGGACCTCAAGAAGTTCAGGCCCATCTCGCTGCTTCTATTTAGAGCCAAGGTCATCGAAAAGGTCGTCTCTACCCAACTAGCAAACTTCATCGAAGCCAACAACGTCCTAGACATTTCCTAATCCGGAGCAACCACAGCATTGAGACCCCCCTCCTCGCCACCACTGATAACATCCGCACCCTCCTGAACCAGGGCAAAACAACAGCCCTCATCATCCTAGACCTATAAAGAGCCTTCTACACCGTCTCCCACCGCACACTAGACACCATACTCAATGATGCCGGCACCCGAGAAAGTGCCCTAGACTCGATATGCTCATTCTTCGCAGCCAGAACACAGCGAGCAAGACTCCTGCCCTACCTCTAAGAACCAACAGAGACGCAATGCAGAGTACCCAGGGATCCTGCCTCAGCCCAACCCTCTTCAACATCTACATGGCCCCCCTTTCAACCATCATCAGAAACCATAGGCTCAACATAATTTTCTATGCCGATGACACCCAGTGCATCCTCTCCAACACTAAGGAACCCAACATCACCAGGCACAACTTCCAAAAAGGGATGAAAGCCATTGCCACCTGGATGACGGACATCTTCCTGAAACTCAACTCAGAGAAAACAGAAGTCCTAATCCTCAGCTCAACCCCCACAGCTTTGGACAACTCCCTGGTGGCCCCCTACCCTCAGAAACCTACCCACCCCGACAGACCATGCATGTATCCTCAGCTTCATATTGGACTCATTGCTCACTATGAACAGCCAGATCCTCAGCCTGCTTTAACACCCTACGCACACTTTGTAAAACATTCAGATGGATCCCCTCCGAATCTAGAAACAGTGGGCATGCACACCCTCAACACCAGCAGACTGGACTACGGCAACACCCTCTACACCAGAATGAAAAAAAGAATCCTCTGAAGGGTCCAGACCATCGAGACTAATCCTCGATATGCCCTGGCACAACCATATCACCCAACACTCTACTGGTGCCCCATCAGAAAAAAAATAACTTTCAAGCTGCTCACTCACGCATACAAGGACCTCCACAAAATCGAACCACAATACCTCAAAAACCGCCTCTCCAACCATGCCCTGAATATAAACCACTGTTCAGCCGACAACTCCCTGGCTACGGTCCCTCTCATCTGAGAGGAAACCAGGACCAACCTGCCGCCTATCTACCCAAGGTGCATGGCTGGTCAGCCTGACTTCACAACAGCTTCATGAAGCGCTGCTGCTTACGACTGTGCGGTGATTTTATTTTAAACTTTTGCACTTTACTTTTATTCAAGCTGATGAAATAGCTGTGCACTGATGTTTACTTCACTCCACATTTCCTTCCCTACCTTCCCTGTTGGGTGGTTGCGCCGCTGGAGTCCCCGGTCCACTGCAAGCTGATTACGAGCTTGATTGATGTGGTGGGAGCCCATTGGCTGCGACACTTGTTGGGGATTACCTACTTCGGGTCGAGGGAGGTGAGCGGTCTAGCGCTCCTACCTCCTCCTCTTCAAAAACAGGCGCAGGGAGGACGCGCATCGGACGCGCTGCTGCTTACGGCTGTGCGGTGATTTTATTTTAAACTTTTGCACTTTACTTTTATTCAAGCTGATGAAATAGCTGTGTGCTGCTTTTTACTTCACTTCACATTTCCTTCCCTACCTTCCCTGTGGGGTGGTTGCGCCGCTGGACTCCCCGGTTCACCGCGAGCTGATTACGAGCTCGATTGATGTGGAGGGAGCCCATTGGCTGTGACACTTGTTGGGGATTACCTACTTCTGGTCGAGAGAGGTGAGCGGCCTAGCGCTTCTACCTCCTCCTCTTCAAAAACAGGCGCAGGGAGGACGCGCGTTGGACGTGCTGCTGCTTACGGCTGTGCGGTGATTTTATTTTAAACTTTTGCACTTTACTTTTATTCGGGCTGATGAAATAGGTGTGTGCTGCTTTTTACTTCACTCCACATTTCCTTCCCTACCTTCCCTGTTGGGTGGTTGCGCCGCTGGACTCCCCGGTCCACCGCAAGCTGATTATGAGCTCGATTGATGTGGAGGGAGCCCATTGGCTGCGACACTTGTTGGGGATTACCTACTTCCGGTCGAGGGAGGTGAGCGGTCTAGCGCTCCTACCTCCTCCTCTTCAAAAACAGGCGCAGGGAGGACGTGTGTTGGACGCGCTGCTGCTTACGGCTGTGCGGTGATTTTATTTTAAACTTTTGAACTTTACTTTTATTCAAGCTGATGAAATAGCTGTGTGCTGCTTTTTACTTCACTCACATTTCCTTCCCTACCATCCCTGTTGGGTGGTTGCGCCGCTGGAGTCCCCGGTCCACCGCGAGCTGATTACGAGCTCGATTGATGTGGAGGGAGCCCATTGGCTGTGACACTTGTTGGGGATTACCTACTTCGGGTCGAGGGAGGTGAGCGGTCTAGCGCTCCTACCTCCTCCTCTTCAAAAACAGGCACAGGGAGGACGCGCATTGGACGCGCTGCTGCTTACGGCTGTGCGGTGATTTAATTTTTAAACTTTTGCACTTTACTTTTATTCAAGCTGATGAAATAGCTGTGTGCTGCTTTTTACTTCACTCCACATTTCCTTCCCTACCTTCCCTGTGGGGTGGTTGCGCCGCTGGACTCCCCGGTTCACCGCGAGCTGATTACGAGCTCGATTGATGTGGAGGGAGCCCATTGGCTGCGACACTTGTTGGGGATTACCTACTTCCGGTCGAGGGAGGTGAGCGGCCTAGCGCTTCTACCTCCTCCTCTTCAAAAACAGGCGCAGGGAGGACGCGCGTTGGACGCGCTGCTGCTTACGGCTGTGCGGTGATTTTATGTTAATCTTTTGCACTTTACTTTTATTCAAACTGATGAAATAGCTGTGTGCTGCTTTTTACTTCACTCCACATTTCCTTCCCTACCATCCCTGTTGGGTGGTTGCGCCGCTGGAGTCCCCGGTCCACCGCGAGCTGATTACGAGCTCGATTGATGTGGAGGGAGCCCATTGGCTGCGACACTTGTTGGGGATTACCTACTTCCGGTCAAGGGAGGTGAGCGGTCTAGCGCTCCTACCTCCACCCCCTCCTTATAATTCGAAGCAGGTCACGACGCGCAGCGGGCGCGCCTAAGGCAAGCCCGTCTGCGCCCATCCATGCACGGCCGGGACCAGGGGCCAGTCCCCCTGCTGGGTGGCCATCCACTTGGGTGTACTCGGCAGAGGAGATGCTTTCTCTACGTGGTAGAGTGCTCCCTTCCAAGCCTATGCCCACTCTAGACAACCGCGATTGCCCCAGCCCGGCGCAACATCCCCTCCCCATCCATGCTGTTGCTGTGCTGCCAACCAGTGTCCCTGACTTGGACCCTTTACCAACCAATCCCCCTCCAAACGGCCCGGCTGCTAAACACGACTGCCTGTCTATTTGGTATTTGAATACCCGCTCGCTGGTTAAACACCAGGTTGAGATATTCTATCTTCTCTTCTTGATGTGGAGGGAGCCCATTGGCTGCGACACTTGTTGGGGATTACCTACTTCCGGTCAAGGGAGGTGAGCGGTCTAGCGCTCCTACCTCCACCCCCTCCTTATAATTCGATGCAGGTCACGACGCGCAGCGGGCGCGCCTAAGGCAAGCCCGTCTGCGCCCATCCATGCACGGCCGGGACCAGGGGCCAGTCCCCCTGCTGGGTGGCCATCCACTTGGGTGTACTCGGCAGAGGAGATGCTTTCTCTACGTGGTAGAGTGCTCCCTTCCAAGCCTATGCCCACTCTAGACAACCGCGATTGCCCCAGCCCGGCGCAACATCCCCTCCCCATCCATGCTGTTGCTGTGCTGCCAACCAGTGTCCCTGACTTGGACCCTTTACCAACCAATCCCCCTCCAAACGGCCCGGCTGCTAAACACGACTGCCTGTCTATTTGGTATTTGAATACCCGCTCGCTGGTTAAACACCAGGTTGAGATATTCTATCTTCTCGACACAGTGAAGCCGGATATACTTTTGTTGTCTGAAACTTGGCTTACAGCAGATTCCACCCCTGACATCCTGGCAGCCGTCTCTGACGGCTACTATGTCTTTCATGCAAACAGCTCCCAATGGAAAATCGGAGGGGGGTGCCAGCCATTATCTCTCATTCTTACAAATCTTAGTCTCTCACTATGCTTCCTATACCTTCTGCAGATTATGTTATTTTTAAACTGGAGTTGGATCCCCTTCCTCTCACTTTTGTTTTATTCTACCGCCCCCCCCGGTCAGTCGCCCAGCTTCCTGCACCACTTTGGCAGCATGATAGCTGAACTGGCAATAAACCACGCCAGTATCCTCGTAATTGGGGATTTTAACTACTGGCCTAATGCTCTCCATGAAAGTGCCCCCTCTATGAGTTCACTGAACTACTAGCTGGTCTTAACTTTCTCCAGTTTATTCACGTGCCAACCCATGTCAAGGAACATATCCTCGACCAGATGTGGTCATTGAATCAGGACGTCCTTAACGTACAGATCTCCCCTTGTGCCTGGTCTGACCATTTCTTCATATCCTTTGCTGTTCTCAAGTCCTCAATAACCTCAGCACGCTAAGTAATCCTACACCTACTCGAAACTGGGGCCGAGTTGACCTCCCCTCACTCTGTCCCTCGCTGGCCACAACGATTCCTCCTCTGATTGGGGTGGCTAGTCTCCCCTTGTCGGTCCATGCTCAGACTGAGAATATCCACACCTGGCTGGCAGACGTCTGAGACACATTTGCCCCATTAAGGAGACTTAGGACTAAGCGCCCCCACGACGCCCAGCGTTGGTTCACCAAATACCTATCCGATATGAAACTAGCCCTTCGGCAAGCAGAGCGCAAGTGGAGAGTCGACTACTGTTCTTGTAAGAAGCTTGACTTTCTGTCAGCCTTGAAAGAATACAAAGTTGCTATTCTTGCTGCCAAAACGGAGTATTTCTCGCAGAAGATTCTTAACTCATCAAATAAATCAAGGGAGATTTTCTTGATAGTGGATGAACTTGCTAAACCTGACCGGGTCACGATGACTCCCTTGTTTTCTCAGCCCCTCTATGAATCCCTTAGCAATTACTACGTTGAGAAGATAGTTCTTATTAAAGCAAGCATCCCTAAACCTGACCCGGGATTCGAATCAGGGTGTCCCCCAATAAACTCCGTTTCCCTGTTGAACTTCCCCCACTCACAAAATATACCTTTCATCCGCTCCTCTGCAGAGTTCGCTCGGGCTCTCCCTTTGATAGTTGCCCTGCCCACATTACTCGCCAGGTTTTTCTTGGCCTCCCTGAGGTCCCTCTTTACCTGCTCAATAATTCCCTCTGCCGAGGTACGGTCCCCAGCTCCTTTGAATCAGCCATTGTTACACCTATCCTTAAAAAACCTGGGGCGGACCCTGCCACCCTCAGCAACTTTCAGCCAATATCCCTGCTTCCCTTCCTCGGTAAATTACTGGAGGCTCATGTCTCCAGCTGCCTTGGCTCCTTCATTGAAAGTTCAGAGTTCCTGGACCAGCATCAGGCAGGTTTTAGACCCCAGCACTCTACCGAGTCAGTCATGGTGGCAGTACATGATGAACTCAGAAAGGTGGCGGATCAAAACATCTCCCAGGCCTTGGTGCTCCTTGACTTGTCGGCGGCGTTCGATACCGTTGATCATTCCATTCTTATTCAGCGGATCGAGCACGCCGGCATTAGGGGCTCCCCGCTTAGGTGGCTTGCTTCATTCTTGCAAGACTGCAAGCAGGCAGTTCGTCTGGGCCCTTTTACGTCTGAGGCAAAGGACCTTACTTGTGGGGTACACCAAGACTTCTCCTTGTCCCCCTTATTATGTAATCCTTACATCCTCCCATTGAGTGCCAAACTTAGGGAGAAACCAGTGGTCATCTTCAATTACGCAGATGACCTGCAGCTCATCTTTAATATTGACTCCTCCCCCGCCTCAATTGAGAACTTCCAGAACAAAATGACGTTCATTAGCTGCTGGATGAGTGCTAACCAGCTCAAGCTTAATCCAGACAAAACTGAGGGGGTCTCACTGGACCTTTGAATAATCCATGGAATCCCAGCTTCTGGCCACGCACGCTGGGCTGCACTCTCCGCTCAGCAGACTTGGCTAACAGTTTTGGCTTTACCATCAGTAAGGATCTGTCCATGAAACATCAATTCAAATCTGTGATGTCGGCGTGATTCTTCCACCTACGCCGCATCAGAAAGATTAGCAGATTCCTTACCCATGATGCCCGGGTCCACGTCACACTGGGTCTAGTAGTGTCTCGCATTGATTATGCGAACTCTCTTTATATTGGGATTCCTCTCTACCAGTCCCACCAACTCCAACTTGCTCAAAACCAGGGCGGCAGGCTGGTTTTTTGGCAACCTAGGTCCCGCTCTGTGAAACCGCTTCTGAGAAGTTTACACTGGCTACCTGTAGTCCAGCGTAGTCTCTTAAAGGTGGGCTGTACTACCTACCTAGCACTTAGCAACCAAGGTCCCTCTTTCATTGCTTCTCTGCTCCACAGATACACCCCTACCCAAGCACTTCGATCGGCTGGCCTCAAACTGCCCTCCACATGCCCATTTAAGCGCAAAAGGCTTGGGGGCTTACGATTTGCTTCACAAGCCCCCCACCTTTGGAACTCTCTCCCACTTGATCTCTGCCTTATCCCCTCCTATCAGGCATTTAGGAAAGCCCTAAAGACGTGGCTGTTCTCACTAGCTTTTGAGTAAAATCTTCATGCTCTACTGCCAGTTCTGACCTGTCCTAAAGCGCCAAGAAGCTGCTGGTGAACGTGCGCTGTACAAATTTCTTTTTCATATCATAACAGCTCCGGATAGGCACTTCTACGGAGCAGCAAGCTCTTTTCAATCTGATGTCCCAAATACATGACTTCTTTTTGGCAGTTTTGCAGTTTCTCTGGTCAAACGTTCTGCCCATTCTGTGCCAAGTGGTTGAGCAGTGCGATGGTGTCTTGCTTGCAAGTTGTCCTTGTCATTGGAACATTTTAAAGATCACTGATGTAATGTGCTAGGGCTGAACTGTATGCTAGTTGCGGATGCTCTTGGGGCCTCATTTATGAGGTTTTGCCGTAGGGCAGCGCCCCAGGCCTTCCTGCTGCGCTTCCCTACGGCAAAAGAAAAGGGCAGAAATGCGCTGTATCTATAAGATACGGCAGATTCCCGTCCTTTTCCCCTGCGCCGGCGCACAATGGGTTGCCTGCGCCAGCGCAGGCACCTTTGCACAATGATGCAAGGGTGCCTGCCTTGCGGGGATGATTATTTTTGTTAAGGAAGGGAAACCTGTACAAAAAATTCACAAGAGGCTTTTCCTCATTCTGCAGCACACATAGAAAAAGAAAAAATTAGGAGAAATAAAGATATTTCTCCCCGTTCTCGTACATCTGGGGCAGTGTCAAAAGGCCATGGCATTTGCTGGGAATGCCCCCAGCAACACCCATTGCACGCCCCTTAAACGCAGAATGTTGCGTTCAAGGGACTGATTTTATCAGGCAGCATTAAGCCCAAATAAGTGAATTAGTGCTGCCTGATAAATAGAACAGAGATTCAGTATACCTTTATTGGGCGTAAAACTATACAAGGGTCTTCACTTAAAACCAAAACGCAAAGAGAAACTGTCTTTCTTTGTGTAGGGGAACCAAGAAAAAGGCTGGACAGAGGTCAATGACCTTCAGCCATTCGCCCTCATTTGGAATTTGGAACACAATTACAGATTGGTTTGGTACCAGAGGATAGCATAAAATGACAATTTGATTAATTTATCGGAGGTCCTGAACTATCCTCCACTTTTTGTTAGCTTTTTGTGAGGCCATGATTGGTGAGTTACATTGACTCCTGATAACTGCCTTTAACACCTTGGCTGCTTGGCAGATCCTTCTCCTGTGATGGTCCTTAATGTAAATGGGTGTGGTCATGACGAGCTCAGCTCGTCATGAGCACACAAGCACCGTGCCTCATGACGAGCTGAGCTCGTCTTGAGCACGGAAGGGGTTAAAATGGCATGTTCTATAATGCTTTCAATAACATAGGGTCATTTTGGCAATAGCTTCTGGGGTCATTTTATAAGAATAGGTCTGAGGGAAACTGTATGCTAGCTGCAGAGACTCTTGGGGCCTCATTTATGAGGTTTTGCCATAGGGCAGCGCCCCAGGCCTTCCTGCTGAGCTTCCCTATGGCAAAAGAAATGGGCAGAAATGCGCTGTATCTATAAGATACGGTGCATTCCTGTCCTTTTCCCCAGCGCCGGCCCACAACGGGCTGCTTGCGCCAGCGCAGGTACCCTTCGCACAATGGTGCAAGGGTGCCTGCCTTGTGGGGATGATTATTTTTGTACAGGAAGGGAAACCTGCACAAAAATAATCAGAAGAGGCTTTTCCTCATTCTGCAGCACACATAAAAAAAGGGAAAATGAGGAGAAATAAATATATTTCTCCCCTAAATATATTTCTCCCCGTTCTCGTTAATCTGGGGGCAGTGTCAAAAGGCCATGGCTGTTGCTGGGAATGCCCCCAGCAACACATATTGCACGCCCCTTTAATGCAGAACACTGCGTTAAAGGGACTGATATTTATCAGGCATCATTAAGCCAAAAAAAGTGACTTAGAGCTGCCGATAAATATCACAGAGGCTTCCGATGGTGCTAGGGGCCTCATAAATGAGGCTCTTGATTCGTTCTTAGTATCTCTTTGAAATAGAACAGAGATTCAGTATACCCTTATTGGGCGTAACACTATACAAGGGTCTTCATTTGAAACCAAAACGCAAACAGAAACTGTCTCTCGTTGTGTAAGGGAACCAATAAAAAGGCTGGACAGAGGTCAATGACCTTCAACCATTTGCCCTCATTTGGAATTTGGAACACAATTACAGATGGGTTCGGTACCAGAGGATAGCATGAAATGACAATTTGGTTAATTTATCGGAGGTCCTGAACTATCCTCCCCTTTTTGTTAGCTTTTTGTGAGGCAATGATTGGTGAGTTACATTGACTTCTGATAATTGCCTTTAATATGCCATGTTCTATAATGCTTTCAATAACATGGGGTAATTTTGGCAATAGTTTCTGGGGTCATTTTATAAGAATACATCTGAAGGAAAATGGCATTTGGTTGAATGTTGATCTTTAGGGGTTTGGCACCTCTGATCAATCCAATTTAGCTCCTTGTGAAATCCTAAACGTCCCCTTTAACTGTCTCTAGATGATTCACTGGTCGGTCCTCCATTGTAATGACCGGACACAACCTGACAACAGATTCTGACAATTCTAATTCAAACTCATAATTGGGTGCATGTGTTTCAATTCTGACTCCTTCTTGCATGCAGTAAATGACGCAGTTGAGTTTACAAAGAAGGTGTTTAACTAGCAACTTTACACAACTAGAATCACAAACCACAAACAGGTGTTGCTCTCTATTATTTCCCATTGTTACTGGAACAGGGGTGGCAATTTGGTTAGTACGCTGCTGATTGGTAATGCCTACAAATTCAACTTTGTATGCAGAGAGGGGTAAGTTAAGGAAGTCAACTGTTATAACTATCACAGGAGTGGAATGTGTGTCCATTAGGTAAGATACAGAATGTGTTTAAGCCTCTCCATCCGTATATAGTCAATTCTAGTTCATTTTCAGGGCTTGCCAAGTACACACTCCTCCTCCACCCACAGGCATAATTTTTGGCCCTGATCAAATTCAGTGGAAGTCTCAAATATTATAGGTATCAGACTGCTTTAGGGCTTTATCGGGTTCTGGGTACTATGTTGCTCAGTTGGGAATGTGGAATCCCTCCCTGCCTCTGCATTGAGCTAAGTGAGTTCAGCAGCATGCCAGACTTTGGGAATCTTTGGGGCTCACATAGAGTGTCTAGGTACTGGTGGAAGCTCTACTGGTCCCGCAAGATTTGCGGCTTGGGTGGGTCATGATTCGATCTGGGTCATAACGACAGTCCAGCTTCCAATTCCCCACCAATTTGCAAATGCGGCAAAGGGCAACATTCTCAAGGGAACTTATGCTGGCTTCTGGCATATTACCTCAACCTCTTCCCATTCCAGGGGCATTCCCATCATATGACATGGAAACTCCCTGTATTGTCATTACACAACTGGGATCTACTTCAGGGCCTTGAAGTGTAATTTTAAATCCCTTTGTCCCCCCACATTGTGCTAACTGGGTTTGGGCCATCATATATTTCTCTTTAAGACTATTTCTTCTGGCTTCCAACATGCCACTACAATATTTTACGTACTGCAGAATGTTGTCAACCGGTTTGCTCTGCCAGCTGACAAAACCTTGAATAATCTTTTGCTGATCTCAAACCTCAGTCCCTGCACATATGAGGCAAGAAACCCTTCCATGATATCTCCAATCGGAGTGTTCATTCCCCTTTGCTCTCTGAATTAATCTCTCAAAGTAGGCATGTACCAACTCTTTCGGATTTTAGGAGGTTCGGAACATTTTGGGGCAATATCTTTCTTTTTGGAGGACGTACGTTTTCAGATATTTAATGACTTCATCATATTTAGATTTGAGATGGGCAAAGGTGCATTCTTCCCTAACACCCTAGAGGGTTCTTGTGTTTGCCAATCTTTTGGACCACCATCTCAAATACCACATCAAAACCTTCCCACAAAACCTTGGAAATGATCGCAATCTGTTCCATCTGTGTGTGCCACTCAAGGAAGGGAGTTTGCAAAGTGAAAAAGGTCTGATCAAAACCATGGGACTCCTTCCTCTACTTGTCTCAAAGGATGCTCCTCCTTCGTTCCTCATCTTCCTTTGCACTCTCATTCTGACACTTCACCTTGAGCTTTGCATTACTCCATTACCGACTATTCTCGATCAATTCTATTACATGAGCCCTTGACCATCTCAGCTTCAATAATGTCACCCATCGTCATCCTAACATTCTTGTGCAGCTTCCTTTGCTGAGTTATGTCAATTTCCGCATTCATTTGCCACCTTATCCAATTATGCATGCGCCTCTCTTGCCACTTTTTCTACTTATCTCTCAATGTAATGCCCTAAAATATCCTAGAAAGTCCCTTCTCACATGTCCCTTAACAATTTCTTCGAATTCTGGGGCATATTATCAAGGACCGGTGTGAAAATTATCGCCGTTTAATATATATGTTGTATTCACTGAAAAAACCATAGGTTTCACTCATGTTATAGTTAGCTGGACATTTCTCTCCTACAAAACCATTGAAATTCCCCCGTTATAGTTAGTTCAGCTAAATATAACTTGCATACCCGTAATGCACTGCTGATGACGTCACATATTACATCACTCATCACATGGTCAGTGACATCACTGATTACATCACTGATGACATCATTCACTGAATGTGTGTCTTTCTGAAAAATAAATATTTTTATATATGTATATCTAAAGGTCGATGGAAGAATAAATAGGTATATAGGTGTCTAAATGGATGTTTTTTTTGTAAATTTCATTGTATAACTGACTTATTAAGTGTATCTTAGTAAATACATGTATTAGCGAGTAATGTTTAAATAAGTAAATATCTGTATCAGTGTCTCACTTTGTGTATAAGTGGCTGCATGGGTTGGTGAGTAGCTACACGAGTGTCTATATGGGTTATTAGTTGGTTTTTTGAGAATCAGAATGAGTGTCTGTATGGTTTGGTGGCGGGTATTACTTAGGGCACAGATGCATGAATGACTGACTCACTGTTTGTATGTGTTTTGAAGAGAGCATGCGTGCAGGACTGTACGGGTGAATGAATGTGTGTATGGGTGTGCTAGTGAGTGATTGACTGCCTCAATAGTGTCTTTATGAGTAAGTACATATGTTTTAAACTAGTGTATGTGATTATTGATGTATGTAAGTATGGATATATGACAGTGACAGATTGAAAAAGTTCCTGTATAAATAAGTATGTGTTTCTATAACGGATTGTTTAAGAGAGTAAATATGTGTACGTTTCTGTAAAAGTAAGTGTACTGGTGTGTGTATACCTGTATATGCCAACTAATGGATGTTTGATAGTTTATTTGCATGTGTGAGTATGTGTGTGAGTAACTGTATGGATGAGTATCGGTGTGTAACAGGATGTATAGGTGTATGAGTACATATGATGAGTGAGTACACATTTAAGTGACTATATAGAACTGTTAGTGGATGAGTGGATGTGTATGTAGATGTTGGAATTACTGAATAGGTTGCTGTAACTGGGATTTGTATCTCTATTTTTTGAAAATTTTAGTATCTGTTTTTGAATGTGTGTATTATAGGTTATTATAGGTTATATTAGGGTGAGAGGAGGTCTGCCACTCTTTCACATGGATGATTTCATCAGTGATGTCATTTGAGATGTCATCAGTGATGTCATCAGTGATGTCATTTGAGATGTCATCAGTGATGTCACTGACCATGTGATGAGTGATGTAATATGTGACATCATCAGCAGTGCATTGCGGGCACGCGAGTTATAGTTAGCTGAACTAACTATAACGGGGAAATTTCAAAGGTGTCGTATGAGAGAAAAGTCCTTCTAACTATAACATGGGTGAAACCTATGGTTTTTTCAGTGAATTTTTAAGGTTTTTTAAATTCTTATTTCTAACTATAATGTGGCTGAAACCTATGTTTTTTTCAGTGAATTTCGAAGGTTTTTATATGCTAATTCTTAACTAACGTGCCTGAAACATATGGTTTTTTCAGTGAATATATATATATATATATATGCACTGGAAAACTAAACACCCACTTCCTTTACAAAGAAATGGAAAGTTTGCATCTCTGTAACCTCTCTAATTTTTCACCTTAGTCATCTTCCACTCAATGAACACAACAACCAAATAGCAAGTCCTTTATTCAGCCTTCTTGGTAACTACTAACAGTGAATAGCAGTGGGTAATTTGCACACTTCCGTTCTTTCTTGCGTCTTTTCTACCACACACTGCGACAGGTTTACAAGCCCCTTGCGCCACTTTGCATCATTTTTCCCACAACCTTGTAAATCTGCCCAACTGTGTGTACTTTATGCACTAGCTTTCTTCCTTAGTTGTTGTACTAGTTTCTCTTGCTCCCACTGCGAAATCCAACACCCTATCTGTGCAATGACCTGGAAATCCAAAGATCCACTTCACTGACAGTGGGTAGTTTGCGTCTCTCCAACCTTTCTTATTTTTCACGTTTTTCATCTTCCACTCAATCTACACATCATCCACACATACACACATCTAATTGCTGCATTCCTTAGCTGTGATTATCAACTATTCTTCTATTTTATATTCATATTCAAAGTGCAAGCCCTTTATCGAGCCTTTTTGTGGTAACTACTGTTTCAGGAATTCTGCTCATACACAGAACTGTGCATAAAGACTTAGGACCTCAGTGAATTACGGTGTTCCAAAACCCACCTTACTACACATACCCCCTACCAAACCAGCAATTAGTGACTCATTGGTTCTTCGCCCTAGAGCAAAAACACCAATGACTAGTCAACCCAGAACATGCGACTTAGATTACATGAAGTAAAGTGGATAACAAAAACATTCGTTCAATATAGTCTTACACCAGTCCAAAACAAGATGTAAATAAAGACACGTGCAACTTTGAAATGTTTATTTCTAACACCATAATCTCATGCAAAGTACCTTAGAAAATACAACCAAACATATTATCAGAAACAAGGTTGTCAGCATTGTTACCATTCTATGTAATACAAACGGAAAAAGCATCCTATAATGCTAAAGGTAAACAAATTTAAAATATACCTACATTTCACCCTCCCTACCTAGCAGATTAGTTTATAACTACAGAAAGTCTCATAGGATTACATGGGCAGACCGATACCTCTGGTACTCAGCAGTAGTGGATCACATTCAGTGCTCCACAAACTGTCAAGATACAAATGTTCTTGAACGTGTGAGGATCATTCTGAATTACAGACACAGTTTTTAAGATAACCTTGATTTTCCATGCTCTCACTATACACACAAAACTAGCGAGGCAGTTTACAAATCTAGCATACCAAATTATTGGCATATAAAGCAAAATACTCAGCCTTCTCTAAACAATATCACAAGTTCTTGTCGTATGCAAAGCAGAGCAGGAAAGCAAAAATAGCGTATAAGCTCCTAATAAACCCATGCTAACTTACCAGGGTGTGAGTGCAACGCTCAGCCCCACGGCACCCTTTCTTGATCAAAGCACATGATATAAACGTGGGCGAATTAGAAACGCAGAGTCCAAGCCTAAAAAGCAGAGTCAAGTTCACATTTCCCAAAAAAAGTGATTCGCTTTTTGATAGAAACCAGTAAATAAATAATAAAGAATACGTAGAAAAATCAAAGAGTCTAAATCCTACAGCGTGTAAGCACAGTATGTAGCAACAGCCTCCAACAGGAAGTCATTGTTTTGGCATTTGTCATACTGAAGTGGCTGAAAAAAGTCCTGTGGATGCTTCCTTTGCCCACTCAAAGAACGGTAGTCCAAGCCCTCATTACATCTAGGCTCGATTACGGTAACGTTCTATATTTAGGAGTGGGAAAAGAGGTGTTACACAGGTTACAGGTAGTCCAACAGGCTGCTGCCAGAATGCTTTGCAATCTCCCAGTAAGAACATCCGTCTCAGCTGCATTAGCGATCTTCATTGGTTGAAGATTGATAATCGCATTAAGTTCAAAGACTCTGTGCTACATGCATAGGATCAATGCAGGAGTGGCACCGCACTATCTTCAGGCGCAAGTGCACCAATATTGTCCCTCGAGATCCCTTCGATCTGCTAATCAGCACAACTTTCAAATTCCGAGGATCAAAAGAACTAGAATGGGGGGACATTCTGTTTCCTATCTGGCTCCAGTACTTTGGAACTCAATGCCTTTCTCGTTGCGTATCGAACCTCAGTATCAGAAGTTTCGCAAGGACTTAAAAACATGGCTTTTTAACCAATAGACTATACCTGCACTATTTATCTTTTTCCTTTCCCACATATCTTTAGCGTTCTTAGCGCCAGGAAACCTTCGGGTAGCTGTTGCGCTGTATAAAATTAATTAATAATAATAATAATATTACTTGTTCTCATCTGAAAACATTTCAGCCATCCAATTCAATAGTGGGAATGAACATACATGTTCCTCAACGACCGGAGCCTCTATCACCATCGGAGGAAAACTCAGGTTATCTTCAATGTAACTGCGCACCAAGAACTCAAGCGCCGCTACAAAAACATTCCAACGTTCCATTATTCCATGTGTCGCTGCTAAGGCCATAATCCCCCACCAGAACAGAGCACGTCATGAACCAGTAAGGGGCTCATCAGCTGGTCATAATCCGCGTTGGGAGGCACCGTACTGCAGATAAACAAATCCAGGGCCCAGTCGAAATCACAGCTCAGGCAATGGAAGACAGGTTGAACGCATGTGAAAAAGGAGAATCGAAACGATAATCCATAAGCTGCACTCAACGTTGCAAGAGGCAGCGCTCCATAGTAACTAATCATTCGGTTGCGAAGCAGCAACAGCCGGGACATATTATCGTCTGCTGCAGGATGTGCATCCATATTTGTGTAAACAAATTAATAAAAGCAGACCGGCAACTAATGCGAGTATTAAGCGCAAACCACCAAAGATGCTGGAAAAAATCGAATGAAAAAATCCCAAAAAGACACCAAATATACTTTCTACAGAAGTCACAAGGCCACTGCTTCTAACTTTAAAAAAGTAAGGTAACCCCGTAGTCAAGAACACATTAAAGATACTCTAAATTAACTCCCCAAAATTCAAGAGCACGTCTGTATTTAATAAATCATGCACTTCTGTGCGGGTGTTTGCTACATGAAGGACAAATGTTTCTGTACAGATAAAAGAGTGACCTCTTTTCGAGACAATAGCGCTCGTATACCACTCATTTGGTTAACTCTGCTTTCAAGGTCGAAATCGACAGCCAGATGGAAACATCCAGCTTCCTAAACGGAGGAGTTAACACAACTTTTTTTTATCAAACCACACGTTCAGTTACCGTAATCATGTAAGTGATTCCTGCTAACATTGCACAACAATCTCTCTTATTTCAAAGTAAATAACTCCCATTTCCAGTAAAGTGAATGTTGTTATGATAGCAGGTGTCAGACTACCTTTCAACACTCAGTCCAAATTAGGTGCATCTTATATACAGGGGCCATGCAATTGTATGTGTCTACAAATTAAAGAGTGATCTGGTACTATTGTGCAATCCTCGCCATTCACATAGACTTCTTTTCCCTCCCTCAGACACCTATATGTAAATGGTAATAACCAAGCTTCATGCAGATAAGCGCTCCCTAAACATCCATATCTGCCTATAGCATAGTATTTCATGCAAACCTCAAACTTAACCAGGTTAAAAAATAACGTTATGATACTGTGGATAAGCCACACACCTGAATTGGATCTCCAATGAGAGACCACTTCTAACCATTCTCATAGCGCGCCCTGTGCTCTAATTTGACAGTGAGAGAGTGATCACACCATAGTTTGTACTGCAAATCATTCTCAGCATACGCTACGAATACCCTTTGACGTTACACGTCGCATCAAAGCTTCCGTGTGACGTCATGTACTGTGCCCGGTGCAAAAAAGACGCAAATGTTTTAAATTTTTTAAAAACATATATTCATGTATTTACTGAACACACTAACAGAAGACTTAATCTAGGATAATTATGGAATAATTTTTTTTAAGTTTTGAAAATCCTATATTACTTCTATATTGTATGAGTGCAGCTGCGTGCCCCTCCGCCTGGTACCCTAGACTCCACCACGCCCAGACCCGGTTCATAAGCACGCGTGATCGTCACCACAAAACCATTAGCACGCATATTGCTTTTCCACACATGCTTTTACAACTTTTATGCATTTACCACACATGAAAAATGCATAATCTCAATAATGTTTTTTTGTTGACCAACATGTGTTGTAATGCCTGTGCCTTACGTCCTTCAAATTAGTTTCTAGCTATACGTGTGGCCAAGTCTGATAAGAATGGAGACCAAGGACAAACACCGTGGTATCTGTGGCACGAAATCTCATCGATCACAGAGAAAATATGCACAGGGTAAAATTAAAGTAACAGGTATAATAAAAATAATGGAGAAAAACTACTAAAATGGCGGTAGGGCGGAGTATGTAATCAACGTTTGGGGCCCCTACACTACATTTTAAATAAATATACATACAATATGTTTATTATACATTACAAAAGTATAGCACCGGATGACACACATGACCCGGAAAAAGAAAGCGGCAAATTTTATACCTAAAATCAGGAGAGGTTTGCTTGGCGAACTTGAAGGAAAAAAAAATAAAGAAAAAAAAGGGCTCTTGCATGCGTAGAGAGTACAACTGATGCAGGAAAAAAAACTGGAAAGTTTTACATACTGTCATAGAAATATAGCTCAAAAAATTGCCCCCGTAATTTTCCCCCCATGGGACCTAATAAACAAAACGGACTTCTAGTTTTTTTTACCTTTTCCACCGCGTACAAGTACTGCACGAGTACCCCGCCATTTTTTATTTTATTTAAAATAAAAATTGAGCCTAAAGATCCATGTACTATCCCCCTGCCCAAGACTGTAGGGTCAGAATGTTTCCACCCTGCCCCCTTTCCTTATTTCTCAACTTTGTTTTACTGTTTTCTTGTGACTCGACTCTCGCGACAAACAAGATGGCTGCCAACATTTCCTGTTTTGGAATATTGACAACCAATCAGCATGCAGCTCTTGCTCATAATTGTACGTATTTCCATACGCGTATGCCGCGATTTTCTTTAAAAAAAATAGAGCTTAAACATCCATTTACGACCCCCGGAGCAAGCCTAGAGGGTCAGAATGTTTGTTGCCTACCCCCTTCCCTTATTTCTCAACTTTGCTTTACTGTTTTCTTGTGACTCGGTTCTAGCGAGGCACAAGATGGGCGCCAACACTTCCTGGTTTCAAGTGTTGACAGACAGTTCACAGCCAATCAGCATGCAGCTCGCTCTCGTAATTGAACAGATTTCCGTATGCGTGCTGAACTCCGTCTCTAGATATCGCTATGATTTTACTTGCAATTTTCTCAGAAACTACTGAATGGATTTACATCATTTAACAAAAAGCACAATCTGCAAACAGAACTCTACATCTCTGCCAAATTTTGTGTAATTCCGTTCAGCCGTTCTGGGGCTGTAGCCCTGGCTAAAGGTCCCTATGGAAAATTGCATGGGGAAAACACATTTTGGGACCCCCTTTTTTCTCAGTCCCCACTTGACGAATCACCCCCAACGTTTCAGGGAAGGAGCGAAACAAAACAGGCCATTTTCTTGGAGAAATTCACAAAGATTCGTCCACCGGCGCCAAAGTTATTCCAAACAGAATGTTGTGGATTTCCCATGGAAACTAGGTCCTAACTATAGCTACCTACTGGCGACCGCCAGTAGGTAATATATATATATATACATACACACATATACATGTTACACCTACATATCTAGGCTAGAAACATTTAGGCAAATTACGTAGGGCACCCATTATAGGAGTATGCAAATGCTATTGTTTTAGCTAAAATGTATATACGAAAAAGCAGACGATAGGCAAGAGTAAAAACAAGTTAATGTTTTGTGGATTAATTCATTACTGTGAAGACCTCTAACTGTAAAATAAAATGTGGATGTGCGCAACTCACAGAGACTGCTGCTGCAAATCCAGGGTGATGTTCCGGGGTCCAGCAGGCGATGGGTCCCGCCGACTGCTGCCTGCAGAAGAGCGCGGTTGTAGCCAGCAGCATGCCCGGGGTGAAGGAGTTTATGCAGCCCCTGGTGCCGTCCATGGCCAGCGGCATCCCCACCACAGCCTGCAGGGCTGGCAGGCTGCTGGCGTGGGCGTGGTTTTCCTTGAGCTCCAGCAGGGTGCTTTCAGGGAGCGTGGGAGGTGGCAACAGGGCTGCAGGTAGAGGGGCACCTTTGTCCTCCTGCGGGGGCCGCCCGTCCAGCGAGATGCTGGTGAGGAAGGAGAGCATGGGTCATTACCGCATCTCCTCAGGGGCTGCAGCAGCAGGGAGTCCAGATGCGGTGGTGCTGGACTCGGGCACAGCCACCCATAGCAGTTATATAACGAAACAAGTGCACCTCAGAAACTGAGCGTGGACCCGGAATGCAGCAGGATAGAGAAAGATTTTCCTGATGATCATCAGACTGCTGCTGCAAATCCAGGGTGATGTTCCGGGGTCCAGCAGGCGATGGGTCCCGCCAACTGCTGCCTGCAGAAGAGCGCGGTTGTAGCCAGCAGCATGCCCGGGGTGAATGAGTTTATGCAGCCCTTGGTGCCATCCACGGCCAGCGGCATCCCCACCACAGCCTGCAGGGCTGGCAGGCAGCTGGCGTGGGCGTGGTTTTCCTTGAGCTCCAGCAGGGTGCTTTCAGGGAGCGTGGGATGTGGCGACAGGGCTGCAGGTAGAGGGGCGCCTTTGTCCTCCTGCGGGGGCCGCCCGTCCAGCGAGATGCTGGTGAGGAAGGAGAGCATGGGTCATTACCGCGCCTCCTCAGGGGCTGCAGCAGCAGGGAGTCCAGATGCGGTGGTGCTGGACTCGGGCACAGCCACCCATAGCAGTTCTATAACGAAACAAGCGCACCCCAGAAACTGAGCGTGGACCCGGAATGCAGCAGGATAGGGAAAGAAATAAGTACACGCCCCGTGTAACAACGAAGTAAAGGGGCCAGTAGTCAATGTGAGGATACAAATGACATCATGGCCTTACCAAGGCGGGACTAACAAGCGTATTATGGAATGACACACCAGCATTTACAAAGGACAAAGACAGAAGCCAATGAAAAATATGGACGGAGAGTGGTTGTGGATCTTGTTGGGGTTTCTGAGGCTGTTACTACTACGGCATAAGAATTGTCCAAGGATTTTCCTGATGATCGTCAAATAATGAATGGGACACAAAGACATGATGGTCTGGAGAACATTGGACGGCGCAGGCATGGGAGGTATCCTCCTGTGGCCTCCTCTTGTCTGAAAAACTTTATATTGATTTGAAGTCTATATTGGTATTAATGGTATATGGGTTTTTTCTCTTTTTTGACATTTTTTTATTTCTTTTTCTTTTCCTGTCTATTTACTGTTTATCTTTTCTTTGTTTCTTTTTCTCCTTTTATAATATAGGAGGAATGTTATGTTTGGCCACCTCCCCCCGTTCACGGGTGTTACTGGTCAAGCGTGGAAGGGGGCCACACTAGATGTTTTTAAATAAAGGGAACCAGAACCTGATGCTCTAGGTTCGGTGACCACACCAGCTATCAGAGTGTGTCTGTCCTTTCTGGATCCTGTTACCTGTGCATAACAGAACACAGACAAGCGCTAAAGATGCTGATGAGAAAGAACGTCTCCACGGACACTTGTCCTCGACTTAGGAAGACATAAACAGCCTCCCTTTGTTATGGAAGGATGTTGTATCAGGATTAAGATAACGACAAGCGCCGGCCTCGGCACAAGCGTGCGGAGATGTGTATTCAATTAATTTATTATATGGCTTACAAAGGGCGTAGATAAGCCCTGCTCTAGAGAACGCCAGGAGTTTTGAGACTTAAGTGTAATGAAAACAATACAGAGAAGCGCTGAGAACTCAAGACACTTGAAGACTCATTAAACATTCCCTGCTGACATTTGGGGTGGCCTGCAACATGTTGGGAGTTCGAATCCTGGCAGGGTCAACTTCGCCTTTCATCCTTCTAATGTCGATAAACCAAAGCCCATTACATTTACAAAGTGCACTCTACAAACACCTATTTATCATTATGATTTTGTAGAAATTATGTATAATAATAACAAGATAGCAATTATTTCAAGTGTATTGGAATGTCCTTCCCCAGCCCATTTGAACCATAAAGCCTTCACCTGCCAACAAACCACCCACTGACTAGATACAGTACATATGTAACTATATTTACTTATCTATTCATGTTCATAATAGCAATAGTAATATTCCTAAATATAATATGCTTTACAAAGCATTCAGAAGCATAGTCCTTGTTTGTAAGTGCTTGATATGCCAGGTGACAAGCAGTAACTGGCCCCTGATTGATTGATAACATGTTCCCTGCTAACAGATTGCATAACAAGCACGTCTGCAATTATGGTGTCTGACTATTCATTCGTTGGTCCTAAATACATTTGCTTGCTACTGCTCGGAGCCTTCTGGTAACCAAAGATAACAAACAATTCACCTGCCATAGACAAACACAAAGCTTACATCCCTCGTGCTGCACACTACCTGCCTTAAATTAAGCAGTATAGCACACAGAAAGAGCAACTTCTGTAATAATGAACTATTATGTGTAGTCGCTCACTCATACAATCACTGGCAATATCTGTAACACACTTCACACACTGAACTACTGCTTTAAAATGAGTTTATACCATGCTGCTCAAAGGTTCTCGTTTTCACACCCTCAAAAGTATGAAATGCTGAGGTGGCCCTGCCAGATTTTAAAGGTGTGAGGTACGGGTTACACATATTCTCTATACAGGTGCTTAATCAGCTGAAAAAAACATAGGTTTCAGGCAGGTTACAGTTACACATGGAGAAGTGTGGCTCACTGATTAGAGCGGCAGACCCTGATGCAGAGGTCTGGCCCGGGACAAGGGTTCAATTCCCGACGCGGCAGGGTCCTGAGCCCAAAATGTCCACGGACTCGATAATTCTCGCCTCGGTGCCTATTCTAATCATGGGGTCCCACGCTGCAACTCTGGGCAATAGTTGCTTAATCTCCACTACGGCGGCCCACCCGCTGCGGGATGCCTGGCTTTCACCCTGGGGATACCCAGTAGGGGTTATCTCACAGGGAAAAGCCAGGACGGGTTCCCAAGGCAAGCGCCTTGATGCCTTCGGGTGATACGTGCGCTATTTAAGTCGCAATACATTACATTACATTTAAAAAACCTTAGAAATTCACTGAAAAATCCATAGGTATTAGGGGTGTTATAGTTAGCTGGACATTTCACTCATACAAAACCATTGAAATTCCTCCGTTATAGTTAGTTATACTAACTGTAACTCTCGTGCCCGCAATCCACTGGTGATGATGTCACATATTACATCATTCATGACATGGTCAGTGACATCACTGATGACATCACTGATGACATCTCAAATGACATCAGTGATGTCATCAGCAGTGGATTGCGGGCGCGCAAGTTATAGTGAGTCCAACTAACTATAACGTGGGAATTTCAATGGTTTTGTATGAGTAAAATGTTCAGCTAACTATAAATGGTGTGAAACCTATGGTTTTTTCAGTGAATTTCAAAGGTTTTTAACTTGCTAATTCCTAACTATAACAAAAGTGAAACCTATGGTTTTTTCAGTGCATTTCAAAGGTTTTTTAAAAGCTAATTCCTAACTATAACGTGTGTGAAACCTATGGTTTTTTTTCTGTGAATTTCAAAGGTTTTTTAAAAGCTAATTCCTAACTATAACGTGTGTGAAACCTATGGTTTTTTCAGTGAATTTGCAAGTTTTTTAAAAAGCTAATTCGTAACTTTAACGAGTTTGAAAACTACAATTTTTAAGTAAAATATTGTTTTTTAATGATAGGTAATTATTATATCTATTAATTATTAAATTTTTTTCTATTTATTTCCTAATTCTATATTTATAAAAAGCTATTTTTTTACATGTTTTTCATATATATGTTTTTTTTATTATTTGTGCACTGGTGCGCTCACGGTACGCGAACTGGCGCACGCACCGGTACGCGCAGCGAGAGCGCCCTATCGCGATCGAAAAAACAATTAATTCATGTATTAAAAGTAAATAATAATATATAAAAGTAATATTTATAATATTTAAGAACCGTATTTGAACTTTAAACGCATTCCTGAAAAAAGAGCAAAACGTCACTGCTATGCGTAAGCGCCCCCGGAAGTGCTCCAGGAAGCACCCACGTATGTGCCACGTAAGCGCCCCGGAAGCGCTCCAGCGCGCGTAGCGTAAGCGCGTCAAGCCATGTGACCTTAAAATAACACTTTTCATTGGTTCAGAACCTTTTTTTTTCCAAATATTGAGAAACCCACCCATTTCTCTCACTATTGCTTTGTACTTGGAGAGAGAAAGAGGTGTTCTGTGCATTATCTGCTTCTCAAAGTTTTCTGATCTACAGCAATGGCTGCAAGGGAGTCATCCAGCAGTTATTCTGATGGTTTTTTGCCTGAGGACCCTCCTCACCACAAAACAAAGGACCACTTCATTTGGAAAAAAAATTCCATCCCTGGGGGAAAAAAAGGTTAATGCTGCTAAGGTAACCTGCAAGATATGTGGCACTACTTCATCCAGAGGCAATCCTAATAGGAAATATAGCTTTGGAAATGCCACTTTAATTAGGCATTACCAGAGAAGACACCCAAATAACTTTGCCAGGGAGAGTGTCAGGGACCTGGCACGGAATTTACCAAGATATGGCGGCAGCACCTCCACTGGTGGAGCAACACCTTCGGGAACACCACGTGCAAGAATGGTCCCTAACGTGCAGCCGGTCTTTGCAGGCATACAATTTCTATGCGGGGACTGTGATGAACTGCTCTGTTTTGGGGAGCAGATTATTGAACTCATTGCTATGAAGAGACAGGAACACCGCTGCCCTCCCCGTTGTTGAGCAGTTTTGGAATCCCTGTTTTTGTTTTTCCCCTGAAAAAAATACAAAAAAATATAAATCGTTATGAAAAAGTATAAAAAAAATTTAAAAAAAGAAGAAAAAAAAGTTATTTTCAGAACTACCTCCAATTCTCAAAAAAGAGCTGTATTTTCACTCTAATTTTTTACACTTTTTTTCCCCGTGGTGCGCTCACGGTACGCGTACCGGTAAGCGCCCAAGTGCGCGCACCCTGAGCTTACTCCGTGAATTTTTTTTTTCAAAACTAAAACTTTTTTTGCCCTTCGGAGTTCTCCTAGGCCCCCCTGATAAAACATAAGGGGGGCAGGGTGTCTCTACCCTGCCCCCTATCAACGTTTTCCGCTTTTATTTTTCACCTCTTGTGTGTCTGTTCTTCAGAGTCACAAGATGGCGGACTATGCAGACCATTTAGAATGTTTACAGACACCCAAGAGCCAATTAGCTTTTGAAATTTAGAACCAATTAAAATGTTTCTTTGGTTTTGAATTTGTGTGTGATGAAGTTTCATTGGTTTTCTACATGAATATACATGAACAATTAGAGGGAAACAGCCATTTTGTGATAGTACTCTTTGAGGTACATTTGTGAGGAATTTTTGGTGTTCTATTTCTGGTGTGAAATTTACACAGTACTAACTCTTCTACTGCTTTCTAAAAGGTGAGTTGTTAATTTGTAAGGGGAATTTAATACTTGATGCAACTAGTTTTATATTATCTATTACTAAAAACGATAAATTAAAGTG
This sequence comes from Lissotriton helveticus, assembly GCF_964261635.1. Classification (NCBI taxonomy): domain Eukaryota; kingdom Metazoa; phylum Chordata; class Amphibia; order Caudata; family Salamandridae; genus Lissotriton; species Lissotriton helveticus. Next base: position 252,685,013 of record NC_136057.1, on the reverse strand, counting down.
ATTTTTTTCCCTGCAATTTACAGCACGAAATTTGAAAAGAATATGGATCTCAATGAGGACACCATTGATATTAATTTTGAAATTTCTGTGACTTTTGTTGAGACGAGTTTTATTGAGGTCTTGAATGATCCTGTTGATAACACTATCCATGAAGAAGACCTTTTTTTGAGAGGAGATGGAATGGGGGATTTTATTGATGAGACTTTAGATGCTGAATTAATCGAATGTTTGGACTATATTGAGTTCCAGGACTCATGTATGGAGACTTCTGATGAGGAGATTCCTGATCAGTTAATGTTAGAAGTTCTTCTAAATTATGAAAATTCTGAAGAATAAATTTATATTTAGATATTATAAATTGTTTGAGACATTTTTTATTATTCTACTTGTAATTTATGAGATAGTAGTGAAATGATTGTAGTATAAAGTGAGACTTATAGTATAGAGTGCAACATTTCTGTGTTACATAGTAAGTTTACTCACAGTTACTTCCCTTCTCCCACTATATTTTCTCCAATGTGCATTTCACATCTCTACTTCATCTCATGCCTTCTTTCTCTCACTGTCTCTCTCTAATGTACACTATCGCCGCCATTTTGTGTACTTTCAGAAGACAGTGAAATGTAATGGAGTGCAAGATCTGCCATACTGTACTTTCCAGAGGAGACCCCAGAAGGTAGTACAGTTTTGGTAATTAAACTATGATTCGGCACGTCCAGAGGAGGCACCCCCAGAACTATGCCCAGGAGAGTGTCAGGGCTCTGGCACGAGAGGCTCCAAGAGATGGTGCCTCTACTTCAACTGGAGGAACAACTGCATCGGTGAGGGGGTGACCAGAGCAGCTGATCCCAAATATTCAGCCTGTTTTTAATGAGGCCTCCATCAAATGCAAACATTGTGATGCCCTACTTTGTTACGGGGAACAAAGTATTATGATCATTGTTCGAGCATTAGAGAACCACCGCTGCCGTCCCCAGTCCTAATTTTAGTGAGAGAGGAAAGGAAAATGAGTGAGGGAGCAAAAAAAGGGACAAGAGGGGAAGGGAAGTGAAGTAGGGGGATTGAAAGAAGGTGAGTGTGTGAGTATAACTAAGTTATAGGGAGTGAGCGTGACAGAAGAGGAGTGAGAGACTAAATAGACGGAGAGAATGAGACTAACAGAGAGAGAATGAGGTAAAGGGAGTGTAGAAGTAAGAGGATAGAGGGAGTAAGACAAAGAATTAGTGAAGTGGATTAAAGAGAGTAAGGGAAGGGAAAACAGTGAAAGAGTGAAGGATGGGAAGAGAGAGGAAGGAATGTAAAGGAGAAGGTCTGAAAGAAGATGAGTGTGGGAGTATGACTCAGTAATAGGGAGTGAGCATGATAGAAGAGGAGTGAGAGACTAAGAGGACAGAGAGAATGGGGGTAACACAGAGAGAGTGAGAAAAGGGGAGTGAGTAAGTTAGAGGACAGAGGGATTGACAGAAGCAGTTACTGAACTTCAGAAAGAGAAGTAAGGGAAGGCAAAAGAGGGAAGGAGTGAAGGATGGGAAAGAGAGGAAGGAAAGTAGAGGAGAAGGTCTGAAATAAGATGAGTGTAGGAGTATGGCTGAGTTATAGGGAGTGAGTGTGATAGAAAATGAGTGAGAGACTAAGAGGACAGAGAGAATGAGGCTAACAGAGAGAGAATGAGGGAAGGGGAGTGTACAAATAAGAGGACAGAGGAGTAAGAGAAGGAGTTAATACAGAGGAATAAGAAAGTAAGGGAAGAGAAACGAGTGAAGGAGCAAAGGAAGGAAAGAGCGAGAAAGCAAACTAAAGGAGAATGTCTGACAGAAGGTGAGTGTGGGAGTATAGCTGAGTTATAGGCAGTGAGCGTGACAGAAGAGAAGTGAGAGACTAAGGGGATGGAGAGAATGAGGCTAACAGAAAGAGATTGAGGGAAGGGGAGTGTAGAAGTAAGAAGACAGAGAAAGAAAGAGAAGGAGTAAGTGAAGTGGAGTTAGGAGAGTAAAAGAAGGGAGAAAAATAAAACAATGAAGTAAGAGAAGAGAGAGGAAAGAAAATAAAGGAGAAGGCCTGAAAGAAGGTGAGTGTAAGAGAAAAATGTGAAAAAAGAGAGTAAACTTGGGGATTCAGAATAAGTGAGGCAAGCGCAATAAGGGAACAGAGGTGTGGGAGTATCAAAGAAGAGTACTGAGGTTATGGAAAACAGCATAGTGAAAATAAATATTGTACATGAAACTTACCTTATAAGTAATGTAAATTTAATATGATATTTCCATTAAAATGTATATCTGTGAAAGACAAAAAAAAAGATTATTTATAATATATATTTTAGAATACAAGAGACAAAGTAAGATAAGTAAGGGAGTGTGGGTGATGGAAGAGGGGTGAGAGAGTAACAGGATCGAAAGACTGAAGCTAAGAGACAGGGAGTGAGGGAAAGGGAGTGAGGATGTGAGAGGACAGAGGAAGTGAGAGAAGGAGTGAGTGAAGTGTAATAAGGTGAGTGAGAGAAGGGGAATTATCGAGGAAACAACGAAAGAAAACAACGGGAAGGGGAGTGAAGTAGAGTGACTGACAGCTGGAAAGTAGTGAATGGGTGAGAGGGAAAGGGCAGTGAAGGAGTGGTTAATAGGAATACGTGAGGAAAGTGGAATATGGGAAGGGAGGTGAGGGAGATTGAAAAAAGGCCAGTGAGGGTGAGTTAAGAGGAGTGATAGAGGGTGGAAATAGGTGAGTGAGCATAAGAGAATGGGAAAGTAATATATATTTAATAATAATTTCAACATCATGTTAAATGGTTTATTTTTGCTGTTCTCAGAATATATTGAATTTCACTTAAAACAGTGACGTCAATAGTACTCATCATATAACAGCGGGCAAAAAAAACACAATCAAAATGATTGTGTTTAAAAAACCCATTGAATAATTTCTTAAATAATGTAAAATTTTAAAAACCATATCTAAACTCACTTTTGATTCATCCACTTTTCCACAAGGCCAAATAGTATATGGAAAGTCCTTTTCTATGGAAATTAGTCCAGAGTATTCTTAATGTCTCATTTACCCGACTTTCTGAAAGAAAAGCTCCAACATCTTTTACATTATGAAAGAAGAGTTTTACTTCCAACTCTTGCTTACTTTTTATAAATAATTTCTATAATACTCACAGCGCACACTATATGATAAACATATACTATCTCTATGAGAACTACATGTTTTTTATTATCTTCATCACTCTCATTCAGAAAGTAATTTTGAAGAGCAAACTAAGTTATATTAACTGCTGCAATCTTCATAGGCCAATTACCTTCCCTAAAACTTCGGTTGTAAGAACACTAGGTAAGAATTTAGTAAGTCAGAAGGCAAACATTGTTTGAAAGTCAATTGAGTATCATTACAGAGCTTCCAACCTTTTTGTCATTTTAAATAACATGTGTAATGTCCTGATGTTGTTGAAGGACCATCATGGTAAATAATTGCTGCAGTTGTAAAGGTTCTTCCTGAAATTGATAATTGAGAAGCCACAACATTTTTAATTAATGTCAATTTAGTTCCATCAGGTCTACATCGTTGGAACATTAAAATAACATACTGTCCATATCTTATTAAAAATAAAGTTGATAGCATTTCAGATTTACATTGACTACAGACCATGTTTTGATTTGCTGCTCTAACTAGATTATTAAAAGACACTGATTTGCAGTCTGGTAAAGTCAAATATATAAATCGTTCAGTGTCTACTGTAGTACTACTTGAAAAGGAGCAATTGTCACAGTCATGTTGCCATTTATAAGAAAGGCCAAAAAGATTTTCTACATCTACTCCTTCATTTTGCAAAACAACAAGCATATACATTAGAAATTCCTGACAATCTTGCTGAATATTCTGTGAAAATTGATTTAGACCAGAACATATGTCTAAAACCTTTTGAATTTCAGAAACACTTTGTATTTTTGTTCTATCACTGCTACATTTCCCTAATACAGAATTTAATAAACAACAAAGTGTTATATCACGATTTTCAGCAATCTGTTCTTTTACAGTTTGGAGAAAAAAAACAACATTAACCACTACATTAGCATTGCAGTTGACACCAGAACTATTTTCAAACTGAAATCCAACAACATCTTTAACTGAATCCATTTAGTTTCTGCTTACAATTACTGTTTCGTCTACTTTTTTTCTTTTTGCTACAACTTCACTACAATTTTTCTCATTTCTTCTTTTTCGGCCTACCACGCGCTTTTCAAACAGAGGATATTGAGGTAAATTTGGAGCATACTCTCTTCTTAACCTATTATATTCTTTTACACAATTTAGATCTGCATTAATCTTTGTCTCATCAAAATCAATCAAGTACAATCCAGATAAAGTTCTGACTCGAGATAAAGCAACATATGCCATGCCCTCCTTGAACACAGAATTTCCAATATTCACCAAAGCTCTATCAACACTTAAACCTTGAGATTTATGAATAGTTACTGCATATGCCAAAGAAACAGGAAACTGTTTTCTGCGTACATATAAATATTTCACTAGCAAAAAACGAGCAGAACAACGACTGATTTGTTGTACTTCTTCAATACCATCAAATTTTATTTTTATAATTTCAATTCCATCTCTATTTCGGTAATTCACAAAATCCATAACATGACCCATTGCTCCATTTACTAAACCTCTTTCCACATGTAAATTACGTCGTAAAATTATTCGACAATTAAAAGATGCATACAGAGTCTTTTCCATACCAGAAGTTATAGATATTGTCTTCTCTAAAGAATCTAATTTTGATTTCAACTTTTCTGACAAAATAATAGTTGCTCCTTCATGTTCTATTTTATCAATAGCTTCCAGTTTCACAATTTCTTGATTTTCCAACTTTAACATTTTGGTGTTGAAGATTGAACATTCGTGCAGAGTTGGCATCAAGCATATGACAGATTTGTTTTCAGGAATTTTCTTAAAAATATTCTCTAGGAGAATATTTTCCTTTGGAAACAAATTTGAAATTAATCGTCCATGTAACGCTTCTTTGCCATGCTCAGTTAGTTTCCTAATTCTTACATCTTGTAGACTATTTTTTATAATCTTCATCCTTTGCCTGTCGCATAATTTGAAGAAGTTCTGCATATTTGAAATTTAGCCATATGTTAACATTTCCAATGCTTCCTACGCACTTCCTGGTATCTTCATGCGTAAGCATTTTAAACACTGGCTGTCCTTTCACTGGAGTTAGTTGCAGTAGATCTCCAAAAACAATGATGTGTTTGCCTCCAAATAACACATCATAGTCTGTTTTAAGAGTTTCTTGCATTCTTAAATGCACAAAAGCAAGCATTACATTTGATACCATGCTTACTTCTTCAATGATAAGAAGTTTTATTTTCTGTAGGACTCTTGAAACTTCACAACAAGCTTCTCCAGATACCTTGTGGAATTGTAATTTGTTATCATTCTCCACTGGCAGCATCAATAAGCGATGTAAAGTAATCCCTTTAATGTTGTGTGCTGCCAACCCAGTTGGAGCAGTAACAACACAAGAGAGCGATGACTCCGTTGTTTTCTGCAAATATGTTGCAATCGCTTTAATCAGGAAACTTTTCCCAGTTCCTGCTTCTCCACTCACATACAGTCGGATAGGTACAAATTATGTACATGAGCACTCTTTTTTCTAATGAGATAAACCATGCTCAATTTGTTCTGTGACTTGGTCATATATTTGTCTCTGCTCAACGTTTAGTACTTTTTCCAAATTGTCTAAGTCAACTCCATCCTCCTGAGCTTGTTCCATGGCTCTTTCAACTTCATCCATGGCAGTAGCAGCTTCATTTTGTATAATTGGTCCTCCTAGTGGATCCTGACTCAATGAAGCAGAACACTGACTGTCTTGAGAACTCTCTCCAGCAATCTCTGCTGCAATTGTAGCTTCTTGCTGTATTTCCTCGTTCAACATTTGCAGATAATTTGAAAAAACAGGACATTCTATCGTATCCTTGGTTGCATTGAACGAATCTTCATAAGTAAGAAAATCTCCAAGTAGTTCCTCTTCTCTACGCCAAGGCTTAAAGAGTTGCAAAAGAGCTAAGTAATAAAATGCCCTTTTGTCTGGAGAATCACAACTCAGTTTTCGATGATTAATCAAATGGCCTTTTCTTTGTTTTACTAGACAGCCTTCACATCCAATTACAGCATATACACCTTTATTGATGTCATTTTTAAAAATGTAGGTTTGCAGAACTTCATAGAGACAAGCGTTCTCAAGGTGAGTACTTCTATTTGGATAGTATGTATCCAACATGTTTGTCTTCAAAATATCTGTACTGTCTGGTTCTTTCTCCGCCACATACTCAATTTCTTGTACAGATTTCAAAACTCGGTTTCGTGTTGCAGCAAGACCTAGACTCACCCAAATGATGGTTCTAGATTTGGCATATAGACTTGCTGATGACAACCGATAAGAACATTCATATGCTCCAATTTCTCGATGCAACAACATCTTCAGACTGTAACTGTATAATTTCTTGCTTAGACTCTTTTCATGTGAAATTTCCTCCCACATTTCCTACAGTTCTGTTTTTTCTGATTTTGTGATGTAAGACGTCACATATCGAGCCACAGCAATAGAGTTGTCAGCCACATATTGAATATCCATGTTAGCATTCCACATGGACAAAATGACTGGGTTGTAGTCATTTATGTATCTGGATTCCTCATTTCTCCTTAGGTTGTATGTATTTTTGGGTGATTTCCTTGTCACAGTATGTCGCAGAGAAGACATAAAATTGTTGACTCTTCCTTTCAATGTTACTGGACGTGGAAATGCAAAACGACATTTCGTGTAGAATTTGTCCTTGAATTTGTATTTTCGACGACAGTATTTCACACAACGATGGATTTGAAAACGTAAAACTTGGTGTCTTAAATTGTTTTCTTCTGTACTTTTTGAAACAGCACATGTAGAATACTGCTCAATGAAACTCATCACTTTCTCATCTGAATCTGTTCCAAATTTAGGTGCATCTTTAATCCATAGCAGCATATGTATATGAGGAGCACCTCTTGCTTGATACTCCTTTCTCCAAAAGAAATCCAACACCTCTCCAAGCGGAGGATTTTTTTGTTTGTAATAAAATACATCATAGCTTCAAACCTATGATTGAAATACCTGCATACATTAACTGGATCCAAAGAGCACAGTTCTCCAGGTGTCTTGTATTCAATATTTTCAATGTTTTTATTTGCCTCTCATAGAAATTCAAGTAAGTCTTCCCAAGCATACTCAGAACGGCTAAGAGTGAGGAACCATGTAGGAGTTCCTAAGTTTCTTAGCATACATTTCAATTCCCCATGACGACAGTACCAATACTCGTTAGTACCACGCTGACACGCCATGAGATTAATTAGCTGAGATTCCAAAACACTGTCTTGCAGTTTGACTTTATCCATAAAATAACTTGCCGAAACATTTTGTAGATGTGCTCCACTTTTCAGTATATGGTTTACTGCATAAGAAAGTCCAGACAAGTCACTCTCAAACAGTAGATGGAACAAATATAGAATGCATTGACGAAACCTTGGATCTTCTGCATATAATCTTAAAGTCCGGTATTCAGATGCAGGAATTTGAACAGGTCGGTCGTCATATCGTCCACCTTCACCTGTTGGAAATAACTGTGGAAAACAACGAGCTTCCAAACTTTCTTCCCATACACTAATGGAACTTCCTTCGGCTTTTTTCATCTGAAACAAGTCAATAGCATTCCCCATTACTTCTTTGGAATGCAATGGATGAACACTATAATGTTCATAAATTTCTTCACTTCTAGAGACATCAACTTTTTCTATTTGCCCAGCAGAGACATCAGTGTCCTCTTCTACAGTTGTTTCTTCTTCTCCCACATACACATTTTTATAGTACTGATTATTTTTTAAGAAATACAACATTGCCTTGTTGACTTTCCTAACATCCACTAATTCTTGCCAGATTTTCTTACTTTTTGTCAGAACACCATTAACTAGAATAACCAGAGGTTCCTCTTTTACTTTTTCAACACCAATTGTATCAATATATGTTTCTTAAAATCTAGAGGCAAATAAACAACTCTTCCCTTTAATCCTCTCTGTAAATCTGAAGGAGGCAATTTCCCTGTCTTAGGCTCCAAGCGAGCCATAGCCTGAAAAGGCTGCACACATTGAATCAGAATAGACTCATAGGTATTTAAATCCATCAATTCAGAAGGAATGTCTACCAACTCCATATTATTATGAACAGCTCTAGCAGGCATTTTGTTTTCATTTAATTTATTATAGCAATATGTACAAATACGTTGATCACAGGCCAAATCAAAACAATTTTCAACCAACAAATAAGTTGCAAAATCCTTCCACTCATTATTATTTATCTTTTCGCTTTCTACATATAAATCAACTAATCTAATCTGATGCTTATAATGAGTTCGTCGACAACAAACACAAGAAAAATTAGGCCTTTCACTTGAATTGACTTTAAACTTTTTAATTTAATTTTCAAATTTTTCTGTACCTAAAATTTTTTCATTCTCTTCTACAATACCTTCTATTACTGTATCAATTTCTTCACTGACCTCTTTTTCACCAAAGTAACAAAACTCAATTTCATTACAAATGTTTTTGACATCTAATTCAGTTCCATGCAAAAGAGCACTGTTTATCTGTTTTAGTTTAAGTGCTGGACTTTTTGCATAGTACAACCTTCTCACTAATTTCCTCACTTTATTATGATGTACTGCTAACATCCTAAAATGGTGAAAGACACTCTGACATACTTTTCTTGAAAGACAATCCAATGCATGTCCTTGCAAACCTGTTTTTTCTCTCACACTACAAGGATCTAACTCTTGTAAAATTTTCATTTTTTGTTTCACACTTTTCTTAGTATATGTCCGTAAGAAATTGCGAAACAAATCAATTGATTCCTGTCGGACACTACAAATACTACTACAATTCCATGTATACACTGGAGCCTTAGGACATCTCCCTAAAACTTCATTTGGTAACACCTCTTCTGTATTTCTAGGCACAATCTCGTCTTTTTCAACCGGACAACCGTCCTTCACCTCATATGCTCGACCACTGGTGTCAACTGCATGCACCAAATCATTATCTTGAAAGTAACTTTCTTCATTAAAAAATGGCTCAGAACTTGAACTATGCTTCCATTCTCCAGAAAAAACATCACAGAAATGAGTTCGATTAATTACTCTCCTCCACTTACATTTTGATTTTAACACATTGATTATCTTATCAAGTGTACGAATTCTATTCATTACTAAACAAAACAATTTATTTTTCACTTTAAATGCTTCATCCATGATCTTAACTATGTTTTTTTTCTTGTAAAAAGCAGTCTTTTTTATAACTCTTGAAATTTTTTAATAAATTTGTTACTATTCTGTTGTAAAACATTCGTCTACTTATTTCAGAAAATTGCTTGCTTCTTCGTTTCGTATGCAAAATATCATCTCCTTGTACAGATCTAACATTTTCAGAAGGACATCCTCTTTTGTTTGAAATTACAGGTGTTTCATTGTTCTTTCTTAAAAAACTTTTTTTTCCTTGGCATTTCAATAACTTCCTGAGAAATTTTTTAGTTTGCTTACCAGGAGCAGTTTTCTTTTTCTCTGAAGATTTTATTTTCCTTGGTTGTTGATTTTCTTTTTCCTTAGTCCTTAATTGTCTTTTATGAATTTTTTCTCTTCTTTCTTTAGAAGGCATCTTTTAGTTTGTTTGTATAGATGATTATAATCCGTAGTAAAGAAAAAATAACATATTATAGACCACTACAAACATATTACACATCAATTACAATAAGTAAACAATATAAACACTAGTATACAACAAAAGGCTCATTTACATTACATGTGCTTTGCTTTCTGTCAAAAACGATTAACTAATTAATTTTTATGTCTTGTTTATATATAGGTGGTCTGTTTTTGGCCTGTACATACTTTGAAATATTATGAGCAGAGACACACATACTGCTTGCAGAGAAAGAGATGGTAGATTACATGTAATATGGTGGACATGTGCCTAACATCACACCAAATCTATTGCATTTTCAATGCTTGTTTACTTTGGCTCCATCAAGAAGGCATTCAGATGTGTCACACATTTGCCATGAATTCTAAATGTTAGCACTCTAGTTGCTCATTATATCAAGCTTCAGTCACAGTGTGATCTTAGGCAGATTAATAGGATTTTAAATATAATGTACCATGTGTGTCTCTGCCAACAGTATGTGTGACTCTGCCTAAGATTACAATGATAGGTGAATTAAGCTTTCACTTACTGTGTGATCTTAGGCAGATTAGTAGGATTTTAGATATAATGTACCATGTCTGTCTCTGCCAACAGTATGTATGACACAGAGGGCGAGATCTATTGCATTTTCAATGCTTGTTTACTTTGGTTCCATCAAAAACGCATTCAGATATGTCACACATTTGCCATAAATTCTGAATGTTAGCATTCTAGTTGCTCATTATATCAAGCTTCACTCACAGTGTGATCTCTTAGGCAGATTAATAGGACTTTAGAAATAGGATGCAATGTTTCACATGGGTGCAAGCAGAAAATGCATGCAGAATAATAAAATTGGCACCCAGACAAGAATATGAAATGCCGTGAGAGATGTTTAAAGGTTTTTTTTATGGCATAAATTCAGATAGAATATACAAAAAAAGAGAGGCATATTTACAAACTGCGTGCGCAATCTTTGACATTAATGCTGGTCGAGAGATAGTGTAATGGTTTCATTGGCATATTTACAAGCCGCGTGCACAATGTTTAACAATAATCTAGGTCCAGAGATAGTGTAATGCTTTCATTGGCATGTTTACAAGCCACGCGCACAATGTTTGACATTAATGCTGGTCCAGAGATAATGTAATGGTTTTATTGCCATATTTACAAGCCGTGTGCGCAATATTAGATATAATGTACCATGTCTGTCTCTGCCAACAGTATGTGTGACTCTGCCTAAGATCACAGTGATGGGTGAATCAAGCTTCACTCACAGTGTGATCTTAGGCACATGATCAGAATATTAGATATAATGTACCATGTGTGTCTCTGCCAACAGTATGTGTGACTCTGCCTAAGATTACAATGATGGGCGAATCAAGCTTTACTTACAGTGTGATCTTAGGCAGATTAATAGGATTTTAGATATAATGTACCATGTCTGTCTCTGCCAACAGTGTGTTTGACACCGAGGGCGAGATCTATTGCATTTTTTATCTTTTTTAATTTTTTAATTTATAAATTTGCCATTAAAAGAAACCTTTAAACATATCTCTGGACCAGCATTACAAGCTGCGTGCGCAATCTTTGACATAGCAGTGTGCTTATAAGGTATATTTCTTTATAAATTGCGCAAGAGTCTTGTAAATGTGCCCCTCTTTATCTTATATTCCATCTCAATTGATACCATTACTGAAAAACTTTATGCATCTCCCATACCATTTTATATGGTTTTCTATCTGCTATTCCTATCCCTCTCCATACATTCACTGCTTCCACCCATGCTAAAGGTTGCACAAGGCGCTTCAAAAAAGGAGCATATTTACAAGTCCAATGAAACCATTACACAATTTCTAAACCAACATTGAATTCAAACATAAAAAATAATTTATAAAGAAGTCTACCTTATAAACACACAGCTATGTCAAAGATTGTGCATGCAGCTTGTAAATATGCCTCTCTTTTTTGTATATTCTATCTCAATTTATGCCATTAAAAGAAACCTTTAAACATCTCTCACGGCATTTCATATTCTTGTCTGGGTGCCAATTTTATTATTCTACATGCATTTTCTGCTTGCACCCATGTCAAACATTGCGCAAGAGTCTTGTAAATATGCCCCTCTTTATCTTATATTCCATCTCAATTGATACCATTACTGAAATACTTTATGCATCTCCCATACCATTTCATATGGTTTTCTATCTGCTATTCCTATCCCTCTCCATACATTCACTGCTTCCACCCATACTAAAGGTTGCACAAGGCGCTTCAAAAAAAGGAGCATATTTACAAGTCCAATGAAACCATTACACAATTTCTAAACCAGCATTGAATCCAAACATAAAAAACAATTTATAAAGAAGTCTACCTTATAAACACACAGCTATGTCAAAGATTGCGCACGCAGCTTGTAAATATGCCTCTCTTTTTTTGTATATTCTATCTCAATTTATGCCATTTAAAAAAAGCTTTAAACATCTCTCACGGCATTTCATATTCTTGTCTGCGTGCATATTTTATTATTCTGCATGCATTTTCTGCTTGCACCCATGTCAAAATGAGCGCAAGAGTCTTGTAAATATGCCCCTCTTTATCTTATATTCCATCTCAATTGATACCATTACTGAAATACTTTATGCATCTCCCACACCATTTCATATGGTTTTCTATCTGCTATTGCTATCCCTCTCCATACATTCACTGCTTCCACCCATGCTAAAGGTTGCATAAGGCGCTTCAAAAAAAGGGGCATATTTACAAGTCCAATGAAACCATTACACAATTTCTAAACCAGCATTGAATCCAAGCATAAAAAACAATTTATAAAGAAGTCTACCTTATAAACACACAGCTATGTCAAAGATTGCGCACGCAGCTTGTAAATATGCCTCTCTTTTATTTTATATTCTATCTCAATTAATGCCATTTAAAAAAAGCTTTAAACATCTTACACGGCATTTCATATTCTTGTCTGGGTGCATATTTTATTATTCTGCATGCATTTTCTGCTTGCACCCATGTCAAAAATTGTGCAAGAGTCTTGTAAATATGCCTCTCTTTATCTTATATTCCATCTCAATTGATACCATTACTGAAACACTTTATGCATCTCCCACACCATTTCATATGGTTTTCTATCTGCTATTGCTATCCCTCTCCATACATTCACTGCTTCCACCCATGCTAAAGGTTGCATAAGGCGCTTCAAAAAAAGGAGCATATTTACAAGTCCAATGAAACCATTACACAATTTCTAAAGCAGTATTGAATCCAAGCATAAAAAACAATTTATAAAGAAGTCTACCTTATAAACACACAGCTATGTCAAAGATTGCGCACGCAGCTTGTAAATATGCCTCTCTTTTTTGTATATTCTATCTCAATTTATTCCATTTAAAAAAAGCTTTAAACATCTTACACGGCATTTCATATTCTTGTCTGGGTGCATATTTTATTATTCTGCATGCATTTTCTGCTTGCAACCATGTCAAAAATTGCGCAAGAGTCTTGTAAATATTCCTCTCTTTATCTTATATTCCATCTCAATTGATACCATTACTGAAATACTTTATGCATCTCCCACACCATTTCATATGGTTTTCTATCTGCTATTGCTATCCTTCTCCATACATTCACTGCTTCCACCCATGCTAATGGTTGCATAAGGCGCTTCAAAAAAGGAGCATATTTACAATTCCATTGAAACCATTACACAATTTCTAAACCAGCATTGAATCCAAGCATAAAAAACTATTTATAAAGAAGTCTACCTTATAAACACACAGCTAACATTATGGAAAAAGGTAAAAATATTATTCCTTAATTCACACAGACACTCACTGTGATACTTGTCAAAAATCTTTAAGCTCTCTATCTTTTTTAAAAGAATCATTACTCACCTTTAAAAATGCTTTGGAAGATGTCAAACAGTGTCAGTCACTGTCAACAGATATTCTTAAGCCGAATCTCTGACCAATGCTTCCTTCACTGGAGCCTTTCAATAATGGCACAGATTATTTCTCATTTCAGACCCATATTCTTGTACATAGCCAATAAAAGTTGTTCCCACACAAATTCAAACCCAAACTGCACATTTTAATTGGTTGTACATTTCAAGACTTTGAAACTCACATAACATTCACCCATCCCCCCAGTGCTCATTCACCAAGTAACCATGGTAACTCCCTCTTAAACCAGCACACAGTTCACAAGTTCATCAAACTATGTTGCAAAAAAATCCATCAAGGCTGTTTGACCTCTCAATCTACTAGCTAATGAAATGCAATGTTTCTTTAAATGACTTTTTCTCAACCATTGAAATGACTTCTTACAAAAAAAAAAGCATGCACCCTAATTTTCAGTGGAGATTTTTAACAAAGCTCCAATCATTTCTGGTTATTCATCTGCACTGATTCTCAAACACTTTTTTTTCCATAATCAAACTGCCATTTTATTTCCACAACTCATCTGACTATAAGCACATCTACCTTCAAAATGACAAAAGTCTGGTTTGTGGGTAATAGCTATGTCCACTGGAGTCAGAAATACGCAGCTAACAGAGGAATGTACAATCTTGATTTACCAAATGTTGCAGATTTCCTATGGTAGCCAATCCTCACTATAACTACCTACTGGCGACCGCCAGTAGGTAATATATATATATATATATATATGGAACTTGAATCCAGGTCTGTGAGGCTGTGATTTATCGCAGCCTGTCAGCACGAAGACTTGCCTTGTTGAGATCACGGAAGCAGCCCTGGAGCCCACTGGAGGGCCAGGAATATTGTGAAAAATAATGGGGCTGATAATAGTTTGGCAAAAATAACGGACCCTACTGAAAGGGAATATTTTACTCCAAATCCCAGCATACATCTTAATGAGAAGCAGATGCAATATGGGGAAAAATGCAGACCTTGAAATACCAACCGGATTTTTGCCTGTGTCCCCTTTCCTTATGAATAAGCTGCAGGTGCAGCGAAACGCGTCAAGGAACTTACATGAACTGGGGCTGCTAGCGTGATTTTGTGCAATAAAAAGGAATGTTTCCAATCTTCGTTGGAGTGGCGTTTCCCTTGCTCTGGGGCATTTGTGAATGGATAAAGGCGGCAGGTTCCATACCGCGGGAGAAGCACCGTCTGGAACTTGAATCCAGGTCTGTGAGGCTGTGATTTATCGCAGCCTGTCAGCGCGAAGACTTGCCTTGTTGAGATCACGGAAGCAGCCCTGGAGCCCACTGGAGGGCCATGAATATTGTGAAAAATAATGGGGCTGATAATAGTTTGGCAAAAATAACGGACCCTACTGAAAGGGAATATTTTACTCCAAATCCCAGCATACATCTTAATGAGAAGCAGATGCAATATGGGGAAAAATGCAGACCTTGAAATACCAACCGGATTTTGCCTGTGTCACCTTTCCTTATGAATAAGCTGCAGGTGCAGCGAAACGCGTCAAGGAACTTACATGAACTGGGGCTGCTAGCGTGATTTTGTGCAACAAAAGGGAATGTTTCCAATCTTCGTTGGAGTGGCGTTTCCCTTGCTCTGGGGCATTTGTGAATGGATAAAGGCGGCAGGTTCCATACCGCGGGAGAAGCACCGTCTGGAACTTGAATCCAGGTCTGTGAGGCTGTGATTTATCGCAGCCTGTCAGTGCGAAGACTTGCCTTGTTGAGATCACGGAAGCAGCCCTGGAGCCCACTGGAGGGCCATGAATATTGTGAAAAATAATGGGGCTGATAATAGTTTGGCAAAAATAACGGACCCTACTGAAAGGGAATATTTTACTCCAAATCCCAGCATACATCTTAATGAGAAGCAGATGCAATATGGGGAAAAATGCAGACCTTGAAATACCAACCGGATTTTGCCTGTGTACCCTTTCTTTATGAATAAGCTGCAGGTGCAGCGAAACGCGTCAAGGAACTTACACGAACTGGGGCTGCTAGCGTGATTTTGTGCAATAAAAACCAATGTTTCCAATCTTCGTTGGAGTGGCGTTTCCCTTGCTCTGGGGCATTTGTGAATGGATAAAGGCGGCAGGCTCCGTGCCGCGGGAGAAGCACCGTCTGGAACTTGAATCCAGGTCTGTGAGGCTGTGATTTATCGCAGCCTATCAGGGCGAAGACTTGCCTTGTTGAGATCACGGAAGCAGCCCTGGAGCCTACTGGAGGGCCATGAATATTGTGAAAAATAATGGGGCTGATAATAGTTTGGCAAAAATAACGGACCCTACTGAAAGGGAATATTTTACTCCAAATCCCAGCATACATCTTAATGAGAAGCAGATGCAATATGGGGAAAAATGCAGACCTTGAAATACCAACCGGATTTTGCCTGTGTCCCCTTTCCTTATGAATAAGCTGCTTGTGCAGCGAAACGCGTCAAGGAACTTACATGAACTGGGGCTGCTAGCGTGATTTCGTGCAATAAAAAGGAATGTTTCCAATCTTCGTTGGAGTGGCGTTTCCCTTGCTCTGGGGCATTTGTGAATGGATAAAGGTGGCAGGGTCCGTGCCGCGGGAGAAGCACCGTCTGGAACTTGAATCCAGGTCTGTGAGGCTGTGATTTATCGCAGCCTGTCAGCGCGAAGACTTGCCTTGTTGAGATCACGGAAGCAGCCCTGGAGCCCACTGGAGGGCCATGAATATTGTGAAAAATAATGGGGCTGATAATAGTTTGGCATAAATAACGGACCCTACTGAAAGGGAATATTTTACTCCAAATCCCAGCATACATCTTAATGAGAAGCAGATGAAATATGGGGAAACATGCAGACCTTGAAATACCAACCGGATTTTGCCTGTGTCCCCTTTCTTATGAATAAGCTGCAGGTACAGCGAAACGCGTCAAGGAACTTACATGAACTGGGGCTGCTAGCGTGATTTTGGGCAATAAAAAGTAATGTTTCCAATCTGCGTTGGAGTGGCGTTTCCCTTGCTCTGGGGCATTTGTGAATGGATAAAGGCGGCAGGCTCCGTGCCGCGGGAGAAGCACCGTCTGGAACTTGTATCCAGGTCTGTGAGGCTGTGATTTATCGCAGCCTGTCAGCGCGAAGACTTGCCTTGTTGAGATCACGGAAGCAGCCCTGGAGCCCACTGGAGGGCCAGGAATATTGTGAAAAATAATGGGGCTGATAATAGTTTGGCAAAAATAACGGACCCTACTGAAAGGGAATATTTTACTCCAAATCCCAGCATACATCTTAATGAGAAGCAGATGCAATATGGGGACAAATGCAGACCTTGAAATACCAACCGGATTTTACCTGTGTCCCCTTTCCTTATGAATAAGCTGCAGGTGCAGCGAAACGCGTCAAGGAACTTACATGAACTGGGGCAGCTAGCGTGATTTTGGGCAATAAAAAGGAATGTTTCCAATCTGCGTTGGAGTGGCGTTTCCCTTGCTCTGGGGCATTTGTGAATGGATAAAGGCGGCAGGCTCCGTGCCGCGGGAGAAGCACCGTCTGGAACTTGTATCCAGGTCTGTGAGGCTGTGATTTATCGCAGCCTGTCAGCGCGAAGACTTGCCTTGTTGAGATCACGGAAGCAGCCCTGGAGCCCACTGGAGGGCCAGGAATATTGTGAAAAATAATGGGGCTGATAATAGTTTGGCAAAAATAACGGACCCTACTGAAAGGGAATATTTTACTCCAAATCCCAGCATACATCTTAATGAGAAGCAGATGCAATATGGGGACAAATGCAGACCTTGAAATACCAACCGGATTTTACCTGTGTCCCCTTTCCTTATGAATAAGCTGCAGGTGCAGCGAAATGCGTCAAGGAACTTACATGAACTGGGGCAGCTAGCGTGATTTTGTGCAATAAAAAGGAATGTTTCCAATCTTCGATGGAGTGGCGTTTCCCTTGCTCTGGGGCATTTGTGAATGGATATATATATATATATATATATATATATATATATATATATATATATATATATATATATATAAATATATATATGTCTTTTGCTAGAAAGAAACCCTCTTTTTCCTGCTCTTGTAAATCTGCTACTAATAGAGTAGGCCGAAAAACCACACAGACGCCATCTTTGTTTTGTTCACGTCAGACTTGAGTAGGAGTCACGTGCTGTCGTCCAGTAGTCAGTAGGCCCCTGTTAGTTGAGTTATAGAAAGCAGCTGAATGCACACTATTCTTTCCCTGTCCTGGGACCCAAGGTTGCATCTGGCTTCAGAGGTGATAAGCACATTCCTGGAGGCGTTGTGCCTACACTCCCGGAAAGGGAGTCACCCTTCCAGACCTCCCCAGTAATGAATAGCTAAGCTTTGAACTAATCATGTGTGCCATATATGGTCCTTCCTTTAAGCTCAAGGACCAACTGGTGTTATTCCTTTCCAAGTGATTATGTGTGTTGAACTGAAAGTATATGATGACCTGTTTGAATATGACCCAGCAGTCTTCTCCGTGCACCGGATGGGTGAGGACAGAGAGGCTCCTCTATAGAGTATTTTTCTTAATAAATGATTGAACCTTCTTCACAGCCAACTGACTGATTATTCAGTAATGGGATTTGGGCTATTGGTAGGTACAGCTCCTTATGTTATTTTTACAGTGCAACAGTTGGCTGACCACAAAGGGACTCCTCGTTGGGGTCGTCCTCCCATAACCGGATAGAAAAGGACAAAGAAAGGGGAGCTCTGGTCGAGGGGGTGTACTGACCAGAGATTCAGACTTACTCCGCTCTCGCGATCAGTGAGCCCTAGCTGTTAGTAACCCCTTGCCTGAGTCATACGGGCGTAACACAGGAGCTGACCGTGTCGGTCTTCAGAAGTTGGCAGTTGAGAACACGCAATCATACCTGTGAGCACCAGGTGAGTATATTGATTTTGGTGTTTTTGGAATACGCTGTTGTGCGGCGTTTTGGAACCAGTTAACTGTATTGGATTTGGTGGTCGGTGTACCACGGGGAACTTTGGAGGTCTGACGGGGCGGCGTAGTGGCTGCACGGGCAAATGCTCCACAGACTTGTTTGGTGAATAATAGAGGTTCAAATCTGATGCCTAGGTGTGGCACATGTGGTGCGCGCCCGGCCAGACTGTTCTCGGAAAGTCCCGTGGTTTCACCTGGGTAGCCTTTTGGACACATCTGAAGCGGCACTAAGGCAGAGGGCTCAGTCAGAATAGTCCTGTAGGTGAACCAGGAAGATCGCGGGATGGTCTGTAGGCCGGTCTGTTGTTAATTCCTGTCTGATGACCTCTTGGTAGTCTCCGGACTGCATGATTTTGGTATCTGTTGGTCTGGTGTCTTGAATCAACGAGTTCTCCACGTACGGGAGTCGACGGTCTCTGTTCTTTGGTTTTGCACATGTCATTTTGAAAATTTTGTATGTATATCTATTCTTGTTCTATGTATGCTTGACTCTGAAGTAAGGTTAATTGTGTTGTGAATGTTTGAACATGGCCATGTTTGAAAGTTAGTTGTTATGATTGAATGAGGAATAAGTGACAGCACTCATTATGCCGTGTGTTAGTAAATTGAGCTGTTTTGGATATTGTTGACGCCCTAATGATACGCGTTTGGCTGAGAGTTAACCTGCCCTGTCTGAGGGCAGCCCGAGTCATGATATATATGTAAAGCATGGTATTACACCCCTTTTGTTTAAAGCATTGTGGCTGTGAATATGTGAGAGTATGGGAGAAGTGCAAGGAGTGAGTTTAATTTGGCCTCATTGCCATCAATGCATCGCAAAAGGTAATTGAAAGGGGTGTCATTAGAAAAAGAGCAACCCCTGTGATTCGATGATACCCTTGATGTACAAAAGTACTAATGAACAGTAAATATGGACAGATCAAAAGGTTCAGTTTAAGAGATAAAAAAATGTGTGCATTTGGAAATTACAGATTGTTTCCATTTGGGGTTGCTTTTTAATGGCTCATTGAGCCAACGTGCCCGGTGCAGAGATTTCTTTTGACATCATGGTTGTAGGTTCTAATTTTAGTTGGACCTACTGAGACTTTCATCCATTTGAGGTTGATAAAATGAGTACTACTGCATGGGGTAGTAATCAATATCTGCTCTATATTGGTATGTTATGTTATTATGTTCTGTGAATTATTCACAGTGTTTTAATAATCTGAGAATAAAAATAAAATGTAGCCCATAAAAAGACAGCATATAGGGTTAATTATTGAAGGTTAGAAGGAAATAGGAAGGCTTTTTGTCTTTGGCAGCTTCAGAGAGAAGGTGGGGGCTAATGAGTGCAGAAATTGAAGGCAGAGTTTGACCTTTGAGGTCTGTAAAAAGGGGGGGGCTAAAAATAGGAGCAGAGTCAAGCAGGAAGTGAAATCACTGATTAGAAAGCTTCTCTGACTTGGAAATGGGTAATGCTTGCAATGGGTGAGCCTTGGAAAAAGGTGGGGGCCAGGAGTGCTCGCAGTGGCTGGCTAACAGCCCAGAAAGTTCCACGCTGAGGTGCTAATTTGAGCTTTTCTGAAAGCAATGGGAGACTGCATGAGGCCTTCATGTCGACCTCTGAGGCCTCATAAATTAGGGCCTTTTCTCAGAGAAGTACATTCCTGAAGGGCCTTGCTTAACAGGGCCTCAAAGGGGGTTTTTAGTTTCTCAATAAGAGCATAAATAAATTAAAGCACTTCTTTACGTTTTTTTCATCCTCACCTTCCCAAAGGCAAAATTTTTGGTAAAAGGTTTTTTTTCTGCAAATCTCAACAT
The DNA here is from genome assembly GCF_964261635.1 of Lissotriton helveticus. Lineage (NCBI taxonomy): Eukaryota > Metazoa > Chordata > Amphibia > Caudata > Salamandridae > Lissotriton > Lissotriton helveticus. Next base: position 252,664,549 of record NC_136057.1, on the reverse strand, counting down.
CATGCTATATTGTATTTCTGCTTTAAAAAATATATATAATGTCCACATCATTGCCTTCATGAAGAAAAAATAAAAGGTGCTTTAGTCTTAGACTAAAAAATAGGATGAAGCTCTTTCTTAGAATTTTGTGGGCTACATGCCTAGGTAAAAACGATTAGTAAATTAAGATTTATTTTTCACAGGAAAAATTGTGGTGCAAGGGAAACACAGAGGGCCCGATTCACAGAACTAACTTAAGACAAAATCCTAAACTTACTACTTTTGGTATTCACAGAAGTTAGGATTTTGTCTTAAGACAGACTTAAGACAGACTTAAGTTAGGATTCTGTCTTAAGTCTGTCTTAAGTCTGTCTTAAGATAAAATCCTAACTTCTGTGAATACCAAAAGTAGTAAGTTTAGGAATTTGTCTTAAGTTAGTTCTGTGAATCGGGCCCAGAGTGTCTGTGAAAGAGTTTTACTTTTAGAAAGTCAAAATTAAGGTGGCTTAACATGCTTAAATGTTTTAGTCATTGTACAGTTGACAAAGATGGTTCCAGTTAAGTATTACTAAGTTTATGTTTCCTGTTTTGTGTTTTGTTAATGTGTATTATGTTTTGTCTCCTGATTAAAAGTTACAGTTGATATTTTTGTGTGTTATGTGAAGTGTCTCTCTTTTGTGTTGTGTCTTTTATTTGCTTCTGCCCACAGATCATTCATGGATTGTTCTGGGTGGTTCTAGAGCTGATAAGACTACAGTTGGACACGTGAGTTGGTTTGAAAAAGACATCATAGTTGTGAAGGGTTAATGGTGAAATGAGCGTCCTGAATGGCTATAGGCAGGAAATCAGGGTGAGAGAAGATTAGAACAGACTGAGAATGTTACAGTAGGTGCAGGGAAGTAGTGAAAAGCCGGTATCAACAGCAAACGCAACAGCGATGGTCCATACCACGAGGTGGTGGAACGAGTGTTCCATATGTACCTGTGGGACCTAATCAATGTGCCAATTGCAAACGAAGGGTGCTGTCAGCCGTGTGTTGAAACAGATGTGTTTTTGCATAACTTATTTGAAAGGAAATGTTCAAGTGTTTTTCTTTTTTGTACATTTTGTCTTTCTATGAATTGTTCCTGCTGGTCCTGTGTGTCAGAAGCAACACAGTAAGTTGTATTGACAGCCGATCACCACTTTGGTGACCTGCTGTCAGAGGGGGGTGAGGAAAGTAAGGAAATTGAATATTAATTTTAAGCCTGACAAATTAAGCAGGCCAGAATATTGGTTTTTGGGCTGTAGGTTCGCTGTGCATAAAAGTCCATAACACAGTGTTGTGCGTCACCTCTTATTTACATATGCTATTGTAATTTGTCTATGCTTTCTGTGTTTGGTATACAGCAAGTATACCTGATGGCTTGGCATGTGTGTTTTTATTTTATGCATGTTTTTATTTTTGTATTGTTTTGACAATTCTACTTTTGATACAATTACAAGCTCCCCTGTGTTGTGAGGGGATGGTCATGACGGTGTCCATTGCTACCCAACAGTTGGTTAGACTTGTTCTGGTTACTAAATTTCACAGATATGATATTTCATGCTGTTAACATGACAGACAACACTTCACCAGTGCATGTCTATTTGGCTAATATTGTATTGAAGAAACAAAACAAAAACAAAAACAAAAGAGTTATACAGGATTAAAAGTGTGTCACCTGCAGTTAGTCACGTTATTGCCCCTTCCTTTAAGGAACGAGCAGCCTAGATTTATTTTCCTTGATTGAACCCTAAGGATGAACTATAAATCTGTGGATCTTGCTAAAGGTGACCTAATTTTTCTCATGATATTACACTAGTTAATCCTGTTCTGCTTCCTAGGTAGTGTATAGCTTTGTTCCTTAAAGGGAACCAAGTTTCATTTTTCCCGGGAAGGAACTGGAACATTAGCTGAAATTACAGTATATGGTGTAGTGGCCGGTGGTAGAGTTAAAATCTGTGTACTACTTTGGCTTTTGTGTATCGCCCATCCTCTTGGTGTTGTGTCACATGCCTGACTATCACCCAAGAAATTTCTTGTTCTTCCTATATATTTTTCTTTTGACCCCCTCTCCCCTGATTGATGTCGCATTGTGCCTAGTTATTGGGGATTTTAGCTGTGTCCTAGTCCCATTTCCCTTTTCCGTATTCCTTTCACCAGTCGGCCCTTTTACTATTGTTGGTGTATTGTTTAAGTTCACACTCCCAGACTGCAGTGAGGTACTAGGGACCCCCATATTATCTATAATCACCTTTTGTATGACCAGACTGGTTTTCAAGAATTTTCTTCATGCCCACTTTAATGTTTTCCAGTCTGATTGTCAGGGTAGTGATGGACTGGTTAACTGACTCAATAAGATCTTCTACTATGGTAAACAAATATTCCCCCTTAATAGGGGATACCTTACGTTTATTTTTTGTACATGATATATTTTCAATGCCTATATTAGATTGGTTTTTACCCTTTTGTCCCTGCTGTTTTGATTTTCGGTGGGATCAGATGTGTTCTAATATTGGAAATACCAGGACTCTCTAGTTCTTGTCTTTTGTTTCCACATTTTGATCATTAGCCTGTGTATTGCATAGTGCACTTGATGCACCATTATTAAAGGGAGGTATCTGCATGCCCCTGATAATTTGCATCATGCATTTCCCCTTTTTGAGGTGTTCTAGACAAGGAATGTAGGAACACACAGATGTAGTCATTCAAAAGATGTTTACCCCATTAGACAATGCCACTATGTGTGAGGACATACATTCAGACAGAATTCCCATTTAGCTATCTACCTTTAGATGGCAGAGGATGATGCTCTCACATTGAAGTTAGTGGGGATAATGAAGAGTACCCAATTGAAGTGACTAGAAGTCTAACTTTTCACTTTGTATCCTATGAGAGTGACGGTGCATTCTAGACCAGAGTTGTTACATAGCGTTGGGCCACTCCCTTGAAAATTGCAGGCCACCTGCTTACAGTCCCATTGTTAAATACAATGAATTGTTTTTGCGCTAATTTGAAGGAAACTAACAACTGTGTTATATTTCCTACATCACTAGGTTCTGCGGGATCTTCCAGAGTAAAAAGGAAGAGTTATAATAACCTGCAGAACGATGATTAAGATGAGCCCTAAATTCCCATCAGTGACAGCTGCAGATGAAGGGCGGATGTCTAGGACCTACAGTCCCAGCACCCAGACAGTAGCAAGGCTGGACAGCGATCACCAGCACGTCATCAATGGCATCTCCAAATTGGAAGACTGAACTGCAATAGTTAGCTACATCATGCAAAAAGGGCGATTCTGAGGGATAAAAATTAGATTCCCGTGCATAGGGATATTGGACCTATGTTATGTTAGCATGATGTATCTATCTGTATACTTTCTGCTTTATATATATATATATATATATATATTCACTGAAAAAACCATAGGTTATAGACCATATATAGTTAGGAATTAGCATTTAAAAAACCTTATTTTACTCACACAAAACCATTGAAATTCCATATATAGTTAGTTGCACTAACTATATATCGCGCACCCGTAATCCACTGCTGATGATGTCACATATTACATCATTCATGACATGGTCAGTGACATCACTGATGACATCACTGATGACAACATCCAGTGATTATGTGTTTCTGTAAAGTTTAAATATGTTTTACATATTGAAGAATGAGTGGATGTATAAGTGTCTGAATGAAGGTTTTAGTAGGTGCGTGATTGACTGTATGAGTGAGTGATTAAATGCGTCTTACTGAATGCACGGGTTAGTGACTAAACTGTCTGAAAGTGTGCATCAGTATGTCTGTTGTTGTGCAAGCTGCTGCATGTGTTGATCAGTAGCTATATAAGTAGCTATATGGGTTATTGATTGGTTGCACAAGTATTTGTATGGGAGACTGAGTGTGTGTATGACTGGCTGGGAGGTGTGTGACTCTGTGCAGATCAATGTGTACTTGTATCAGTGATTCTATAAGAGAGTAAGTATGTGTTAGTATATGTTTTAAAATGTAAGGTACTCTATGTTTAACTGTGTAGATTAGAAAATGGAACTGTGATTGATTCTTTACAGGACTGACTAGGTGTGTGAGTAACTCCATGGATGAGTGGCAGAGTGTGAGTGTCTGTATAGGTGTATGAGTGCATATGATAGTGTTGTAAAGATGAGTGATTGTATGTATGAATGATTGTATGGGTGAATGAGTGAATGTGTGTGTAGACGTAGGAATCAGTGAGTGGGTATGTAGTAACTAGTATTGGTGTGTCAATGGTTTCAAAAATTATACTCTGTATTTAACACTGGGTGTAACAGAGGTTATATTAAAGTGTGAGGAGATGCATTGTATTGTCACATTAATGATATCATCATTGATGTGACCATTGATGTCAAATGAGATATCATCAGTGATGTCATTTGAGATGTCATCAGTGATGTCATCAGTGATGTCACTGACCATGTCATGAATGATGTAATATGTGACATCATCAGCAGTGGATTACGGGTGCGCGATATATAGTTAGTGCAACTAACTATATATGGAATTTCAATGGTTTTGTGTGAGTAAAATAAGGTTTTTTAAATGCTAATTCCTAACTATATATGGTCTATAACCTATGGTTTTTTCAGTGAATTTTCAAGGTTTTGTAAATGCTAATTCCTAACTATATATGGTCTATAACCTATGGTTTTTTCTGTGAATTTCATTGGTTTTTTAACAGCTAATATCTGTAGCTGTAAAATGTATTCTTCTTTAAATCCCAAAATATATTTTATATGTTTATGAATAATTTTTTTTTTTAAATATTTTTTTTTCTTCGTTCCCGCTTCGCGAATCGGGAAGCTTCCCGTTAGCTGACCTTGATGCCGCGAAATAGACCGCGAGCCGGTAAACGTTTCTTTACCGCAACTGCCGCGTTAGAAAACAACATCGTGACGCCTCCCGTCCGCATGACGTTTCGCGTTGTCGCGTGATACGTCATATGACGTGCTACGTTAGCGAACTCGTACGCTTACCGAGTCGCAAAGCACAGGTTTCTGGAAGCAAACCGGGAGGCCCTGCAAAGCGCGTAACGTAAACACAGCAGGTCATGTGACTTGGTAATAACACTTTTCATTGGTTCATTTCACTTTCGGTTTCCTAATGATGTAAGACTAGGTCATATGATCTAAAATGAACACTTTTCATTGGTTGAGAACTATTTTTTTTCCCAAATGGTGAAAATCCCTCCTTCTTTCCTCACTCTGACTTTCATCATTGTGAGAGAAAGACCCTTTGTTACCAGTGAGCAATGGCTTCTTTACTAGCTTCAGCTGGTGCTTCCCCACCACCTCCACCACATCCAAGGAAGAGTGGACCACCTGCTAAAGTTATAATTCAGCAAGAAGAGGAAGAAGAGGAACAGGACAACCTAGATAATCTCCCTATTATGGCCAGAAGATCTGTTGTACCGGAAGTAACGGGACCAGAGGGCAGGGAGATGGTGCCAAATATACAAACGAGATTTCGTGAAGTAAAACAAGTCTGCGTACATTGCAGTGGAATCATTTGCTACGCAGAAAGTAGCATCACTCTGATCAACAGAGCTATTAACAATCATGCTCATGTTTGTCCGAAACTCCCCAAACAATAAATTCTTTTTTTTGTTTTCTTCCTCCTGTTGAGCCCTTTACAATGAATCGTTTTCGTTGCCCCCTCCGAAAAAAAAACAAAAAAAATATAAAACTGTTCAGAAAAATTCAAAAAAAGTAAAAAAATGTTCAGAAAAATAATAAAAAAAATATAAAACAACAAAAACAATTTAAAAAAAAGTTCTTTTCAGAACTACCTCCCCGTTATAAAAAAATTGGTACAATATTTGCAACTGTGCCAACCTCTATTTCTCTTAGTTCGCTTCCCAGTTCGCTCCCCGGTACGCGAACCGGAAGCGAACCAAAAATTTTTTTTTATAAAAAAGAACAGTAAGTATAAGGGAAGGAAACAGACAGTTATGTTAAAAGAAAGACAGCTATAGGGGAGTAAACTAGAGATACTATTACCCGTAATCCACTGCTGATGATGTCACATATTACATCATTCATGACATGCTCAGTGACATCATCAGCAGAGGATTGCGGGTAACAGTATCCCTAGTTTATTCCCTATAGCTGTGTTTCTTTTAACATAACTGTCTGTTTCCTTCCCTTATACTTACTGTTCTTTTAAAAAAAATTTTTTTAGATCTGTCAGAAACAGTGAAAGTAATGAAATATAAAAGACTACGTAGAATATGAGCACTGTATGCAACAACTTTGACACTGACAGAAGCCTCACCTTCTCCATGCCTCCTACACAGTTCTACATGTACATCATAAATGCAAACAGAACAGAATTAATTATACATGTTAAATGGTTTATTTTTGCTGTTCTCAGAATGTATCAAATTTCACTAAAACAGTGACTTGAAGGTATTCATCATATAACAGCGGGGAAAAAAAAACACAATCAAAATGATTGTGTTTAAAAAACCCATACATTACAAATCAGAATTCAGAACTCCTTAAAGTTAACTTACTTTCCATGACGGCCAAGGATGTCCTATGAACAGCTTACACTCTGTTGTGCTGTTATTACTTTCAACCCGCCACTTTCTGAAAGAAAACCTCCATCGTTTTCAAAAACATGTTACATACAATAAATGACTTCTCGCTCTCTACCACACGATTCCACAAGGCCAAATCGTGTCAGAGCCATGTATAACTCTTGGATTTCTTGTAAGCCAATCCCGTCTTTTCGCATTTCCGCAACTTTCAGAATTAAAATGTTGAAGATCATTTACACAATCCTGGACTAGTAATATCTTCCCCTTCTTGCTCAATCATGTTCTACATTTCCTATCACACTGATACTGCTTACTATGAAGCAGACTTACACTACCTTTATGACTAGTACAATTATTTAATTCTCTACATCACTTTTAATCACAAAGCAATGTAAAACAGTAGACAGCATTGCAGACTTACATTCCCTCTACTCCATGTTTTGATTCGCTGCTTCAATTAGCTTATAAAAAGAAATAGTTTTTCTGAACTCATTCACAGTGCACGTATTTCTCAATAACGTCCAGTGTTATGGTAAAAAGTTATGTCTCTCTACTACACTTATCCTCAAGGCCAAATAGTGTAGGAGCCATGAGAACTTCTTGAAATTCCTCAGAGCACATCCCGAGATTCTTTCCCTAAAATTTTGGTTTTAAAAACACCAGGTAAGAGTTTTTAAGGTCATATGGCAATTTTTTTTGAAAATTAAAACAGAATCATTGCAGAATGACCAGCCATTTCTACACTTTAAATAAGCTGTATAATGTCCTGATGTTATTGAAGGACCATCATGATATATAATTGCTACAGTTACAAAAGTCCTTCCTGATATTGACAACTGTGAAGCCACAAAATTTTTAATTAAAGTTGTCAATTTTGTTCCATCAGGCCTACATCGTTGGAACATTAAAATGACATACTGGCCATATGTTCGTATAAATAAAGTGGACATCATTTCAGATTTACATTGGCTACACTCCATGTTGTGATCAGCGGCTTTTACTAGCTTATTAAAAGAGACTGATTTACTGTCTGGCAAAGTTAAATATATAAATCTTTCTGAGTCTACACTAGTAGTAGCTGATACCCTACAGTTCTCGCAGTCATGCTGCCATTGATAAGAAAGCCCAAACAGGTGATCTACATCTACACCTTCATCATGCAATACATCAAGCATATACATTAAAAACTCCTGACAATCTTGCTGACTATTTTGAGAGAATTGTGTTTGGCCTGAACATCTGTCTAACAGATTTCGAATTTCAGACACACTTTCTATGTTTGTTCTATCAGTGCTACATTTCTCTAACACAGAATTTAACAAACTGCAAAATCTTTGATCCGAATTGACCACAATCTGTTCTTTTAAAGTTTCTAGAGAAAAGACAACATTAACCACTACATTAGCATAGCAGTTGACACCAGAACTGTTTTCAAATTGAAAACCAACAACATCTTCAACAGAATCCTTTTTGTTTCTGCTTATAATTTCAGGTTCATCAACTTTTCGTCTTTTTGCTACAACCTCCCCAGTATTGGTCACATTTCTTCGTTTCCGGCCTACCACACGTTTCTCAAACAAAGGATACTGAGGCAAATGTGGCGCATACTCTCTTCTCAACCTATTGTATTCCTTAACACAATCTAGATCCGCACAAATGTTTGTGACATCACACTCAATCAAGTACAATCCCGATAAAGTCCTAACTCGTGACAATGCCACATATGCCATACCCTCCTTGAACACAGAACTGCCAATATTCACCAATGCACAGTCTACACTTAAACCTTGCGATTTATGGATTGTCACCGCATATGCCAAGCAAACAGGAAACTGCTTACGACGAACATATAAGTCTTTTACAAGCAAAAATCTAGCAGAACAACGAGCAATTAGCTGTACTTCCTCAATGCCATCAAATTTAATTTTTAAAAATTCAATTCCATCTCTATTTCTGTATTTCACAAAATCAACAACATTACCCATTGATCCATTTACCAGACCTCTTTCAACATGTAAATTCCTTCTTAAAATTATACGGCAGTTCAAGCACACATTCAGAGTCTTTTCAAAACCCGCAGTTTTAGATATACTCTTCTCTAATGAATCCAATTTTGTTTTCAGATTCTCAGACAAAATAATTGTTGATCCCATATGCTCTACTCTGTCAATAGCTTCCAATTTCACAATCTCTTGCTTTTCTAAATGCAACATTTTGTTGTTGAATTTGGCACATTCTGCAAGAGTTGGCATCAAACATATTCCAGATTTTTTCTCAGTAACTTTCTGAAAAATATTCTCAGGCACAACATCTTCGTCTGGATATAAATTTGTCAGTAATCGTGCATGTAAAGCTTCTTTCCCATGCTCGGTCACTTTTCCAATTCTAACATCTTGTAGAATAGTCTTGTAAACTTCATCCTTTGCCTGACGCATATTTTCATGCAGTTCAGCATAATTGAAGTTTAACCATATATTGACGTTGCCAATACTCCCTAAGCACTTCCTGGTATCTTCATGCGTGAGCATTTTGAACACAGGTTGCCCTTTCACTGGTGTCAGCTGCAGAAGATCTCCAAAAACAATGATGTGTTTGCCACCAAATAACACATCATACTCTGTTTTGAGAACTTCTTGCATTCTCAAATGCACAAAGGCAAGCATAACATTGGAAACCATGCTTACTTCGTCAATGATAAGAAGTTTCATTTTCCTCAAGACTCTTGAAACTTCAAAACAAGCATCTCCAGATAGCTTGTGATATTCTAATTTGTTGTCATGCTCCACTGGCAGCATCAGTAAACGATGTAAAGTAATCCCTTTAATGTTATGTGCTGCCAGTCCAGTTGGAGCGGTGACAACACAAGACAGCGATGACTCTGTCCTTTCCTGCAAATAACATGAAATTGCTTTAATAAGGAAACTTTTTCCAGTTCCCGCTTCTCCACTCACGTACAGTCGGACAGGCTTCAACGACGTACATGAGCACTCTTTCTTGTCATGACTTAATCCATGATCAATTTGCATGGTAAGTTCGTCATATATTTTCCTCTGCTCAACGTTGAGTTGTCTTTCCAACTCTTCTAAGTTAACCGCATCCTCCTGAGCATGTGCCATGGCTCTTTCCACTTCATTCATAGCAGTGGCAGCTTCATTTTCGATAAGAGGTCCTCCTAGTGGATCCTGACTCAATGAAGCAGAACTCTGACTGTCCTGAGAACTGTCTCTGGCAATCTCGGCTGCAATCGTTGCTTCCTGCTCAATTTCCACATTCAACATTTCTACATATTTGGGAAAAGCAGGACATTCTATGGTCTCCTTGGCAGCATTGAAAGAGTCTTCGTAACAGAGGAAATCTCCAAGCAGTTCCTCTTCTGCACGCCAAGGCTTAAAAAGTTGCAAAAGTGCTAAATAGAAAAACTCCTTTTTTTCAGGAGATTCGCCACTCAATTTTCGATGGTTTATCAAGTGGCATTTTCTTTGCTTGACCAGACATCCCTCACTTCCTATTACAGCATACACTCCTTTCTCAGTATCTTCTTTGATGTTCCTCTTGAATATGTAATTTTGCAGAACCTCATACAGACAAACATTCTCGAGGTGACTGCTTCGATTTGGATAATATGTATCCAACATGTTGCTCTTCAAAATGTCGGTACTGTTTGGCTCCTTTTCCGCCAAATACTCAATTTCCCGCACAGGTTTCAGAACTCGATTACGCGTTGCAGCAAGACCAACACTCGCCCAAACGATACTCCTGGACTTGGCATAGAGACTTGCTGAAGACAACCGGTCAGAACATTCGTAAGCTCCGATTTCTCGATGCGACAACATCTTCAGACTGAAACTGTACAACTTCTTGCTGAGGCTCTTTTCATGGGAAATGTCCTCCCACATATCCTTCAATTCTGTCTTCTCTTTTTTGGTGATGTAAGATGTCACATACCTAGCCACAGCCATACAGTTATCAGCCACAAACTGTATATCCATGTTAGCATTCCACATGGACAAAATCACCGGGTTGTAGTCGTTGATGTACTTAGACTCTTCGTTCCTCTTCAAATTGTATGTGTTTTTAGGTGATTTCTTCATCACATTATGTCGCAGCGAAGACATCAAACTGTTCACTCTTCCTTTAGAAATCACCGATCGTGGAAAGCCGAAACGACATTTGGTGTAGAACTTGTCTTTGTTCCGGAATTTACGACGACAGTACTTTCCACATCGATGGCTTTGGAAACGTAGAACTTTTTCTCTTAGGCTTTTTTTCTCCTTTGCGTTTGGAACAGCACACGTAGAATACTGTTCTATGAAACTCATCACTGAGTCGTCTGCATCCGTTCCAAATTTAGGTGCATCCTTGATCCACAGCAACATATGTATATGAGGAGCACCTCTTGCTTGGTACTCCTTCCTCCAGAAGAAATCCAACACCTCTCCAAGAGGTGGATTCTTCTTATTCATGATGAAAGACATCATACCTTCAAATCTATGATTGAAGTACCTACATACATTGACTGGATCCAAAGAGCACAGTTCTCCGGGTGTCTTGAATTCGATGTTTTCTACGTTAGCATTTGCCTCTCGTAGAAATTCAAGTAAGTCTTCCCAGCCATACTCAGCACAGCTCAAAGTGAGGAACCATGTGGGAGTTCCTAAGTTCCTCAGCATACATTTTAAATCACCATGACGACGGTACCAGTACTCATTAGTACCACGCTGACACGCCATGAGATTAATCAGGTGAGAATCCAAAATACTGTCTTGGACATTGACTTTATCCATAAAGTCACTTGCCGAGATGTTTTGCATGTGTATACCACTTTTCAAGATGTGGTTCACTGCATATGACAGTCCAGACAGATCGCTTTCAAACAGGAGATGAAACAAATAAGGAATGCATTGTCGAAACCTAGGATCTCCTGCATACAATCGCAAAGTCCGGTATTCAGAAGCAGGAATTTGATGAGGTCGCTCATCATATCTTCCTCCCTGACCTGTTGGAAAAAGCTGTGGGAAACACCGAGCTTCCAAACTTTCCTCCCAAACACTAATGGGACTCCCTTTCGCTTGTTTCATTTGAAACAACTCAATAGCATTCCCCATGACTTCCTTGGAATGCAAAGGATGAACACTATAATGTTCATATATTTCTTCACTAGTACAGGGTTCTACTTTCTCAATTTGACCAGCACACAAATCGCTATCCTCTTCCTCACTTACTTCCTCTTCTGCAACATATACATTTTTATAGTATTTATTATATTTTTTCAAATACAATGTTGCCCTTTTGACTTTCCTAACATCTACTAAATCTTGCCATATTTTCTTATTCTTTGTCGGAACCACATTAACTAAGATAACCAGAGGTTCCTCTTCCACTTTTTCTACTCCAATTGTGTTAATGTTTTTCTTCAAATCTAGAGGCAAATAAACAACTCTTCCCTTTAATCCTCTCTGTAAATCTGATGGAGGCAATTTCCCTGTCTTTGGCTCCATTCTTACAATAGCCTGAAAGGGATGGATACTTTGAATCAAAATAGATTCATAAGTATTTAAATCCTTCAATTCAGAAGGAATTTCAACCAATTCCAGATTATTATGAACTGCTCTAGCAGGCATCTGGTTTTGATTTAATTTGTTACAACAATAAGTACACACACGTTGATCCAATCCCAAATCAAAACAATTTTCTACCATCAAGTATGTTGTAAAATCCTTCCATTCACTATTATTTTCCCTTTCACTTTTTCCATATAAATCCACTAACTTAGTCTGATTCTTATAATAAGTGCGTCGACAACACACACAAGTGAAATTTGGCCTCTCACTTGATTTCACCTCAAACGTCGCAATTTCCCTCTGGAAATTATCTGTACTGGAAACCTGTACACTATCTTCCACATTACTCTCTTCTTCTTGGTCAATTTCAACATTCTCCTCTTTACTTCCAAAGTAACAAAACTCAATTTCTTCACATATATTCTTCACATCTATTTCAGAACCATGCAAAAGAGCAGCGCATAATTGTTTTAGCATAATTGCTGGACTCTTAGCATAATACAACATTCTAACTAATTTCCTCACTTTATTATGATGCACTGCTAGCATCCTGAAATGATGAAAAACACTCTGGCATACTCTCCTGGAAAGACAAGCCAGTGAATGACCATGCAAACCTATCACTTCTCTCACTCTGCAAGGATCTAATTCTTGCAACAACTTCATTTTCTGCTTCAAACTTTTCTTACTAAATGACCGTATAAAATCACAAAGCAAATTGATGGAATCCTGTCGTACACTGCAAATACTACTACACTTCCAGGTGTACACAGGACCCTTAGGACGTCTCCCTAAAACCTCATTACCTAACACCTCTTCTATCTCTGTTCTCACAAGTTTTTCTTTTTCAACTGGACAACCATCTTTCACTTCATAAGCTCGACCACTGGTGTCAACTGCATGCACCAAATCATTATCCTGGAAATAACTCTCCTCATTAAAAAATGCCTCAGAGCTTGAACTATGCATCCATTCTCCAGAAAAAACTTCACAAAAATTACTACGATTAACTATTCTCTTCCATCTACTATTTCTTTTGAAATCATAAATTACCTTGTTTAGCTTCCTAATTCTATTGATTGTCAAAATAAATAACTTACGTTTAAATTCAAATGCCTGATCAATAACTTTCTCAACTATTTTTTTTCTCTTATAAAAAACCACTTTCTGCTGACCTTTCTTAATATTTTTTAACAAATTCCCAATTATCCTGTTGCGGAACATTCGTTTACGAATATCCCTAAACTGTTGTTTCCTTCTACTTTCATGCATAGAGTTATCTCTTACTCTAGCAGTAACATTTCTCATTGGCCTTTCCTTACCATTTGAATTCGGTCTCCTTTTCTGGAGTGAAACATTTTCTGTAGTAATATTTTTTTTACTACACATATTTCTTATGACTGTTTTTCGACTCTTACCCGGTGCTTTCTTGGTGACTTGACAAATCTTTTTGTTAGAGGACTGCTGCAATATTCCATGCTCCTGCTGTCTTTGACGTTTTCCAGCCTTTCTTACTCTTTCTTTGCTAGGCATCCTAAAATCTTGAAATAATGTGCAGTTGAATCTGTGGTAAAATATAATAAAAAATGTTATTAACCACTATTACCCAACAGTAAATTAATAACAGTCATCAAAAACTTAACACACTACTTAAGTATATAATATACTGAAGCCTATCTCCAATTTTTCACTGAACAGGACTCATCTCTTCTTAACCTTGGATAAACCTCACCTACTCTGTGTCCCCTGCACATAATTAAATGTAAAGGGACAGATTTATATTAACTAGCACATCCCCAGGGATGCACCAGTTAACGTGCACCGCTGCTCTGCCACCCACAGTGTGCCGCATTTACAATCAGATAGGACAAAGCTACATCAAAACCCTGCGCCTGCTTGAAGCAGGCATAGATCTTGACGCAGGTAGGCTGAAAGCTAAAGCAACAACTAAGTGTCGTGTGCAGAAGTTACAAAAAAGGAAAAATGGCGTTTAAACCAGTAATGAGACCATGCTAACGTAATACAGAGTAAAAATATCCAGGATCTACATCAGTTTGGGGTTCACGAACCTGGCAGGTACAAGGCACTGAGGCTTTCCACCGTGCATGTCTCATCCCAAAACATATGTTGTTTGTGAATGAAACAATTTCCCAGACCAAATGCTTTGGATTGGCTACTTCTAAAAAATTAAACACCCCTACTATCCCGGAGTTAGAGGAATACGATGGTTGGAGTAATTTTACTCGTTGTCTATTAAAGATTTACAGGCCCTACTCCGTAATTCTTCCTTTAACATTTCCAGTATAAATCCAAAAGGTTGACTGCTTTGGCAACGTGCCTTATCCACGGTTTAATAACGCTGCCTTTTGCTTTATATAAGTTTTCAAATTGTATGAAATATATACCAATAGGTCGTTATTAACCTTTAGGTAGTGGTTTTCTTCATCAAGTCTGGTCGCTTCCATACACATACAGATTTTCAAAGATGATCAAGAACTTTATCTGAATGGAGAGGAATGCACTGAGACGCCAGATCATTCACTAATGTGTAGGCACAGACAGTTACACGGTTCATGCAACAAACACCGACCAAATATGGCTTGCGTGTTGCAAGGCACGCCAGTTCCTGCTATCATCCCCACGTTCAAGTTCTTGGAAAATGGTAGTTATTTGATGCTCAATAATGAAGATTGTTCTGGGTTAATTAAAAGTATTCATTTTATCGTAACAGTAAATGAACGGGTTATTTGCTGCAGAAATGTTCTATTTCCTCCCACACATGAACATAGGGAGTTTTCAATCTGGCCACAAATACCAACCTTGGGAGCACATTTCAACAGTATGGCAAGAATAAGAGCTCTTTTGTCTCAGAGAGAGGTGGCCTTGAGTTCGGCCCGTGAAACTTTCGTGCTTCACATAGCGAACACCCGTACAGAGGTGCAGACCCTTTTAAATACAGATTCGACTTTGCATTTCAGCAAGATTACCCATTCATTTCCATGCAGCAGGAGGCCCATAGGAATGAAGGTGCAATTTGCGATTAGCAATTACCTCATCGCAAATTACGAATTTTTCCGACGGTGCAGGGGTATCTCAAGAACACCCTGCTGCACCCCTGAAAAAAAAATTTGGGGTCATATGGCGCACATAAATTTTGAAAACATTCCTTTACCTCAAAAACGATTTTCAACTCATAATTTGAAAACACTGCACATGGGGAAATGACTTAAAATGTCCTTAAGACACATAAAAGCATTTTTTGATTGCCTTTGCAGCATGTTTCAGTCACCTTTAACATGCCTATGTAACGGAAACATTCAAAATCTAAATTTGCCATGCACAGGTGGGAGCATATTTACAAGCAATTTGCTCCACAGACAAACTTCTTACATTGAAATGGGAAAAATAACATCAGAGACTCTCAATTACCTTATAAAGAAGCAGACACCATTATGTCCTTCTCATCAATATTAAAACCATTGCTTTTTCTCAAAAACGATTTACAAGTCATAATTTGAAAACACTCCACAGCTCCTATGCACATAAAAACCCTGTCAGTACTAATACTTCACATTTTCTCCAATTACAATTTCTCAAAGAAACAAAATCTATTTGTGAAACACTTGAGACAAAGCAACATTTGAAAAACACAACTTTCTTCATAATTTTCTCCTTAAAGCACACTATTTTCTATCTAAATTAAAGAAATTTTTTCTCACCTTAGCAAATACTTTGAGTTTCAAAACAGTCTCAGAAACACACCAATTTGTCTTCAGCAGAGCAAAAGGTATGCACTCCAGAGTCTGCAGCTATCAAAAGCACAGAAATGCTGTAATTCCTCACACAGATCTCTCATGTCACCCAATCAAAACTCTTCCCTCACTTTTTTTCAAAGCAAAACCCTTCCCCCCTCTGCCCCCTCTCTGCTTTTTCTGCATAGCAACCACCTCTTGCAAGACCTCTCACACAACAATGTTGCAATTGAACTCTGAACTCTCAGTGCACCTGCATATCCAAAGCATTCTTTCATTTAATGATTTTTTCTTCGCCACTCAAAATACATCTTTCAACGAACTCATCCATGCACACTAACTTTCTGTTTTCAGCAATCAAAATCCACCAATCACTCTTACTGCTTCATTAACACAGAAACTCCTCAGTTTTTTTCATTTTACACTCTCATTTTTTCAACTGCCATTTCATTGCCACACTTCATCTGACTGCAGGAGAACCTTCTCTCGCCATGTTTTCTGTCTGGATTGTTGGACATAGCTACATCTATTGGGCTCAAAGGTACGCTGAAAACAGGAATTTACCTAACCTCAATTTACAAGATGTGGAAATTAAGTGGTTTGGCCACAGAGGATTAAAATGTCACCAATTGATACCATTGGTGAAAACCTTTATGCATTTGCCAAAACCTGACCTGTTAATTGTGCACTGTGGAGGTAATGATTTGGGCACTTTGACTGGGGTAGGTCTGGAAATGCTTTTAAAGGACACCTTTGAGCAATTGATGGCACTTTTTCCTCAGACTGCCTTGGTATATTCAAATATATGCCAAAGACAGAAATGGAGGTGGTCGAACCAATTTTGTCCACAAATTGAGAAATCGAGGAAGCATGTAAACAAATCTGTTTCAGCTTACATGAGAGACCATGGAATGGGCTCCCTGTACAACAATAACTTGCGTTACTACATGCAAGATATCTACAGAGGAGATGGAGTTCACTTCTCAGATGAGGGCAACAGAGTTTTCACTCTGAATTTAAGAATGTGCATTGGTACCTACTTATAAGTACCTAAATGTACCATAAACCCAAAAGCTCTTCTCAGAGCTACCCTACATCTGATCACTCACAATTATTATTGTACTCTAACTTTTTTCACTAATTTTCAAGAAAGTACGCTCCCCAGAACGCTTCCCGGTTCGCGAACCGAGCGCACTCCACGCAAAAAAACTAAAAAAACGGTATATATTTTTTTGCCCTGCGAGAACCTTTCAAAGCCTCCACATCAAACCTAGGGGGTCAGGGACGATCTACTATGCCCCCTTATGGTCATTTGCCCCTTCGCTTTGGCCTCCTCTTGTCTCTCGATCCTACCGAGAGACAAGATGGCGGCCGCTACGGACTGTTTGGAATGTTTACAGACGCCGAAAAACCAATCAGCTTCGCAAACCTCCGTAACGCGAAAAGTACGCGAAGCGGAGCGCTGTTACAGATATATATCTTTTTTTGAACGTTAATTTCTCAAAATCCACTGGAGCACATATATTGAGACCTAGCAAAGGCACATCGGGCTACCAGTCCCTACAATTTTGCCAAGTTTCGTGCAAATCCATTCAGCCGTTCGATTATTATTATTATTTTTTTGTTTTGCCCCGCGGGGCCCTTTTAAAACCTCCACATCAAACCTAGGGGGTCAGCGAGGATCTACTATTCCCCCTTATGGTCATTTGCCCCTTCGCTTTCGCCTCCTCTTGTCTCTCGATCCTACCGAGAGACAAGATGGCGGCCGCTACGGACTGTTTGGAATGTTGACAGACGCCGGAGAACCAATCAGCTTCGCTTCACAAAGCTCCGTTGCGCGAAAAGTCCGCGAACCAGACCGCTGCCTGGTCCGCGCTTACAGATATATATATTTTTTTAAACGTTAATTTCTCAAAATCCACTGGAGCACATATATTGAGACCTACAAAAGGCACATCGGGCTACCAGTCCCTACAATTTTGCCAAGTTTCGTGCAAATCCAATGTTCTATTTCCTCCCACACATGAACATAGGGAGTTTTCAATCTGGCCACAAATACCAACCTTGGGAGCACATTTCAACAGCATGGCAAGAATAAGAGCTCTTTTGTCTCAGAGAGAGGTGGCCTTGAGTTCGGCCCGTGAAACTTTCGTGCTTCACATAGCGAACACCCGTACAGAGGTGCAGACCCTTTTAAATACAGATTCGACTTTGCATTTCAGCAAGATTACCCATTCATTTCCATGCAGCAGGAGGCCCATAGGAATGAAGGTGCAATTTGCGATTAGCAATTACCTCATCGCAAATTACGAATTTTTCCGACGGTGCAGGGGTATCTCAAGAACACCCTGCTGCACCCCTGAAAAAAAAATTTGGGGTCATATGGCGCACATAAATTTTGAAAACATTCCTTTACCTCAAAAACGATTTTCAACTCATAATTTGAAAACACTGCACATGGGGAAATGACTTAAAATGTCCTTAAGACACATAAAAGCATTTTTTGATTGCCTTTGCAGCATGTTTCAGTCACCTTTAACATGCCTATGTAACGGAAACATTCAAAATCTAAATTTGCCATGCACAGGTGGGAGCATATTTACAAGCAATTTGCTCCACAGACAAACTTCTTACATTGAAATGGGAAAAATAACATCAGAGACTCTCAATTACCTTATAAAGAAGCAGACACCATTATGTCCTTCTCATCAATATTAAAACCATTGCTTTTTCTCAAAAACGATTTACAAGTCATAATTTGAAAACACTCCACAGCTCCTATGCACATAAAAACCCTGTCAGTACTAATACTTCACATTTTCTCCAATTACAATTTCTCAAAGAAACAAAATCTATTTGTGAAACACTTGAGACAAAGCAACATTTGAAAAACACAACTTTCTTCATAATTTTCTCCTTAAAGCACACTATTTTCTATCTAAATTAAAGACATTTTTTCTCACCTTAGCAAATACTTTGAGTTTCAAAACAGTCTCAGAAACACACCAATTTGTCTTCAGCAGAGCAAAAGGTATGCACTCCAGAGTCTGCAGCTATCAAAAGCACAGAAATGCTGTAATTCCTCACACAGATCTCTCATGTCACCCAATCAAAACTCTTCCCTCACTTTTTTTCAAAGCAAAACCCTTCCCCCCTCTGCCCCCTCTCTGCTTTTTCTGCATAGCAACCACCTCTTGCAAGACCTCTCACACAACAATGTTGCAATTGAACTCTGAACTCTCAGTGCACCTGCATATCCAAAGCATTCTTTCATTTAATGATTTTTTCTTCGCCACTCAAAATACATCTTTCAACGAACTCATCCATGCACACTAACTTTCTGTTTTCAGCAATCAAAATCCACCAATCACTCTTACTGCTTCATTAACACAGAAACTCCTCAGTTTTTTTCATTTTACACTCTCATTTTTTCAACTGCCATTTCATTGCCACACTTCATCTGACTGCAGGAGAACCTTCTCTCGCCATGTTTTCTGTCTGGATTGTTGGACATAGCTACATCTATTGGGCTCAAAGGTACGCTGAAAACAGGAATTTACCTAACCTCAATTTACAAGATGTGGAAATTAAGTGGTTTGGCCACAGAGGATTAAAATGTCACCAATTGATACCATTGGTGAAAACCTTTATGCATTTGCCAAAACCTGACCTGTTAATTGTGCACTGTGGAGGTAATGATTTGGGCACTTTGACTGGGGTAGGTCTGGAAATGCTTTTAAAGGACACCTTTGAGCAATTGATGGCACTTTTTCCTCAGACTGCCTTGGTATATTCAAATATATGCCAAAGACAGAAATGGAGGTGGTCGAACCAATTTTGTCCACAAATTGAGAAATCGAGGAAGCATGTAAACAAATCTGTTTCAGCTTACATGAGAGACCATGGAATGGGCTCCCTGTACAACAATAACTTGCGTTACTACATGCAAGATATCTACAGAGGAGATGGAGTTCACTTCTCAGATGAGGGCAACAGAGTTTTCACTCTGAATTTAAGAATGTGCATTGGTACCTACTTATAAGTACCTAAATGTACCATAAACCCAAAAGCTCTTCTCAGAGCTACCCTACATCTGATCACTCACAATTATTATTGTACTCTAACTTTTTTCACTAATTTTCAAGAAAGTACGCTCCCCAGAACGCTTCCCGGTTCGCGAACCGAGCGCACTCCACGCAAAAAAACTAAAAAAACGGTATATATTTTTTTGCCCTGCGAGAACCTTTCAAAGCCTCCACATCAAACCTAGGGGGTCAGGGACGATCTACTATGCCCCCTTATGGTCATTTGCCCCTTCGCTTTGGCCTCCTCTTGTCTCTCGATCCTACCGAGAGACAAGATGGCGGCCGCTACGGACTGTTTGGAATGTTTACAGACGCCGAAAAACCAATCAGCTTCGCAAACCTCCGTAACGCGAAAAGTACGCGAAGCGGAGCGCTGTTACAGATATATATCTTTTTTTGAACGTTAATTTCTCAAAATCCACTGGAGCACATATATTGAGACCTAGCAAAGGCACATCGGGCTACCAGTCCCTACAATTTTGCCAAGTTTCGTGCAAATCCATTCAGCCGTTCGATTATTATTATTATTTTTTTTTTTGCCCCGCGGGGCCCTTTTAAAACCTCCACATCAAACCTAGGGGGTCAGCGAGGATCTACTATTCCCCCTTATGGTCATTTGCCCCTTCGCTTTCGCCTCCTCTTGTCTCTCGATCCTACCGAGAGACAAGATGGCGGCCGCTACGGACTGTTTGGAATGTTGACAGACGCCGGAGAACCAATCAGCTTCGCTTCACAAAGCTCCGTTGCGCGAAAAGTCCGCGAACCAGACCGCTGCCTGGTCCGCGCTTACAGATATATATCTTTTTTTAAACGTTAATTTCTCAAAATCCACTGGAGCACATATATTGAGACCTATAAAAGGCACATCGGGCTACCAGTCCCTACAATTTTGCCAAGTTTCGTGCAAATCCATTCAGCCGTTCGGGCTAAAAGTGAGGCCAACCGCCCTATGGAAAACTCAATGTTAAAAACACGTTTTGGGACCCCCCTTTTTTCTCGGCCCCCCCTGGACCAACTCCCCCCAAATTTCCAGGGGCTGCTCAGAAACAAAATGTGCCATTTTCCTGAAAATTTCAGCCAATTCCGTCCACAAACGCCAAAGTTATTAGACATAGAATTTTCAAAAAACCCATAGAGAAAAAATCCTAACTATATATACCTACTGGCGACCGCCTCACTTTTAGCCCGAACGGCTGAATGGATTTGCACGAAACTTGGCAAAATTGTAGGGACTGGTAGCCCGATGTGCCTTTTGTAGGTCTCAATATATGTGCTGCAGTGGATTTTGAGAAAATAACGTTCAAAAAAAGATATATATCTGTAAGCGCGGACCAGGCAGCGCCCCGGTACGCGTACTTGACGCGTAACGGAACTTCGCGTAGCGAAGTTGATTGGCTCTCCGGTGTCTGTCAACATTCTAAACAGTCCGGAGCGGCCGCCATCTTGTCTCTCGGTAGGATCGAGAGACAAGAGGAGGCAAAAGCGAAGGGGCAAATGACCATAAGGGGGCATAGTAGATCCTCCCTGACCCCCTAGGTTTGATGTGGAGGCTTTAAAGGGGCCCCGCTAAGCAAAAAAAAAAAATTTTTTTTTTGTTTTTTTTCGTGGTTAGCGCCCGGTACGCGAACCGGGAAGCGTTCTGGGGAGCGTATCACAATGAAAAATGAATGATAGACTTTTCAAATGCTGTATGTTAATTGATTGTTGGTTTTGTTGATTATTTTTATTTTTTTTTAAGCTTTTTTTATTGTGTTTCATAATTTATTAAACTTTCTAACATTTCATTGTCAGAAATTTCATAATCATGGAATATAGATTGTAGTCTCTGAGGTTGTAAAATGTCCTCATTTGCAAGGAGGTTATCTACTGCTTGTACACATTGCAGTAGTTCTTGGTCCCAAGTTTCATCCATAAATTCAATCTCATTTGGATCAATGATTTCTGTGTTGGACTCTGGAAGGACAATTTCAAATGAAATGTTTTGTTCACTTTCCATTTTTCCTGAAATTTGCATAAAAAAAATATATATTAGTAGAGGTAGGGCACTGTTGGGATTAATTTTAGATAGGCAGTTTTTAACAGAGAATTTATCTTTGGGCAGTGTATAGTATCAGAGTGGAAGTAGGAATATAAAAAAGTGTATCTAAATTTATAAGTACTACAGAGGGATAGTATATAACTAACAGAAAAAGTTTGCCATATTAACTTAAAGTGCACAATATACTTCAGTTTTAAAAATAACAACTTACCTTTAAAAAGAAGTTGAAGTTATTAATGAAAATCCTATTGAAATGTACACCAGGAAGTAGTAGTCAAAATGGCTGTGTTTCCTTCTCTTCCTTTATATATATTCGGGTACATAACCAATCAAATGTGAGGTAAAAAAAGTAGAAAATGAAAGTAACATTTTAATTGGTTGTCAATTCCAACATTTCAGATGTGTTTTGTGAAGTAATTTACCTCACGGTATTTAGAGAGGTCTACAGGCTAAATGGCTAAATGGAATTCCAATCAAATTTGTGAAAATGGTAGGGATTGGTATGTAGTATGAGCTAATCTATATTTGGTGAAATTGTCTCCAGTGGCTTTTCTGTAAACTACTTTCCCACCTTTTTTGATGGTGCGCTTCCCAGGGAGCGACCCGGTACGCGAACCGTTGAGCGCCCCGGTTCGCGAACCTTAAGCGTTCCGGGAGTCCACCATTTTGTGTTTCGGTCGAATTAAGATACAAGATGGAGGGCAAATAATGTTCAGAATGGGTAGAAGGGGGCACGGTAGACTTATCTTGACCCCCTAGGTTTTCTGAGGGTGGCTGAGGAGGTTTATATGTGCGAAAAAAAACATTTTTTTAAAAAATTTCGCGAGGTTAGCTCCCGGTACGCGTACCGGGTAGCGCCCCAGGGAGTGTACTTTGTTGAAAATTAGTGAAAAAAGTTAGAGTAAAATAATAATTGTGAGTGATTAGATGTAGGGTAGCTCTGAGAAGAGCTTTTGGGTTTATGGTACATTTTGGTACTTATAAGTAGGTACCAATGCACATTTTTAAATTCAGAGTGAAAACTCTGTTGCCCTCATCTGAGAAGTGAACTCCATCTCCTCTGTAGATATCTTGCATGTAGTAACGCAAGTTATTGTTGTACAGGGAGCCCATTCCATGGTCTCTCATGTAAGCTGAAACAGATTTGTTTACATGCTTCCTCGACTTCTCAATTTGTGGACAAAATTGGTTTGACCACCTCCATTTCTGTCTTTGGCATATATTTGAATATACCAAGGCAGTCTGAGGAAAAAGTGCCATTAATTGCTCAAAGGTGTCCTTTAAAAGCATTTCCAGACCTACACCAGTCAAAGTGCCCAAGTCATTACCTCCACAGTGCACAATTAACAGGTCAGGTTTTGGCAAATGCATAAAGGTTTTCACCAATGGTATCAATTGGTGACATTTTAATCCTCTGTGGCCAAACCACTTAATTTCCACATCTTGTAAATTGAGGTTAGGTAAATTCCTGCTTTCAACGTACCTTTGAGCCCAGTGAATATAACTATGACCAACAATCCAGACAGAAAACATGGTGAGAGAAGGTTCTCCTGCAGTCAGATGAAGTGTGGCAATGAAATGGCAGTTGAAAAAATGTGAGTTTGAAATGAAAAAAACTGTGGAGTTTCTGTGTTCATGAAGTAGTAACAGTGATTGGTGGATTTTGATTGATGAAAACAGAAAGTTAGGGTGCACAGATGTGTTGTTTGAAAGATGTATTTTGAGTGGTCAATAAAAAATCATTAAATGAAAGAAAGCACTGGATATGCAGGTGCACTGAGAGTTCAGAGTTCAATTGCAACATTGTTGTGTGAATTTGCAAACACCAGAGTTTCTCCAAGAGCTGGTTGCTATGGAAAATAGGCAGAAAGGGCAGAGGGGGAAGGGTTTTCATTTGAAAAAAAGTGAGGGAAGAGTTTTGATTGGGTGACATGAGAAATATGTGTGAAGAATTACACCATTTCTGTGCTTTTGATAGCTGCAGACTCTGGAGTGCATACCTTTTGCTCTGCTGAAGACAAATTGGTGTGTTTCTTAGACTGTTTTCAAACTCAAAGTATTTGCTAAGGTGAGAAAATATTTCTTTACTTTAGATAGAGAATAGTGTGCTTTAAGGAGAAAATTATGATTTATGTGGCGCAAATTGCTTGTAAATATGCTCTCACATGTGCATGGAAAATTTTGATTTTGAATGTTAGTGTTATATAGCCATGTTAAAAGTGACGCAACCATGCTGGAAAGCCAATCAAAAAATGATTTCATGTGTTTTAATGACATTTTAAGTCATTTTCTGATGTGCAGTGTTTAGAAATTATGATTTGAAAATCGTTTTTGTGGAAAAGGAATTGTTTTTAAATTCATGACAAGGATATAATGGTGTATGGTTCTTTATAAGAAATTGACTGTCCTTGATGTTATTTTTCTCATTTTAGTGTAAGACCTTTCTCTGTGGCGCAAATTGCTTGTAAATATGCTCTCACATGTGCATGGAAAATTTAGATTTTGAATGTTTGTGTTAAATAGCCATGTTAAAAGTGACCAAACCATGCTGGGAAGGCAATCAAAAAACGCTTTCATGTGTTTTAATGACATTTTAAGTCATTTTCCCATGTGCAGTGTTTAGAAATTATGGTTTTAAAATCGTTTTTGGGGAAAAGGAATTGTTTATAAAATCATGACAAGGACATAATGGTGTATGGTTCTTTATAAGGCAATTGACTGTTCCTGATGTTATTTTTCTCATTTTAGTGTAAGACCTTTCTCTGTGGCGCAAATTGCTTGTAAATATGCTCTTACATGTGCATGAAAATTTTAATTATAAATGTTTGTGTTACATAGCCATGATAAAAGTGAACCAACCATGCAGGAAAGCCAATCAAAAAACGCTTTCATGTGTTTCAATGACATTTTAAGTCATTTTCTCATGTGCAGTTTTTTGAAATTATGATTTGAAAATCGTTTTTGGGAAAAAGGAATTGTTTTTAAATTCATGAGAAGGACATAATGGTGTATGGTTCTTTATAAGGCAATTGACTGTCCCTGATGTTATTTTTCCCATTTTAATGTCAGACCTTTCTTTGTGGCGCAAATTGCTTGTAAATATGCTCCCACCTGTACATGGAAAATTTTGATTTTGAATGTTTATGTTACATAGCCATGTTAAAAGTGACCCTACCATGCAGGAAAGCCAATCAAAAAACGCTTTTATGTGTCTTAAGGACAATTTAAGTAATTTTCCCATGTGTAGTGTTTTGAAGTTATGATTTGAAAATCGTTTTTGAGGTAAAGGAATGTTGTTAAAATTTATGTTCGCCATATGCCCCCAAATTTCTTTTTCAGGGTTGCAGCAGGGTGTTCTTGAGACACCCCTGCACCTTTGGAATAAATTCCTAATTTGTGATGAGCAAATTGTTAATCGCAAATTGCACCTTCATTTATATGAGCCTCCTAGCCCATGGAAATGAATGGGTAATTTGCAATTAGCAATTTTCTCAAACAAATTTGGAATGGTAAAGAATCGCTATTTATTCCTTAAAATTCGCTTTTTTGGAAATGCAAAATAGTTATATGATACATATGGCGGTTGATGTCTAACAAGATAAGAAGCTTATGGATACATTTATGATGACTGGTGCAATGAAGTAGAAATCACTTACTTCATTGGTAGGCCTTTACAATAAATTATCTCCTCTGTATTCTTCATCAAGCGTAACTTTAATCTGCAATCCTGAGTAGGCCTCACCTTAAACAAACCTCTGGATAGGCCACATCTTATTGTCATCCTGATTTAATCATTTATAATGCTAGGGACAGATTTATGATAGGTGTATACCCCTTTTGTGCCACTTAGAAAACATTGTCCATGGGGAAATGACTTAAAATGTCATTAAGACACATGAATGTTTTTTTTTAAAACGTTTGCAATTTTTTTGGGTCCCTTTCAACATGGCTATGTGTCTGAAACAGTCAAAATCTAAATTTGCAATGCACAGGTGGGAGCATATTTACAAGGAATGTGCTTCATGGGGAAAGGTCTTATAATGTAATATGGGAAAAATGACATTAGAGATACTGAAATGCCTTATAGAGAAGCATACACCATTATGTCCTTGTCATAAATTTGCAAACCATTACTTTTCCCCAAAAACGATTTTCAAATTATATTTTGAAAACACTGCACATGTGGAAATTACTTAAAATGTCAATAATTCAAAATTTGTGATTCCTTAAATGCAATGTATCAAAAAAAAATATGTAAAAAATGATATTAAGGATTTGGAAACTACCACCAACTTCTAGTTTGTGGTAATTTGCGAATTCTTTTCAAAAAGCATTTTAAAAAAAAAAAAAAAAAAGGTCCCATATGACGCCCATACATGCCATTAGGGCATGTAGGTGTGCCATGTGCTCCCAAATTACTTTTTCAGGGGTGCAGCAGGGTGTTCTTGAGATACCCCTGCACGCTTGAAAAAAATCCTATTTTGTGATGAGCTAATTGCTAATCACAACTTGCAACATTAATTCCTATGAGCCTCCTAGCCTATGGAAATGAATGGGTAATTTGCATTTAGCAATTTGCTCATTGCAAATTAGGAATAGTAAAGAATCGCTATTTATTCCTTAAAATTTGCTATTTATAATATGTAAAATATTTTGATGATACATATGGCAGTTCATCTGTAACAAGATAAGAAGCTTAGGGATAGATTTATGATGAGTGGCGCATCACCAGGGATGTGACAGTCATCCTGCGCCACTGTTCCGCCACCCATGTTGTGCTGCATTTACAATGCGGCGCAGCATGGGGCAAAAAACGGCACAGATGCGTGACGCATCTGTGCCGTAAAGGTGGCGCATTGCTGGAGTTGTATCGTAAGTGCGATGCAGCTCCAGCAAGGCTCAGGGGTGCCCCATCTATACAATGCTGCGTCAAGACCTATGCCAGCTTCAAGCAGGCGCAGGGTTTTGAAGCAGCTTTCTCCTATCTGATTGTAAATGCGGCACACCATGGGTGGTAAAGCAGTGGTGCACATTAACTGGTGCATGCCTGGGGATGTGCCATTTAATATAAATCTGCACTTTAACATTTGAGTATGTGCAGGGGACACAGAGTCGTTGAGGCTTATCCAAGGTTAAGAACAGATGAGTCCTGTTCAGTGAAAAATTAGACATAGGCTTCACCTGCTCAGCATCGCTGGACATGGCTAAATAATAGCTGCAAAATGTTACTCTTGTTAAATAATTTTACTATTATAATCTGTGAGATTTGTCTCTTACTCTGCAACATCTCATTGTTGTTATCTTTATTTAAAGATAAAGACAACCTCAACATGAGCGACAATCTGCAATCAGTTGATTTTGACCTCATCATTGAACTTGTAATTGAAACATCAGTGGATGTTGATCCATTGGATGATTTAAATCCTGAGGATGAAGAAGAGCGTGATGAGGATGCAGATTTGTCCGAATTATATGATATAGGATGGGAAGCTGACCTGCTTGAGCCTTTGGAATTATAAACATTTATTTTTAAAATTTATAATCAATAAAAAGTAAAAAGGTAAACCGTTTAATTTAAAAATAAAGACACCTTCAAAAACAGGTTATGTGTAGTGTCTTCAATAAAATATTAAAATATGCTCATAAAATTAGATCAGATTCACATATAAAATAGCATAGGTAACATAAATATAAATGTCATTTCTTTTCTGGTATTTCTGTATTGTAAATTTGACTAAAAAAATCTTCTATTTAAAATGTCAAGTAGTGTGTTAAGTTTTTGATCACTGTTATTGTTTTATGATAGGTGTATACCTCTTTTGTGCCACTTAGAAAACATTGTCCATGGGGAAATGACTTAAAATGTCATTAAGACACATGAATGTTTTTTTTTAAAACGTTTGCAATTTTTTTGGGTCACTTTCAACATGGCTATGTGTCTGAAACAGTCAAAATCTAAATTTGCAATGCACAGGTGGGAGCATATTTACAAGGAATGTGCTTCATGGGGAAAGGTCTTATAATGTAATATGGGAAAAATGACATTAGAGATACTGAAATGCCTTATAGAGAAGCATACACCATTATGTCCTTGTCATAAATTTGCAAACCATTACTTTTCCCAAAAAATGGCAATCACTAAAAAATCTTCAAATTAAATTGTCAAGTAGTGTGTTATGTTTTTGATCACTATTACTGATTTACTGTTTGATAATAATGTTTAATAACATTTTTTATTATATTTTTCCTCAGATTCAACTGCAGATCATTTCAAGATTTAAATATGCCTACAAAAATAAGAGAGATAAAGGCTGCAAAACGTCAAAGACAGCAGGAGAAAAAAAAAACGCAGCAGTCCTCTAACAAAAAGATTTCTCAAGCCATGAAGAAAGCACCGGGTAAGAGCTCTAAATATTTCATAAGAAATATTTCTAATAAAAAAAATATTAGTACAGAAAATGTTTCAATCCATAACATGACAAGTAAATCAAATGGAAAGAAAAGGACAAATGAAAATGTTACTGCTAGAGCAAGAGATAAATCTGTGCATGATAGTAGAAGGAAACAACAGTTTAGGGAGATTCGTAAACGAATGTTCCGTAACAGGATAATTGGCAATTTGTTAAAAAATATTAAGAAAGGTCAACAGAAATTAGTTTTTTATAGGAGAAAAAAAAAAGTTGAGAAAGTTATTGATCAGGCTTTTGAAATTAAACGTAAGTTATTTATTTTGATAATCAATAGAATTAGGAAGCTAAACAAGGCAATTTTTGATTTCAAAAGAAATAGTAGATGGAAGAGAATAGTTAATCGTAGTAATTTTTGTGAAGTTTTTTCTGGAGAATGGATACATAGTTCAAGCTGTGAGGCATTTTTTAATGAAGAGAGTTATTTCCAGGATAATGATTTGGTGCATGCAGTTGACATCAGTGGTCGTGCTTATGAAGTGAAAGATGGTTGTCCAGTTGAAAAAGAAAAACTTGTGACAACAGAGGCAGAAGAGTTGTTAGGTAATGAGGTTTTAGGAAGACGTGCTAAGGGTCCTGTGTACACCTGGAAGTGTAGTAGTATTTGCAGTGTGCGACAGGATTCCATCAATTTGCTTTGTGATTTTGTACGGACATTTAACAAGAAAAGTTTGAAGCAGAAAATAAGGTTGTTGCAAGAATTAGATCCTTGCAGAGTGAGAGAAGTGACAGGTTTGCATGGTCATTCACTGGCTTGTCTTTCCAGGAGAGTATGCCAGAGTGTTTTTCATCATTTCAGGATGCTAGCAGTGCATCATAACAAAGTGAGGAAGTTAGTTAGACTGTTGTATTATGCTAAGAGTCCAGCAATTATGCTGAAACAATTATGCGCTGCTCTTTTGCATGGTTCTGAAATAGATGTGAAGAATATATGTGAAGAAATTGAGTTTTGTTACTTTGGAAGTAAAGAGGAGAATGTTGAAATTGAGCAAGAAGTAGAGGGTCATTTGGAAGATAGTGTACATGTTTCCAGTACAGATAATTTCCAGAGGGAAATTGCGACGTTTGACATGAAATCAAGTGAGAGGCCTAATTTCACTTGTGTGTGTTGTAGACGCACTTATTATAAGAATCAGACTAAGTTAGTGGATTTATATGCAAAAAGTGAAAGGGAAAATAATAGTGAATGGAAGGATTTTGCAACATACTTGATGGTAGAAAATTGTTTTGATTTGGGATTGGATCAACGTGTGTGTACTTATTGTTGTAACAAATTAAAACAAAACCAGATGCCTGCTAGAGCAGTTCATAATAATCTGGAATTGGTTGAGATTCCTTCTGAATTGAAGGACTTAAATACTTATGAATCTATTTTGATTCAAAGTATCCATCCCTTTCAGGCTATTGTAAGAATGGAGCCAAAGACAGGGAAATTGCCTCCATCAGATTTACAGAGAGGATTAAAGGGAAGAGTTGTTTATTTGCCTCTAGATTTCAAGAAAAACATTAACACAATTGGAGTAGAAAAAGTGGAAGAGGAACCTCTGGTTATCTTAGTTAATGGGGTTCCGACAAAGAATAAGAAAATATGGCAAGATTTAGTAGATGTTAGGAAAGTTAAAAAGGCAACATTGTATTTGAAAAAAAATAATAAATACTATAAGAATGTATATGTTGCAGAAGAGGAAGTAAGTGAGGAAGAGGATAGCGATTTGTGTGCTGGTCAAATTGAGAAAGTAGAACCCTCTACTAGTGAGGAAATATATGAACATTATAGTGTTCATCCTTTGCATTCAAAGGAAGTCATGGGGAATGCTATTGAGTTGTTTCAAATGAAACAAGCCAAAGGGAGTCCCATTAGTGTTTGGGAGGAAAGTTTGGAAGCTCGGTGTTTCCCACAGCTTTTTCCAACAGGTCAGGGAGGAAGATATGATGAGCGACCTCATCAAATTCCTGCTTCTGAATACCGGACTTTGCGATTGTATGCAGGAGATGCTAGGTTTCGACAATGCATTCCTTATTTGTTTCATCTCCTGTTTGAAAGCGATCTGTCTGGACTGTCATATGCAGTGAACCACATCTTGAAAAGTGGTATACACATGCAAAACATCTCGGCAAGTGATTTTATGGATAAAGTGAATGTCCAAGATAGTATTTTGGATTCTCACCTGATTAATCTCATGGCGTGTCAGCGTGGTACTAATGAGTACTGGTACCGTCGTCATGGTGATTTAAAATGTATGCTGAGGAACTTAGGTACTCCCACATGGTTCCTCACTCTGAGTTGTGCCGAGTATGGCTGGGAAGACTTACTTCAATTTCTACGAGAGGCAAATGCTAACGTAGAAAACATCGAATTCAAGACACCCGGAGAACTGTGCTCTTTGGATCCAGTCAATGTATGTAGGTACTTCAATCATAGATTTGAAGCTATGATGTCTTTCATCATGAATAAGAAGAATCCACCTCTTGGAGAGGTGTTGGATTTCTTCTGGAGAAAGGAGTACCAAGCAAGAGGTGCTCCTCATATACATATGTTGCTGTGGATCAAGGATGCACCTAAATTTGGAACGGATCCAGAAGACTCAGTGATGAGTTTCATCCAACAGTATTCTACGTGTGCTGTTCCAAACGCAAAGGAGAAGAAAAGCCTAAGAGAAAAAGTTCTGCGTTTCCAAAGCCATCGATGTGGAAAGTACTGCCGTCGTAAATTCCGAAACAAAGACAAGTTCTACACCAAATGTCGTTTCGGCTTTCCACGACCGGTGATTTCTAAAGGAAGAGTAAACAGTTTGATGTCTTCGCTGCGACATAATGTGATGAAGAAATCACCTAAAAACACTTACAATTTGAAGAGGAACGAAGAGTCCAAGTACATCAACGACTACAACCCGGTGATTTTGTCCATGTGGAATGCTAACATGGATATACAGTTTGTGGCTGATAACTGTATGGCTGTGGCTCGGTATGTGACGTCTTACATCACCAAAAAAGAGAAGACAGAATTGAAGGATATGTGGGAGGACATTTCCCATGAAAAGAGCCTCAGCAAGAAGTTGTACAGTTTCAGTCTGAAGATGTTGTCGCATCGAGAAATCGGAGCGTACGAATGTTCTGACCGGTTGTCTTCAGCAAGTCTCTATGCCAAGTCCAGGAGTATCGTTTGGGCGAGTCTTGGTCTTGCTGCAACGCGTAATCGAGTTCTCAAACCTGTGCGGGAAATTGAGTATTTGGCGGAAAAGGAGCCAAACAGTACCGACATTTTGAAGACAAACATGTTGGATACATATTATCCAAATCGAAGCAGTCACCTAGAGAATGTTTGTCTGTATGAGGTTCTGCAAAATTACATGTTTAAGAGGAACATCAAAGAAGATACTGAGAAAGGAGTGTATGCTGTAATAGGAAGTGAGGGATGTCTGGTCAAGCAAAGAAAATGCCACTTGATAAACCATCGAAAATTGAGTGGCGAATCTCCTGAAAAAAAGGAGTTTTTCTATTTAGCACTTTTGCAACTTTTCAAGCCTTGGCGTGCAGAAGAGGAACTGCTTGGAGATTTCCTCTGTTACGAAGACTCTTTCAATGCCGCCAAGGAGACCATAGAATGTCCTGCTTTTCCCAAATATGTAGAAATGTTGAATGCGGAAATTGAGCAGGAAGCAACGATTGCAGCCGAGATTGCCAGAGACAGTTCTCAGGACAGTCAGAGTTCTGCTTCATTGAGTCAGGATCCACTAGGAGGACCTCTTATTGAAAATGAAGCTGCCACTCCTATGAATGAGGTGGAAAGAGCCATGGCACATGCTCAAGAGGATGCGGTTAACTTAGAAGAGTTGGAAAGGCAACTCAACGTTGAGCAGAGGAAAATATATGACGAAGTTACCATGCAAATTGATCATGGATTAAGTCATGATAAGAAAGAGTGCTCATGTACGTCGTTGAAGCCTGTCCGACTGTACGTGAGTGGAGAAGCGGGAACTGGAAAAAGTTTCCTCATTAAAGCAATTTCATGCTATTTGCAGGAAAGGACAGAGTCATCGCTGTCTTGTGTTGTCACTGCTCCAACTGGACTGGCAGCACATAATATTAAAGGGATTACTTTACATCGTTTACTGATGCTGCCAGTGGAGCATGACAACAAATTAGAATATCACAAGCTATCTGGAGATGCTTGTTTTGAAGTTTCAAGAATCTTGAGGAAAATGAAACTTCTTATCATTGACGAAGTAAGCATGGTTTCCAATGTCATGCTTGCCTTTGTGCATTTGAGGATGCAAGAAGTTCTCAAAACAGAGTATGATGTGTTATTTGGTGGCAAACACATCATTGTTTTCGGAGATCTTCTGCAGCTGACACCAGTGAAAGGG
This sequence comes from Lissotriton helveticus, assembly GCF_964261635.1. NCBI lineage: Eukaryota > Metazoa > Chordata > Amphibia > Caudata > Salamandridae > Lissotriton > Lissotriton helveticus. The sequence continues at coordinate 252,631,695 of NC_136057.1, read as the reverse complement.
CAACCTGTGTTCAAAATGCTCACGCATGAAGATACCAGGAAGTGCCTAGGCAGCATTGGCAACGTCAATATATGGTTAAACTTCAATTATGCTGAACTGCATGAAAATATGCGTCAGGCAAAGGATGAAGTTTACAAGACTATTCTACAAGATGTTAGAATTGGAAAAGTGACCGAGCATGGGAAAGAAGCTTTACATGCACGATTACTGTCAAATTTATATCCAGAACAAGATGTTGTGCCTGAGAATATTTTTCAGAAAATTACTGATAAGAAATCTGGAATATGTTTGATGCCAACTCTTGCAGAATGTGCCAAATTTAACAACAAAATGTTGCATTTAGAAAAGCAAGAGATTGTGAAAGTGGAAGCTATTGATAGAGTAGAGCATATGGGATCAACAATTATTTTGTCTGAGAATCTGAAAACAAAATTGGATTCATTAGAGAAGAGTATATCTAAAACTGCAGGTTTTGAAAAGACTCTGAATGTGTGCTTGAACTGCCGTATAATTTTAAGAAGAAATTTACATGTTGAAAGAGGTCTGGTAAATGGATCAATGGGTAATGTTGTTGATTTTGTGAAATACAGAAATAGAGATGGAATTGAATTTTTAAAAATTAAATTTGATGGCATTGAGGAAGTACAGCTAATTGCTCGTTGTTCTGCTAGATTTTTGCTTGTAAAAGACTTATATGTTCGCCGTAAGCAGTTCCCTGTTTGCTTGGCATATGCGGTGACAATTCATAAATCGCAAGGTTTAAGTGTAGACACTGCATTGGTGAATATTGGCAGTTCTGTGTTCAAGGAGGGTATGGCATATGTGGCATTGTCACGAGTTAGAACTTTATCGGGATTGTACTTGATTGAGTGTGATGTCAGAAACATTTGTGCAGATCTAGATTGTGTTAAGGAATACAATAGGTTAAGAAGAGAGTATGCGCCACATTTGCCTCAGTTTCCTTTGTTTGAGAAACGTCTGGTAGGCCGGAAACGAAGAAATGAGAACAATACTGGGGAGGTTGTAGCAAAAAGACAAAAAGTGAATGAACCTAAAATTACAAGCAGAAACAAAGAGGATTCTGTTGAAGATGTTGTTGGTTTTCAGTTTGAAAACAGTTCTGGTGTCAACTGCTATGCTAATGTAGTAATTAATGTTTTGTTTTCTCTAAAAAATGTAAAAGAAGAGATTGTGGTCAATTCTGATCAAAGATTTTGCAGTTTGTTAAATTCTGTGTTAGAGAAATGTACCACTGATAGAAGAAACATAGAAAGTGTGTCTGAAATTAGAAATCTGTTAGATAGATGTTCAGGCCAAACACAATTCTCTCAAAATATTCAGCAAGATTGTCAGGAGTTTTTAATGTATATGCTTGATGTATTACATGCTGAAGGTGTAGATGTAGATCAGCTGTTTGGGCTTTCTTATCAATGGCAGCATGACTGCGAGAACTGTATGGTATCAAGTACTACTAGTGTAGACTCAGAAAGATTTATATATTTAACTTTGCCAGACAGTAAATCAGTCTCCTTTAATAAGCTAGTAAAAGCTGCTAATCACAACATGGAGTGTAGCCAATGTAAATCTGAAATGATGTCCACATTATTTATACGAACATATGGCCAGTACGTCATTTTAATGTTCCAACGATGTAGGCCTGATGGAACAAAATTGACAACTTTAATAAAAACATTTGTAGCTTCGCAGTTGTCAATATCAGGAAGGACTTTTGTAACTACAGCAATTATATATCATGACGGCCCTTCAATATCATCAGGACATTACACAGCTTATTTAAAGTCTAGAAATGGCTGGTCATTCTGCAATGATTCTGTTTTAATTTTCAAAAAAAAATTGCCGTATGACCTTAAAAACTCTTACCTGGTGTTTTTAAAACCAAAATTTTAGGAAAATAATCTCGGGATATGATCTGTGGAATTTCAAGAAGTTCTAATGGCTCCTACACAATTTGGCCTTGAGGATAAGTGTAGTTCAGAGACATAACTTCTAATCATAGGATTGGACATCATGGAGATGTATGTGCACTTTAAATGAGTTCAGAAAAACTGTTTCTTTTCATAAGCTAATTGAAGCAGCCAATCAAAACATGGAGTAGAGGGAATGTAAGTCTGCAATGCTGTCTACTGTTTTACATTGCTTTGTGATTAAAAGTGATGTAGAGAATTAAATAATTGTAGTACTCATAGAGGTAGTGTAAGTCTGCTTCATATTAAGCAGTATCAGTGTCATAGGAAATGTAGAACATGACTGAGCAAGAAGGGGAAGATATTACTATTCCAGGATTGTGAAAATGATCTTCAACATTTTAATTCTGAAAGTTGCGGAAATGCCAAATGATGGGATTGGCTTACAAGAAATCCAAGAGTTATAAATATCTCTGACTAGATTTGGCCTTGTGGAAAATAGTGGTACAGAGCAAGAAGTCATTTATTGCATGTAACGTGTTTTTAAAAACGATGGAGGTTTTCTTTCAGAAAGTGGCGGGCTGAAAGTAATAACAGCACAAAAGAGTGTAAGCTGTTCATAGGACATCCTTGGACGTCATGGAAAGTAAGTTAACTTTAAGGAGTTCTGAATTTTAATTTCTGATGTTGTATGGGTTTTTTAAACACAATCATTTTGATTGTGTTTTTTTTTCCCCGCTGTTACATGATGAATACCTTCAAGTCACTGTTTTTAGTGAATTTTGATACATTCTGAGAACAGCAAAAATAAACCATTTAACATGTATAATTAATTCTGTACTGTTTGCATTTATGATGTATATGTAGAACTGTGTAGGAGGCATGGAGAAGGTGAGTTTTCTGTAAGTGTTAAATTTATTGTATGCAGTGCTGCACTTCTACGTATTCTTTCATATGCTGGACTACATCTGCACAATGAGATACCTAAGCAAAGGAAACACAAGTGATGTGATTGTGAAATGAGCAAAATAAATTGCACATATTTCAATTACATCACCTGTGTTTCCTATCATTACGAATCACATTGTGCAGATCAAGTTTAGGTCTGTCCAGGGAAACATAGGAGGTTTCTACTTTGTTGAAGAGTGCAGTGGACATGACTCACTTCATTAGTAGACTTTCACAGATATTATCTCCTCTGTACACTTCAACAAGTGTAAATCTCATCTTGAACTCTGAGTAGGCCTCACCTCAAACAAATCTCTGGATAGGAGACATGTTATTGGCATACTGAAGCGACACTTTTCTGAAACAAGAGCAATGCAAAAGATGCACCATGTTTTAAGATAGGCCTCACTTCATCTGCATCAAGATACTGTTAGTTTAAAATGTATATCTTTAGGATTGTGTAGAGGACCTGGAGAAGCAGAAGCTTCTGTCAGTGTCAAAGTTGTTGAAAAACTATTTGTCCTTCAATATTTTCCCTTGTCTTTTGTAATTTTTAAATACATATTTTAATTTTTTTCAAATGTTGGTTCTCTCTTTCACAGATTGAAAGTATAGAAATAAAATGTGATTAATTTAACGGCAATTACAAGGTAAATAGTTGTACTCTTTTCGTTACATTTCTATCACATTCACCTACTATTAGATCCACTGCTTCACTTCTTTAATCCTCAGTTTCCTGCCTTTGCTACTTTCCTCATTCCTTTCTCTATTACCTATTTACTCAACTCCTTCCACTCTTTTTCTCAGTCCCTCTGTTCTCATAGTTCCTCAGTCTTGTTCACTCACTCCATCTCTATTACTCTTAGTGTCTGTGAATGACTTTCCCAACTTTTTTTTTTTTGGACCGCTTCCCGGGAAGTTGCCCGGTTCGCAAACCAGCAGCGTTATGGCAGTCCACCATTTTGTGTTTCGGTCGAATCAAGATACAAGATGGAGGGCAAATAATGTTCAGAATGGGTAGAAGGGGGCACGGTAGATGTATCTTGACCCCCTTGGTTTTCTGAGGGTGGCTGAGGAGGACCATAGTTCTTCACTCTTGTTCACTCTCTCTGTTTCTATTAATGTCACTGTTTATGACTGATCAAAAAAATGTTTTTTAAAAAAGAACAGTAACTATAAGGGAAGGAAATAGACAGTTATGTTAAAAGAAAGACAGCTATAGGGAGTAAACTAAGGATACTGTTACCCACAATCCACTGCTGTTGATGTTACTGACCATGTCATGAATGATGTAATATGTGACATCATCAGCAGTGGATTGTAGGTAACAGTATCCTTAGTTTACTCCCTAGAGCTGTCTTTCTTTTAACATAACTGTCTGTTTGCTTACCTTATACTTACTGTTCTTTTTTTTAAAAAAATATTTTTTTTGGTTAGCTTCCGGTACGCGTACCGGGTAGCGCTCCGGGAGCGAACTAAGAGAAATAGAGGTTGGCAGAGTTCCAAATATTCTACCAATTTTTTTATAATGGGGAGTTAGTTCTGAAAAGAACTTTTTTTTTTATGTTTTTGTTGTTTTATATTTTTTTTAGTATTTTTTGAACATTTTTTTACTTTTTTTGTATTTTCTGAACGTTTTTAAATTTTTTTTGGTTTTTTTGGGGGGGGGAAACAAAAACGATCCATTATAAAGGGCTCAACAGGAGCAAAAAAAAAAAAAAAGAATTTATTTTTTGGTGCGTCTCGTACAAACATTAATATGATTTTGAATTGCTCGCAAAATCAAAGTGATGCTACTTTCTCTGTAGCAGATGAAAGTGCCACATTCCACGCACACTTGCTTTACGTGCCCAAACAACATTTGGATGTTTGCGATCATCTCCCTCGCCTCTGGTCCCGACACCTCTGGAACCACCGATCTTCTTGCCATTGGGAGGGGATTTTGTTGTTCGTCACGTAGCTGGGCAGCACTATAATTATTTGGGTGCCACCTACTCATATGCCGATGCATAGTATGATTGCCATAACTGTATTTTTTATCAGTGCCCCTTGACAATCTATCACCGCATATGCGGCAAAACACGTAACGTGCATTCACTTTCTTTTGCCCCTCAGGAATTCTGTAGAATTGCCAGATATAATTCTCCTTTCGATTGTACCTCCTGGGCTCCTCTGGCAAAAACTCATGCTCTTCCTCCTCTTCCTCCTCTTCCTGTTCTTCCTCTTCTTGCAAAATTACTTCTGCAGGTGGTCCTCTCTTTCTTGGATTTGGTGGAGGTGGTGGGCTAGCACCAGCTGAAGCTACTAATGAAGCCATCTCAAAGTCTCAATAAAGGGTCTTTCTCTCACCAAGATGAAAGTCAGAGTGATGAAAGAAGGAGGGGTTTTCATCATTTGGGAAAAACAAAAGTTCTAAACCAATGAAAAGTGTCCATTTTAGATCACATGACCTTGTATTACATCATTAGGAAACCAAAAGTGAAATGAACCAATGAAAAGTGTTATTACCGAGTCACATGACCTGCTATGTTTACGTTACGCGGTCGGCGCCGCGCCGAGGATCGCTTCCGGTTCGCGTACCGCTGCGCTTCCGGGTACGCGAACGTAGCACGTAATATGACGTATTACGCGAGAACGCGAAACGTCATGCTGACGCGAAGCGTCACGATGTTGTTTTGTAACGCGAGAGGTGCGCAAAAGGAACGTTTACCAGTTCGCGTACCGGGTCGCGCCTCCGGATTGAGCTAACGGGAAGCTAACCGGTACGCGTACTGGGAGCGAAACAAAAAAAAATAAAAAAAAAATTGTATAAAAAACATGTAAAAAATATTTTTCTTTTTAAAGAATAATACATTGTAAAGGTTTTGATATTAGCTATTAAAAAACCAATGAAATTCACTGAAAAAACCATAGGTTATACACCATATATAGTTAGGAATTAGCATTTAAAAAACCTTATTTTACTCACACAAAACCAATGAAATTCCATATATAGTTAGTTGTACTAACTATATATCACGCACTCGCAATCCACTGCTGATGATGTCACATATTACATCATTCATGACATGGTCAGTGACATCACTGATGACATCACTGATGACATCTCAAATGACATCACTGATGACATCACTGATGACATCTCAAATGACATCACTGATGACATCACTGATGAAATCATTCATGTGATAATACGATGAACCTCTTCAGACTGTAATATAACCTTAGATACACTCAGTGTAAACACAGACTCACAGATTGTCACTCATCCATGAAGTTACACACACACCTAGACAGTCATGCAAACAATCAATCACACCTCCGTTTCCTTAACTATACAGTTAAACACACCTTACTTATTCAAACATATACTAAAACATATTTACTCACTTATACAATCCTGGATACAAGTTCACAATGATCCATACAGCCACTCACACATTCACTGGCTCTTATGCACAGTTATTTATATATGTCAACTCTCACATGTACTGTATTTTACATATGTACTTAATTTGACATGTAGCACTGAGATATCTATTCACTCACCAATACAGTCATGCACACAGTCAACCGCCCATACAGCTGTTTCCAACATGCACTTTTGAATCCATACATCTATGCACAGAGTCATACACTTCCCAGCCACCCACACACACACTCAGTCTCCCATACAAATGCTTGTGCAACCAATCAATAACCTATATAGTTACTCATATAGCTACTGATCAACACATGCAGCAGTTTACAGAACAACAGACATAATGATGCACAAATTAAGACAGTTTAGTCACTAACCCATGCACTCAGTGAGACACATTTAATCACTCACTCATACATTCAGTCATGCACCTACTAAATCCTTCGTCCAGACACTTATACATCGACTCATTCATAAATATGTAAGACATATTTTAACTTTACAGAAAAATACAGTCACTGGATGTTGTCATCAGTGATGTCATCAGTGATGTCATTTGAGATGTCATCAGTGATGTCATCAGTGATGTCATTTGAGATGTCATCAGTGATGTCATCAGTGATGTCACTGACCATGTCATGAATGATGTAATATGTGACATCATCAGCAGTGGATTGCGAGTGCGTGATATATAGTTAGTACAACTAACTATATATGGAATTTCATTGGTTTTGTGTGAGTAAAATAAGGTTTTTTAAATGCTAATTCCTAACTATATATGGTGTATAACCTATGGTTTTTTCAGTGAATATATATATATATATATATGTATATATATATATATATATAAATATATATATATATATATATATATGTATTTTGCTAGAAAGAAACCCTCTTTTTCCTTCTCTTGTAAATCTGCTACTAATAGAGTAGGCCGAAAAACCACACATCTTTGTTTTGTTCACGTCAGACTTGATTAGTGGTCACGTGCTGTCCTCCAGTAGTCAGTAGGCCCGTGTTAGTTGAGTTATAGAAAGCAGCTGACTGCAGACTATTCTTTCCCTGTCCTGAGACCCAAGGTCGCATCTGGCTTCAGGCTTCAGAGGTGATAAACACATTCCTGGAGGCGCCGTGCCTACACTCCCGGAAAGGGAGTCACCCTTCCTGACCTCCCGGGTAACGAATAGCTAAGCTTTGAACTAATCATGTGTGCCATATATGGTCCTTCCTTGAAGCTCAAGGACCAACTGATGTTTTTCCTTTCCAAGTGATTATGTGTGTTGAACTGAAAGTATATAATGACCTGTTTGAATATGAGCGGGCGGTCTTCTCTGCGCACCGGATGGGTGAGGTCAGAGAGGCTACTCTATAGAGTATTTTGCTTAATAAATAATTGAACCTTCTTCACTGCCAAATGACTGATTATTTAGTAATGGGATTTGGGCTATTGGTAGGTATAGCTCCTTATGTTATTTTTATAGTACAACATAATATCAACATTTAACTACTGTAAGAACGTCGAACATGTACTGCAATACATGCAACTCACACCCATATTTAAAGAGCAATATGTGTTAGAGATTGTAATTATACACTTCCGACACCCAACAAAATCACAACACTCAGCGCCACTACCACTACAACCACCCCCAACCACCCCCACGGACCTCCCCTTCCTACTACCTCAAAGGCAGCACAAAACAGTACAACGAACATTTCTAAAACAATATATCCCCCAACAGCACACTACCTTAATCTAAAGAGATGTGGCAACCAAGTATCTATAAGGGAAAGAACTCATACATCAACAATAATGTACACAACCCTAAGACTACCGGTGAAATACTATGCACAATTAGCTATAGAAATCAAAACATTTCAGTGTGTAGATATACCATTGATACGTGTAGTGTACTGAATAGTGGACGCAATTATATTATCTCAGATCTGTGGAATATTTCGATCATGTAGCTGCGTTCACCCCCCTTTTGAAACAGAAGCGGAGTAGGCTAGTCCAACGTAAACAAAGGCAACTTACAACTATAAATAATTAGGCTACGCCTTGGGTGTGGGTCACTTCTGCAAAGAGAAGAGACTGCGCCGCAGTGAAAGTCCCCACCCTGCCAAGTGGTTGCCGCTATGACCACGTGCTTCCTTGATACAGGCTGCTTGCGAACTCAGCGCCACAGCACAGCATACTTATGTCTTTATCGACTGGTGGTTTCCATCGACACTGCGGACAGCAGGGTTCACAATTTGAATTTAACTTTGGATTCAAATTTGTCTTAAGTATCTGGGCTGAGAACTGCCTTCAATCTATTTTGTGGTCAGTAGAGTTCACAACTTGATACCAGTTGAATTCAGCTTTGCATCAACACTACGGACAGCATCGAATCCAGCTTTATTTAAGGCAGACACAATTGTACTGTGTCCTCAGATTATGTTAAATGTGAAGAAATAGCATTCATTGATTATTGTGTTGACTACTGCCTCCAATCTACACAGTGTACAACAGGGTTCACAACTTGAATTCAGCTTTGCATCAACACTACGGACAGCATTGAATCCAGCCTTGCTTTACTTAAGGCAGAGACAATTGTACTGCGTCCTCAGATTCTGTTAACTGTGACAAAATAGCATTCATCGATCTTTGTGTTGACTACTGCTTTAAATCTACACTGCGTACAACAGGGTTCACAACTTGAATTCAGCTTTCCAGCTACACCACAGACAGCATTCAAGATATCCTTGATTTATGTAAGGCAAAGATTATTTTGTTAAAGGATGCCACAAAAAACATTTGTCAATGACTGTAGTGAGTTCTGTTTTCAAATGTACACTGCGATCAATAGAGTTTACCGCTTGATACCAGTGGCGCATAAGCAGTACAGACAACATAAAATTCAGTCTTGATTTATTTAAGGCAGAAAAATAGTACTGTGTCGTCAGATTTTGTTAAATTATGTAACAAAAAAAGCATTCCCCGATGTCTGTGTCAACTACAGCCTTCGATGTACTCTGCGGACATCACAACTTGAAGTCACCTTTGCATGTATACTACGGACAATAAGGAATTCAACCTTGATTAATTTAATCCAGAGACAATTGTATTGTATGTGTTCAGATTTTTTCAGATAGAATTACGGTTGTACATGACGCATTCCATTAAACAAGACACATTATCCCACTGTGACCCCTCAACCACAAATCATCACAGGGTACACACACGCTGAGTTCTTTTGGTACCACTAAATCACTGCACCACAAGTCCTTTCCCCGTAGCCTTATTAACCCGTTTGTTGCTTCGAACGTTCTGCACCAGTGCTGAACGTTCGAAGAAACGGGTGCGGCCTGGTCTGCCAAAGGACGTGCGCAGCACTGGCAAGGCAGTGCTCGCGACGACCGTTGACTGACGGCAGCACTAAAGGGGTTAAAGCAGAATTCACTAAGCAAAAAACATTGCTGCCAGTACAGCCCCCATGCACTGTAAATGTAAATGTAAATGCACCATAAATCATTGGCAAGAAGAGTGAACAGTTTTATGTCAGCAATGAGGCATACTATCACTTTTAAGTGGAATTCATGCAGAATCCAATCGACAAAAGACATTACTCCAATTACTGTGCCCCACTCCCCCAGACCACTCATCATCACAGAATATGTGCACGCGAAGCCCAAAGGTACTAGTAACTCAGTGCACCAAAAATTATTATCACGTGGACTTACTAAGGCACCATTCACAACACAAAAAAACCTTAATATCAGTACAGCCTGCCCGGACCATGCATCATCGCAGGCTTCACAGAACCTTCTTGTTTAGATACCAATAACTCTGTAGAAACCAAACTAAGTATAACATCTATCAAACCCTACACAATATCCCTTTATTATGCTTCCTTGAACATTTTTTATCAGTTATACATTTAGTTGAATAATAAAATGCACGCTGCATATATGTTCTATTTTCCACTTCAATCATAATTGCAGATGATGCACTTTACACTAAGATCTACACTGCGGACAGCAGGGTATACAATTTGAATTCACCTTTGCATCTGCACTATAGATAGTAGGACATTCAACCTTGATTTATTTAATGCAGAGACAATTATACTGTATGTATTCAGATTTTGTTAAAATAGATGAAAAAAAACAATGTTCTATAACTGTACTGACTACTAGCTTCTATATACACTGTGCACAGAAGGGTTCACAACTTGAATTTACCTTTTCATCTACACTACAGACAGCATTAAATTCAGCCTCGATTAATTTAAAGCAGAGAAAAAAATAGTGCTGTTGCACTACTAGAATGTGCAAGCACCTTCAATAGCTGCATCAAGAGGTGTGGCGCTGCGGCTAGGGTGACTGACTCCGGACTCGATCCCCGGCACCGGCGGAAGATTAGCCCAGCACCATGTGACTCTGGGCAATAGCTTGCTTAATTTTCCTGACGGCCCCCAGCGCCTACAGACCCTTACGGGTGATTGTGCGCTTTTCAAATGTAGATTATTATTATATGTGAACTATGATAACAAACAATGTACAAGATTGCGCCAAAATGTACCTCCACTATCAGCAATACCAAATACCTCTGGGGTATCACCTTCAGCATCGCCACCAAACATACGTCCCCAATTTGTGAAAGTTACAATACACTGCGTGAAGAGGAATTGTTTAATGTGTTATGAGGAGCAATCAGTACACCTAGTTTTCACAGCAATTGATAACCATCGATGCTATTTCTTTCCCTCCTCAAAGTTCATATAGTCCAGTATGCAACAGTGAATGATTTCAGGGCAACCCTTTCAGACCATACATCATCGCAGGGTGAGCACACGATAAACACCAGACATACCACTAACTTAGTACACCGTCAATAATCGCCACGTGCCCTTGTGGAGGCAGAATTCTATAGTCAAAACACATTTTTACCAGTGCGGTCTGCCTGGACCACGCATCATCGCAAGCTCCACACAAACCGCCCCTACCTCAGTCCACCACAACTCATGAACTCTTTACGATAGAATCTTCTGTGTATTATTTGACATACAATGCTCCTACCTTTGCACAGCAGAAGTAATAAACCATTTATGATTAAATATCTGTGTATGATATCATGATTACTATTCTACTTCTTACCAACAACAACATAATAAAATGGAGTCGAGCACCCACTTCAACTATCTATCTGTGTCTGTGTATTTATTGTGTTTGTAAAATGCTGCTTCTCTGCCCTACCACACTATATTGTGCTATAGATAGCGTATGCAACCATCTTACCTGTGACAGTAAGTGTGGGCTATTCCTCCTTTTTTTTATAGCATATTTATATACCTCAAAATCAACCCAAACGAATACATTTTCAGGCACGCGTACATTACATCATTACTCTACAATAACAGGATGTGGACGCAACTCCGAGGCTCGAACACTGATTTCCAGCACCAAGTTCTACAGTGTACCTGAATAACCACATACGTATATATATATATATTAGCTGCCCTTCATGTGCCAAAAACATCTTTAATGTGTGCAACTATGAACGAATATAGAGTCAGTAATACTCCGTACCTTCCATGTTGGCAAAGTTGTGGGACTTTATAGATAAAATTAAACATTTCTTTTTAAGACCCGGGTGACGTCAGCACTACAAAATGGACACCCGAATCACTTCTCATATAGCTCACGACGGGACCACGCCCATAGCTCCGGAATCATGGTTCAGAGTCTTGCGCAGCACTGGCATACGTCAGGCCAGCCCACTCCACTTACGCTTCCAGGAAAACACAACAACGAAACATTGCCCAGATTTAATTGTAGTAATTTCTTAGTTCCAGGTCTAGTTGTCAGAACGGCACACACACACTCCCTCATGGCTGGTAAACAATCACACGACACCCATCCAGACCATCCGTCATTACACACATGACCGTACCATTAAAAAAGACGGTGCGCAAGTGCTCCATGTCATTTTAGAGTTGCTCCCATCCCAAGCACTGTGATGGCCCATTCTAGTTATTCAAACGCCTCATGTAGGCCCGAACCAACGAGTACGGGGGCCCACCACTACATGCGTGGCATCTTTGGTCACCGAGTTAGTGGTATCAGAAGCACTGAGCGGGTGAGGAACCTATGACGATGATGGGAACACGAGTATGTCGTTACTCATACCGATATCAAGACTCGGCACCATATATGAGACTTCTTAGTGGCAGATCGGGACTACATGATGCAGAAGGTGTCCAGTCCACAAAAAGGTGAGCAGTGAGGCCTGCGTGCACATTGGAGGGAGTCAAAGGGCTGTAGCAGACTGGATACAAAAAAGCGACGCAGCGATTTAGACAAACGCAGTCCTATATAGTGTATCAAATTACATGTACTTTTTTTTTCCGATAGCAGGAACGTTTTTATAATCGCTCAAACGTCCGGAATATAAACTATACAAATAGTTCTTTTAAATGTGAGAGAGAACGTGTGTGAAAGGCCAATGTTATTCAACTCCACATTAAAGATAGTAACAATTACCAAACATAATATCTTTCTTTTACTATCTTTTAGGTGTAGAGCTTCAGGGTGCATTATGTCCCAGCACGTGGTGAAAAACACAATGGTGACAGAAAGTTGAGCTGCGAATATTCTTTGCAGTCACTCTCTCACTTCCTCTCTTCTTTGATAAAAAAATTACTCACAATGTTAACTTCCTTTTTATCTTACAGGTTGTGTTTCACAAATTGGCGTCCCCCCCCAACACCTCTAAAACTCAACATTTGAGGATTCTGTGATGATGTATGGCCATCGTAACAACGTTTGAGAAGGCTGCTACGACACGTGGTGCACCCTCTTTGAATTATGCCAATGGCACAAGGTGAGCAAAAAAGCTTCTTTCCGAAACAACGACAAGTCATCTGTAAAAGGAAAAAGTGGGTAGTGTGCAGCAGCTTCACTGCGTAGGAATGTACAAATACCTCCGAGAAGTGACAATAGATAGATTACACCAGTCTGAGAGGCAAATCTACAAGCCCCTTATGCCACTTTTGTATGTACTATACTATGACTAACTCTATGTACTATATTTCAGACCACTAAACTGGAGGATGCGCTATGAATCAGCACATACTTGGACACACAACCAAGGCAAAAGGTGAGCTCCGAGTATTTTCTCCACTATTAACTGCTCCATCTATAACTTTCACTCTCTCACAGTTTTAATGTCGTTTTAATGTCGTTTTCTCTCTCTTTCTCTCTCTCCCTCTCACATCATTTCTCTTTTAAAGTTATGGAAGCTGCTGTCCACTCTGCGGTGACCAACCAAAGCTGAGTTCAAATTGTGAACTCTTTTGGACCACAGTGTTTACACCAGGTAAGCAGAGCGACCTAGATATACAATGCCTCCGATTAAATGCATTAGAAAATAATGGAAGACCCTATATACAAGCCACTTGCGCCACTGTTGTGTCACTTTTAACATGAGAAAAGTAACACAAAACTGGAGACTTGTAAATAAGCCCTAAAGAATATTGTCCTGCATAATGACTTGATCTCTTACCTAATTCTGTCTCATCTTTGAATCATTTTAAAGACCTGTTGATCTGTAATGTAAATCTGAAGCAGTAGGCTCTTTCTTACAGACACTGCTTGAATGCAAGGCATATAAGACAAGTGAAATGTATCAGGCACACTGCACACGTTAAAAGAAGGAAATATCTTCAACAACTAACTTGACTTGTAATGTTTGACCTCATTTAGTCACATCAATCTAATTTTAAACACTAATTTTTTTTTGTTTTGCAGATTACCTACCGTACTTCTATTGGACTCCATATCACATTTTGTTTATTATATTGTTTTGTTAAAGTTATGTTTCTAGTTATTTATTGTATTGTTATCTTTAACCCCTCACGTAGCGCCGCCATGCTTGTGATGGAACCACTCATTCACGAAGCCCCGGGCAGGCTGTGCTTATGACGGAGTGGTTTGTCACGGCTCTGCCCACTCCCAAATTCGCCTGCACAGGCCGGGAATCAGAGCCGTGCGGGCGGAGCGGCCGCGGTGTGGTAAATAAATAAATAATACCCTATTTTTGACTAGACTTATAGCATAACAGATAGCTCAATAAATAAGAGTCAAGATTCGAGGTAGTAGGAGTTTCTGCAGGTTTATTACAGCATAAGGACAGGATCAGGACAACCTGCATAGGAACAGAATGACAGGGCCCAGCAGGACAACTGGGGCCCAACAGGGGAAAAGAGGCCCAGCAGCTGCTGGGGCTAGGTCTGGGATGAGCGCGCTAACATTCAATAACAAAACACAGGCATATATACATAGCGCGAACACATAGCATTACATTGCAGTAGGCGTAACAGTGGGTGGAGCAGAAGGCATGACGCGTAGCAGTCGCGAAAGATAACAGTAAAAAGAGGTGTAACTGGGCGTATACATAGACATGTGGTGCAAACGTAACAGAATAGGTCATGAATGGGCGGAAACATAGGAGGGGGCTACCTAAGGAGCCGGGACCTCTAACCTAATGGTGCGCGAAAACTAGCAATGACGTGTTACTAGGAGAAGCTGGGGGCTACGAACTCTGTGCTAGGAGCAGAGACTAGAGTCTGGAGGGTCGGAGCGACATGTACCTAAACCCTATCTGGTATCTGATGTTTAGGGAACATGTTGATATAAACTAGAAGTCATGAGGGGAAAAGCTAACTTGACTCTAAGACTGGACCATGCATTATTCTACATGTAGTGCGTGATGAAGAATACTAAATGACTATTAAATACAGTATTTCTCTAACGTGGAGACGAGAAGGCTAGACAATGACGGAAACTATTGATGCAGTTCAGTAGCTTAGGAATGCAGAAAGGAGGACTGAACTGATAACTGGAACTATAACATACTCTTGGCAGACTCAGAGGCAGAGCCAAGCTGCACCGGGCACTGCGAGGCAGGAAGTAAGTGAAGGGTCGAGGATACAGGTGGGGGCTGTATCGCTCCTCAGCGAGGCTTTCAGGAGACAGGAGCTGAATCTGTGGTCCGGGCCCTTTTGAGGCCTGGAAACGGGGACTTTATAATGGAATAACGTGCACACTGGGAAACGTGGCAACATTACTTTACATAGGCCTGATATTCGTAGTATTCACGAGGACTGGAAACTAACATACTAGAGGTGGACACAACTGGAATTGCGTCATTAATCGGACATGGGGAATAACATATGCATATTGGTCATGCACACATAACATATGATGGATGAGGCGTAGGGACACAGAACATGGCAAAATTTACTTTTCCACATTCCCTCCTTGTCACTACGTTTCCATCAGGAAACATCAATTTTCATGATACCATCTATCATTTCATACAGTACCATTTGCTCGTCTCGAATTGTCTTGGAACGGGATTTAGAACGGGGCTTGGGACTAGGAATACAAGAGGTAGCACACATGCTGCAAATCGCAGGGCCACATTGTATACAGAGGCAGCAGCTAAATATGATCGCTACTGCAATACCTAAAAAGGACAGGACTTTCCATCCCCATGCGGAAACTATATTCCAGAACCAACCGGACCATGTCCAGGTGCCTGGATCTTGGTGTAACAGATGGGCAATTTTATGGAGTCTGGTTATAGCTGAATAAACAGACGGCGCGTTATTTGGAATGAAAATGCAGCAACTAGATCCGATGACTCTACAGGCCCCGCCCCTATCGGCCAGTATGACGTCAAGGACGAGACGATTTTGCAAAACGACAAATCTCATAGCAGATTGTTCTTCGGTTAGATTACCTAGAGCAGAGGCAGTCTCATTAACTACAGCTTCAAGGGTTCTTGTTAACCTACGGATCAGTTTACTATTCTGGACAGGTCCTACAAAGAAGAAGAAACCTTTATTGAAATCTGTATACTGTTCTAGAGTAGTAGAGTAGTTTCAGTATAATCGACAATTGGGGACTCCCTTCTATGTCTAATGTGTACTAGATGTGTGTTTCTGTGATAATCAGATGGCGCTAGAAAAACAGGTGGCAGTAGGAAAGCAATGTAACAGGTTCCCTCCCAATCGAGGGGCAGACGGACATATGCAGTTTGACCACAAATAAAATAAGAATGACGTGAAGCTTTGAAAACAGATTTCCCACTGTCACTATACTTGACAACAGTAGTACATTCACTATGACCTATGTGTACAGAACCATAACTACGGACACATAATTCGCCTTTGACTGGTAATACTAAAATAGCAGGTAAGTCTGGAGTAGTATCAGACTGAACATTCAGGACCATGAAATTCGACGAATAATTACCTAAATTATATACTTCGTTTTCTAGATCTAAACCTGTTCTGTGGGGGAAACCTTGCTTGTCTGGGAAACATGTACTGTTAAGAAAAGACATATCTGTTGAGGATGACGTTAACGTGGACCATGCTCCACACGAACCATTGTGTGAAAATGGATAAGGAAAGAGTGGCAGAACTCCCTTCGGTGTCTGGAAAGGGGGGAGTCGACCACACACCCAACAATTTGTGGCATTGCTGGTCTGGTGTGAATAATGTAACATACGGATGAATGTGTTGTTGCGCATAGCGAGGCGGTATGAATATTCGTGAGGAGGCAGATCACTAAACGTGTGCTCTACTGTAGCATTAGCAGACATATTTACATGAGGAACTGGTAAATACAGGAAAAATGCGTAGCTGGTGCAGGAAATCATTATGCTGAGAAACAATATGAAACTTAGAAAAACGATACATTGAAGTGAACTTCGACTGACTCTCTCACTATGGGGGTCTATTTTATACATGTCAGAAACAGTCTAACCGTTTCACCTAGGGGAGGACTTATACAATCAAACTGACTGACTTAGTTTACTAGACCTGAGCTTTAACTTATACTCCTGTTGCGGAGTTTTCTCTAACAAGGGAGGGGTTGTAATAATGTCTTGTGCGGGACAGTCCTTTAAGACAATGTTTTGGCAGTCCTTCGAATCCTGGAAATCCTTGGAAATGTTTTTGGAGACTGGTTTCAATGGATTGAAAAGTTTTACATGAGAAAGGTGGACCCACCCCTTCCTGCCTTCCAACTTGACGGCAGTTCGGGTGGTCAAGAGGACCTGACGTGGCTCCTTCCAACGTGGTTCCAGCGGACTTGATCTGTCGAAATTCCGGACCATCACAAGGGAGCCTGGAACGATCTCGTGCGGTGCCACCTCGGTATTGTCTGGAAATGCGGCGGCAACCTGTGAACGACATGAGTTGAGGGCAGACATCAAGGAAGCTAGGTAATCTGTCAGCATATTACATGAAACATCGGTAATACTTCGGGGTCTAGGAGTACCCCACATGTTAGGGGGGCGGCCGAATACGACCTCATACGGGGACAGACCTGATCTGGAATGTGCGACCATGCGCATATAAAACAAAGCGACTGGCAGAGCTATTAACCAGTCCACACCTTTGTCCTTACAGACTTTTGCAATACGGATTTTCAGAGTCTGATTATGTCTCTCTACGAGACCGGCTGCTTCAGGATGGCGTACACAATGGAACTTCCACTGGTACCCTAACAAAAGGGAAACGTGTTTCATGAGTTCAGATGAGAATGGCTGGCCGTTATCAGAATATACGACTCTAGGGAGTCCGTATCTAGGGAAAAATTCACGAACCAACTGCTTGGCAGTGGTCGCGGCTGTGTAATCTGGGACTGGATATGCTTCTGTCCACCTGGACAAAGCGCATACAACTACAAGGACATACTTGAAACCTCGACATCGCTCCATTTGAATATAATCCATCTGGAGGACCTCAAAAGGGTGGTCAGGGGGCTGGAAACCACCTTGTTCCACCGGGACACTTTTACCTGGATTAAACTGACAACATATCATACAGGTACGGACTTTCTGTTTGGCTGCAGCTCGTAAATGCTTGTTGAACCAAATGTTCTGGATACTGTCTAACATAGCTTTTTCTCCTAAATGTGCTGGACTATGTGCGGTATTGATAATGACTTGAACCATAGAATCGGGGAGAAACCATGTGGCTCTACCCTTCGTTAACCATCCTTGATCTGTCTGGACCCCTCCTTGTTCAGACCATTTCTTGATTTCATCGGGAGTAGCATGTAACTGGATATCTATGACGTCTTGTGTAGGGTCCTTAACTGTCATGCATGTAATCGGATCTGGAGTGTGTGTCATGTTAACTGGAATGTCTGGAGTCTGTGCTGTAAGCTTGGCTGTGCGGTCTGCTAGATCATTACCCTGGGAAATAATGTCAGTGACTTTCGTATGTGCTTTGCATTTCATGATAGCAATAGATGTCGGTAAATGTATGGCATCTAACAGGGCTTGAATAAGGAAACCATGCTGAATCTTGGTTCCATGAGAAGTCATGAAACCTCTCTCCTGCCAGAGTACTCCGAAGTCGTGTACAACTCCGAATGCGTAACGTGAATCTGTGTAAACGTTAACTTTCAGGTTCTTGGCATGTATACAGGCTTGTGTCAGAGCGACTAGCTCTGCTGCTTGAGCGGACAGGGTGTCAATACGGTGTGTTTCAATAACTTCAGTGTCAGTAGTCACTGCATACGCGGCGACTAGTTCTCCTGTACTAGTTCTCATACATGAACCATCCACATAAAGTGTCAGGTCGGGATCTGGTAACGGAATGTCTGTCAGGTCTTGTCTTGGCTTAGTCGTAATGTTAACTACTTCCACACAATCATGTGGGTCAGAATTCGAATTAACTGATGGTAACAGTGTAGCAGGATTCAAGACGTTGTGCATTCTGTGACTGAGGAATCTGTGAAACTTGTTCTTGTCTAGGCGGACGTGGTCTTTCTTTAGTCTTACCAGTAGCTATGTTGTGTTTCAGAACTGCACACTCGTTTATAAAATGACCTGGCTGTTTACAATAATTGCAGTTCCCTTTAACGGGAGCTGCAGGATGACTGGCTTGATTCGGACCCCTCTTCTGACTGTCTTGAGGAACAGATTGTGCAACTAGCACTTTCATTTTCGTGTCTTTCATACGTTTTCTCTCGTGTTCTTGCTCTTCCCTAATTCTATTCTGGTGATACTGGAGCATCTGGAGCATTTGGGACGGAGTATTTGCTTGCCAGGTGCTTTCGACTTTCAATACTCGATTTTTAATTTGTGGACTTGAATTCTCGACTAATTTGGTAACGAAAAGATGAGGGTATGACTCACTACTTGTCTTGAGACCACTGTTAATACTGAAACATTTTTCAAATCTAGAATAAAAATCACTAATATCTTCATCTTGTTTCTGTTTACAGGCTGAGATTGCATCCCAGTCTTCTTTTCTCGTTGTCAATAATCTGGGTAAAACTTGAATCAATAATTCTGGTAATTCTTTACATTTATCTCCAAGACCGGTACCTGGTACTCGTGCCTTGTCTTCAGCTTCTAGAGCTGCCCAATCGATCTTTTTCTCTCCCACCTCCCATTCTTTTTCCTTTAACTTTTCATACACCCCTGCGGGTAACAGGACCTTTAACATTTTAATGATGTCTGGGTAAGTGTATTCTCCCATACGGAGCATGTCTTTTAATTCTCTATGGAACCCTGCTGGATCTTTGTCATGACAGGGGATTAGTTTCTTCATTTCAAGAAGTTCCATCTTTGAAATTGGAGTGTATACAAACACTCGTTGCATTACGCCACCCGCCCCTTGGACTGGGTGGACTTCTCGTAACGGATTCTGTCTGTCTATGTAAAACGATTTACTTTCTGGGGGTGAGACATGAACAAAATGCGGGTTCAGGAACGTTCTATATTCGTGGCGCTGTTCTAGAATGACACTAATTAAATCGGTACCTAGACCTCTCCATCTATACTGGAGTAACTCGTTCAGGATATCGTGTAACGGACCTGGATCAGAATGTTGACCCTCATACAGAGTAATGAGGTGCTGGATCATATACATACCCACCAGTCGTTGCTCGGCTGGGGGCAATTTCAGAAACATTTGTGCCACTATTTCGTCTGGAAAAGTGGTAGAATCAGTAATCCATCGGACTGCTGATCGGGCTAGTTCTTGTTCATGCATAGTACTTAATTCACTGTAACCGACTCGTGAACTCAGAATGTGGTTGGTAGCTTGAAATACTTGTTCTAGAGAACCTTGTTCTGGTGCTGGATGTTGAAAAATAGGCTTGTGTTCTAGGCGTAAATGGCGGTCTGGAAATCTGGATTTTCCTACATACGCTATTCTGGCGGGATTCTCGTTCTCTTCCTCTTCAGGATCAGAGATACTTTCTTTCTCGCTTACTTGTGCTGCTTTACGCTGTTCGTGTAACCTTATTATTTCTTTACGAATTTTCTTGTACATACTCTCCATGGCACTGACGGTCTTGTGCTTACCCTCGGCTATATTATCACTCCACCTTGTCAGGATTCTCATTTCAGCGGGATCTTTAGACGGGTAATCTTGTTCTCTTATTAGACAATTGATCAGGAACTTTAATATCATGAGCTGGATCTCGGCTTTCCTTTGAGGCATAATCTCGCCAATACTTTCTGGATCATCCCCTGTACGGATGAAACGATATATTCTGTCTAGATCTTCTTTCATATTCGGTAAGGTGACTAGATACTCGGTCACTCTTCTTACACGTAAGGAATATAAAACCATAGTATATTCGCCTGGAACTGGATCATAAACACATTCGTTAAGGGCTTGTCTGATTTCTGTAACAGACTTATTACTTTTAGGAGTACGCTGTGATGCTTGAGCATGTAATACGAGTGCCGATAAACGTTTGTGTGGCGGCGGGGTTTGAGGAGTAGCTCCTCCTGCGGCCCCTAGACTGGAGTCGTCTACTGAGGCTCTACGTCCTGGCAGAGTGGGAAATGGAACTGTAGGCTGGACCGGGGGTACCGTAACAGGTACTCCGGTGTCTGGAGGAGCGGGAAGTGCCTGATTTACAGGGACTGGCGGAGCGCGAACAGGATTTGCATATTCGGGGACTGTGTCGTCCAGATAGGACGAAATAAAAATATCAGCTGCGGTCGGTTTGTGACGTAGCTTGGTCGGAATTAATGGTGGCGGAAAATTACTAGACGCCTCTGGGGTCGCTTTTGGCAAGCCCTCGGCAAGGAGAGGATACATACCCTTAATAAGGGCATGCCTCTGTCTGTCTGACTGTTCGGCTTTGACTTGTTCACCTATCTCGATTAATTCTCTTTCTTGAGCTCGTTCTTGGGATTCTCTACTTAACTCTGACTTTCTGACTTCTTTTTCCGTTCTTCTATGCGCTTCTTTACGCCATAACTCGATGGCATCTTTCTGTGACTGTCTGGCTTTCTTTTTCCATAATGCTTCTTCTACTCGCATGATACATTCGGCATCCCATGTACCCGATACGGGCCATCTATACTTTTCTTCCAACTGTTTGGTATACTCTACCCATAAATCTAGATACAATATGGCGCTTATGCCATGTTTCTGATACATAAAGTGACCTGGACTGTCCCTAGGTGGGACAGGAACTGCTTCCTCTAACAGACCCTTTCTAGTTTTTAACTGACGTAACTTGGAAAATAGCGGCATTGTAAACTTGAATCGGAACACAATACAATACACGAAGAACAATAACAATTGGGAAAACAATTCAGGCATACCACGACATTGGAATTACATTAAACAATATCATAACATAACAGTTCGAACAGAATATTACCTGAAAATACTGAAAACAGAAACAGAACAGATTTTCTCGAGAACGGAACAGACTAGAGTTACTGGATGCACTGCTGTAACAGGACGGAACATACCGGTCCCATAAATTTACTTTTCCACAGCGGCATGACAGAACCACTCCGTCATGGGCACACGCCACCCGTGGCTCATGACGGAGTGGTTCCGTCACAAGCATGGAAGGGGTTAAGTTACGTTTCCAGTTATTTATTGTTTTAATAAAAGTTAATTAAAAAAAGTATATACGTCTTTTTGTGGGGGGTAAGTGGTCCCCAATAGAAATGATATTTATAATTTGAAGTATAATTCTGAGGGTAACTCTTTACCAGATCTTTACCAGAGCCTATACATACAACTAACGGTTCCTATGGAAAAGTTTAAAAACTCCAGCACAGTAACTTTTTGCCATTACCAACATAGTGTGGTGAACTTCTAACCTCTGTGCTCATTTAATTGTTCCATTAACTGTTACTATGATAACAGGCAGAAAGCCGTTAGGGGGTAGAGTTGAAAGGCACTGGCTGTACAAAAACCGTCATATTAACCCTGGATCCTCTACAAGACCAAAAAGGAAAGCAAAGTAAAACAAAACACGGTGTACCAGATTTACAACCCCCATGCACCACATTCGTGTCCAAGGCCCCCCATACAAAATTAGAAGTGTGTGGGCCTCAACAACCCCCCTCAAGCCCCGGGAACCACCACCCCTGGAAATTTGTGTATTGTGAGCGACAGACTGCGTGACCCTATGCCTAGAGCCCTCGAGAGCCCTGGAGAACGCCCGCCGGCCGGCTCATGCAGTGTCCCAGGGTGCCTACCCCCGGGACAATGCTGTTTGCTTTGAGAGGGCGAGAGTCTCACGGCTCCCGCCCTCCCATAGCAAACTTCGTTTACATTTTGAAAGACAGAGCAGAGAAATCTGTTCTCACTTTCAAAATAAAAAGCAGATTGCATTTCCACATACAAGTTAGCATCTCCCCTTGCAGAAAAGCAATGCCTACTCATGAAGAACGCGGGAGGCCGGCAGGACAGCGGGGACATTGTAGCTCCCCTCACGGTCCCCAACATTTTTTATAATACCCGGGGGATAGTGTCCCCGGAGATATTAGTATTTACTGATAGGGGCAATCATTTTACGGTAAAATTACAAGTCGTGCACCCAGCGCAGCGCTCAGTGCAGCCCCCTGGTGTGCACGTGCTGGATGCACGATCTGAGGGTGCGTGACTCCAGCACCTTTGATGCACAACTTCTACACGTTTGGGACTCGGCATTACTTTTCCACATCACGAGCTACTAACATACAACTCCCCATGTGGAAAAGCAATCTGATTTTGATTTTGAAAGAGAGAACAGATTTCCTTGCTATGGGAGGGTGGGATGGACACCCCGAAACACTGCAGGAACTGGCCCTCCCACAATACATAAAGCCCCGGGGAGTGGTGGTCCCAGGGGCTTTGGAGAACTTAAAGGCGCCGCTCTCTAGCCATACTTTTTTTTGTAGCCCCGGTGGGTAACGGGGCCCTCGAGTGCTCCAGGAGGGGAGCCACGTAGTCCCCCTCACACAATACATATACCCCCGACGGGTGATGGTCCCAGCGTCTTTCAGGACCTTCGACCATTTTTTCTCTTTTTAGCCCCGGGCGCTGATGATCCCCGAGGCCGGGGTGCCCCTCCGGGCCCCACATAAAATGTAATACTTTTGCCCCTGGAATTTAACCCCCGTTAGAGAAATTATTTTTAAAAAACTCCTTTTTATTTTATTGATTTTACAGCACAGTTCACACACCCTACACACACCCCGTTTTTTTTCTTAAAATGTGGGCCCTGGGGGGGTCCTGCTAGGACACCCTAAGCAGGTCTAGAGGGTAAAATTATTTCTACCCTGCCCCCTTACTCCGTTTTGAACACATATTCCACTGACTTCCTCAGCCTCGCTTCTATCGAGGCACAAAATGGCTGCCAACAGTTCCTGGTTTCGAATGTTTACAACCGCTTGACAGCCAATTCGCATTGAGCGCGTGATCGGGACGGTGTGCTTATGCTACACTGCCAATCCTCGCACAATCCGCAGATCCACCGCGCCCCTGGATATATAAATGACTTTAATGGTAATTTTATCAGGAACTACAGAACAGATTGACACCATATAAGCAAAAGGCACAAGTTGGAACTGAGGACTACCTCTCTGCCAAATTTGGTGTAATTCTATTCAGCCGTTCGGGCTGTAGCCGTGGCTAAAGGGCCTCTGGGAAATTGCATTGGGAAAACACGTTTTAGGCCCTCCTTTTGCCTCGGCCCCCGCTTGACTAATCACCCCCAAACCCAAAGGAGCGGAACTGAGCGGGCCAAAAGTTTGGAAAATTTCAAGAAGATTCATCAATCGATGCTAAAGTTATTGCCAATAGAATGTTGCGGTTTTCCTATGGATAATAGGTCCTAACTGTAACTACCTACTGGAGACCGCCAGTAGGTAATATATATTACCTACTGGCGGTCGCCAGTAGGTATATATAGTTAGGATTTTTTCTCTATGGGTTTTTTGAAAATTCTATGTCTAATAACTTTGGCGTTTGTGGACGGAATTGGCTGAAATTTTCAGGAAAATGGCACATTTTGTTTCTGAGCAGCCCTTGAAAATTTGGGGGGGGTTCGTCCAGTGGGGGCCGAGAAAAAAGGGGGGTCCCAAAACGTGTTTTTAACATTGAGTTTTCCATAGGGCGGTTGGCCTCACTTTTAGCCCGAACGGCTGAATGGATTTGCACGAAACTTGGCAAAATTGTAGGGACTGGTAGCCCGATGTGCCTTTTGTAGGTCTCAATATATGTGCTCCAGTGGATTTTGAGAAATTAACGTTTAAAAAAAGATATATATCTGTAAGCGCGGACTGGGCAGCGCACTGGTTCGCGGACTTTTCGCGCAACGGAGCTTTGTGAAGCGAAGCTGATTGGTTCTCCGGCGTCTGTCAACATTCCAAACAGTCCGTAGCGGCCGCCATCTTGTCTCTCGGTAGGATCGAGAGACAAGAGGAGGTCAAAACAAAGGGGGAAATAACTATAAGGGGGCATAGTAGATCCTCGCTGACCCCCTAGGTTTGATGTGGAGGTTTTAAAAGGGCCCCGCGGGGCAAAAAAAAATAATAATAATAATAATTGAACGGTTGAATGGATTTGCACGAAACTTGGCAAAATATTAGGGACTGGTAGCCCGATGTGCCTTTGCTAGGTCTCAATATATGTGCTCCAGTGGATTTTGAGAAATTAACGTTCAAAAAAAGATATATATCTGTAACAGCGCTCCGCTTCGCGTAACGGAGGTTTGCGAAGCTGATTGGTCATTCTGTCACTGGGCTATAGTTGGGCTACATCTGGCTGATATTTGGGCTACATTTGTTTTTTTGTGTGTCTGGCGGCCATCTTTGGGCTACATTGGGCTTCATTGGGCTACATTCGGCTAATTAGCAAATAGCTCATCGCAAACTAGGAATGGTAAAGAATCGCTATTTATTCCTTAAAGTTCGCTATTTAGGAAATGCAAAAAACTTTGATGATACATATGGCGGTTCATCTCTAACAAGATAAGAAGCATAGGGATACATTTATGATGACTGGCGCATCACCAGGGATGTGTTAGTCATTCTGTGCCGCTGTTCCGTCACCTATGGTGTGCTGCATTTACAATGCGGCGCATCATGGGGCAAAAACAGCACAGATGCGTGATGTATCTGTGCCGTAAAGGTGGCGCATTGCTGGAGTTGTATCGCAAGTGTGATGAAGCTCCAGCAAGGGTCGGGGGTGCCCCTGTCGCAGGGTTTCTGTTCTCACACAGAACTGTGGACAGAGGATTGGAACCTCGGCGAATTAGGGTGTCCCAAAACTCACGTTAGTAATCAAAAACTCCTTAGCAAGCTAGGTACAGTGTCACATTGGATATAACAAACTCTCAATGTTTAGACAATCCAGAATATGAACTTATAGTACCTCAGGATACGTGGAACTCATGAACAGTCGGTCGTTATAGATTTCTTAGAAACCAGAACATGGAGTTAAGAAGAACAGATGTGTATTTGAAATGTTTATTTACTAATGCCGTCTTCTCAGGCGTAGTACCTTAGATAATAAAAGTACACATATTATCAGTAGCAAAATTACCAGCATAGTTACTAGTACATAAAAAGTGAATGGTGATAGTATGTTAACATGCTGTAAATGAATAAGAGTTAGCAACACTTATAAGCAGCCGCGGGCCGTGGAGGGAGTTACGTTGAGGCAGGGAGGCGGGGAGGGGGAGAAGCAGGGTGGAGAATACAAGTACACATATTATCAGTAGCAAAATTACCAGCATAGTTACTAGTACATAAAAAGCGAATGGTGACAGTATGTTAACATGCTGTAAATGAATAAGAGTTAGCAACACTTATAAGCAGCCGCGGGCCGTGGAGGGAGTTACGGTGGGGCAGGGAGGCGGGGAGGGGGAGGGGCAAGGTAGAGAGGGCTCCACCCTGCTTCTCCCCCTCCCCGCCTCCCTGCTTCACCGTAACTCCCTCCACGGCCCGCGGCTGCTTATATCTCACCCTCCCTAATACACATATTATATTATTTGCTAAGAAGGTCTCTTTGTGTTGGTTTAGGGCGTGCCCATACTTTAGTGTCTTAGATTTGAAGGAATCACATCAGCATACACCAGCTCTCTCTTCATGTGAACCGCATCAACTGTTGTGTATGTGTGTTCGGCAAAGCAATATAAAACCCGTCTCATGCCCAGAATTGGCAGAAGTTGCACTTATGTTATGAGTATGAAGTCGTGGAGATCAGACCTCATAACAATTCTGTATCGTGTTGTTCTTGAAACTTTAGCACTCGCTGTACAGATATAGTTTAACAAGTAAAGCAGATAGTAGACCAATAACATATTATTCTCATGTAAACCACGATGAACTACTAGGTGGAAAGCTAAAGCAACAACTAAGTGTCGTGTGCAGAAGTTGCAAAAAAGGAAAAATGGCGTTTAAACCGGTAATGAGCCCATGCTAACTTAACACGGTGTAAAGATATCCAGGACCTAGATGACACCTCCTCATGATCCGGAAACGAACTGAATAAGATAATAGAAGTGCCATCTCATGAGAGCAGATTGCAAGTTTATATGTGGACGGTCCGCAAGGTAAAGCATTAAAAACTAGGAAAATTTAATGCTAAAGAAAAATAAAACAGCCAAGTACTTTATCGAGTCTTAAGCCAATAGGCAAGGTAAATAATAAAAACTTGACAAATAAGTCAATGAATTGTCAATGAAATGCTAGTACTCAGCATATCAAACATGAAAAAGGTCTATGACATAACTGTGTATGCAAAATAAGCTGCAACAGCCTCCAATAGGAAGTCACCGTCTTCATCCGAAAACAGTTCAGCCATCCAATTTAAAAGCGGAAAAGAACATACGTGCTCTCCCAGCACCGGATCCTCTATCACCATCAGAGGACAGCTCGGTGGGTTTTCAAGAAAGCTCTGTTCCAAGAAAGACTGTGCTGCCGCCAGTAAATTCCAGGGACCAAGTAGTCCATGCATCAATGCCACAGCCATAATCCTTTCGCCAGGACAAACCAACTCGTGAGTAATGATAGGAGTCATCAGCTGATTAAAGTCGACGTCAGGAGAAACCGGTCCGCAGAGACACAAATCAATGGCCCAATCGAAATCACAGGTCAGGCAGTGAAATACAGGCTGGACACAGGTGAAGTAGGAGAACCGAAAAGATAATCCATATGCCGTGCTTAATATCGCCAACGGCATTGTGCCATAATATTCTAGCATGCGATTGCGGAACAGTGTCAGCAGCTGCAGGGTCGGAGGTTGCATAGGAGGGACATCCATATTTAAAAATGTAAAAAAGCACAAGAGCGTCCGCTGGTAATGCAAGTAAAAATGCCAATCCACGAACCAGAGTGCAGAAAATACAATGAAAGGAAGCAGGGATGACTCCAAAGATTTTCTCAAATGAAGTGACGAGACCACTGGTAACAACTTTAAAAAAGTGCACCAGGGACTTTGTGGAGGATGCGTTAAAGATAGTCGGAAACATGTTGCTGAAATTGAAAGGCAAATGTTAATTGAAAAAGGTTTTGCACCTCTGTATGGGTGTTCGCTATGTGAAGTACGAAAGTTTCACGGGCCGAACTCAAGGCCACCTCTCTCTGAGACAAAAGAGCTCTTATTCTTGCCATGCCGTTGAAACGTGTCTCAAGGTTGGTATTTGTGGCCAGATTGAAAACTCCCTATGTTCATGTGTGGGAGGAAATAGAACATTTCTGCAGCAAATAACCCGTTCACTTACTGTTACGATAAAAGGAATTGAGCATCAAATAACTACCATTTTCCAACAACTTGAACGTGGGGATGATAGCAGGAACTGGCGTGCCTTGCAACACGCAAGCCATATTTGGTCGGTGTTTGTTGCATGAACCGTGTAAATGTATGTGCCTACACATTAGTGAATGATCTGGCGTCTCAGTGCATTCCTCTCCATTCAGATAAACTTCTTGATCATCTTTGAAACATCTGTATGTGTATGGAAGCGACCAGACCTCATGAAGAAAAGCACTACCTAAAGGTTCATAACGACCTATTGGTATATATTTCATACAATTTGAAAACTTATATAAAGCAAAAGGCAGCGTTATTAAACCGTGGATAAGGCATGTTGCCAAAAAACCCGCAATCCTCTGCTGATGATGTCACTGAGCATGTCATGAATGATGTAATATGTGACATCATCAGCAGTGGATTACGGGTAATGGTATCTCTAGTTTACTCCCTTATAGCTGTCTTTCTTTTAACATAAGTGTCTGTTTCCTTCCCTTATACTTACTGTTTTTGGGTCGCTTCCGGTTCGCGTACCCGCGAGCGAACTGGGAAGCGAACTAAGAGAAATAGAGGTTGGCACAGTTCCAAATATTGTACCAATTTTTTAATAACGGGGAGGTAGTTCTGAAAAGAACTTTTTTTTTTATTTTTCTGAACATTTTTTTACTGTTTTTGAATTTTTCGGAACAGTTTTATATTTTTTTGGGTTTTTCTTGGAGGGGGCAATGAAAACGATTCATTGTAAAGGGCTCAACAGGAGCAACAAAACAAAAAAAAGAAGTATTTATTATTTTGGGCGTTTCGGACAAACTTGCATATGATAGTCAATAGCTCTGTTGATCAGAGTGATGCTTTTTTCTCCGTAGGAAATGAATCCATCGCAAAATGCGCAGATGTGTTTTACATCACCAAATCTCATTTGTATATTTGGCACCATCTCCCTGCCCTCTGGTCCCGTTACTTCCGGTACAACAGATCTTCTGGCCATAATAGGGAGATTATCTAGGTCGTTCCGAAACTGTGCAGCACTGTAGTTGTTAGGATGCCACCTAGTCATATGGCGATGCATTGTGTAGTTTCCGAAACTGTATTTTTTGTCGGTCCCTCTGGACAGTCTATCTTGACATATAAGGCAAGTTACGTATCTTGCATTTACTTTTTTCTGACCTTTGGGAATTTAAAAAAATTGCCAAATGAAGTTTTCTTTCCGGTGAGACGTCCTGGGCTGCTCAGGCAAAAACTGCCTCTCTTCGTGCTCGTCCTCCTGTTCCTCTTCTTCTTCTTCTTGTTGAATTACAACTTGAGCAGGTGGTCCACTCTTCCTTGGATGTGGTGGAGGTGGTGGGGAAGCACCAGCTGAAGCTACTAAAGAAGCCATTGCTCAGTGATCACAAAGGGTCTTTCTCTCACAATGATGAAAGTCAGAGTGAGGAAAGAAGGAGGGATTTTCATCATTTGGGAAAAACAAGAGTTCTCAACCAATCAAAAGTGTTCATTTTAGATTATATGACCTAGTCTTACATCATTAGGAAACCAAAAGTGAAATGAACCAATGAAAAGTGTTATTACCAAGTCACATGACTTGCTGTGTTTACGTTAAGCGCTTTGCAGGGCCTCCCGGTTTGCTTCTAGAAACCTGCGCTTTGCGACTCGCTTCGCGTACCAGTTCGCTAACGTAGCACGTCATATGACGTATCACGCGACAACGTGAAACGTCATGCGGACGGGAGGCGTCACGATGTTGTTTTCTAACGCGGCACTTGCGGTAAAGAAACGTTTACCGGCTCGCGGTCTATTTCGCGGCATCAAGGTCAGCTAACGGGAAGCTTCCCGATTCGCGAAGCGGGAACGAAGAAAAAAAAATATTTAAAAAAAAAATTATTCATAAACATATAAAATATATTTTTGGATTTAAAGAAGAATACATTTTACAGCTACAGATATTAGCTGTTAAAAAACCAATGAAATTCACAGAAAACCATAGGTTATAGACCATATATAGTTAGGAATTAGCATTTACAAAACCTTGAAAATTCACTGAAAAAACCATAGGTTATAGACCATATATAGTTAGGAATTAGCATTTAAAAAACCTTATTTTACTCACACAAAACCATCAGTGATGTCATCAGTGATGTCATTTGAGATGTCATCAGTGATGTAATCAGTGATGTCACTGACCATGTCATGAATGATGTAATATGTGACATCATCAGCAGTGGATTGCGGGTGCGCGATATATAGTTAGTGCAACTAACTATATATGGAATTTCAATGGTTTTGTGTGAGTAAAATAAGGTTTTTTAAATGCTAATTCCTAACTATATATGGTCTATAACCTATGGTTTTTTCAGTGAATATATATATGTGTGTGTTTATACATACATAAACACACACACACACTGACATACAGAGGCCTGGGGGAGTCGTGCTGCGGGTTCCCAAAACTGGCAGGTGTTGGTGAGGCATTGAAATGACAAATCCTGCCTTCAAATTTAATGCCCTGATTAGCACAGCAGCGGCTTTATTGCAATGGGGCTTTTACTACAATGTTATTCTAAAAATCTATAACTGTACAACTTTCAGACATAGACAAAAGTGCCCTTTTCTCTTCCTGCACTGGGGGAAGCAGTGCTATGAAAGTTATTAGTTGACATCATGCGACCGAGGACACCTCACCTGGACATTCTTTTAACACCAGTGGACCCTGTAAGTCGCAGACCTGGATGAAAAACTGCATGAACTGGACAAAATTTCTAGACCACTGTGGTTTGAAGAAGGAAAAACTAGACTGCACCGTCTACATAACTTAAAAAAACAAGTATTTGCAATGCATCAGTACTCAGATTTACGCAAAACCTATTGCATTGCATCACGGACAACGGGAGGGGGTAGCAAGGACAACAGAAGTGCGGGTGGGGGGAGGGGGAGAAGGGGGCACGAACAAAGTAGTGCTCACAATCTAAATAACACGTACCGTATTGCGTAACACTCAAAGTAAAGGGGCCTGTACGACATGGCCATTAATAGGGAGGGACTAACAAGCCTCATAGTCTATCAGAAGGCAGCATTTACGAAAGATAATGACATGAGCCAATTAAAAACATGGGTGGAGACTGGATGGAGCTTCCACAGAGCTTCCACTCCATACTCCATTACTGCATGCCTCGCTATAGGCTCGAACCAAAAAGCGCATTATGGGAAAATGAAATTTTAAATATTAAATTAAAAATTATCCATTCTAGCCCCAAAAAGCTTAAAGTGCCACTCCTGGTTATTTGGTTTCTCTGGACAAAGTCAACGTTGAAGGCCAACCACGATGGAGCACGGGTCTGATAGGTTGACAAACTATGGTAGCCAGGTAAACCAATGCTGCACCACCTGGAGTATTCACCATAACAATGCAATCCTATTCACCATGTCTAAAGGCCAGCTGCTCATTGGCCTACAATAGAAACATTTTACACTGAAAAATAAAGGCAATAACCAACCATGTGTATATAAACAATCAGTCAAATATGAGGCTAGTAGATCCTTTTCATATGTGTTTTATCTTTTTATTTAGGTTCTTCATCCAAAAAGCGACTGCATAGCCAACACGTTTCACCTTAACAAAGACTTCCTCAGGGTAAGTTCATCCATCTAAATACAAAATATATACCAGCGTCTATAAAAGGAGAGAACTAAAAGAGAAGCTCCCTAACAAGATTCCAAAATGTGTTATGGTAAAGTGACATATACATTTATATGTATGGATTCCCATCAATCAGCAAGCCTGGTGATAAGCTTCATCATTTGGGTATCCTTTTTAGATGGTGTGACAATCAAGCTCTATATATATCAGAGCTCCCGAGTGTCAAAGGATGTATTTAACCTAGATGAGCAATATTTCGTATGTGGGAACAAGTATTATAGTGCAGTGCAAATAGTTAAGTGAAAAAAATATAGAGTGCAAATGGTATAAAATTGATGCGTGAACAAACTGTAAAATTTATTATTGGTAGTCACGATCAAAAGTTAAAAACAAAACTCTAGGACCAGTTTTAACAAATAGCTGCCCTTAGCAGGAGTGGTCAACATGTTTCAGCACTTACAGGCCAAAGATAAAGCCATGTGCTTTCGTCAGGACCGCTAAAGAAAAAGCTACTGCTATTAACAATACTGAAAAAGGATATAATGTGAGTATAGCATATCACAGCCCAGAAATCCTCATGATGTTCGTAAATTTCTGAAAGATAAAATGACAAAACAACACTCATTTGAAACTTGAAAAGGAGGGGAACTCGATAGTTCTCTATTGATATGTGGCTCAAATATTATGCCATCACATACATACCCACTCAAAGGGGCAACATTCCATCTTACCTTAATAGGATGGAGGACAAAACCTCACCCCACCTGGCAACAGCTCAGGATAAAGGAGGCACCGCTCTAAAAAGAAGAATGCACCAAACTAAAATTCTTGTGGTGTACTTTTCTTTAACATAAAATACAAAGACAAGTGTCCAGATCGTGCAGTACAACAGATCTACCCAACTCCCATACGCACATGTGTGCTTACATGAATTGTACAATGCAGCCATCTAGGCTCGCCAGAGAGATGCAATATGGCATGCACAACTAAATAAAACTCAACCAATGTGAGTAGCAAACAAAGAATATAGCCATGTTTCCAGCAAACGATATTATATGCAGTTCACAGTCAGAACACGGGCTAAGTCATCTGCAACCGCATAACGTTTACGGATACAGAGTATAGCCCTGGCTTTCTCAGATCTTAGCCAAAGTTAATCCTGTCTCGCAACAATATAGACGGACCATCCCAGATATCGTCACATAACCAGTGCAGAATCGGATCCTCTTACCTTTCCGTTGGTACCTCTGACGGTCAGCAGAGCTGTCGGGGGGGTACCGAACGGGAGGCTTCAATCAGTTAAATATCCTTATACATGATTCACAAGAGGTGAAGGGTGTTACAAAAAGATCGCCCTCGTGGCTCAACTTCCCTGTCTAGACACCAAATTAATGGACCACGTAGGGAGAACCCTCACGGGCAAGATGCTTACAGCCAGGACCAAGGGATCGAATCATTAAGTCCCAGTGTATCGCTTTTTATTCTAAAGACCCATCGTTGTTCTCTAAGAAGTAAAAATTTAGAGATATCTGTGACATGTTGCGGAATGTAGGGTTGTTCTAAAACAGTCCACATCATGTCTTCCGGTTTATGATTCATCTCTAAGAAATGGGCCGTTAATCTCATAGCTTGTTTCTTGCACCTCACCGTACTCATGTGTTCCATGATCCGCAACTTGACTTTGCGTGCCGTCATGCCCACATAGTTAAGTTTACAGGGACAGGAGATCAGGTAGACCACTCTTTCGCTGTTACAATTTGTCATTTTCTTCTGTATCCAAGGGCGATCCGTGCCTATGTCTACTGTTTTGGATTTTTTTGCCATAGGACACGCCTTACAGGTACCACAAGGGAAATGCCCCTGTATGTTTGATGTACCCCAGATTGTGTCTTGTGTCGCTGCTTCAATGGCACGCGGTCTGGTGTGTACTAATTTATCCCGCAAGTTACTGTTTCTTTTGAATGCAAACAGGGGGGCAGGTAGAGGGTCACCATCAACATTGAGAATTTTCCAATTTTTCAGAATAGACTTTTTGACATCATTGGAGACTGTACTGTACGTGTTAATGAAAGTCAATCTCGGAGTCAAGGTCTGTTTCATATTGACTTCAAGAAGACTATCTCGATTGTTATTGACAGCTCGTTTGGCCGCTTGTCTGACAACTTTTTTCGGATAGTCTCTGTCAATCAGATTAGATGAAAGAGTTTTGGCATGCTTTAGAAAGCCTTCTTTAGTTGAACAATTCCTTCGAATCCGAAGGAACTGGCCATAGGGCAGATTATCCCTAAGGGCTACAGTCATATTGACTTCAAGAAGACTATCTCGATTGTTGTTGACAGCTCGTTTGGCCGCTTGTCTGACAACTTTTTTCGGATAGTCTCTGTCAATCAGATTAGATGAAAGAGTTTTGGCATGCTTTAGAAAGCCTTCTTTAGTTGAACAATTCCTTCGAATCCGAAGGAACTGGCCATAGGGCAGATTATCCCTAAGGGCTACAGGATGATGACTATTGTAGCTCAATAGGGAATTCCTTGCCAAAGGTTTAGTGTAGAGTTCGGTTTTGAGGCCATCTGGTGAGGCAGTAATCAGAAGGTCCAGAAAGGGCAGCTTGTGTTTGTCCATCTCTACTGTAAATTTCAAGTAGTTATTTCTGCTATTCAGCCATTCAAGGAACCTGTGCACACTATTGATATC
The DNA here is from genome assembly GCF_964261635.1 of Lissotriton helveticus. Classification (NCBI taxonomy): domain Eukaryota; kingdom Metazoa; phylum Chordata; class Amphibia; order Caudata; family Salamandridae; genus Lissotriton; species Lissotriton helveticus. The sequence goes on along the minus strand of NC_136057.1, from coordinate 252,596,991 downwards.
TCCTCTCCATATAACCAAAATGTCATTGATATAACGCCTCCACAGGCGGATGGAATTACGATGAGGGTTATTGGGACTGAGGACATGTTCTTGCTCAAAAACGTGAACATAAAGATTAGCCATGCTTGGGGCAAAAATACTTCCCATACTCGTACCAGATGTTTGGAGGTAGATGGTATCCTCAAATTTAAAGAAATTTTCCTCCATGGCTATCTGAGCACACGCCATGATGATATGAGGCGGTGTTATTGAGTCAAGATCACGTTCCGACAGTAGGGTGCTCACAGAGTCAAGGGTCTCATCTTGTGGAATCGAAGTGTAGAGGGACTCTACATCAAACGATACCAGAAGATCTGTCTCATAATCATATTCAATATCAGGAATAAGCCTGAGGACGTCTTTAGTATCCTGAAGGAAGGTAGGCATTTCCTTCACAATAGGATTCAAAAAGAAATCAACGAATGTCGAGAGAGGTTCTAATAATGAACCGATCCCTGATATGATCGGGCGTCCTAAAGGTGGACGGGTCGACTTATGCACTTTGGGAAGGATGTAAAAATACGGCATGATAGGTTTGCTCGTATATAAAAACTTGGCTTCATGTGCTGTTATCCAGCCCTCACTTTCAGCCTCTTCCACAATGATGGATATGTCTCTTTTGATTCTTTCTGTGGGATCTTGTTTAAGAGGTCGGTAAGCACTCCTCATTCCTAACTGTCGTAGACACTCGTTACGATAGACTTCTGTGTCAAGGAGGACAATCGCCCCACCTTTGTCTGCCGGTTTGATGGTGACAGTGGTGTCGGACATGAGGCTATGGAGTGCTAAATGTTCATCTTTGGTTAGGTTAGAGAATTTCTTTTCTTCCTTCTGAAGGGTAAGGGTAAGGTCCCTATTGACTGCTTTTTCAAACGTGAGTACTTGGGGAGGTACAAGATTCACAGGGGGACAAAAAGTTGACGGTTGTCTTAACCCAGTATTAGAATCTGTAGGTTCTTCATTAGTTTTCTTATCTTTGAAGAAAAAATGTAATCTCACTTTTCGAAAAAAGTTAGCCATTTCCCAATTTGCTTTGAAAGGATGGCCATGAGTGGTACTTACAAATCCCAAACCTCTGTTGAGTATCTTCTCTTCGCTCTCAGTGAGCACTTGGAGCTCAGATTTATGACTAATCCGTCTCGTTGCTCGTCCCTGCTTACCCCGATTTGTTCTTCTTGGAACTCCGCAGAGTCCGAGGTGAAGGAGGTAGACTCCAATGGACTTGTGCTCTCTGGTTTCTGCGTCTGCCTCTCTGTTGGCCCCGGCCAAACCCTAAAAAAGGCTAGTTAGGAAAATTGCCTTGAAAATTCTGATAAGGTAACATCGGGCCTATGGGTCCCATGGGACCAGACGGAAAAGGGGGTTGCCAGGAGTTCGGTTGCCACCATGGAGGAAATTGGTGGGATGAACCCCCTCGCCATTTCTGTTGGTAAGTTCTCCCTCTACCTCGTTGGCTACCTTGGGCATCCATCAACTGGTATCTTCCAAAAGATTCACAATCTACGATCAAAAAAAAAATAGATGGTCCATTCCTTGCATGATGCAACCAGTCTAGAGTCCAAATACCAAAAATGTTTAAAGGGATTTTGGGGATTTAGACTTGAGACTGGTTACGCTTTACATGGAATCGATCTTCTTTTTTGGGGGGGAATCGTTCATTGGAGCATTTCTCTCATTGACTGGATCATCAGCAGGTCCTCTGGCTCTTCGGTTTCGAAGTTCGAATCAAGGGCGGCGGCCTGCTGCACCACAGTGCTTCAGTGAGCCTCTGGAAGACTTTAGCCTTAATGTTGAAGGGTTCTGGAGCTTTCAGTGGGACAAAAGAGCACTGTCAGACAGATTCGCAAGTTGACAACAGCGGCTTGACTCTTGACGTCTGGCCAGTCTCCTCCTGGAGCTTTTCTGCAAAACTTTGCAGAACGTTTTCAAACTTTAAAATCTGGTTGCTTGTGGGTTCCGTTTGGGAAAATAAGGATCCAGTAGCTCCAGTCAAGGATTTAAACACCTGCACAGTCCAGGAAAAATCCAGTTGCAGTTAGTGTGATCGTCTATTTGGCTTTGTAAGGGACTTCTTTCTGATCAGGGAGTCCACTCCTTTTCCTTTGAGTCAGGCATATATCTTTCTTTGAGGATCCTTTGTAGGTGAGGCAAGTGCAGTCCTTCTGAGTACAAGCTTTCTGTGGTGCAGTCCAAGGGTCCAGCAGGGCAGTCCTTCTTCTGTTGTTCCAGGTAGTTTTTCCTAGGAGTTCCTGCAGCTCTCCCTTATTTATCCTCCATTCTGGGCTGGCAGGAGGAGGGACACCCCAACCAATAGGGGTACTGATACCTCCCTATTCTATGACCACTTCCTTCGAAGTGGGGCATCATTTTGAACCAGAATGCACTGTTTTGGCACAAATAAAAATGGAGTAAGTTGTTGTGTGTGTTTGTGTAACGCAAAACAAATGTCTGATTACCATCTGGCTACAATCCCCTTCCAGCCCTTTTCCTCATCTAATTAGGGGAGCACCCATCTGGCTGGGGATCAAGGAAGTGGGGTCCTGTGACATCTGTTCTCCTTCCTTTGAAGTCTACCTTATCTCCTCAGGCACCTTCCTCTGCCTGGCATTGTTAGGAAGCAAATCGCCTCCCACCAAATGGCTGTATTGTACTCAATATCATACCGTGGGAGTCACCAACACCCCCAGCATTCAAAATGGAGTGCGCGACACTTGCGCTAACTGAAAACTTTTTTGAATACAAGAGACAGCTTTTCCACCAAACACAGGGTACCTCGATGGGGAGTACCTTTGCCCCTAGTGTGGCCTGCCTCTAAATGGCAGCCTTTGAAGGTAAACACATCTTCCACAACTCTAACTCATACCACAACATCTTATTGTGGAAACGGTTTATAGACGACATCTTGTATTTCTGGACAGGCGACAATGAGTCCTACAGTGACTTCTTCTCTTGGATTAACAATCTTAATCCTTTCCTCAAGTTCACTATCACAGCTTCCCCAACACTCATAGCCTTCTTGGACCTCACGAGTAAGATTGAGGGCAATACCATCTCCACCTCCATGTACAGGAAAAGTACTGACAGGAATAGCCTCCTACACTTGAGTAGCCACCACCCACTACACTTGAGTAGCCACCACCCAAAAGCACTGAAAGAGAACCTTCCCTTCGGGCAGTTCCTCAGGGTCAGGAGGAACTGCATCACTATTGAAGTGTACAAAGCCGAGTCCGCAGGTCTAGCACACAATCTTTCCACAAGAGGTTACTCACAGAGGAATGTTTCCCTTGCGAGAAAGAGAGCGCGAAACAACCATAGAGAGGGTCTGTTGGAACACAAGACACAGGGCCCTGCTGACACCGAGGTGATGACGTGTGTGACCACTTTCACACCAATCTCTTAGGTCAGAGAAAAACTGTGGCACAACAAACAACCCGATGGCAACTACCAGCAGTAAAAGGGACACTACCCCTGCGGGTCATGCAGCGTATGCACAATGAGCACTGTGCAAAAAACAATTACACTGAACAACTCATTTACCTGGGAAATGAGAGGGCACACTAACTGCAACACCACGAACTGCATTTATCTCTTGATCTGTCCATGCGGCCTCTACTATGTGGGCATGACTACCCACCCCATTAAAATACGGACCACAAAATACCTCAGTAATTTTCGCTGCAGGAAAACTAACACTAAAATGTGCACTCATTTTCATGAACAAAACCACCCACCAAACTCCATTAAATGGCTGGTACTTGAGGCCAATCCCAGATCCTGCAGAAAAAGCCTGTTCACTAAGGAACAAAGGTGGATACATCGCCTTTCTACAGACAGCACAGATCTGAATGAAACACTCCCCTGGAGCAGTATCAAGCCCTAAAACTACATCCTGTATACCACAGATCCTGCACTTATCTTAACAACACCCTCGACCAAGTTTTGGGCACCAGACATAGCCATGTCACCATTCTGAATAATTAAAAATTGTTGGCATTGATTCATTATCCATTTCTCATTGCCATTTGTTTTTATTCAAGATATGTCTGGACACTCTCCTTCCTGGCCAGAGCCTTATTATTAAACTGTTCCTGGATATAACTTCTGCTTTTAGAAGCGCCAGATCTGAGCTTAGATCCTAGGCTTGCTGGAACAACCTTCACCAGTGCACAATCTTGTGAAACTATTTTCTGTACAGCAGTTGTAGCATGATGTACTGTCCTGGGATGGCCAGTCACATGCCAGGTGTGGTGCCATTCTACAGTATCCACCGCTTGATCTTGCACAGAGGTTCCCTTTTCATTGCTTGTACAACCCCTTGTTGTGATGCCTTTTCGCCAATTTTACAGATTCTATCTTGATGGGGCTTTGTTCTTGGGGTTCATCTTTGGTCTCCAGTTTGGTAAATGCAGAATCTACTTGGCATTCAACAGTTTGTGTAATCTTGCCACAGTCAGAATGCAATCGACGGTCAGGCCAGGTTGTCTGAGAATAAGTATGCCTACCATAACAATCAATAACTTTAAATTAGATGTACGTTAACTTTCTCGTTAGGGTTGCCTTTGGTACACATCAATTTAAGCCTCATCAGTCTGACATAGAAGATGTCAATGGATTTGCCTTCTTTTTGTCATACTTGTCTCATCTTGAAATGTTCCAATCAGGATTAAGCTGTGGGGTAAAGTGCACATTAAAAGCAGTTGTAACCTGATCATAATCATACTCACCACCTTAGGGACATTTGGGATAAACTTAAAAAATCTCCCTGCCCGCAATTTAAGAGAGATCTCTTAACATCAAGGACAATATCATTTGTGGTCCGAAGATAGTTGTTAGAAGGTTCAATCCACAATTTACATTTAGGTGAAGCAATGGGCAATGGCGCTAATTTGTTGCAACTCTATACACAGTGTGAAGCCCTGTCTACTACTGTAATGAGCCACCTGTGACCTCCCCCACAGTAAGACATTGCCCCAGATATGCATCTGGTTCATCCTCTGGCCAGGCATGACTAGAGATTATATAATAAAAGGATCCTAGACCACAGATGCAGTGACGGCTCCTCCGCTAAGGCGAAGGAGCATTGCCCCACTGAACAAAAGGAAACATAAAATGATAATAATGCATTGTTATTATCATTTTAGTTTTCCTATTGCAGTATCTGGCTCTCCACGTGGGACAGGTCTGGCCAGTGCATTAGGGCTAGTAGGGCTGAGTTTGCACTCCCTAAGTGTGCACAACTGCTTGGCCGTTCTTTGTGGGCCGGCCAAACTGTCCTGCACACTTTGCATATTCCCCACCTGACAGCATTACACAGCCTGGTGTGGAACATGCAGAGGCTTCCTGTACCCGTCTGAGCAACGAACCACAGCTGTCAGACTAATCACAATGCTGCAATGCCCAGTGGAAGCATGGGACTACTGGTGCTTACTGCTGTTTCCTGCTGCTGGGCCAGAGACAGGAAAAAGAGGACGGAGGAGGCGCGGCAGCCGGCCATTTTCCGGTAAGTGTTTTTTTTTCTTTTCTCCTCCTGTGCTATTAGAGTGGTAGCTGTGGGGCCTGATAAATAACACACTTGCTGAATGAGCAATACAGCGCCACCCGCCACAACTACTTTCAATGGTATTCCTTTCATGTCAAACTGAGGAATTCAGTTTGACCATACAAATCAACTGAAAGATACCATTACATTTGACATTTGCTGAGTAATTTTATATTTCTGTGTTTAGAAGCCATAGAAAAGAGCACAGATGTGCATCATCTCTACTTCCCTTTCAGCAAAAATAAATCAGAGCGATCAAGAAAATACTAACAAATATACATGTGTCGCGTATAAATCAGAAACCGCACTATAGTGTCAAAAGGGAGCAATCCTTTGGCTAATTAACAACGCAGTCAGTACCACAACTGTCTCTATATCACATGTTCCCTTAGCACACAAGTTGTTACAATAACTTGCTTTTGGGAATTGCAGGACTTTGGAATAGTATAAATTACTATTCCAACTTCAGTCAGTGTATGAGCAAGGAAGGTGTTGGACTTAAAATCCAGCACCATATTCCCTAAAGCAAGTAGATGTAATGACTTGCGTGCTAAAGGAACGGGTGGTAACGTGGGGCAAAGGCTCTGCAATGTATTGACTGCGTGGTAAAGAATATTTCCCCTCTGCAACACTAATGGTGGTCTTAAAAAACACACAATTACAGGAAAACTGCAATAATTACACAGTTTTCACAACATGAAATAATTGAAACGCCCTAGCAGGACAATAGTCCAGATCAGATTATTCTATTCAAACACCTTGTATAGATTTTTTTCATTTGTAATCCCCTTATCAATTTCCATGGGGCGGGTCATTGAAATAAGTGTGTGGGAGTAGTTGATGAGTCAGTTCCTTTCCAGCACTTCCTGGACACATCCCGTTCCGCATTCATACCAGTTGCAGGGGTGGAGGACCTGGTCTGCTCGGTGAGCCTCACACCACCTGAAAAAGAAAGGTGCCACAATCGCTGGGAGGTCGACAGGCTTGAATGAAGGCAGGCCAAGCCTTTCACAAGCAGCCTTCAGGTTTCCTATTACCTTGAGAACTTTCCTGGTTATATAAAATGCCAGTTTGGTCCTGATTTGTCTTGCCCTTCTCATGTGTTGTGCACCTTTGTTGTATCAATGGGTTACTGTCAATAATGACTCATACGCAAATTGTTCACAGTTTAAATTTATATTTTGATATTTATTGGTATTTTCTCAGGGACCATTTGCAAGTTGCAGGCTGCTTCATCAGTGATGCCTTAATCACTGCATTCCATTTTAGAAACTTAAACATAGAATGCAGAACTTTGATAAAATAGCATTTTGAACCAACACAGGATGGCACAGGTGGAACATGTCCCCTTATGAAACCCTCCCCTGTGCTAAGTTAAGTTGCCCTCCTTTGAGGCCGGCAGATCCACCGAAGGTACTCATTAGGGGCCTTGAGGAAACCCACTTTTCTAGCAACTCTCTGTGCCTGCACGTTGTACTCTGCAGTGATGAAGTAAAATGGGAAATCAGCCCACTGTAGGCGGAGGAAGGCAGTGAAGCATATGAGGAGACTGGTGAAGAGCCCCTTGCCTTGATATTCTGGCTGAGTGTATGCCATCCGTATCTCTGCATTCTGATCCATGATACACCATGAGACAGGCCTCCCTCCTGGGTCTCGCATACACAAGGAGGGCAGGTGTTGGATGCGTTGGCGGGTAAATTTAAGGCTGGTCTCTTTCCCACTATTTACCCACGAGGCATTCACCACCTCAGCTTCTGCATCACTGAGCGGGGAACATTTAAATGCTGACTGATCATCCCTGCAGAAATGAGACAACATAATATTTAGAAGAACTCATCATGTATTGCTATCAATCACATGTCAATAATCTTCCTTCTTATCTAAAAATAACAATTTATTTATTTATTTAACATGTTTTGTATAGCGCTGGCTGGACCCGGGGGTATCAGAGCACTTTACATGAGTTTTCATAGCAGTATAGGAAATTACAATGAGGTAGTATTCAGAAACCAATACAGAACAGTACAAAGCAGTTTAAATAATACACAATAAAACAAACAAATTATATTCACTAGAGAAGAGACTAGAGAGAGAGGGAGGGGATATCAAAGAGAGAGGGTATGGGAATGGGGAGAGGCAGGGGAGGAGGAAAGTTAGGCGATAAAAGACAGCTATAAGTAGATACATATATTACATGATACAGGGTTACAATGAGGTAGTAGACAGAGTAGCTCAGGTTGATATCGTCACAGTCAGAGAGTGGCATGGGTAGTCACAATTAAGGCATTTGAGGAGAGGGGGGAAGGGTGTGTGAAAAGGGTAGGCTGAGGGGGGAGGGAGGTATAGGTAAGACATTTGAGGGACGGGCAGGTCTTGTAGGCAAAGGTTGGTGGGAGGAGTTTGAGGGGGAGGAAGAGGAAGGAGGGGGGAGAAAATAGGATGTAGGGGTGTAAAGGGAACCCAGTGGGATGATTAAGGACCCTAGTATTTGTTCAGAAGGAGGAGTTTTAGGTCTTTTTTGAAGGTGGTGTAGGAGGGGTTGCAACGAAAATCTTTGGGGAGGGAGTTCCAGATGTTAGGAGTGTTTCCGGAAAAGGAGCGAGATTGTGTGATTTTTTGTTAAGTAGGGGAAGGACAAGAGCGAGGGTGTTGTAGCTCCTCAGTGATCTAGAGCAGCCGGCTTTGTGAAGTTTATCTGCGAGGTACTGCGGCGTACATTGATGCAGGGCTTTGTGCGTAATGAACGCTGTCTTGAAGGAGGCACGTCCTTCAACAGGCAACCATTTGAGGGTTTTAAGGGCAGAGGAGATATGGTCGAGCCGCTTAAGGTCGCTAATGAGCCTAGCAGCAAGATTCAGAAACGATTTGATTGGGGCGAGGTGGACTTTAGGAGTTCCGGTGAGGATGGTGTTCTCGTAATAAATTTTTGACAGGATCAGTGACTGGACTACTAAATTGAAGTCGTCTGCAGGAATGAACGGTTTGATTTTCTTTAGATGATGGAGTGTGAAGAGAGCGCTTTAGGCTGAATATTTTATATGGGGGATGAGAGTAAGGTTCTGGTCAATGTTAAGCGGAGTGATTTAACTGAGTTGGGTTTAGTGAGAGAGCAGCTGAGAGCTGTAAGGTCAGAGATACAAGTTAGAATGGGGAGTGAGTTGTTCTTAGGGGAAAATAGAATGATTTCGGTCTTTTTTGGGTTGAGCTTGAGGTGGTTGCAGTGGAACCAGGACAGCATTGAGGTGAAGGATATCAGAACAGGATTGAATCTTATAGTAAAGTTGGGTGTCATCGGCGTAGAGGTGGTAGTTGATTCCCGATTGTTTAAGGATGAGGATGAGGGGTTCCATGAAGAGATTAACTAGGGAGGGGGAGAGGCTAGAGCCTGCGGGACTCCAAGGGAGATGGGCAGAGGTTTGGAAAGGCAGTCATAGATTTTAACTTGCTGGGTTCTGTATTGGAGAAAGGAGGTGAACCATTTGAGGACTGATCTGTTAAGGCCAAAACGATCCTTAAGTGTGTTAAGTAGCGTAAAGTGGTTAACAGTGTCAAAAGCAGCAGAGAGGTCAAGGAGAATGAGAAGGGAGGATTCGCCTTTGTCGAGGGAGTGTTGGATGTCATCAAATATGTTTAGCATTGCCGTTTTGGTGCTACAGCCCTTCCTGAAGCCTGATTGGAAGGAGTCTAAAAGATTGAATGCATCAATGTGTTTATCTAGTTGGAGCAAGGCGTATTTTTCCAGGGCTTTTGAAAGAAGAGGAAGATTGGAGATGGGACGAAGGTTATTTAGGTCACTAGGGTCGCCAGCAGGATTTTTGAGGATGAGAGTGATTTGTCCCAGTTGGAGGGAAGCAGGGACACAACCAGAGTTAAAGGGGGAGTTGATGATCGAGGTCCAGTAGGGGGTGATGATGTGTTTTAGGTCTTGGAGAAGGTTGGGGGGGAGATCTTTAGTGTGGGATGAAGGTTTCAGTCTGGAAATTATGTTAAGGACATCAAGTTCAGAGACTGGGTGGAAGAAGTGCCAAGAAGCATTGTTTTTTGGTTCAAGTAAGATGGGACCGAGTTCAAGACAAAGGACGGTAGGAGGGAGTGATAAGGGGTCGAGAGTGAGCAAAGAGAGGGCAGGAGAATTTGGGGAAAAGTCTGGTGTGGGTAGTGGATTTGGAGGGGGTGCAAGAGTAAAGGATTGATCCATTTTGGAGATTTTTTTAAGAAGTAGTTAGCAATTTCCTCACATCTTTCAATGGTGGCACTCACTTTGGGGGGTGCAGAGGATATTTGTTTTTTCACGATGGTTTTTAGCCCAGTCAAGTTGGGAGCGTAAGAATGAGGACTTGGCATTGAGGATGCGTTTTTTATAGTTGGATCTAGTGGATCTGAGGAGTAAGAGGTTATAGGGGGAAGGGTTGTTCCTCCATACGGGTTTAGTAAATCTAAGAGTGCGTCGCTCATGGTTGAGACCAGCGTTGAACCAGGAATTGGAGGAGTTTGTCTGTCGTTTTAGTTTGGCTGGATCAATGTGGTCAAGGACTTTAATGATGGAGTTGTATAAGTGTTTGGTGAGGTCATTGGCATTTTGTGAGGGTGGAGAGAGTTGAAGTTAAGCTTTGATTTTGTCCTTGAGTTCGCCAGGGGGGATAAGGTGAAGATCCCAGGTCAATTTCATCTGTTTGAAGGTTTTGGGTGGAGGGGGTAGAACAGTGTTAGAGATCGTGAAAAGGATGAGGTGGTGGTCAGACCAGTCGATGGGGATTATGGAGAAAAGGGTGGCCAGCTCTTTGTTAGTAATAATAGCGTCAATAGTGGATCCTTTGGAGTGAGTGGGAGAGTGGCATAGTTGTTTTAGGTTATTAATGTCGAGTAGATCATTAAGGAGGTTAATGGAAGGATCCTCTTTTTTGTTCCAATGGAGGTTAAAGTCTCCAAGGAATAGGTTATTAGAGTTGGAAAGTGAGGATTGGGAGAGCAGGTCAGGCAGTTCTTTTACAAAAGGGAGAGGGTCGCCGTGGGGTGGTAGATGTTGTGTAATCTAATTGGAGGGGAGCCCTGGATTTTAAGTTCAACTTCGAGATATTCAAAAGTAGAAGGATCGTGGCAAGGCATAGGGAAGATTTGGAGAACATTTTTGTAGATTATTGCTAGACCGCCTCCAGTTTTGCCAAGTCTATCTTTTCTGAGGCTGGAGTAGCCAGGGGGTGAGAGGATATCAAGAATGGCAGAGGAGTGTTCTTTAAGCCAGGTTTCCATAAGAAAGGCAATGTTAATGGATTCAATAAGGATGGTTTCAGAAATTTCAATTGCATGTCGAACAGCTAAGCGACAGTTTACTCGCATGCAAGATAGGGGTATAGGGTTGGTTGTAGGGGGGGCAGGGGCAGATTGTGGTAAATTGCAGGAGACGTTTAGGTGAGGGTGGAGATGTAGGAATTCTGTTTGTCCCAAGGATCACTGGGATAGGAACTTGTGGGATCAGACTGTCAGTCGAAGCAGAGCAACAGGGTAAGGATTGCAGGGGTCATGGAGGTCAGAGGTGGGGAGGAGGTTAGGGGTGCGTAAGGTTTTGAGTGTGTTGATGCAGAGGGGGGTGTTATCATGTAGTTGGCTGGTTGTAGAGTAGGTTTGTTCAGCGTATACATGGCGTGTAAGGTTCCAAGTGTGTTGTTGCATAGGGGGGTATTATCGTGATGGTGGGTGATTGTAGAGAAGTTTTGTTCAGAGTACACAGGACTATAGAGATTGGGGCAGTTTAGTGTGGTGAGGCAAGTTCAAATGATAGGTTGGTGAGGTGAAGCTCGATGTTAGGAAGAGTCTGGGGAATGAGGGAGAAGTGTATAGGGGTGTGAGTTCTGGATGGTTAGGAGGGAGATCTGAGATAGTAAAGGCAAAAGGTCCGGAGTGAGGAGGCAGGGAGCCCAGGTGGGGGAGGCTGGGAGGGGGGAGTGAAGAGGAGTTCCAATGTTTGGCTATGGGGAGGAGAGAGGAGAGGGGTGATGCAGTCATTGGGTACATGGGAGAGTCAGTGGAATGATACTGAGCTCGGGGAGAGTGAGGGAGCTGATCTGGTTAAGGCAGGTAAGGTCAGTTAGGGGGCAAGAAGTTGGAGCAGGTGGATGAGTCGGCTTCAGTTGGGAAAAGTTCAGTAGGTGCCTTAGTCCGTGAACGCCTCTATTGCATCACCTGCAGGTTGGGTGACCGAGTTATTCACTAGGCAAATTATCCCAGGGTTTCTCCAGTGTGAGCGGGTATTTGGCAAAAATGACATTTCTGCCCCCACAGAATAGAGCAACCTTGGAGATCGAAAGTAGTCTCCAGAATCGCCAGGAGGGATACGGGAAACTCCTCAGTTGTACCGCATGTAGGGTGTGCGCACAGAGCCCCCAACAGCGTTCCCCTGGGGGGGTCCTCCGAGAAGATCTGGGTGTCTTTGCCCACTTATCGGGCAGTGTTTCAGGAGTCCAAGGCCTAGTCATTCGTTGTAGCACAGATTCAACGTTTACTGGGAGGAGGGCAGAATTCTTAAGTTGAGGAGGCAAACGTCAATGTTTCTGCTGTTAGGATCCTTTCGGGCATGTAGAATGTTCAGTTCAGTTGATTAAGAGAATGCTTTCAAAAAAATAAAAATAAAATAAAAGGCAGAATAAATCAGGGATTTCTGGATTCATACACAGCATCTTGTATGAAGGATTTGAGAAGGGAGTCTGCCCAATCCAAGATGGCCGCTGTTAAGGAAGAAATGGAAAGGACTACATCAAATTTTTTCAGCACTAGCAATGTTGTGAGCTGTGAGATTGCAGAGGCAGGGGGCTGCAGGGAGAACATGAGCTGATGAGGGAATTTCACCCAGACGATTTGTTGAGACAGTTATCACATGATTAGCGTAAGTGAGAGGGGGTTTTGTGCTCAGTGGGCACCATCTTAGGGTCAGGCACCATCGATAGATAGTATTGTCACTGTTTTAAAAAATTGGAGCGTTTCAGGGAAAAAGGAAACAATCCAGACGAAGAAGCTCTTTCCTCCCAGAACGCTGCTTCAGCCCTCAGAGGAGTAATAAATAAATAAATAAGGAATCTCACCAGGGCAGCCCAGCGCTGGGGGTGCCATTTTGAGACTCCCAACAGCTCCCAATCCCCGACACTCGCGCCGATTACCGCGCCTCAAGATAAGGGGGGGGGGGGGAGTAGCTGCTCCGGGCCGCCATCTGGGCCATGCCATCGGAGGAAGCAAAGCCCTTAATCGGCTCCGCTCTCAGCCGAATCTCGTTCGTAGGACAGGCGTCAGACCACAGACATGGCCATCAGGACCACAACCATCCCGCGAGGTCCACCCAGGTGAAAAGCGACCGAGGAGCCACGCCGACACACCGTCTCCTCACCGGCCTCATCTCCTAGCGGGACCGCACCAACCAGTCGCGATTCAGGAGGGACGTCGGCCCGACCAACGGAGACCGATGTCACAGCAACCTGCGCCGCCAATAAGTAATTTTGGCCCGACCAACGGAGACCGATGTCACAGCAACCTGCGCCGCCAACAAGTAATTTTGGCCATTTATGTAGGACGCATTCAAAATTTGATCGCCTTTGCAATAACCTGCGCTGTAAGAAGTCAACACTGGGCACTGTCCTGTCACGAGCCCTGTTTCGAAATTATATCTTCTCACCTGAATAGAGTGTCTATTGTGACCTCACCGGCCTCATCTCCTAGCGGGACCGCACCAACCAGTCGCGATTCAGGAGGGACGTCGGCCCGACCAACGGATACCGATGTCACAGCAACCTGCGCCGCCAACAAGTAATTTTGGCCCGACCAACGGAGACCGATGTCACAGCAATCTGCGCCGCCAACAAGTAATTTTGGCCATTTATGTAGGACGCATTCGAAATTTGATCGCCTTTGCAATAACCTGCGCTGTAAGAAGTCAACACTGGGCACTGTCCTGTCACGAGCCCTGTTTCGAAATTATATCTACTCACCTGAATAGAGTGTCTATTGTGACCTGTGTCCACCCTACTTCATCTGTAATAAGGGATTGTGACCTACAATAATTAGAGTGTTGGTCCTGAGGAGAGCCCTGCAATTGGGGGTTCGAAACGCGTCGACCTACTTTGGTGCCTGTTTTCAATTAGAGTAAAAAGTGAATTTTTGGTCTGGATAACAAGGCTTTGTTTCCAAGTGATTGTTCTGATTTAATAGGACTGTTAATGACAAAATATCAAAGTATAATACCATTTACATGGATGAATAACCTATTTTTTGACATTAGGTCCAAAATAATGTTTTTTGTGGTTCTTTTGTAGGCATGAGTGAGGTAAGAATGGATGGGTACGAATGTGTGATGGATGTGCTTTAAAACTGTAAATCTAATGTACATTGAAATGATGTTGCATTGAAATGTATTGTTTTATATCTGTTTGTACATGCACTTAAAATGTTTGATATGCTTTTGAAATAATATGGTTTCACGAAAAAAATGACTAATTAAACTAGTGACGTTAAATAAAAAACAGACCGGTATGCTTGACTCATAAAGGTTAGTATAAATAGAAGAAAGTGAAATCCAGTACTGGCAGTTGTGTTGTTCTTTTGTCACCAATGTTGGAGCCATGGGGGCTCTGAACACCACTGTGCCGACAACTATGTCAGCCCGGAGCCCCACTCACCGGTCTGGACGTCTCGCCGGTCGGCTCTCTCCCTCCAGTCTAGGGACTATCTGCAGCTGGTGGGGACTCTCCTCTTCGCCTGGTCCCTCTTCTGGGACCGGGGCTTTAATGTGGAGCCGCCGAGGCTCCTGCCAGTGTCCTGTGGATGCGGGGTGGGCTCCCGTCCTCCTCCGATAGCAAGTACGCTTCTCCTCACTTCCTTTGTTCAGCGGAGCGCGGGGTGGGCTCCAGTCGGCTTCCGGTTTGCGGCCTTTACTTCCGAGTCACCGCGGGCAGCGCGGCAGCCCGCAGGGGTTTATTTCTCAATCGGCTACAATCCGTGGTAGGCACCTGAGAAATGAAGAATAAAACTGGGTGGGCACCCGTAATAGGCACAAAAAAGTCGGCAAATAAGCGGGATAGGCACCCGCACCGAAATCAGCAATTCTGCGGCAGGCAGTGCGGGGTAGGCACCCGCGCTGCAAACAACCACCCTCATGGGGGAATCCCTCGCCCGGGGATTCCCTCTCCAAGGATGCACACGGAGGGTAGGTACAGCGCTCCCAGGGTACTGAAAGGGGCTACCAGGCCCTGGAAAGTCTAAGTTTTCCAGGCCAAAGAAAAGTCTTTGGAAAGTCCTGTTTAAAGGTAGGGGGTGGCAAAGGCTGGGCCCAGGGGCCAGCTCACAGGGCCCTCCAGGCAGGGAGGCAGACCCCAGTGGCGGTTCCTCCTGGTGCCCAGCAGCAGCAGGCACCCCTCAGGTTAGGATCAGTAAAGAGAACATTTTGCAAGGGGTCACAGCCCCTTTTTATACACATAAATCCTTTGTCTAGGCTGCAGGGTTAAGTGGAAACCAGATGCAACTGTTTTTTGAGCACTCTGTTGTGCTCAGCCCCTCTCCCCATGTACAGGACTGGCTAGGGACATCAGTCGCACCACAGGGGGTGGAGCCAGCATTTGTGTAGGGAAATCCCTGCCCTATTCAGGTCCCAGGTGCACTCCTCCCACCCATCTGGCTGTCAATCTCTCTATTCACCACCAGGGCAGACCATCCTGACTCCTGGAGCCAGGCACACCAGCCAGCTCCAGCCAATCACAAACCAGGCAGTCATTTCACCTTTAATACACAGACATGCCAACTTCTAGAAGTTGCACTTCCACACGAGACACAATAAACTCGCGCACATCATCGTGCAGCATTTAATCACACGAGTCCGCACATACCAAACTCAAGTCTGCACTCCCCACACATCAGGAATTACCATGGACACACATATTCCCCATGCATTCCTACGGGAGGGCAGGCCTACCTCACAACATGCACTCAGAGTGCGCACGCACTTTACACTGGAACACAGTGTTAAAGTGTGCAGAAGCCAAAAACAACCAACACCAGGTCACATATCAAAGCAAAAAGTTCAGGGGTGAACCTGCCAAAAGGGCCAAGTCCAACAATCACACTTACAGACAACCCCACACAAAAATACATACATCTCCTGGTCAGAAGGGGATACAAATGTTATAACTCTCCATGACCAAGTCTTAGGTTAGGCGCATGTAATATGGACAGGTCTGGGATTAAGCCATTGTTATTGAGCTCGACACCTCTCCCCAGTTTTGATCGAGCCATATGCAAATCAGTCTTGACCCAGGGTAGGCATCAACATTGTTGGACCCCAAGACTGCCTTAGGGCACAGGTCCATCCTGGTCTTAGTGGACCACGCCACTCGCTACAAAGAGGACATCGCTTTGAGGTCAACGACTACACCTGTGGTGGCCAGAGCACTGATGGGGAGTTTTACCCATGATGAGACCCCAAAGAGGTATTTTCTGACAAAGGCATTAACTTCACATCAACATACATGAAGGTCAAGTGAGATTAGTGTGGAATAACTTTTTATTAAGTTCTCCAGACCCTATCACCTCCAACCAACGGTCTTGTGGCAAAATTCAACAAGACCTTGAAGGGCATGATGTTGGGCCAACCTGAGCGCATGAGGCATACGTGGGATGTCCTACTTCCATGCCTTCTCTTTGCCTACATGGAGGTGCCACAGAAGAGAATTGGGTTTAGCCCCTTTGAACTCCTCCATGCCCATGGTAAGGGGACCTCTTCGCCTAGTTAGAGAGGGATGGGGGCAAGCTCAAAGGAAACATCCAAAGGATGTGGTCAGCTACATGCTGTCCCCCGCAACCCAATGAACTGCTTCCAGAAAAAGGTGAAAATTAATCTTGAGGCCAGTCAAGAGGTTATGAAGTCTGGAAAGAGAAGAAGTCATCTCTGGTAGAGTTAAAACCTAGCCACAAGGTGTGGCTTTTGGAGAGTCTGGAGTCTAGAGCTCTACAGGTTCTCTGGATGGGCCCAAATGAGGTGAAGGAGTGGCAGGGGGACACAACGCACTTGGTGGATCTCCAGATCTTCAGAAACCTCCTTAGGGTGCTCCATGTGAACTGGCTTTAACTGCACTTTGAGAAGTTTGAAGTTTGAATCCTTTCCCTGACCTCCTGTCTGCCTAGGGACTCGATGGGTATGGGGAGGGTGTCAACCTCCCCCCTATTCTTATCCTAGAACAGAAAAATGACTGCTGGCAGTTACCAGTTATTGGGTTAGTTCACTTCTTTGTTCTTCCTCACCCAGGACTCACACACCTCTCCGTTCATGACATAGACACTGGAAACAGTCTACCCATTAATAATAATATTTACAGATTGTCAGATAAAGTGATGGCCAGTATCAAGGAGAAGGTGTCCAAGATGCGGGTGTTAGGGGTAATTGAGTCCTCCTACAGTGCCTGATTCAACCCTGTTGTGCTGGATCCCAAGGATGCCTCTCTGGGCACCACTCCAGAACTTAGGTTCTGCATGGACTACTAGGGTCTCAATTGCATCACAAAGACTGATGTATCCCTTGAACTGATGAGCTCAAAGAGACGCTCGGCACTGCCAAATGTCTCAGTACTTTGATTTAACAACCAGGTACTGACAGATCCCTTTGACTAAATGGGCAAAAGAGAGGTCTGCATTCTCAATCCCAGAGGGACACTTTCAGTTTTGGGTGATGCCCTTTGGTTTGAAGAATGTCCCTGTCACCTATCAGTGGATGGCGAACAGGGTCCTAGCTGGGAAGGAGGCATTCTGTGCAGACTACCTGGATGACATACCTGTCTACAGCTCCAGTTAGGTAGAACACCTAAACCACCACCAGGATGTGCTTCAGGCCCTGCAGCAGGCGGGACTTATTATCAAGGTCAGTAAGGGCCAGATAGGGCAGGATTTTGTGGGGTATCAAGGCCACATAGTTGCCGGGGGCAAGGTGCAGCCTCTCCAGGACAAGATTTAGACTATCCTTGCATGGCAACTCCCTAGAACACAGCGTAAAGTGAGGGCCTTCCTTGGCCTCACAGGATACAATAGGAAGTTTATTAAGGGCATGGCACTATTGTTGCCCCCTTAACAGAGCTGACTTCAAAGAAGTAGCCAAGACAGGTGAACTGGGCAGAGGCCTGCCAGAAAGCCTTTCATACTCTCAAAGAAGCCATATGTATACCACCTGTACTCATGGCTCTTGACTTCTCTAGGGAGTTAATAGTTCAGACAGATATTTCAGACCATTTCATAAAGGCATTCTTAGCACAGTTAAATGAGGAGGGCCTAGACCAACCGGTAGTATTCATTAACTGGAGGCTGCTTCCACAGGAACTGAGGTGAAGTGCAATTGAGATGGAGGCCTTTGCTGTGGTCTGGGCACTGAAGAAGCTGAGACAATACTTGTTTGGGACTCACGTCTGGGTTCCTACAGACTACAGACCCCCTCGGGTGGTTCATGCAAATGAGGGGTGAAATTCCCAAACAGTTGAGGTGGTTCTCCTCCCAACAGGGAGGCCCTTGAGATCCAATTTTCAGCAACTTCTCAGGATCCCCTGCTTCTCTAAAGCCAGGATTGGTGGTACAGTTTTCTCAGTGTGAACCGCAACCTTGTGGCACTCCATGTCTGACCACCTTTGTAAGGCAGAGACTGAACAACCATTTTGGAAAGCGTTGAAGACCTGGCTATTTGCCTGTCCCTAGTTTGTAGTCCATCTCCCTCCTCCTATTCTGCAGGATCCGCTTCAGCGCCGGGACACCTCCGCTAGAGGTAGCCTTGTGCTCTACAAATGTCTTTGAATTTTATTTTGAACAGGGAATAGCCTTTATGGTGTAACACCATCCTGGGTCAGACCATGATATTGCTGATGGTCTATCCATGTCCTTCCACCTTAGTGATGGGAACTTCAATGTCAAACTCTGAATGCAGTAATAGCTGTCATTTCAACCTGGCAAAATAAACCTTTTTGCTAGGCCCAAACCTTTTAATACAGATAAGTCATCCCTGGGGTAGGCACTGGACAGCCCAGAGGGCAGGGTGAAATATATTTAGAAAGTATGACATGTACTTTTAAGTTCTACATGTCCTAGTAGTGAAAAACTCTCAAGTTGATTTCACTACTGCATGACCTATCTCTCCCATACAATACCATTTGAGTTGCCTTATTACATCACTAATCAGTTCATGTTTGGTGTCTTTGGAATCACAGTGTAAGATCCTAACTTATGGCAAAGCTGGATGTTTAATTGCAATCTGAAAATGCCACTTTTAGAAAGTTGGCATTTTCTGGCCTTAGCCATTTAGTGCCTGCAGTTTTTCTCTGGTCACATGACAAGGTGTAGTTTTCAGGAAAGGTTTGTGTATTCCTCCTAGACAGCCACACACAATGCTTAGGCAGGATTCAATGGGCCATCACTCGAAAGTTGGGAGGGAAGAGATGGGCACGGCCTCATTTACACCAGAATGGGCTGTGCCCTGTTCCCACACAAAGGGTGTAACACCCCTGCGTTGTCAGTCCAGCCAGCTGGGAGACAGGGAATAAGTTGGACTTCAAGGCCACTTCTAGAAGTTTTTCCTACCTTTCAGAACCAGGGCACCCATGTATCAAAGATAGGCCTCAGATACCACCACTTCAGTACACTTCTCGACCTGTGGATACTATGCCAGGAAGAAGGGCTGCTGTTCTGCTGAAAGGACTGCCACACTGCTGGACTGCTGCTCTGAACGGATTGTTGCACTGATGTGCTGACCTGCTGCCCTCTTGTCTGAGTGAGAAGGACTGGAGCTGCATCTCTTGAACCCAGAGTGACTCCAAGGGCTAGTTTGCTGGCCTCCAGAAATGAAGTCCCATAGACATAACAGGCTTCCAACAACCTTGTACCTGCACCTGGACTCAGCCATTTGTAAGTCTACCCTGCCAAGTGGCACCACTTCAGTCCTGGACCCTTGGTGCTTGCCAGCTAAATCGAAGCATCTTCTTTGCTGAGTGGTGCATCCCTCAGCAGGACCAATGCATCTTCTCAGCTGAGTGGTGCATCCCCGAGCAGAACCGACACATTACCCCTGCAGCATGAATTGGACCCACCTCAAGGAATCACATTACTGCCACATATCGCCTTCAGAACCGCCACTGTGCAAGACCTCCATGGCGCAGGCCCTCGCATATCTCATCGACGGCAGCCTCAACAATGATGCCGAACTTCAGAGCCAAAGGCCCATCGAAGGGATCTTAGACGGTGACCCACCCACTGCAGCTTTGCGACATCTCAGAACCAATGCATCACTTTGGCTGCATCATGAAACTTCGATGCGGATCCATTGAACCCTCTGCAAACCAGGATTCAAGGTACTTTATTCAGTGGGCATAACTAGGTTCCAGTAGTCAGCATGCGTTCCAGAGCAGTCATCCTGAATTTGTGACTTTGTCCCAGTCCTACATGACAAGATTCCCCAGTTTGAGTTTTTTGCAGCTATTTACTTAAAATCTTTAAGATTGAATAGCTCAAGTTCAACTAATACAATTTTTGTCTTTTTTATTTATTAAAAAGAACTCTGGGGCATATTATCAACAAATAGTAATATTTATCGCTAAGTAGGGTTAGCGGCAATTTTTTATCGCCGCGCATCACGGGATTTTATCGCTGAGATAACGTGCTATTAGCAACGTTTATCTCAAAAGCGATAAAATCCCCGGCGATAGCGGCAAAATCCGTGAATATCGCTGAGAATACAGCGATATTCATGCATTATCGCTAACAGGGTTTTAGCCATTATATCCACCTCCCATTGGATATAATGGCTAAGAACTGGTCTCAGCAGGTGTTACTTTTTGGAGATATTCGCGCTTAGCGCGAATATTTCCATTGCTACGCCTGTATTGGTAATAGGCGATAGCGATGTTAGCGACTGCCTTTAGTTGCTAACAGGTTGGGTATGCCCGCTTTGCATGTCATTAGCGATAAATATCGCTGACATGCAAAGCGGGCCCCAAACCGCTCGCTATCGCCTACAAGCTGTCACTAACTAAAGCGGCAAAGATTGCCTATCGCCCCCCTTAATAATATGCCCCTCTACTTTTTTAAACACTGTTATGGGCTCCTTTTGTGGTGTGTTTTCACTGTTACTGCTTAAAGTTTTCCACAAATACTTTCCAATGCCTGTATAAGCTTGACTGCTCTGTGCCAAGCTACTAAGGGGGTAATCACAGGTTAACTTGGGGTTTCATGTCCCTTACCCTGTCAAAGATTGTAGTTTCTGCTTGATTGGGGCTTACAGTCAACCAACCACCTCAAGTTCTTATATTCTCCATCTTTAATTAGTGTCATATTATACCATATGATGGCTAGCACTGTTGTTCCTTGTTCTAAGTAAAGAAGTTGCAAGCTTTACACTAATAAACAAAGAGTGTTCCCAGAGATTTCTCCCAGCGCCGTACCTTACCAAGGAAATTCCAATGGTCCCGGGTTATTGTTGTACAATGTATCAACTAGCATGTTTGAATAAACTGTGAGCGCGTCGAAATCTGTTGTAATACTACTATTAGAGAATGCTGAAATGTATTCTATAGTCCCTCATTGGTGCATATCTTGAGAACCATGTACTTGTGCAGAAATGTATGAAAGTCTTTGTCTAAAGTCCTATAAAATGACGTGATAAAGTAATATCATTAGGAAATAAAAAAATTAAGCAATCAGACTTTCCTACTATCATTTATACTTAAACCTTCCTTTCGTGAGCAGAAATAATTTCTCAGTCCCTTACACTGGTATTATGTTTGCTTCCCTTCTGCTATTTCTTTTGCATCTATGGTTCTCCCTAATCACAATAGGCGTTGCCCCTCTGCCCTTCACTGTTTGGGTGATGTGCTGCTTCACCCTTCATCCTTAGTCTAGTGGGCTGAGAGTGCACCTTGGCTGCCACTCTATTCACTGGCTTTCCCTGCTCATACTACCTCCCCACTGTGTGTGACTGTGCTTCCTCCCTCTATGGTCCCTAATGCTGCCACTGCTCCTGCAGTGCACTTCCCCTCCCTTACTGCTTCTGCTAACGCCCCTTTCCTTTCCCTCGGTGCTCGTGTGAGGTGGGTCTAACTCCTCTTTCAGTTGTCTTTCTCTGTGTTGTGACTATCTTTCCTGTCTGTCCCTGCCCCCACACTGTCTGTTTGCATATTTCTGCTGTCTCCTTCCCTGGTCCCTTGTGCTGCCACTTCTCTCCCTTGCTGTCCCCGAGCCTTTCTTCTGTGTTCTGATGGGGTCGGTGGTTGAGGAATAATTATTAATATTTTGGAGGAAGCCAACCAGGACAAATTGGCAAAATCAGTATTTACCCGATACCACAATAGGTGAGACAATAGAATGTACTCTAAAAATGAAGTCTCTCGTTCTTGCTTGCAAAGGAACATATACTGAATCTTGTAATGAAATTGAGCATGTTAGCACAATGTTGAGGGCAGGAAAGTGCATGTTGTACAAACGTAGCATAGTTTGGAGTTGGGTGTGAGGCACATCTAAAATATTACCTCTACAAAATTGTTTACAGTTTTTTCTAACGTAATGAGAAAGAAACTTGAGCTGACACCAATGTGAAAGTATTTTGAAACACCTTATCAAAAGAGTGGGTAAGTGGGCTGCTGCTACAGGTAGAAAAGTGGCGAGATTTGGGGTTACAAACTGGATTAAAAAGTTAATTTACACCTTACTCGGCTATTCTGATGAAACAGCGGTCTAAGTCTAAGAACAGTGGGCCTCATTTATGAGAAATGACGCATCGCTGCGTGAAAGCAGCGATGCATCACCTCTCAGTGTGCACTCCTTGCGACATACCTGATGCGTCATATTTAATGTATGACGTATCATGTCGCAAGGAGTTACAGATACGTCAGCATTTCTGACGCATTGCTGGAGTGTCACAAAAGTGACGCAACTCCAGCAATGCGTCCTTTCACATGGGGCAAGCCCCATGTGAAAGGGCCTGCGCCTGTCTTACGCCTGCTGTGAGGCAGGCGCAAGATTTTGACGCAACAGCATCCTATAAGTGATGCAGTGAAATCTCATAGATTTCACTGCGTCACTTCTACGAGGCTTTTTGCGGGGGAACGCCCCCCCGCATGCATTATACCTGACGCAGGTATAATGTAGCGCAGGGGTTTACAAAGTGATGCATCTGCTTAGATGCAAACCAGTCCTAGGATGCTTGATTCCGGTCCAGGAAAGACATGGCTTGGCAGTACGGGCTGGACTGTTCCCATGAGGCACAGGGTCAAGGCTGATTTGCATATGGCCATGTCTGAACTGGGGTGGTGTGGAGTGCAAAAAAACGATGTATTTAGGCCCAGATCTCTGTACTGGGGTGAATGTATGACATTGTTCTGCATTCTGTCTATCAACTGTTGTTTTGCATTTGTCACCCCGAGTGGGATGGGTATGCTCAGACGTGAGTCCCATGCTCTCCACACCCCTGGAGTCAAGCTATCCTGGCTGAAGACGGCTGATAGCCAGAAACCGGTCCTAGGATGCTTCGTTCCGGTCCAGGAAAGACATGGCTTGGCAGTTCGGGCTGGACTGTTCCCATGAGGCACAGGGTCAACGCTGATTTGCATATGGCCATGTCTGAACTGGGGTGGTGTGGAGTGCAAAAAAACGATGGATTTAGGCCCAGATCTCTGTACTGGGGTGAATGTATGACATTGTTCTGCATTCTGTCCATCAACTGTTGTTTTGCATTTGTCACCCCGAGTGGGATGGGTATGCTTAGATGGGAGTCCCATGCTCTCCACACCACTGGAGTCAATCTATCCTGGCTGAAGACGGCTGATAGCCAGAAACCGGTCCTAGGATGCTTGATTCCGGTCCAGGAAAGACATGGCTTGGCAGTTCGGGCTGGACTGTTCCCATGAATCACAGGGTCAAGGCTGATTTGCATATGGCCATGTCTGAACTGGGGTGGTGAGGAGTGCAAAAAAACGATGGATTTAGGCCCAGATCTCTGTACTGGGGTGAATGTATGACATTGTTCTGCATTCTGTCCATCAACTGTTGTTTTGCATGTTCACACCAGAACATGGACTTCTATTTGAATTCTCAAGGGCATATTATCAACCCCATTATCGCCGCTTTAGAAATTGTTGAACGATTACACCAAGATCTGTGAAACTCTAGAGGTGTGAGGGATTTAACCCTCTATGCCTTCAGGTTCTACTGCAGTGGTGGCCAGGACACGTAACATTGGTGAGCGGGGTAAGTCAACAGACGACGTGATAGGTAAAATGAAATTAAAAAATAAACAAAACCACTTAACTTGCACTCGCACATTGCCGACTCGGTGCTGCGGTGACTGCAAGGTAAGTGGTTCTATTCATTTTTTAGGTCTTGCCTAGCAGCGCACATGCACCCTTCAATGGCAATGCTTGCACTTGTGGCAATTCCCTTGCGGGAGCGAGCTTTGCACCATATGTTTGTAATTAACTTGCAAACATATGATGCACCTGGCTCCCTCCCACAAGGGTAACACTTTGTGTGCTCCCCTCAACCCTCCCACTTTTAGCGAGAGGTGCGTGCTTGTTTTATTTGTTGCTTGTAAAGCGCTTCATGTGGAAATTCGGCTGCCTCAAAGTGAGATCAGGAGTATGCTCATTCTTGTATAACGGTCCTGTCTATATTGATGTATTGATTCGGAAGACTAATATGTAGTTAATTTTGTTGTTTGCATCACATCTCTGCTTCTCAGCGCTTCCCTCTTTTAGTGATGTGCAGCAAATGATTTACTTAGAGGTAACAAATTAAACGAGAAGACGACACACTGATGTAAGCAAAATGTGTATTCCTTAATGTGAATTTATCTTGTGCTGTCCGGATTGATGCCATCCAAAAAATGACACCATATAGTATCTCGAAGACCACATTTGGAACTTTGCGAATTAACTCCTTGGAGACTGAGCTGGGGCACTGTGGTTACATGAGCGAAATATAGATGCAGCGCTTTGTTTATTTCATTTTACCTATCCAGTCATCTATTGACTAACCTGCTCTTGTCTGTGACGGCCACCATTGTTCTATTGGCTAGTAAAAGTGTGCTTCCTCGCTTGCGGGGGCCTTTAATGTCTAGGATAGCTTGTTACAATGTGCTATAAGGCTATAGGAGATCATTCTGTCATTGTGGAGCTTTAAAGTCTATTATAGAAGGCCATTGAAGTTATTAAATCCACAGTCCCTTATTATAGGCGTTTGCCTTCAACTTGGATCTGCAACACTACATTTGGTCTTTAATGGCTAGTTGCTGCTGTGGTGGACTATAATGATATATTAACAATAATATACAACATGACAAATAAGACAAACTGTTTTCAATTTTTTTAACCAGGCAAGAAGAAGAATTTTACAAATCAATTACACGTTTTTACCTTTAATCAGTATTTTTTTTTCAATTGTAAATTTTTATAATTTATCTTTATAATAGGTCAAACAACACCTTTTCAAGGCAAATTGCAAAACTGCATCCACACTAATAAATACTTTGTTTGACTGCAGACTTAAAATTATTCTCCATCCTGTTCTTTTAAATAAATACAGCTTGATTAGCAGATCTTTCTTAAGTAGAACCTACAGTACACAACTTCAGACATATTCAGCTTTCTTTAAAAGTCAGCAACGTAGGAACGTTTCAGAAATAAACCCTATTTACAAAATGTTTATTTATACATTACCATTGTTTTAAACAAATTAAATGTTACCTTTGGCAAATATATGTTGTTACCTAACATAAAAGAATAATTTAAACCAATAACATTATGCAATACACAGATGCACAATATTCCAATATCATCAGTGCAGATGCCACAGTAATACTCTTTGCAACACTGTGAAGTTGTATATTCAAAGGTGGTGCCAGGGTCTTGAACTAACAGTGATTATTCTTTTGAGTTTGTGTATCAACGGCAAACACCTTAATGAATTTAGTTATGTTATCACTGTAATGGAGATATAGCTAAATTCGTTTATTGTGCAATGTCTTAATAGGATTAGCACTAATGAATCAAACGTGAAGGCAAATTGATTATTATGCCCTGTCTGGTTACTTTTCATTTAAGCATACATTCGACAGCACTATTTCGAGGACAGGTGAAAAGACCAATAAACAGCGTTTTAATGTGAATTTATTACACATTCATCAACGATTCAAAATGTCTGTAAGTGAACTGACTGGCTGAAACTGACCCTCCCAAATCTATACGTTGGGAATCATGATCTGCAACCACTGGGAAAACTGCTAACAAAGTAGCTTCTGGCCGAATAAATAAACTATAATAAGGGTGAGGCATGTGGAATCTAATCTGGGAGGCATCATGCTACATGAGACCCAAGGGATAGGAAATGGAATGTTTCAATCCAGAAGAATTTGGCACATGGTCCCACTGCCACACACGGGTGTGAGTTGGCCATACATGAATAATAACACTTACTAATATTTTCAGCATTTACAGGCCTTACCAATGAGAATCCTTGCATTTTGGGTCTCGATGAGAGTTAGAAAATCAAAAGGTACATAAAATACGTTAAAAAAAATAAAACTTGGGTAAACTAGTCAAACTTTTTTAAATACTGTTGTTGCTTTTAGCTGCAGGGCAGTTAAATGATTTACTACAACTGTGTACTTTTTCATAATCTATTGGTGTGCCACATAGGCATTAATAATTTAATAGTTTGTCATCTCTTTGAGAGCCTTAGTAATGATGGTACATCGAATAAGACACACTCGGGCCCAGTTCTATCATCAGGGCTTATGCAGCCATAATCCTATGAAAACTGCGATCAAGTTAAGAAGTGTGATTGATTTTCAGAATGTCTCTTTCTGGCACTTCTTTGGGTTCTTTGAAATTGATATCATTGTCCATATTTTGGAATATTGCAAATATCGAACAAGACACACTGTTTAATTATGCATTAATGCAGGTGGAATACTTAAATACAGTTAAGGCAAGTGGACCCCATTGTTTTTTTGAGACCCAGGTTAAGACCGTGTGCCTGGGTAAGACTCTGTGAGAGAGGTCCCCCAAAGCACATATTGCGCAAAAGTGCATTAACTGTAGAAGATGTAGAGTGAACTGCTTTGTAAGCATCTCACATCAATTCCAACGTACAATATAAAGAAAACACTGAGTTTTGGCAAAAGGTGAACATGCACCAATTGTTTAGAGAAATCCTATTTAGAAGACAATTTTGGTCCATTCACTTTGTTCTCTTTGTTAGATAGTCTGAAAAAGGTGCTTCTCATTGTGGTGTAACATTGCTCTGTAAGCTCAGTCACATCTTCGGCTGTAAGTCCAGTTTCATCAATTTTTGGAAGGATTTCCACTTTGATTGTACCTGACGTAAACAGCTGCTTGGATCGGTCGTAGAAGCTTGAGAAAGAGGAGTACACCACCTGAATAATCGGCACCTGTGCCTTGACCGCCAAATGAAAGGCTCCTTTCTTGAAAGGTAGTAAGTCGTCACTTATGTTTCTAGCTCCTTCTGGGTATATCCATACTTTCAAATTTTTATTCATCATGATAGTTCCAACTTCTTCCATCACGCTCTTGGCATCACTTGTCCGTTTCCTGTTGATATAAATGACTCCCACCAGGTAGGTTATCAATCCCACGGATTCTGCGTAAAACTCCTTTTTGGATATCTGAACGCAGCTGTCGGGTAGGATCTCCATCAAACCCATCATGTCCAGGATGCTCTGGTGATTGGAGATGATGACACAGGGTGTGCTGCTCTCCAGCTGAGACAAATCTACTTCAAACCATGCAGTACAATGCAATCCTATTTAGAGGGGTTTCAGATTGCAGATCAGGTCACCGGAATACATCGGAAAGATCAGTGTCGCTAGGCAGCAGACTATAGAAGATCACTTGATGTAGGAGCGCCCTTAGTCTCCTGGGGCCTCATTTATGAAAAGTGACGCATCGCTGCATCAAAACAGCAATGCGTCACTTTTCATTGCACCCTCCTTGCGACACCAATGATGCATCATATTTACAATATGACGCATCATTGAGCAAGGAGTTACAGATACGTCGGTATTTCTGACGTATCTGCATGGCGCAAAAGTGACGCATTGGTGGAGTGTGTCACAAAAGTGACGCAACTCCAGCAATGTGTCCTTTCACATGGGGCAAGCCCCAAGTGAAAGGGTCTGCGTCAGTCTTACGCCTGTTGTGAGGCAGGCATAAGAAATTGACACATTTACGTCCTAGAAGTGGCGCAGTGAAATCTTATAGATTTCACGGCGTAACTTCTATGACCTTTTCTTGCGTTAGAACGCCCTCCTGCATACATTATACCTGACGCAGGTATAATGTAGCACAGGGGTTTACAAAGTGACGCATCTACCTAGATGCGTCACTTTGTAAATTTGGTGCAACAAGGCACATTTTTTACGCTACTGGTGCGTCACAAAAAGTGACGCACCAGCGGCGTCAAAGTGACACACAGCCTCATAAATGAGGCCCCTGGTGTTTTACCTTCAAAGTATTGGTTTGCTTAGTGTGCTATTCAGCAACAATTGTTGAGCATCCCAGAGGTAACCAAAATATTTTTTCCCAGTATCTTTGGTAAAGTGGTAATCACACTGGGTGCAGGAGACCACTAAACTATTTGGGGCATCTGTACAAGGTAATGTCGGAGCGCGGAACTGTGCCATATTTGACAGCCCTGTGCTCCAACATTTGCAAAATGTAGGGATGCACTGTATTTACAACAATACGGTGCACCCCTGTGTTTTCCCTAGTGCTGGCGCTAAAATTAGCTTCCTAGCACCAACGCAGGCACCCTTGCACAATAGTGCAAGGGTGCATGCTTTCCATGAAATAATTCTTTACGTGGTGGAAGGTGACCCTTACTGCAAATAAACATTCAATACTGGCAATTTGTTATTTCTATGTGTGCTGCAGAATGCAGTACACATGGAAGTAGAGCATCACCATTACTTAGTGATTGTTTATGTGCAGGCAGGGACACCTTCTTGGCTATAAACAATAATTCATGGTGTTTTGCTCTTTCTATGTGTGCTACAGAATGCAGCACACATAGAAAAAGACGAAACGAGGAGTATTTCTCCTTGTTTTGCCATTCTAGCATCTGCTATTGCATGGCATTTGTTTTTGGCGTTGCCTCAGATTTACAGATCCTTGTAAATCTGGAGCGGCGTCAAAAGCAATGGGTGTTGCGGTGAAACGCCCACAGCAACACCTATTGCACACCCATTTCACGCTAAAGAATCTGTATTTACAGGGCGGCGTTAAGCCCAACAAAATGGTTTTATGCCCCTTTATAAATATGCAATAGGCAATAGCTCCACTCGAATGTCACTAAAAGTGACATTCTGGTGTCACTATCCTCTTGTGAATATATCCCTTTTCTCCAGGTGCAATGTTGAATAAGTCCCAGACAAAGGATTGTGAAGTGGTGCCTGGGTCGTCCTGCTGCTCTTCTTCTGCTGAGAAGTGTTCTGGATCTTGTCCCACAGATGTCATTGTTTTTGATAGCAGAGTTATCAGGACCGGCTGTCGACGAGTTGTGACTTGGGAAGCGGAATTACCAGGACATAGATTCCGCTTTAATATTTGGTGAAGAAGGCAAAATTCCACCATGGGAATAAGGAGGAACTTGTGACAACTTCAAACTTTACAATATATGGGCCCTGATGATGTCCCAAGGGGGACGAAACGCGTAGGCTGTTTTGAACCAATAGGCTGTATGGATCAATAATTGTTTGATTGGATTTACGAATTGATGATTACTTTGTTGGATTTTGGACTTCAGAAATTCTTTTGACCTGTGGAGAAAAAATTCTGGTTAATGAAGAACCGGGAAAGAAAAAAAAATGGACTGCAATATTTGATTGTTTATTATCGTAAATTAGTTTCTTTGGGAAAACCTTGAGGGATCTACACAGATGCAAAGCGTCTCATTGAGAAGACAAATTCCAGCAAAAGCGTTTCCCAGGTTTTCCCAAGCGGCTTAGGGCGGAGGCGGAGGTGAACAGCCGAGCCGGGGAAGGTCGAGAGGCTCGGTAGGACGCTAAGGACTGAGGGAACCTGCTGAGGCGCCACGGGAGCGGCAGGCGGGAGCCGGCGGACCGTGGGATCTGGCGCTCGGCAGCACCGGGGGTGGGCCGCGCCCCTGCCCGTTAAGCTGGTAAAAAAACGGCCAATTGAGAAAAAGGGGGTAGTAATACCAGCAGTTCTCCTGACCCCTCCCAAAATCGACAAGGTTTTAATTACATGGAATAGCAAGGAATAGCAAGGAAACGTCCGGAATTTTGAGAGGCCAGTGGAGCAGCCAAGCGTAACCCGGGGCAGCAAGCTGGGTTGTGAGTTGTGAGTTGCAAGGGGCTGAAGGAGTCACGAGGAATTACGAGCCATAAGGAGCAGCAACTCGGAGCAACTTGAGAGCGGTGATAAACCAGAGCCAGCACAAGAGGCAGAGGCAAAGTTCCAGAGGGCGAGCTACGGACTCAAGCTAAAAAACAAGTAAGGAGTAAGCAAGTAACAGGGTCCAAAGGGACACCAGAAATAGAGGGGTAACCAGAAACTTCCGATACTAATCCATTGGGGCAGGTTGAAAGAGCCGACTAAGTTCTAGAGCCGGAGTAAAGGGGGCGGAGAGTGGCATCTATGAGAACGGACATTTTTTGACGGACCGATAGATAAGCCATAAAGGGGGTCGAGTTAGTGGAACCATCTGAGGATAATTACTATCAGCAAAAGATCACTGTATTATTCAAACTGTGTTCACCTTGCAGAAAATACAGAACCAGTTTTTCACCATTTTTCCATCTAGCCATCAAGCCATCCACTCAACGCCTGACCACATTTCCACGTGTACTCCCCCGACGGCAGCTGTCGCAAACCGGCAGACGGGCTTGGGGAGTTTTGGGAAAGACAAAGCAATATACGAGCTGGAAGGGAGAACTACCAGGTAAAAAATATGCATTTTGAAAGATGCGGTCAGGAAAAATTCGACAGACTCGAATACAGAACGTAAAAAGAAGGCTGGCTGTAAAAGGAAAAAAGGAACAAGGGAACAAAAGCAAGTTAGAAGAGTCAACTAATGACGAACTATCTGACCAGGTACATATTCCCATGGCCGAATCTTTTAAGTTTGGGGGTGAAAAATTGAAGTTCAATTTTCAGTTCCTAAAAGAGCAAGGGGCAGCAACGTATACCACAAGCAACGGAGAAAAAACCCAAAAAGTCCAAAAAAATCAACCTGTTTGACTACATCACGTAAAAAACGTAAGATGAGAAACGAATCAGAAATAAGTATGAGCCCCAATCTTAAAGAAAAATTGACAATAAAAAATTGGCTGATAAAAACCTCGGCACAAATTCACGCACCCTTCAATCAAACAAAGTTAACACTAAATAAAACTTCAGATGAGGTTAACGAAAATAGCCCAGTACTCATAAATCAAAGCAATTTAGGATCTGCAGAAAAGCGCACAAAAGATTGAGTGGTCTAAATCTTTTTCGATCTTCGAAGAAACAGAACTTCGGAGAATGCTCGAAGAAAACACACATAAGGAAGCTGAACTGAGTCTCGAAAATTTGAGAAAACTGGAACATTCCGAAAGCATCCGAAATGGAAACGTAAATGCACACAAAAGGATGCCAACATCTTCTCCAATAATCCTTACATCAAGCCCAATTAGACAATCTACTAGTAAGCGCCAGGCTTTCAACATAGCAAAAGATACGACAAAAGAAGAACATCCTATAACTATCTCTTCCACAGAGAGTTTAAACAGGACAACAGGGGTACAGTTGCAACAAACTGAAGTAAAATCTGCACTCTGGGGGGATGTTCTACTAAAAAGCTTACAACAAGCAATCAATGCGCTGAACTTTCAATCAAACAAACTTGACGTGCAGGTAGATTTGATGAACCTAATTGCATCTCATATAGCGGGAATAAATTCGAAATTGGACAAAATTTCGCTATACCTCGTAAAAGAAAAGGAGGAAGAAAAACAATGGAAAGAGAAATTAATAGAACAAAATTGCATCTGCAAGGATATAATAGATAAATTAGCATCTCTACCAGACATCTTGAAAGAAATACTAGCAGTAACATACTCAAAAATCGATAAAAGTGATAATCCCATAGATGAGGCCAAAAAAATTGGAAGACAAAAAAGAACAACCCATTCCATCGAAGAAGAAAAAACTCAAAACGATACAGAAGAAAATGAGCCAACAAAGAGAGGTACGGAAGAAAACAAAACAATGGGTTCATCGGGCACGGCAGAACCCTTAACCAAAAGACAGCGGAAACGGGCAAGGAAGGCAAGAAAAAATGCATCTAAAAGTAAGAAGGTAAAACAACTCTTTGCCATTTTTGACCAAAAGAAGAAAGAGGCCCCAATAGATCAGATGATAGATATCTCTACCAAACAAGATGGAAATAAAGAAAAAAACATAGAAAAAGCAGAAGAACAAACAAAATTTCCAGAGCAGAATAAAACAATAGCAAGTATACAAGGAAAATTAAAAGACGAGGAAAAATCAAATACAAACAAAGTAAATGAGGAAATTGAGACATTAAAAACAAATCATAGTGAGGCCACAGAACAACAAAAAACACAGGAAAACGCGCTAATACTAAAAAGGGAATATGAAACATCGGCTCATAAAGGGTCAAATTGGCACATAAGAGGAAAATCACCATATAACCTAAAAACAATGGAAAAAGAGCAAATTCAAAAAATACAGGCAGATCAAGCGAGGGAACCTAATATAGGTCTGATCATCACGGTAGGAAATAAAGGAAGAACTTGCAGAGACAATAACGAAATTGAGCCAAATGACAAACCAGGGCAAAACACAAGCAATATACAAACAGGTAGAGAAGTAACGAACACCCTAAAAGAAGCATCTTCGGTAGATCATATCCGACCGGAATCAGCTACGCTCTGTCGGAACGATGAAATAACATACATTCGATTCGACCCAATAGAGGGAAAAAGGAGAGTTTATCAAACCCAATATCTCGAAACAGCACGCACGGAAACAGAATGTAAATTACTGTTCAAGCCGGAATATCAAACAAAAGGCAATTCAGACACGCTGAACAGGGGAAATATTCTGAGATTAATCAAAGAGATACCGAAACTAAGGGGAATAACAACAAGCGACCTGAAATCAGTAGAATTCATTCAAGGAAAAAAAGATAAGGATACGGAAATAAGCAGCACCATCTGGGCTTCTAAAGAAATAGTAGAGCTTATATTTGCGACTAGGACACATTTTACAGGATGGGGAATAACTTTAGAGCGTCAATCTCCAATAAAATATCCATTCCCCCTATTAAACAATAAGATTTCACAACCTAAAAACGTAAATGAAAAAACTCATACAATCTTGAAGGGAGCAAGAAATAGATCAATTACCGAACAAGACCTGAGTAGCACAAAAACAAAGCAGCAGTACCAGGATCTGAAGGAACATAAAGATTGGTCTTGGTTAGCACAGACACTAAACACTCATCGATCCTGATGTAGGTAAATTAGTACAAAAAAATCAAAGACAAAACACCAATTTAACCCCAAAACCGGAGAGAAAAATAAATATTTGCTCGTGGAACGTACACGGTTTTAAAGAAATGTCCCATGACCAAGAGACAATAGACTACCTGAGTAAATTTGAAATAATACTGCTCCAGGAAACATGGAACATAACCCCGAGGCAAATCATGGGATATGAGGAATATCATATAATGGCAGAAAAATTTGCAAAGTATGGACACCCAAGGGGAGGTCTGTCCATTTTTATTACGAATGACCTAAACTGGAAAACCGCACTGCTCGATTCAGGGGAGAACTGGATACAAGTGATCAAAGTAGAAACTAAAGTAAATAAAAAGAGTACAGGATGGAAACTACTAATTATACATTTATATATTCATCCAGACAAGGTCACAAAAATTAAAAAAGCTCTAACACTAATAAATCTGATAAAAACCTTACACAAAACCAATCAGTCCCACGAGATATTTATCTCCGGCGATTTCAACTGCAATTTAATAAAAGTCAACCAGAACAAGCATAAAATCCATAAAATATGGAGCGAACTGGAATCCCTAGGTTTAATAATCCTAAATGGAAATATGGAGGGAGACCAACCCGCCAAAACCACCTTCTCCAGTGGAAAAAAGAACTCCACACTTGATTTTACCCTAACAAGTAACGAACTGAAAAAGAATGTAGCCCATTTTGAAATACGAATACGACCAGAGAGTGATCATTTCCCACAAGAGACCACAATGAGGAAAAACATCGAAGAGAAAACACAAATAGAATTTCTCACCGCAATTCCGGAAATACACAAACTGAAGAAAATCAAATGTAAGGGTCCTGTAAAAAAATAGATAATGGACTCAGTACTTGAACATGAAATTTATATGGAGTCCATTGAAAATCAATCACCCACAACAAAATGGGAGAACTTACATAAATTTGTGTTAGGAAAATTCTCGGTAAACACACCAGCAAATCATGGATATAAAGCAAACAAAGAGCAGTGGTACAATACTAAATTAAGAGATAAAAAAAGGGAAATTGCGAAAAAATTAAGAATAAAGGCTGCAGAAAAAAGGTTAGGAAAAGAAGTAGATAACAATGATATACAAAAAATGAGAAATAAATATAAAGAGGATTGCAGAAAAGCGAAAAAATCGCACACAGAGGAAATCTGGGAAGATCTATTAAGAACAAGTAAGCTGCCAAACAGTGGAGAATTTTGGAATATAATCAATAAATTATCAAAAGGAGCGGGCGGTCAATACAACTTAGGAATAAGCGAAACAACATGGGCCGCTTATATTGACAGTCTATACAACATCCATAGCAACCCAAATAATAAAGAAATAAATAAAAACCTTAAAATAAGTCAAGACCAAAAAGAAACAGATTTTGGACAAAGGAAAAATGATCAGCAAGAATGTACTGACCAAGAGGAACAGGCACCTCTAACAACTATTAAACAAACAACCGCCCTAATAAGAAAAATGAAAGCAGAAGGAGCAGCAGGCCCAAATGGAATGCCAAACGCCTTATTCAAATATGACCCCGATTTCTGGGCAAAATACCTGACACCGCTATTCAATTACGTTCATAAAGGAAAAAAGATTCCACAGTCCTGGCAAGGCAACATCTTCCATCCAATACACAAAAATGGATGCAGAATGGAACCCGGAAATTATAGATTAATAGCACTAATCGACGTGGAGGCAAAGCTCTTTTCATCTTGCATATTGAATCTCCTACGTCAATGGATAAATGACAATAAAATAGTACCCAAATTCCAAACTGGTTTTAGGGAAGGTATGGGCTGTTTAACCAATCTGTCAGTATTGTCATTATTAATCGAAGGAGCAGGTAAAAGGAAGACGGGATTAATAGCCTGCTATATAGACCTGAAATCCGCCTTCGACCGAGTTCCACGAAAACGCCTATGGGAAAAACCAACTTCAGAATGTGAATGGACACCCGCCAAAATTGGCCAATGAAAGCATCCAGTTCCTCCAATATGCGGACGATATTGTAGTCTTAAGCCAAACACCGATAGGCCTCCAAAGAACAATATCCGAATTAACAGACTATTTCGATTAAGAAGGCCTGGAATTAAACACCAAAAAAACAAAAGTGGTGAGATTGGCAGGCACCAGCAGACGATCTTTCAAGTGGTACACAAAAGGCAAACATATTGAGGAAACAACGGCTTACAAATATCTGGGGGTCACAATAAGTAAAAATATGTCCCTTCTAGATCAAAAAAGAAACATCGCGGCAAAAGCACAATCATTGAGCTTTGCGTACAGAGTCCTCCAAAAGAAATTGCAATGCCCATCATACGACCACCTGCTAAAAGTAATGGCAGCCCAAGTTTTACCATCTCTCTCATATGGACTGGAAATATGGCATGGGAAAGAAGCAGCCATCCTAAATACCCTCCAGACAAAAATATACAAATCCGTGTTTCACCTTTACAAAGGATCATCTCCGGCACAAATAAGGCTGGAATTCGGCTTGCTAAATCAAATTTATCAAAGAAAAGCAGTCCTAGTGAAATGGTGCTGGAAATTGAGATCCGCGGAAATAGGATCTTTAAATAACTTATGTTGGCAAGAAATCAAAAAACAATATGACCAACAGGAACCCAATTCATGGGGTGATGATTTGCGAGCGTCACTAGAAACCTTCAAAATAGAGGAGATCTGGAATAGTCAACCAGAAGAATCATCCTTTAAGAAGATTTGCAAGCTAAATACAAAAGCTCTATCCTTGATAGAAGATAAAAAGACTCTGGCCAAACGGCGACATGCATGGACCATTTTAAACTCGTACAAACGATTAAAACCTCAACCCTATCTCATGGCGCATTTCCGGCTATCCTTAAAAACAAAATTTATGGCCTTTAGAATGGGTAACCATTTCTCAAAAGACTTGATCCCATCATGGAAGGACACACACCAGGGACCAAGATGTAGTCTATGTGATTACCACACGGAAACCTTGTGTCACCTCCTGTGTACATGTGAGTCCTCCAAAGAAAAGAAAAGAATTTTACTGAAACCAATTTTTAATATGTTAAAGATCCGTACCTGCAGGCAAGCGGTTACCAGCTGGATGGGAGCAGGTTCAAACATCCTAATATGCCGCGGGGTAAAATTCATGAACTTTGTAGAGACTCAGGGGTATTTTATCAAGGGGTTTTATCTCCGCTTTTTTGGCTTTAAAAGCCAAGAAAGCGGAGATAAAATTATCTCCCTATTACCAAGCTGTCGCTAACACCAGTTAGCGACAGCTAATAGGAGATAGCGACCATCATGGGCCCCACTTTGCATGTCAGTGATATTTATCACTAATGATATGCAAAGTGGGCGTGCCAAGATGTTAGCGACTGGAAACAGTCGCTAACATCGCTATCTCCTATTACCAACTTTTGGAGATATTTGCGCTAAGGGCGAATATCTCCAAAAGCTAACACCTGCCCTGAGCAGTTCTTAGCCATGTTATCCAATGGGAGGTGGATAACATGGCTAAGAGCATTTGCTCGATAATGCATGAATATCGCTGACTTTTCAGCGATATTCATGCATTGCGGGCGTTTTTTATCGCATTTGCGATAAACCTTGCTAATAGCAAGGTTTATCTGCGATAAAAATCGCCGATGTGCGGCGATAATTTTTGTCTCTAAACAAGTTAGAGACAAAAATTATCGCTAGTTGTTGATAATATACCCCTCAGTTTCTAAAAGTAGAAACAGATTAAAGACAGGGTCCGGAACATAGTAACTAATTAAGGAATGAGAAAAAGATATATTAAGCAAATGAATTTTTATATATTACTATATTAATTGAAATTTGTACATGTATGCTTTATGGTTGTGACTAACCAAATAAAGTACATTTTGACTGACTGACTGACTCATTGTTTTTGACAGAATCCCAAAATCATTTGGCAAATAGCAAAAAAAACAGCAGAGACTGGACAGGGTGTGTATGCTCAGAAGTTCCACTTTTCAATAACAGTGGCAGGGTAACAACATCAGGGAAATACGTTAAACTAGTGAAATTAGCCAGTGAGATGGTGATTCTCTGTCAGTCACAGGTTCTGTGCTACCGTTTTCAGTCATTGCAGAAACAAATGCCTAAACAATCTGAACATTCACTAAAACGTCAAAACACCTTCCTTATTTTGGACTGTGAGTAAACCTCTATGCTCTTCATAGTGAGTACAACTTTTTTTTTACTTTCTGGTCCTGTGTGACTCCAGTGGGGTGTGGAAAAGGATGGCCCCATGAGAGGGAACCAGCACTCCTTCAAATGTTGTATGCTTATGTGGTTTGTTTGATTACGTTATAGGTGAGAGAAGAGGATACAGAATCAACATTAGGCTCTTAGACCCGGCTTCTAAACATGATCAGTGTCAGTAAGCTCGTAATCAAAAAGAGCAGATCAGCACTAGTTTGAAGGTGGGAAAGTGTGTGTTGTACACAGATAACATATTTTTGACTGGCGTTATAGGTCTCGCTGGAGTGCTGCGTTACCTTATGG
The DNA here is from genome assembly GCF_964261635.1 of Lissotriton helveticus. Lineage (NCBI taxonomy): Eukaryota > Metazoa > Chordata > Amphibia > Caudata > Salamandridae > Lissotriton > Lissotriton helveticus. The sequence goes on along the minus strand of NC_136057.1, from coordinate 252,559,307 downwards.
GAGGTGAAGAAGAAAATGAAAATTACTATTGGATTGGACAGAAACTGAATAGTAGTTAATACAAGCCTACAGGCTTTGGAAAAAAATAGGAATACACTTGCTGGATACCATCAGCCATTGGTATTTCGAAGGGAGCTGGAAAAAATGAATTCTCATACATTATGGCATCCGGCAAAAGTGGGGAAAAAGAGACATCAACTCTTAAACGCATTCTGCCTAGATTAACACCATCGCCCTCGGATGAGGATATCATTTTGGTTCCTTAGATATCTTCAGCACCACCATTGGCTAGGCCTGAGAAGAAATCTGTAATGTGACAGATTTTAGCACTTCAACCAAGGCAATAAAAAATGTCAATGCCCGAATTGCAACATTCACAATGTGTAATCAGGAATTTCATTCTTGCCATCATGAACCCTACTCCATGGGCAATGCACCCAAAGAATACTGCTCGTGCCAAGTTTCAGTAAGTAAATCTACCAGGCGAAGGAGTACGAGGAGCACCTGCTGATGTATTAAGACAACAACTGGAGGCACAAGACCGCTGTATGCACTGTTTAAATACATCCTGCAATCAATGTCACAAGGTGGTGTCTTCAGGCAAGTCTAACGGAATAGTGTTTGCCAAAGCCATGGGCATGTGTTTAAAAGAACACCACAGAAATGTGTATACAAAGACAATACATAAAAAATGATACAGCTACAGCATTATAGTGTTTAAAAACATTGTTGTTTTAAAAAATCTAAAACAAGAATCAGCATTTACCTCCCCTTCTCCCCTCCCCCCCATTCTCTGTTTGTAGGCCTCTGTCCTTCCCCGCCTGCTCTCTGTGGTCACCTTGCTCCTGCTCCACATGCACCTCAGCCTTCTATTCTCTGTGTGCATGCCGTGTGTACCCTCCCTCTTACACTCCGAGGTATAATCTGCTGCACGTGCCCCTGCTGCCTGCCCTCCCTGGTCGGATTGTAACCATTGGGCTTATCCAGTTCCACTCTGCCATGAATTATTTGTGTGAGGGCTCCCTTCTATAACTTCTCCTCTGTGGTACCTCGTGCTGCCACTGCCCCTGTGCTGCTACTGTTCCCCTGGCTGCCCCATCTCCTATCCCCCTCCCTCTTTGTCTTTCATGTGGCGTACCACTGCCTCCTCCCTCACTTATCCTTTAGGTCTCACTGCCCTGGTGTTTCCACTGCTCTCCCTGGTTGTCCTTCCTCCCCTTTGTTCTCTGTGTTCCCCTGGCAACAACCTTCCTGTTTTCATGTGCTGCTATTGCCCCTCTTCTGCCACTGCCCTTGTTGTCAGCCCCTACCCCTGGCCCTCCTTCTTTGGTCCTTCCCTGCTCCCTTATGGTTTCTTGCTTTTGCTGTCCCTGGCTGTTCCTGCCTTTGCCCTCTCCCCCTCACTGTCCTGGCGGTCAGCTATTGCCTCTTCATCTCTTGTCCGTTGTACCGCTGCTACCCTTGAGTTGCTACTGACCTCCCTGTTTGCCCTTTCCCTTTACGGTGTGTGGTGTTACTCCGCCCTATTTTACATGGGCCTTCATGTTGTCAATGCACCTATCTTGCAGCAAGTCTCCCTGGATGACCTTGCCCCTGACCTCCTCCACGCTTGCTGTGGATTCTGTGTAGGGTTTTGGAGTGTACAAGAAGTATGGCGCCTGAGCTGGGAGCGGTAAGTAAAGGTGAAGTTGCAAGGAGAATTATTAAAACAGTGCTACACGGTCAGAGGAGACCCATTGAACCTCTATAGTAGTTGGAAGGAGCCCAACAATGTAGATACAACACAAATCCTGTGCACACGTTATGACGAGTTGATCAAATAGGTTTTACTTAGAGTTGAAAGAATGAAAAGCAACAATCATGAGCAATAAGACAAGGTGGATACAAGTGAAAAGTTATTATTCCGATGTATTAGGCCTTCCTGTTCTGGAAGGTTGACATCAAGACAAAGAACAAAACAACCAGCCGACACATGTTTCGTCAGGTGAGCAAAACTCTTGTGACTCTTCAGGGCTGGGAGAAAAACAAACAAGATGATACAGTATGGTATAAACAAATTTAAAGCATGTAACGCTGTCAAGTTTTGAGGTGAAATGCGCATGAAAACACCTCGCGTGCGTGCAAACCCCTATATGCGTGAAAAGGAGAACAACATTGGTACATGATCAATGTGACATCACACAGGTCATAGAAACAAACCCTAGTGTGAAGAACATGTGTAATGGCGTAAAAAACATTCAATTTAGGATCCGTATAACCAAACAACAATAGTGTTGGCCATTGAGTCAAGGAGGAATACCTGTAAAGGAAACAAAAAACAAAAAACAAACCTGGACAACGGAATAAATTGTGGTGACGTGGCGCGTGTGTGGGAGAAAAAACAATATTCTGGCGACAAATAGTGATCTGAAAAAGGTATACATAATGAAATCTGGAGCATAAATGCTCTGCCGAAGGTAAGAGAACAATCATGACATTATCCATTATTCTGGTACAAAGGAGAAAAAACAAACAATAATCTTGCGACATGAAATGATCTGAAAAAAGTATACATAGTGAAATCTGGAGCATGAATGCTGTACCGAAGATAAGAGAACAAATTACAACGTTTACCATAATTCTGGTTTAAGGAATATCAATAATAAGGGCACAGTATTTAGCATTTAAGCTAAATTAAGAAATCAAGTGAAAAAAGGGTCCTGTTGCATGTCAGAAAATTAGTAACCAGAGAGACAATGATTATAATACAACCAATGTGTGGCCAAACTCCAGCCATTAAAACATCCATGAAAAGAGAAAGAGGAAGAATGTTGTCATATCAAGAAACCAAATTCAGCTCCGTGAGAATCAAGAAATCGTGACTTAGGAAAGCTCTTGAGCCAAAAGACACTCTCACTAGTTTTACTGAAGTAGCCAGTGCGTAACGAGGAAAAGAATTGAGAAAGAGATATTGACCCAGGTAAGCTCTCATGTCAAAAACAACCACAACAAACTCAATAAGTTTACTGAAGTAGCCAGTGTGAAACGAGTTTAAATATAAAAGATGGGATTCACAAGTCGAACATTCCTCAAGGATCATGCGGTATCGTGCTGCTCATCAAGTATCATATCATAAATTTAACAAGAAAGTTGAAAAAAAGGAATCCGAAATTGAACACTATTAGATAGAAAAAAACAAATTTGGAACAGAATCGAGACATTCAACAGTCCTGCTCTTGATGTTGGTGAAACTTAACCAAGGTTTAAAACATGTAACATGAACGGCAAAATTATGTCCAGTACTTAGTAACAAAGATCAAAGACAAAAGGAGAAGTAGAAGGAATGAAATCAGGACAGAGATATTAAGAGAGAGTTGAGTGAAAGGAAAGAAACCGCACAAAATTGGGGCGTGTAAATACCTGTAGGCAGTGTAAGTGAAAGCGGTTTCTGTAAGGGAGAGGAAATCGATGGAGTCAGGTAAAAAATTACGTATCATTGACAAACTATAATAAGAGGGAAACTATAAACATCACAGTACATGCTGGTGGGGAGACACGTACTGAGCAGCCGGTGATAATTCCAACCCGGCTACACTGGGTTCAGTGAAAAAGAATGGAGGTGATGTAGTAAAAAATGAAAATGAAGAGCAACGGGCGGGTACATCGGTCGTTCATATGGCAATTTATGGGAAAACAGAAGCACATATTAATGTGACTTCTTGGAGTGTCAAAATGTCACAAGGGGTGCCGAGTAGACAGAAGCTTACCTGGATACAGATGGCACTGTGATCGCAGTCTTGGTGATTCTCGTACGTTGGTGAGAACACCATTCGTCATAAGTGACGAGCATAAGTAACCTGATGGTGGCGGGAAAATACGTTGGGAACCAGCACCGGTGGAGAGATAGACGAGTAACCTAACTCTCAGTGGTGCCGGAAGATAAACGGAATGTAATAAAGCAGGGGACATCAGATGTTGATTGAAGGAAGTAATATATTTATTCTTCAAGTAAGGTAGAGTAAAGTAACGTCCTATCCACACAGCATCATATCAGTAACTGTCGCCTTTAACATTCTGAAGGTATTACCTCATATTTCAGAACACACAAGTATTTGGTTCTAAAACAGAACAACTACAAGTAAGGAATAATTAAGCATAAGCAAATACAAATAGAAGATAGAAGATATTACACACCTTTCCCCTTTACACAATTACTTTAAAACAAAATTGTGAAGTGACATAGGAATTTTCTTAATATGATCACTCCTTCGCAACATTCTTTCCTTTGAAGCAGTTTCGTTGAGTACATTGGGAACAACAGATACATTTTTTTTTAAAACAGTAATTCTGTTTAAATTCCATATGCGACCATCGTCGCATATGTCTGCATTATCAAAGCATTTTTTAACAAGGAATGGAGCAGAAAATTTCGATAAGCCTCCATTTTTCTGGGGCAAGCGAACTTTAACTCTGTCACCGACCTGTACATGAGTGTGTGAAACAGCATGTCTATTGTCAAAGTAACTTTTCCTCTTTACACATTTTGACTTCTGTGAAATATCATGATCATGATCTTCACAAATTTTAGTTCCAGAAAAACTATCAGATAAGGAAGCAAGACTATTGTCTATCATCCAAGACTGACAAAGATGGGTATTGGGATTGCGACCTCTAAACAGCACATCTCTTGTCTCAATGCTCCTTACGACTTTTATTTCCGGCCATCTGGAAAACATGTCAATTAAAACCAACACAAAGTATTGAGCTGAGGGACCAGAAATAGGACCAAGTATATCAAGAGCAATCTCTTCCCAACACCTGGTGGGTGTTTCTCGTATAACCATTGGTTGAACTCTTGTCATCAAGGTTTTGTCACATGTATTACATGCTACACAATCTCTCACCACCCGCTCAACCTGCAGATCAATACCTAGCCACCAAAAGTGCATGCAAATCCTTTCTTTTGTCTTTGAGATACCAAGATGTCCTTCATGAGCCTGATGGATAATTCTAGATCTGGCACAGGTAGGAGGTACAAGTTTCGTACCCCTCCATAAGACTCCTGAGCTGATAGATAATTCATCACGCACATTCCAGTATTTGCAAACATTTTCATCAAGTCATTTCATGCTCTTCCACCCTTCAGTCATCAGTTGTGATACTTTCATAAGAACCATATCTTCATTGAGAGAGTCTTTCCGCTCTTTCTCACTCAAAACATCTTTAATGATTTCACATACATTGCACCTAACATCATCCCAAAAATCTCCTAGGTTCTCTGAAATGGCATTGGAATTTACTTGAACAAGACGAGAGAGACAGTCTGACACTTTGTTTTCAAACCCTGGTATATAGTTGACCACAAAATCATAATCTTGGAGAGCAACAATCCACTTACAAATTCTCGAAGAAATGGCTTCTAAGCTTTTCTTTGTAAAAAGATCCTTCAAAGGTTTATGATCGGAGCAGACAATAAAAGAGTGTCCCGAAAGAAATTTTCTTAATTTACTAATAGCCCAGAATATGCATAAAGTCTCTCTCTCAATGACGGAGTACTGACTCTCAGCTCCCATCAGAGCTCTAGAAAGAAACATAATCGTCACTTCTCTATCACCTCTTGTTTGTTTGAGTACAGCCCCCAAACCCTTTGATCTAGCGTCTGTAAGCAGAATTGACTTGGCAGAAGAGTCAAAACTGTGCAGAGATGGTGCACTATTAAGAGCCTTCTTAACATCATTAAATTCTGTCATACAATTATGAGACCACACAAATTCCACTCCCTTTTTTAGAAGCGATCTTAAGGCATGTGTTCGTGAAGCAAACTGAGGAATTAACTGATTGTAATACTCTGCCATCCCAAGAAACTAATTCATCTCTATTCTGGGGCTCAGTAAGATTTTTAATAGTTTTGACCAAATGATCTCTAGGTCTTACACCTCCTTTAGCCAATTTGTGTCCTAAATAATCCAACTCTTCAAGATTAAACTTACACTTGTTCTCCCGAAGTGTCAAACCACGAGATTTAAATCTGGACAAAACAGCTCTGAGTCTTTCATCATGTTCCCTTTGTGAAGCACCATGTATGAGAACGTCGTCTTGATATATTTTAACACCTGTCAACCCCTGCAACACATACTCCATGGCTCTCTGAAACACTGATGCAGTTGAGTTGAGACCAAAAGGGAGGCGTGTAAATTAGTACGTTCCGAAAGGTGTAATGAAAGCACTTAAAGCCATAGAGTCACTGACTATCAATCTTGATTTGGTGGTAAGCTGCCCTTAGGTCCAAGGTAGAAAATACCACGGCCCCTTCTAATTGAGTCAATATCTCAGAGATATTCGGGAGAGGATATTTGTCAGCTATAACGGCTCGATTGAGATTCCTAAGGTCAACACATAACCTAATCTCGCCAGAAGCTTTCCAAGTCAAAAAGACCGGAGCCAACCAACCGCTTGCCAGTTTCCACTATAATTCCCTCTTTTTTACGTTTCTCCAACTCACATCTCATAGAGTCTCTCAATGACAAAGGTACACTTCGTACTTTACACGAGACAGGAACAGAGTTTTCCCTGAGAACAATTTTATAAGTGTAGTCAGAGAGACATCCTAGCTTCTCACTGAAGACTTCTTTAAATTCAGAGCGAAAGTCTTGAACTTGGTCAACATTGACTAACACATTCATTCTCTCATTTTTGTGTATAGCATTTTCCTGTATCTGATTAGCTTAGGAGGTAACTGAGTCTCTCATAACAATACAAGGATTAGCACCAGGAATCAGCATGACACCCATGTCGGCTTGGTAAATCCAGCTAATGATACAATCCCCTCTGCAGGAAATGTATATTTTGCCAGCAGTAATCCTCCCTTTATATTCTATTTCCCCCACAAAATAGCCAAAAAGTTTAATAGGTTGTCCCCCATAAGCCAAGGGTCTAATATAACGCTTGAAAATTTTAACCTTCCCGATCAGATTGGAATCATAAAATGTTTTAGGAACTAGTGTGATTTTTGCACCGGAATCAAACAGCATTTTGACAGTACAACCATTCACCTGAACACCATCAATTGGATTCTTTGATATTCCGGTTGAGTTTTCAACTGATTGAACTACAACTTCACCACAGTGTAGCTCATCAGATACTGAACCTAAAGTATTATGTATGAACACTTCCTTCACCCGTTTACTCTTTTTATGAATTATCGTTCTACACACTTTGGCTAAATGCCCAATCCTGCCACATCTTTTACATTTAGCAGGAAGGGCAGGACAAGATTTATCATTTGCCAAATGGCCAACAGTATCACATCTATAACATTTAAAATTTTGTACATGTTTTGAATTTCCATTTTTTGAATTTGTACTTGCAGAGTCTTTGGATTTTTGAACACTTTTTTTAGTTATGCTTTGTACTTTTCATTGCTAGAACTAGTAGTAGACTCTTTTTTAATCACTTCAACACAGGCAAGAGAGTGTTCTAGGCGCTTAGCAATAGAAAGAATCTCATCTAAATTAGGATCGTCTTTTTGCCATAACTCATCTTTCACCCTTTCAATGTTGCAACCCAACATAAATTGATCTTGAATACGTTCCTCAAGAGTGCTTTCAAATGTACATGTTGATGCTAACTTACGTAGATGAGTGACGTATACCTCAACAGATTCTTGTGGAAGCTGCATACGCCTTCCAAAATGGTATCTCTCTAAGACAGTACTAACTTTAGGGAGATAGTACTTATCTAACTTCTTAAGACAAATATCAAACTCATTTAAGCCATTAGATTCCTCATCATTGAGTTCAGGTAAGTGTTCGAACACGTCTTGTCCCTCTGAACCCAAGCAGTGCAAGAGGAGGGCAGATTTCCTTTCTGCACTCAATGAGACTCCGCAAACTCTTGCATAATTTAGGAAAACCTTCTTCCACTTTGACCATCGAATTGAAGGTTCTCCAGGGTCAGACAAGAAGAATGGTACTGAGGTGACGTTTTGCATGTTTGAAGTTCTAGAAGAACAAAACACTAAAAATGAACAATTGTTATTGTAGGTATAACAAAATGAATGTTGATGAAATAATAAACACAGAATAAAGGTGTGTTTATCACCGTTGTAGAGAAGAAAAAAAACAATAAACAATAAATAGCACGTAGAATAAAAGTTGTGATCAAATCACATAAAGAAATGTTTTAACTGCAGTTGTAATACCACAAAAATCCACAGGGTGGCAGTGTTGACTAAGAGAAGAAGAACTATGCACTCTATGATATATGGAAACTCTATGCTAATGATGAGTGATGAAACGGCACTCTCAAGAGAAGCTTTAAAACGTGAGTAAGTTCACTTTCTTGCTTCTTTGGTTAATAAGATTTTTACGCTAATGTCATTTCACAGCCCAAATATTTAAAAACAATTCGGCTCCATTGAAGAGCTTGTGTTTCAGTTCATGTGGGCAGAGCAAGTGAATCTTCGTTAGAAGGGCTCGTGCTGGATAGTAGGCAGCTCACGCTTCACCACACGCGCGCACAGTGAGTCTTGAACGTGAAGAGGAATGTTCCAAGATGCTTTCCTCACGCTAAACTCCACGCGCAGACAGTAACATTAAAATCCTTAAAAAGGCATATTTTCTCTATATTTAACACACATGAGGTAAAATCCGATGCTTGCGTGTTACAGGAAACAAAGGCTCAATGTTTACTTTTTTACCGATCCGGCAACATGGAGTGTGAGTAGCTCTTTCCAAAGCTTTAGCCCAGGCAATTTAAAAGTAAACGAGGTGCGCTGAAGCGGAGCGTCCCACAATAAGTCTTCAAAATGATAGCAAGGTGAAGAAATCCAGCGCGTATAAAGTAAATGAAAATACAGTACCTTTTGTTGGTGGAAATCAATGCTTTACCGCAAAGGTCGTGTTAGGACGTTCTTCAGTTCCATATATATTAAATCTTGAAAATGATGAAGAAATGATGAAAGGGTTCAAGGTAAATTGTCCCCAGTGTAATTAAGCAGGCGACATCAGATGTTGATTGAAGGAAGTAATATATTTATTCTTCAAGTAAGGTTAGGAGTAAAGTAACGTCCTATCCACACAGCATCATATCAGTAACTGACGCCTTTAACATTCTGAAGGTATTACCTCATATTTCAGAACACACAAGTATTTGTTCTGAAACAGAACAACTACAAGTAAGGAATAATTAAGCATAAGCAAATACAAATAGAAATAGAAGATATTACACGGAAGTGGATCGTTACAGAAAGCTGAAACGATAACTCCACTACACTCCAAACCGGAAGTGGAAAGCAAAGTGACTACATGGAGCTGGAACGATAACTTGACCAATCAGGAGACCGGAAGTGGGTAAATAAACCCAAAATGATGGAAACTGAGAAGGGGTGTCTTTTAGTTCCATGTATGAGGAGTGTACTCAGGATGTGAGAACGAATGAAGCAATAAAAAATAAATAAGTGGTACCCGGCTAATGTGGTACGTGTAAAAAATGGAGAAAATTAAAGCAAGAGAAGGGAGGAAGAAAAGGAGTAACAAATGGAGGAGGATGAAAAAAGGGGGTTTAAGTGAAGTTCTACCTGGTTTAAGAAAAAAATCTGTTTATAGATTTATGGAAAGAAAATGAAATGGGAAGGCAAATGGGAAGGCACACTGTTGGGAAGAAAAAAGGGAGGCATATTGTTGAAAATGTCAGTTGCGTGTGTGAGTCAGACCATAGTAATAATTTTTAATGTAAAAAATAAAAATAATAATTGAAAATAAAATAATTGAAAAATAAAATAATTGAAAAATAAATACAAGCAAGAGAGAACAAACCGGTTTGAAAAAGCATTTAGAACTGCATTGTGACACTATCTTATACACGAGTTAATTAAGGCAGGTCCATTTTAAGAGAACATCCTTCCTATATGTATTCAAAACAATCGGGTATATATGCTGAAAAATAAGACCATAGAATGGGATTGAAAATCATGTTGTAACGCTGTCCATATGGTGTGCTGTTGTCTTTCATGTCTCTGGTGTGTTGTAATACTTCTGCTCAGTGCTTCTACTGTCCTTCCTGGGCACCACCCACCCCTATCCCCTCTACCTGTCGGTTTCACAGGCCCCTGCCAGCTATCTTCCTGGCTGCTTCTGCAGACAGTACCACTGTGCGGCTACTGATGGGAAGTAATGAGATCTGTGCCACCCGGGAGGAAGCGCGGCCTGCGGCCCGTTGGCTGAGTGCATCCTTAGTCGAGCGTGACTGCCGAATTGTTTGCCTTTGGCGGCCGGATCATAGCGCGCCTACAGGCAACATTCCGCTGAGTCTTGTGGGACCACTACCTTCAACATCCAGGGTCTGAGGTCTGCTGTGGGTGTGCCACCGATACAGCGAGGCTTGTGTGGGCTGAGAGCATAGTGAAGGATGTAAGAACGGGTGATACGTGGGACCTCGGCACCGGCACCTGCATCGGCCCCCACCATGGCATGCAGCACCTGTGGACCAACTGAGGCGAGGTAACAGCCCCGCGCCGGCCAGGAGGGAGGTGCAGGGCTGGAATCACTGGCAAAATGAAAACCTAGAAAATATCGACCTACAGAAATATCGATGCTGAAATATCGAAGGCAAGAATATCGACATCCCATCTACAACATGGTAAGTTTAAAAATATTGAAATAAAAATATAGATGTTAAAAATATCTATGTTAAAATATAGTTTTTTCTGTAAAAATATTAATGTAAAATAAAGTAAATAACACTAATAAATAAAATAAACATAGTTAAAAATATCTAATAATGTTTCAAATTAATAAATAATACATATATAATATTAATACATTAATTAAACATATACAGACCATATATAATATATACTTACTTAACAATAAGGTTTAATAATTATTTTAATAATGTATAAATTAATAACACATATAAATTACAAATACATTTACAAACATAAAACAAAAACATAAATAAAAAGTAAATAATTATGTTTAATAAATTAAAACAATTAAATATACTTTTAATCGTTTTAAAATTAATTATATACTTCATTATCTAAAATTATACAAAAAATATTAAATAGCTAAATAAATAAAAAATACTATTCAAAATCCATAACTAAAAAAAATACAGTAATAAAAACGTTGTATAGCATAGAACTTAAAATTACCATTCCCACTCCAGAGAGCGTAACAGTAGATAAACCTTTGGATAGCATTGAGGTAAAAATTACTATTCCCACTCCAGAGAGTGCAATGGTGGGGAAAGCGTTGGATAGCGTAGGGGTAAAAATTACTATTCCAACTCCAGAGAGTGCAACAGTAGGGAAAGCGTTGGATAGCGTAGGGGTAAAAATAACTATTCCAACTCCAAAAAGTGCAACAATAGGAAAAGCGTTGGATAGCGTAGGGGTAAAAATTACTATTCCAACTCCAGAGAGTGCAACAGTAGGGAAAGCGTTGGATAGTGTAGGGCTTAAAATTACTATTCCCACTCCAGAGAGTGCAACAGTAGAGAAAGAGTTGGATAGCGAGGGGTAAAAAATACTTTTATAACTCCAGAGAGCGCAACAGTAGGGAAAACATTGGATAGCGTAGGGGTAAAAATTACTATTCCGACTCCAGAGAGTGCAACAGTAGGGAAAGCGTTGGATAGCGTTGGGGTGAAAATTACTATTCCAACTCCAGAGAGTGCAACAGTACGGAAAGCGTTGGATAGCGTAGGGCTTAAAATTACTATTCCTACTCCAGAGAGTGCAACAGTAGGGAAAGCGTTGGATAGCGTAGGGGTAAAAATTATTATTCTAACTCCAGAGAGTGCAACAGTAGGGAAAGCGTTGGATAGCATAGGGGTAAAAATGACTATTCCCACTGCAGGGAGTGCAACAGTAGGGAAAGCGTTGGATAGCGTGGGGGTAAAAATTACTATTCCAACTCCAGAGAGCGCAACAGTAGGGAAAGTGTTGGATAGCGTAGAAGTTAAATATAACATACTTATAAATAATTGTTATAAATAAAAAAATTAATAATTTAATTTTTAAATAACTCTACCTCATTTGCAAATACCCATTAATAATTATTAAAACATAATGACAATTGAATAATTAATTAACAATAAATTAACAATAAATATCAATAAATATCAATTAATAAATATTAGTTACCAAATAATAAATGTTGAACACTAACATATTTTTCAAAACAAAAAACATAAATATTTAAAAATTGATTAACAAATAAAATATAGTAAACAATACATTTATTTATAAATCAAAACATATTTTTAATGAAACAATAATTACCAATTAATAAAACATAATTTCCAATTAATAAAAAGTAATTACCAATTAAAAAACTGAATTAATAACTAAAAAAATAATTACCAATTAAACAAATTAATTGCCAATTAAAAATGTGATTACCAATTACAAACATTAATTACCAATTAAAATAACTAATTACCAATAAGAATAATTAATTACCAATTAATAATTATTTAAAAATTAAATATTTATCAATACCAATAAAAAAAATCATTACTTAATTACAATTAAATTACTTCCCACCCAATTCCCCTATAAACCCACAACCCGCTACAGAACAAACATAAACACAAAAATTAATTAAAATTAATATTCAGTTACAACAAATTAATAATTAATTTACTATAATTAAAATACTTCCCACCCTAATCCCCTATAAACCCACAACTGCTCCAGTACTAAAACATTAAATTACCTTAAAAATATCATTATTAATATATAAAAATAGTACACATATAATTTAAAACAAATAAAATACTAAACAAAAAACATATAACACACATATAAAATACATAATAAAATACATAACAATAAACAAATATCGATATTAGTAACATCGAAATTAGTAACATCGATATATTTGATATCAATATTACTAACTTTGATATTACTTACATCGATATAAAAAAAATTGATATTACTTACCTTAGGGTCGATATCTTATCTAACGATATTCTTGACCTCGATATGCTTCACCTTCGATATTTCCAACTCGATATTACTGTTGGTCGATATTTCGGAATCGATATTTAGACTGTGTACCGCGGCGCTGGACTGCCAGTTGAGTTTGTAAGGGTCATTACACGGCTCCGTGTATCAGGGCAGCACGGAACCGGAAGTGAAACGCCACTGAGCTCGTGGGACACATACTTAGCTGCACACCTACCATGCCTGCGCAGGTCCACGGACGGCCGTGGCGAGGAGCGCCTATCAGTCTGTCAACTGCCATATAAAGCTCCCACTGATTCCCACTGGCTGTGAAGCTGCTGTGACCCCCCCGTAGCTACCTAGCAGCAACGCATCACTGTCTTGCACTACGCGCTTTCACAGTTGTTGTGTAGGAGAGCACTGACCACCATTAAATGGCTCCAGTGGTGTAGACCCTCTTTTTCCTGAAGGTGAACCTGGTACACGGCCGCAGGTGTTTTTGAGGCGGCCCTGGTGCCCACCTGGTGATAATCTGGTGCCGGGAGTTCCCCACAGCGTGTACCATGAGACTGACACTCCTGCTACTCATGGGTCATGTCGTACAGTTGGGCGGACATTGATGACTCCACTGCTACTGCCACATACAGTACCCAGTGCTCATGGCAAGTAAGCCCCATAAGAGAGACCTGAAGAAGTAATGGCAGGTGGTCACAGCTCGAAGGTGGCACTCCAAGCCAAATTGACAAAATATGCGTGGTATGGGGGCGCCGGCGCTCGCCCCAATGGAGGACCAGCCACATCAGATCAGTCTGAGTTTGGTGGGAAGCAAAAGGAATCAACGTTGCAGGACATCCTTGACGCCATCACCACCGTCCGCACATCCTCGGAGTCGCACATTGACACGGTGTCCACCGAAGTATCCATTATCAGAGAAGATATGCGCTTGATGAACTTGTGCCTGAAAGACGTCAAAATCAAGGCGACCTCCCTGGTGGAAGACTCGTCAGCGTTGCAAAGAAAAGTTGATGACCTCCAAACGCACGCTGCGAAACTGGAAGCACAGTTGGACGATTATGAAGGGCGCTGTAGGCGCAACAACGTTCGCATAATTGGGTCCCGGAACGGGCGGAGGGGCCATCGGCAGACCTCTTCGTGGAAGATCTGATCACTACATTCCTCAAGCCATGGGGACTCTCCAACTTCTTCTCAGTGGAACGAGCGCATCAGGTGCCGGGTGGCCAGCAGAAACCTGGCCCCCCCGCGGCCTTTTCTTGCCAGGATCTTCAATTTTCGCGACAGGGATGTCATCCTGCAATGTGCCCGCTCCAGCCCACTAGTGGAATTCCTAAAAGGTTGCATCACCTTTTTCCCGGACTTCACCCTGAAGGTGCAGCGACAAAGACGAAGCTTCCTGGAAGTGTAAAAGGTGCTCTGTGACAAAGACTTGAAGTATGTCATGCTGTTCCCAGCAAAGCTGCGTTTGGAATTGGAAGGAAAGTCCTGGTTCTTCACCACCCCGGAGGAGACTTGGGACTGGCTGGCGGGCTGGCGTACGGTGGGGCGCCATCGCAATCAAGCTCGGGGCATGAGGATGGATGGAGACACCCAAGCTTCTGCTGGTGGCTCACCACTACGAGGCTTGAATGAAGCAGCGGGTGGTGACAAATAGCCGGTCTGTATGTTTTCCAGCCAATTCTGTGGGCAACATTGGGTGTGTTCTAGGTTCTGAGGCTCTATGTATAAATATGTTAGATCATTAATGTTATTGCTGGTATAACAATCTCCTAAAGATGGCTGCTCGATTCGGCGGCACCCGTAATTTGGGGGGCGGGAGGTTTTGTTACAGCAGAGCAGGGAGGCAGGGAGGAAGGGAGGACTATCTGTTTGGTGTGTGGGGCAGGTGGGTGAATGATTGTATTGGTGTTTCGATGTTCATATTGTTTTTGTTCAGGCATGTCATACTCGATTGGTCTCGGATTCGAATTGTGACAGATGCAATGATGGTAACGCTCTCATTAACCATAGTATTCAGGAGTATAATGGGAGCCCTCTTCGTCTCTAATAAGTTTTGCTATGCTCTGGATTATCTTATAATATTAAATCAGCATGATGGGTGCTGTGCATAGACAGAAACTTACTTTGCTCTCCTAGAATGTGAATGGGCTGCGGGACCGAATAAAGAGAGGGGTGGTTCCTCAATTCCTGAAGAGACACTCTTTCAGCTGGTAGCTCATTCCGCCCTTGGCTCAGGTTCCCGGGGGTGGGCATTCTGGTCCGTAAATCCTTTCCTTTGACTATTGCAAGGTCCGAACTGACCCTTTGGGTAGATTCGCTGCTCTGACCGGGAGCCATCCTTAACCTGGTCTCAGTGTACATCCCGCCTGGACTGCATACGCAGGCCTTCATTGACCTTGGCAACATCCTCCTGGGCCTGTCGGATGGGCGTTTATTGGTTATGGGGGATTTAACTCTATTGTCTTAGATTCTCTGGACCGTTGGCACCAGAAAGACCTTCCACCATCCCGCATATGGATACATATTTTTCTTGGCGCTATGGGACTCATGGATGTCTGGAGGGGCATGCACCCAGTAGAATGCCAGAATACTCATCTCTCAGGCTCCCACGGCGTAATGTCACATATAGATTATGTGCTCACGCTCCCACATCACCTTCACACAGTTACTGACATACAACACTTGGCCAGGGGATCTCGGATCATTCTCCAGTTTTGTGTAGGCTGGAAGTGGGAGAGCCCACGGTTGGCCGTGTGGCTCCGGTTAGCTCATGGTATCTCATGGTATCTCATGAACCCCTCAATTAGGGATAAGGTTTTAACTAAATCTGACATGTATTTCCAAGAGAACTTGGGATCGGTCAGTTCATCCGTTTCACTCTGGGAAGCCTACAAGATGGTCGTCCGGTGGGGCAGTTCTGGCGCAGATCACGGGACATCGCAAAGAGAAGGCAGTCGAAATACCGTGCTTAGAGGAGGAGATCCTTGAACTGGAGCGCGCGACCGACTCACTCGACTCGGAGATGGTGCGCCAACAGCTCAAAATTATGATCAAGAAGCTTTTGGACTTGGCCAAAGACACGGCTAAGGCTCAATATCGGGCTACCAGGATTTATGACATGGGTGATAAAGCAGGCACATTGTTAGCCTGGCTGGATCGTAGAGATGGGCACAGCGCAGTGTGGCCGAAATCGCCACTGAAACTCCACCGCCTCACTGCTCCGCAGAACATCGCTGACGCATTTGGCAGCTATTATCATTCCCTGAATACCTCCTGCAAGGTCTACTCCAAAGAGGATGCCTCTCTGCTTCTCCGTGACATTCAGAGATGCCAGCTCTCACCCAGGAGGAGAGTTCTGACCTAGATCGGATGTCTCAGGAAGTTTGTTTGTTAACAGTGCAATGGCTGACACTTGCTCCTGGGTGGGGGAGGCCTCCATGCTGCTGGGGTGTGGGCCAGGGGTAATGGTGGGAGCAGTGGTACAGGCCTCCCACCACAAAACAGTGCTCCAATACAAGATGGCTACCAACCTGTAGGTCTGTTTGTTAAACAGTACAATGGCTGACACTTGCTCCTGGGTGAAGGAGGCCTCCATGCTGCAGGAGTGTGGGACAGGGGGCATGCTGGGAGTAGTGGTACAGGCCTCCCACCCACAAATACCCTCCAAGTGAAGATGGCTACCTACCTGTAAGTTTGTTTGTTAACAGTGCAATGGCTGACACTTTCTCCTGGGTAGGGGAGGCCTCCATGCTGCTGGGCTGTGGGCCGGGGGGAATGGTGGGAGCAGTGAGACAGGCCTCCCACCACAAAACAGTGCTCCAATACAAGATGGCTACCAACCTGTAGGTCTGTTTGTTAAACAGTGCAATGGCTGACACATGCTCCTGGGTGGGGGAGGCCTCCATGCTGCTGGGGTGTGGGCAGGGGCTATGGTGTGAGTTGTTGTACTGACCTTCCTCCCCCATACAGGCCTCCTCAGCAGGATGGCTGGCTACATGTTGGGTAGGGATGGACAGTGTATTGGTGGTTGGGTATTGCAAGGAGGTAAATCTCAATGTGGTGTTAAACATTTGTCTGTACTTACCAGCCTACGCTCCCCCGGCTACTCCTGTGAGACTCTCAGGTAGCAGGATGGCAAGCACCTTCTCCTTCCATGGTGTGAATGTCTTTGGTGGGATGGGAGGGCCACTGCCAGTCGCGTTTGCCAGCGTCCAGTTCTTGCTCCTCCTCTCCTTGACAACCCTCTAGAGATCATGCCACCGCTTCATGATCTCCTTCTTGGATCTTGGGGTGGCCCCTACTGCATTCACCCTTTGGGCTATCCTTTCCCACATTTGTGTCCTGGTGGCTAATGGTGTCTGTTGGACCAGGCTACCAAATAGTTGTGGCTCTACTCTGACAATCTCGTTGACCATGACTGTCAACTCACTCTAGGTAAATTTGGGCATTTTTTGTGATGTCATGGTGTGTGGGGGTTGAGGTGTTTGTGGGTGCAGGGATGTGTGGTGCAAGGGTGGGGTAATGATGTGTGAGGTGTGTTGTGTGCTGGGGGTTTGTTTGTGATGGTGTGATGGTGGTGTTGATGGTGGTGGTAGGTGGGTGGGTGTGGTGTGCTCTTTTGCCTCTCCTGTCAGATGTGTTGTATGGCCTTCTGTTCTGGAAAGATGCAAAGGATTGTGGTCAGTGAAGGGGGTGGCTTTGTAATCAGCGGTGTGGGTGTGTCCAATTTGATTGTGGTTGTCAGGTGTTGTGAGTGTAGTTCTGTAGTTTTGTATATTTATTTCAGTTATTTAAGTTTCTGTGTATGTGTGTTGTATAATTTGGGGGCAGGGCTACTTTGTTCATGCAATGTAAGGCATCACTGCGGTGTTTTCACATCGAACGCCATGTTTTTCATGTTCGTCCTCTGCGGTGGCTTGGCTGCTGCTTGACCGCCATTTCTCCCATTCACTCCTGGGTGCGACCGCGGCGGTCGGTGTCGGCGGTTCCGCCCGCGACACCCTCGAGGATATCGTAATTTCCCGTGCGGTGTCTCCGCTTTACCTGTGGACGGTTTTGTCTTTTCTGCTGCTTTTCCGACCGCCACCGCCGCGGTCGGTCTTTAGTGGCGGTGGATCCTAATTTGACCGCCGGTTTATCCGCAGTCATGGCGGGCGGTTGTTTTCCGCCTCCATGGCGGTCGGGGTGGTTTTCCGCCCGCTATCCTAATGGACCCCTAAGTGTGTGTATGTTCATTTTTTAAATAAAGTCAACACACTTTGTTTAGTTCCCTGTTCCTGGAGCGAATTCTATATTTTTTACCAGTTTTTCGAGTTTTTTGTGTATCACATTGGATTGGGAGAAGAATATGCGTTTTAATTTCTGTGTGTGTATATCATTCTTTTATCGGGACTTCCTGGAGCATTTTTTTCTATTTTTACTTGTTTTCGGGTTTTTGGCTGTATTACGTTTCCGTCTGTGACATAAATTGTAAGTTTTTTAATTCTATGTTATTAGGGTGGGAAATGTAGCTTCCAAGACACTGTACACTTATCTGTACTGTGCTACAATTGCAAAAAGTTTCCTGTACATGACCAGATATGGAAAAATAAGCTTTTCTATCTTTATATGCTAAAGTGCATATAGTACTTACACAATAGTGAAACTGAAAAATTGGCAAGCAGTGGGAGATGTGATGATTTTGGGATCCTCCCTAACCTAGAGGGAGTACCAAACAGATGCCTTGATAACAAAAAAGCACATCTTATTAAACGATTTAGTTGTGGTCCCATCCTGTTAGGACAAACCCAAACACAGTTATTGGCAAAAAAACATTCCCAACCGAAGGCCCTGCAAAGCATTATGGGATGAAATTAGCAGTGGGCAGTGAATATTATATAGTACACAATATCAAAAGAATTCTACAAAGAGCTGCAGTTCCACTGGTCGTCCTTAGATGTCCCTCACGAGTCAAATGCAAATGCTTGATGAAAGGGTTTCAATGCTTTTGCATTTGACTCGTGAGGGACATCTAGGGACAACCAGTGGAACTGCAGCTTGATGTAAGAATAATTTCAATGCTTTGCATTTGACTTGTGAGGGATAATTAGGGACGACCAGTGGAACTGCAGCTCTTTGTAGAATTATTTGATATTGGATACTATAATATTCACTGCCACTGCTAATCTTGTCCCATAATGCTTTGCAGGGCCTTTGCCAATAACTGTGCTTGGGGTGGTCCTAAAATGATGGGATCACCACTGAAGTTCAACAAAATGTGCTTTTTGTTTATGCTCTTTGTGTTCAAGGCATCTGCTTGGTGCTCCCCCCTAGGTTAGGGGGGACCCCAAAATCATCAGCTCTCTCATTACCTAATGTTTTCATTGTTAGAGTTTATTTATGTGAACTGGTTATATGTTGTTAAGCATGTTAAAATTTCTTTTTGAAAGCATCTGAGAAAATTGTTCATTTTAAGCTCGGGGTTACATATTTGTCTACAAAATGTTTGTTAAATGTTTATAGTTATGTACAACAAATATGCAATATTTTTTATAAAACTAATATGTTAAGATTGTGTAACATTTTAAGTAAATACCAGAAACTATTGTTATTTTTTGACAGATATTTTACAGTAGTGTTTTTGCTATTAGGGATAGGTAGTCAAGACCTCTTGTTGAAGGATATAGGGGCATGTTATCAGGTGGGTTTATCTCAGATTTTTTGGCTTTAAAAGCCAAGAAAGCGGACATAAGATTATCTCACTCTTACCTAGCTGTCGCTAACACCAGTTAGCGACAGCTAGTAGGAGATAGCGACCATCTTGGGCCCCACTTTGCATGTCAGTGATATTTATCACTAATGACTTGCAAAGTGGGCGTGCCAAGATGTTAGCGACTGAAAACAGTCGCTAACATTGCCATCTCCTATTACCAACTTTTGGAGATATTCGCGCTAAGCGCGAATATCTCCAAAAGCTAACACTTACCCTGAGCAGTTCTTAGCCATGTTATCCAATGGGAGGTGGATAACATGGCTAAGAGCATTAGCTTGGTAATGCATGAATATCGCTGACTTATCAGCGATATTTATGCATTGCAGCCGTTTTTTATCGCATTTGCAATAAACCTTGGTAATACCAAGGTTTATCTGCGATAAAAATGCCGCAGCTCAGCGGTAAAATGTTGTCTCTAACCAAGCAATAGCGATAATTATCGCTATTGCTTGGTAATATGCCCCATAGTGTGCCCTGGCTTTGAAGTAGTAGTTCTTGGTAGCTTTGTTCTTTTAGTAAAGCTTGTATTAGATTGTGGAAGGTGGCTTTTCCTCTGCTAGTGGTAGCTTGGAATGCATTGTGCCACCCTTCTACACTGTTGTTAGTTTAAGCCTCTTGATTCAATGGGGCAGATTTATGATGACTGGCACATCCCCAGAGATGCGCCAGTCATCCTGCGCCGCTGCTCCGCTACATTTACAATGCGGCGCACCATGGGGCAAAAACGGCACAGATGCGTGATGCATCTGTGCCGTAAAGGTGGCGCATTGCTTGACGCAGCTCCAGCAAGGCTCGTGGGTGCACCATCTCCACAATGCTGCGTCAAAACCTACGCCTGCTTCACGCAGGCGCAGGGTTTTGACGCAGCATTGTCCTGAAAGTGACTGAGTGAAATCTTATAGATTTCACTCAGCCACTTTTAGGAGGCGTTCCTGCGCAGGAACGCCCCCCCCTGCGCTAAAAACACCTCCTTATGGCGCAGGGCTTTACAACGTGACGCATCTCCTAGATGCGTCACGTTGTAAATAGGGCGCATTGTTTGCGCCGCCGTTGCGTCAAATAAAGTGGCGCACCGGCGGCACAAGGCCTTCATAAATCTGCCCCAATGTACTTAGATATACATTCCACAGAGCTATGTGGAATTTAGGTTGACGTCTGTGTCCAGATCTATGTAACCTTCCCACCCAAGTATCTTCAAAGTAGTCTAGAAGTGGGGCAAATTTTTTCCTCATATTTCTTGTAGTATGGACTGTCAATTAGTATATTATAATGTTCTGCTACGTCAGTAACAGGGACATAGGCCAGTGCAATTAATTCTTTTATTTGATATGCAAAATTGCTATCTGTTGCATAGTGGATGCTTAATGTGGATTTTTGGAGATGTCTCCATATGCTTTGGTTAAAATGATAATAGCAGCCTTGTATTGCTGTGTGGGGAAATGTTTTTAAAATGCTATTAATCATTGCTAGCTCGAAATCAATAATTATTTTCTGGGGAAAATAATTATTAGTTTCATGTTTTATTACATTTAGCATTTCTGTATATGTGTTTTGTTGTTTGTTAGGTAACAAACAGTAAATAAATGGTATATTGTAATGATGGTACAATCCATGTATGCTATACAGTTGGTAGAATGGTTTAGGACAAGGTTTAAAAGTCCCATCCATCATCCAGTGTTCGCATTGTTGTAGTTTCCTTAAATTTGTTGCAGAAGCAAACATTATAATTCTGTTGGTAGGGCTTTCGTTGTCAAATAGTACAAATTTATCTTTATTATGTGTTATGCTAATTTCTGGGGAAATTACAATTTCTTCGAATGTTTTAGGGTTAGGTTGAGTTGTAGTTGTGAGTCTTTTTTGGCGTGCAATTGTGCGTTTTAGTGAGTCAATTGAGGGTAGTTGACCTGAAGCATGGCTAGGAACTTTTAAAAGTTCCTCTTTTAGGATCTGTGTTGTTGGTTTGTTAGTCCCTGTACTTGCTTCTTTGATACTTTCCAAAGCATCCCTGATCTCTATTTCTGTGACATTATGGGGGTGATTGTGTTCTCTAGTAAATAATACATTTGCTTCTTCAGTAGTAGCCCTACCATAGCATTTATTTGAATAATATTTAGTACATTTCCAAAATAATTTGGTTCCTGTTTGTCTTTCCTGATTATAAACATACCCCATGTAGCATAGCAAAAGTTTATTTTTCTGTGACAATACAAATTCAGCACCTTCAGTCATTTTTATATTACTTGTGCTAGGAAAAATTTGAAAGAAATATATGTTAATGTAAAATATAGTTCTACATGTGTTTTAGACATTTATATTTCACTGCTTATACTTACAGTTATTTTTTCTTGTTTAGAGAAATGCTGAAAAGGTGTTTTGAAAATATTTCTAGTATGTTCTTCTTTTATTTCTGTTGGTAGGAAATGCAAGAATTTTATAAACTAATCTTTTATAATATTTTGAGCTTTTTCTAGGGGGAATACGTTTTGTAGTTAGTATTTTAGGGAGTTAACAGATATACTTACTAGTTTGAATTGTGTAGTCTTTGCCTTAGGTGGAGTACATTTAGGATGTATTCTGAATATCTGTCAAGAAGATAGAATAAAAAAATTATTTGTATTAGAAAAAAGCTTTAGCATTTTAGGACCTTTTAGGAAGTCAACAGATATACTTACTTTTTAAAAATGTGTAGTTGTTGGCTTTGGTGGAGTAGATTTATGATGCATTATGAATATCTGTGAAGATGATAGAAGAAAGAAAAAATGGCTATTAGAAAAAAGCTTTAGCATTTTTGGGCCTTTTAGGAAGCCAACAAATATACTTACTTCTTTAAATTGTGTAGTCTTTGCCTTTGTTGAAGTACATTTAGGATGTACTCTGAATATCTGTTAAGAAGATAGAATAAAGAAGAAATGGCTATTACAAAAGAGATTAAAAGAAATGCAGTTGGTGTGTTAGAGAACATTTATATATACTTACAATCAGTATTTAGTGGCAAAGAATTAGTAACAGGTTATTTGATGTGTTTTAGAGATTTCTGTAGAAGAAATGTAAAAGTTGAAAAATAAATGTTATTTAAACTGTTAAGAGAAATAGTTACATTTCTACTTGTTTGTTTATAAAAAAATGTTTAACTTACTTGAATTATTTATGTAGCAATCTTGTTTTCGAAAGTATATTTCTCAGGAAAAACGTTGTTAAACTGTAGCCTGCTTTTTTCTATAGAGTTAGCAGCAGGAAATAGCAGTGTGAATGTACTCCTTTTATAGTGTGTATTTTATATGTGATTTCATTTGATTGGATGTTTTAAGAAAGGGAGCATTTCATTGGCTAGTTTGAATTTTTTTACATTTAATTGCTTGGTTTGTTGTTGTGGGAATCCTAATCTGTGAAGATTTCTGCATTAAAGCTTGTTTGTATTTTAATTATTTTCTACTATATGTAATAATAATGTGGTAATATATGTAGAAACAATAGTATTTATTTATATATGTGCTGCAATGTTTTGATGATATGTGGCTAAAATGTTTAAATATTTTAATGTGTTTCAGAGATTGTTTTTTTATAATTTTTTATAATTTTATATGTATTGTGGAGTGTATAATGTATTATAAATTTAGAGTTTTATAGTATTTTACATATTTAATGTATTTATTCTATTGTCGATAGTCATCTATTTTCGATAGTTTTGCTATCTATATATTTGCAGTCGATATTTTAGTAGGGTTATATATATTTTTTAACAAAACGATATTTTTGTAGTCTATATTTTGGGTATTTATATTAGTGTTGTCGATAATTTATATACTCGATATTTTGTCCTCGATATTTTTGCAGTTTCCTAAATAAATATAGGAACTCGATATAATTGTTGTCGATAATTTATCGCCGATATTTTTGCAACTCGATATAGTGTCCGTCGATATTATGTCAGTGATCCGCTGTACTTGTATACAATGTGGTCCCATACTTTGCTCCATGTGCATTACTGCTTGTACACCTACCAGAAAGAATGTTGCGAAAGAACAACAAATGTTAAATAAAGAAATTGCAGAGATGATGAATATCAATGTACGAGATGCAGATCTAGATTACCCCAGATAGACGAATTTCTTCAGCAAATGCAGAAAGGGTCGTCTGTAGTAATTGAGCAATAATTAGATTAAGCATTAGCAGAAGGCATCTCGTGTTTAGAGACTATCTTGTCCGTTTACGGAATCCATTTAGTATTTCTGTCGGCCATTTTAGTTGCCATGTGTTTGGTCCTACCTTCCTGTCAACTGCTCTTGAAATCTGCCCTGAAACAAGATATCTTTATCCTCCTCTGCTTTGCACATGCTCTGTACAGTCTACAACTGTTGCTAATTTGTAACTGTCAACATGTGTCCACCAGAATTAGCTAATAGATAGCCCTTCCCACTTGTTGCTAGCACACTCTCTGAATGACCTTATATGTATTGTAACCAACACTCTGTGCCTTGTACCGCCTTCATTTGAGCCCCTGCGTGGGTATAAAAGGACCGAGTTCCTTCTAGTCAGTGTGCTACCTCATACTTTACCGAAGGGTGCTGTGTGAATGTAGTTCCACCTCATGAGGTTTAATAAACTCTGTCTTTTCTATTCCAGTTTCTGTGCCAATTTCTTACTATTGGTCTAAAGGACTTCATGCAGAGAAGAGCGAATCCCTTGCACTAGTAGCCTGGCTGAGGCTTGCTACTACAAGGGGACCACTCTAGCTTATTTCCATGCCGGGGGCACCACCTCCGTAGTGAAAGAGGCATTGATAATCTGCTGCAGATGTATCATTAGAGCAGGTAGAGTATCCCTAAATTGGGCTGGCCTCATGGGATCTATAGAAGGAACCTGATTTAACCTTTTTGCTCAGGCTGAGAAACTTATCCTGAGGGATGGAGGGGATGACTACCAGGATATTGATGGGCCAAGGATCTGATGTGGACTTGGGGTCCAGAGGGCAGAAAGGGAAGGATTTATAAAGGGCTTCAACTTTCTGCACAAACAAAAATTGGTCAAATCCTTGCATTGTTGCTTAGACGTAATCCACGGCATTGAGAGATCCTTCCTAGTTTTAAAATTGGTGAGTATTTTGAAGATGCTTTTTGCCGGATTCTTACTAGACTTAGTCTCATTAGTGAGATAAGCTGATCGAGCCCGATGTATGGCCTTATGGTAGTATTTAATCGCATCCTGATACATCTTTTTAGCCCCAAGGTCGTAGACCTTTCTCTAGGCCCGTTCTAATTTCTTACAGCTGCTGCGCAGGGCTGCCAGTGAATTAGAGCAGCGACCTATGGACCGTTTTGCAGGGATCAGAATGTCCAAGGCCTGTAATATCCAATCACAGATTGATTTATACGCTTGCTCCGGGTCTGTGTCTAGGAAGGGGGAAGAAGACGCCAGGATAGAGAGTAAAGCCTCTATTTTAAGTTTGTGCCAGCAGCGCCTAAGCGTGGCATTGGGATAAGTTCTAAATGTAGGCTTAGAGAGCGGAAAGAAGATAGTAACTAAAAACTGGTCGGTCCAGCAAACTGGGCTGGGTGTCTTGACCAGGAGAGAAGAGATATTGGAGAAAACTGGGTCAGGTAAATGCCCTGCAGAGTGGGTGGGACCCACTACCAACTGGCTAAGTTGACAAGCCGCCAAGTCCGCAAGTAAACTGCAGACTTCGGGGTCATTTGGAAAATCAAAGTGAAAATTAAGGTCACCAATGAGGCTAAAATTCTTCGCTGTCATTGCCAGGGAACTCACAACCTCAATGATGGCTGACTTAAATTCCAAAATAGGTCCAGGGGGGTGATTGACTAATAGACCTGAGAAGAAGGAGTGGGCATTGAACGAGATGACAAAACGAGCGCATTCGCACCCGGCCACATCCTCCCTAGCCAGTGAACAGTGGTAGCAAGTTTTAAAAATGACAGCTATGCCCCCGCCTCTAGATTCCCTATTGAGTGTCAGAATATTGAACCCTGGGGGTAGAGCTAGGTCCGCCTCAGCCACCATGGCATCAGTCAGCCAGGTTTCAGTTATAAAGAATACATCAGGAGATTCGTCCTCAATGAGATCATGGATCTCCATATAATGTTTGACCAAAGACCGGATGTTAAGATGGAAGATTTTCCTAGTGGGTCTTGGGGGAAGTAGGAGGAAAAGCAGGGCAGGATTTAAAGCCACAGTTGGGGGATCTGAAAGGTCCTTCTATCATGTCCCCCTGATACTGTCCACAAAGCCTGACCTGTTGACCAAAGACCATCAACTGCTCCCTAGTGTATGGAAGCGTCCCTGCTTTTATACCGTCAACATGTCTGGCATCTGGCGACGTCCAGGCGCGGATGGGCCCAGACGGGCTTGCCTTTGGCGCGCCAGCTGCGCGCCTCTGCTGCGCTCCCGCGCCATAGCTCTCCTACATATGGTGTCCTGGAACAGGGAGAGGCAAAAGACTAGACCGCCTCCCTTAGCAAGATGGCAGCTGTGGGGTGGCAGCCGGAAGTGAGAAAGTGACCACGCCGGCTGTGCCTGAGCAGTACTTCCTCCACAATAAGCAGCCCGCTATTGGCTGTGGTGAACCGGTGAGGTGCAAAGACACTACAACACACTGTGACCCCAAGTGAGTGCGGAAAATACAAAGCGCCTAAAAGCAAGGTAGGTGCAGTGTCAAAAGGATCTTTTTATAAAATGCGCAACAGAGCTTCAGCAATAATTTTAAAAACACAGATAAAAGAAATAAGCAGGGTGCGAAGCCTTCGGACAGCTGTTCACTTCTATCAGCAACTGCAGACTAATTAAGTTCATGCATAACATGCGAGCACCATAAGATGGCATTAGGCCACCTCATAAGCATAAATGCAATATCATCACCTTGGACACAGACACATGAGTCTGGATTCATTAGTCATCAAACTAGCCCTGCAACCATTAAGGAGGACTTTAGGCATGAATAGATTATGCATAGAAATATATTAGTATTGCAACCCTGAAGGGAAAAACAGCAAGTAACGTTATGCGCCTAAAGGCATTATCAGTCCGCAGAAATCACTAGGCAGAACACCAACAGCATAGGTCCGTGAGGCCTAAGTACATTATGCATAACCTTCGCGCCTTGCAATAAGCATAAAAGCATTATACAGTGACATGTGAGCATGGATGCATTATCATGGGGCAGAGGCACAACCTGGCTTCAAAAACAAACAGGCCTCAGGCGGCAGATCAGTCATTTGCCGCAACCGTTGCCATGGCCCACTGTCCGGTGAGACGCGAGGTAGGCTCTCGCTGATTCATGCCACAGGGGGAGTCCCTCTCACACCAGGATTCCTGCACAGCACGTCGACAACCCTGTACTACCATACTGAAGCTCTCCACTTCTCCTGGCAATTTGTATATAGTTCTCACGAGACGCTAGGTGGTGTCATATAGATAAGCTTTCCTTATACGCTGTGTTAAGTTAGCATGAGCTTATTAGAAGTTTAAACACCATTTTTACCTTTCTGCTGCTTCTGCACACGACACATAACTGTTGTTTTAACTTTCAGCCTAGTCGAGCGTTTTGATTCACACGAGAATAATATGTTATTACTCTGATATCAGCTTTGCTTAGTGAACTGTGTCTGTACAGGGAGTACTGAAACCTTCAAGGAAAACTCAACACAGTGGTTGTTGTGAGGTCTGATCTTCGCACCTTCCTAGACATAACATACATGCAGTGGCAGCCAAATTCTGGCTTCAGGCACGTTTTATATTGCTTCACGCAGAGCACCCATACACACTTGATGGTGCTTCGCATGCAGAGAGCTGGTGGAAGATGATGTGATCCCTTACCACTAGGATCTTAAGGTATGGGGCCGCCCTGCTAAAACCCAAAGAGACCTTCTTAGGTATAATATAATATACTAGATAGGGAGGGTGAGAATTAGGTGTTATTAAACCCTATTTCAGCATTTTAGCATGTTGTCACCTTTTGCATTCTATGGAATAGTAACTATGCTGATTACTTTACTTCTTATAATATGTTTGCTTGTATTAGCTAAGATACTGCTTTTGAGAACACTGCATTAGTAAATAAATATTTCAAATATGCACGCGTCCTCATTTACTCCTTGTTCTGGATTGAAATGATTGTATAACGAAAGAGTGTTCATGTGTTCCACGTTACCTGAGGTATTCTAAGTCCATGTTCTGGTTTGTCTAAGTATTGGGAGTGTATAATGACCAATGAGACACTGTAGCTAGCTCGGTAGGGGATTTTGGGTACTAAGGTGAGTTGTGGCACAGCCTAATTCACTGAGGTTCCAAATCTCTAAGCACAGTTCTGTAGGAGAACAGGATCCCTGCTACATGGCGCCCAACGTTTCGGTGGTCTTATATCATGACACTTGAGTAGTTCATTGTTCAATCCTTAACCCTTTCACTGTCGTTTCCGGAAAACGGTGGTGTTGGAACAAACCTACCTATTTGTGAAATAGGTCTTTTCAAGCTTGAATCTTTCTAAAGGGTTTCCTTGAATTACTACCCAGTTGTGCTACAAAGTTTACTTTGTCCTTTTAGCTTTCTGTGTCGTTATGGCTGCGTGGACATTCCGCAGCATAGTCGCATTGTGGAGCGCAACCATTTGCAGCAGTATAATATCCCCGTGGATGGCATGGCCGTGATAATGGTGGTGAGTTCGGAAGTAGCTTACCCTTACGAGATCTTTTATTCGTGGGTGACATTCCCAGTTGTGGACGAAACTTCGGGTGTGTTCCACACTTACACTCCCACTCCGGTGCCGAATGAATATACACCATACAGGGCACAGGAGGTACCTATAGATACTTGGCAGCATCGAGTTTGGTTTGGTGGCGCCCTCCCCCATTCTTTGACAGCTCCGAGGTTAGGTCCTTTGTCCATTCCAGACGCAAATTGGCCTGTTTTGGCGGGATTTACTCCTCATCCTCAGCACAGCAATTGTACTGTTGTTAAATAAGACAACTACATGTAGTCTCAATCAGCGTTATTCGCGCATTGGTACAATACATTACCCGTAATCTTCCGGGTGGGGCCCCGGGTGGTGCGGCGCTTCCCGCCGGACAGGGCGGAATGAAGCTCAGTCCCATGATGGTCAATGCAGTGATGGGCAAGCGTCCCCAACATAAGGATGATTTTCCTTTCTGCCTTGCCGAGAAATTTGACCAGCTGTCAGCAGTATTTCCCAACACGACTCCTGGTGAAAAACACAGGATTCTGACGATAAGCTTACCCAAAGACATAGCCCCTGAAATCGGTGACTGCGAGACCTGGGGTAGAACGTTTGCGGTGGTCTATGCGAGGTGTTACGGCACTCCGTCTATGACTGTCCTGCCTACGGTCCTTAAGCGTGTTGAAGATGAGCACGGACCTGAGGCTGCGGTTGAATTGAGTATGCGCCTTTGTGGCACCTTTGATGTAGTTTGCGATCTCGTACTTGCTAATGTCAAGGGAGATGCAGTGAACTTCCAGGTAGCCAATGCATTGCCGGCGCTTCCCGATGCCGAGAAACCCCGGCAGTTGGCGAGGATTATTGTGGCGGCTTATAAAACCGTGGGCCGCAACAGTAGGGGTGTTAAGCCTTTTCCTATAAAAGAGAAAAACCAACCCCAAGGACAGAAGTCAGAGACTGACGTCCAGCCCAAGACCAAAAAGCAAAATTGGCCTAAAAAACAAAAACAGGGACAGCAACAACAACAGAAACAGGAGTCACGTCCTGCTTTACCGTTGCCTGCGCCTACAGAACGTGTTTATGACTTGCGTGATCGCGCGAAGATTAAATCACCTGATCGTTTTCAGGTTTCTGATCAACGCTCTCCTCGTTCTTTTCAGGATTCGTCGGCTCCGACGACCGGTGGTGGAGGAGGCGGCAGGGGTCGGGGTGGCCAGCAAGGACGCGACCAGCCCCGCCCGAAAGACGATGCAGGAAAGCAGGACGGCTCTACGCCCAAGAGGCCCCAGTTTCAAAAGAAAAAAGTAGCCGCTTTAACAGCGAGATATGCCACAGATAGTGAGAACGCAGCTTCGGAATCTGACATGGGCTCTGACCTTGCTGGACAGCGCGGTGGAGATTACCATAGTGCGAGAGGCCCTGCGTCCACTACTAAAGGTGACAGCGACTGACCGTTATGTTGTAGTGGAATCAGCTGACATTAGAGTTGCTCCCCCTGACAGACTTTATGAAATAGTCCTTTTGATTGAAGGTGACATACAGCCTACCATAAAAGGGATATTTTGGCAAAATCTTTCGAGTACTTATGACTTGTTATCGGAGGCTCTCTGGCCCCCGCCTTTTGTTCTCGCAGCTCCGCGATCCTCCCCAGTTTCGCGCACACAGTCTCGAAAGAGCATGCACTGAATTTTGCAGAAGAGTGGGCTAAAGCTCTGGCGCTGGCTCTGTACCGCACACACTGTGGTTGGGATAAATTTTCCCCACACCACGAGATTCCTTTGCGGTCTCAGCCACAGCCTCAACCTCAATATCCCATTAGACGTGAGGCTAAAGCTTCCGTTGCGGAGATCCTTGAACAATTGGAATATCAAGGGGTGATCGAAACATGTGTGTCACCAATGAATAACCCTCTTTTTACTGTGACCAAGCCTGACGGATCGTACCGTTTGGTATTGGATTACCGGCATTTGAACTCGCATTGCCGTACCTGTGCAGTACAGAATACTCACGGCTCTGCCTTAGTGGATGGTCTTTTGCGTAAGCGGTTTAAGACCATGCTTGACATTTCCAACGGTTTTTATGCCCACCATTTGGATGGTCTGAGTTCCCAATGGACCTCCTTTACTTGTGGCGGTGTCCAAAAACAATTTCGACGTTTACCTATGGGCTATAAGAATAGTTCAGGGGTTTTCACTGCCCGCATAGTCTCTCTTTTGGAGAGAGTCGACCCGGATGCATGCTCGTATGTGGATGACATTTTTCTCACAACTTTGGGAGCATCTGTGTCGAGTTGACTGCTTAATTTGTAGCTTTGCAGACATGGGTTACAAATTCAACTTTGCAAAATCGCACATTGCCGAGTATACAGTGTTGTTCTTGGGCTACGAGCTCAACAATGAAGGTAGAGGCTTAGCCCCTCACTTCTTGGAGGAATGCGCACAACTGCGCCCTCCTACAACTGCTGTTTTTTTTAAATTTCGGATGGACAAACATTCCGGAATATGCCCAATGTATCAATCCTTTGTATGCTTTGATACAACCTACTTTTACCAAATCATGCTGGCTGCCTGAGCACTCTGCAATTTTGCAATCATTGCAGGCTGATCTGCTCGCTTCTAAATGCTTACTGACTCGTGACAACCACACCAACCTGGTGATAAGAATCATCCCTGGGACGGTGCGTTTCACTTACCTGACTTTTAACAAAGGAGACACAGTACCTATTGCTTACAAGTCACACTTGTACACTTTGGCTTAAATGCGATTTTCCACTGTGGAGAAAGTTTTAACGGCTGTACAGATGGCAATTCTTAAGGAACATGCTCTGTCACAGGGAAAACGCATGTTGGTTGTTACCCCGTGTCCTGCTTTGGAGGCAGTTACGAAAGCCAGTGTACCGAATTCAAAAGCTTTGCACCCTCGGTGGATACAATGGGCTGCTTCATTCAATCAATCAATCAGGAGTTTGTTAAAGCGTGACTACTCAAGGTCTCAAGGCGCTGGGGGTGGGGCGGGTACAGGTTCCATTCCATCAAGGAGGGGGTCTGTCGAAGAGCCAGGTTTTGAGGTTTCTTGCGAAGATGGGGGGCGATGTTGTCTGTCTGAAGTGGAGCGGAAGGGCGTTCCATGCTTTGGCCGCGAGGAAGGAGAAGGAGCGGATGTCATGTTTATTTTTGACGCCTCCTTATGGTCGCAGGAGTACTTACAGTATGAATTCGTTCATCCCGCTCCTTTAGCTATGCGGCCTTTGGAGGATTTCCATTGCATCATTTACACTGATAGGTCGGCGCAGGTTGCGCATGGCTCTAAACACTCCTACGTTTCCGCATGCGCCATTGTGGTCGGTGCCATGGTGAACGATGAGTTCAAGTCCAGAGTCGTGCGCACGCAGACTCTAGGGGACTGCACCGCACAATTGGCAGAGCTTCGTGCTCTGATGCTTGCATTGGAGTACGCAGATGCTAGTGTGACAACTCTTACTGTGAATGATTCCTATTACTGTGTCCAGTCTTACAATGAAAACTTGTTCTTTTGGATTCAAAATGACTTTCGTGATTCCAAGGGTAGCACAATAAAACATAAAATGATCTGGGTCCGAGAGGCTGAGCTTAAAGAGCAGTTGCCACTTGTGTTTGTAATTCATACTCTTGGCCATCAGCGTGTTGGAGTTCACGCTGTACGACACTCGCTTGCTAAAGAAGC
This sequence comes from Lissotriton helveticus, assembly GCF_964261635.1. Classification (NCBI taxonomy): domain Eukaryota; kingdom Metazoa; phylum Chordata; class Amphibia; order Caudata; family Salamandridae; genus Lissotriton; species Lissotriton helveticus. The sequence continues at coordinate 252,527,222 of NC_136057.1, read as the reverse complement.
GGCGAAATCTGCAGTATCGACATATTTAGTTGCAGCAGTTACGAGGTCCAAAAGTAAGATTGATGATGATATCTTGGCGGCTGTTGCTGCCACTGAGAAGGGAGGTAAATATCCTACGGGTTTCCCTTCAAAGTACACATTCCACGTAAGTCCCGATAAGGTTCCTTATGTGAAAATTCCTGAAGTTGGGGAGAGACTTATTCCCAACTTGGATCGCAGAAATACATTGATCACAGCGGCTCATGAAGGTGTTGCGTCTGCACATGCGGGCGTTTCAGCCACTGTGTCTCAATTACCACAGCGTTTCTGGTGGCGGGGACTGTACAAACAGACGCGCGATTATGTCCTTCAATGTGACATTTGCCAGCAGATTAAGCCTTCAACTGCTGCGCGTCCGCCACAGACACAGTTATACATATCTAATAAGCCACTAGGATGCGTTTATTTAGATCACTGCGGTCCTTTTTCTTCTGATACTGCATATAAGTATATCTTAGTCGCAGTTGCTTCATGCACATGCTTTGTCTGGATCTGTCCCCACCGCAGCGCTGATTCACGGACTGTCATAAGAGATTTGCACGTCTTTGTAGGGATTTTTGCCTGTGGTACCTTCCATTCGGATCAGGGTCCGGCTTTCGCCTCTAAGGCGTATAAGGATGCCATGATGTCAATGGGGGTCCAAGTCAAGTTTTTATCTCCATACAGACATGAGGGTAATAGTGTAGTGGAACGAATGAACCGTGACTTAAAGCAATCATTGACAGCTCGAGTTATAGGCACTGGCAGGAATTGGCTGGCCCATTTCAATGGCGTGCAGCGTGCTCTTGATAATCTCCCTAGAAGGTCTCTGGGTGGGCAGATACGAAATGCTCTTTGGTATGAAGATGTGTGTCCCAGACCTTGACGGTCTAGACTGCGTGGCCCAAGCCACAGCCTTTGAAGTAGATGAACATTGCAATGTTTTACAGGATCTACAAAAGACCAGAGACAGTCTTGCAAAGGAACATTTGCCCTCCACATCGGATGATGCGTTGCAGATCCCTGTAGTTGGCTGGCTACCCCAAGTTGGAGAACTGGTTTGGGAGAAGATCACGAACAAGAAAGAATTTGGTCCCTCCTTTCGCGCTCCGGTTCCTGTGTTTGGTGTGAAGGGCACAAGAACAGTCATTTTACCACCACTTTCAGGTCGTAAAGAAAACAGGTTTATCTCTATTGACAATGTGAAGATACACAGAGTGGCCGATTCTTCTTAGTATGACACCAGCGGTCTCCTGTCCTTCAAATGTGAGAAATTCTGTTTTTGCCACTGCTTCTAATCCTGAGCCAGAGGCAGCCATCGAGATGCCTGCAGTTTCCAGTCCTTTATTAAGTACTTTGCCTGGTACTAACGTTGATGAAATTGATTACACTTATCCTACTGGCTCATCGATGCCTGATTTGCAAACTCGTTTGGCCACAGAATCCAGATTTTCATTTGACACTGTTTCACATATCTCAGGAAAACCCTCACGTTTGGCAGTATATACAAGTTTATTTAAAAAACATTTTTTGATTCCCCCCTGGACATATATTTGGTTGGTACTTTTTTCAACTTACCTTTTTATGTCAATTGGTTTTGTGTTTTTTTTTTTCGAATCGTCAATGGACACTATGTCGAAGAGAGAGGACACTATGTCGAAGAGAGAACATGCATTCGACATCTAAATGGAAATTTGGCCCCCCTTTCCTCATCGCATTCAGCACACAGACTGAAGAGAGACTTGGCTTTTGTTAACATCACTGCTTGGCCTGTCCTTGATGGGATTGTATGGGATGCCGTTAAATTTCAAATCCATGGCCCTACTGAGGTTGTTAATGTCCCTAATGTGCTCAGAGTAAACATGGGGGATGTGGTAAAACAAAACATACGTTCTGATGATTGGGATGTTCAGGCCGTAGAGGCATTGTTTTCCGATTTGAAATATTATGCTGCCTTTGATGCTGAAGATTTGTACTTAGAATCTGCTAATTATGGTGATTTATTTTGCTTCCAACATTTTGTCAAACGATACTTACATAAAACTAATTCCAGAAGGAGTGCTGTAAATTATACACAGTGGGAGCATTGCCCGGCACCTATTCAAGGCAGTTCAAATACTTTTTTGAAAAAGTACACTTATTTTACTGACTTCAATCAGTCTAATCCCACTTCATTTTATTTTAAAATTACAGGAAAGTCCATGTCCAAGGTTAGACTTACCAATACTAAGTTATTGTACTCAAAGTCCTTTCTAGACCAGCCAGCTGTTGGAGGCTACGAGTTGTGGAAGGAAACTATTGACTTGAAATCTGTTTGGGGTTCTAAAAGTTGGCAGGTACAAGGCACTGAGGCTTTGCACCGTGCATGTCTCATCCCAAATCATATGTTGTTTTTGAATTCTACTATTATTCAAACAACATGCTTTGGATTGGCTACTTCTAAAAGGTTAAATACTCCTTCCACCCCTGATTTAGAAGAATATTCTGGTTGGAGTAATATTACACAATTTTCCATTAGGGTATTTCAAACTCTATCGCAAAATTCGACCTTTAACATATCCATTTTGGATCCGAAAGGTTGGCTGATGTGGCACAGAAGTGCTGATTCGTGCCAGCGTCATTTTCTGGGTTTCCCTAGGTGCCAGCAGAGCTAGGGTTCAAAAACTACAGCTAGGCACTTTGCCAAAAAAGGGTCATTTTTCACTGCGAAATTGAGGTGTGACTACATTGACTACATTGTGTTTTGGGCTGTTTACTGTCGCAGAAATGTGTGGGTTTGGTAGGTTTCCCTAGGTGCCGGCAGAGCTATGGTTCACAAACTACAGCTAGGCACTTTGCCAAAAAAGGATAATTTTTCACTGCAAAATTGAGTTATGTCCAAGTTGCGTTTTGAGCCGGCACCAGGCTGACCCACACAAGTGAGGTAGAATTTTTCTTGGAGGACTTTGGGGAACGCGGGGTTGGTGGAAATTTGTAGATCCACACAGATTCCAGAACATTCCACCACAGAAATGTGTGGAAAATCTGTTTTTTTTGCCAATTTTTTTAGGTTTGTAAGGGATTCTGGGTAACAGAACTTGGTGGTAGGCAGTCAAGCCACCCCACCCTGATTCCCCTGGTTGTCTAGTTTTTAGAAATGTGTGGGTTTGGTAGGTTTCCCTAGATGCCAGCAGAGCTAGGGTTCAAAAACTACAGCTAGGCACTTTGCCGAAAAATGGTAATCTTTCACTGCGAAATTGTGGTGTGTCCACGTTGCGTTTTGCGCCATTTCCTGTTGCGGGCACTAGGCCAACCCATACAAGTGAGGTACCATTTTTCTTGGAAGACTTTGGGAAACGAGGGGTCAGTGGAAATTTGTGAATTCACGCAGATTCCAGAACTTTCCACCACGGAAATATGGGGAAAATGTGTTTTTTTGCCAATTTTTAAGGTTTGCACGGGATTCTGGGTAACATAACCTGGTGGGAGGCAGTCAAATCACCCCATCCTGGATTTCCCTGGGTATCTAGTTTTTAGAAATGTATGCGTTTGGTAGGTTTCCCTAGGTGCCGGCAGAGCTATGGTTAAAAAACTACAGCGAGTCACTTTGCCAAATTTTTTTTCTTTTTCACTGTGAAATTGAGGTGTGTCCACGTTGCCTTTTGCTCCGTTTTCTGTTGCGGTCACTAGGCCGGCCCACACAAGTGAGGTACCATTTTTCTTGGAAGACTTTAGGAAACCCGGGGCAGGTGGACATTTGTGGATCCCCCTGGATTCCAGAACTTTCCAGCACAGAAATGTGGGGAAAATGTGTTTTTTTAGATAACATTTTAGGTTTGCTAGGGATTCTGGGTGACAAAACCTGATGGGAGACAGTAAAGTCCCCCTATACTGGATTCCCCTTGGTGTCTAGTTTTAAAAAATGTATAGGTTTGCTAGGTTTACCTCGGTGCCGGCAGAGCTATGCTCAAAAAATTACAGCTTGGCACTTTGCCAAAAAAGGGTTATTTATTACTGCGAAATTGAGGTGTGTTCACGTTGTGTTTTGCGCCATTTCCTGTCATGGGCATTAGGCCGACCCACACAATTGAGGTACCATTTTTCTCGGAAGACATTGCGGAATGCAGGGTGGGTGTAAATTTGTGTATCGACTCAGATTCCAGAACTTTCCACCACAGAAATGTGGGGAAAATTTGCTTTTTTCGCCAATTTATTAAGTTTTCAAGGGATTCTGGTAACAGAAACTGGTGGGAGGCAGTCAAGTAACCCCATCCTGGATTCCTATGGGTGTCTAGTTTTCAGAAATGTTTAGCTTTGGTAGGTTTCTGTCGGTGCCAGCAGAGCTATGGTTCAGAAACTACAGCTAGGCACTCTGCTAAAAAAGGGTCATTTTTCACTGTGAAATTGAGATGTGTCCGCGTTGCGTTTTTGGCCTTTTCCTGTCGTGGGCACTAGGCCTACCCATGCAAGTGAGGTACCATTTTTCTCAGAAGACTTTGGGGAATACGGAGTTGATGGAAATGTGTGGATCCATACAAATTCCGGAACTTTACACCACAGAAATGTGAGAAAATGTGTTTTTTTTTACAACAGTTTAGGTTTGCAAGGAATTCTGGGTAACATAACCTGGTGAGAGGCAGTCAAGTCACCCCATCCTGGATTTTCCTGTGTGTCTAGTAGTGTATAGGTTTGCCAGGTTTCCGTAGGTGCCAGCAGAGCTAGGGTTCAAAAACTACAGCTAGGCACTTTGCAAAAAAAGGGTATTTTTAATTGTGAAATTGTGGTGTGTTCACGTTGGGTTTTGAGCCGCTTCCTGTTGTGGACAATATGCCTACTCACACAAGTGAGGTACCATTTATATTGGGAGATTTAGGGTAATTAATATTTATAAAGCAACTGTTATTACCTATTGACTTTCAATGCATTTCTGCCTTCTAAATGAAAGACATTCTGTAAAAAAGAAGTCATTTTAAAAAATGACCAATAATTCTCATGCTAGTAGGGGTATTCCCAATTTCGGAAATGTGCAAATATCTACTGTTTATAAACTCTATATTTTGTTCCCATTTCAGAAATACATAGGTGTCTTTCATACAGATTTGTCCAAGTATACATTTTCCCACAATAATTACTATATACCCAGTACATAATAAAAAGCCATTCCAAATTGCTGCTCAGTTTTTGACTCTGGGTTCGTCTGGATCTTGGTAAACCTACAAGTCCTATATATCCTCACAACCTGTAAGGTCCAGCGGATGTAACGGCATATTGCTTTCAAAGAGCTGTCAGAATTAGAAGAAGTTACAGGTGAAAACTTTGACCCAAAAGGCTGTTTTTTTCAACTAATTTTCAATTTTTCCTATATTTAACGGTTACTTTCTATAAAGAAAACTTGATGGGTCTACACAAATGGCCCCTTGCTGAATTCAGAATGTTGTATACTTTTCCAAAATGTATGGCTTTCCAGGATACATTAGTGCTTTCATACCCATTTTTATAATTAACTGAGAGGTTGAAAGCACAAAAAATAGCAAAAATAGGCTATGTCCCAGAAAAATGCCAAACCTGTGTAAAAAATGTTGGTTTTCTGACAAATTCCTGTCATTTCCTAAAAGCAGGGAAAATTGTGATTTCAGCCTCACAGACCCTTTTTTGGTTACCATTTGCAGGGAAAACCCCAGATGCTTTCATTTGCAGCCCTTTTTTGCCATTTTTCCCAAGAAATCCAACATTTAGCTGTATTTTGGCTAATTTCTGGGACCCCTTCAGGGAAATCCACAAACCCCGGGTACATTTAGAATCCCCAAGATATTGGAAGAAAAGGACACACATTTGGCGTGAATACCTTATGTGGTCAAAAAGCTACAGGAGCCTAAGTATGCACTACCCCAAAAAGCCAAAAAAGGCTTAGCACAGGGCGGAAAGGCCTAGCAGCGAAGGGGTTAAGTGAGTGGCAACATTAGTCCTGCAGGCCCACTAGTGATATTTAATTCCAGAGCATAGGTGCGATAGTACCACTTTACTAGGGACTTTTAAGCAAATGAAATGTTAAAATTGGGTGTAAGCCAATGATACCATGTTTTACGGAGTAAGCACACATACTTAAGCACTGGTTAACAGTGGCAAAGTGCATAGAGTCTCAAGCAAAAATAAAGGAGTAAGGGAAAACCTTTGGCGAAAAACCACCTTGAGGCTGACAGGTCCAACAAATGTCATCTAAATCTTTTCTTTTCCTTTTCTTTTTTGTTGTCCTGTTTCTTCTTCTGTTTATATCCCTTAATTAAGTCTCCAACTATTTTAACTAAGAGTAGTTTCCCTTGTAAGTGTTGCCAATGCAATGAAATGTCATGATCACAGCTTGATGGTAATTCTTGTTACTTTACCATGTTACCATTTTCTCCACTTTTAAATTTCCAATTTTCAACCATCTTTCAGAAATGTAACAGATTACCAATAAAAGACCTACATCTTCTTCCATTTCTTTCAACCATTACTCTTGAGATGAAGCACCAATACTATGAATTATTCTTCCTCAACCATCAGTTCATCCCCTTGGTTAGGGAATGGTAGACATGACAAAAAGGCAGCAGTGGCATGTACTCTAGTGTAAAATCATACTCATTTAGGCAATATTGAGATTCAGCTATTCGAGCAGCAGCTGTCACACGACCATTTACAGTGACTAACTCTAAAAAAGGGTTATGCTTTGTGAGAAAAAAAAACTCTTTCCCACACAAATACATTCCAAAGTAGTCCACCAATAAACAAGGGCTTCTCTTTCAATAACCATACTTAGCTACCCTCAACACCCAGGAGGCAAGTGTCACAACCGTCTCTATGCCTTGTTGAAGCAGTGCAGTCAAGTTCTTAAACATTAGTGTCTGTCATCACAGTACTCTTTTTCTGGGTGTCAAATATTTGTAAATATTTAGTAGCTAAAATATCTTGCTTTACGATAGGAAATACATTTTCACATCATTCATCCCATTGAAATGTTTCATTCTTCTCAAGTAACAATCTTATGAAAAAGGAACTCCTTGACCTCTTGGGCCAAGGCCAGCACTCTCCCCAGCAGCTTGGGGAGAGTGCCGGGCGCTACAGGTTCTCCTTGCATTTCTGTGGTATTTCTTCCACTTGACTGTTTTATTGTGCATTCTGATGTTGTGATTTTGTGATTGCTCCTCTGTTTTACTGCTTGACTGGGGTTCTTCCCCCGTGCCACCTACTCTCACCTTTCCTGCCGCTGCTGCCCCAGTGGCCCGCCCCCAACCCAGCCCTGCTCCCGCCTCCCTTCCGCTGATCCTGCCTCCCTCCCCTATGTGACACTCTCATCTACAGATCACCAGGAGCCTGCACCCAGCCCGCAACAACCATCACCGAGCTCGCTGCCCACACGCCATCACCTCCATGGACTACATTGTACTCGGGGACCTGAACTTCCACCTACTCAAAGGCAATGACCCCGACGCCAGCACTCTCATCGACAACCTCACCAACCTAGGACTAAAGCAACTTGTCAACACACCCACCCTCAGAGCAGGTCACACCCATGACCCCATCTTCACAGGAGGAGCACAGATCTGCTTCAGCCACACTACCCAGCCCCCCTGGACAGACCTCCACTGCGTCCACATCACCTTCAACTCCACCACCGCACACAAGCCCGCCCCACACCCGCCACAACAGAACTGGACAAAGGTCACAGAAAAACTCCTCAACGCCACCCTCAGTCGAACCCCCTGCCAAGCAACACCCACTGAAGGCCGCCTGGTTCTCCACAGAACTCCAAGAAGCCAGACGTCCTACAGATGCCTAGAAAAAACCTGGCAGACCAGAAGACTACAGAAGCACTGAACTACAATAACGACCTGAATGAATACCACCAGCACATAAGAAACACCAAACGGACCTTCATGAAAGACAGAATACAGACCAACGTTACCGGCGCCAGAGAACTGTTCAACGTCGTACAACAGTTCGCGAAACCCGCCTGCGAAGCCAGGGACGTCACTCCTTCCTAGGAACACTGCGACAAGCTCAGCTCCTATTTCCACCAGAAGATCAAGCACCTCTATGACAACTTCTGCAAACCAGCCCCAGACACCACCCCCTACCATCACTGCCGACAAGCCTACCATCATGTCTTGGGACCCAGCCACCATCGAACTCATCACCACGACCATGAAAAATAATTACTCAGGAGCACCTACGGACCCCTGCCCACCACACATATTCCACAGAGCAGCCACCGCCGCCTGTCAGCCAAACTTGGTTGTACCATCAACCCCTCCCTCACATCCGGCATCTACCCAGATGAATGGAAACAGGCAGAGGTGAAACCCATTCTCAAGAAACCAAGGCGGCCGACCCTACGGACCGGAAACACTACCGGCCCATCTCTCTACTCCCCCTTGTGGCCAAAATCACTGAGAGAATTGTAAACACCCAGCTGACCACCTAGACTCCTCCCAGTCCGGATTCCGCAGCAAGCACTGAGACCACCCTCCTAGCCGCCACGGACGACATCCGCAAGTTACTAGATCAAGGACTCATGGCGGCTCTCATCCTGTTAGACCTCTCTGCGGCCTTCGACACCGTCTCACATCGCAAACTCACAGCCAAACTTCACAGCGCCGGGATACAAGGATCCACCCTCGACGGGATCAAATACTTCCTCTTCGGCCGAACCCAGAGGATCAGGCTCCCTCCCTTCCACTCCGAACCCACAGATATCAACTGTGGAGTACCCCAGGGATCACATCTCAGCCCTACGCTCTTCAACATCTACATGTCCCCCTTCACCGCCATCCTCAGACAGCATGGGCTCAGCATCGTATCCTATGCCGACGGCACACAGCTCATCCTCTCACTCATGAAAAATCCCAAAGACACTAGTCCCTGCTTCCAGGAAGGAATGAAAAATGTGGCAGCGTGGATGACGGACAGCTGTCTGAGGCCCAACTCCGAGAAGACCGAGGTCCTCATCCTTGGACCCTGCTCCACCACCTGGGACAACACCTGGTGGCCGCCCACCCTAGGGAGCCCACCCTCCCCCAGGCCCGGAACCTCTGCATCATCCTCGACTCTTTCCTCTCCATGAACCACCAGATAAATGCTGTTGCCTCCACCAGCTTCAACTGCCTTCGCATCCTTCAAATGGATCCCCCAAGACTGCAGAAGGACCGTCAACCTCGCACTGATAACCAGCAGACTTGACTACTGCAACGCCCTCTATGCTGGAATCAACTGAACTCTTCTACACAGACTCCAAACCATCCAGAACGCCGCTGCCTGACTTGTCCTCAGAACTCTGCGGCAAGAGCACATCCCAACACCTACGCGATCTCCACTGGCTCCCCATTGAGAAGAAAGTCACTTTCAAACGTCTCACCCATGCCTACAAAACCCTTAACAACATCAGACCCAAATACCTCAATGAGAGAGTCTCCTTCCACGCACCCAAGAGAAATCTCTGCTCTGCTGTCCTCGCCCTAGCAGAAGTCCCCTGCATCCGCAGAAACAAAACCGGAGGTAGAGCCTTCTCCTACATATCAGCCAACGCCTGGAACGAGCTGCCGGTGTACATCAGACACTCCCTGCCCCTGCACACGTTCAGGAGGGACCTCAAGACCTGGCTCTTCGACTGATTCGGAGCCGCCTCCCCCCCCCAAGCTCTTTGAGACTCTCACGGGTGAGTAGCAGGCTATATAAACCCCAGATTGATTGATTGAAAGCGTTTATGGTAACACCAGTTGAAACAAAATATAGTACTAATGTAGAGAAAAAACAGAAATGCATGTTACCCATACAGTTAGCTATGCAGTGTCAGTATACACATCTATCTCAAAATCAAAAAGATACAATATGCACACGAAGTTGATCAACAATGTACAACTAGGAATGTTTAACTCATTGATTGATGCTGCAAATAATCAGTAAACGAACAAAACTATCAAATGTGTTATAAAAACAGTGATTAGAGGAGTCACTGGATACTGAGAGCAGAAATTGACACTTGGTTATGGTATTCTATGTTACATATATTTGTATTGCTTGCTATCACCCACGAGGGTATCCCGGAGCCTCACAGATGTGTGAGGATAGCCCCAGCTCGGGCGCTTACTCGAAGAGCCAGCTCTTCAGCTTCCTGCGGAATTCACGAAGAGAGGAGGAGGTTCCGAACCTTAGCAGTGAATAGAGTATGATGATATAGTTTTCTTACATAGGAGTGTCTTCCACCTTTTCCTAAATTCGAGCAAGGTTGGGGCAGTCCTGAGGGATACAGGAATGTCATAGCAGATAGTTTGTGAAAAGATGGATCAGGCCGGCTAACTTTTTTTAATTTTTCCAACTGATGGTGTCCTGGCTGTGGCGTGCGACTAGCCAGATTGATGGTGAGTATATCTGCAGAATAAGCAGCAGTCATGGTCATCAATGAGGACTTTGCAGATGATTGCATTGATTTAAATATGGTGGAGTGAGAAAGGGGCGCCTGAAGTGTCCATGTTAATCTCACTAGAAGGGATAAAAATGTGATTCCACCAGCAGAGCTTCTTTGGCGGAGATAGTGGAATCTTGTAGGCCCCATAGAGACATGGTTGTGGTCCAGGAATAGGTGACGAAAAATATGGACAAACTGGGTGATGCGAGTATGAAGGAGCTGAGAACTCTTTGTAATGATTACAGCAATTTACAGTATGACAACGATACTGGGCGGGGGTGGGGTGGAATGGGGGCCCAAGTGGAGTGGTGCATAGGGCAGCGGCAGTAAGTTGATAGTGGAACAAACAAATAGCAGCTATAGAAAAATTCATAAGATAGATATGTTCTGAGTATAATGCCATAATTTGATAGGTCACTGCAGTGTACGAGGTTACACGCGGGACGCGCACGGGCAGGCTCCGGGCTAAGCCCGGGCAAAGGGCGGGCCGTCTGTGGCCGTCCGGGGCAGTCCAAGGCAGGGCAGGGCTCGGACCCCTGGCGGTTACTCACCAGCGGTATTCCCAAGAACCGCGGTAAGAACATAACCTGAGGTGGACTCAAAAGCGGTCCCCCAAATTCTCTGTGTCACTAAAGACTTTTTAACTTTTTAATTAATTATTATTTGTTGTATTTGTTGATAGGGGTATACCAAACGGGGCCCTTCAGAGCCACATTGGCATTGAAAATCAGTACAAGATATTGGGAACAGAATGGGACCCTTGGTGGAGTAGAGAGCAAATTGAGAAACTCTTGTTTGGGGAAGAGGGGCAGGAGACACAAGAGTTTGGCTGCCTGAGAAATGGGTTATGATGAGAATACGGGCATAAGGAAAGAAAGAGATTGTGGGTTTGTGGAAAAGTGTCATTAAAGTTGGAGTCTGAGGGGGCTGGAGACAAAGCAGGCAAGAACTGTTATCAGGGGGGAAAGCATAAAGGATGTGCCAGCAGAACAAGAGTGACAAAGCAGAGGCCATCAAGTAGGTCACAGATGGCATCAATATTTCTAGATGTAGAAGAAGGTTGCCCAGTGAGTAGGGGGACCCAAGATAGTTTAGAACAGTGTGGGAAAGTGTGAATAGATGACTTTAAGAAGAGACATCCTGCTGTGGCTAGCAGTCAAGTTAGGAATGAGCTGAAAGACCACACAACATCAATGAGCTGGGGGTTGAAGATTGTGAGCAGCTTGAGCTAGAATATTCACTCGCTCCATCAATCCTCAGAAGGAATGCATATTGAGTAGAATACAGAATTAGTGGCTTACAGTAATTGCTGAATGGAGGGAAGCAAAGTAGCAGCAGAGAGTTGCGGTCATGCGTGGTACTAGGAAGATGATTAACCACTGGTAACATTGATTCAAGACATTCACATAGAGTCACTTAAGAAGGGTGTCAAGACCCCAATGCTTTCAATCTGTTTGGCCTCTGAAAAAGGAATGGCAACCGAACTCCATAACAGGGTTAGTCTTTTGTTTTAAGAAAAGAGTGATAAGTAGGGATTCTGATAGTATCCTTTCCTTTCCTTTTCTACCTTCACTGGGTTCCCTAAATAAGGTAAGAGAGAGCAAGTTGACACTAACCTAATCGCAGAGTGTGTTGTGATGTGAAATTTCCCCAGTTGTCAGGAAAGTAGAAAGCAGGATAAGTAAAGGGAATACAGTAGAGTAGCAAATGCAGAAAAATAGCAAACTTCCAATAGCTAAATACCTAAAGCTAGGTGTACATTCTTCGGTAGACGTATGTTATTTAATATAGTCAAAGAAAATTGGAACCAAACAAAGAGGCTCATGTACAAAGCACTTTTGGGATTGCAAATGCTGTGATTCACAAAGTCACAGCGTCTGTGTTCACAAAAGGATTTTTCTTTACTTAAAAAAAGCACTTGTATGAGTCATACAATGTATTCCTTCTCGTAAGAAAGGTTTTGTGATCTTTTTCGAATCGCAAATAGCAGGCAGTGAAAGGTGAGTCCCCCCTCCTATTTCCAGTTTGTAAAGAAATATATTAATGGTTACTACGACAACTGTTGCAAATAAATGATAAGTTTGATCTGTAACTAGTGTAAACGTTCACCGCCTCAGAGGGAGAAGTCAGTGCTGCTCCTCCTGCAGTTTTCCAGTAACATCTGCTGCTTTAAATAATATCATTATGGAACGTAATCAAAGGAATGATGGTCTCCTGTCTCTTGCAGGCCATCCAATTACAACCACTTGAATGAATATTAATAAAGCAGATCGTTGTACAACCCCATGTGATTCAGTGTTTTGTGATCCAACGTATTAGTACATAGGTTAGTTTGCAAATCATTATTCTATTATCAAAAAGTATGTGCACAAACTGTGACCACTTTTGGATTAAATATTAGTACATGGGTCTCAATATTTTTCCAAGGTTCTGCCAAACTTTGGAGGCCTCCTGACATATCCAAATATTTGCAAAAAAAAGTAGTACTTTGTCTCTGACACATTTTCTGGGGAGGCCTTCCAATCATGCACCCCTTTTTCACCACTTCCTGCTTTTCATGAAAGTTGGAAAGCCTGAACCAAATCTCAATCTGATGAGCAGTGAGAGGAGGTTTCAGACACCATCTGTGTGATTACCAATGCATTTTGTTACCCTTCAGCTGAACAGAGTTATAGTCCTCTGAGGAATACAGTGTCTGCTGACCTGGAATCGACCACGGATGCCTAGTGTGTCGCAGGGGTGTCTTTTTAATATGGGGAGAACACAAGTAAATGGATTCTGGACTTCTCTTCCATCAACTATGGTTGGGTTGTTGGAATGGTTCTCATGAAATGCATATCTTCAGAAGGATGTATCTGAATTGAGGTGTTTCTGCACTGTGACTTCCCCACCTCTGAAGTGTAGTCAGTACCAGTAATTTTGGTGCAAGGACTCGGGCTGCTGCTGACATGGAACAACCTTTAACCCCTTGAAGCCCAAGAGACCTGAAGAATTGCAACAGGGGGGTGGGGCTGAGTACTAACTGGAGCTGAGGAGGGAGGAGCCATGTTGGTGTTTGTGGATGTGGAGTCTGTCTACTAACAGAATGGAACAGTGGAGGTTAGCTAGGAAAGTTGGAGCACACATTATATTTAGATAGTGAAGGCTTTGGGGGAGTCTGAGAAAGACAGTAGTATGGGCAGTGCCCTAAGGCAACGGGTGGCAATTAGGAATGTGAGGGTACTGCTAGGGTCTGAACACTGCAAGCTGTAGCAGAGATGATGACTGCAACTAAAGAGCTAGGAGGGTGTTGTGAAGGCAAAGGGTTGTGAGAGCTGTTTCCCGTCATAGAAACACATTACAAATTGGGCTTATGCTAATCTAGGTTGTGTTTGCATTGTCCTCCATCTTGCACCGATGTCCCAAACTATTGTGTGTTAAACTGTTGTTTTTCTTCTCAATCTAAATAAAGAATTGCCAGGCTCTAGGTCCTAAACAGAGATTGTTCCCACAGACCTTTTCTCCATTCGTACCTAGCCAAGGATATTTTAACTGTCCCAGGCTAATGCTATTACAATGTATCAATTGAATTGCCGGAACAAACAGTGAGAATGTCTGCAGTTTCCCAAAGAAACTTTGAAACTATTCTGTAGTAATAGGTTTCTTCTTGATTGTTCCCTATTGGTACATATCATGAGAATCGTGCACTCATGTAGAATGTCTATGTTAGAAGGCAAATAAAAGGACATTTTCCTTTCTACATGGAGGAGATCCTTTCCCCATCTTTAGAAGGCAAATCTATGCCGGATTTCACTTAGAACTGTTTAGTTCTCTGTACCTATGAACTATATGCTTTGCTACTGAATTTGCTCACGACATGTTCTGTATAAACTCCTTATTGAGCTTATATATGAAGTTTTTAAAACGCCAATTCTTCTCTGTCATTCTCACAAGAATATTCATCACCTGCAACTGAGCCTAACTGATTTAAAAGGATAGGCAGCTATAGTCGTGGAGCACTAAAGTCCCCATCGGAGCTACAGCGCTTCGCATCCCAACCTTTGGCATGCCCCATGAAAGGGGATATGTTTACACTTTCGCTGACATTGATAATGGGAGAGCAGTGCATTTATACAGTTGAGAAGTGACTGCTGTAATGGTAAGCAGGAATGAGTAATACAGAAGAAGGTAGCATAAGGGGAAACTTCCAGATTGAAGTGGGAACTGGCACCCCTTTGAGAATAGCAGTAGGTCACAATCAAAGATGGTGGTTTTGTTTTTAGATTAGAGTGAGGTTCTAAGGACCTTTACAACAAATGTTCCACAAGAGCAGTACTGTGTTCAGGGAAGATTGCTCTGAGAGTATTACAGAGATATGCCAGGAAGAATTGGTTGCTGTGGTGCATAAAGGCACTGGCACAGAGCTTGAAAGTGTACACCTTTTCATCAGGTCAAGCCTGAAATCAGTTGGCAGTTTGCAGCCCTGCACACACACAGTGTGAATTGTTACAAAAGGAGACAAGATGCTTGGTGGTTGTTAGTGTTTAGCATTCTGATGCTGTCAGTTAAACTCCTTATGTGAGCAGTTCAGCAAATATGAACACCACCATCATAAGCTGCCATCCCTAAATCATGTGGACTGAGGTTGTTTTTTAATTCTAAGTTTGACTTCCAAGATTAACTCAGTCTTCTATGTTTCCAAGGCCAGTCAAAAATATAAAAGTAACTCCAATTAATCATGATATTACTGCGGCACAAGGTGCTATCTAAATAACAAGTTCTCTGTTCAGAATCGCATACCATCAGTCATAAAATGTGTATGATTTAGAACTGAACCCACTGCTATACCTTGTAACCCAGAAGTGGGTCCTGCTCTAAAACAGCTTTTAGGAATATATGCTCACAAAATGCTGGTCGCAAATAGGCACTAATAGGTCGGTTCTTAAATATCTGAATCATAGTGGGCCTTATTCTTACATAACTAATGCATATTAGAACATTGGAATGTTGGGAGCTCCATTGCAGACAATGGAGTGCTCCCTGCTTCTACGGGCCGGTAAAGGCCCGCAGAGCAACATTCCAATGTTCTACAAAGGCTTCTCGAAGTTCGAGGGGATGTATATCCCCTCGAGCTTCGAGAACCCTTTGTTTAAAGTGTTAGAACATTCTGCCCTCTAGTGGCAGAATGTTCTAATAGCCTTATAGCCCTTCGTAGCAGGGCTATACGGCTATTAAAGTCCCGCTGTTTCGTTAAAGTCCCTCGCCTTCGGCTCGGGCCTTTAAGGATTCAGCGGGCCTTTAATAGCCGGTATAGCCCGCTACGGCGGGCTATAAGGCTATATTAGAACATTAGAATGTTGGGAGCTCCAATGAAGACAATTGAGTGCTCTATGCTTTAACGGGCCGGTAAAGGCTCGCAAAGCAACATTCCACTGTTGTTTTTAAAGGCCTCACGGAGCCTGAGGGAATTTAAATGCCTCGAACTCCGAGAGACCTTTGTTTTATTTGTTGTAACATTCTGTCCTCTAGTGGCAGAATGTTCTAATAGTCTTATAGCCCTTCGTAGCTGGGCTATACCAGCTATTAATGTCCTGCTCCCTTATAAAAGTCCCTCGCCTTCGGCTCGGGCCTTTAACACTAGAGTGGGCCTTTCATAGCTGGTATAGCCCGCTACAATGGGCTGTAAGGCAACACTAATGAGGCAAGTCGCAGATTACAACTCACTATGGTTTGTTGCCAGCACTGGGTTTAGCACACCACCGTGTCGGTGATTGCAAAATTAAGAAATACATTTTTCTTTAATGATAATGGGGTGCGTTTAAATAAAAAAGCTAAACATTTCACATGATTTTTCTAGGACTTCTTTTTTCTAGAAAATGTTTTTCAACATTCTCAATATGAATGGGTCGGTAACATATATAAAACAAATGGTATTTGGAAGTGGTGGTATGGTTTCCT
The DNA here is from genome assembly GCF_964261635.1 of Lissotriton helveticus. Classification (NCBI taxonomy): domain Eukaryota; kingdom Metazoa; phylum Chordata; class Amphibia; order Caudata; family Salamandridae; genus Lissotriton; species Lissotriton helveticus. The sequence continues at coordinate 252,510,847 of NC_136057.1, read as the reverse complement.
AAACCTATCTAATGATTAGAAAACTTTTTCTAAATCATCAAATGGGATTAGCAGCACATTTAAAAAAAGGTTTTAGCATTTGAAAACCCTTTAATTTTGTGCCTCCGGCCCGAATGTTGCTTGTCTCACCTCAGTGTTATCTCTCAGAACAATGTGACATTCTTTATGTATCTTATGTTGTTGTTATGAGACACTCACCTTGTTTTGAGCTGAATCCTGGTTTGGCCAACTGATTCTTCTTCTGACTTCACATTTGGGCTATTCTCAGAGACACCCAGATGTATATCTCTGACAAACAGGAGACTTTGCTGTTTTTCCAACTCCAACCCTTTAGTTTCAGCAATGCTCACAATCAGATTTTCTAAGCTTTGCTGCAGACCTAGAGAGATATCATAAGGATGCTGAAAAGAAGTAATCATTCATAGTTATTCATATAGCTCACCGTAGCCCGCTCCAGCGCTAAAGGCCCGAGACAAATGTGAGGGACTTTAACAAGGGAGCGGGACTTTATTAGCCGGTATAGCCCAGCTACGAAGGGCTATAAGGCTATTAAAACATTCTGCCACTAGAGGGCAGAATGTTCCAACAAATAAAACAAAGGGCTCTCTGAATTCAAGGGGTTTAAATCCCTCGGGCTCTGAGAGTCCTTTGAAAACAACATTGGAATGTTGCTTTATGGGCCTTTACCGGCCCTTAAAAGCATGGAGTACTCCATTGTCTTCAATGGAGCTCCCAACATTCCAATGTTCTAATAAAATATACTTTGGGGTGTTACACCACAAACACATCACAGCAAGATCATAAACTTACTGCATAGGAAGTATGGAACCCTTTGCTTGAAAACAGCAAGTACAGAAATACATAAAGTATCTGTAAACTGTGAAGTACTTCCTCATCCACAATGAACATTCAGTTCAAGAGGAAACCATTCTAACAAACAATGGGGCATTTACAAGGAAATTGCGGAGCGTGGAGCTGTGGCAAAATTTGCAGCATGCGCTCTACCATTTCCAAAACACAGAGATGCGCCGTATTTACAACAATATGTTGAACCACTGTGTTATCCCTAGCGCTGGTGCTAAAAATAGCTACCTTTCACCAACACAAACACATTTGCACCATAGTGCAAGGGTACCTGTGTTGCAGGGAATGATTGTGTATGTGCAGGAATGTGTTAATTGTAGCATATAAACAATCAAAAATGGCAATGTGTTACTTATGTGCTTGCTGCATTCTGCAGCACACATAGAAGTAGCAAATTGTCATTATTTATTCATAGTTTATGTGCAGTAAGGGACACCTTCCTGCACATAAACAATCATTAATGGTGTTTTGTTCTTTCCAAAGAAAAAATGAGGAGAAATAAAAGTATTTCTCCTTGTTGTGCCATTCTTTCACCCGCTATAAGTTTTTTGTGCTGCCTCAGATTTACACATCCTTCTAAATCTGGGTCAGTGTAAAAAAGCAATGGGTTTTGTGGTGGAATGCTCACAGCAAGACCCATTGCACTCCCCTTTCATGCAGGAAACTGTGTGAAAGGGTACCATATTTACAAATATTTACAAATATGAAGCAGGGCATTGCACCACAGAAAAGTCTGTAAAAGTGATGTTCCTGTAGGGCAATCGCCTTGTAAATATGACCCAATGTGCGAGAAACTATTGTTTCCAATTTCTGAAGTCGTCTCGTGCTATGGAGACCTGGCCTTTGTGACATATGGGCCCAGTTGATTTTCTACCTCTCTTTTGTGCTATTGACTTTGTTTTTTGCATCTCCTTTGTATTACTCTGTTCCATGTTTACGCTCTTTTCACATTTTGTGTGCCTCCAATTTCATGCTTTTTGTCCTTCTTGTGCCTCCTGTTTTGCCCCTTGCTTTGGTCTGGGCCTTGGCTGCTCTTTTCTCTTCTCTATTGCTCTGTTTTCCAATTCACCCACTCTCCTGCTGCTCCGTCCCACGATGCCCTGGTTACTGCTCCCTGCACTCCTTCCTTCCACCAGGACCTACTTGAAGGCGGCTGCAAAGTGTAGATGCTGCTGGCTTGCAAAAAGTGGACTAATGGAAAACTCAAATGCATCCGTCCACAACTGGACTGCACCCATCGCCAAGATCTCTGGTGCTTCGCCACCCTTTGCTACCCTGCTGTGACCCTCAATGTCCTCAATCCTGAATGCCATTTGCTGCACTACTGTTACAGCACATAATATTCAGGAGCTTCTCTTCAAATGCTCAAGCACTACTCCCCATCGGTAAACAGCGTTTACAACGCGGTGTTTACACCGCAGTGCCTTTATAACGCTGCCATTACAACGCAAGTCATTACTACGACTTGCGCTGGATGGCGCTGTTGGGCAAGGAATGTTGTATTTTTATATTCCAACACCTTCCCTACTGTTACGTGGACTGGTGTTGGAATATAAAATTATAAGATTCCAAAATCCGCGCCCTCCAACGCAAGTCGTTGTAACAACTTGCGTTGTAATGCCCGCGTTGTCAAGTACCGCGATCTTTTAGATCGCGTTGTACTGACATACATCCCTCCCCATCCCTGTACCAACAGCACTCAACACACTCCTACTCACTCACAAACACCACCACAGCAGCCCACACTCTAATGCATGCTCCTCAACACCTGATCACTCACAAACAACCTTCGGAAATCTGGAAACTCGAACACAACAACAGACGTCTTCCTCACAGAAAAATGGCTGGCCATCAGCACCTGACATAGCCACAGCTATCGCCACCATCTGCAAGATTGCCAGGAAGGACCACCAACAGAAGCATGGAGGTGGAGTTGCAATTATTTTCTTGGACACCATCAGCTTCACCAACTCCAAAGACACACCCACAAGATACAAAGAACAACTCACATTCAAACTACATATCACAGTAAATTTCAGTCAGCACCAAACCCTCATATATAGACCACGAGGACCACTCTACAACTTTGCACAGTAATATCACAGCCTCCATCAGAGCCCTTATCATTGACCCCATCCAATCCATCTTCCTGTGAGACCTAAATGTTCAAGTAGAAGATGGGGTCAGCCAGAACTTAACAGGCCTTTTATAAATTCTCGGAAAAATCAGTCTCACCCAGCACATGACCAGTTCTACCCACACTGCTGGGTATCGCTTGGACCTAACGTTTACCGCCCTCAGCAACATGACAGTCAACGAACCAGAACCAATGGCCTGGACCCTCTCAATATCAGCATCACCATCCCCCACCACCACAGTCCTACCACCACTGGACCTGTCTGCCGTAAATGGGAAAACAGCCCTGAAGAGAACTGGACTTTATCTCAAACATGCCCGCTCATCACACCATAGTCTTCCAAGCCATCAAAAACATTTAGGGTATTGCATGTGCTGACACCCTAGATCCTCTCAAATGCTACACAAGTGCTAGAGCCCAGTAACAAGGCAGTTGATCTCAGCCTGCCAAAATGCTACGACAAGCAGCTGGAGGGCAAATGGGGAATGAGCCAAGACAACACAGACGAAGACATCTTCAAATCTTCCCTGAGTAACTACCATCAACCAGTCCTGATCACAAGCACACAGCACTCAGAGAGTGCATCAATGTAAACACTAACAGCAAAAAATACATTGTTGCTATCATCACAGACTTCACCGCACCTTCCCCCATCACCAGCAACATTACATTCCCACAAAACCTCTTCAACATGCACTCTGAATTCGTCTTTAACAAAATCACATCTATATACATCAATTTTGACCCTCAACTGGACCCCACTGCTTTCATAACTCAAATTCCCATCTAGGCAGAAGAACTGACCCTGATCTCATGTCCAGCTATCAAAATAAAGGAAACCATCACTACCAAGAACTCCATATTCTCAGCAGCCACTTCAGACCTCTGCCTCACCATGCCTTCTCCAAAGGCCGTCGACCTATCACTGAAACTCTTCCTAAACACCTCCATAAAATCTGCCACATTCCTTGGCGGAAGGAAACATGTCGCTGTTACTCCACTTTTCAAACTAATGTCCACTGACTCAACCACACTCCCCCAACTATAGGCTGATCATGAACAAATGTCTCAATGACCCGCCTAACAACCACAAGATCCGTGATGCCACACAGACAGGGTATTTCATACCATCCTCATTGGATGCCTCCATGAGATTGGCATCCAAGCACTTACCCTTTTCTAGATATTCTCCTTTCTGATGGACAGAACACAAGCTGTCATCCTGGCACCCTACACCCATGGAAGCCCACAAACTCACCCTTTTCAACAGATACATGGTCCCCCTGGCCAATATCATCTGAAAACACACAGCATCAATATTTTCTCCTGCACCGATGACACTCAAATCATACTATCACTCTCAGACAAGACACCAAACACAAGAAACAACTTCACTTCCTGCATGACCTAAGTCACCAACTGGTTGAAATTCAGCTATCCTAAACTCAACACCAAAAAGATAGAAGTAGTGATCTTTGGCAAAAATAACTCTCTTTGGGACTCCTGCTTGTGGCCAGTTCAACTTGGTCCCACACTAACCCCAGCACCCATGTCAGAAACTGTAGATCATCATAAAGAGCAATCTGAACATGACTGCAAAAGTCAGTGCAGTCCCATCATCCTGCTTTCACACTCCGAAGATACTTAGGAAGATCCTCAAATGGCTCCCAAGCAACAGCTGAAATAACAGCTAAATTATCCCCCCTATCGGAACAGTGGCATCTTCTTCCACCAATCACCCAGACACCACCTCTCTTCCAGACTCCAGCTCACACACATCCAGAAGCCAGGCTTTCAAGCATTTTGTTCCTAAAGCATGGAATGACCTCCAGCTACACATTAGCCTTCTCCTCTCTTCTTGAAGTCGATAGAATGCTGAAGACATGTCTGACTAACTCCCCCTGCCTATGCACTGGGCAGGCTAGGCGCACACACCCGCTCAAGGCCAGGATAGTGTTCTTAACAAATACACATAACATCATAAAGCAATACTTTTCTTGGGGGGTAGAGTTTGCCTGGCTCCAAGATAGCTGCTAGTTAGTGGAGCTCCGTGGGCCCAGCATACTATCCTTGGGACCACAGGGACTCTGCACAGGGTTGAATCTGGACAGCTTACAGTTGCTGGCCTGCATGCTGTGATTAAGGGAGCAGCCGGCAGCTGCTGAAGGTTTGGCAGTAAATGTAAATTGATACTTGTATAGCACACTACTCACCCGCAAGGGTCTCAAGGCGCTTGTACGAATACCGCTGTGGAACCCATCCTGGCTTTCCCTGTGAGGTGTCCACTCCTGGGCACCCCCAACGTGGAGGCCAGGCATCCTTTAGCGTTGTGGGTGCCGTTGTGGAGATTAAACAAGCTATTGCCCAGAGTTGCAGAGTGGGACTCCATGATTGGAATAGGCACCGAGGCGAGAATTATCAGGTCCGTGGAATTTTTGAGCCCAAGACCCGCCGAGGCGGGGAATTGAACCCTGGTTCCGGGCTAGACCTCTGCATCAGGGTCTGCCGCTCTAACCATTGAGCCACACTTCTCCACATCTGAGTTACTGGCTCCCTGCGGAATGGATGGAAGTGTATGCCTGCCGGCCAGCACAGCCTTAGTTGCTGGAAGACTGCTGCATTGAAGATTGCACTGCTGTGGGGCAATCGTGCGAGCAGCCTTGAGGTGACAGGACAGATTGCCTCTTCATCAAGGTGAGGTGAAGGTGGGTAGTCAATGAGAGGAGAAACTCACAGAGGTCTTCATTGGCTCTGAAATTAGGCGGCCTACCTTATAACTGAGTAGAACTGTTTGCCTGAGGAAGTCCCTGTATGACTACTGCTGAGAGCGCGACCTGCAGGGGCACTTCTGATGATATTGCACAACATTCTGCTCAGTGCATATATCATGTGGTATGGACTTGTTTGTAACCCTGGCTCCCCCTAATGCTCAGTGGATTAACACCCTCTACTCTGCAACGGTGACACATATCAAACTTTGCCGGCTGTTCGTTTTATAGGTTTCTCCATGCCACAAGAGGAGGGAGCACACATACTCCGCTCAAATTATTTTGACTAGCAGGCTTGTGGACCTGGGGTGGACCAGGTGCTGCTGTGTATTGGTACTTCCTGTTGGCCCATACAATAGTGGACTTTGGAGTAATCATCATGGGCAAAACTGATAGCTAATAATTTAAGCTGCAATTCTATCCGTGCAAGACCACTAGACACAAGGAGACTGACACTAATGCCTTGGAGTATGGCTAGGAGTCCAATGATCCCTCTGTGGACTCGGACATGAAATAGATCCTTGAGGCGATACAGCACAGTTTAATGAAAATTTACAGCAAAATTGATGCCCTCTCCTTCAGGATGAATTGAATGATGGAGAGACTAGATTAACACACCAGAAGTTTAGATACTCTAGTAAAAAGGGTGACTGATGCAGAAGACATAATAAGCTCAAAGTCGATTATACATACTAAGATGGACAAAATCCTTCATACACTGCAGGCGAAAGCTGGGGATCTGGAAGCCCACTCAAGGTGGAATAATGTACGAATTGTAGGAGTAGCAGAGTCCACCAATGTCGACAATATGGAACTCCTAATGGCACCGTTGGGCAGCGAGACCTTTTCGGAAATTTTCCTAGTAGAGCACACCCATTGCTCCCTGGTGCCAAGACCGGTCCCGAGCACCCATTCACACCCAATAATTGCACGCTTTCTGAGCTATAAAGATCATGATGCTGCTCTCAGGAAGGAGAGGTAATTTAAGACATTTATTTTTGAAGGTAGGGAGCTGTCCCTGTTTCCTGACTTTGCACAGCAAGTCCAAGGTACAAGCCATCACTTTATTTCAGTTAAGAGAAAACTTGAACTTGAACTTGGTCTAGAATACAGTATGTTGTTTCTGGCCAAGCTGCGGATTCTATCTGAAGGACTGCCACATTCCTTTACTGACCTGAAACAAGTCCTCTAGTTCCTTAAACATCGGGCAGCTGCTGGTTCTCGAAGGGGATTGCATAAAACCCCCTCCGGCATACATGATGAATCATTAGATGCAGAGGAACAATAATTTCTTGATTGGTGTATCTAACAAGTTGAAGCAGTCTTGCCCAGTCTCATGTTGAGGGAATCCTGTAAAGTCTTTGCTTTAAGTCAGTGTGTAGGTGATCGCATGTTGTGGCGTCCCTACTTAGAACCATATAGCTGTATCCTGACACAACGTAGACTTCACTGTCGCTATTGTTCAGCAGGCTTTACCTTGCATGCCCATGGTGTCCTTAATTGGGTTAACAGTAAATCTGGTATCACATTATGGGAGGTCTATGCTGACCCAGGAGGAATATACCTAATTGGGCACTGTTGCAGGGACTGTTGCTGGTTGGGGTGTATGGACCCAATTACGATGATCAACATTTTTACCGCACACTCAGCACACTCATGATTCAGTATGATTACTTGCCACAGATCTGGGGGGAGTGACTTTAACTGCATTTCTGATCCGGGACAGGCCTACTGGATATTTGGAGGCATTGTTCTCCTAGCAGTACAGGGTTCACTCATTATTCTGCTACTCACAATGTTCACACACACATTGATTTTTGTTTGATATCTTGAAGCCTAGCCTCTGTATAAGTAAATGTGATTCCTTCCAGAGGACCCAGTCTCACCATTCACTGGTCATGTTGTGTTTGGTTCTCCACTCCAGCAAGAGAGCTGCATTTATTTATTGATTCCTACCATATTCTTTGCTAGACTAAGTCTTTAAAGCAGAAACAAACTAAGCCATAGAGGGGATTTTTCCAAACAATATTGGTTGTGTGGATAGCCTTGCCACAGTTTGAGAAACTTTTATGGTGCGTATATAAGGGGCACTGTGATTTCAATATATGCTGGAGTGCTCAGATCATTATAAAGCAGATTATACGTTTGGAAAAAGTTATTGCCTGAATTGATCTTGAATGTCAACACTTGGGTAGCCCCTAATTATTAAAAGACAACAAGTTGAAGCTAGATAAATATTATGGGCCCAATTCACAGAATGAACTTGAGACTCAATCCTAAACTTACTACTATTTTGGTATTCACAGAATGCACTTACTACTTTTGGTATTCACAGAAGTTAGTATTTTGACCTAAGTTTGTCTTAGGACAAACTTAAGACAGACTTAAGACAGACTTAAGTTAGGATTTTGTCTTAAGTCTGTCTTAAGTCTGTCTTAAGTCTGTCTTAAGTTTGCCAAAAGTAGTAAGTTCATTCTGTGAATGCCAAAAGTAGTAAGTGCATTCTGTGAATACCAAAATAGTAGTAAGTTTAGGATTGAGTCTCAAGTTCATTCTGTGAATCGGGGCACATGAGATTTCGGATAGTGAGATCAAACACCTTAGCAAATATGTCAGGACTAGAGTGTATAGGGTAGAGAAGCATCTGGGTGCCGTCCAATTGGCCTTAATGCACCCTAGAAAAGAAGCAAGGGTGATATTGGAAGTTCAAGAAGAACAGGGCCAGCCATTGTATGAAACAGATCACACATGCAAGAGATTCTGTAGGTATTATGCTGAGCTGTATAGCTCACAAATTGCCCAAGAAGAGAAGGCTATTACAGATTACATGGAGTGTATACATATGTCTTGGCTCACTTCTGACCAAAGGGAACACCTCATTGCACCCCTAGGCCCCCTCGGAGATCCACTCTGCACTTAATGGTTTACAGGTTGCCAGAGAACTTGGTAGTGATGACCTTACTGTTGCCTTTCATTGGAAATACCAGAACCTTCTTATACCTCTTTGGTCAAATTCTATGGGGGGATAGTGGAGGCAGATGTGATGCCACCTTCAATGAGAGCTTTGATTGTAACTATTCTGAAGCCAGACAAACAACCTAATTATTACTCCTCCTACAAACCCTTGCCATTGCTAAATGTGTACATTAAATTATTTGACAAAATTCTAGTGTATAGAATTTCTCCAATCGTACTGGTTGTGGTGTGCTCTGAACAGGCTGGATTTGTTCCAGGTTGTGGTATCACATATAGTTTTAGAACATTGTTTGTTGTTGTACAATGCATCAACCCGGATGTGAATGCTGCTGTGATCATCCTGGATGCTGAGAAAGCCTACAAACCTGTAGAGGCGTTGTTTCTGAAAGCAGTGCTTCGTCAGATTGGAGTGGGGGACATATTTCTGCACTTGGTTACAGTGTTATATACATCTCCATCTGCCAGGGTCCATGTTGGTAATTCTGTCACAGCCCCTTCTCAATTACTTTATTTGAAAAGTTTGTAGATATATATATATAGCGCTGTCTAGATCCGGAGGTATCAGAGAGCTTTACAAGAGGACGAGCATTGTTTCAGAGCATACTTACATATTACATAGTTACAAGTTACACAGTTTTAGAGCATAGCTACAAGTTGCTGGAGCGAAGTTCCATGTGTTAAAAACATACGTAAGGGATAAAAGCAGGTAATGGGAGAGATTCAGGGAAGAGGGGATAGCAGCAGGGGAGGTAGACAAAGAATGAAAGAGGGAAAGAGGAGGGGGAGGGTCAAAAAAACATGACCGGGAGACGAGGAAAAACAGTGCCCAACGTCCGGTGTGCTGGGATACCAGAGGAAATGGTGTCATTCTCACACCTCCACTGAGTGTGGCTCCTTTTATGCTGTGGACTCTCTCAGAGGGGTCTCTGCGACTCCAGGGCATACAAATTGGATCTCTCCCCAACAAGGGGAGAGGGAGTGCTTGGCACGGGGCATCATTCCCACACCTCTGCTGTCTGTGGCTCCCTTGATGCTGTGGACTCTCTCAGAGGGGTTTCTGAGACTCGAGGGTATAAATGTTGGATCCTTCCCCAACAAGGGAAGAAGGAGTGCTTTGGTAAAGGGCACATGGTTACAATAGTAGAGTTGCAAAAGTTCAATACAGAAGAAACAAGTCAGCAGGAGAGGAAAGAGGGAAGGAGGGCAGGGAAGCGGGTCAGATCTCGCAGATCAGCAGTGGTAGTTGCATAGTCAAACACAGAAGAACAAGTCCCCAAAATAGGAATAGAGGAAATGGTGGAGGGGAGTGAGAAGTAGATCAGTTTTGGCAGACCGGCAGTGGGAGAAAAGTGCCTTATGGGGGCCCAAGAGGTAAGAGTAAGCGGGCCCATAACCCAGATGATGTCAAATAGTCACTAAGTCCAAAATTCAATCACCTTGTTAGGTCATCAGCACTGACTACTGTGTGCCCTCCTATAAACTGCCATGGGGCGGAAGTCCACGGTAGGGAATAAAAGTCTTCTATAGGGGACAAAATACCCCTTACTCCTTAGGGCCATTTTCTTAAGCTCCACATACGCACGACCGGTCCTGCAGGCCTCAGCTATTTCCATAGGTTCCATTGTCTACAGCCTCGAGTTGGGTCATAGCAATCCCCCGGAGCTCAAGGATACTCAAGTGATCCCCTCACTGCTGCCTTCCTCCCAGCTGATTCCTGCAGTGTACACTCGGGCAGCAAACATACCTCATGCCTCTTCTTAGTTGGCTCTGCTCCCAGGCACTCTCTTCCTCTCACATTGCTAGGCTACCCCAGTCAGAGACACTCATTCAGGCTGATACAGTATGAGAGTTACTCGTCAGGGCTGCCCTTTATAACCTTTATTGTATGCCTTTGTTGCTAAATTTTTGGCATGTGCCCGCAGGCAGTATCATTGGCATAGGGGGCTGCAGTTCCCTGGCTACTGCCTCATTGTCTCGGCATACGTGGACGACATACTGCTGTGTGTTCACGGCCCAGAGAGAAATCTCTCCCCTGTACTCAGTGAGGTGGTCTGTTTCGGGCCTTTCAGGATGCCATGTGAATGGGTTAAGTCCATAATTTTTCCTTTGATTCCCTATATGGTTCCATCAACCTTATACTTCCCACTGTACTGGAAAGCGGACTCTTTGAGATACTTGAGCATACAAATCCACACAAATCCTTCAATAGATATATTGGACAACTAAGGGAAAGTGCTACATAGATTAGAAGAGGATATTGGTGGATTAACTTGCCACTGTCAGATTCTTCTACGGCAAACCTTTTTCGTTGATATATGCTCCTTGCTGATTAAATTGGCTTGGGCAGGTAAACACCGAAGGGTTAAGGGGGAGATTCTTACACTACCAGTGGATATGGGGGGGCTGAATGTGCCAGACCTAGAACTATACTATAAGGCGGTGCTGTGCTTGCATGCGCACTATTGGCTCCATGGTTGGCACGATTTGCCAGACTTGTATAAAGAGAAAGTTGCAGCGGATTATTAAATTCTGCCCTAAATGCTATTTTGTGATACGTCATAGTATATTTGATTCACTAAATGCCACAAGACATGCTTGGTTCCCGGTCAGAAGAAAGAAAGGTCTGGTGCAAACCCTTAACACATTAGGAATATCCAAAATGAGAGATTTCTTTGAGGTGGAGGGATAAACAGCTAGAAGTCCATTGCGGACGAGGCATACTCCATCAGTGCTTATATTATAATATTATAGAGCTCGGCACACATTGCGAGACCTTCTGAATGATGACATGATTGAACCCACAGATATGCCAACACTTTCTTATTTAATACAGACAGATGCTCCAGTACGACAGAACCATCTTTTTCCTCTAATGTACTTACCCAGGTTCTAAGGGTCACTGGGTTACCCCATTATTACTAATGGCCGGTACGGTTGCTGACAACATTTTATGCAACTGCACAGGAAGCCAGGATGCCTACTATGCTTAAGGTGCGTCTGGAATGGCAGAGTGACCTTGACAGGTTAATCGATAATAAATGTTGGCAGTATTGTGGCGCTATGACCACTGGGGTCTCTTTAAATGGCAAGCACCAACTGATACACTTTAAATAGATAAATTGCATGTAGTATGCACCAGAGACTCCATCGATATGGTTTACGTGACACTGTGGAGTGTCAGTGCTACTGTGCGCCAGAGACTGGGATTGTGCACACCTATGGTATTGTCTGGATGTTCTAGAGGTCTGGGAATTTTTTTTTCACAAGCTGGTAAATATTACAGGATTTTTTTTTGTCTCCGATCCATTGCTTGCGCTCTTGGGCTTCGACAGAGCGGTGGATAAGCGTGTCAGGAAACTCGAGGCCATGGGGTTGCTTCTTGCTAAATGCAATGTGCTGGAAAAGGGTCCCCCAGGACACTAGAGGACTGGCACACCTAAATGATACATTACAAATTGCAATCCGATATATATAGTTATCTGCTTCCTCCCAGAGTTGTCCTAGAGGATGTTGGGGTCCACATCAACAAGACTTGGTGGGCAAGGAGACTGGCGAAGTGGAGGGAGCGAGTAAAGATGCTATGTCAATCAATCAATCAATCATTTGTAAAGAGCACTACATACCCGTGAGGGTCTCAAGGTGCTGGAGGGGGGGGGCGCTACTGATTGTACAGCCAGGTCTTGAGTATCCTCCTGAAGCTCAGCAGGTCTTGGGTCTGTCGTAGGCTCAGTGGGAGGGTGTTCCAAGTCTTGGCGGCGAGGTGGGAGAAGGATCTCCCACCGGTGGTTGTTCTTTGGATGCTCGGGACGGTGGCGAGTGAGAGGTCGGCGGAGCGTAGCTGGCGGTTGGGGATGTAGAAGGAGAGCCGTCTGTTGAGGTAGGATGGGCCGGTCTTGTGGAGTGCCTTGTGTGTGTGGGTGAGGAGCTTGAAGAATATCCTCTCGTTGATGGGGAGCCAGTGCAGGTTTTTCAGGTGGGGGGGTAATGTGGCCGTGGCATGGTACGTTGAGGATCAGTTGTGCCGAGGTGTTTTGGATGTGTTGTAGTCGTTTGATGAGCTTGATCGGGGCTCCCGCGTAGAGGTGTTTCCGTAGTCGAGTCTGCAGCTGACGAGGGTCTGGGTGTCTACCTTTCTTGTGTCTGTCAAGATCCATCTGTAGATCCTGCGGAGCATGCGGAGGGTGTTGAAGCAGGAGGAGGAGACGGAGTTGACTTGCTTGGTCATTGAGACGTTGAGTCGAGGATGATTCCCAGTTGCATGCATGGTCAATGGCTGTCGGGGCTGCCCCCAGTGCCGTCGGCCACTAGGAGTCGTCCCAGGCTGAAAGGTTGGAGCTGAGGATGAGGACCTCTGTCTTGTCCGAGTTCAGCTTCAGACAGCTGGTCTTCATACAGTCGGCGAAGGCCTTCATTCCGTTGTGGAGGTTGGCTTTGGCGGTGATGGGGTCCTTGGTGAGGGAGAGGATAAGCTGAGTGTCATCGGCATAGGAGATCATGTTGAGGTTGTGCTGTCGGGCTACGTGTGCGAGCGGGGCCATGTAAATGTTGAACAGCGTCGGGCTGAGGGATGATCCCTGGGGTACGCATCAGATGATCTTGGAGGCTTTGGAACAGAAGGGGGAAGGTAGACGCTCTGGGTACTGCCGGAGAGGAAGGAGGTGGTCCAATCCAGAGCCTTGCCTCGGGTCCCTGCGGCGTGGAGGCATGCGCGTAGTGTGCGGTGGCAGACGGTGTCGAAGGCGGCAGAGAGGTCGAGGAAGATGAGTGCTGTGGTCTCGCCGTTGTCCAGCAGGGTCCTCATGTCAATGGTGGCAGCGCTGTGGTTGCTGCAGAACTCTGACTGGGAAGGGTCCAGGATTCTGTTTTCTTCGAGGTATCGGGTTAGCTGGCTGTTGACGGTTTTCTAGATGACCTTGGCCGGGAAGGGGAGCAGAGAATGAGCCGGGAGTTCTTGAGGTCTCTTGGGTCTGCCTTAGGTTCTTCGAGTAGTGCATTGATCTCGGCATGTTTCCAGATCTCTGGGAAGGTCGCAGTCTCGAGAGATAGATGACGTTGCGCAGGTGGGGTGCAATGGAGCTGCTTGCTCTGTTGAGGATGTGGTGCGGGAATGGGTCTGACGGAAAGCCAGAGTGGATTGTGCGCATGGACTTGATGGTGTCATCGATGCTCACGCTGACCCAGGCTAGCAGGGGGTCGTAGCCGATGGTGTGCGGCGGGTCTGTTGTGTTGCTGTCTGTTGAGGCTGTTTGGATGTTGAAGCTGTCATGGATGTCTGCTATCTTGCGGTGGATGAAGGTGGGGAGGAAGTCACACAGGGCTTGCGACGGCGGAATGTCGTTGGTGTTGGAGCCGGGGTTGGAGAGTTCCTTCACAATGTTGAAGAGTTCCTTGCTATTGTGTGTGTTGTTGTTAAGGCGGTCTTTGAAGTAGGTCCTCTTAGCCGCCCTGATGAGGTGGTGGTGTTTGCAGATGGCGTCCTTGTGTGCTGAGTGGCTGTCCGGGGTTTGTTCACTGTGCCTTTTCTTCTCTAGTTCCCGGCAGGCTTGCTTGGAGGCTAGGAGTTCTGGGGTGAACCAGCTGGCTCTCTTGCTGGTGTCTCTGTGGGGGGGGTTTCAGCGAGGCAGGGTGTTGGCGCAGTCCTCAATCCAGCGTCTGAGGCTGTGGGCAGCGTTGTCGGTGTTGGAGGGTTCCGTGGGTGGGCTGAGAGCGAGGTTTGCGTGTAGTTTGTCTTCAGTCTTTGGTCTTCGTGATTTTGCTCCAGCAGCGGCGGGGGATCTGTTGAGTGTGGTGGTGTGTGGTGGGCTTCTGGAAGGCAAAGTGGATGCAGCGGTGGTCGATCCAGAGGAGTTCGGTGTTGAGGCTGATGGAGATGTGCAGGCTTCAGAAGAAGACGGGGTCGAGCGTGTGGGCGTTGGGACGAGTTGCTTCAGTTCGAGGTTGGCGAGGTTATCGATCAGGGTTGTGGAGTCGTTGTCGTTGTTCTCAAGGTGAAAGTTCAGGTCTCCGAGGAGGATGTAGTCGGTGGAGGTCAGGGCTTGCCTGCTGATCAAGTCAGCGATGGGCGCGGGGTCCGGGGGGTCGGTAGACGAGGGTGCCTCTGAGTGTGGAGTTAGGGTCTGTAGTCGAGACCCTGATGCTGTTCTTGTGGACGATGGCAATTCCTCCTCCGACTCCGTTGGTGCAGTCTCTGCGGGTGATCTTGTAGCCGTCTGGGATGGCTATGGCCATGTTGGGGGCGGAGGAGTCGTTAAACCAGGTCTCTGTCAGAAAGGCGACATCCGGGGATGTTGTGTCGAGCAGGTCCCAGAGCTCGACAGCAAGCTTGTGTGCGGAGCGGGTGTTCAGTAGTGTGCATCAGAGGTGGTTGGGGTCTTTCTTGACAGGTGGTACATCAGCTCTGTGGCTGGTGTAGCTGCAGTTCCGGCAGGTGAAGGGTCCGTGGGTGCGTTTCAGGGTGGCCTTGAAGCAGGTGTGGCTCCATCCGGAGTTGAGAGCGTGCTGGCGTCGCAGTGGTGGCGGTTGTCATGGCGGGTGCGGTGGGCCAGGGGTTCTGGCGCTGGGCGCGGTCCAGGCGCGGTTCAGGCACGGACGGGCTTGCCTTAGGCACGCCTTCGGCGTGCTTGAGGCCGGCATATATGGGGAGGTGGGAGGGAGGACCCGCTGGGAGGCGGGAGGTGAGGCAGCGAATGGGCAGTGGGCCATTGGGGACGGGGCCGCAGGGGACGCAGCGGCGAGGGCGCTGAGGGACAACGAAGGTAACAGAAGGAAAAAGGGGCACAAAATCGAGGGTAAAACGAGTGGCACAGAAGGCAAAAGGGCACAAAAAACAAGTGGAACAGAAGGCAAAAGGGGCTCAGAAATGAGTGGAACAGAGTGCAGAATGGCACAAAAAACGAGTTGAACAGAAGGCAAAAGGGGCACAAAAACAAGGGGAAAACGAGTGGCACAGAGGGCAGAAAGGCACAAAAAACGAGTGGAACTGAGTGTAGAAGGGCACAAAAAACGAGGAGAACAGAAGGCAAAAGCGGAAGAAAAACAAGGGAAAAACGAGTGGCACAGAAGGAAGAAGAGTTGAGTGTGCTACTGGGGTGTAAGCACATCCCTGCGGTGGGCACACTTGTATGGTTCAATGTGCGGAGAGCAACAGTGAATTCCAAGTGTAGTTCAATAAAGTTCCATAAGTTCAAAGTTTTCAAACTTTATTCAATCTTTAAAGTTGAAATTTATTTCATATTTCCTTCATATGAATCGTCAAGCGATTAATTTTAGCAAGGGGCTCCAATGCATTTCGGACAACGGTCCTTTATCAAGGAGCACTGCAACAAAGGATATACAATGAATACGAATCAATAAAGGAACTGGGGTAACAACGCGACAAACGTTACAGTGGTGTCCAAGTGAGTCAACCTCATGCACCCTTGATGTAAATTAGAGAAATGAGTTGGAAAGGTGGGTAAAGAAAAGTTCCCCAGGTTTTCTAGAAGTGATAGAAACATTACGGGGATGTGAACGAAGAGGGTGCTAATCGTGGGCATGAAGATGTACAGTGAATGGGGAAAATACGAAACCTAAGTCGGGCTATGAAGAAGTGAAACGAACAGCTCGGTGAACCGAGGCTTACGTAGTCGTTTATGAAAGTGCGGTCATGCTTAGAATTAAGAGCGAAGTGAAAACTTACTAAGTTAGAAGATTAACCGGTAGCTCTGAGAAGCCGGTGCTGGGTGCAGGTACTGCGCGGAGTGAATGCGGAGTACTAAGGAGGCCAGATGTTAAGAGTAACTCGAATAGTCTCTGATCCAGACATCAGAACGATCCAAATTCAATCTATGGCATCAAGATTTCATAACAGAGGGTATTCTGATTAAATCCTCAAAGAAGCCATTGATCGAACCACTGCAATCTCCAGATCAGAAGCTCTACGGAGCACTCCTAAAAGCAACGACCAAAGAATGGTCCTCGTCTCGAGATATTCCACTTCGAGCAAAAATTACAAAAACATTATATTGAAACACTGGCGCATCTTATCTTCCGAACCTGATTTTGGGGACCTTTTTAAGGATCCCCCCATTTTCGCCTACACCCGCCCAATGAACTTCAAAGAAATTCTGTCTAAAAACTCAACTACTTCCACATCTGCCCAACATACTGGAACTCGCCCTTGCTACCATTGCAACAACTGCAATAACATTATTAAAGGTAACACTGTAAATCATCCTATGAGAGGCTTTACCATTAAACTCAATGTGGACGCTACATGCGACTCTTCGAACTTGATTTACCTCCTGAAGTGCCCATGCGGCAAAATCTATGTGGGAAAAACCAGCAGGAAAATTAAGACCCGACTGAATGAACACAAGTCTAATATTCGTACCAGCAACTCCAAATCCAACGTAGCAATGCACTTTAATGAGGCCAACCATAATGTGGCCCAGCTCAAGTACATGGTTCTTGAAATGGTCCCTAAAACCGAAGGGAGAGACAACAACAAAACCCTCTTGCAAAGAGAAACCACATGGATTTATAGATTGCAGTCACAGAAACCATTCGGTCTTAATGACCGCACCGAACTGAGCTGTTACTTATAAACGGACGTCTATTGTTGCATTATTTTTCTGTTCTGCCGTGTGTTTCACCTTATACCGATACCACACTCTCTGTTTCTGCATCACCCTGCCTCCTTTCTAAGATGGCCACCCTCAGTTCACTCTCTCAGCCTCCTCTTTAATCCTTCTTCTATTTCCACTCCCTTTTTCACCCTCCTTAGTACTCCGCATTCACTCCGCGCAGTACCTGCACCCAGCACCGGCTTCTCAGAGCTACCGGTTAATCTTCTAACTTAGTAAGTTTTCACTTCGCTCTTAATTCTAAGCATGACCGCACTTTCATAAACGACTACGTAAGCCTCGGTTCACCGAGCTGTTCATTTCACTTCTTCATAGCCCGACTTAGGTTTCGTATTTTCCCCATTCACTGTACATCTTCATGCCCACGATTAGCACCCTCTTCGTTCACATCCCCGTAATGTTTCTATCACTTCTAGAAAACCTGGGGAACTTTTCTTTACCCACCTTTCCAACTCATTTCTCTAATTTACATCAAGGGTGCATGAGGTTGACTCACTTGGACACCACTGTAACGTTTGTCACGTTGTTACCCCAGTTCCTTTATTGATTCGTATTCATTGTATATCCTTTGTTGCAGTGCTCCTTGATAAAGGACCGTTGTCCGAAATGCATTGGAGCCCCTTGCTAAAATTAATCGCTTGACGATTCATATGAAGGAAATATGAAATAAATTTCAACTTTAAAGATTGAATAAAGTTTGAAAACTTTGAACTTATGGAACTTTATTGAACTACACTTGGAATTCACTGTTGCTCTCCGCACATTGAACCATACAAGTGTGCCCACCGCAGGGATGGGCTTACACCCCAGTAGCACACTCAACTCCTCAACCTTTTAGGACGCACTTGAACAGTTGCGCCACCTGCAGGAGCACCTTCACATTGAACTTTAAATTTGACCACTCTCTTCACTCAACCTACCCTGATTTAACCGCTGTGCGCCTTGGCCTAATCTATTTAGTCTATTTCTCCTGCACAGAAGGAAGAAGGGCACAAAAAACTAGTGGAACAGAAGGCAAACGGGGCACAAAAACGAGGGAAAAACGAGTGGCACAGAGGGCAGAAGCGCACAAAAAAACGAGTGGAAGTAAGGGCAGAAGGGCACAAAAAACGAGTGGAACAGAAGGCAAAAGGGGCACAAACATGAGGGAAAAAACGAGTGGCACAGAAGGCAGACAGGCACAAAAAACTAGTGGAACAGAAGAAAAAAGGGACACAAAAACGAAGGAAAAACGAGTGGTACAGAAGGCAAATGAGCACAGAAATACCGGAAAAACGTGTGGCACAGAGGCAAATTACAGAACAATGAAATACAGGGGCATTAAATAACAGAAGGCAGAACTGGCAGAGAGGCACGGGGCAGTGAGGGGAACAGAATGGAAAACCAGGCAGAGATACGGCGGCAGCGAGGGGAACAGAAGGGAAAACCGGGCAGGGACACGGGGGGCAGCGAGGGGTACAGGAGAAAAGACCGGGCAGGGAGAGCACGGGGACAGTGAGGGGAACAGAGGGAAGAAAAAGGGTCACGGACCATGTACAGGCAGAGGGGGAAGACAGAGGACAGCAGTCACAGACACAACAATGAAAATACAGGCAATACAATAAAGGCAATGAAGCGGAGGATGAACAAACCTACCTACGACCTACCACTGGCAACCAGGGATGAGGCGCAGGTGGTAGCCTGCGGGTGATGAGAGCCTCGAACTTCATCAGCAGCGGCAGCTGGGGCAGGGAGACACAGGCGGAGCAGTGGTCGCTCCAAGTCCTAAATGTCTGTAAATTAAATTAATGTTTTCGGCACAAGGTATATTCACTAGAAAGGGGAAACTGTATACCTTTGCTCCCTTTATTGACCTTGTTGGACAGATAAACATTTATACACTTGTCTTATGGCTTTCTCCGCGCTCTGCTTGCTATGATCAAGAGGGGTTCTATGACTGTCGTGTTATAAAATGTCACTCTGCTACAGTGCTATGTTCAAACTATTGTGATGTACGCAGACAGATCATGTGATTGTTCTTACTGTGTTACTAAATAAAATATTTTATTTTTAAAAGAAATACTTTGCTTAATATCAATACGCTCTGGCAATAAGTGAAGTAGTCTCTGTTCACTGCCTGTATGTTAGCAAATTGTACATGGAGCTGGGTCTTTAAGAAAAGGACAACATAGACATTGACTTAAATTCCAGCACTCTACCATTACTGCTCTTTACCCACATCAGTAAAGTCCTATATAATGACACAGACAGGTATTCACAGTTGCTTGGATACTTGCAGTTATCCTAGAACTATTCAATTTTTATGGTGTACCACTGATCTCCATTGAATTTAGCCTATATCAACTCAAGACCAGTTTAGTCTCATGCATCTACTTAAGTCACTCCAGTTAACCTCAGGTCATTCACAAATCCTCGTGATGGTAACGATACAATTGTTTTCAGTCTGATGATGGTGCATAATCAAGCATTACATAGAAATAGTGACTGGCTTCATACACACGTCATCAAGGTTTTGCACCCATAGAAAATAAACTTCTCATTGGATACTGCCATGCAAAATGCAAAAGCAAAAGTGAGTGCTGCCGTCTATCATTCTTCTCGGGCTGTCTTTTGCACTATGACTCTGTATTTGAGGACATTTCTCCATTTTTAATATTTACATCTTTATTTAACTATTGTGCATATACATGGTACCAAAGATAAAATGGTTATCAGTTTTTAAGGGAACTATTCACAATATACGTGTTTGATATAGGCAATATCCAGTTCACCCATTCAGTTGGACTTACATTCTAACATCAGAAGTTGATTCCAGTTGATGACATCACTGTTCTGCAGTATCAGCCTGAGGTTCTCTGGGTCCTTGGTGAAGATATTGTAGGTGTTTGTGTAGAAGTCTGTATCATCCAACATTTCCTAAACAAACATTTGGAAACCACAAAAGGTATTTAGCTATTGCACAGTATGTCAAATGTATCCTCTTCCATTTCATCTTGGCAGTAGTGCCCCGCTATAAACTAGCAAGAATGGGCGGTCGGTCATTTAGACACCTTGCCGCAAGACTCTGGAATGGACTCCCTATTCATATTCGAAGAATCGAGGAGCTACTACCCTTCAGGAAAGCGATAAAAACCCATCTCTTCTGTTAAAGTACAATTGCCCCACTGTGACAGAACTATCACTCACTACTGGTACACCTTCTCACAGCAAGCGCCGGGACGCCCCTTGGCTGGGGCAGCCGTGCGCATTACAAGTTCATTTAACATTAACATTAACATTAACATTAACATGTTGTTTCAGATGATATTCAGTTCGGCCTCAAGATGCACAGGGGCATTCACTTCACTTATAAGCAATGTTTCCTCTAATTTGTTTCCTCTATGTGCAGCAATAAAGGTGCTTTTTGCACTACAGCTAAGGCAGCGTGCATTGAAGATAAGCAAGAACTTAATATGAAAGCATGGGCGGTGTGCAAGCTGCCAAAATCAGTGGCATAGTAAGGGCGTTAGGAGCCCTAATGCAAACCATAAAAAAATGAACACCCCGCAATTCTGAGTTGGTAGTAAAGTCACCCATTACTGAGAAGCAGAGAGTTCCTTGCACACCCGGGCATGAGTTCCACTGCATCTTGTACCCTAATCATTCTAACTATAATTATTCTCTATTTGCTACATCCATGCCACTCATATCTCCTCCTTCCAACTTTTCTTATTGCTGTCTACTTCCACTTGATCAGCTAGATTGGTCTTATCACCTTCCTACTTTTTAGTTTTTTTTTCTGTCCTTGCTCTTCCTTACACTCCCCCCTTTTCTGTTTTTATTTTACACGCCAATCCACTCTTCCCTCATTCTGGCCCCTTTCTTCAATCTAAGTCAGTCCTACTCTGCTCTCTCCTTGAAAGTCTCTCTAATCTTCCTGTTCTCTAACACTCTATCAAATGTATATCTTGACTATACTTCTTTCTTATCTCTCCTTGTCTCTGACCTCCTTGTTTGTCACCTCTTGGTCTACCTATCCCAGCCTGGTTGTTTTATTGTCCTTTCCTTCTTTCTCTCCCTCCCCTACTCTCTAGTCATGCTTTATTTTCCCTCTACATTGAACTCTGCCTTCTTAAATGATCTTTCCTCTCCATCTTTCTATTATTACTGTCCTTTCTATTTTTCTTCTTTCCTACCCAGTACCTTTTCTTACTTTCCAATCACTTTTCTTATCTTTACTCTTCAATCTTTTTTTTCATTCTGTCTTTCCTATTTTCTTATTCATTTTTGTTCCCTGTCTTTCCTCTTCCTTTATTTCCTATACTTCATAGCCAAGTCTCACCTCCATAGCTGTCCTCCTCTTCCCCATCTCATTGTATCCCCCTCTATTTCATTCCACTCTTTTGTTTTTCCTCATATCTGATGCCTTTTTGCCTCATCCATCAACTTCCACACTGTCTCCGTACTCTTCTTTTCTACCACATGTCAAGGTCCTGCAAAAATCCATTGGATGAATGTTTGGCCTTTGCCCTGCTATAGCCTCTGTTCTGAATTTTACCGGGAGTCTGCCTGTGACCGGTTTTACTCTCTGTGACAATGACTCTTCCCCAACCCCTCTCAGGAGAAGTGACCACACATAACTAAACCCTGGGAGATACTTCAAAATAATTCTTAGCAAAACCAGGGCAAAACTGTTCCTGGATTGCTTGTGTTCTCGTTCAAGGAGGACCTGGCCTTGTAGTTCCGACTGAAATGCTCCTATTGAAGTAGAGTCAAGATTGAATTGTATCTGGCTGGGTCCAAACTAAGTTGGCCTGGTGGGAAGAATCACTGGAATGCTACACAGAGGGC
Organism: Lissotriton helveticus; assembly: GCF_964261635.1. NCBI lineage: Eukaryota > Metazoa > Chordata > Amphibia > Caudata > Salamandridae > Lissotriton > Lissotriton helveticus. The sequence goes on along the minus strand of NC_136057.1, from coordinate 252,488,648 downwards.
TTGTCATTGGTTAGACCTACTGCACACCTTCCTCCCATCAGATGTTGTGTGTTTGATTTAACATACTAACACCTGACTGTGGAGCCCAAATCAGGGCAAACCCCATCTTGGGTTCCTTGTGTTCTGGTTCATGGTAGGCCTGGCCTTGCATTTCAGAGTGGACTGTTCCTATTGGAGCAGATTTAAGACTGATGTATATATGCCTATGTCCACACTGAGGTGGCCTAGTTGACAAAAGAAGAATTGGTTGAATGCTAGCTGGAGTAACTGCCAGTGGTTAGACTTATTGAAATTATTCCCCACATCACCTTTTGGGGCTCGTATGCTAATTAAACTGTAGCCAGTGCAGAGAGGACTTGGCATCTCTCATGTCTGGGCCGCAGTGCATTTGCACGGACTCCAGTAAAATAGCCACACCCCTAACTAAAATCACATCTGAACATCACAGGCGGTGCACACTGTCTCCTATGCCCCACTTGTCTAATCTCCTCTAGAATCCTCAAAAGGTAATGTGGCAGGCAGCCTTGGCTATGTGCCACCACCCTTGCTACCACTAAGAGGCCTGCATCCACACCTCACCACTTGATATGGCTATTCAGAGCAGGAAAACTTATGTGGTCTGGGCCTCTTGTATTTATATAGTGATTAATACTATGGGAAAACTTGTAATGTATTCTGATTTGTCTTGTGATTCTAGGCACCTCTTTGGACTGCATGGTTGATAAGGATGTTTGATGTAGTGTGGCCAATCTGGTAGATGTTGGGTGAGGAGACATGAAGTTTAAAGATATGATCCCAACATGCGCCTGTGAATATCGCTGCAGATAAATAAGAGGTGCCACAGAGAGAGTGAAAATTGACATACATTTTAATAAAACCAGTAATATGCAATTAGGTGAATGGGCACATATACAATTTGAGTCTCACCTGAAATTGTAGTTGGTTGTACATTTTACGATTTGGCACTCTTCAAGAACCATAACTAAATGATAGTTGTGGAACAAGTTTAGACCTTCTTTACAATCCCGAACGTTTCCACTGAAATTTGGCATACTTAATGCAGATGCAAACCATTTTTCTCTTATGTTTCAAAAGCCCCATTTATTTGGCATCTTCATTGCCTTCTGATTTTACACAGTACTGCAACATTTGATTTCCATTGGTAATTTGATAACGTTACATTAGCTTGCAGTAAGAACACAAATCGATCTCATAATATTGACAAGTACCTGTTTACAGATTTATTAACACTTTGTGCTGAATAAGCTTGACAAATGTGACACAAACCCAGTACAAATTGTTGAGGTGGGATTTACTTTCCAACGCAACTCATGCTTTGTGTAGGAACATTGCCCACAGCAACTTCAAGTAGTACTATGCCCTAAATTGTTCTCCTTTTCGTCAAGGTGGACATTTTATAGGTGGCGCATGGGCATTCTCATCCAACCACACACAGGCTTTGAGGCAACCCCCTATCTTATAATATTCATAGACAGGTGTATGAGACAAAACAGTATGTCTCCTCAAGGCAGGCATAACAGTAGAACAACTTTAAAAGTCTCCATACTTTTCAGACTTTTCAAGTGTGATGCACTGTACAGCACACATACAGTGAGAAACATCTTAAAAGATAGTTTTTGCACTTGAGGGATTCCCTAATGATACAAACCCTAAGCCTAATAGAATGCTCACATCTTTGAACTAAGGTCAGGGCCACTAGAATTATAAGATTATGCGATATTGGCTTTTTCCGCATGAGTATAGATTTGTCACATGTGCCTCACAATACATCATCTGTTGTATGATTTGCAGATTTAAACCCACAAAAATTGTTTCTAGCTTGAATGGATAAAAAGTTACTAAAACACCATGGCTTCCCGTTTCGCTGCGAAGTGGAAGATCCTTCGCAGAGGTTGACTGGTCACCTTTCTGTCGCTTATTGTTGTATTTGGGTGTTAAATTGGTCCTAATGAGGTGTAACATTTGTCATGATAGGGTTATCATATGTGAACTGTCAAAATATTAAAGTTACACTATCACAAAATGTGCAGCATTACTCCACATAACTTTCCTTTTTTGCCGCATAATCCAAACCTGCTGTATATTTTGGTCCTCTCCTGCTGCATTATTCCAGTGGCTTTGACTATAGTGCAAAGCAGAGGTGCGAAAACCAACACATTAACAGGGACGGCTAAGCCAACGGTTAGCACTGGCTTTCAAGACAGTAAATCTATTGGTTATTTCTTCCTTCATAGTCAAAAGGATATCGGCTAATGTGGAAGAGGTTACATCGGATGTAATAGTTATTTCCGCGGTTGTTACTGCAAATTCATCAATGGTGATACCATTATCTGCCGCTTCTCCTGACATTCCTTGTTTTTTTCGCACATCCACACAGGATCGGACTGTGGCGCAGCCTTCTGCAATACTGGTTGCCAAAACTGAGTATTTATTCGACAAGCTCACTTCTGGGTGCACCGTCATCAGAGCTTCTACTGCTTCCTGCTCACTGGGTATTTCATTAATTGCTCCATCTACTAGATTTATATTGTTGCCAGAGCTACCAATGTCGGTAATGATGAGACCCCCCGCTCCGCTTTTGAGTGATTAGGATTTATTGAGGCAGTACGAGTGGCCATTGCCTTGTAGTAGGTTTTAAGTGAGGGCGTAACTTTTATCTTGGTTGGAGTACCCTTCTTAGGCTTCCCCCTCCTTCTACCAACAACAACGTCGCTCTTTTTTTGATCTAACCTCACCACCCTCGTCAAGATTGAAATCCTTAAATTTACCCCGTCTGTTGCTGGTTCTAACTTCAGAGATGGGGGGAGAGATACGTGGGGGATAGCCTGATCTCTCCTGCAGAGGGTCTAAGACAAACCTCGCTCGGAGGGCGTACCTGTTGATTTTAAGATTCTGCACCTGAACCTGAGCCTCCTTTCTTAATGACCCTTCTGTGTTTTCCGTACCCTCCTGCCCAACAAGACCGGCTAGATTACCGATGTTGAGCCCACCGTCAACATCCATCAATCTGCCTGTACCACCAGGGTCTCTTTTCCCCTTTTCTTTAAGCACAGTTGATACTCTGCACGCAGAGCACTCCTGCAGTCACCCTTCAGGATATACCTTTTAATGATGCGCTGACTTCCTACCTTCACAGCGGCACCAGCCCCGGTTTCACCTCCAACACCGAGACTCACAGCTCTCTCCTCCGCTCTCTCCGCCTCCACCACTGAAATGGCGCCCAGTGGGGTGCCCACACCACCTCCCTCACCACTGCTGCTGTCTCCGCTGCTTGTGACCCAGAACAGGAACAGGGCCGAGTCGCGTCTCCTACGCGCTCGGACTGCCTCCGCCCAACGGGCACACCGACCGTGTCTGCTTCTACTGCCTTCTTCGCTGCTCCCTTCAGTCCTCTCACCGATCGGGGCGTTTTCCAGCCGCATGACAGGTAGGGGGAGAAAGTGGGGGGTTTGTATATATTTCTTAGTGCTTTTCTGTCATGTAGGTTAGCCATAGCAGGAACCATATAAAAATGCTTTAATTAATGCATCTGTCGGGGGAGCTGAGCCGTGGCCGTTCAGCTAGCGGCTGCCATGTTCCCCGCCTCAAGTAGATTTTTTACTTCTGAGGCAAATCAGGCAGCAATTCAAGCCTCATGTGAAGTGCTAACTAAGCGACTAGATGAAGTCACACTAAGAACGGAAGTTATGGAAAAAGAAATCCTGAAGATGAGGGACTCGATCCGATCTACTGAAGTGGAAGTAGCTAAATTGTCTGTACAGAATAGAGAGTTGAAAGAGGACATTGAACGCCTAGAAAACCACTCTCGGCCGAATAACTTAAAATTGCTTAATGTCCCTGAAGCTCTAGAAGGGGCTGATCTAAAGGGGTATGTGATCTCGTTGCTGAAAGGAACAGTTTTGAAAGGAGTTGACGACGTGGACTTAGTCCGCGAAATCCAAAGGGTACATCGTGACACTTTCCGAAGGAACCCTGCTAGGAACAAGCTAGCTATAATGCTGCATCCCTGCACTTGGGGGCTGTTCACTGCCTCTGGGTGCTCTGGCAGGGTGTCAAACCATTGGAGCAGGCAAAGACAGCTAGGGCCTCTAGGGGGGAATGTGAGGGAACGCCTTCAGTGGATGGACTCACGGGACGGGAACCCAAAGAGTCAGTTGACCGGACCCTGCTGACTGACTTTTTTTAACATTTCTGGGATGCGCCTATTGGAAGTCATACTTCCCACAGCCTGCGTAGTACTGCTACCTGATGTAGTGTCAATGGGGGTAGTGTCAAGGAGGCCCTCACATTCGATTAACAGATTATCTATTCTGTCCAGCACACCACCCCATGCTTCTTGGGTCGTAGCTGGGCTTTTCCTTTTCCCCATTTTCGCCTTCTTCTTGTACCCATCTCTCAATACCTCCCTCGCAGGCTTTCATTTTGCTCATTTAAACCCAGCAACAATGATTAGGTAAGGGAGAGGGATAACGGTTAATGGTCCAAGCTTGCGAAAATAATAAATAGCCCCTCAGTTTGTAAATGATGGATTCAGGTCCTCAGCTTCAAAACTTCACTGCACACATAAAAATGAAAGGGACAGTACCAGTTAATGTTCACCAGGAAATATTTATGTATGTCCGGATGACCAAACGTCAGAGGGATTGCCCAGCCTCCTCCGGGCTCTGACCGGCGCGGCCTGGGCATGTCCACACATGTCCTGTGCTGCATGAGGCCTGCCGCGGATTTAAGTGCCTCCTGGCATGCTCTTTTTTCCGTCATCGGCCCCAAGGTATGCTAGGCGCTGTAGCCCTGTAGTCCTAGAGAAGTGCTGTGGCAACAAGCAGCAACAAGTCTGCAAAATGGGCGTTCTGAGGATCTAGGAGCTTCCTGGTGCGCTCTTGCCTCCGTTGTCAGCCCCTAGGGGGCACTGTAGTCCTGTGGCCCTAGCCCAGAGAAGTGGGGCTGTAACCATCGGCAACATGGCTCACGAAACAGGCACAATGAAAATACAAGTTGTGTAGCATTTGCATATGAAACAACATTCAGTCCCCTGATCTCAATAAGGGTTGCCAAAGTAAAGGTTAAAAAGCAGAAGACTGAGAGCAGAAACCTGTGGCACCCCACAAACTAAAGGCTTAGGCAAAGATGAGAAAGGGCAAAGTAAGACCCGTTGAGTCTCATCTTCTAAAAAGGATTGAATTGATGACAGCACAGCGACCTGAAAGCAAAAATCACATAATCTATTGCACAAGACAGAATTTGTTACCATTTTGAATGCTGCCGATGGGTCCAGCATCACCACCATGGTGGATGCGCCATCATCCAAAGCCTCTCTGATCATCTCAGAAACTTCCATAAGAGGGACACTAATTTGTGTATCATCCACATAGTATACCATGAAATAACCAAATGATTTGATAAGTTTCGCTAATTAACAAATTAAAGAAAGTTTGACTGAGAGAAACTCCCTGTAGGACACCACAAGGAAGAGTGAAGGAATTTGAGATATGGGGATCCAAGTTAACCTGTTGTTTTCTGTTGTAGAGAAAAGAGGCAAGAAGTGCAAGGGCTGAATCACTCATATCCAGCTCCTGTAAATGACCAATGATGTTTGACGGTGCTTTGTATTGAAATCTGTAGAATCTGCTTTTTAGTTGTCAGATCTCTTATTCCTCTTTTCTACGATCTCTGACAGTAGCCTATAACTATTGTCAATCACAATAATTGTAATTATTTTGTGTTTTACTGCTATGTTTAAAATGCATAATGTATCACCTTTTTTTTCTTGTGTTGAATCTAAGGATAGCTCCACCTTATTGTTTGAAGTGTTTTCCCACCTCCAATGGTTGATTTGTAGGCCACAACAGCCTCCAAAGTTCGGGCCTAGTTGTGGCCCATCTGGTGCTTTTCTAACTTCAGCTTATAAAGCTGTTTCAATAAGCCTGTCTTACCGACTTCCTAGTTGCCAAGGGAAGCAAGCCAGAAATCTTGGCAAGCATTTTAAGCATGGCAAAACACCTTCTGGCCAGACAAGCAATTTGGTTGTCAAAAGAAAGGTTTTAATTAAACCATATTCCTAGGTCTTTCATCTAGGGCTTGGACTTGGGAAGGGGCCTAGCGTCCCTGGCTAGCATGCTGTGGACCACACAGACAGTTATTTTCCAACTATGAGCATCTCTGTTTTGTTGGCATTTATTTTTAGTCAACTAGAGTTCATCCACTGAGCCAGTTCCACCATGCAGGACTTGAATCTTATTGCAGAATCTCCTTCCGCCTGAGCAATAGTGATAATTCAATTGTGTGTCATCGGCATATGACACCATGGTTACATTGTGTTTGCTGATGACTTCTGCCAGGGGGCACAGATAGAGCTTAAATAGCATGGGGTTTAACGCAGATTCTTGGGTCGCTCCCTGAGCCAGAGAAAGCACTTCTGAAGTATAAGGAGTCTGGACTGCCTGGAAGGTGCGATCGTGAAGGAAAGACGGCAGCCACTTTAGTGCTGGGATGCACACACCTCAATTGCAGCAACAGACCGTGAGAGACAGTTTAGACTTTTGCTCTTAGATCCAGCATGATCAAAGCAGCAGTGTGACCTTTGTCTGCAATGGATCTAAGAGACTCAGAGGCCAGCAGCAATGCTGACTCAGTGTTGCATTGGGCCCGGAAACTGGAATGGGACTGATTCAGCAAGCTATTAGATTCTATAAAATGAGCCAGATGAGCATTGACAGGTCTCTCGGCTACCTTAGCAAAGAAAGCGAGTAGTGAGATTGGTCTGAAGTTTTCCAGTAAGGCACGGTTAGGAGAGGGTTTCTTAAAAAGAGGCTTGATAATGGCATTCTTCCAGCTTTTTGGAATAGAACCAGAGGAAAACGAGATGCCAAGAAGGTTGACCAGCCCTGGCAGAATGGATTCCATAGATAGTCTCAATATTTTTTTGGGGGGGGGCAGGGTCCTTGGGGATCCTAATTTAACCCTGGTGATCAACGCCTGCGATTCTTTTGGAGAGGGAGAGATGAAACTGGAAAAGCCCTCTACAGAGGCTGAGCCTTCCAACCGAGCCTCCTGACAACCTAAATCCCTCACTGATTCGTAAAATGACTGAAAGATTCTGGACACCTGTTAGACCTGGCATCTTTTGGTGTGTTTTCCCTGCCTTTTTGCTTATGACCTCCTGGTTTTTGTGGTTCTCAGGATAATGTTTTGCTGATTTTGTGTTTTGGCACACTTTAATACTGCTGATCAGTAAGTATTAAAGTGCGAGTGCTCCTACTGTAAATAGTTTTTATGGATTGGCGTGTCATTGATTGGCTTATTTGATGTATTCCTAAGTCCCTAGTACACTGTACTGTGTGTGACCAGGGCATGTAAACCATATACTGCTAGTGGGCCCACAGCACTGATTGTGTCACCCACACGAGCAGCCTTTCAAAGGGTTCTCAGACCTGCCACTGTAGAGTCTGTATGCAGTTTTGTACTTTCATGTTGACCTGGCAAGTGCACCTACCTGCAAGGCCCTAACCTTCCTTTTCTCACATATATGACACCACTAAGTTAGGTCAAAGGTGCCCCTGTGGGCAGGGTGCAGTGTGAGGGTAAGGTAGGATATGTACTGGTGTTTGTTACATGTCCTGATTGTGAAACACAGTGGGGCAGATTTATGAAGGCCTTGCGCCGCCGGTGCGTCACTTTTTCCCTTGTTAAAAGTGATGCACCGGCGGCGCAAGGCCTTCATAAATCTGCCCCTGTGTATTTTGTGTTAACAGGTTATTCCTCTCATAGGTTACCATGGGAGCTGCTTTAAAACACTTTTACAAATCTAGCTTACCAGGGTAAGCTGATAGAAAAGTGAAGTTTGGTATGCCTGAACTCAGAATCTACAAATGCATCTTTTTGTAAAGATGATTGTTAAATTGTGTGTTTGGAAATACCACTTTTAGGAGGTGTATATTTCCTTGCTTAAGCATCCATGTGTCTTTGTCTCTTTGTGTATTAGCTGTCTGGGTTTTAGACTGACAGGGGCTGGATTGTGCATTCACACTATACTGGGACACAAAGGGGGCTGAGGTATGTCCTGACTTTCCCAGGTGACTCATAGCCAGGCTAAATAGACCAGACTTCATTTAAAGTAGTGGGAGGAGTTGTCACTTGCCCCTGAATGGACTGCGGCTGCCTTCTACAAAGCTGTCTTCACCTCCTGGAGTGAACCTATTTTATGTATGCCAGTGGAACTTTTTTGTGCCAAATTCAAAGGGAAATGTGATATATATATATATATATATATATATATATATATATATACAGGTGTGCTGTTACCATCGCAATTGGGGGAGGTGCAGACTCGCAACTCCGGGTCTTAAGAGAGGCGGAATCCACAGCTGAGTGACATTATCCTGTGGAAGCTTCAGGCGCTGAAGACGGCACTACAACAGCCAGAAATGCATCCGCCTTATACCTGCAATAAAGCTTCCAAACGTTTCCCCTGGGTCTCTGCTCTCTTTTCCAGGAAGGAGAATATACCGCACATTTCAAGCGTCAGCCTGAGACGCCACCGCAGAGTACCCCGCCTCACCTTGGGTTAGGACATCACAGGCATTGCTGTTCTCAGCTTCTCGTCGAACCAAAGATATTTGGATGGTCCGTCACCCGCCCCTGGATGCAGAAAGAATAACGGCAGTTGCGGGGTTATTCCAGCCTCGCTCTGGGCTTCAGGCACTGCCCTCGTCGCCCCTGTCTAATGGATTTCCGCATTTGGTGGCTGAGGCGTCATAGGGGAGCTGAGGAGGCTTCATTGTGGACATACAAGCTGCCTAACAAAACACCACATTTTCGTTTTGTTTCATGGACTCACTCTGCTTTCATCCGCACTCAAGCACAAGGGAACCCACGGTTTTTTCCACCCCCATCACACCAATCTCATCAGCCCACCAACAAGGGACTCTGGGACATGTAGTCTTTCCCACCACGCGGGATGCTGCACAGGTGTGCTGTTACCATCGCAATTGGGGGAGGTGCAGACTCGCAACTCCGGGTCTTAAGAGAGGCGGAATCCACAGCTGAGTGACATTATCCTGTGGAAGCTTCAGGCGCTGAAGACGGCACTACAACAGCCAGAAATGCATCCGCCTTATACCTGCAATAAAGCTTCCAAACGTTTCCCCTGGGTCTCTGCTCTCTTTTCCAGGAAGGAGAATATACCGCATATATATATATATATATATATATATATATATATATATATATATATATATATAATATTGAGACCCTGACCACAGACCTTTAGAACTCTTATGGGATCAAGGAACCTGCTAAGAAGGAGAGCTAGAGAAGCAGTGCGGAGAAACTACCACTTTGTTGTGTGCTTTCTTGTGTTGGCCAACAGTGGCTGCTTCTGTCTTGGGCAGAGGAAGAACTGGAATGAACATTTGTCATGTTCTTCTGCTGAGTATCTACAAGGGGGTTGATGACATCCAAAGTTGCTTTCAGGGCTATGAGGCATCTATCCTCGTGAATGGAGTCCCTGAAAAGATTTGGGGAGCAGGTTTGCGGCATCATTTCTCAAAAGAGGGTGGAACACAGTGTTGGCTTTGGGTAAGGGGTACAACCTCACCTACACTGACACAAAGGAGACCCTTCTCACTTAGTATGGTCTTGCTCCTGAAAAGTACCTGGACCAGTTTAGAACCAGTAGGATAACTAACTCCAAGACATGGATAGAATGTGTAGATGAAGGGCAGCAATGTGAAAGATTTTCAGGGGCTGTAAAATGTGATTGTGTCTGAGCACTTGTCTATTCTCTGTTTTGCAGAGCTGTGCTAGCACTTCACAGGTAGTGAGCTGACTGACCCAAGAACGCTTGCTATGGAGGAGGACTGCTGGAGGAGTACCAGGGCCCACAATAATGTGTATGGCGGAGTGTCTACTAAAGGTTGGGAGGGTCCCCAGCAGAAGAGTGGGGGGGCAAAGTTAAAGCAAAGGAATTCTCTAAAGGGCCCTAAACTAGTACCCAGGGTAAGGAACCCCATCCCCCAGGAGATAAGAGACAATGGGTCTCTTCAGGGACCCCATAAGTGCTGTGCATGTGACCAGGAGGGTCACCTGAAGGGAGATCACAAATGCCCGAGGCGGCACATCCACCACTGAATTGCAGTCCAAGGTGATGGCCAGTGTAGTGCCTGGGGAGGAGGGGTACCGAAAGGAGAGTGGGGATCCTGCAGAAATGATTCTTGTTTCACTAGGGGACAGTGAGATGGTCGCAGGAATTCAGGTGCCTACAAACACTAAAAAGTATAACACCTAAGTGACGATCAATGGGTAAAAGGTAGAGGCTCTCAGAGATACTATAGCCAGTGTGTCCAGTATCACCTGGTCTCTGAGAAACAAGTAGTCTCTGATGTATTACAACAAGTGATGGCTGTAGACAATTTAGTATGTCAATGTGAGGTTGTGTTGGTTCATTTGAGTGGGTAGAGGTCTCATGTACCTTGAGGGTGATTGTGAGCCCTACCATGGCTGTAGATTGTCTGCTAGATAATGACCTGGAACAGTCTTTCTGGAAATATGTGGTGCTCAGGCTTCACTTGAGTTGCCAGAGTGGCATGCATGACCACTCGCTCCATAGCAGCCGGCAAAGGGTGATCGGAAGGGTCTGGAGCCTGTGCCTGAAACAGTGGCCCAGGCACCTGCCAAGAGAAAGGGTAAGGGGTGCCGGAAACCCACCCATCAAGTTCCCACAGTCCAGGAGGAGACTGACCTATAGGGGAACACATGGCTGAACTGGAGGACTTATCTGAGCTGACCAATTAGCAGCAAGAGGGGGATCCGCCAGGGAAGAGTTCTGCAGGGAGCGGAAAGAATGCCCTGTCTCTTCTTAACGTTCATCCTTTGCCCCCTTTACATTCCTCTTTTTCTTTTTCCCCTCTTTACCTCTCTTTTCCTTTCTTATTTATTTTCTTTCCTATATACAGTTTCTGTAATATATTGTAACTTCAATATATGTTGGGTTGTCCTCATGAATTGCTCTACTTTACATTTTTTGCAAACATTAGAGTAATCTCGTAGAATATTAAAGGTTCCATTATTCCGGTCAAGGTACAGAGAGTATTATCCTGTTTAGGCAAATGTAATCCTGATTTAGTTCTCCTCTAAGAAACTCTCTGTAGCCCTAAAACGTAAACAAAGTTGGGTGGGTTCTGTATTTGTCTCCCCGTCACCAAATAAGTGGAATAGGGTTATTGTTTCATGTATGAAATCTCTTAATATCACTCTGCTTTCACAAGAAAAAGACAATATGGGTTGATGGCTTATATATAATATTCTCATAGATAATATTCCTCTAATTGTTTTAAAACTTTATGCTCCCATACAACTTGACCATACTTTTTGGACCTCAATAGCAAGAAAGAATACCAAATGTAATGATTCATATTTCATTCCGAGAGGCGATTATGGCCAAATTATAGACCCATTCCTAGAAAGACAATCTTCAGTTCTATTCACATCTCATAAGATTCACAAAACTTTTGATTCCACTATTTCAAAAGGTGCTTTAATTGATTCTTGGAGATTATCTAATCCTACAACTGAGATTACACATTCTATTCATCTTAACTTGGTACACACAGAGCACTAAATCACATATTTGTCTCCAAATCTCTACCACAGCTTATCATACAGTCCCACATAAGTCCCATCATACTCTCCGATCATGCTATGATCCCTACTGATTTGGATTTGGTTCTTCCCCATTCTTCTTTGTGGATATAGAGATTTATTAATTCTTTATTACAAGATGCACATGTCTCCACTTCATTTATATACTCTGCTTCTAAATTTTTCTCATTCAATGATACCCCCACTACCCCAGCTTCTTTATTATGGGATACTTTTAAAACAGTTGCTTGTCATTTTATTTCAGGTTATTTATATAGGGAAAAGCAGGGTTGCATCAAGGAACATACTTCGCTACTCTCCTCAATCAAATCCTTGGAACATCAATCCTTTTCTTCTAAATCAGCTTCCGATCTTCAGCGGTTGCTAAAAGCAAAATGATACTTTAGCACTATATCTACTAATGAGGTTAAATCTATGATACTTGGAAATAATGCGTGTTAATAGGGGAGGAAATAAAGTAGGAAAGTTACTGGCTAAATATTTGAAATCAAGAAAAGAAAGACGTACAATTGACTTGTTACTAATTCCACAGGGATACCAGATCACAAATCATCAGGACATCCTAAAAGAATTTTCTAAATTCTAAGAATCTTTATACACACCTGAAACCCTAGCTCATCCTTTTGACATCGAGGAGTATTTATGCCATACTCCTACCCTAGTCCCTCAAATGTATACCTTGAATCCTTAGAAGTAAACCTTACACCTAATTAAATCTCTTGGGAATTGAACACATAAAAATTAGGGAAAACACCAAGGTCTGATGCCTTTCCTCAAGTATTGTATTATCATGTTTCTAATATTATCCGTCCTTATTGAAATCGCGTATTCAATCATTTTATAGAATCTTACTCAACCTCTGGGATGTTTCAAAAAACCATAATAAGTCACATTCACAAAGATGGGAAAGTCCCCACCGATTGTAAAATTTTAGACCCATTTCCCTGTTAAATGTGGATTATAAGATATATGCTAAACTGTGGGCACTCCATATGAACTCACTTTTTCCACATTTTATCGGGAAAGAACAGTCAGGATTCATCAAGGGCAGATTAGCATTGGATAACACCAGATTATTTCTTAATATCCTTTGAATTATTTTCTTGACTCTCTCCTTGCAACCATAAGAATTGATGCAAAGAAAGAATTTGACAGAATATATTTGGGATTTTATGCTCCATTTAGAGTTATCTTCCCACTTTTAAATCAATCTCCACGTGTGTCAGTATCAGTTAACGGTACGGTTCCCTCTTCTTTTCCTCTTCGGAGGGGCGTAAGGCAGGGTTGTACGCTTTCCTCTTTGATAGTTTTCTCCTATATTTGCCTTAATCCATCTATTTCTGGTTTTCTTATGGTGTCATCTAAAGCTCACAGCTTACACAAATGATGTTCTCTTATTTATTTCTCCCCATAAACTTCTTTACCTATTTTTTTGTCAAGAAATAGGCCTCTTTTTGACTATTTCAGGTTATAAAATAAAGAAGAATAAAATGGAAATTCTCCCACTTAACAAACATATATTAAGTCAACTCTTTAAGATGTCAATAGGCTACTTCAGCAGAGATCAAATACTTGGGCATTTACTTTACAAATTTGACCTCAGAATCCATTAAGATTAATTTCAATGAACTCTTTGATGAAATTGAGACTGTTCTCACTCTTGAATCCTCTTATTTCTATCTTGTTTGGGACACTGATATTCTAATGAAATGATGATATCTCCTTTCTTGCTCTATCTCTTTTCCATGTTGCCAGTCCATATCCGAAAATGATGTACATTTTTATTAAGAATTCCATGCTTACTTAATTTCTATGGAATAATTTGTAATCAAGAATATCTTTAGCTCTCTTATAAATCCAAAAATTAACCTATCATTATCATAGGGTTTTTGGTTTATGCCAAGCTGCCTTTTGGGTTTCAGACTCAAACTTACCCTTTTCCGCACTGTAGCTAGATTTGGACAAAAACTTTTGTTCTCCCCTTGTCTCTAAAGAAAATGTTATTGTTCTCCTCAAAAACTTCGGGGCATATTATCAAGGACAGGCGATACATTATCGCCGCTTTTATCGGCAGGAAACTGCCGCTAAAGCGGCGATAATGGCATAGAATATACTTTAGCCCTGCACAATACTCCACATTTTCACTAGATGCCTCATATAAATGCTGATCTTGTGATCTTCCAATGAGTGACCTTATGAACATGCTGTTTTGTTGTCCTTATCTACTCTTTTTATGGCATAAGGTTTGGTCCCAAATCAATAAGATTTTTAACTTGCAACCCTCTTTCAACATTATTTATCTCTTTTTAGTACTTCACCTAATCACTTTATCCCATCCCTTCCTAAAGGTAAATTACTAAATAAGTTATTAGCAATCTCTTTTCAACAAATTACTTTTAATTTGGAAATCATCTAAGTTATCATACAAGGTTTGGTGGGATTGCATGTGTTCACATCATGAATTAGATAATATGTATACTAGTCAAATCTCATCTTCTCATAATATCCAATTTATATGGTTACCTTTAATCACATTTTTAAATCAGATTGGTAATTATGTTTCAACTACGTATGGTACACTGTGAAAACATCCAACCTCTGTTTCTCACTATGTTATTGCATTTTACCAAATTCCAGATTGCACTGTTAATTTTCTATATAGTATAATTGTTGATGAGGACTTCATTATTTTACTCTTTATTTGTATACATGATATTTTTCTCTTTTTAATGTTCCCTCTCTCTCCTCCCTCTCCCCCCCCTTTATAAAACATGAAGACTTTAATTTGGAAGTTCTTGTACAGTATACTTATTGATCTTTTACTTACTTTTTTATAACAATAATGTTTTTTCTCTTGACTGTACATTGTTGTATTAAATAAAGTCTTTTAAACACTGGTAAATGTTGATGCCACTATATTGTGTATCCTGGCTCTGGCGCAGCCCATACAAGCCAAACATGAGAGGCTCTTCAGCTTTGTGAGTGCTTGAAATATTAAATCATTGTTTAAAACACAAATAAGCAAAGTATGGATTAGTGCACTGCAAGCTGTAGCCTTTTACTCACCTCTGGCCGTGGCTTGGAAATCACAGTTTTAAAGTCAGGCCAGGAATCCACTAGGACCTCCATATTTAAAGGATTTCCACGGTTTATGTGGAAAACTGAACCATAGACCTGGAATAAAGAGGAAGGAGGCAAATAACACAAATCACACCTGGAGTTTATCTAATAGACATTGGGGGAACAGGAAAACAAAAAAGCATTGTAAAAGTGCAAATGCACATCATATTCCTACATGGGCATCATTTGAAATGGGGGTAGAGATCCCCCTGAAGGTGGTTGCAGTGAATAGCTGTACTTGTATTAAAAGGGAGAGATCTAGGGTTCCATGGGACTCCTTTTCCTCCTTTTTAAGGGCCCCCCTCAGGGAGTCAGACTGTGACTGTGCACCATCTCATACAGGCAATAGTCCTACTGACAGCTCTTTGACATCTGTGCCCACATTTCTTAATATGGCATGGGCACAGAGGCAAACTGTTGTTTCATTTACGGGGGCTGCCATACAACTAGGAAGACCTCACCTGAGACCATGCCAGTATAGTCTGTATTACAGAAGTGGTCATGCAAGACTTTGCGGCCCCTTCTGTGATACCAAACTGACCCTGGGATGCTGAAAGTGGGAACATATGCCTACTTTACCCCATGGTATACAATAGTATTGATGCATGAGTTTTTTATACACAGCACGTGTATTTACATTATTTACATACAGTCACTCCAGATAGAAAGATAAGAGAGAGAAGTTGCTCAAAAAGAGTGCCTGTGTAGGAATTTTGTTAGTGAATGAAAAGAGGAAGTCATAGATATAACATATTTAAAAAACATAGTTCACCTTATGTAAAGTGGCCTTGGTGGGGGACTTAACTATGTAGATATGCTGTGAAAAAACGAAAAGGAGCGTGATTAGTGACTTGTTTCACAATTCCAGTGAAATAACAGAATTGAGAATTATATTGTAGGTAAAAAAAAAAATCACCAAAATCTAATTTGTCAACCAATTAATCATGGCGTGGATAAGACCCTCTTAATGAAAAAAATCTCCTCAGGCTCTGTGTGAAGTTAATAACAGAGGGGCCAATTCACAGAACTAATCTGAGATAAAATCCTAAACTTACTCCTTGTTTGTATTCACAGAAGGCATTTTGTTGTACTAAAGTTAGGACTCTTAACTTCACTACTACTAAACCAAGACAAAATCCTAACTTTATGACTTTCAGTATTCACAAACAGCATTTAGTAGTAGTAAAGTTAGTAGTCCTAACTTTACTATTACTTAAATGCCTTCTGTGAATACCAGAAGTAGTAAGTTTAGGATTTTATCGCAGTTTAGTAATAGTAAAGCTAGGAGTCCTAACTTTACTACTACTAAATGGCTTCTGTGAATACCAAAAGTAGTACATTTAGGATTATATCTCAGATTAGTTCTGTGAATCAGCCCCAGAGTATTAGTACCATGAAATGGAAACAGAAAGAAGTTTATTTGACCAAGCCGGGTTGCTTACTACCTGTCTGGCTTCAAGGAGTGCCCGGATTCATGTGAACGTGGCTCACTGAGCAGCGCGTCCTCGGTTTGAGAGAAAACAAAAGGAACGTCAACTTGCAATTTGACTAAAACATAAAGGGTACATTCTTTTAATATGAATGCGAGTAACAACACACACAAATATTATATGCGTAGACGATCTTATCCTGGCTCCCTATTCAGTGCTTCACCCTGTGGCACACGGCAAAGTTATTTGTAATTGATTTTCATTACCTGACACATGTTTTAAACAGTCCGGTGTAATGCAATGTTACACTTACTAGATGGAAATGTATCTTTGCAAGCCCACTGCAACAAATCATGAGTATTGACGCAATAAAATCATTCTGCATACCTTTCTTTCGGGAGTCAAAGGGTGATTAGCTTTCTCTCTGCCCATGGCCTCTTTGTTTTCAGAGCTATGTTCAGATGATTACTAGACTTCCTAGCCCCCCCTTCTCGTTACCTCATTAGGCTAGATAGAGCTAACAGACTTCATGATGGGATCACTTGCATATACCGCAGCAATCTGCTAGTGAAACAGTCACAAACAGTTCCCCTATGCTTCTCTGACATTGCAAGTAATAAAAAACTTCATGAGATCTATCATCGACTGGGAGACAACCTACCATTCATTTAGAAAATCATTGAAGCTATCTCAACTAATGCATAGCTCTACCTTGGAGACTTTAACCTAGACTGCAATTATCCAAATTACACCTTTAAAACCTTTCTTGCTGATCTTGACCTGTTCCAATTCTACAAAATCCCTAAACACAACAAGGGTGCGATCTTAGACCTCATGATTGCAAAGGTGGATAACATCCAACTCAAATCTATTGTCGCTTGAGACTGGACAGATCATAATTGTATCACCTTCTGCATCACTAATGCTTTGAGCAGAAGAAAGGTGCAACTTACAAATCATGGAGAAAAAAACATGCAGAACAAAATCTGAATGATATGACTTCCCCCAGCAACAACACCCTGATCCTCAGGCATATTTGATAGACGACTAGGGGCCAGATGTAGGTCACGAAATACCGGTCGGTAACGGCCGAATTCGGCCGTTACCGACTGGTATTTAGAATTTGGCATGTAGGGGCCAACATTTTACAGAATCTGTAAATTTACCGATTCAGTAAATTTACCGATTCTGTAAAATACCGAATCGGTATTTTTACCGATTCAGTAAATCCCAGATGTAGGTGACACTCCTAAGAGTGCCGCAGGCCCTTAAGAGTCGGTAGTTTACCACCCAATCCTATTGGGTGGTAAAATACCAAATGCAGGTGTGCATGCACACCTGTGCCATGTGACACACAGACATGCTCTTAGGGAATGTATGTGTGCCACATGGCCCACGTGCCTGAATTGGGGGTGCTAGAGAGTGTCAAAGTGACACCCCCTGCACCCTTGCAGGATTCGGTATTGCCCATTGATTCCTATGAGCTTCAAGGCCCATAGGAATCAATGGGCAATACCGATTCTGTATTTACCGAATCGGTAAATACCGAATGTTACAGATTCGGTAATTGAAAATTTAATTTTACCTACATCTCCCACCTACTATTTTACCGATTCATAAATACCGAATCGGTAAAATTCGGTATTTATGAATCGGTAAAATAGTATTACCTACATCTGGCCCTAAGCTCTTATAGTTCACTACAATACCTGCATACTGAACACCTTCGACTCTATTCCACCCTTTCAACTAAAAAGAATATACACCAAAGTCTCGAAACCATGGTTCTATGACAGTCTAAACACAGAAATATATGCATGCTAAGAACAGCGGAATGAGCTTGGAGACTTTCTCCACCCATGGAACATCTACAAGAGCGGTGAGGAACACCTATAATAAACATTCAAAATGGAATTTCTTTAGAATCCAACTGGATCTATCCTAAAAGCTCTACAAACTGGTGAAACAACAATCAAATGATGAACCCTAGCTGGCTATAATTGAATTCAATATGCTGCCAAACTGCAAGAAATGTGCCTCCTTCTTCCAGGGAAAAACAGTAACAACTGAAATTACCTGCGGTCAGCAAACTACCTCCAGTTCTACTGCTTATCAGCTGCTCTCCTTCGCGAATTTCGGAATTGCCTGGTCTCACCCCCAAAAACAACGCCTCTTGGAATACATTTAAAACCTTAAGCAAACAAGACATTCGCAATATCCCTACATCGCTTAAACCGTCAAATCACGTCAACGACCTGCTACCATCCAAAATCTCATGGAGATCAAATAATTGTTACTTTCACTTTGGGCCAAGATAGTGGACGATTTGATAAAGATGTTGGATCAGAACAAATACTGCCTCCTAATCCTCATAGACTTATCATCTGCATTTGATACGGTTAAACACAACGGGGCTAATTTAGAAGCCCCTTGCCTCGCTGGTGCATCATGTGACGCACCGGCGGCGCAACCTGCTGTGGGATATTGACCCACACACGCAAAGCCACACTGTGTTGCTTTACTTGTGCTGTTACGTAGCGATGTGCAACGATGAGAAATGTTTTCATTTCTCCTCGATTTTTTACTCTTTCAATGTGTGCTGCATTCTGCAGCATATATTGGAAGACAAAAGCCTCTCAATTGATTGTTTTAGTGCAGGGGGTTGCCCCAACCTGCACAAAAATAATCTCCCCACAACGCTGGCATCCTTGCACCATGGTGAAAGGGTGCCTGCACCAGAGCATGGCAGCAGTTTGTGCGCCAACATAAGGGGAAGCACAGAGATTATCAAAACTAACGCAGCGCAGCAAAACGACATGAGGCACCGCGCGGCGTTAGTTTCTTGTAAATCTGCCCCAACAGTCTCTTAGATGGACTTGAACGGAGAATGGGCCTTTCTGGGCCCGTACTAAATTGGTTCACCTCCTTTCTCGGCAACAGATGTTAAAGATTCAAGGTCAACCAGTCCCTGTCTAATGCCACACCAGTCCAGTTAGGGGTTGCACAAGGCCCCTCACTGCCACCCATGATTTTCCACTTTTTCACTGAGCCCCTAGCTCACATCTTGAGCTCCTCCTAGACACATTATCTCATGTATGCTGATGACACCCACTTGCACTTGAAAATCTCTTTACCAGAATATATTAGGTCCCTCAACACAATTCTAATCAAAACCCAAAAGTGCTAACCCACAACCACCTCAAACTTAATGCAATAAAAACTGACTTCCTCCTAATCTGCCCGCCAAATCACTAGCACGAGATCGATCTAGGGATGACTCATCTAACCGCTCTTAACTGCCCACCATGCATTATCGATTACACAAGATCTCTGTGAATAACTTTGGACAATAACATAAATATGTAGGCGCACATGAGTACCACTGTGAAAGGAGAGAACTGCTAAATGAACCGTTTAGGAAACTACAACCCTACTTGCCTCAGGATGACTGCCAATGAGAGGTCTAGGTCCCAGTTATTCCCAAATTAAACTATGGATGTGCTATCTTGTGTGACCTTCCTGGGATTAAAAAGCAACAATCACATCTCCCTTGATCCTAAAACCTTTAACTGGCTCCGATATGAGGCAAGAATTCAGGCAAAAATTGCGTGCATGACCTAGAAAGCTCTTAATTACCACACCACAAGCTACATGAAACAAAATCTTGAATTATCTGGTGGATGCAGATCCTCTAGAAGCACCAGCATTTTGGTACAGAAACAACAAAAATTCCATAAAAAGAAAACTTGCAGGAGAGCCTTCTCAGGTATTTCCCTGAGCATTCGGAACGCCCTAGTACCTGAAATCAGATTGATTTCCTCGATTACTTATTAAAAAAAGAAGTTGAATTACTACTTAAGAACCAATTTCTGCCCTAGATCATACAATTCATCTCAAGATTAGCACCTGTGTTTATTGCTTGACCGTCTGTCCATCTCTTGTCCTGGAGATACTGCCTCCCTCTCTCTTGATTATGTTTTTGTGTTCTTCTCTCCTATTTTTTTTCCGATCATTTGTGAAGTGCTCTGATACCCTCACAACTCATACTTGATTGATATAAAACTTTATAAATAAATACATAAATAAATAAAATCCATTAAGCAGTCTCTAAACACATTTTGAAAGGGTTTAATTTGTACATTTAACATGTTGTTGCAGTACATTGTAGAGGACAGAGATAGAAATGTTTTGGCCTAAACCCTTGAGGTTTTTAATCACCCATTTTAACACAGACAGTAAACTTCATTTTTGGATCCTAGTACTAAGCTCTATAGACACACGAGATTGGGTCTAGTCTTGTCGAATGAGTACATTTTGCTTTTTGGATGCATTGTTTGCCAGACAGTAACGCACTCCTGTATTACATTGATTTCTTATAATGCAGGGGATTCCTTGAAACTAGACGCAGTAGGCAACACTGCTAGGCTGCTATGCATCTTTGTTTCCTTTTCAAATACATTTCTTTCTGTTACCATTTCATAGTATTAACCCCTTGGCTGCGGCGGTAATTCCGCCGCAGCGCAAGGGGGGCCTGCCCGGCGCCGCTGTGCTCATGACGGAACCACTCCATCAC
The DNA here is from genome assembly GCF_964261635.1 of Lissotriton helveticus. Taxonomy (NCBI): domain Eukaryota; kingdom Metazoa; phylum Chordata; class Amphibia; order Caudata; family Salamandridae; genus Lissotriton; species Lissotriton helveticus. Next base: position 252,467,846 of record NC_136057.1, on the reverse strand, counting down.
GAGCCTCAGGCGCACTGTGCTTGTGACGGAGTCGTTCCTTCACGGCCCGCCCACTCAGTAGAACGCGCCGCGCATGCGCGAAATCAGAGCCGCGCAGGCACTGCGCCGGCCGTGACGGAACCACTCCATCACCAGCACAGCGCGTCCGTGGCTGGTGACGGAGTGGTTCCGTCACCAGCATCGATGAGGTTAATACTCAGTTGTTGACTTCCCACAGAACCTGAGGGGATTCTTTCATTAAGAGGCTCTTATCTACTCCATGAGTCAAACGTTAAAAAACTGAGATTTGGGGGGATTTTTTTTTTACCTACAATGTAATACTCAACTCTGAGTTTTGCCTGGAATTGTCACAGATACCTCTTCTTTTTGTTTTTTCACAGCGTATATACTTAATTAAGTCCCTCACCAAGGTCACTTTACATATAGTGAGCTATGGTATTTATTAGGATTTTTTATGAGTCTGGCATTTTCTTTGTTTCCCCAGGGAATCTGGATACCACGTTTAACAGTGAATTCTGGGGCATATTACCAAGGGTGGCGATAGGCAATTATCGCCAGTTTAGCGGCCGTTTTCGGCCGCTAAGCGGCGATAATTCTATCGCTCTATTAGCAAGCTGTCGCTAACTGATTTTAGCGACAGCTTTTAGGCGATAACGAGCGGTTTGAGGCCCGCTTTGCATGTCAGCGATATTTATCGCTAATTACATGCAAAGTGGGCATACCCATCCTGTTAGCGACTGAAAGCAGTCGCTAACGTCGCTATCGCCTATTAGCAAGGCAGGCGTAGCGGTGGAAATATTCCTGCTATCGCCAACAACCAACGCCAGCTCAGACCAGTTCTTAACCATGTTATCCAATGGGAGGTGGATAACATGGCTAAGAGCATTTCGTCGCTAATGTGTGAATATCGCTGTATTCTCAGCGATATTCACGCATTTCGCATGATTTTTATCGCTTTTGAGATAAACCTTGCTAACAGCAAGTTATCTAAGCGATAAAAACTGGTGATGCGCGGCGATAAAAATATTGCCGCTAACCCTACTTAGCGAGAAATATCGCTATTTGTTGGTAATATGCCCCTCTGTTCCTTGCATTTTCTAGGAACTTGCTCAAGATCTCCTTTAGACAAGAAGCTAGTCTACCCTTGTCCTCTGAATAATTTTGCTGATACCTCACTGGGGGACTATATAGTCCAGATGAGGATGCAGTTTTCTTTTAGAAAGTGATGCCACCATTACACACACATTTTACACTGATTTTAATTAAGTTGGGCAAATTGTCACCCTTTACCCAATAGGTTGCTCCCTTCTATTCTGTCACCGCGACTGACATGGGCGCAGAGGCAAAGGAGCTGTCTGAGTACATTGAATATGACTATAAAAAAGGATGTCCACTGCACTCCAAAAAGTTTTTCAAGGAGTATTTGGTGTACTGAAAAGGTACTCAATGGGATCCAAATAGTTAGGGTGCTCAGAGTGATCCCCTTCTGTTCGAGAGGGGCAAAGAACAATGTACAAATGAAGGACCTTACGGATGTAAGGTGGAGCTTCTGAGCACACCTGTGTGCTGAAGTAAAGTTGCGAATTATACAAGGGTATTCCTTAATTCAAAGTTCTATTCACTTTGTTTTATGAAAAGCAGTTCAAAAATACACATAACTGGTATCCATGAAAACAAATTCTTTGTGTCAGTTTTGAAAGATTTCACAACATCAATCCAAAGCCATGTGCTTCATTTACATAGAAAACCGTTTGAATATCCCCAATGCATTTCGAGCTGTTAAGCTCTTCTTCAGGGGGTCCATATAGTCTAAAGGAAAATGAGAAAACCGCGTTTTAAAAAACAGTAGAGCCCGAGGTATCTTTCTCATATGTCTTTTGGACATAAGAGAAAGAAACCCCAGCTACATCTTTTGGACAAAAGATGTAGCTGGGGTTTCTTTCTCATATGTCTAATTAAATCATGCTCAGAATGACTAAATTGAATCTGTCATTTCCTTTGTGTATGTAAAATATTTATTATGAACATAGCTGAATGATTGAACGAAAAAAAGAAAAACTAATACAAAATATTTTTGGAATAAATTTAATGTCTTTTTCATATATTTAGCATCCTTCTTTGAAAACGTTTTGAAAGATTATCATTGTATAACTATATACAGGTCTGTCAGAGGTACTTCTTTGTTGATGACTTCCGCTAACCAAATGCATTTGAGTATATTGACAACCATGCCTCCTCTCTTCCCTGTGTCAGTTCTTCCAACTATACCATCTCTGCCTCGTGGTCCTCCTTCAGCTTCTGTATTACCATGCTCCAAGCTTGCTGTATTTCTATTTGGCACAATGCCTTTTTTCGAATGTATGACACAATCACACATGCTTTTACAACATATGCCATTACAACACGGGTAATAGAACAAACACATTGTTACCACGCTTTCCATTACCATGCAAGCTGTTATGACTTGCATTAGGGAAGCGCTGGCCTTTGGAATAGTATATATTTCAATTCCAACAACAGTTTGTGCAATAGTAGGGAAGGTGTTGGATTTAAATCCAATGGAACGCGTGGTAATGGAACGCATGGTAATAACACGTTTGTTGTATTGCAGTTGTTGTAATGGTACTGTGTTGTAAAGACTGTTTCCCCTTTCTTTCACCTGATATATTCATACCATTTCACCACTTCAGGCTATATTTTGTACTCCTTGTTGCAAACATCCTCACGGTCTCCTTACAATCTACTGGCTTTTATCTGGTGCTTATTTGACTGGTCAGTACTGGTTAAATGGACAGTTTGAAATAAAGATTGAATCCTTTCTTTTCTTACCCTCAGAGCCTCAGGGACACTCTGGAAAAGAAGTTGCTCTAGCTCCATTCGATCCTCAAGGCTCTCTATCGCCAACATCATGAATCAAGAACTAGTTCAGGGTGTATAGAAGTGCCTAATAAAGGATTAGAAAGAACACAACAGAGCAAGATAAATTTGGAAGATTCTGACCTTATTTAAGTGCAATACAATGCATAGACTTCCATCTCAGGTGTTTCCCAAGTTGGATAGCTTCCTCCGATGGCTTTAATCCATCATGTTACAGTGCAGGTTAACTATGTGTTGTTTGAAATTTAAAAAAACAAACAATTTGTCACTATATGTGGACCACGAATACTAGGGCAAAAGGTTCTAATTGTGGATGTAATCAGGACATCTTTTGTCTTAAAACAGGGAAGAATTTAAGAGCATCTCACCATATTTTGAAAGTGAGATTTGTATTCTCTCTGTTTGGGCAGGGCATAGGAACAGCAGCTCTTTGCTATCAGCGGTACTATCCCGATTTATTACACCTATTGATCCAAGGTAGCTTTACATGTTTGTTGGAGCTCTCACATCCAACTCAATGTGTCTGTGGAAAAAAGAGGGAAGGAAACTGATGTCAAAATTGAAATTCAAGTCAGCAAATTTGACAACTCTCTATGGTTTCTGTGAGGCAGAAAGGGATTGAATGGGTTTTAATTTATGTCCTTGCACTGCCCATGTATGAATTTATAAAGGAAAATTCAAGTCTGCTAATTGCTTTTCTCCACTAGTTTTGCAGCAGCAAGGTGAGTGCTGTGTTTGGTAGTGTGTGTTGTGGTGTCCCCTTTCACATCTCACTGATGCTCATGAACTTATCAGACAGCCCCATTGAATGTGTGACTCAGTAACAACTTCAAGATCTGTTGGGCCTAATCACAAAGGCAATTTTACACGTCAGTAAATCTAGATGTTAAATGTAATGTTACAATTTGTAGTTTATTTTCTTTTTTTGGGTCTCTACAATTTCCAAGGGTAAGTTGACAACAAAGTTAACTACGAGTTACCTTTCACACATAAGGGTAGCTGGCCACCCCCCGGGTTGAAGCTCTCCCTATGGTAAGCACAGGGAAATTCTAAAATGTTCATTTAATTGTAAAATAAATTGGTAAATATAGTTATATTAAATATTAATGTAAATTAATATATGTTTATTTCAGTTGAATAGCAAAACAACACACTACAGTGCTATTAATTCAATTTTGAATTAAATATTCAGTTTAAATAAATTACATGTCAATATTTTTAATAAGCTTTGTTTTTAAAAACACCAAAAGTAAAATTCTTATTTTTGTATATTTTGTATAAACAATACTGAATGTAGTGATTAGAATGAATTTAAATTACCATAATGTATTTTAAACTGTTTATTTTTAACTTAAAAGGTTTTTAATATATATTTTTTTAATCTTTTTTTATTTATTTAACCTTTTTAACATTAAATTCAATTTAGATATATTCTTCAAAAGATGAAATGCATGCATTCACTTTAACATTATTCCCTTTAGAGTCCTATTTTAAGTCCCTGCCTCTATTATTTTGCAGTCTTTGCAAATGGCCATGTGCTGTCTTAGCTTTACTCCAATCCTGGGCTAGAACACGTTGTACAAGTATTTTGTGGCCTTTAGGGCTGTAGTAAAATTTAGAGGTGTTGTTTGTGAATAGCAGTGGGGTTTCTCTTTTTTTGGTTGGGTGTTGGTACTTGCATGACCCTCTCCAAAACCCTCCAAACCCCTCCCAAAAACCCTCCTTTTGTGCAGCAGATAGTCCCCACTTTCACATCCTTCCCCTTTTCCCTCCCACGTTTACAACTAAAGCCCCAATAATGATGCGGTCAGACACAGCTTCGACCATCGGTCGGAGCCCTTCAGCCCGCATCGTAATCGGCTGGTCGGATTCCTTTCTGACTGATCCATTTAGATAGGGTTGATGGGAAGGGAATCTGAATCAGATTTCCAAATGGCCTCCGACGGGGCTCCTAGAGCCCGACAGCCATTCAGAATGCCTTCAGTAATCCCTCAGCCGGCTCTTCGGCCGAAGGATTCCAATTGCAGATTACCACAGTCTTTCTGTGCCGGCCTTTCCGACACAGAAAGGCTTTAGGAATCTGTCTTTGGGGGGCCCCCAGCATGGCCCCCATGAGTGTAAGTCTCCCGAATTGCAGCCTGGGGCCCCCGCAGTTCTCCCCTGTTGATCCCTGCACTCTGTGGCAGGCACCTTGATGTGCGTGCCATGGGGGCAGGGATGAACTGCACCTCTGCTCTTTACAATGAGAGCAAATGAGAGCAATGCCCAATGAGAGCATGCACTCCATTCGGAATGCATGCTCCCATAGTATTGTAAAGTATAGAATTGCATCCTACTTGCTGGGCTGGAACCCACAACAGGAGGTTGTTTGGTACCAGTTCCCAAAGGATGTCGGCCGGACTCCTGTCAGCCTGTCATCGTAATCAGGCCCTAAGTACTAAGCTGACTTGTGTGAGTATCTTCCTATATTGAAGATAGGAGTGGTGGAGATGGAGATTTATACCCATTGGTTTGTGAATTGGATAGTTTAGTGCTACTCTACAAACTCCAAAATGGAGTTTGTAAAAAGGGCTTTTTAATTACAATGTTCTCATTTTAAATGAATATTGGATGAATACTAATTTACACTGACAAACTTTATATCTCTAAGTATGAACACTTTTGTTTAGGGACTCCACTAAAGTATTTGGTATTCAGGCTTTGAGACTGGCAAAAAAACATTTATAAAAGCATCACATTTCAGAAAGTGAATTCAGGTCTTTGCACCATTAGCATTCCATCTTCTCTTTACATTGATGCAGTGAGTAATAGAGGTGCATGTCATTATGCTATACGGTTCCTTCTAATCTAGTTGGACTGTGCATGTAGAACATCAAAACTTCATAATACAGAGACTGGATCTTCCTTTATAATCAGGTAATGTTGGTCCGTTTTAGCTAGTTCACAGCCCTGCATCTAAACTCCTAAACCTACAGAGTTATAGATGATGTCAGCAACCTAGAAAATGACTCTTGGATTCACAAGGAAATTGTGGTATTAGATCTAACCCTTTCGTTTTTAACTTTTGCATACCCAAAGTATTCACAAAGAAAAGATACAGTATTCAATTTTCAAATGTTTATTTTAAAGATCTACTCTTTGTAGAGTAAACAAGAACTGCTGTTATAGGAAAGAATAGACACATTATTGTAATAAGCATTATTGGAATGGTGAAAAACACAAACAATTCAACAATGTTAATTATTCATACTATTGCTAAAGTTACTCATATCTATTTGTAATCTCTATGCTAAAGAGATCATATCGAATGAACCCATCTGCCAAGCCATTTGAAATGACCTAGCCCAATACCTTGGTACTGTATGTCAGGAAGCCAGGCTCAGTGCTTCCACAAAAGCACCCCTGTTTGATTGCATTCTTAGTTAAAGCTCTCAGCAGAGTTCCATGAGGAGTCTCTCTGAAGTGAACCTCTCACTGACTTCAGCATGGATGCTGTTTTTATAATTAAATGGCAAGCTTCCAAAATTGTGCCAAAGATGCAACACAACATTTTAATTACACTAAAGCTGAAGATTTGTCCCCATATGAGCATGGAAAATAAAACAATGCACCATTTTCTGAATTTGTGCGACCCTGGAACTAAATGTGCAGGCAACAGGGTGACAATGTCTTACAGGAATAAATGTGTCCTAGGACCATCCTCGCAAAAGGAAAACATGTGCAAACCGTCATTAGAAAATGATGCTAAGTTAAAACAAGAAACTAAAATGGAGATTAACCGAAGCTACAAAACAATAAATCTGACAATGTCTCAGAAGTGGGTGTAAGTTTCTGTTTCATCAAACAAAATACTTGTTTGTCGGTAAGTGGCATGTTATTTCTCAGTTAAGTAATTTGTTTTACAATGGGTGAATAACATCTCATATCAACAATGTGTTGCATGTTTACAACGTTCTACCATTTTTATGATGTGTGGCTGTCATGCTTTTTTCTTCCAGGGTTCATATATTTTGGCACCACCAAGCTCTCTAATATTAATCATCTTAGTGGTCCATACCATCCAGGGCTCCAGCTATGCATTCTGCAATTGAAAGTTGGCACCACTAAGCCTCTTTGATTCTCCGGATAGACATGGACGAGCAATCAAGTTCTGGCTAGAGAGATAAGAGGTGAATCTGGGTATGGTACTGTACAACTATCACACGTGCAATAAAGTTGTCAAGGGTGTACCCTGTGTAGGATGACGGTTCCTGTTCCTTTGAAATTGCATTTCCAACCCATTAATAGAGTGCTTTCATATTGCAAAGGTACCTCTTTCACATCTCCTTCTCTTTTCAGCTTAAAATGGGTCACAGCAGGCACTTTGTGAGACAAACTTCAACAAAGTGCCACCCAACCAAGTGCCACTCGTGGTCATCTGGTTGTGCTACTCCTGGGAAAAGTCACAAGTTCAGGCCGACTGTGACGGAGCACATGCCAGATACAGAGACCAGGTTAGTTCCATCAAAAAAGTTACCTTCTCAATGACAAGCGCAAAGAGTCCAGTTCACAGTAGAGGAGACCCAGAGGAGCAGGAAGAGGGTCGCTGATGGTCTTCGCTGGCTGGAGCATTAAGAGCAGGCTGGGCAGCGCAGGAAGTCACGAGTTCAGGCGGTCACATGTTGCGTATGGCAATTGCTGAGGCTTTGCGCTAGTGGTCGGTGTTAGCTGTCATTGCTGTAGTTAGAAGTACAGATCTTGCCTTGCCTGTCATCTCAGGTGGTCGCTCCAGCGTGAAAAGTGGAATTTACTGGAGCTTTACATTGGCAATCAACACGGACAGAGGGGATGTTGTTGTGCAGATGGGCCTGTTTGCGGTTGTGAAGAGTCTAAAACTTCAGAAGTGTTCCTTTTCTTGAATAGGAGTCACCTCTGATGCCAGGTAAGGGTCAAGGACCTGGGGAGGCACCTATTGAGGATCAGAGACTGTCTCCTGCCGAGACCAACAGGGCTCAGGCATGTGAAGTTGCAGCAGATCAGCTGGGCAGTGGAAGGGACGTCTGTTAGGCCCATCAGCTTTAGGATGGACTTTTTGACAGGCCCAAACCTACCTTTTTGATACATATAAGTCATCACTTGGGTAGGCCCTCGACAGCCTACAGGCTGTCCTGAAAGTAAAAACCTATTTAATTTGTTTTTAGGTACATTATTACAGTAAACATGCTGTAATTTTCAAATGGGAGCAGGTAACCAGTTCACGTTTGGGGTCTGTGGAATTTTAATGAAAAATCCTCTCTTATTGAAACGTCGGGTTTTTAAATTACAATTTTGAAAATGACACTTTTAGGAAGTTGGCCTTTTCCAACCTCAGCCATTTAGTGCCTATAGCTGGTCTCAGGGTCACATGACTGGGTGTAGCATTTACCGGAATGCTGAGGGGTAAACTGTGCAGGATGTGAAGTGGTCTTCTCCCAACCTCCTTAATTTTGAAAGGACTCCCTTGAGTCATTGATCTGACGGGCTTTTGGTGATGCACCTGCACGCCAGAGAGAGCTACTGAGACCAGAAAAGATTGTGGCAGCCTTCACAGCAACCCCTCATTGCATCTGTTTTTATCTCTACTGATTACGGATGATGTCCAGAAACATGTGTCTGGATATTTACTGTACTAACCTGCCCCAACGTTGGTGAAATACTTCAGCAAATATTTAAGTAAGCATTTACCTGAACTGCATTTACCATAATGATAAGGAGTAAACTGTGATGGGAGGTGAAGCGGTCCGCTCCCAACTCCCTTTTGTTTTTTAATTACTATCTTTTTCTAACTTGGTATGTTCTTTTATGTCACTGTTTGGAGTGTTGCACAAATATTTTCATACAAAGCTTGACTGCTATGTGCCAAGCTACCAGCGTATTGAGCACAGGGGTTTGCTTGTTACTTCACCCTGACAAGGATTTTGGTTTCTCCTTGAGCAGCATTGTTACCCACTCAACCAGTAACCCAGTATCTTACAAGGTCTCTGGAGCTTGTCGTGTCCCTATAGCTCAGAACAGTACATTGGAGTTACTCAGGTTAGCTTGGGATGAAGGGATCAGGTGTAGTTTACTTTCTCAGATAGTAAGGCAGGCCTCAAGCAGGAGGGTAGTCACCAGGAAGCAGTGCGGCAGTACTCTGGGGGGGGGGAGGCAAGGCAGTCCTTCTTCTGGAATGTCCTTCTTTTCAAATGCAATGGACCATGCCCTATGAGCCTTATGTTCTACTTTAGAAATGATTTATCAGTATTTAAAAGGAAGATTTATGCCTGGCAAAAGGTTTATGTTGGCATGTCGGAATGGCAGTTTACAACTGCAATCCTTGAGACATATTTTTAAAAGCTACGTTTGTGGGTGTTTACAAAACGGTGCACAGTGGTGCAAGGATTGACAATTGCATCAGAAATTCTGATGCATCTCTTGGCGCAAAAGTAACGCATGGCTGGAGTTATGTCGCAAACACAACGCAACTCCAGAAATGCATGCGGAGGCCTTTTCCTAATAAACTGTGTCACCCCTTATGCCTGCTCCAAGCGGGTGCAGGGTTATGAGGCAGTGGGGTCCTTGAAGTGGCCCAGTGAGATCTGTGAGGCGTTCCTGCATGGGAATGCCTACCCTCCATACATTATAACTGAAGCAGGTATAATGTGATGCCGGGCTTTATAACGTGACACATCTCCCTAAATGCGGCACATTGTAAATGGGCCACAATGTGACACATTGCTTAGCTGCTGATGCATCATCAAAAAGGGACGCAACAACGGCACAAATGTTATGCAAGGGGTTTGTAAATCTGCCCCAGGATTATTTTAAGCAACTTGCGAGTGTACCTCCCACAGCATTCCTTCTCCCCTATAAACAATGCATTTAACTTTGCCACAAGAACAATATCCTAGTTGCTGAGTGAGTTTCTCCTTTCAAAATGACCTCTGCAAGATGTTGACAATAGCATTCAAAGTTTTGCTCGACATGTTCACAGGCAACATTGCCAGCACCATCTTGTGCAACATAGAGGTTTGGATCTTACAGTTTTCTAGTCCCTCAATACTGGAAGTCACTCTCTACTTATATACTATCCATTCCATCATTACAATACTTTAAAACTAGACTGTACAGCCATATCAAAAGAGTGGATATTCTAAGAAGGCAAACTGAATGAAAATAGACCTTTTGTGGAAGCGTGCCTTGTGACATGTGTTTGATGTGTTTGTTTTCAGTATCTAATCACAAAACCACACCTTTGTACAGTACTTCAATCACCCATTCTTCTTTGTGTTATTCAACCAATCATGTTATGCACCACCTAAATTCTTCTGTATAACATTTCTGTTGAAATTGCATGCTGATCAGAGCAATAAATCTACAAAAACACATCATGATTAAAAAGAAGGCTTATGGTTATTTATTTATTAGGTAGTTATGTTACTATAGCGCAAACATTATCTGGTGGTGCCAGAGCACTTTAAGGCAGAGATATATACATGTGTAGTTACAGAGAGTCAAGAATTCCCAAATATTGCTACATCAGCTCTAGAATTGCAAAATGGTAAATAGTTTCAGAAAAATAAGGAAACTAGTTAACAATATTACCAATAGCTAAACACAGCAGTAAAAACGTTGTAATTGCTTGATTAAGTGGAGGAAGCATAGTTCTGTTCCATGCTCTCACAGGAGGCGATTAGCTACAATGTCCTAGCTGAAATATTATTGAAGCAGGAAGGTTTTCAGTTCTGTTTAGAAGGTGAGAGACAATGTTCTAAATCAGTGGCCTTCAACCTTTTCTACAGTGAGAACTACTTCTGGTCAGTGAAAATCGTTGTAAGCTACTGAAGGCCATACCACTCAAACAATGTTACCAATGCCTAATTTGAACAGAGCCAAAGACTATAGTTTCAACAAAATACTTTGACTAAGGGCACTCTGATTGGGCTGCCATCTGTGCCAGTGAGAGCGTTGTCTTTGGGATGTATGAACGTGTATGCATATAAAACGGGATATATTTGTATGGGTGAAAGAGTTAGTAGTATGCACTTGTGGCACAGGACATACCTTTTGCCAAATGTGGCATTGTTTCATGTCTAAAACAAACATGCAACCATGTTATTAATTGGTGGACTTTCAGTTCAGAAACATTTTCTGCAAAACATTTCCAGGATATGAAAGATTTTTCTGCACTTTAAATTTTTCTCAGTTTAAAAAATGGGAGCAAGATGCTTGCTGTAGATGGGGTGTCATATTTACAACATAATAATGCAGCCATTTGTTTAAATAGGAGGTATTTAAAGTGAAGAAACATGCTTCATAAAATATTAAAATGTAATAGTCTTAATTGAAAGGGGAAACAAATACAAATATTGACTTAATGCTTCACAGAAATATTTTTATCCACTTTAAATTGCTCCTATTTGTCTACAGGCCACTGAGAGGAAGAGGCCTGCTATTTGTAAGTTAAACAGTGGGAAGACCAATTGATGGTCTCCTCCCATGAAAGCATGCAAAGGGCGATGAGAGGAATACTTGTAATCTGTCTAACCTCTCAATCACTTGGGGTAGCATTCAATCAATCAATCAATCACAGCATTTGTATAGCACGCTATTCACCCGGAAGGGTCTCAAGGCGCTTGGGGAAAGGGGTCCGCTACTGCTCGAACAGCCTGGTCTTGAGTTGTCTCCTGAAGGCGAGGTGGTCCTGGGTCAGCCGGAGGTGGGTGGGGAGGGTGTTCCATGTCTTGGCCGCCAGGTAAGAGAAGGATCTGCCTCCGGCGGTGGCTCTTCGGATGCGTGGTACGGTTGCGAGGGCGAGGCTGGTGGACCGTAGCTGGCGGGTGGGCGTGTAGAAGGTCAGGCGGTCGTTGAGGTACTTGGGGCCCAGGTTGTGGAGAGACTTGTGTGCGTGGGTGAGGAGCCTGAACGTGATCCTCTTGTCAACGGGGAGCCAGTGCAGGTCCCTCAGGTGGCCGGAGATGTGGCTGCGTCAGGGGATGTCCAGAATGAGTCGGGCGGAGGCGTTCTGGATGCGTTGGAGTCTTTTCTGTAGCTTGGCTGTGGTTCCGGTGTAGAGGGTGTTTCCGTAGTCCAGTCGGCTGGTGACGAGGGCCTGGGTGACCGTCTTCCTGGTTTCGGTCGGGATCCATCGGAAGATCTTGCGAAGCATGCGAAGGGTGTGAAAGCATGATGAGGATACGGCGTTGACTTGTCTAGTCATCGAGAGGGAGGAGTCCAGGATGAAGCCCAGGTTGCGTGCGTGGTCTGTTGGTTTGGGGGCGGTGCCCAGGGCTGGGGGCCACCAGCAGTTGTTCCAGGCGGAGGGTGATGGTCCCAGGATGAGGACTTCCGTCTTGTCTGAGTTCAGTTTCAGGCGGCTGTTCTTCATCCACTCGGCGACGTCTTTCATCCCTTCGTGTAGGCTGGTTCTGGCGGTGTCGGGGTCTCTGGTGAGGGAGAGGATCGGCCGGGTGTCGTCGGCGTAGGACATGATGTTGAGGTTGTGTTGGCGTGCGATGGCGGCTAGAGGTCTCATGTAGATGTTGAAGAGGGTGGGGCTGAGTGATGATCCTTGCGGGACTCCACAGATGACTTCGGTGGCCTCGGATCGAAACGGGGGGAGGCGGACTCTCTGTGTTCTTCCGGCGAGGAATGAGATGATCCACTTCAGTGCCTTCTCTTGGATGCCGGTATTGTCGAGTCGCTGGACTAGGGTGCGGTGGCAGACGGTGTCGAATGCGGCGGAGAGGTCCAGGAGGATGAGTGCCGCTGTTTCCCTGTTGTCGAGCAGGGCTCGGATGTCGTCGGTGGCTGCGATGAGGGCGGTCTCGGTGCTGTGGTTGGCTCTGAAACTGGACTGCGAGGGGTCGAGGGATCCGTTCGTCTCGAGGAAGGTGGCAAGCTGCTTGTTGACGATATTCTCGATGACTTTGGTGGGAAAAGGGAGGAGCGAGATGGGTGGGAAGTTTTTGAGGTCAGTGGGGTCCGCTGTTGGTTTCTTCAGAAGGGCGCTGAGCTCGGCATGCTTCCAGCTTTCCGGGAAGGTGGCGGTGTTGAAGGAGGTGTTGGGGTGCGATGGTGGAGTCGGCCCTGTTGAAGACGTGGTGGGGGCAGGAGTCGGTTGGGGAGCCGGAGTAGATGGTGTTCATCGTGCGGGCTGTGTCTTCGGTGGTCACCGTGGTCCAGGTGCAGAGGGTGGCGGTGGGGTTCATTGGTTCGGTGGTTGGGAGCGTGGATGGTGCGCCGAAACTGTTGTGGATGTCGGCAATCTTGCGGTGGAAGAACGAGGTGAGGGAGTCGCAGAGATCTTGTGAAGGGGTGATGTCGTTGTTGCCGGTGCTGGAGTTGGAGAACTCCTTGACGATGCTGAAGAGTTCCTTGCTGTCATGGGCGTTGTTGTCCAGTCGCTGCTTCAGTGATTTCTTCTTGGTGGTGCGGATGAGCTGGTGGTGCTTGCGGGTGGCGTGTTTGAGAGCGTTCATGTTGTCGGTGGTCCGGTCGTGGAGCCAGGCTTTCTCGAGGGTTCGGCAGGTTTTCTTGGAGTCTTTGAGTTCGTCGGTGAACCAGGGGGCTTTCTTGCTTCTGGGCCTGCTGGGAGGGTTCTTCAGTGGTGCGAGGTCATCGGCGCAGGCAGTCAACCACTGCGTGAAGTTGCGGGCCGCTTCGTTGGCGTCTGATGTGCTGGCGGGTGGGTTCTGGCTGAGGGAGGTGGTGAGCTGGTCGGCAGTGATTTTGCTCCAGCTCCTGTGAGGAATCTGTTGCGGGTGGTGGTGGGTTGTGGTTTTTCTGAATCTGAAGTGGACGCAGCTGTGGTCGGTCCAGTGGAGTTCGGTGGAGTGGCTGAAGCTGATGTGCTTGCTGGATGAGAAGACGGGATCAAGCGTGTGGCCGGCGTAGTGGGTGGGGGTGTTGACCAGTTGCTTGAGGCCGAGGTTGGCGAGGTTGTCCAGCAGGGTGGCGGTGTTGCGGTCCATGTTGTTCTCCAGGTGGAAGTTGAGGTCCCCTAGGAGTATGTAATCAGCGGAGGGGAGGGCGTGTGGGCTGATGAAGTCCGTGATGTCTTCGCTGAATTGCGTGCGCGGTCCCGGGGGTCGGTAGATGAGGGTGCCTCTGAGGGTCGTCTTTGGGTCGGTGTGAATCTGGAAGTGGAGGTGTTCGGCGGTGGCGAGGGTGGCGTTGGCGTCGGTCGTGATGCGGATGGTGTTCTTGTGGACGATGGCGATGCCTCCTCCGGTCTGGTTGATGCGGTCCCTCCTGATAATCTTGTATCCATCCGGGATGGCGATGGCGATGTCGGGGGCTGAGGAGGCGTTCATCCAAGTTTCAGTGAGGAAGGCGATGTCTGGTGAGGTTGTGTTGAGCAGGTTCCAGAGTTCGACGGCGTGTCTGTGGACGGAGCGGGAGTTGAGCAGGATGCACTTGAGGTCGCTGCTGGGGTCTGGCTTGGCGGGTGCGGTGTCTGTTCGGAGGCAGGTGAACTTGCAGGTTGAGCAGGTGAAGGGTCCGTGGAAACGTTTTGGGGCGGCCCGGCAGCAGGTGGGTCTCCGGCCGGTATTGAGTGAGTTGAGGGTGGCGGCGTCGTAGGTTTGTCGGGTAGTCTTGCGTCGGCGGGAGTCAGGGGTCCTGGCACTGGGCGCGGTCCTGGTGCGGACGGGCGCAGACGGGCTTACCTTTGGCGCACAATCGGCGCACAATCGGCGCTCCCGCTGCGCGAGACCGCTGCGCGAGACCGCTGCGCGTATGCGCGGTCGCCATTTATGGCGAAGTGGGAGGGAGGGAGGAGCAGCTGGGAGGCGGGAGCGGGGAGGACACAAAACGAAAAGGGGGCATGTCTGCTAGGACGGCGGCGGGAAGCAGGGAGCGGGGCGGGCAGGCACAGGGGGACTGGAGGACAACAAACAGTTCAAAACTACAACGTGCAAGGGGACAACAGTCACGATAGTACAGGCAAATAAAAACAGAAAGGAAACATAAAAAGTGATTAGGCACGCGCAAATACGGCGAGATCAGCGAGTGCAAGGGGACAACAGTCACGATTGTACAGGCAAATAAAACCAGAAAGGAAACAAAAAAGTTATTAGGCACACGCAAATACGGCGAGATCAGCGAGGCAGGCACAATGAGGGCAGCAGCGAGGCAAGGGGCACACACACAGCTGGTGGCCGTGCGGCGCGGGGGTGTCCTGAGAGCAGGTCACACTCACCTGCGCCGCGCGGTCTCCATTTATGGCCAAGTGGGAGGGAGGGAGGAGCAGCTGGGAGGCGGGAGCGGGGAGGGCACAAAACAAAAAGGGGGCGTATCTGCTAGGACGGCGGCGGGAAGCGGGGAGCGGAGCGGGCAGGCACAGGGGGACTGGAGGACAACAAACAGTTCAAAACTACAACGTGCAAGGGGACAACAGTCACGATAGTACAGGCAAATAAAAACAGAAAGGAAACATAAAAAGTGATTAGGCACGCGCAAATACGGCGAGATCAGCGAGTGCAAGGGGACAACAGTCACGATTGTACAGGCAAATAAAACCAGAAAGGAAACAAAAAAGTGATTAGGCACGTGCAAATACGGCGAGATCAGCGAGTGCAAGGGGACAACAGTCACGATTGTACAGGCAAATAAAACCAGAAAGGAAACAAAAAAGTTATTAGGCAGACGCAAATACGGCGAGATCAGCGAGGCAGGCACAACGAGGGCAGCAGCGAGGCGAGGAGCACACACACAGCTGGTGGCCGTGCGGCGCGGGGGTGTCCTGAGAGCAGGTCACATTCACCTGCGCCGCGCGGTCGCCATTTATGGGCAAGTGGGAGGGAGGGAGGAGCAGCTGGGAGGCGGGAGCGGGGAGGGCACAAAATGAAAAGGGGGCGTGTCTGCTAGGACGGCGGCGGGAAGCGGGGAGCGGGGCGGGCAGGCACAGGGGGACTGGAGGACAACAAACAGTTCAAAACTACAACGTGCAAGGGGACAACAGTCACGATAGTACAGGCAAATAAAACCAGAAAGGAAACAAAAAAGTGATTAGGCACGCGCAAATACGGCGAGATCAGCGAGTGCAAGGGGACAACAGTCATGATTGCACAGGCAAATAAAACCAGAAAGGAAACAAAAAAGTTATTAGGCACACGCAAATACGGCGAGATCAGCGAGGCAGGCACAACGAGGGCAGCAGCGAGGCGAGGGGCACACACACAGCTGGTGGCCGTGCAGCGCGGGGGTGTCCTGAGAGCAGGTCACCCCCAACTGCTCATTTGCTCAACATGCCACCTCAGTATGGAAGCAGTGATATGCAAACCAGTCTTGACCCTTCTCCTCAGGGGAACAGCTAAGCCCCGAATGCAAGCAACCCAGGACCGTTTTTTCCCTAGTTATGGGCTCATTGGAAGGTACAGCTTGAACCTAGTGACACAGTGAGCACAGGACCAACATATTGGCATAGCCATGCCCTTAGGGCAGTACATGAAACTCACAAAAAGGTGATTGGAGGAATGCTTGCAATTTGCCTAACCACTGGCAGTTCCTCAGGGTAGAATCCCACCCATCATTCCTTTGATCACGATGCCACCTCACTTTGGACCCAGCTGTATCCAAACCAGTCTTGACCCTGATCCGCATGGGAACAGTCCAGCCCCAAATTGACAGGCCAGGACCTTGCTAAACTGGAGCACAACCAAACCAGTACCGGTGTCACCCTTATTTTTTGCTTATCAGCTGGGTACACTTTGGTTCCAGTGGCACAGTGAGCGTGGGATTCACGTTTGGGCTCATCCATACCACTTAGAGCGGTCCATGAAGCATACAATGTAGCAATAGGATTCATGCAGCCGGCATTCCTGATTGATTACATCATGAGAGGGTACGGCTGCACAAGGGTAGCTGGAGTTCATGATGTTAGGTTGTGGGAGGCTGCAGCCAGTGGCAATGCCAGTGCAGCTTGCATGCAGTAAAACTTGTTTTAAACAATAGGAACGATCTCCGTGAGCGGACTGGACCGAACCCCAACCCCATGGACTGCGGTGGCGGCTGCACTGTGCAGCTGCTGCTCTTGAGCCTGGGAGTGGCACAGAGGTCAGAGCAGCTGAGGCTGCTTGAGCTCTTGGACACCTCCTTTCCTCGTGCGTGCAGCCGCTATTGCTTGCCGGGCTTCGCAGCTCCTGGGGGACGCTCGGCCAATGGGCGCCTGCTGCCAGCCGCGCTGGATTGCCTGTTGCGGTGAAAGCCCACCCGCCTGTCCCACAAGCCCGGCCTTTCGATCTACTTGCAGCCCTTCCTGATATGCCTCCCTGGTGCACAGATCGGCCCACTGTTGAGGTTTGGTGGTGACCTGTTTTCCCTCTACATTCTGGTGGCCTGACTCCTGTTCTCTTTATGCTCCGAGGCCCCTCTTAATGCCCCTGCTATTACTGTCCAAAGCTAGCCACATCTCGATGGGTGCCGGAGACTCTGCCTTCCTCTTTCTATCTCCTTCCAGCTCCCGTCTATGAGAGGGCTGATATCTTGCTGGCAGTGGCTTGACTTGAGAAACTATAGAAGACTGGGCTTGAATCAATCAATCAATCAATCAATCAATAACATTTGTAAAGCGCGCTACTCACCCGCAAGGGTCTCAAGGCAATGGGGGGGGTGGCTGCTATTGCTCGAAAAGCAAGGTCTTGAGCTGCTTCCTGAAGGAGAGATGGTCCTGGGTGAGTCGTAGGTGGGTGGGGAGGGTGTTCCAGGTCTTGGCCGCCAGGTAGGCGAAGGATCTTCCTCCGGTGGTGGTTCTGCGGATCCGTGGGATGGTGGCGAGGGCAAGGCTGGCGGAGCAGAACTGGCGGGTTGGTGTGTAGAACGTGAGGCGGTTGTTGAGGTATTCGGGGCCCAAGTCGTGGAGAGCCATGTGTGCGTGGGTGAGGAGTCTGAACGTGGTCATCTTGCTGATGGGGAGCCAGTGCAGGTCCCTCAGGTGGGAGAAGATGTGGCTGTGTCAGGGGATGTCCAGGATGAGTCGTGCTGAGGCATTCTGGATGCGCTGGAGTCTTTTCTGTAGTTTGGCAGTGGTCCCAGCATAGAGGGCGTTCCCGTAGTCCAGACGGCTGGTGACTAGGGCCTGGGTGACCGTCTTCCTGGTTGCAATGGGTATCCAGCGGAAGATCTTACGGAGCATGCGGAGGGTGTTTAAGCAGGAGAAAGTAACGGCGTTAACTTGCCTGGTCATCGTGAGGGAGGAGTCCAGGATGAAGCCCAGGTTGCGTGCGTGGTCCGTGGGCTTGGGAGGGGAGGCCAGAGTAGGGGGCCACCAGAAGTCGTCCCAGGCGGAGATGGATGGGCCGAGGATGAGGACTTCCGTCTTGTCTGAGTTCAGTTTCAGGCGGCTGAGCTTCATCCAGTCCGCGATGTCATTCATTCCGTCCTGGAAGCTGGGTTTGGCGGAGGAGGGGTCATTGGTGAGGGAGAGGATCAGTTGGGTATCGTCGGCATAGGAGATGATGTTGAGGTTGTGCTTGCGTGCGATGGCTGCGATGGTCTCATGTAGACATTGAAGAGGGTGGGGCTGAGCGAGGAGCCTTGAGGTACGCCGCAGATGATCTTGGAGGCTTCTGCGAGGAAGGGCGGGAGACGCACTCTTTGGGTTCTGTCGGAGAGGAAGGAGGTGATCCATTCCAGGGCCTTTCCATGGATCCCGGCGTGGCGGAGGCGGGTTATCAGGGTGCGGTGGCAGACCGCGTCGAACGCCGCGGAAAGGTCGAGCAGGATGAGGGCGGCAGTTTCTCCGTTGTCGAGCAGGGTCCTGATGTCGTCAGTGGCTGCGATGAGGGCGGTCTCGGTGCTGTGGTTCACTCGGAATCCAGACTATGATGGGTCGAGGGAGCCGTTCGTCTCGAGGAAGGCTGTCAGCTGTTTGTTGACGGTTTTCTCGATGACTTTTGCGGGGAAGGGGAGGAGCGAGATGGGGCGGAGCTTCTTGAGGTCTGAGGGGTCTGCGGTGGGTTTCTTCAGGAGGGCGCTGATCTCTGCGTGCTTCCAGCTCTCTGGGAAGGTGGCGGACTCGAAGGAGTTGTTGATGATGTCCCGAAATTTGGGTGCGATGATGGATGTGAGTGGCCGTTGAGAGATTTGTGCACACTGGCTGGCTGTGACCTTTGGGGGTCAGTGGGAAGGGGAGTTCTCAGAAGTGACGGTCTGCTTTTATGCTTGTTTATTCGAGAACCGCATGAAACATGCTGCAGTTGTGAAAGAGGTGACACAAAAATGAAGACAGATAAATGATGTTTAGTAGACAGCCTCACACGACTGATCTCGCAGTGCGTGGTAATATACCCACCTGCTTTTGCACATGTACTTGCCTAGGTGAGGGGCACTAACCTCATGTCAACCACTACTATCACACACCCTCCGGTGTCTGGCATGCACATTCCAGTGGCCCGATGTATAGACAACAACGGGACTAACAGACACGTGCTCTCAAAGTGCCAACAAGGTATTAGTCTGGGTCTTCTCAGATCCTCTTTGGGCCTTTGTGATTCTAGTTTGGTCCATTGGGTCTATTTGAATCCTGCTAGGAACCGGGAGGGCGTAAGCAGCAGTGCAGCACTATTTACAGCTCTGAGGCCTGGCTTCATTAGAACAAACACTAACCCAAGTCTCTGTAGGCTGATGGCACCTAATTGAATTCATTATAAACCTACAGCCTGATTCATCAAGCGAACAGCGCTCGCAAAAGGGCCAGATTCTGAGAATCTGGCCCTTTGCGAGTGCTTTTTTTGCATTTGGAATTCATCATCCCAAATGCAAAAATCGCTAATAAAGAATTCGCTAAATCGCGAGGATTAGCATTTAAGGAATCTCTATTAGAGATTCCTTAAATGCTATTCATGAAACATTAAAAAATTGCGAATTCGCAATTTAGGACCGCTATTTACCACGAGGTCAAACCTCGTGGTAAATAGCGAAAACTTAGAAAAATGCATTTAAATGCATTTTTCTAAGTTGCATGTTACACACACACATGTCCTTTGGACATGTGTGTGCGCAACACCAATGTAAATTACATTTCAGGGGTGCTACAGGGTGTCCTTTGGACACCCCTGCACCCTTGAAATCGCATCCTTATTTGCGTTTAGCAAATTGCTAATCGCAAATAAGGAATGACTCCCCATTCCTTCCTATGGGCCTGTAGGCCCATAGGAAGGAATGGGGAGTTATTCCTTATTTGCGATTAGCAATTTGCTAATCGCAAATAAGGAATGTGTAGGAATCGCATTTCTTTATGCAATTTCTACATGAATCCCGTTTTGCAAGTCCTTAATAGCGATTCCTTATGAATCGCTATTAGGGGCTCGCAAAACGGGAGAATGATGAATCAGGCTGCTAGTCTTCCTTTTCAGGGGTTTTGTAGCTATTTCAAGTAGTTTTCAGAGCTTCTTATTGCCCAAATGGCTTTTCTGCATTCAGCCAAACCTCGGCTCGGTAAGTTTTCTTTTAATTGAAGAGTTGAGCCGGTGGCAAGCAGCTGCCTCTAATCCTGGTATTGTAATGCAGAAAGTGACGCCTAGGGGCTTCCTGCAGTGAGTCTGCACCTGCCAATCATGCAGCCTTTGGACAAGGGGGCGCTAAAGGGGGGCGTAGATGTGTCACCTGAGCTGTTGTCAGCTGTAGTGTCTGTCTCTGCCCGGCCTACTTCTGTTCTCAGTTTGCACTGTTCTGTGCCGAGTGCTGTCATCAGAGAAGTGGGCGCTTTTTTGCTTTATTTCGCAGTGGGAATAATCAGCCTGATTCATGAAGCAAAATAGCGTCCGCAATCGCAGCGAAAATGCAATTGCGGGTGCAATTTACGTAATTGGCATTCAAGAACAAAATAGTGAATTCGCTAACACATAATAGCGAATACGCTAACACATAATAGCGATTACGCTATAATAGTCGCAGATTCCCGGTAGTCGAGCATTAGCGATACGGAAAAAGCGACCAACCACGGAATCTGCGAAATAAATAGCGAAACGCAATATATTCTCAATCGGCATTCATGAAAAATCTACAATTGCGAAAAACCCCAAAATCGCAGTTTGCGCAGCGCAAATTAAGGACAACTCAAAGCAGGTGGTAACCATAAAAGCCATGAATAAGTAAAATTTGAAAAACCGTTGGCCAATCACCAACAGGTTCAGGCCTGACCAATCACACATAAGGACATTCAGCAGCAGCATTAGGCGTTCCACAATGCCAGGAATGTACATGGTGGTGAGGCGGCGAAGGCTACAGCGAGCAGCACGGAGGAGATGCATGAGGCAGGAAAGGATTTACCGCCAGCGGGTCACCT
The DNA here is from genome assembly GCF_964261635.1 of Lissotriton helveticus. Taxonomy (NCBI): domain Eukaryota; kingdom Metazoa; phylum Chordata; class Amphibia; order Caudata; family Salamandridae; genus Lissotriton; species Lissotriton helveticus. The sequence goes on along the minus strand of NC_136057.1, from coordinate 252,446,683 downwards.
TGCTGGGCCAAACCAGAGAACAGATATTTGCTAAATACAGGCTGAATGGGGAAATGATCATCTGGCTGATACATGAACTTGACCCCCTCATGCAGCACCCAACAAGGCGAAACAATTCGGTGCCTACACATGTGCAGGTATTGTGTAGCCTGCACCTCCTGGCCTCCGGGAGTTTCCAGGGCATAGTAGCGGCTGCTGGGGGGATATCCCAGCCCACCATGTCACGCTGCCTCCACACTTTCGTTGACGCCATGCTCACCCAGCTCCACCGTCACATCACATTTCCCACGAGCCAACAGGAATTGGACTTGACAAAACTACAATTTTACAATGTAGCCCATTTTCCCCATGTCCTCGGCTGCATAGACTGTACCCACGTCGCCATCTGCCCACCAGCTGCCACGGAGTATATGTTCCGCAACAGAAAGTCCTACCACTCCCTCAACATACAGATGGTCTGCAATGCCGAGACCATCATCACTGACATTGTCGCCCAGTACCCAGGGAGTACCCATGACTCCTTTATCTTCAGGCACAGCGGACTCCACACACGACTGCTCAGGGGAGAGTTTGGGGAAGGACACCTACTTGGTAAGTACACTTTGTCGACAATGTCACATTGCTATGAAGTAACTGCGCTGCACAGGCAATCAACATCTGCTCCTCTCATTCAGGTGACAGCGGCTACGCCCTACGGGAATACCTCCTGACCCCTTACCTCAACCCTGCCACACCTCAGCAACGGCGCTACAATGTTGCGCACATCCGGACAAGGAACTGTATAGAAAGGACATTTGGCCTGCTCAAGAGCAGGTTCCGTATACTGCACAAGACAGGTGGGGCCATGTATTACAGTCCTGCTGTGTGCTGCCGCATTGTGGCTGTCTGTGCAATGCTTCATAACATTGCAACCAAGCGCCGGATACCTGTTGACATCTCAGGCAGTGAATCAGAAGGGGACGACCGGCCACCAGCACATGCGCACCATGCACGCGGGGAGAACCCAGCTGAAGGCCACAGACGTCGCAACCACATCACAGAGAACAATTTCTAGCCCACCCTCTTCCCTCACCCCACAAATCACAATTGCATGCAAACTGTAATGATTACACAACGCTAATGTGTGCTGCAAAATAAATATATTTGTTTCATTCACAAAAAATGTAATCAGTACAACTACTTACTACTAACAGTATTCCTTCATACTGCAGTGTCAAATGACAGGGCAGGCTTATAGTCAGCCTGTGCCAGTGATTGTCTGAAAGAGTCAATTGCGCCTCCTGCGCGTTATGCCCAAGCGCCTCTGAGGCTCTTCCTCTTCCGGGGCACCTGTACCTGGCGTTGCCCTGGTGCTGCGCCTAAGTGGCGGGACTAGTGTGGCAGATTGGCTGCTGATGCTGGATGCCCCCTCACTGCCATCATCACCCCCTACAGTGGCAGGTAGAGCAGGAGGGTGTAGTGCCGTAACCGCCGTGGTGAGGTGCTCCAGGACCCTGGTGATGTCCTCACAGCACTGTACAAGTTGGTGCTGCTGTGTTAGTGACCGCCGCAACAACTGTGAAGTGGCATTTGCAGCCACATAATTGGACCTGCTGTAGGAGGCCAGCCGGCTCATGAGCTGGTGGTGGCGCCGGCTTGCTGCACTGCGCTGCTTAATCATCGCAGCAGTGTTGGCCTCCATGGCTGCAGTCATGCGGCCCATGGCCGCCGTCATGCGGTCCATGCGGTCTCCCACTCCGGCCACATTGCGCCCAATCTTGTGTAGCTGAATGGCACCTTGCTGCTGTGACTGGCGCTGATGAATCCTCAACATGCGTCTTTCGACGCTCAAACAGGCATGTCTCTGTCCATTGCCCCTCCTGCTGATTGCAGCAGTGGTGTGATGGCGAGACCTCTCACGCCTGCTCTGCTGGCCTGTCACTGTGGCTGGCCGCTGTGTTGGCGCTGTCGCAGGCCCAGATGTTGTAGCACCAGCTGCAGGTGGTGTCACAGCAGGCGTTGCTGGTGCGGCAGGGACTGGAGGCACATTAGTGGCGTGCCTGGCTTTGGCTGTGGGCGGTCCGCCAGATGCAGGGGGCACAACGGTGGGGGTCCTGGCTTTGGCTGTGGGTGGTCCGCCAGATGCAGGGGGCACAACGGTGGGGGTCCTGGCTTTGGCTGTGGGTGGTCCGCCAGATGCAGGGGGCACAACGGTGGGGGTCCTGGCTTTGGCTGTGGGTGGTCCGCCAGATGCAGGGGGCACAACGGTGGGGGGCCTGGCTGCTGGTGTTGTTGCAGCGGCAGGGGCTGGTGCCTGGGTTTGCGGTGGATAATCCTCCTCCTGGGCCTCCTCATCTATTTGCAGCCTTTCACTGTCGCTGCTTTCTGCGCCACCTGTGAGGGTAAGTGGATACTCATTAGTTGCATGTGACTGTCAGACGTGCTGATGTTTCATGCATGCTGGGTGACATTCCCTGGATGGCTGTGGATTTGCGTACTTTGGAACCTGTCTGGCTGCATTGTGGTACTACTACATTGTGGACAAACTACATCTCCCACAATGCTTCAGGGCATTTCCTGATGCGCAACAAAGGCATGACTAAGGGACATTATGTGAGCCTATTTGGTCAGGGACGGTCATAGGGGACAGGGTCGCAGTCGCATGCCACTTACCTTGGGTGTCTTGGGTGGGGCAGGAGGAGTCCAGAAGTGTGACGCCAACGCACGCCTCCCTCTCCAGGGTGTTCTCCACCTGGTCCTCCAAGGGTGTGTTCGGAGGGACTGTAGGTCCGCCACCTCCAGTGCCCGATGACTCTCCAAGGCGCTCCGCCACCCTCTCCTTGGCACGACCTCGGAGGCCATACCATCGTTTCTTGAGCTCCTCCAGTGACCTATCGGCCACACCCACGGAGTTCACACTGGAGGCTATTCCCAGCCAGATCCTCCTTTTGTCTTGCTCCGGGACCTTCCGGGAGTCTTTCCCAAAGAGTTTGTCGTGGTTGGCCACCACCCCTTCTATCAAATTTTCGAGCTCCTGCTCAGAAAACTTTAGCTTCCTCTTCCGCCCTGTGCTGTTGCTGGGGCCAGGAACAGGTTCCTCTGACATGGCAGCAGAGTAGTAGGAATTTCGCAATCACCAGAATAGCTGCTGCTTTCCAACTTGCTCCCTCGAGGTCTGCCTCACTGTGGTGAATGGGGGTGGGAACTGCCTGCTTCCTGGTTGTGATGTCATCACTGAGCTCGAAAAGCGACTTCCCGTTTTCCCGATCGCGCAAGATTGCGATTCGCATTCTCGATCGCACGAGATTGCGATTCGCATTCCCGATCGCACGAGATTGCGATTTGCATTCCCGACGCAGGTAGCCGGAAATAGCGATTATTCTGCGATTATCGTTAGTCGCTAACGGATTTTGCGCCCGCGTGCGAGCCGCTTTTTTTTTCCGGTAATCTTCATGAATTCTGATTTGCGAGTTCTCAATAGCGATTCGCATTTTATCGCTATTTGAGACTCGCAAATCCCGTTTTTCATGAATCAGGCTGAATATCTCTACCAAACGCTCAGTGGGCAATGTGGTGTCTCGACGATCTGCAACAACCCCGACAACCCCTTACGGGACCAGCACTTTTCTTTCTCCAAAAGCTCTACTAGGAGCCCCTGCAGCACTGTGACATCACTACTGTGGTCCCAGGGCGCCCGGAGATGCATCATTTTTTCCCAACCATTGTCGTCCAGGTCACTGGTTCCCTGGTGAGGTAGAGTTGCGGCTGCACTGGAAGCAGACACAGCTCTCTTGCCCCCTCGCCTCCCTGTTCCTTGGCCTATCCCATGGAGGCTGCACCCCCCCTCCACACACATGGCTTTGACAGTTTGACAGACAAAGAGGCTGTGCACCGTGGGCTGGGGCAGGCAGCGCTCTGACCAGATTAACTCCAGTGCTGCTCTGCTCCGCTGCAAGCCCTTGCTGTCCTGATCCTGATCTCTGGGAGGCCGGCGGGGCTGGGACAGACGGGCGCGCAGTTGGGCCCCGTAAAGCGTATCATACAATTATGGGACAGTCGAGCTGTCAGGCCAGATCTGGTGTTGGAGTGGGGTTGTTCCGAGGCCAGCAGCGGGGAAGCGGGAGATAGCTGGCGTCTCCTGCCTCAGGCTGGTCTATTGGCATTTAGAGCAGCGACTAAGACCACCACACAGTTCGAGACAGACCTTTTCACATCATAGGCCTGCCAAGCTGTGATCTAAACGAGTGCCTCCCACTCGCAGCTTTCCCATGCAGCCATGCTTACTGCTCATGTAACTGGAGCAGTCAAGTGAGTCTGGTAGTCACTCAGTTGATTAAAATTAAAGTATGATCATCTCCCACACCTCTTTATCTATTTTCTGAAATTTTGGTTTGAGTCTGATAAATGAAAGCAGCTAACAATTTTTATGCTAGCCTTTGCAGCAGTTAAATTAGAGTTTCTTGTTGCTCAAATAGGTATAATTCTGATATTTATGTATTTCCTTTGTATTCATTGCTTGATTTTGCTTGAGAGAAAGGTGTCACTCATAGTCGTTGAAATGTCACTCATAATTACACTGCAATTAAGAAAATGTCACACATGACACTCTAAAACTTTGGCAGCTATGCAGTAGTTTATGCTGCTGGCACAAAAAGTGCCCTGAAAACAACTGTGTGTGGAAGCAGGCAGCATGCTCGAGTGCCTGAGCTGGCAGCTCTCACACGCTTTGGGGCTCCCAGCAGCCGAGCAGACTCCGCCTCACAGCTGCAGCCTCTAGGCCAGTGCTGCTAGAATGTATCAATCTCTGATTTCCGTGGCGCCAGGGGGCTGAGGGACCAGGCCCGGTTCTAGCGGGTGGGCCGGGTGGGCCAGGCCCACCCAAACTTGAGCCTGGCCAAAGAGAAATCTTGGCTCTCAGCAGTGAAGGCTGGAAGGCAGGTCGTGTGTGTCAGCCCGGGCCCAGACAGATTCCTGGGCGGGCGCGCACACACAGAGACCGTTTTAGAGATGATTGCAGCCGCACCCGAGTACTTCACAGGTCTTCAAAGACCATTTACATGTTAATGAGGCTTTGTTTATTTTTTCACCCCTTCATCTCTGCATGGTGAAAGTCGACCACTCCTTTCTTTGACAAGGGTAACCTTTGGTAACCTTTGTCTACTGTCCTGCTGCGTTGATATTTATTTTAATATGCAGCACAGGAGAAAAGAAGTTTGTTTATTCCTAGTAACCTTTCCTGACCCCTGTAGCAGCTTATCACATCAGGCTGTGACGCAAAGGTGAGTAATTTAGTAAGAGAATGTGATACTACATTTTTTTCTTTTTAAAATCTGCACAGGCCCAGGAGGACACATACTTCATGTGTGCTTAATTTAAACTTTTTTTATCTTTATCATGGCCGATGCAGGACAGCAATAAGAAAATACAACATGCCCAGATAACACTGGTGATTAATGATCCTACTGGAGAGCAATCATGTGTCTGTTGATAGTTTTTAAATGCAGATGAACTGTATTTTATGTGGATAGCTCAGTGGGTTACTACCTCTGTCACAGATATCCTTGTGTTACTTGCAGTTCAGAAGTTACAATCCTAACATAGGACAGTGACCAATGAACTGTCACCAAAGAGCTGCATACAAACAATAATGGTATAGTTAGAACTTTGCTTTTTTTGTTTTGTAATATAGTTGGAACTTCCACAGTCTTTCATCATTCTAATGTTGCTATAATGAGCATGTTTGGGCAGATATACATGTGTATCAGTAAAGCTGACCCCCCATGGAATACTCTTTAAATCCTAAGGTTGTGTTCCCCAGACCAAACCCTCTTAAAATATACTGCCCACCAGTATGGATGACATGAGATTCCTACACCTTGTAATCCTCATTGGTTTATGTGACATTCCCTGTAGACTGATATACATTCTTGTATGATTCATATTGTCTGTATAATGTGTGTGTGGTGTAAAGTACTAACACACACTACACTGATATGAGTAGCGCTATACAAAAAGGAAATGCATATGAGAGAGGAGCTACGTAAAGATGAGGGGCACCGTTGGAGGGTGGTAGTGAGGGAAATCCAAGGAAGAGGTCATAGGGTAGAGGGAGGAGCTAGGGAGAGATGAGGGGCACTGAGGGAGGGTGGTAGTGAGGGGGTCTGAGGAAGAGGTCCTGAGGGTGGAGCTGCAGAGAGATGAGGGGCACTGGCAGAGGGTGGTAGTGAGGGAAATCCAAGGAACATGGAGGGAGGAGCTAGGGAGAGATGAGGGGCACTGAGGGAGGGTGGTAGTGAGGGAAATCCAAGGAACGTGGAGGGAGGAGCTAGGGAGAGATGAGGGGCACTGATGGAGGGTATTAGTGAGGGAGTCTGAGGAGGAGGTCATGAGGTGGAGGGGCTACAGAGAGATGAGGGACACTGGTGGAGGGTGGCACTGAGGGAATCCGAGGAGGAGGTCATAAAGGGGAGGGGCTATGGGGAGATGAGGGGCACTTGTGGCAGTGAGGGAATCCGAGGAAGAGGTCAATAGGGGGTCCATGGAGGGATGAGGGGCACTGTTGGATGGTGGTAGTAAAGGTATTTGCTGAGAAAGAGGTTATTGGTGCGGCACCAATAAAGACTTTTGCATCAGCGCTGAAGCCAGCCCTGTCATGGCCTTTCTGTTTTTGTTTATTTAAATAGCAGTCGGGCTATAAGGGCTACTGCGGAACATACCTTAAAGTACCTGCTAATTATACTTACTGCTATATTCAATGTTTTAAGTATGAAGGTGATTTTACTAATGTTTTTACCGGGAAAAATGAAAGTGGAGCCAGATGGTGCCTGATATGGGGCTGGGTCCAAGGTCATCTGTGAGATAAGGTGCACTGGAGAGCAGTAGTGGATAATCAAGCCTGTAAGGGAGTGAGTCCGTGGTTAGGTGGAGGTAGTAATGTGGAGGAATTCTCCCTGAAGGCTCGAGTCCGAGGAGTGTCACTTGACTGATACTCCCACATCAGAAACCCCTTCCCATCAAAGTAACATTACATGGAAAAACACTTTTTGAGAGTGATAACATTAAAAAGAGATTTGGAAAAGAGTGAGTTTTACTGGGCCTTGTAAGACTAAGAAGAGATAAAGAAGGGCCCTGAAGCAGGCCTGTCTAGACATATATACAACAAATCAATCCCGCAGTGGCCCACCCAAATGCACCCGTGGCCCACCCAAATAAGAAATCCTAGAGCCGGGCCTGTGAGGGACACAAGTCTTAGACTTGCCGTAGCGTCGTAGGAGTACGTGACGTGATGTCCTGCTACCAAAGGGCACAAGGAGTTATTTCATTTTGTAAAGACTCTGCTACTGCTTGCTCAGCCTCACTGGTTTGCGGCATGGTGCTCGGCCGCTGGCTCACACCACTCTGCTGCTCGCACCTCAGACCTTGTCCTGCCCTGCAGAGCTGCCCGCGCTGGAACACGGCAGGCCCAGGAGCTGAATTATTTGAAATGCCGCCAACCGGTGAGTTACAGAGCAGCCCAGGCCGGCCGACTCGAGGCCACTTGGTGAGGGAGAGTGCTGCATGATCATGCGACCTCTGTGAGAGGCTCGGTCGACGTCGTCACTGAGGAAGAGTCATGCTGCCTCAGCCTGGGGGCCAGGCCCGGTTCTAGCGGGTGGGCCAGGCCCACCCAAACTTGAGCCTGGCCAACCCAAAGAGAAATCTTGGCCCTCAGCAGTGAAGGCTGGAAGGCAGGTCGTGTGTGTCAGCCCGGGCCCAGACAGATTCCTGGGCGGGCGCGCACACACAGAGACCGTTTTAGAGATGATTGCAGCCGCACCCGAGTACTTCACAGGTCTTCAAAGACCATTTACATGTTAATGAGGCTTTGTATATTTTTTCACCCCTTCATCTCTGCATGGTGAAAGTCGACCACTCCTTTCTTTGACAAGGGTAACCTTTGGTAACCTTTGTCTACTGTCCTGCTGCGTTGATATTTATTTTATTATGCAGCACAGGAGAAAAGAAGTTTGTTTATTCCTAGTAACCTTTCCCGACCCCTGTAGCAGCTTATCACATCAGGCTGTGATGCAAAGGTGAGTAATTTAGTAAGAGAATGTGATACTACATTTTTTTCTTTTTAAAATCTGCACAGGCCCAGGAGGACACATACTTCATGTGTGCTTAATTTAAACTTTTTTTATCATTATCATGGCCGATGCAGGACAGCAATAAGAAAATACAACATGCCCAGATAACACTGGTGATTAATGATCCTACTGGAGAGCAATCATTTGTCTGTTGATAGTTTTTAAATGCAGATGAACTGTATTTTATGTGGATAGCTCAGTGGATTACTACCTCTGTCACAGATATCCTTGTGTTACTTGCAGTTCAGAAGTTACAATCCTAACATAGGACAGTGACCAATGAACTGTCACCAAAGAGCTGCATACAAACAATAATGGTATAGTTAGAACTTTGCTTTTTTTGTTTTGTAATATAGTTGGAACTTCCACAGTCTTTCATCATTCTAATGTTGCTATAATGAGCATGTTTGGGCAGATATACATGTGTATCAGTAAAGCTGACCCCCCCATGGAATACTCTTTAAATCCTAAGGTTGTGTTCCCCAGACCAAACCCTCCTAAAATATACTGCCCACCAGTATGGATGACATGAGATTCCTACACCTTGTAATCCTCATTGGTTTATGTGACATTCCCTGTAGACTGATATACATTCTTGTATGATTCATATTGTCTGTATAATGTGTGTGTGGTGTAAAGTACTAACACACACTACACTAATATGAGTAGCGCTATACAAAAAGGAAATGCATATGAGAGAGGAGCTACGTAAAGATGAGGGGCACCGTTGGAGGGTGGTAGTGAGGGAAATCCAAGGAAGAGGTCATAGGGTAGAGGGAGGAGCTAGGGAGAGATGAGGGGCACTGAGGGAGGGTGGTAGTGAGGGGGTCTGAGGAAGAGGTCCTGAGGGTGGAGCTGCAGAGAGATGAGGGGCACTGGCAGAGGGTGGTAGTGAGGGAAATCCAAGGAACATGGAGGGAGGAGCTAGGGAGAGATGAGGGGCACTGAGGGAGGGTGGTAGTGAGGGAAATCCAAGGAACGTGGAGGGAGGAGCTAGGGAGAGATGAGGGGCACTGATGGAGGGTATTAGTGAGGGAGTCTGAGGAGGAGGTCATGAGGTGGAGGGGCTACAGAGAGATGAGGGACACTGGTGGAGGGTGGCACTGAGGGAATCCGAGGAGGAGGTCATAAAGGGGAGGGGCTATGGGGAGATGAGGGGCACTTGTGGCAGTGAGGGAATCCGAGGAAGAGGTCAATAGGGGGTCCATGGAGGGATGAGGGGCACTGTTGGATGGTGGTAGTAAAGGTATTTGCTGAGAAAGAGGTTATTGGTGCGGCACCAATAAAGACTTTTGCATCAGCGCTGAAGCCAGCCCTGTCATGGCCTTTCTGTTTTTGTTTATTTAAATAGCAGTCGGGCTATAAGGGCTACTGCGGAACATACCTTAAAGTACCTGCTAATTATACTTACTGCTATATTCAATGTTTTAAGTATGAAGGTGATTTTACTAATGTTTTTACCGGGAAAAATGAAAGTGGAGCCAGATGGTGCCTGATATGGGGCTGGGTCCAAGGTCATCTGTGAGATAAGGTGCACTGGAGAGCAGTAGTGGATAATCAAGCCTGTAAGGGAGTGAGTCCGTGGTTAGGTGGAGGTAGTAATGTGGAGGAATTCTCCCTGAAGGCTCGAGTCCGAGGAGTGTCACTTGACTGATACTCCCACATCAGAAACCTCTTCCCATCAAAGTAACATTACATGGAAAAACACTTTTTGAGAGTGATAACATTAAAAAGAGATTTGGAAAAGAGTGAGTTTTACTGGGCCTTGTAAGACTAAGAAGAGATAAAGAAGGGCCCTGAAGCAGGCCTGTCTAGACATATATACAACAAATCAATCCCGCAGTGGCCCACCCAAATGCACCCGTGGCCCACCCAAATAAGAAATCCTAGAGCCGGGCCTGTGAGGGACACAAGTCTTAGACTTGCCGTAGCGTCGTAGGAGTACGTGACGTGATGTCCTGCTACCAAAGGGCGCAAGGAGTTATTTCATTTTGTAAAGACTCTGCTACTGCTTGCTCAGCCTCACTGGTTTGCGGCATGGTGCTCGGCCGCTGGCTCACACCACTCTGCTGCTCGCACCTCAGACCTTGTCCTGCCCTGCAGAGCTGCCCGCGCTGGAACACGGCAGGCCCAGGAGCTGAATTATTTGAAATGCCGCCAACCGGTGAGTTACAGAGCAGCCCAGGCCGGCCGACTCGAGGCCACTTGGTGAGGGAGAGTGCTGCATGATCATGCGACCTCTGTGAGAGGCTCGGTCGACGTCGTCACTGAGGAAGAGTCACGCTGCCTCAGCCTGGGGGCCAGGCCCGGTTCTAGCGGGTGGGCCAGGCCCACCCAAACTTGAGCCTGGCCCACCCAAAGAGAAATCTTGGCCCTCAGCAGTGAAGGCTGGAAGGCAGGTCGTGTGTGTCAGCCCGGGCCCAGACAGATTCCTGGGCGGGCGCGCACACACAGAGACCGTTTTAGAGATGATTGCAGCCGCACCCGAGTACTTCACAGGTCTTCAAAGACCATTTACATGTTAATGAGGCTTTGTTTATTTTTTCACCCCTTCATCTCTGCATGGTGAAAGTCGACCACTCCTTTCTTTGACAAGGGTAACCTTTGGTAACCTTTGTCTACTGTCCTGCTGCGTTGATATTTATTTTAATATGCAGCACAGGAGAAAAGAAGTTTGTTTATTCCTAGTAACCTTTCCCGACCCCTGTAGCAGCTTATCACATCAGGCTGTGATGCAAAGGTGAGTAATTTAGTAAGAGAATGTGATACTACATTTTTTTCTTTTTAAAATCTGCACAGGCCCAGGAGGACACATACTTCATGTGTGCTTAATTTAAACTTTTTTTATCATTATCATGGCCGATGCAGGACAGCAATAAGAAAATACAACATGCCCAGATAACACTGGTGATTAATGATCCTACTGGAGAGCAATCATTTGTCTGTTGATAGTTTTTAAATGCAGATGAACTGTATTTTATGTGGATAGCTCAGTGGGTTACTACCTCTGTCACAGATATCCTTGTGTTACTTGCAGTTCAGAAGTTACAATCCTAACATAGGACAGTGACCAATGAACTGTCACCAAAGAGCTGCATACAAACAATAATGGTATAGTTAGAACTTTGCTTTTTTTGTTTTGTAATATAGTTGGAACTTCCACAGTCTTTCATCATTCTAATGTTGCTATAATGAGCATGTTTGGGCAGATATACATGTGTATCAGTAAAGCTGACCCCCCCATGGAATACTCTTTAAATCCTAAGGTTGTGTTCCCCAGACCAAACCCTCTTAAAATATACTGCCCACCAGTATGGATGACATGAGATTCCTACACCTTGTAATCCTCATTGGTTTATGTGACATTCCCTGTAGACTGATATACATTCTTGTATGATTCATATTGTCTGTATAATGTGTGTGTGGTGTAAAGTACTAACACACACTACACTAATATGAGTAGCGCTATACAAAAAGGAAATGCATATGAGAGAGGAGCTACGTAAAGATGAGGGGCACCGTTGGAGGGTGGTAGTGAGGGAAATCCAAGGAAGAGGTCATAGGGTAGAGGGAGGAGCTAGGGAGAGATGAGGGGCACTGAGGGAGGGTGGTAGTGAGGGGGTCTGAGGAAGAGGTCCTGAGGGTGGAGCTGCAGAGAGATGAGGGGCACTGGCAGAGGGTGGTAGTGAGGGAAATCCAAGGAACATGGAGGGAGGAGCTAGGGAGAGATGAGGGGCACTGAGGGAGGGTGGTAGTGAGGGAAATCCAAGGAACGTGGAGGGAGGAGCTAGGGAGAGATGAGGGGCACTGATGGAGGGTATTAGTGAGGGAGTCTGAGGAGGAGGTCATGAGGTGGAGGGGCTACAGAGAGATGAGGGACACTGGTGGAGGGTGGCACTGAGGGAATCCGAGGAGGAGGTCATAAAGGGGAGGGGCTATGGGGAGATGAGGGGCACTTGTGGCAGTGAGGGAATCCGAGGAAGAGGTCAATAGGGGGTCCATGGAGGGATGAGGGGCACTGTTGGATGGTGGTAGTAAAGGTATTTGCTGAGAAAGAGGTTATTGGTGCGGCACCAATAAAGACTTTTGCATCAGCGCTGAAGCCAGCCCTGTCATGGCCTTTCTGTTTTTGTTTATTTAAATAGCAGTCGGGCTATAAGGGCTACTGCGGAACATACCTTAAAGTACCTGCTAATTATACTTACTGCTATATTCAATGTTTTAAGTATGAAGGTGATTTTACTAATGTTTTTACCGGGAAAAATGAAAGTGGAGCCAGATGGTGCCTGATATGGGGCTGGGTCCAAGGTCATCTGTGAGATAAGGTGCACTGGAGAGCAGTAGTGGATAATCAAGCCTGTAAGGGAGTGAGTCCGTGGTTAGGTGGAGGTAGTAATGTGGAGGAATTCTCCCTGAAGGCTCGAGTCCGAGGAGTGTCACTTGACTGATACTCCCACATCAGAAACCCCTTCCCATCAAAGTAACATTACATGGAAAAACACTTTTTGAGAGTGATAACATTAAAAAGAGATTTGGAAAAGAGTGAGTTTTACTGGGCCTTGTAAGACTAAGAAGAGATAAAGAAGGGCCCTGAAGCAGGCCTGTCTAGACATATATACAACAAATCAATCCCGCAGTGGCCCACCCAAATGCACCCGTGGCCCACCCAAATAAGAAATCCTAGAGCCGGGCCTGTGAGGGACACAAGTCTTAGACTTGCCGTAGCGTCGTAGGAGTACGTGACGTGATGTCCTGCTACCAAAGGGCACAAGGAGTTATTTCATTTTGTAAAGACTCTGCTACTGCTTGCTCAGCCTCACTGGTTTGCGGCATGGTGCTCGGCCGCTGGCTCACACCACTCTGCTGCTCGCACCTCAGACCTTGTCCTGCCCTGCAGAGCTGCCCGCGCTGGAACACGGCAGGCCCAGGAGCTGAATTATTTGAAATGCCGCCAACCGGTGAGTTACAGAGCAGCCCAGGCCGGCCGACTCGAGGCCACTTGGTGAGGGAGAGTGCTGCATGATCATGCGACCTCTGTGAGAGGCTCGGTCGACGTCGTCACTGAGGAAGAGTCACGCTGCCTCAGCCTGGGGGCCAGGCCCGGTTCTAGCGGGTGGGCCAGGCCCACCCAAACTTGAGCCTGGCCAACCCAAAGAGAAATCTTGGCCCTCAGCAGTGAAGGCTGGAAGGCAGGTCGTGTGTGTCAGCCCGGGCCCAGACAGATTCCTGGGCGGGCGCGCACACACAGAGACCGTTTTAGAGATGATTGCAGCCGCACCCGAGTACTTCACAGGTCTTCAAAGACCATTTACATGTTAATGAGGCTTTGTATATTTTTTCACCCCTTCATCTCTGCATGGTGAAAGTCGACCACTCCTTTCTTTGACAAGGGTAACCTTTGGTAACCTTTGTCTACTGTCCTGCTGCGTTGATATTTATTTTATTATGCAGCACAGGAGAAAAGAAGTTTGTTTATTCCTAGTAACCTTTCCCGACCCCTGTAGCAGCTTATCACATCAGGCTGTGATGCAAAGGTGAGTAATTTAGTAAGAGAATGTGATACTACATTTTTTTCTTTTTAAAATCTGCACAGGCCCAGGAGGACACATACTTCATGTGTGCTTAATTTAAACTTTTTTTATCATTATCATGGCCGATGCAGGACAGCAATAAGAAAATACAACATGCCCAGATAACACTGGTGATTAATGATCCTACTGGAGAGCAATCATTTGTCTGTTGATAGTTTTTAAATGCAGATGAACTGTATTTTATGTGGATAGCTCAGTGGATTACTACCTCTGTCACAGATATCCTTGTGTTACTTGCAGTTCAGAAGTTACAATCCTAACATAGGACAGTGACCAATGAACTGTCACCAAAGAGCTGCATACAAACAATAATGGTATAGTTAGAACTTTGCTTTTTTTGTTTTGTAATATAGTTGGAACTTCCACAGTCTTTCATCATTCTAATGTTGCTATAATGAGCATGTTTGGGCAGATATACATGTGTATCAGTAAAGCTGACCCCCCCATGGAATACTCTTTAAATCCTAAGGTTGTGTTCCCCAGACCAAACCCTCCTAAAATATACTGCCCACCAGTATGGATGACATGAGATTCCTACACCTTGTAATCCTCATTGGTTTATGTGACATTCCCTGTAGACTGATATACATTCTTGTATGATTCATATTGTCTGTATAATGTGTGTGTGGTGTAAAGTACTAACACACACTACACTAATATGAGTAGCGCTATACAAAAAGGAAATGCATATGAGAGAGGAGCTACGTAAAGATGAGGGGCACCGTTGGAGGGTGGTAGTGAGGGAAATCCAAGGAAGAGGTCATAGGGTAGAGGGAGGAGCTAGGGAGAGATGAGGGGCACTGAGGGAGGGTGGTAGTGAGGGGGTCTGAGGAAGAGGTCCTGAGGGTGGAGCTGCAGAGAGATGAGGGGCACTGGCAGAGGGTGGTAGTGAGGGAAATCCAAGGAACATGGAGGGAGGAGCTAGGGAGAGATGAGGGGCACTGAGGGAGGGTGGTAGTGAGGGAAATCCAAGGAACGTGGAGGGAGGAGCTAGGGAGAGATGAGGGGCACTGATGGAGGGTATTAGTGAGGGAGTCTGAGGAGGAGGTCATGAGGTGGAGGGGCTACAGAGAGATGAGGGACACTGGTGGAGGGTGGCACTGAGGGAACCCGAGGAGGAGGTCATTAAGGGGAGGGGCTATGGGGAGATGAGGGGCACTTGTGGCAGTGAGGGAATCCGAGGAAGAGGTCAATAGGGGGTCCATGGAGGGATGAGGGGCACTGTTGGATGGTGGTAGTAAAGGTATTTGCTGAGAAAGAGGTTATTGGTGCGGAACCAATAAAGACTTTTGCATCAGCGCTGAAGCCAGCCCTGTCATGGCCTTTCTGTTTTTGTTTATTTAAATAGCAGTCGGGCTATAAGGGCTACTGCGGAACATACCTTAAAGTACCTGCTAATTATACTTACTGCTATATTCAATGTTTTAAGTATGAAGGTGATTTTACTAATGTTTTTACCGGGAAAAATGAAAGTGGAGCCAGATGGTGCCTGATATGGGGCTGGGTCCAAGGTCATCTGTGAGATAAGGTGCACTGGAGAGCAGTAGTGGATAATCAAGCCTGTAAGGGAGTGAGTCCGTGGTTAGGTGGAGGTAGTAATGTGGAGGAATTCTCCCTGAAGGCTCGAGTCCGAGGAGTGTCACTTGACTGATACTCCCACATCAGAAACCTCTTCCCATCAAAGTAACATTACATGGAAAAACACTTTTTGAGAGTGATAACATTAAAAAGAGATTTGGAAAAGAGTGAGTTTTACTGGGCCTTGTAAGACTAAGAAGAGATAAAGAAGGGCCCTGAAGCAGGCCTGTCTAGACATATATACAACAAATCAATCCCGCAGTGGCCCACCCAAATGCACCCGTGGCCCACCCAAATAAGAAATCCTAGAGCCGGGCCTGTGAGGGACACAAGTCTTAGACTTGCCGTAGCGTCGTAGGAGTACGTGACGTGATGTCCTGCTACCAAAGGGCGCAAGGAGTTATTTCATTTTGTAAAGACTCTGCTACTGCTTGCTCAGCCTCACTGGTTTGCGGCATGGTGCTCGGCCGCTGGCTCACACCACTCTGCTGCTCGCACCTCAGACCTTGTCCTGCCCTGCAGAGCTGCCCGCGCTGGAACACGGCAGGCCCAGGAGCTGAATTATTTGAAATGCCGCCAACCGGTGAGTTACAGAGCAGCCCAGGCCGGCCGACTCGAGGCCACTTGGTGAGGGAGAGTGCTGCATGATCATGCGACCTCTGTGAGAGGCTCGGTCGACGTCGTCACTGAGGAAGAGTCACGCTGCCTCAGCCTGGGGGCCAGGCCCGGTTCTAGCGGGTGGGCCAGGCCCACCCAAACTTGAGCCTGGCCCACCCAAAGAGAAATCTTGGCCCTCAGCAGTGAAGGCTGGAAGGCAGGTCGTGTGTGTCAGCCCGGGCCCAGACAGATTCCTGGGCGGGCGCGCACACACAGAGACCGTTTTAGAGATGATTGCAGCCGCACCCGAGTACTTCACAGGTCTTCAAAGACCATTTACATGTTAATGAGGCTTTGTTTATTTTTTCACCCCTTCATCTCTGCATGGTGAAAGTCGACCACTCCTTTCTTTGACAAGGGTAACCTTTGGTAACCTTTGTCTACTGTCCTGCTGCGTTGATATTTATTTTAATATGCAGCACAGGAGAAAAGAAGTTTGTTTATTCCTAGTAACCTTTCCCGACCCCTGTAGCAGCTTATCACATCAGGCTGTGATGCAAAGGTGAGTAATTTAGTAAGAGAATGTGATACTACATTTTTTTCTTTTTAAAATCTGCACAGGCCCAGGAGGACACATACTTCATGTGTGCTTAATTTAAACTTTTTTTATCATTATCATGGCCGATGCAGGACAGCAATAAGAAAATACAACATGCCCAGATAACACTGGTGATTAATGATCCTACTGGAGAGCAATCATTTGTCTGTTGATAGTTTTTAAATGCAGATGAACTGTATTTTATGTGGATAGCTCAGTGGGTTACTACCTCTGTCACAGATATCCTTGTGTTACTTGCAGTTCAGAAGTTACAATCCTAACATAGGACAGTGACCAATGAACTGTCACCAAAGAGCTGCATACAAACAATAATGGTATAGTTAGAACTTTGCTTTTTTTGTTTTGTAATATAGTTGGAACTTCCACAGTCTTTCATCATTCTAATGTTGCTATAATGAGCATGTTTGGGCAGATATACATGTGTATCAGTAAAGCTGACCCCCCCATGGAATACTCTTTAAATCCTAAGGTTGTGTTCCCCAGACCAAACCCTCTTAAAATATACTGCCCACCAGTATGGATGACATGAGATTCCTACACCTTGTAATCCTCATTGGTTTATGTGACATTCCCTGTAGACTGATATACATTCTTGTATGATTCATATTGTCTGTATAATGTGTGTGTGGTGTAAAGTACTAACACACACTACACTAATATGAGTAGCGCTATACAAAAAGGAAATGCATATGAGAGAGGAGCTACGTAAAGATGAGGGGCACCGTTGGAGGGTGGTAGTGAGGGAAATCCAAGGAAGAGGTCATAGGGTAGAGGGAGGAGCTAGGGAGAGATGAGGGGCACTGAGGGAGGGTGGTAGTGAGGGGGTCTGAGGAAGAGGTCCTGAGGGTGGAGCTGCAGAGAGATGAGGGGCACTGGCAGAGGGTGGTAGTGAGGGAAATCCAAGGAACATGGAGGGAGGAGCTAGGGAGAGATGAGGGGCACTGAGGGAGGGTGGTAGTGAGGGAAATCCAAGGAACGTGGAGGGAGGAGCTAGGGAGAGATGAGGGGCACTGATGGAGGGTATTAGTGAGGGAGTCTGAGGAGGAGGTCATGAGGTGGAGGGGCTACAGAGAGATGAGGGACACTGGTGGAGGGTGGCACTGAGGGAATCCGAGGAGGAGGTCATAAAGGGGAGGGGCTATGGGGAGATGAGGGGCACTTGTGGCAGTGAGGGAATCCGAGGAAGAGGTCAATAGGGGGTCCATGGAGGGATGAGGGGCACTGTTGGATGGTGGTAGTAAAGGTATTTGCTGAGAAAGAGGTTATTGGTGCGGCACCAATAAAGACTTTTGCATCAGCGCTGAAGCCAGCCCTGTCATGGCCTTTCTGTTTTTGTTTATTTAAATAGCAGTCGGGCTATAAGGGCTACTGCGGAACATACCTTAAAGTACCTGCTAATTATACTTACTGCTATATTCAATGTTTTAAGTATGAAGGTGATTTTACTAATGTTTTTACCGGGAAAAATGAAAGTGGAGCCAGATGGTGCCTGATATGGGGCTGGGTCCAAGGTCATCTGTGAGATAAGGTGCACTGGAGAGCAGTAGTGGATAATCAAGCCTGTAAGGGAGTGAGTCCGTGGTTAGGTGGAGGTAGTAATGTGGAGGAATTCTCCCTGAAGGCTCGAGTCCGAGGAGTGTCACTTGACTGATACTCCCACATCAGAAACCTCTTCCCATCAAAGTAACATTACATGGAAAAACACTTTTTGAGAGTGATAACATTAAAAAGAGATTTGGAAAAGAGTGAGTTTTACTGGGCCTTGTAAGACTAAGAAGAGATAAAGAAGGGCCCTGAAGCAGGCCTGTCTAGACATATATACAACAAATCAATCCCGCAGTGGCCCACCCAAATGCACCCGTGGCCCACCCAAATAAAAAATCCTGGAGCCGGGCCTGCTGGGGGCTGCAGAAGAAGAATAGAATAAACACAGTGGATTGTGGCGGGCTTCCAGGAGTTGTGCTTCAAGGGGTTCTGAAGGAGACACGACTACGTAAGTCATCATGTAACAGGAATGTGTGTGGTGGTGCACTTTCCAGTTAGAGGACATTAGTGCCACAGGCAGTGAAATTTTGTTGTTCATCTTTATACAACAGCAAATAGCGATGTATTATTCAAGGAGCATTGATTCATTTATCTTTTTTCGTTTTGTTTTCAATGACAGGGTGCATGTTAAACTTTTGTGTCTGATCTGTATTATTGGGTTTAAGGACATAGTTAATATTTTGTTAATCTAGGCAGCTATCACTACATTTGTGCTTTTTACAATTGTCTATCTCTATTCATGTATATTGACTGAGGAGTCTAGAGATTGGTATCATTTTCACGTAGTAGGCATGGTGAGTACTAGTAGCCACAGTATGATTCACTGCAGAGGGTCACGTATTTCTTATAAATTGTAAATTAACTCCGCCGCATGTTTAAAAGGATTGTGTCCACCAGTATTGTTTATGACGAGTTTGCTATCAGTTTGCTTGGAGGATAACTTTGTTTGTTTTAGGATGGCGTAATGGGGGGCTAAGCTACCAACATTGAACCATGGTTAGATTAGTTTCCACTCTGGATCTTATCTCTACACATACAGTGAGCATTTGCTTATGTTTGCATGGATTGGCAGAGCAGCTCTCTGGCACTCTTCACAGGCGGGCCCCTGTTAGCACTCTTTATTTCAATAACGTCTTAGAGTTTCTTGTTGCTCAAATGGGTGTAAATTCTGATATTTCATATGTTTCTCTATATGTTTCATTGCTTAATTTTTCTAGTGATAAAGTGTCACTCATAGTCATTAAAATGTCACTCATAATTACAATGAAATTATGAAAATGTCACACATTGCAATCTGAAACCTTGGCAGCTAAGAAGACGTTTGTAGTGAATGAAACCAGTAACTGTTCTATTGTCAGCGGTTATGTACAGTAGACCCCCGTCCAGGGATTGCAAATGCATGTTACAATAACAGTTGAAGCTCGTTCATTTTGCCTTACTACCAGCCAGCCAGCAAGTACATCGGTCCAAGACTTGGGTGCATGGTAGCGTTCTCTGTGCTGCCTCCATCCTGACAGCTCACCCCTGTGCTGTGTTTTGACGTGCCTTCGCCTCTAGCCCCCTGCGCCACTATCAGTTATTGTTGCTACTCAAGTGTGCGGGTGGCAAGCAGAATAGCAGCTCTCATTTGTATTTTCTCAAGGACCCATAATTTTATTTAAAAAGACAATGCTTTATTTAACAATATCTAACTTTCCAAAACAAGAGTTTTCTTCAATGTAAGCGTCAATATGATATATACTACGCAATCTTCAACTTGTCTCTGAACACAAAGCAGTGAATGTTGTATACAGTGGGCCCGATTCACAGAATTAACTTAAGACTCAATCCTAAACTTACTGCTATTTTGGTAATCACAGAATGCACTTACTACTTTTAGCATTCACAGAATGAATTTACTACTTTTGGTATTCACAGAAGTTAGGATTTTGTCTTAATTTTGTCTTAAGACAAACTTAAGACAGACTTAAGGCAGACTTAAGACAAAATCCTAACTTCTGTGAATACCAAAAGTAGTAATTTCATTCTGTGAATGCCAAAAGTAGTAAGTGCATTCTGTGAATACCAAAATAGTAGTAAGTTTAGGATTGAGTCTTAAATTCATTCTGTGAATCGGGCCCATTGTGTCTGCATTGAGGACTTCATTCCTGCATTAATGAACATGTAATGATTTTAACACAATGGAAATACATCCAGTTTACATATAATTGATTTAAGAGCTGCACGTTCTTAACGTCGTCATGTATGTGTGGAACTAAAGGAGTATCAGGAATCCTACGTGAAGTTCTAGGAAGTTTATGATACCTTTGAAACCATGACGTGGCGCACGAGGTTTGTGGTCTGAAGTGGCCTCCTGACAGCATGTATGCTCAGCAAAAACAACACATTCAGTCAGTAATAGGAATATAAAAGCATTTTTCAAATTGATTTGTTTTTTTATAACTGACCGTATTATTTCTATATTTTGTGCAAATAGGCTTAGAAATAGCGGAAGTTGACTACACTTTTAAACAGTGTGGTACATGCTATTTACAATATGAAACTGACTTACGTAAAACATAAACACAGGTTGCATATTTCAGAATTGTCTAAACACGCATCTTTCATCCGCCACCCAGAAGAGTGTCACTCTGTTGCCTCTTTCCATTTGCTCTTTGATGGATCATTAACGTCCCATGGACTCCTTGCATTGCCATGCATGAGAGTTTATTTTTCTTCTAAAATACACAATGAATTGTCACACATTCAGTTGTCTATGCCCCACAGGCACCATATACTCAGATCCACCCTTCCTCCTACTTTGTTTTCCAATGTATGATGGTTTTGGTAATGTTTTTGTCAGGACTCGACTGCGAACCTCAGCCTACAATTCTCACCCATTGTCTTTGACTTGGAGAAGTCCTATTTCCCAGAAAGCCACCCCAATTTCAGAATATTTTAGGCATCCATCTAACTTCCAGCATGCCTGGGGGTCTGTTCCTCCTGTTGCCAGACCACAGACTCTTCCTGCTTTCTTTTTTCTTCCCTCTCTGGGCTAGTTCCCACTCTGTCATTGTCTCTCCAATTATTTATTTCACTTCATTTCGTTCCATCCATATCCTCTTTGTCTCTCCTTGCCTCGAGGTACCTGTATCTCCAGCAACTTAAAGTCATAACGAGTACTAGCTCACATAATTTTGTACACACACATACGCACCCACACACACACACACACACAAATATAAATAAGATAAGAAACAAAAACTCTGTGCCTCTTCTCCACCCAGTCAAGTCCACCTATGGTGCCGAACAATGAGCGAAGAAAACTCATACACTTTTAAACAGTGTGTTTCTCGTCCTCCACAGGAAACACATCGGTCGCACTCCAGAATGTATTTTTGAAGATTAGTGCTCTACGTGTTTTTTGGTAAGAAATTGGCATGCAGCCCCTGAGTGAAAATCTAATCAGTTGAACATAACAAATGGAATCTCCTGTATCATTCAATGCTAAACATGCCACGTATGCCTACAAAAGTTGTCGCCTAATAATTTTCTTTTAGTACCTGCTGTGCCATACATATCAGTCAACATTGCAGGCATGATTACGTACATCCTGCCTGTCTAGAGCAGTTAGGTGGCAACATCATGCGAGGTCAACGGAGGTCAGATATGTAGATATGAGGCAGGAAACATTATTGACTTAGTAAGTCTGTGAAAATGAGTAGAGCATGGATGGTTACTTATCATGTGAAACTATTCCCGGTCATTTCGGCTCTCTTCCCATGGTTCTCTTTCCAATGTTCCGGTCCATTACTGGTTTGAATTATGATTTTGCATCTCCTGGATGGACATCAATTGTTGTTTTTGCATTTGTCACCCCGAGTGGGATGGGTATGCTCAGACGTGAGTCCCATGCTCTCCACACCGAGTCAAGCTATTCAGGCTGATGACGGCTGATAGCCAGAAACCGGTCCTTGGATGCTTAATTCCGGTCCAGGAAAGACATGGCTTGGCAGTTCGGGCTGGACTATTCCCATGAGGCACAGGGTAAAGGCTGATTTGCATATGGCCATGTCTGACCTGGGGTGGTGTGGAGTACAAAAAAACAATGGATTTAGGCCCAAATCTCTGTACTGGGGTGAATGTATGACATTGTTCTGCATTCTGTCCATCAATTGTTGTTTTTGCATTTGTCACCCCGAGTGGGATGGGTATGCTCAGACGTGAGTCCCATGCTCTCCACACCACTGGAGTCAAGCTATCCAGGCTGATGACGGTTGATAGCCAGAAACCGGTCCTTGGATGCTTGATTCCGGTCCAGGAAAGACATGGCTTGGCAGTTTGGGCTGGACTGTTCCCATGAGGCACAGGGTCAAGGCTGATTTGCATATGGCCATGTCTGACCTGGGGTGGTGTGGAGTGCAACAAAACGATGGATTTAGGCCCAGATCTCCGTACTGGGGTGAATGTATGACATTGTTCTGCATTCTGTCCATCAATTGTTGTTTTCGCATTCCTGCAACATTCAGCGCGCCATGCATGCTTTCCCTTTCCGAGAAGTCCGGGACAATTGCGGCCTCTTCTTTGAAAAGGTCTAGCATTGCCAAGAGTTTGAGCTATTGGCATTGTCCATTTTTTTTTGTGTTAATTAACAAAACAGATAAATAAAAGGCATTGTCATTTACATTGCCAAATAATTTAAACTCTGGCAAAAGCGAGACCTATTGCATTGCAAATGCTTGTTTTTCATCCCACTTAAAACCCTGATGTCAAGCTCTTCCATTCCTGGTGCTTTGCAGCAGTTTTAAGATGATCTTAGAGTTTCTCGTTGCTTAAATGGCTGTAATTTCTGAAGTTTCCATCCTTTTCATTGCTTGATTTTGCTCGCGAGAAAGTGTCACTCATAGTCATTGAAATGTCACTCATAATTGCACTGAAATTCAGAAAACGTCACACATAAGCAATCCGAAACTTTGGCAGCTATGTTGGATCCCATTATTTGTGGGCTATTAGGACGCTGCAGGGCATTCAATGTGGGACTTCCAATTGAGGTAGGGCGTCTGAGATCCCCTCTCAACATTGGCGCTTCAGGCTCAAATGAATTACATGCTCTTCATAAAAAGCATGTGTGGTAGCGATTGAATGTGGGAATTTGTATTGCCGTACCATTAATGGTATGGTCTTACAGTCACAACTGCTGACTTTAAAGCTGGGTGCCCGGGTCCGAGTCCCAAGGTCGGATCCCCATCCTCTTATTCCAGGCTCATCACTTAATAGCTGGATATCAGGTTATGCTTCAGATACTTATGCAGTAATGTTGCGATGATAGGATGAGCTGTTTGGTCTTAGTCGCCTACTAAAACCTTACTTTGCATGACCACCCCTCTTTTTCTGCCTGCCCCGTGTGCAGTGGCACAGAGTGGGTCGCTGATAAAGTGTCCTTTGGATGGCCACCATTGGTTTTAGAAAAAGGGTAGCTCTAAACGGCACTACATGGCTTAAGAGGATAGTAGAAGTCTCTAAACATCATAAAAGTCAGTGATACTTGCTAAATACAACGAATACTATGGCAGCGCTACATAAAAGTATATATTCAGTGACAAGTTGGCTTAGTAAATGTAATCATTTTTTTTTTACTTTTCATTTGCCTCCTTTGGCACGCACCTTACTCAGAGGTGCAGCACCGGCATCCACGCACTGAGCTAGTGTCATCGAAGGCGGGGCTGACAGGGTCCAGGGCTGTGGCAGTCACCGTAACCGAACCGCTCCTGTGTCTGGACTGTATGCAGCCCGGAGTACAGCGCAAGACAGGCAGGCCACACCCGGGAGAGACCCAACACCACAGACATAGGTGAGGAGTAGTGCCGCCCCCTGCACAAACCCCCCCTGCACAAACCCCCCTGCGCCAACCCCCCGCGCCACCCCAGCGTGCGACCCCCCACGTGACCCCCCGCGCAACACCCCCATGCAACCCCCGCGCAACCCACCCCCGCAAACCCCGCGCAACTCCCCACGCATCCCCCGTGCGACCCCCCCACGACGCCTCCCCTTGCCGAAAAAAACCCTCCGCACCCCACCTTCACAATCATTGCCGTTAGTATTCAGATGTTGCTCACAAAGAATACCACTAGTCTTCAAACAGTGGTCACAATCAATGAGACTAGCCTTCATTTTGCCCTTGAAATAGCACATGAGCTGCTAATAAACCCTAACAGAATACTACTAAGCTTCAAATACTATTCTTCTAGAATACTACTAGTCTTCTTTTAGCAATCAGTTGTAGTGTTCATCATGTATTTGAAGGGTAGTTGAGTAGAACTAGTATTCCCTCATTTGCATATTTCGACTTGTGGGCATACTACATAGTCTTCATGCATACTAAATAAATACTATATTTGAATAGTAAATGAATAGTAAATGAATACCGCTGGAATCACGCTAAATGAAGATCTTCCATTTTGGTGAGGGCTGGACTGTTAGAAAGGAATCTGCTGTGGAGTGGAGATCCCCAAAGCTCCTACACCTTTTCTGATGCTAGATACATCTGCAGTGCTAACATGCCCTCCCAAATGATGCCTGTAATGTCACAAAATAGGCTACAGTCCAGTGCTGACATCCACAAGACTTGTACAGAGCATGTCACACTTGTGATGAGAGCTCCAGTGAGGAACCACATGAGGTTCTGCTACACCCATCTGTGCTGCAGGGAAGTCGAGATAACTGTAGCTATGTGTGGCTGTGCACATTTCACAGTAGCCTGGTGAGTTAGGCTGGTAAATGTAAAGTCAGAGAGAATATGGAAAACATTGTGCTGTGCAAGTGTTTTTCTGAGATTGCTTATTTGTTTGTATCTTGTATACGTTTCTGTTTGTGTCAGACTACCTGGATATACAATTATCATTCCTGCATTTAGTAGCAAATCCAAGCAAACTCTGGGTATCCCTGGTAAATGGTTCACAAATGGTGGATGGTGTCAAATCAGAGGCATTGTTGTCATCTGACTGTTATCATCATGTAGGCATTGGATTCCAACCATACACATTTTTGGCCTCCACACTATATGGGATTCATGTGTGGCATATGGTGGCCACAATTACCTCTTCTAAAAATCAATGGAATCAGTTGAATAACAATGCAATTTGGGGCCCAATTTATAGAATCTAGGGCCAGATGTAGGTGGCCAATTACCGGTCGGTAACGGCCGAATTCGGCCGTTACCGACCGGTAATTGGATTTTGAGATGTAGGGCACTCAATTTTACAGAATCGGTAAATTTACCGATCGGTAAATTTACCGATTCTGTAAAATTCCGAATCGGTATTTTTACCGATTCGGTAAATTTGATATGTAGGTGAGACTCTTCTGAGTCCCACACGCCTTACCGAATCGGTATTTTACCATCAAATCCAATTTGATGGTAAAATACCGATTCCGGTGTGCATGCACATGCGTGCATGCACACCTATGCCATATGACAGACAGACCTGCCCTTAGGGCAGGTATGCCTGCCACATGGCACCCGAGCCTCTTTTGGGGGGGCCAGAGGGTGTCAAAGTGACACCCCCTGCACCCCTGTGAAAATCGGTATTTACCGATACGGTAAATACCGAATCGGTAATGCCCATTCATTCCTATGGGCTTCAAAGCCCATAGGAATGAATGGGCATTACCGTTTGGTATTTACCGAATCGGTAAATACCGATTTTCTCCGAATCGGTATTCCAGCACATCTGGAATACCTATATACCCACCCCTCTGATTTACCGATTCATAATTACCGAATCGGTAAAATTCGGTAATTATGAATCGGTAAATCAATCCTACCTACATCTGGCCCCTAGTTCCCACTTCTGGCATTTAGAGGATAATAAAAATGTTATCTATGAATCCCATACTTGTTGTTAAAATGGGCATGCTATAACTGTAGTGGGTATCTCAGGCCTTTAGTCCAGGCCATCCTTCCTCCTGGACACCTGTAGCTTCTTGTGGACATTCCTGGTATAGTTTAGGCATCCATGGCATAAGTAGAACGTTTGCTGAAGATAATAGTGCAGTTACTAGAACATAACAAAGTATATGCTGGCAAAAAGCAAGTATTTTCAGAAAATCTGATTTGAGGACAACATGGGAGTATTTTAAGATAATGGCAGGAACGTTTTGAAAGAAATATGTGTTTAGTGTACAACATTTCTAAACATGCTATTTGAAGGCAAATTTACTGAATTTGTACAAACAAAAGTTGGTGATTTGTTGTAAAGAATGTACATTTCAGGCATATATATGAAGCTAAAATTGGAGCAAAACATTCATGCTGAGTTGAAGACTGCAATGAATTGGATTATTTTTTGTTGTGGTTGACTAACCACAGCCCTTTTCAGAGTGAAACCTCAAAGTCTCTAAATTATCCTGCGCTCAATCCCCTGGTAACCATGGCACAGTAAAGTATTTATGGAATATGAAAACGAAAAATAAAGTCAGCAAACCAAGCAATACAATTCCCAAACTGAATTAGGAAAATAAAGTTCAATGCATCAAACAAATTGATTAAAAACAACAAAAATAAAATACGAGGTACCAGAAATAGGGGGGCAGATTTACAAGCCCCTTGCAACACGTTTACACCGCAACGCACGTGACGCAACAGCATTGTAAACAATGCGCCACGTTGTGACACACTTACAATGTGACGAATCTAAGGAGATGCGTCACGTTGCAAAGCCCTGCGTCACATTATACCTGCATCAGGTATAATGAATGCATAGTGGGCGTTCCGATGCAAGAAAGCCTTGTAAAAGTGAAGCAGTGAAATATACAAGATTTCACTGCGTCACTTCTATGACGACACTGCGTCAAAAAAGTACGCCTGCTTGAAGCTTGCATAAGGAGTGATGCAGCACACTAGGAATAGGCATTCCTGAGCATTGCAACACAATCAATCAATCAATCAGGGAATTATAAGCGTGCTACTCACCAGTGAGGGTCTCAAGGCGCTGGGGGTGGGGCTTATGCAACTTCATTCGGCCAAAGAGCCAGGTCTTGAGAGTTTTCCTGAAGGTGTTCAGGGAGAGGGCGAGGCTGATGCCTGCAGGTAACTCATTCCAGGACTTGGCTGCAATGTGAGAGAACGATCTTTCACCTGCTCTGGCTCTGTGGATGCGCTGGGTATCTGCCAGTGCGAGGTTGGCTGATCGCAGGTTTCTTTTGGGTGCGTGGAAGTTTATTCTGTCGTTGAGGTATGTGGGTCCGTTGTCATGTAGACATTTGTAGGCATGAGTAAGGTTCTTGACTCTCTTCTCCACGAGGAGCCAGTGGAGTCGCCGAAGGGGTGCGCTGGGGGATGCCGAGAATGAGTGTGGCCGCAGTGTTCTGTATGGTTTGGAGTTTGCGGAGTAGGGACTTGTTGATACCGGCTTAGAGTGCGTTGCCATAGTCCAGTCTGCTAGTGATGAGTGCATGGGTGACAGTTTTACTCAACTCGGGAGATCCATTTGAAGGTCTTGTGGAGGATGCAGAGGGTGTTGAAGCAGCTGGAGGTGATGGCGTTGACCTGATGGTTCA
Source organism: Lissotriton helveticus (assembly GCF_964261635.1). NCBI lineage: Eukaryota > Metazoa > Chordata > Amphibia > Caudata > Salamandridae > Lissotriton > Lissotriton helveticus. The sequence goes on along the minus strand of NC_136057.1, from coordinate 252,419,111 downwards.
TGGAAAGGAATAAATTGAGCACAATGCTGAGGTTTTTGGTATGGTATGTGGGGTTTGGTGGGCTTGCAAGGGCGGTGGGCCACAGGTGTTGTCCCACGCTGAAGGGGTGGTTCCAAGGACGAGGACTACTGTCTTCTCGGTGTTGAGTTTGAGGCAGCTGCTGGTCATACTGACTGCAACTTCTTGCATTCCTCTCAGTTGAGTTTCATGGTGGTGGGGTCTTTGGTGAGGGAGAGGATGAACTGGGTGTCGTCGGCGTAGGATATGATGTTAGGACCGTGTTGTCAGACGATATGTGTGAGGTGGACAAGTAGATGTTGAAGAGGTTTGGGCTCAGAGATGATCCTTGTGGGACTCCGCAGGTGATTTCCTTGGCGGCGGAGAGAAACAGCAGTAGTCTGATCCTCTGGATTCTTCTGGCAAGGAACGAGCAGATCCAGTGCCAGGGCAATTCCTTGTATGCCCATGTCATGTAGTCTGGTGATCAGTGTGTGGTGAGAGATGGTGTCGAAGGATGAAGACAGGTCAAGGAGAATGAGGGCTGTAGAATGGCCTTGGTCGAGGAGAGTGCGTATGTCCGGTAGTTTTTGAGGTCAGTGGGGTCAGCCATGGGTATCTTGTGCAGGGGACTGCAGCACGTTTCCATTCATCTGGGAAGGTGCCTGTTTTGAAGGTGGTGTTGATGTGTCGCAGTTCGGGGGCAATGTGTCTGTCGCTCTGTGGTAGATATGCGGGGGGCAGGGGTTGGTTGGGTCCCCCGAGTGGATGCCTTTCATGACCTCAGCTGTGTCCTCGGGCGTGATTGGTGTCCAGTTGGAGATTGGTTGGCTGGCTGGTGTCTTGGGAAGACGGTGGGCTGGCTGTGGTGTCGATAAAGTTATCATAGAGACTTCTGATCTTGAGGTTCCCAGCTTGTCTCAGTAATGTGTTACCTTTACACCAACAGATGTGTGACGCATCTGTCAAACCTTGTACCACAGTGTGCCGCATTGTAAATGCGATGCATCCATGGTGGCGCAAGTTTTTTTTTGCGTGATGCAATTGAACTGACGCATCTCTGCTAATATACAGAGATGCCTCTGTTCTTGTGAATCCGCCCACATGGTTTTTTAATTTTTTTACTGAAAATAGCACCAAAAAGCACTAAATGCTAATGATAGTATATAGTCGCAGTAGACTGGGATCCCGGTTTGAATTCAGCTGACCATGATGGAGTGTGGATCAGATACATATAGGAGCAAGGAAGTAGACAAAGAGCAAAAGAATGCTGAATAGGAACAGAAAGATAGAAGACAAGGAAAAAGTGGAGTCACAGAAATACGATGGGGGGGCGGGCAATACAGGGAGATGCGGAGAAAAACTGTGCCCAAAGTCTGGCTGGGTAGGTGACAGTCAGGGGATGAACCAAGGCATCTCCTCAATAGCTGAACAGAGCAGCTCCACCGTGCATCAGACATAGTGCTCGGACTCCGCTGTCAGGATGGGGATCAGGAGTATACTCAGAGTTTGTCATTGAGTGTTGATTAGGTATTGGTCACTACCAATCCCTTGTAAGTTAGACATTTTCTATTTATGACAGCTGTGCTTTCATTAAAATGCAGCATTACCTGCTGAGCAGCACATCTAGGCTTTCAACAGGTTCTCTTATGCAAAATTGTTAAAAAATTACAAAGATTTTGCATTTTTTTAATAGACTGAGGGGAAGCATGCCATCAAAGATTATTTTAACAATGTTATGAAAATAGTACAGTGACTCTACAAATTGTTTTTAGTTGCTACGGGTGCTTGTTAAAACACAGATTACAATAGCTCACATGTTTTCATTGATACTTGCAGATAGCTTCTAAAATCTAGCTTGTGGCTGTGCACACAGAGGGTGGAGAAGTATTTCTTTTTAGTACATTCCTGAATAATTATATTGTCTATTGTTTGAAAGAAAAGCAGCAGTCGCATTAAATGTGGTCAAAATGACGAAATGTAAACTGACCCTTTTGGATCTCAATTTGCTCCAGGTTATTAATCGAGTGTTGAGGCGTTTTAAAAACCATTACCATTACACTGTAAAAAAAAAACGACATTCATACAACCTTATGTGCACTTATTTTACAATTTTTAAAATAAATAGGTATAAATGTAAGAGAAAATCCGTAATGTCATCTCATTAAAATTCATAATATACTTCACGTATCTCTCATGCGACAGAACATAGGCAAAAGCTGTTTCTTTACAGTAAGATGCAAAATGAGTCCTTTCTTTCTAGGATGGGCTTAATATTTCCCATCAAGATCATTATTCATGATTTATTTCAGTATTGTCTTTGAGTCCAGAATTGGATGTATCCCTCTGTGGTTTCAGATAGCTAGAGTGCTACCCGTTTTGCAAAGCGCTATATAAATTGACATACCATATTATTTTTGTACTGTTTTCCAGTGCTAGATGTGCTAGGAGATCCTGTATGACTATACACTGGAAATAACACAAGGTTTAACCTGCCCTTTCAATAATATCCACTTCGTGGCACTTTGTGACTTTTAATACACATCGCAGTTAACTCCTTCGCTGCGGTGGCTATTCCGCCGCAGCGCTAAGGGGGCGGGGCGGCCGCATGCTAGTGACGGAACCGCTCCGTCACCATCCTCGGTTGAGCTGTGCTGATGACGGAGCAGTTCCGTCATGGCCCGCCCCGCTCAATAGAACGCTCAGCGCAGGCGCGGAATCCGCGCAGGCGTGCCGAGCGGGCCATGACGGAACCGCTCCGTCATCAGCACAGCGCCACCGCAGCTGATGACGGAGCGGTTCCGTCATCAGCATGGAAGGAGTTAAATGCGATAATGTGAGAAGGTTACTTGGACGTATTAACAGACCCCCCAGGATATAGCGGCATGGATTAGCAAATTTAGCGGCACAAAAATGGAAATTTAGCAGCACAAATATGGAAATTTTGCGGCAATTTTGCGGCATTTTATTTGTCCATTTTTCCTACAACAAACACAGATATCTTAGTTTTTTTGTTAGGGCACTATGTCGTTTCAACTCCTTTCCAGGCCAACTAAACTACAGTGCTTCTCTGGGCTCTCTTTGCTCTTGTTCTTAGTTCATTTAGACACAGGTACTATACCCATCATTGAGCATAAGGCTTGCATCAAGTGTGTTTCAGCTAATTTGTCATATTGTCATTCAAGTTTTGGCTGGTGACTTTACACTCCAACTGTTATATATGCTCAGTGTCTGATGCAGGCATGCAGCGTACAGAGTACGGGGGCATTTCCAGGCAGCTCCCTCCTCCGTAAGGTCTCGCACAGCGTATCAAACAGACAGCGTTCACCACGTAAAACCCCACTCGTCTCTCACCTCGGGTCCGGCTAAATGGCAGAGCTCCCAAACTTCCGTCCATGGCTCCAGCGGTAGAACACGGCGGAGCATTGGACCACAACACTTGCCGCAGCCCAGGCCTCGGCTCCAGGACACAAGACTAGTTCCCAGCCCCATGCTACTCCGCTCAGAGTCCACCATCTCCGCTACATCTATAGCAGAACGGTTGTATGTTGCAATTTTTCAAATGCTTCCCATTTCGCCTGCCCCCCACCCACCTCAGCACGTGGCAGGGGTACGTGTGTCGGCAGCAGTTTGCATCGTCATTGCCCAGTGACCTCATTCACTGTACGTTATCGTCTCAGTGATGACCTCTGTACGCATTTAATGGGTTACGGCCACGTAGACTGTCTCAGCAGCGCCTAACCAATTCTCACTCAAGCGACATCCTTGCTGCGGCAGGCCAAGTATGTTTAAAAAAAAATACCGTTAGGGTCCAGATACGTTAATTACAATATGTCCCGTGTTTCCTGTTTTCACATACAATAAAACTAGTGCATGAGTCGGAGTTTTATTTACACTGCAGTGTGAACATACCTGACAATAAAGTCCATTTAAATGCCTCTTGCTATCCCAGTGATGTGTTACAAATAATGCTTTTCGGCGGGACAGTTTGAGTTGGTAGTGGGGTTGCGCTGCTTTTTCCTTTCTCTTGCTGCTCGCATAGGAGAGTGGGGGTTATCAGGCTGTGGTGGGGAGGCTCGGGGCTGCCCTGCGGCCACTGCATGGGCAGCGTATGGAAAGCGAGTCGCACGGGTGAAGATGATCAATGATCACAGCAGACCCGTACAGATGCTTCTCTGCGTGTGGGTCACGACCTGAGGCTATTTATCATCCTACTTCCCTACATCACGGTCACAATCACAGTGACTGGACGGGAAGGCACCACCTAAGGAACACCCCTCCGCGGCTTACCAGGGTGTAGTGATCCCACTACCACAAACATAACAGCCGCCTGCTCCTGGAAACAGTGCCTGGCGTGTCGCTGCTGGGAAAGGGCAACCAGAGGCTGTACCATGCACGGGTTCTAAGCCTGCTGGCTAGGGAAATGTAATTCTCGTCTTCTCGTCTTTCATGCTTTCAAGCGTGGGCTTGCCATCCCTGCTAACCCTCATCACACCTATTCTACCCTCCTCATCCTAAGTCAGACCCCCCAGAATATAGTGGCTTTTGTAAAAATACAGCGATTTCTACAAAAGTGCCGATTTCGCGGCAAACCGCGAAATCGCGAAATCCTGGAGGGTCTGATTAATGACAAACGTTAATGATTACAGCCAGTTCTTATTAAAACATTGTTATGTTTGTTTGTAGTATGTCTCTGAATGTTCATCTTTTTTTTGGAGGCTATCCAGACAGACACATTTGTAAAAAATGACCATGACAATTAGAATACAGGAATAGGTAGCCAATAAGCAACACAATGCCCAAATAGATACAGTTCTGACTGATCTCGCACACGTTGTTCTGTAGAGGCAGCTTTCTGTCACAAACAACACTTCCTACAGAGATCTGTCGCTTTCCCCAGCACACGTTTACTTAATTCCATCATACTTCCAAGTTGTGAAAGTGAGTTTATTGAACTGGGTTGTTCAATTTCAGAAACAGTGGTGCATAGCGCCAAGTTTCTTAGGCATGTAAAATCAATTGTTTATACTATTATAGAACATGAAAGCATTCCTACCAGTCTCATTTATGCCAAGGCAAAATACATCAAATCTGGTCAACCAGCAAGTCAATTCTATATACATTACAGAAGATACATATTTGCAAAGGTGTTTGGCATTTTAGAGGATTAAAATAAGCCTAGCATTGAGACTTTCCAAGATGGGTGCTCGGCTTGCTTTTTACCTCTGCTGGTCTGTTGTCTTTGTCATGTCTGCAGCAGTAAGGGAGAAGAAGTGATGCCCAACTGCAGCTTCTGAGTCTTAGGAGTTTTGTGGGCTTTAGAATAGGTGAACTTTAACTTAATGCAAGTGTGGCTGCTGATGGCCAACCGTGCACAGCTACCAGTCTTTATGGGTAGCTGAAGAACCTCGTGAATCCTGCGGAGGTGGGGAACAAGCTTAGTGCCCCTGAGCTCAGAATTGAATCACGCACTTCGACTCCCACGAGCAGCAGCATTTGTTACGAGATAAGAGCAAGATTTACAACTCTCTTTTCAGCCGAAGTCGGAGTGAAGTGCTTTAAATTTAAGAAAAAAGTAGTTGCTCAATAGGGAGCAGCGGATGGATTGTAGTAATTGGTCCATGCTCTAGGGGAGTTTTAAACACAGGTATAGGCATGATGCATGCCTGCCATGGAGGACTGAGGAGAAGGACGAATAAGATAGCGATGATGGCTCCAGCAAAGTATATACAACATGTCTTGCAGAGACAGTGCAAGCGCTGTCTAGCCAAGACTTAAAAACTGTACATTTCCTAACTGGTAGCCAAAACAAGGTTTTCAAAGCAATATATTAGAGGCTTACAAGCAGAGTTAAATGTGCTAATTGGAATAAGTCAATTTAATAATGGTTAGAGGGAAAGCCCAGGCACTTAAATCCTGTTTAGCATAGATATAGTGCACAGAGTTCTAAAACCAGCAAAAAGTGACCTACATCGCTGATCAGCTCCGTTACACACTGAAAATGCTAATCTGTATTACATTGGAGCCTGCCCTGCTGTGCTTGATTGACCGATCGAGGTCCTTTTGTTTTGTTCTTTTTGAAATCTCAATAAAAGATTTAAACCATAAAACCAGCAAAAATAGGATCCAGCTGAATTTTAAAAATATGGGGTGACCAGGCAGAAAATGCGTATTTCTTACCAGAATATGCATTGTGCGATTAATATATTTGTTTAGAGGTGTGCCAAAATGTATCATTATTGTTAATATTGCTGTTTAGTTTATGAGCATGTAGGAAAGGGGTAACCTAAGTGGCATGCATGCTGTCAGTACCAATAAGACTTCTGTACTGCTAAAACATTACCTCCTCGCTGTTGTTCCTTGCCACAGGCCTAAATAAATTGCGCTGCACTCCCCTCAGGGACAGAATTATCATGGCCTAAAAAAGTGTTTGTTTATTTTTCTGGGTTTTATAGAGCACATGGCTGCTCAAGGGCTTCCCAGTGCTACACAGAGAAGGCAAAGTGTGGAGACGGGATCTTAAGGAAATAGCCATATCTTGAGTTTTTTCCTAAAACCTCTTTCCTCTCTGGTCGGTCCCAGTTCCTTGGCTATAGAGTTCCAGAGCTTTGGAGCAAGGTGTGAGAAGGATCTCCGTCCTCACCTGGATCTCTTTATCCTTAAGTGGGCACTAACCTAAACAAGCATTTACAATGCAATAGGTCTCGCTTCCATCCGCTTTTGAGCTATTTGGCAATGTACATACAAATGACTTTTATGTATGTTTTGCCTTTTAAAACATAAATAAAAGGCATTGTCATTTAAAATACTAATAGCTTAAACTCACGCAAACGTGAGACCTATTGCATTGCAATGAAGAGCCATCTGGACCACTTCTTAGATTGTAAATATCAGAGGAAGAGACTGGACTGCGATGTCTTCAAAGTAGTGATAAATAGTGCTGTGAAGAAGATGTGTTGTAAATTACACAGACACAAAGTGAAGTGAGAGTTACATATGATCTCTGCTATAAACACTAACAAAGTGCTCCAACACCTTTGGCTGTGTGATTACACGTTCGTCGCTCAGGAGGAGAGAAGAGCGGGGGTTGTGTTGGTGGTGCTTGAATTGGTGGTGTTGGTGGTGATGGTGGCGATGATGGTATTGGTGGTGGTGTATTGGAGATATTGGTGGATGTGGAATTGGTGGTGGTATTGGTGATAGTGGTATTGGTATTGGTGGTGGTGGTATTGGTTTTGGCAATGGTGATATTGGTGGTGGTGGTGGTATTGGAGGTAATTATGGTTGTGTTGGTGTTGTTGGTATTGGTGGTGATATTGGTGGAGGTATTGGTGCAAATTATGGTGGTATTGGTGTTGGTGGTATTAGTGTTGGTATTGGTGGTGGTATCGGTGGTGGTGGTATTGGTGGTATTGGTGGTGGTGGTATTGATGTGGTATTTGTGGTAGTGGTATTGGTGGTGGTGTTGGTGATGGTGGTATTGGTGGTGGTATTATTGGTGGTATTGTTGTGGTGTTGGTGGTGGTATTATTGGTGGTATTGGTGTTGGTGGTGGTGGTATTGGTATTGGTGGTGGTGGTATTGGTATTGGTGGTGGAGACATTGGTGGTGGTGGTATTGGTGGTGATATTGGTGGTGGTATTGGTGGTAGGTGTTGGTGGTATTAAAGTTGGTATTGGTGGTGGTATCGGTGGTGGTGGTATTGGTGGTATAGGTGGAAATGGTATTGGTAGTGGTATTGGTGGTGGTGGTATTGGTGGTGGTATTAGTGGTAGTGGTGGTTGTGGTGGTATTGGTGGTGGTTGAATTTGTTTTGGTGGTGGTGGTATTGGTGTTGTTATTGGTGGCAGAGCCCTGGCTGCCCCACCAAGTACAGGGTGGTTTGGGCTTCATGGCAGGCATGGAAGGAGGGAGGGATGGTCTTGGCTGTAGCTCCAGCCTCGTACAGTACCCCTGCTATTACTAGTGAGCAAGAGGTGCAGAGGTAGAGGTATTGGTGGTGGTGGTATTGGTGATGGTAGTATTGGTGGTAGTGGTGGTATTGGTGGTGGTATTGGTGGTGGTGGTGGTGGTGGTATTGGTGGTGGTGGTGATGGTATTGATGGTGGTGCTGGTATTGGTGGTGGTGGTATTGGTATTGGTGGTGGTATTGGTGGTGGTGGTGTTAGTAAAGGTATTGGTGGTATTGGTGGTGGTGGTATTGGTGGTGATATTGGTGGTGGTGGTATTGGTATTGGTGGTATTAGTATTGGTATTGGTGGTGGCAGTGCAGAGCAAGGACCGATGGCCTCACTGGCCTGAATTACAGTTGCACCCTCAGCCTCTCACAGGACCGTCGCAGGTGCAGGCAAGATTCGAGGCAGCAGAGGGAGCCAGTGAGCAGCGAGCAGCGTAAACGCGAGGACGCCATTCGGACCCGGTCGGGTGGCCGTGGGCTGGTTGTTTGTGGAGGCTGTTTGTAGAGTGTAGAGGCTGCTGCATTGGCCTGGCATCGGCATCGGCTTGGCTTCGTGACCTGGGGACCTGGGGCTCGGGGGCTGCCACAACCCCTGTACCGCGGCACCCGCTCTGACGGCTGGCGTTGCCGTGCCATACCCCACGCATTTGGCGGGCGCGGCTCTGCGGCTCCACGGCCGAACCGAGCTGGCGAGTGTGAGATTTGGGCAGCGGTGGTGCCGCAGGCTGCCAGAAAAAAAAAAGTTAAAGAAGTTGGGCTTGGAGCGGTGAGCGGGGAGCTGTGACCGGGGTGACCTGGTACCAGGGTCTTTGATACCGCAAACCAGAAAGGACGCTGAAAAGGATTAAAACACGGTCAGGATGCTGCAGTGGCTCCTAAGGAGGAGCAAGGAATGCTAATGAGCAAAAGAGAGTCGCTATTTTGGAGGATCGCCATTTAGCCATTTACATAGCTGAAGGACCCCCTGGTAAAGCTTATTTTCTTTCTTTGTTTGTTTTTGCTTATCTTTCCATACTTGCTGCAACTTGCTGGACAAACGGCAAAAAACGGAAAAACAACAAGTAAAAGGAATTGGTATTGTGACGACAGAGCCAGTGAACCAGTGAGCCTACATCCCTTTGCCTGGTGCTCTCCTCCTCAACAGTCAACAGTCACAACTCAGTGAGTACAACTCCGCCCAATATCCTTACTAGCGGCCCCGGGAAAAATGCTGGAAAAAATTATACAGCGCCAACTGAGCAAATTTGTGGAAACTAACAACATCCTACATGAAACTCAATCGGGCTTCCGTCCCGGCTTTAGTACTGAAACAGCGCTCTTAGAGGTAGCCGAGTCAGTGAGGTGGTCGATGGATGCAGGAAACTCAGCAATGCTGGTACTCCTGGATCTGTCGGCCGCCTTCGATACGGTGGACCACGCCAGGCTACTCAGCCGGCTGACAGAGATAGGTATTCAGGACAGAGCGCTGGGGTGGATAAACTCCTACCTCTCACTTAGAACGCAGAAGGTGGCACTAGGGACGATTTCTTCCACACCCAAACCCCTCAGTTGTGGAGTTCCGCAGGGATCGGCCCTCAGCCCCCTTTTGTTCAACATCTACCTGGCCCCTCTCTTCACGCTAATTGCCAACTGGGGTGTCAAGGCAATTTCATATGCCGACGATACCCAGTTGGTATTTCCGTACTCGGAGACGACGCAGGATTCCTTCTCTGATTTTAAAGGCTGTCTCCGGGACATTGCGCACTGGATGAACACCAATAAATTAAAATTAAATGCTAATAAAACCAAAGTCATTTTCTTCGGCAAGGGTCCACCCCCCGCCCCTGAACTCTGGTGGCCGACGGAGTTGGGCCCGCCCCCTTCACCCAGTCACTCGGCAAAAAATCTTGGAGTGAGATGGGATGTTAACATGTCCTTTACATCCCATATTCAACAAGTGGCCGGATGCTGCATGAGCAAGCTGAGAAACCTCCGGAAAATCCTTAGACTTTTACCGGAGAGCTGTAGAAAAACGGTTGTTCACGCGACTGTCACTTCACGGCTGGACTATGCCAATGGTTTATACCTTGGCCTTCCAAAATACCTGACGCACAAGCTCCAGGTAGTTCAAAATGCGGCTGCGAGACTGTTACTGCGAATTCCTTTCAAGCAGTCAGTCTCTCCGCATCTCCGAACCCTGCATTGGCTATCAGTCGCCAACAGAATAAAATTCAAAGCTCTGACGCTTGCGTTCAGATCTCTGTATGGCTTCTGCCCACAATACCTGAAAAACCGCCTTCCAAGATACGCCCAAAGTCGTGTACTACGGTCCAATGACCGTGTCCAACTGATCGTTCCGCGGGCAAAAAAGGCACTACTAGGCGGTCGGACCTTCTCAGCTAACGTCGCTGCTCTGTGGAACTCCCTGCCACAAGCAATACAACAGGCCCCCTCCGAACCCTGCTTTAAGAAACTGCTAAAGACGTGGCTTTTCACCCAGCCACGCTAACTCTCCTATTCTCTTGCCTCAGGTTACTTGTGTTCTACTAGCGCCGGGACACCTCCTCGAGAGGTAGCTGTTCGCGCTGTATAAAATCCAGTATTATTATTATTATTACAATTGGGGTGACTGTGAACTGTGAACTGCTTTCTGTGAATCTGCGATCTGTGAACTGTGTACTGCGTACTGTGGGAGAAAGGTCTCGGAAAGTCACGGAAGGTTCTTTCGTAAAACCTGGATAGCTTGGGTAACCTGGTCCTGGTCCTAGTCCTGGTGAGCTGGGTGGATAACATAAAGGGTCATCATTATCACCATTATCCCACGAGGACCCTTGCTATATTTACTAAATTACTACAGTGCACAGCTTTTCTTTCCCGCCCTTATCCTTGCTCCCCCCCTGACGGCAGCTGTCCATTATCTATAGGGCAGACGGGCCTGGTAGGGTGAGCGCCCAAGGGTGAACGGGAGGCAGTGACGTGTAGCAAATTTTAGCGGTCGTCAGAGGAGGGTATATATACCACCCAGTTCTTTAGTTCTTTCTCTACGACAAACTTGGATATTGGAGAAGCCTGCTCACATTCTTATTGAAAAGTTAAAAGTGAGTTGAATACAGGAGTGAGAGCTGAGAAAAAATAGCGCTGTGAGAACAACGCTGCTGTAACTCACAGGCCTTAAGTCTGGAACAATAGTGTGTTTTCCAGATAAGAACTTTTTATCCTGCAATAGACTGCTAGCAGCAGCTTGAAAATCTAACCGAATTGTGCATACCGCCCTCGCCAATACTGGGGAACGGGGGTAAAGTGTGGAATTTATAGGAGGAATATAAGGAAATATGCGCTCTGGCAAAGTGAGAACAACGTGAACAACTGTCAGACGTATAAAGAAAATACAACAGCCAAAGGTGAAAGCAAATATTGCGGGAGCAAATCAAACTTTAATTTCCCCAATAGCCAGAATGTTCGCAAAAGCAGGGAAAATCCCGGATAAGTTTGAATTCATGAAAGATCCAGCTGGTGCTCTTATCACTATGCATAAGGATAGGGAAAACGATAAACTTGAAACTCCAATAAAGCCGATAAGTACGGAAAAATACAGTAGGCAAGTCATCCAAAGTACACCCCAAAACGGAGATTGCAACCTTCAAAGGAAGGAGCAGGAATTCCAAATTACAGACCAGCATATCTTAAATGTATCCATCCATCCTGATACAAAAAATGAAAAACCAATTGATCTAGATGACTTAGAAATAATGGATATACACGGAAACCTGGATGAACGCCTCCTCAGCGCCCGACATCGCCATCGCCATCCCGGACGGCTACAAGATCATCCGGAGGGACCGCGTCAACCAGACAGGAGGAGGCATCGCCATCATCCACAGGAACACCATCCGCATCACGACCAACACCGACGACAACCTCGCACCCGCCGAACACCTGCACTTCCAGATCCACGTCAACTCCAAGACCACCCTCAGAGGCACCCTCATCTACAGACCCCCGGGACCACGCACACAATTCAGCGAGGACATCGCCGACTTCGTCAGCCCGCTCGCCCTCCCCTCAACCGACTACATCCTCCTCGGAGACCTCAACTTCCACCTGGAGAACAACAACGACCGCAACACCTCCACCCTGCTGGACAACCTCGCCAACCGAAGACACCATCCGCACGATGAACTCCATCCACTCCGGATCTCCAACAGACCCCTGCCCTCACCACGTCTTCAACAAGGCCGACGCTGTCATCGCACCCTACCTGCGGGACATCATCAACACCTCCTTCGACATCGCCACCTTCCCGGAGAGCTGGAAGCACGCCGAACTCAGCGCTCTACTCAAGAAACCATCAGCAGACCCCACCGACCTCAAGAACTACCGCCCCATCTCGCTGCTCCCGTTTCCAGCCAAAGTCATCGAGAAGACCGTCAACAAGCAACTGGCCGCCTTCCTCGAGACGAACGGCTCCCTCGACCTCTCTCAGTCTGGCTTCCGGGCCAACCACAGCACCGAGACCGCCCTGATCGCAGCTACAGATGACATCCGAGCCCTGCTCGACAACGGAGAAACAGCGGCCCTCATCCTCCTGGACCTCTCCGCGGCCTTCGACACTGTCTGCCACCGCACCCTAGTACAGCGCCTCAGCAACGTCAGAATCCAGGAGAAGGCACTGGAGTGGATCACCTCCTTCCTCACCGGAAGGACACAGAGAGTCCGCCTCCCCCCGTTCAGATCGGAGGCCACCGAAGTCATCTGCGGCGTCCCTCAAGGCTCCTCGCTCAGCCCAACTCTCTTCAACGTCTACATGAGCCCCCTCGCAGCCATCACACGCCAGCACAACCTGAACATCATCTCCTACGCAGACGACACCCAGCTGATCCTCTCCCTCACCAACGACCCCGCCACCGCCAGAACCAACCTGCACGAAGGGATGACAGACGTAGCCAAATGGATGTCGAACAGCCGCCTGAAACTGAACTCGGACAAGACGGAAGTCCTCATCCTGGGATCCTCACCCTCCGCCTGGGACGACTCCTGGTGGCCCCCCGCCCTGGGCAGCGCACCCAAACCAACTGACCACGCACGCAACCTGGGCTTCATCCTGGACTCCTCCCTCTCCATGACCAGACAAGTCAACGCCGTCTCCTCGTCGTGCTTCAACATCCTGCGAATGCTACGCAAGATCTTCCGATGGATCCCCACCGAAACCAGGAAGACGGTCACCCAGGCCCTCGTCACCAGCCGGCTGGACTACGGCAACTCCCTCTACGCCGGTACCACCGCCAAACTCCAGAAGAGACTCCAGCGGATCCAGAACACCTCAGCACGACTCATCCTGGACATCCCCCGCCGCAGCCACATCTCCGGACACCTGAGAGACCTGCACTGGCTCCCGGTCAACAAGAGAATCACCTTCCGGCTCCTCACCCACGCACACAAAGCCCTACACAACCAAGGACCAGGATACCTCAACAGCCGCCTCAACTTCTACGCTCCCACGCGCCAGCTTCGATCGACCAGCCACGCCCTCGCCGCCGTCCCCCGCATCCGAAGAGCCACCACAGGAGGAAGGGCCTTCTCCTACCTGGCCGCCAAGACTTGGAACTCCCTCCCGACCCACCTCCGCCTGACCCAGGACCACCTCGCCTTCAGGAAGCAGCTCAAGACCTGGCTGTTCGAGCAGTAGCGGACCCCCCCCCCCAGCGCCTTGAGACCCTCCGGGTGAGTAGTGTGCTATACAAATGTTCTGATTGATTGATTGATTGATTGATTAAAAGTGGCACAATGGAAACAAAGCTAGTAGTAATTCCTATAGAAGTAAATGTGGAAATTATGAAAAAACCTCAGTCATCAATTGATGACCAAATCAACTAGTACACTAATTCATAATACTGGGTATGATAAAAAAGAAGAAAATGAAATGCTGAACATTTGGCAAAATAATAAAATAATTGAGGACGTGTTCACAAAACCAAACACCTTCCTTACACCAGATTGTGCCTCACTAACGGAACAAATAATCGGAAGGTCAACTGAAAGTGATCTAAAAGAAACAAAAAAGCTGGATGTTGGAATAAATTGGGACATATTCTATCAAACAGCGACACTAACTCTAGAAGCGTTAAAATGCCAATCGAAAAAGATGGACATTCAGATAGACCTACTCACAATAATGGCAAATGCAGTTAAAGGGATAGATAACAAACTTGCACAGTTAAACAATCTGATAATCAGAGTCCAAAATGCTAAACAAAAAACGAACATTGAATGTATTTGCATCTCACTTATGGATAAGCTTGTAGCAATATCTGATGTTTTGCATACCATAATAGAAGACACAAAAAAGGCTATAAAAAAGAAAATGGCCAGGAAGTGAACATAAGGAAATATAAATGGGAAGAGACGGAAATAGCAAAAAAGGAAGAAAAGAATTCCACCCCAATAGTGGATAAGGAAGAAATAACAACATTGAGGATGTCCCATAAAAAAGAAAATGTACAGGATGAAAGAGACTTGTCAATAGAAACCCAACAAAGGGATGAAACACAAGAATATGATCAGATGAATGGAATGATTGACAGTATGCCATTAAAAATAACTATAAAATCAAGTGAGCAACAATATCAGCACCAGAATGTGAACACAGAATCAGGTTTGGAAGATTGAGTATAGAAAGAACAGTAGAGCCTAAAATCAAATTTCCATACTGGGACCATCTGGTAATTGAAAAACGAGAAGGAGAAAAATTAATTAGACACAGAACAAATCACATAACGGAAGCCTCGCACAAAGAAAACCAACTGACAGCTGAGAAAATACAGCTCATATTTAAACCTGAATATGAATCCAGAGGTAGATATGACACATTGAATAGAGAGAACATCCTTAGATTATTTAAATCAATTCCAGCTTTAGACAACATCAAGAACGATGATATTAATTCTATTGAATTCATTGCCGACAAGAATAGTACCCAAGAACTGACACTGGTCACATTAAAATCTATCTCAATAGCAGAGCAAATACTAAAAGAGTTTTCAACATTTAAGGCCTGGGGAATATCTATCACAAAACAGGAGCCGAAAGTCTATCCTACTCCATTTATTAATGAGACAAATCTGGTCCAGAAAGAAAAAAACACCAAACAAAAAGGAACAGTGCTAAGGAATGCCCGGGGAAGATCCATTAGCACATCAAGAGTGGCATCACTACCTTCCCCAACAGAAACAACTTCACGAATAAACGAAAAATGGATTGCACAGGCTCTGCATAGTAATATAGAACAATGAAGGAATAACATTCCAGTCCCCCAAACAAAAGTAACTGAGTTGAGAATGTGTTCATGGAACATAAACGGAGTAGGGACAAAGCTCTCCAATGCACAAATAAGGTCTATTCCTTTACCCTGTCACATCTTATTCCTCAAGGAAACCTGGGAAGCACACCCTTTTGTACTGGAGGGTTACGTAGGATACTATGAAAACGCAAGTAAAATTCATAGGTATGGACGCCCGAGTGGGGGGTTAGCAACTTTTATTTCCAGTAGCATACAAGCTGAACATGAGCAACTTGCAACACACAGTAAAAATATACTTATAGTCAGACTGAAATATAAAAATACAGACCAAAAGGATACGTCTTTAATTATGATCAATGTATATATCAACCCTACAAAAACAAGTAGAGCAACCATATGTGCAACCCTTAACACCATAGTATTGGAACAAATCATAGAAAATCCATTAGTGGATTATGTGATGACTGGGGATTTTAACCTTAATTTACTAATAGCGTTCACCTTCAATGGTCAATTCCGCAGCAGGACTATCAAGGAGACACGACTAACCAGGCACGAAATCAAATTGGTATAACATTTATTAAGGATATAGAAGCATTGGGATTGCGAGTCCTTAACGGACGATTTAAAGAGGATACACCCCCAGCATACACGTATATCGCACATAATGCAAGCACTAGGATTGTTTATACAATGGTTTCACTCAACATATTTCAAAACAAACTCTTATAGATTAGTTAAAGTCAGAGGTAGTGACCATTGCCAGCAGATAATAACTGCCAACACTAGACACAATATTAACCAACCGTACCATACTGTGCCGGGGTATACTGGAACAATAAACTATAAAAAACGAATTTGGACTAATCTGAATAAGGATAGTATGAATGAAAAAGTTGAGAACATTATAAAGAGCTGCTTTACTGAAAATACGACAGAAACAGCAGTTGAACAGTGGGTGGAATTCACTAAGAAAATAGTGAAACCCCAAACCCAGGTTAACCCCAACAAAAGGAATGTAAAATGGAAAGAAGAAGGAAAGGACTCATATATGAATCTTCCGTATACAATAGCGAATTTAAAAAGAGACCGAAACAGAATAAGAAGACAAATAAAAACCACAGCAACTAATGATGAAATCTTGAACAATCTAAAAGCATTAATTCAATCCCTGAAGAAGCTAATATGGAATGAGAAATACCAAGCTAAACAGGAAATGTGGTCCAAATTATTTCATGCAAGCAAACAAGCAAACGCAAGAGAATTTTGGAAAATTATAAATAAATTAGTACGGCCGAACAAATTGGTAGTTTCATCAACTTTAACTGAGCAAGAATGGGCTACTTTTCTTGAAAAGCATCTAAACAGTAAGGGAGCTACAAAAATCGTTGCGAACACACAAGAGAGCTCTACAATAAGTGATGAGATGCAAGAACAATTCATAATATCAAAAGAACAATTAGTAAAACTAATAAAGTAGCAGAAAGATGGTGCACCAGGCCCCAATGGGATACCATTTGCCCTCTTTAAAGAAAACCCAGACTTTTGGTCGAGCTATTTGGAAAAGGTATTCAAAGAAGTTATAGAGACAGGCAACATTCCTATTCAAGAAAGGCAATTGGGCACTTGCGGAGAACTACAGACTCATCACTTTACAAGATACGGATGCCAAGCTGTTTGCAGGAGTACTACTAATTAAATTAAATGAATGGGTAACAGAAAACAAGATCTTGCCATTAAATCAAACTGGCTTTATTAAGGGGCTTGGAACAATGACAAACATCATGGCGTTATCACTAATAATTGAAAAATCACTCAGAGTAAAACAACCCTTGTATCTGTGCTTTGTAGATTTTAAATCTGCTTTTGACTGCGTGCAAAGGAATTTATTGTGGAAAAAACTTATTGAAAAAGACATTCCAATTGAACTATTAAGACTGATTCAACCTGGGTAAGAGTAAGGATGGGGGACGGCCGATCATTAACAAAGGAAATTCCAGCAACAGAAGGGCTAAAGCAGGGATGTGTGTTGGCCCCCCTCCTTTTTAATCTATTCCTAGGAGATCTATCAGGGAACCTTGACGAACTTAATGCACATCCTCCGAAGTTAGGGGATAAATTGATATCTAACTTAATGTATGCAGATGACGCCATCCTTCTAAGCCATACTAAAATAGGTCTTCGGCGCTTAATTAACAGAACGGTTTTGTATGCTCAGGAAAATGGAATGGTAATAAATGAAACCAAAACAAAAATCATGGTTGTCACCAGGAACATAAAACTGAGACAAAAAAATAAATGGTATATGGAAAACACCCAACTGGAACAAATTGAAGTGTACAAGTATTTGGGTGTACTATTTGACCAGAAAGGAAACTATCAACTACAAAAACTGGACATACAAAGAAAAGCTAACTCACTAACTGCAGCATTCAAGATAGCACAGAAATCACTCGGAAATCTGACCTATCGGCCACTTTTGAAAATTATAGGGGCTAAATTGCTCCCAACAAAAACATATGGTAGTGAGGCATTAATGGGAACGGATGCAGAATTGATAAACAAGGTCCTTTCCAAAACATATAAAACTCTCTTCTATCTCCCAAAGAATGCCTCCCCAGCACAAATCAGACTGGAGTTCGGGTTAAACAATCAAGTTCTTGCAAGAAAAGGCCAATTTATCAAAACGTGGTATAGGATCAAAAATGACCATGACAATCATATATCTCAGCTACTTTGGCAAGAAATAAATAAGAACACAAGATCAGTTGCATGGAAATATCTCAATGATGCATTAGAAGAGTTTGCACTAATGCCAATCAGGAATAATATGATAAACAATGGATCCTTTAAAAAAACAGTAAACCGAACAACAAACCACCTACCACTTGTAAACGACAAAGATACGCTGGCTAAAAGAAAACATTCGTGGTCCGGAATAAATGGATACGAAAAAAAGAAAGTACAAGAATACTTGGAAATACCTTGGTCTGAAAAAAGTAAACAATGTCTTGTGAGAGCAAGATTTGGAATTCTGCCAGGCCTTAATCACGCCCCGCCGTGAAAAAAAACCAACAGCAGCACATTGTGTAGACTTTGTAAAGGTGGAAAAGAGAATATTGTCCACCTTGTATGTATCTGTCCCGGACTCCCTAACGAAAGATGCGCAATACTTAAACCTCACTTTAATATGCGTAGAACAAGGACATGTAGACAGGCATTGAAAGTCTGTCTTCATTCGAATGATATAGTCATGAACGCTGCCTTTGTAAAATTCCTAAACATAGCATCTACAAAACTGGGAGAATACATTAGAAAAAATGCTTTTATGAATACTTTTAAAGAAACTTTTTAGGATATAATTGCTTTTATTGTATTGTATTTATTGAATATGTCTTTGTACTGGAACTATTGTAAGATTTTAAATAATCAAACAATAAAGAATTTACTTACTTACTATTGGTGGTGGCAGTATTGGTGGTGGTGGTATTTGTGGTGGTATTAGTGGTAGTGGTATTGGTATTAGTGGTGGTGGTCTTAGTACTGGTGCTGGTTGTATTGGTGTTGGTATTGGTGGTGCTTGAATTGGTGGTATTGGTGATAGTGATGATGGTATTGGTGGTGGTATTGGTGGTGGTGGTATTGGTGGATGCGGTATTGGTGGTGGTATTGTTATTGGTGGTGGTGTTATTGGTGATGGTGGAAGTGGTTGTATTATGGGTGGTGGTGGTATTGGTATTGGTGGTGGTATTGGTGTTGTAGGTATTGGTGGTAATTATGGTGGTATTGGTGTTGCTGGTATTGGTAGTGGTGGTTGTATTGATGTTGGTGGTAATGGTAGTGGTGGTATTGGTTTTGGTGGTGGTGGTATTGGTGGTAGTGGTATTGGTGCTGGTATTGGTGGTATAGGTGGTGGTAGTATTGGTATTGGTGGGGGTGTTATTGGTGGTGGTGTTGGTGGTAGTGGTGGTATTGGTGGTGGTATTAGTATTAATGGTGTTTCTGGGTGTAATGGTGGTATTTGTATTGGTGGTGGTGGTATTGGTGGTGTTATTGGTGGTGTTATTGGTGGTGGTGCTGGTATCAGTGGTGGCATTGGTGGTGGTGGTATTAGTTGTATGGGTGGTGGTGGTGGTATTGGTGAGGGTGGTATTGGTGATTGTGGTATTGGTGGTGATGGTGGTGGTATTGGGTGAGGTGGTATTGGTGTTAGTTATGGTGGTGATGGTATTGGTGGTGGTGGTGGTGATATTGGAAGTGGTGGTATTAGTGGTGGTGGCCTTAGTTGTGGTGGCCTTGGTGGTGTTGGTATTGGTGGTGGTAGTATTGGTGGTGGTGGTCGTATTAGTGGTGGTGTTGGTGGTGGTGGTGATGGTGTTGGTGGTATTGGTGGTGGTGGTATTGGTGGTGGTATTGGTGGTGGTGGTGTTGGTGGTGGTATTGGTGGTGGTGCTATTGGTGGTGGTATTGGTGGTGATGGTGTTATTGGTGGTGGTATTGGTATTAGTGGTGGTGGTGGCGGTATTGGTGGTGGGGGTATTGGTGGCGATGATATTGATAGTGGTGGCATTAGTGGTATTTACGTTGGTGATATAGGTGGTGGTGGTGGTATTGGTGGTGGTGGTGGCATTGGTGGTGGTATTGGTGGTAATAGTATTGGTGGTGGTGGTATTGCTGGTTGTGGTATTGGTGGTGGTGGTATTGTTATTGGTGGTGGTATTGGTATTAGTGGTGGTGGTATTTGTATTGGTGGTGGTATTGATGGTGGTTGTATTGGTGGTGTTATTGGTGGTGGTGGTATTAGTTGTATGGGTGGTGGTGGTGGTACTGGTGGTGGTGATATTGGTGATTGTGGTATTGGTGGTGATGGTGGTGGTATTGGGTGAGGTGGTATTGGTGTTAGTTGTGGTGGTGATGGTATTGGTGGTGGTGGTATTGGAGGTGGTGGTATTAGTGGTGGTGGCCTTAGTAGTGGTGGCCTTGGTGGTGTTGACATTGGTGGTGGTGGTATTGGTTGTGGTGGTCATATTAGTGATGGTATTGGTGGTGGTATCAGTGGTGATGGTATTGGTGGTGGTAATATTGGTGGTGGTATTGGTGGTGGTGGTGCTATTGGTGGTGCTATTGATGGTGGTATGGGTGGTGATGGTATTGGTGGTCTTGTTATTGGTGGTGGTATTGGTGGTGGTGGTATTGGTATTAGTGGTGGTGGTGGTGGTATTGGTGGTGGTGGTGTTGGTGGTGATGGTATTAGTACTGGTGGCATTAGTGGTATTGATGTTGATGGTGTAGGTGGTGGTGGTGGTATTGGTGGTGGTGGTGGTGGCATTGGTGGTGGTGGTATTGGTGGTGATAGTATTGGTGGAGGTATTGATGATGGTTGTGGAATTGGTGGTGGTATTGGTGGTGGTTGGGGTATCGGTGGTGATGGTATTAGTGGTGGTGCTATTGGTGGTTGTGGCGGCATTGGAATTGTTGGTGGTGTTATTGGTGTTGGTGGTGTTGGTACTGGTGGTGATTAGTAGTGGTGGTGGAATTGGTGGTGGTGGTATTAGTGGTAGTATTGGTGGTGGTGGTATTGGTGGTTATTTTATTGGTGGTGGTGGCATTAGTGGTGGTGGTATTGTTGGTAGTGGTGGTATTGGTGGTGGTGGTGGTGGTATTGGTGGTGTTGTTGGTGGTGGTTGTGATATTGGTGGTGGTGGTGGTATTGGTAGTGGTGGTATTGGTGGTACTGGTGGTATTGGTACTGGCAGTGCTATTGGTATTGGTAGTGGGGTGGTGCTATTGGTGGTGGTTGTATTGGTAGTGAAGGTATTGGTGGTGCTTGAATTGGTGGTATTGGTGGGGGTGATGGTATTGGTGATGGTGGTGGTATTGGTGGTGGTATTGCTGGTTGTGGTATTGTTGGTGGTGGCATTGTTTATGGTGGTGGTATTGGTATTAGTGGTGGTGGTATTTGTATTGGTGGTAGTGGTATTGGTGGTGATATTGGTGGTGGTGGTATTGAGGGTAGTTGTATTTGTGGTGATATTGGTGATTATGGTATTGGTGATATTGGTGGTGGTGGTATTGGTGGTGGTGGTGGTGATGGTATTGGTTATGGTGGTGGTATTGGGTGTGGTGGTATTGGTGGTGGTTATGGTGGTGATGATATTGGTGGTATTGGTGGTGGTGGTATTGGTGGGGATGGTATTGGTGGTGGTGGCATTGGTAGAGGTGGTATTTGTGGTGGTGGTATTGGTGGTGGTGGTATTGGTGGTGGTGGTGGTGGAGGTGATGGTTGTGGTGCTGGTGGTGGTGGTTTTTGGTGGTGGTGGTGGTGGTATTGGTGGTGGTGGTATCGGTGGTGATGGTATTGGTGGCCTTCGAAATCAACCCGTTAGGTGGCTTTAGTACAGATGACATGTAACACAGAAGTGCTGTTGTGATTGTCAGCCCGTTAGCACAGGATTATGACCTACCTGGAATCCACATGAATTCACATGACTTAATTAACGGAATTGGTGGTGGTGTTGGTGGTATTGGAATTAGTGGTGGTGGTGGTGGTATTGGTGGTGGTGGTGGTATTGATGGTGGTTGTGGTGGTGGTATTGGTGATGATGGAGGTGGTGGTATTGGTGGTGATGGAATTGATGATGGTGGCATTAGTGGTGGTGGCGGTGGTATTGGTGGTGGTGGTGGTATTGGTGATGATGGAAGTGGTGGTATTGGTGGTAGTGGTATTGGTGGTGATGGTATTGGTGGTGGTGGTGGTTTTGTTAATAAAACAGGCTTTTGAAAACAACTTGTTAGGTGGCTTTAGTACAGATGATATGTAACACAGATGTGCTGTTGTCAGCTTCAACCGATTAGCACAGGATTATGTACTACCTGGAATTAACATGAATTCACACGGCTTAATTAACTAATCATTTCTAAATCCATTTTACTTGGGGGATTGAAACAGACATGAGATAATGCTGGGTTAAAGTGATTGAAAGCATGCGCACGTGTTACGGGTGTGACCGTGCTGCTTAAAAAAACACAAGAGGTTTCAACTGAAGCAGTGCATGTCCAGGCTGCAGTAAGAGAAACTCAATAAAGTAAATAGTGCTTACAGACTAAATAACAAGTCTTGTTTAACAACGAAATTAGAAGGGCCAGTAGCCATTGAAGGCTATAAATGATGACACAGTGGTACTAAGGAGGGACTAACAAGCCTATTGACAAATCCAAATGCAGCATTTATGAAAGGCAATGACACAAGGCAAAGAAAAATATGAAGTGCAGAGTGTGCGCGCCTTCTCTCGCATACTCTACTTAAGCAGTCTCGCAGAGTGAGTGGCTCATGAGTGCTGCTGCTAGGCTCGACCTATAAATTTATACTGGAAACAATCATCCAAAACACAGCATCTCCATACTGCCTATGACAAACCTCTCAAACTGAAAAGGTAGTAAATACTCTGAGCTCCACACCACAAGGTCAGCTTTGTCTATCAGAATTCAATTAAAATTAAAATGGTAATAATTTTAAGGGACTGTAGTTGAGGTGGTAAGCCAGTGCTAAATAGCCACATTACTTATTGTGCATCTCCAGTAAGCTGGACCTAACGGTTGTGGGTGGGGATGCATCATGCTTGAGACCTTGTCAGGGCCTGCTTTAGCAACCACGTCAACTTCTTTTCCAATGAAAAATGTAATTGGGATATAAGAAGAGAGCCCACGCGGGGTGCTTTTGGTCTCCCCTTGTTTTTACAGACTATTGTAATTGTGAGAACATACACTAAACATGATTCATTTCTATAGAAAAGAAGCCTGGACTGAATGTTTCTACCAAATGATTTTGTGTGTATTGTGTACTTTTAAATCATGGAGTCTTTCAGGCACACTGCTTAATGTAAACATGTTGAGGTGCATGATGCACCTAATGAGGCAGGGAAGTCTCCTACTACAGCCTATGCATCCAATTCAGATATCACATCAGGCCATGATAAATATGGCTGTTGCCTCTGCTCTGTAGTCCAGAAAGCCTTATCCACCTGAGCAGCAGAGTATTTAGCAAGATCAGGTCCCTATTGGCCCAGAGGAGGATGTGAGTATTGATTTAAAATAAATATTGTACCAAATCAGTGACAACCTATCCATTCCTGAACCCATTCTGGAATCTGAAGCTCGAGGGACAGACTGAAAAGATTTTATTGCATAGCAAAGACCTAAAGCCATTTTCCAAAGAGTGGAATACGGTGGAAAAGCTTCACCTTCCTAGAATTCTCTCCCATAGAAATCACCTGAAGAATTTCCATCCAATGTTAAAGTGGACTCATTGATTATAGGTTTGTATTATTTCAGAGGATGGTCTGCCTTCTGATGCTATAGACAAGGAGGTTGAAGCCCATAAGAATACTAATCCCTCTTCCAATTTTGCAGTAAGCATCACCACTAACTCTTTGTACATTATTAAATGACTTTTTAGGAACTTCCAGACCCTGAAGTATACTTTACAGCAGGGCAAGAACAGCTGAAGCATCCTTGAGTGATGCAGCAGAAAGTCTTGCATCTGGCTGGCATATGCTATCATTTTATGAGTGCTTGTACAGTGGCTTAAATCATGTAGTGCTGCCCCCAGACATCTTTAAATAAGATCTTGGAAATGAAATGTGACTCCACTTTAAAGATTCCCTTCTTGTACATCTCGTGTTCAGGTAAAAAGCGTTATGGACCACTACAAGAAGACATGGTGAGCAAGTTAGCCGAAGAATGGAAGTTCATGGCTCCGGTTAATTCTTCTATTAGAGGGCAGGGCTAACTCACAAAGTGCATTTGGTCATTCTTCAACTTTAACAATCCTGAAACAGCCCTTTCACTGTAGGGGTTGTGGCCATGAGACAAAAACATCCCCATGGGGCCCAAAACCAGCCCCTACTCGTGCGGAGCACCGGGGGATTGCCCGGTGCCAGCTATGGCCAGTACGGCCCTGTTACGAGGCACAGAAAGGAAGGTAGCAAAAGACATAGAAGAAAAGAGAAGGGAAAGTAGAAAAAGAGACGATGAAATAAAACCCTTAGAAGCAAAAATCATTCGTATATAACTGCACACTTATTAGGGGCAGATTTATCAGTGAGTTAGAATGCAAGGGGCCACAAGGGCGATGCAAATACTAAGTCAGATTTATCAAGCCATGCAAGGCCACCTTGCATAGACCTGCATGGCTTGATAAATCTAAACTAACGCGAGCCAGCGCAAAGTACTTATTTGTATTACTCTGCGCAGTTATTCCCTGGGTGGAGCGTGGGTGTTCCCTCGCATCCTTCCATGGATATTAGTCCATTCCCAGATTTATCAGTAGTGGTGGACAGGGCCATAGAGGTGCGGTAGTTTAGAAGATGAATGAGCAATAAACATCCCTTAAGTGTTGTTTTTATCTTGTTACATTAGCTGCTTGTTCCTAGACATTTTAAATGTCAGGCTATGTCTTCTGCCAAATTGCTTCGTATTCTTTTAATGTGAAAATGTTGTTTGTTTTTCTTCCTTTATAAAGTGAATTATGTGGCAATCTCTCTGTGGTATAGACAGGGCCAGGAGTACCGAATGGTAGCTCTCTCCGGTCAATGGTATAAAAAAAAAGCGTGAATTGGCTTTGGATTGGCTTGTGGGTGTGTGTTAGAAATGGGGGTCTCTAGTTGGCAGGGGTAGGTACCACTGTCCAAATAGGGACCCTTGCTTCTAGTCAGGGTAAGGAGGAAATCCTATGAGATAACCCCTGCTCACCCTCTAGGTAGGTAGCTTGGCACGAGCAGTCTAGACTAACCAGAGGCAATGTGTAAAGTATTTTAACACTTTTAGAAAAATAAAGGTATTTAATCTAAACTACACAAGACCAAAACGACAAAAATCCAACATACACAGTTCAAGAATATGGTTTCAAAAGAGTTCTTAAGGTTGCGATAAAAATTCTTCAGGTTGCGTTAAAATTCTTTAGGGTGCGATAAAATAATCCACAGTTACGTGAAAAGTTCACAGTTGCGTCACGTTTAGCTCACAGTACCTTCAGTTGCGACAAAGTTCCAAAAGCAGCAGCTGGTGCGGTGGAAAACAAGTGATGCGTTGCTCCTGAGACCCTGGGGAGGCGTTTGCGACAGCCCTTCTGCAGCAGCGGGCGTGTTGCGACGAATCGGTCTGTATGGGGAGGAAGACCACTTGTATGGATTCCGGTGTGTATGTTCCGTAGGAAGTCTGTTCTCGCACAGGCACGATGCGACGATCTCCGGAGGTGCGACGAACTCCGGGTCGACGATGCGCGGACCAGCGGTGATCTTCTCTCTCGCAGCTCCTCGATGCGTTGTCTTCGGCGATGACCCTCGCAGCGACGTGATGCAATCCGCAAGCAGGCGGTGCGGCGATCTCACCCAGCTACGACACTCGCAACGATGTTAGGTTTCCCGCACCGATCGGGTGCGTCCCACAAACGAAGGATGCGACGGCTCTGACAGTGGCAACAGGCGCTGCGACGATCTCGACCTTCGTAGCGGCGGGAATTTCCTCGCACTGTTGGGATGCGCTCCGCAGCGAGCAATGCGATAACTTTTCTTTAGCAAAGTTTCTCAAGCTTAGTTTCCAGCTTCCCAGCACAAGTACAACTTCCAGAGGCATGACACATTGGCCAAACACTCCAGGAAGGACAGAACTCTCTCAGTAGAGCTCAGGGGAAGCTGAGGGTGACGTCCTTTTGTTCCTGGGACTTCAAAACAGGGAGCCAGCTTTTCTCTGGCCCTTGGAGATTCCTTCAAGCAAGGGGACACAGCACAAAGCAAAGTCCTTCCCCTCTCCTTGGCAGCAAAGCAACAGCAGGGCAATCCAGCAGAGCAACAGCTGGACAATCTTCCTTCTTCAGTTTCAGCTTTCTCCTTGGCAGAGGTTCCTTCCTGGTTCCAGGATGATCTGATTTTCTGTTGTCAGGGGTCCTGTACTTATACCCCTAAAAGTCTTTGTTCTCTTTGTGCAAGTGGGCCCTGAGCCCGGTCTGAACCAGTTCTAGGTGTTGCTTGAGCACTTTGTTTGTCTGGCTTCTCCTTTCCTTTCAGAGTGAGGGGCAGGGTCGTCAGCCTCCCAGCAGGAGGTGGAGCCAGCATTGTGGAAGGCAGGCACAGCCCTATTCAGGCCCAGGTGCTAACTCCTCCCACCACTCAGGTTGCAAATGCAGTCATTCAGCCAAGGGCTGACTCAGTCAGCCTCCTGGGGAATCCCCAGCCCCTGTCACTCTCAAACCAGACAGTCAATACACAAACAGGTCAAGGCACACAGAAGGGTCAGACAAGAGAACAGCAACTTTCTAAAAGTGCTGTTCTCAAGCACAGGATTTAAAAACAACCTTTCCTAAAAGATGTGTTATTAAATTCTGAGTTCAGGGACACTAGACTCTTATGTCCTATCTTGTTCCTATGGGAAGAAATGCTGGTAGCCACTGCAGCCAGCATCCACCATGTTAATCTACGGAGCAAGATAACCTTACAGTAGTGAAAAACGAAAATGGCTGCCATTCACTACCAGAGCATGTTCCCTGCACCAGTACATGCTCTACCTTACTCATACACTGCACCCTGCCCAGGGGGGTACCTTGGACCTTCCATAGGGGTGTCTAATGTGCACAAAAAGGGAAGGGTTAGGCCTGATCAGTGGGGACACTGACCAGGATGACATGGCAGTTCACAGACTGCATGCAGGCACTGCGGTGGCAGGCCTGAGACACCATTTTAGGGCTACTCATGTGGGTGGCACAATCAGTGCTGCAGACCCACTAGTAGCATCTGTCATCACCAGCCCTGGCACACCCAGTGCACTTTACTAGGGACTTCATGGTGATACAAATATGCCAATCATGTATATCCAATCATGATAACAATTTACATATGGAGCACTTACACTTTGGCACTGATCAGCAGTGGCAGAGTGTCCAAAGCATCTAAACCATCAAAAACGAAATCCAGCACAGCATCAAAAATACAGGAGGTAGAGGCAAAAATTTAAGGGAAAACCACGCCAAAGATGCCAGGTCTAACAGTGTGTCATTTCAAAATTGTAGCCAGCAAATGGATAGTGGTATTTGCATGTCCCACCTTTTTTTTAAAGGTTCACTCCCGTGGAGTATTGCCACTGGTACGAGCAGTAATGCACATGCAGTCCCTACGTGCAGGGCTAACAACCACGGGTGATTCCTCCTTTCTTCCTGTCAGCAGCTGAGAGGCTTTCTTTCATCCTGCACTGCCTTTGGCAAAGGAATCTTCTAAGCCTTATGAGTGCAAAGTGGCCTCCTCCCCCAAAAGTGGATAGTGCTGTCTTCTGCTGCACACGTGGCTTCTCTAAAACAAAGGGCCATATTACCAAGCAATAGCGATAATTATCGCTATTGCTTGGTTAGAGACACAATTTTACCGCTAAGCTGCGGCGATTTTTACCGCAGATAAACCTTGGTATTACAAAGGTTTATCGCAAATGCGATAAAAAACGGCCGCAATGCATGAATATCGCTGAAAAGTCAGCGATATTCATGCATTACCGAGCTAATGCTCTTAGCCATGTTATCCACCTCCCATTGGATAACATGGCTAAGAACTGCTCAGGGGCAGGTGTTAGCTTTTGGAGATATTCACGCTTAGCGCGAATATCTCCAAAAGTTGGTAATAGGAGATAGTGATGTTAGCGACTGTTTCCAGTCGCTAACATCTTGGCACGCCCACTTTGCATGTCATTAGTGATAAATATCACTGACATGCAAAGTGGGGCCCAAGATGGTCGCTATCTCCTACTAGCTGTCGCTAACTGGAGTTAGCGACAGCTAGGTAATAGGGACATAATTTTATCTCCGCTTTCTTGGCTTTTAAAAAAGCGGAGATAAACCCCCTTGATAATATGCCCCAAAGTTTGAAAGAGTGAATAAGTCATTCAAACACAGCCTCATCTTTTTCATTCATAGACAGGATGCACTCCTGTGCCTTTTTTCTACCTGTCTCTGTCTGACGTGCAGGGAATATCCCGATCCGCTGCTTGGAGCTGTTCCAAGCTTGGTGTCTGTTGCGTTCCTTCTTTGCATATGTGTTTCGGGGGTGCATGTGGGTGGTATATATACTTTTACTAACAAAAATCACCAATTGTAATTAGATTAATTATGCTTGTTTACAAGGTATTAAAAGGCAACAAGAGCAAATGTAATCTACATCTCCCCATGGACCAATCTAACATGTTTATAATAGTAAACATTCAATTGAAAACAAAAAATAAAATCTATCCTGTTGGTAGCTCTTACGTTTAAGGTTTCAGATTGCTTATATGTGACATTTTCTAAATTTCAGTAAACTTATGAGTGACATTTAACCAGCTATGAGTGACACTTTCACGCAAGTAAAATCGAGCCATGAAGAGAGGAAACATAAAAAATATTAGCAATGACACACTTGCAAGGTAGAAGTAGTTGTTTTCAAGCAGGGCCTACTAACACTCACCCAGGACACAAAAAAGGGGTTAGTGCGTCTGAACAATGCTGAAAACTAAGTACACAAAGTAGTACACTGGGCAGACACTGCAGTGTAGTAGTTCAGATTAAATGTCATCATTAGTAGTGAAAAAGTATATTTTTATTATTCCGTGGCCAGCTTCTGCTTACAGGCGACTTAGACCCGTCTTTGTAACGGGTGTAGTTTCCAATACGAGTCGTGGTGGGAGCTAAACAAAACAACATGTGATTTACTCAGCCATCGGCAAGGGGGGGGGGGCGAGGGAACATGGTCATTACTATTAACCCTGGGCTTAAAACTACACTACGCAGACAGTGCATGCAAAGTTTGTACTAATATGCACTTTGCAAATTGCACGTAAAAAGTAAATTTACATGCTTAACAACATAAAACTAATTCACAAAAATGAACTTTCACAATGAAAACATTAGGTAATGAGAGAGCTGATGATGTTGGGGTCCCCCCTAACCTAGGGAGAGCACCAAGCAGATGCCTTAAGCACAAAGAGCATAAACAAAAAGCACATTTTGTTGAACTTCAGTGGTGATCCCATCATTTTAGGACCACTCCAAGCACAGTTATTGGCAAAAAAACAATCCCAACCGAAGGCCCTGCAAAGCATTATGGGACGAGATTAGCAGTGGCAGTGAATATTATAGTATCCAATATCAAAACAATTCTACAAAGAGCTGCAGTTCACCTAGTTGTTACTAGATGTCCCTCACATGTCAAATGCAAAGCATTGAAATTATTCTTACATCAAGCTGCAGTTCCACTGGTCGTCCTTAGATGTCCCTCACAAGTCAAATGCAAAGCATTGAAATTATTCTTACATCAAGGTGCAGTTCCACTGGTCGTCCCTAGATGTCCGTCACGAGTCAAATTGCATTGAGACCCTTTCATCAAGCATTTGCATTTGACTCGTGAGGGACATCTAGTAACCACCAGTTGAACTGCAGCTCTTTGTAGAATTCTTTTGATATTGTATACTATATAATATTCACTGCCCACTGCTAATCTCATCCCATAATGCTTTGCAGGGCCTTTGGTTGGGAATGTTTTTTTGCCAATAACTGTGTTTGGGTTTGTCCTAAGAGGATGGGACCACAACTAAATCGTTCAATAAGATGTGCTTTTTTGTTTTCAAGGCATCTGTTTGGTACTCTCCCTAGGTTAGGGAGGTTCTCAAAATCATCACATCTCCCACTGCTTGCTAATTTTTCAGTTTCACCATTGTGAAAGTACTATATGTAATTCAGTTTATAAAGATAGAAATACTTATGTTATCATATTTGGTCATGTACTGGAAGCTTTTTGCAATTTTTGCACAGTACAGACAAGTATATAGTGTTATCAGCTATGCTACGCAGACTACGTGTACTACGCAAAGATGAAAGTATACTACGTTAAGCTACGTGTAGTGCTGTTACGCAAACTACGCCCAGGCTTAATTACTATGGTGGGAGAAGCAGCGAGCACAAGACTGTGCATCTCAGCGAGCAGACACGGGGCCCGATTCACAGAACTAACTTAAGACAAATTCCTAAACTTACTACTTTTGGTATTCACAGAAGTTAGGATTTTGTCTTAAGACAGACTTAAGACAGACTTAAGACAGAATACTAACTTAAGTCTGTCTTAAGTCTGTCTTAAGTCTGTCTTAAGACACAATCCTAACTTCTGTGAATACCAAAAGTAGTAAGTTTAGGATTTTGTCTTAAGTTAGTTCTGTGAATCGGGCCCGTAGTTAGTAAATGCATACAAGGAAACTGACTCATTGCTCTTAATTTAACCGAGCCATGCTGCAAAACTCCTGATGCACACAAGCAGGAATGGACAAAAGAAATGTGTGCGGCCGCAATACTTAGATGAGGCTGAGGTGGCTGCTGAACTATTTATGATAACAATTTTACCTGGAGGCACAGAGTCTCCTGAAGTGGCCTGATGGCCATCATGGTTAAGTTTGAAATAAGGTGCCACATTGATAGAGGGAATAGCATGAATGTGCATGAACAGCTGTTCACAGCAAGGAAACAGAAAAAGAAGTGCATCAACATGATCAGAGAAAACAGAAGGGCAATCCTACATGTAGCAGGGCCAGTCACCAGAGGTGGGACCCACCCACTGAAAGGCAGGGCAAACATGAGAATTAGCAAATACAAGCAAGGGAATGTCTAAAAGCACACAGAGCAGCCAAAGGGAAGCCTGTGGCATCCTCAAACTCTGTTGAAGAGGTACTCCATATCTTGCAAAGCAGCGCATGTGCGCTGACTCTAAACTCAACCTAAAAAGCCTGTTTTCTGTGTAAATAGTTACAGAACCAAAATCATAGAGTTGCTGTTCCTGCCTCTGAAAGATGTAAATGTACATGCAAGACTTTTCTGTGCTTGGCGGACCCCTGTGTGAGGTTTTAGCTTCCATGTTAATAGTGGTGTTTTCAATTCAATTCATAAAGATTTATTCGGTACATATCAAAAATGGCCATAAAAGCACATAAAACATACACATGTGATCAACGTTGCAGAGGTGTACAAAAAGTGACAGAGAGATTAAAACATCATGCTTTTCCTGGCATTGATTGATTTATATAAAAAAGTGGCAGTAAAAAAGCAAACATCAGGATTTTGCATATTAAAAATCAACTTCATTGCATCATTTACAGAACGGACTCCGTATTTAATAAACATAGGTTTTAAATAGACAATACGTAAGTTCATGTAAAGATTACATATTAAGAGAAACTGTGATGTGCTCTGCTTAGATAGACCATCACATGGGCAAGGGCCGACCGGGTGTTTTTTAAGGCGGGGAAAGCCACCAAATGGTGTACCTGCCCGAGCCTAAGTCTGATAAAGACAAATCTATGTGATGGGTGTGTCACCTGGGTTAGATATAATTGAAAGCCTTCATTAACAATGTATTTGTTGTAAAACATAATAGAAGACAGTAAGCCACTACTATACCTCCGCCTCTTGGCTCTATAGGACAGAAATATTGTCTTCAACTCGGTTTTAGGAATTGCGACGACAGCATACGGGTCAACCAATATATTTAAGTCAAAGATTTCCTGGAAACTATGTACAATGTATTTTAACCAGGGAATCCTAAGATGGTTGTCTAATGCGAAACAGTCCTCAATTACAAGTCTATTAAAGGCTGTCTCCTCCTTTTGCCAGATGGATCGCCAAATCATTAGGGGCCTTAGGGATATCAAATCTAATAGTGGTGTTTTATTCTCTTTCATTATTCAATATCTGTGCACAAGTTTTTGATGTAGATTTTGATTTGACATACTATGTATGTTTATAGTATATGCACTGACTCTTTATAGGAAAGCAGTCCATGCTGTAAAGTACTTTTATGACCTATATTTAATTTATCGCATAAAGTGACTTTGATTTGATTTGGGGCGATATACCACTGATGGGAAGCTGCTACCTCTCACTGACTAGTTACTTAGAATTATCTTTCTTTAGGGCCATCTTAAAGATCTCAGTTGGCAAGTGTACCAAGCTGTAGAAGCAGGAGTTGTTGAAGGACTGACGTGTGACTACACAGGTCTGCTGTTTGGCAGTACTGCGTGTGATGATGTCTCTTCTTTTGCCTTGTGCGTCTTTTAGCAAACAAGCAAGAAAAACATTCATGGCCCGATTCTGATGCGATTTGGAAAGCTTCCCAACTGAATGGGTTTGGGAATGGCTTCCAACCGAATAGGATTGGGAGAGTCCAACCAACCAAGTATGATGCACCCGGATTCTTCCAGATACGATTTGGTTGGACTCCTATTGAATTCAATGGGAGCCTTTGTTCCGACTGAATGCATACGCTCCCATTGAAGAAAAGGGTGACTGGGGAAAATCGGGCACCCTGTGGCAGGCATCCCCTGGTGCCTGCCAGACTGTGCCTGGCAGGCAAGTGAAGACCCATGGGTACCCCCATGGGCCCGATTGGGAAGGCTCCAGGTGCAGGGGGTCCACTATGGGCCCCCAAAGTCTGATTCCGATTGCCAATTTGAGTCAAACAGCACGATTCGGAAAGGCTGTCCAAATCCAGCATCGGACTCAGTCGATGGGAAACGTGGCCCATAGAGACGTACAATTCTGTACTGTATGGCTTGGAAACCTATGGATTCAGTTGGACAGATCAAATGCCGTTAGGAGGCCTTCCTAACTGCATCAGAGCCAGGGCCTTAGTGTGAAACGTGGCATTGTTTGCAGTTTGAATTAGTACAGACAAAGGCAATATTAGTGTGGTTGTTTTGTTAACCTAGGTAACCACTTTAAAATCAAACCACACCACCATACCATAATTCCCTATCAGAATAACACATAATATACAGAATGATAGAGCTCTTTTCTTTATGTGTATATATTGTAAAGGGAACACCTGTGACACTCAGGGAACTAAGGGCCAGATGTAGGAAAATCGTATTTACCGATTCATAAATACCGAATTTTACCGATTCGGTATTTATGAATCGGTAAATATGAAGGAGGGAGATTTAGGAAGAATCGGTAATTGAATTACCGATTCTTTAAAATTCGGTATTTACCGATTCGGTAAATACCAAATCGGCATTTCCTATTGATTCCTATGGGCTGTGAAGCCCATAGGAATCAATGGGAAATACCGATTCGGTAATTACCGAATCGGTAAATACCGATTCCTGCAAGGGTGCAGGGGGTGTCACTTTGACACCCTCTAGCACCCCAAATACAGGCATGTGTGCCATGTGGCACACAGACATGCCCTAAGGGCATGTCTGTGTGTCACATGGCATAGGTGTGCATGCACACATGTGCATGCACACCTGGATTCGGTATTTTACCACCCAATTGGATTGGGTGGTAAAATACCGAATCTGTAAGGCCTTTGGGACTTTGAAGAGTCCCACCTACATCAGGAAGTTACCGAATCGGTAAAAATACGGATTCGATATTTTACCGATTCGGTAAATTTACCGAATCGGTAAATTTACCGAATCGATAAAATAGGGCCCCTACATGCCAATTCTTAAATACAGGTCGGTAACGGCCGAAATCGGCTGTTACCGACCGGTATTTAGGCTCCTACATCTGGCCCCTATTGTGTAAAAAGAATAGTAATCTTTTAACAATGGAGGTTAGTGTGCGCCCTTGGCAGACACTGTGTTCCAGGGGTAAAAGCAATAATAATAATCCTCTCGTTACACAAATGAACAATGCTAGAGTCTAAAGTGTACTGCAGCTAGGGTGTCCACCAGGAGGAAATTGAATTGCATACCTAAAGAATGGAATACTGCTGCGCAGTTCTGCGCCTTTGGTGGATGGTTATATGGAGGATGTATGATGGATCGACCATAGCAAAATGGAAAATAATATTTTACAATAAAAAATTAAAATAGCATGTAAAAAATAAAATGTTAACATTTTAATAAAAAAAAACAATAAGTGAAATTAAACTCAAGCATATTCTTAAACTGCAACCAGTTCCGCATGGTCAACTACAACGCTAAGCAAGAAGGCATGGGGAACAAAACAGACATGCAGTCCTATGACAAAAGCACACTGGTTGCCTACACAAAATGGCCACTAGCCACTTGGTCACAACAATAGGCAGGAGGCCTGGAAAAAAAAGAAGACATGCTGTCCTATGGCAAAAGCACACTGGCTGGTTACCCAATATGGCCACCAACCACATGGTCACAACAACAACCTGCAAGGAGGCATGGCCACAACAAAGTACACATGCAGGCCTATGGCAAAAGCACACTAGCTGCCTACAAAAAATGGCCGACAACACATGGTCACAACAACAAGCATGAAGGGCGCATTGTTGCTACAAAAAACATATGCAGGCCTGGGGCAAAAGCAGACTAGTTGCCTACACAAAATGGTCACCAGCCACATGATCAAGCAGGAGGCAGAAAAAACAAATAACACAAACAGGCCTATTTATACTGAGTATACAAATAAATGGCCCCTGGCCACATAGCATGGGGAACAAAGATAAATGATGGCTATGGCAAACACAGACACACTGACCAGACAAAGGAGGTATGGTAACAATGAAAAAACAATATTAATTCAGAATTGCAAAAAAACAAAAATGAACTGGGCAAACATTTTATACAAAAGCACTCATCCTCCAAAGTCATGAAATGTAATTACCTCCTCCTACACACTGTTTGCAGAAAAAAAGTAAGATACCCCAAAAAACACATTTTATAATTTAATCCAATGCTATCCATGGCCTACATGATGTTTCAATTCAATAGACACCACAGAACCAGATGTTTCATGTACCTGTGGCAACTGCTGGGCCTTTTGGCTGGAAGGCCCATTGGCAGACTAGACCATATAATACATAAAATAAATATTGCAAATTCTTTTTTTTTAAACCGATTAAATGTACTAAACAGTGCATCATTTTTCTTTTATAAAAGAAAAAAATGACATGCAAAAAAATAACTAGGCCCCTACTAAAACTGCAGGCCACCCACCACAACAGATTTTAAAAATCTAATAAAATTACAATTAAATCCTAGTGCAGGGGTGTGGCCAAGATGGCGGCGGAATAGCAGCGTTTTCTGGGAGCTCTGCTCACCAAGGCGGGTAAAACTGCATCCAACCGCAATCCTGATGCGCAATTGCCATTCCCTGCCACCTCTTTCAAGCGGGGAAGAGCATGTTTACAGGGAAATCCACCACAACTCTGGTGAAACCGCAGCAGCACACCCGGGAGCCCCTGGAGCTCTGAGCAATAGGCCGCAGCTGGGGTGTGTGGGTGAGCGCTGCCCGCGATGAGCTGAGCGAGGTCACCGGGACACCACCGACAAAGAAATAGCTAAGACCTCACCTGACAGAGCCCAACACACCTGAAGGCAGCTGTGAAGCCCTCCATAGCGGCATCTGGGGATTGGAGCAACTGGCACCCGTAGCTGTTGGGGCTGCGCATCGGCTCCGACGGGCCTGGGTGGAGGCAGGCCTGGTGCTGTACCCCCAGCTGTGGTAGCCCGTGTGGGCACCTACTTTTGACGCCGAGATATCAGCGATAAGAGCTGGTGGCCTGCAGATCCCAACACTGATGGCGCATCGAACTTGTCATACCCGGGCACCTGCCCCATGGCGCGGCCTGAGCATGGACCCCACAGGAGCAATGTGCAATAAAAGGTGAGCACATAGTGCTGTTGGGACTGGGAGACGGGAAGTGACCCCGGAGGGAGCTGGTTGGAGATGCCTACTCAGGCCTCGGTGAACCCCTACCAGTGACACAACAGGCACCCCGCAAATAGGGCGCTCTCAGGGGCTGCAGATTGGGACCCTGTGACTTCTCCTAC
Source organism: Lissotriton helveticus (assembly GCF_964261635.1). Taxonomy (NCBI): domain Eukaryota; kingdom Metazoa; phylum Chordata; class Amphibia; order Caudata; family Salamandridae; genus Lissotriton; species Lissotriton helveticus. The sequence goes on along the minus strand of NC_136057.1, from coordinate 252,383,073 downwards.
CCCCATGACAGCGATAGAGGTGTGCTGCCTCCTGAGGTGGAGGTCTACGCTACCAAGGCGGCACTAGTTAATATAGGCCTAGTCTTGGGCACTGAGAGTAAGTAAGTAAACTTTATTGTATTGGGTTAATTAAAACCATTACAAAAATATATTGGAAGCACATATCCACAGGTAAAAGTTGTAAGAATTTTTTTTTTTAAAACAGGAGACTTATCATAAAAGTAGTTGTGCTAAAAACAGTGTTATATGGCTGGTGAGCGTTCTTCATTGCATCAAGTCTTGGCCATAGTTTCTCTAGTCAGGTCTGGGCCGAATTCATGGCTTGTTAGTTTCTGCTCGGCTAGTTTCAAGAATTTCACCAACTTCCCATTTAATGGCAGGAGACCTGGATCGAAACAGGCGAGAACTGCTTGTCTGCGTGTGCGGATTCATTGTTCATTGAAGGCAGTTTTTAACAGGGCTACTCTTTCCTCTTTCAGCCTCGGGCAGGAGCATAGCAGATGTTCAAAGTCATCATTCTCAGCGCCGCACAGCCTACATTGTGCCCCACAGTTCCTTCTCAGCCACGGTTGGAGATGTAGTATAGATGGTAGGTTACCTAGCCTATATTTTAAAAAGGCTTCTTTAGTTTTCCTGCCATACCCCAAACCAAAGTATGCTTGTCGGCCGGATGATTTATATGTGGACAGAATCATCCAGGCATGGCGCCTGTGGGAAAAGATTGCTTTATCTTCCACATGTGAGAGTCTTTTTATGCACTTGTTTACTACATGCTTGAATTGCGCATGCGGCAGTGAAGTTTCCCATAGTTCTTTCAGGCTTGTGACAGTCAGGGATTCCTCTAAATATGTTTTGGCCGGCGATTTGGAGGAGCTGGTTAAGTCTTCCCAGAGCTGATGGTTCAAGGTGTTTTCTGGTGAGTTATTTCTTTTGTACCAGCACTTTATTTATGACCCCCTTCTTGCAAGCATTTGGCAGGTCAGTCCAAGTGCTAACCGGATCTGGGCTTGTGAGGTGTAGGATGGCAGATTAAGGAGAAGTCTGTAGGCCTTTGCAATGGTTGTATCCAACAGTTTCGCTTCCGTCCCTCTTAAAGCCTCACTGCCATACATGATAGATGACTCAATTTTGACTTGCGCCACGCGGAGCAGTGGAAGAAGGGTGGGACCGTTCAGGTTTGACTTTAGCTGTGTAAGTGTCGTAGCTATCAGCATACCTCTCCTCTTGACGGCCTCCAGTTGGTTTGAGAAGCGACCTCCTTTGTCGACCAAGATTCCAAGATATTTATATTCTGAGCAGTTTGCGACAACCTTTGTTTCGAGGAACCAAGTATGCGGCTTTTTATTCCAAGTTATGAACAGAACTTTGGTCTTGTCGATGTTCACTTCTAGTAGGTTTGCTTCAGCATATCCGTGCAGCGTGCTGATAAGGTTTTGGAGACCTACTTTTGTGTGGCTAACCAGGACCACGTCGTCTGCATAGGATATGCTGGGCAGTGCTTTGCCCCCCAGGCATGGTGCATGCGCGTTGCAGGCTTCTAGTGCAGGTGGCAGGTCAGCTGTAAATAAATTGAAAAGGGTGGGCGCTAAACCAGACCCTTGCTTTAGGCCTTTTGTAGTCGCAATACGACTAGATAGGTGTCTGCCGTTCCCGAGCTTTACCTGGACCCACGTGTCAGTGTGCAGTTCAATTAAAAGGTTTAGTAGAGGAGCGGGAATGCCCCAAGAGGCCAGTTTTCTCCATAGCTTCCCCCGGTTGACATTGTCAAATGCCGCCTTGAAGTCCACAAAGCAAAGGTGCAGAGCCTGTTTAGTCACCCTTGCCTTGTCGATTAGTAACGAAATTGCCAGCAGATTTGTTGTTGTCCCCGTGTCTCTACAGAATCCCGTTTGACTAGATGGAATCAGGTTGCGGTTTGTTGCCCATTCGCGGAGCTGGGTCAGTAAGAGCCCCACAAAGTATTTAGCCTCAATATCCAAAAGTGCTTTCAGGCGGTAGTTTTTTGGCAATGTTCTGTACCCCGCCTTATATATTGGTAATATGGTCGAGCCCCTCCATAAGGTAGGAAGGCGCCCAGATTGGCTGACAGACATGTAGAGGGGGGTCAGCATTTCTACCCAGTATTCAGGCTCAGATTTAAACAGGTCCGGGAGAATTCTGTTCAGCCCTGCTGCGCCGTCTTTTCTTCCTTTCGAGATTATTTTCCTGAGTAAATCCGCAGTGGTTCCAAAGTTGGCATCTTCCTGAGATGTTATTGTCTGTGGGGGTTGGATCTCTCGAGCGACCTGGAGTTTACTTGTTATGGCGACCTGTTCGTTAAAATGTGTTCCTAAGAAAGATTCCCACGAGGATTTAGTTATGTGGGATGATATTCCACCGTTCTTCGGATTTAGCATTTTGTTTATTGTGGACCAGAACTGGGCACTGTTGTTTCCCTTAGAATCGTGGTGAAGTTTGGCCCAGAAGTCATCTTCGTTAGATCTTTTGACTGCCCATTTCAGTTTATTGAGGTCCACCCTGTGCTTGCGAAGCTGTGCAAGAAGAGTCCCCTCCCCCAGGCTTTTTTTCAACAGTCTTAGAGATTTATTAATCGCCTTTTTGTGGATTTTTAAGGCTGATTTCTGGGTGCTTGAGATCTTCATTGGAACACCGGAGCCAGAAGATGGAAAATGCCGTACAGTTGTTGAGTATTTGTTTGCAAAATCCGCCGTGAATTTTTCCCAACCTGCTACAGGGTTGCCTAAAGGATAGTTTAGGCTGTTTAATTGAAATTTTGCTGCTTGAAGTACCTCCGCTGTGTTTGCGACTGAGGTTTTGACTCGTTTGAGGTTTATAGTGTAACTTGCGTGTGGTCCTGTTGGGTTGGAGAGAATTAAGTCCGGAAGGGCACAAAAGGAGACTTCTTGAGGGCGGTGGTCACTGTCACCCATGTCCCCGAGTTTAAAGCCCAACACATTATGGAAAAGTGGGAGAGAGACCAACGAATAGTCGATTGTAGAGGTTGCGTTGCCTGAGTTGAACGAGGCCACGGAGGGAGAATCTTCAGGAAATCTTCCATTTAGAGCCCTTAGGCCCATGTGTTCCAGGTCTTCCAGCAGCTCCTTTGCAGGCTTGGGGATTTTGCCCTGACTGCTGAATGATTGAATTGGGATATTCCAGTGGTAAGACTGGGCCTGAATGTCACTTTCCAAGGATGACCCTAAGATGCATTGATTGAAGTCTCCAGAAAGGATTAAATTGGGTGAGGTTTGCGTGGTCATGACATGGTATAGATGGTCCGTTAGACGTTTTACCTCTTGTTTCTTCTTTTTAGGGTTAACATAGATGTTAATCAACTGGACCACCTTCTTCTTTCCCCCAAAGTTTAATGTAATCCCAACTGTGTTTATGGCCGGAGAGTTAGTAGTGAGCGCCTGAGTGTTACCAACTGTTGAAATTTTGATGTAGGTTGCTAGGCCGCCTGCCAGCCGTCCGGACTTGCTTTTCCTTGTAGCTGGAGAATGGTAGCAGATATAGCCCTCTATCTGAACCGGCTCCTCCAGCCATGTTTCCTGGCGGAGAAGGATATCAAATGATTTCTCATAATGTAGAAAATCGGTGTCAGCTAATTTGTTGTTAAGGCCATTTAGGTTCCATGAGCATAGTTCCAGGTGTGGTGCGGCCGAGCGCGGGCCTGACTCCGTTAGATTTCCTTGTCATTGAGGGTGGCTTGATGTATTGCTTATTTTGAAGAGCCGGTGTTCAACCGCGCTGTACGGGTTGGCGAACATTGGGCCCGATTCACAGAATGAACTTAAGTTAGGATTTTGTCTCAAGTCTGTCTTAAGTCTGTCTTAAGTTTGTCTTAAGACAAACTTAAGACAAAATCCGAACTTCTGTGAATACCAAAAGTAGTAAGTTAATTCTGTGAATGCCAAAAGTAGTAAGTGCATTCTGTGAATACCAAAATAGTAGTAAGTTTAGGATTGAGTCTTAAGTTCATTCTGTGAATTGGGCCCATTGAGCTGTTTTTAATCCCTGTCGTTTGAACGGTCGTCGGAGATCGACCCAGTGTGCCTCTCTGTACCGACCTTGTCTTCAGAGTTGTTGTAAGTAGTTGCTGCTGAGGTCTCTCGAGCAGGGGCAGTGGGTATCCTGCAATCTGGTATACGGCAGATTTAATCCCCCAAGTTTTAAGAAGATTTTGCTCTTCTAAGATTTTGTTTGCAATTTCGGGCGAAATCCATGTTGCTTTTGTTGCTTCGTTGCCGTTTATCCTATCAGATTTTATAAATTCTATTGAAAGGAGGTCAGCTGAGGATATGTCTTTTAATGCTGGTATGGTGGTGAGTAGCCGTAGTAAGTTGGCTCTATTCAGTATATCAAATGGCCCCTTTGATTTGTACTCTGGAGTAAAAAGATTGATGGAAGGAATCCTATTTGGGTCATCCGGCTGAGCTGTTGGCACTTGGGTAAGAACTTGGGGCCTGAAGTTGCTGTTGTCAGACTGAGATACGTTTCCTGTTAGAGTGTCCCTGAAGGAGAGATTGTTTAAAGCGGGTGTAGATGGAACTACAGGGACACACGCTGCGGTGGAGTATAGCTGAGTTTGGGTGCACGGGAGCCCTGTTTCTCTCTGTTCTTGAGCTCGGGATTTTTCACAGTGGGTGAAAATAGGAACTTCTCGTGCCAAGACGTACTATACTTTGGCTGTTCCCCTTTTGGATCGAATGTTGAAAGTGGTTTAACGGGGCTGGCATAGTTCTCGTTGTCGGGGCCACAAGTTTCCATCATGTATTGGTTTCCAGTGACACTGCCAGACGGATCCCTCCCATCCTCCTGCCTAGATGTCCATATGGGAGCTGCTGCGTGTGCTCCGTTTGGGGTGGATCTGTGCCCCGTGGAGATTGATTCTTCGCTGGCGTTGATTTCTGGGATTGGGCCCAGGTCTAGCTGCTCCTGTCTTTTTCCTGGATTAAAAAGTGGGTAAACTTCTGACTTTCTTACGGTTATTAGTTTTTTGCGGCCTTTCCTCTTTTGCTGCCGCCGCCCTTTCGCGTTCAGGGGCGGCGTGTTGACCTTTGAAGGTGGAGAGGAGCATGTTGTCAGGTGACCCGCTAGCGGCACCTGACAGCCCAATGGCGGCATCCACGCGCCCTTGTCTGCCGTGCTGGCTGTTAGGCCCTCCCATTGGTTGTACAAGGAAGGCTTTTTCGCCGGGGTTGGTATGGTGGGGCCTTCCATTGAGCTCTTTTGGCAATCCTTCTGTCAGAGAGGATACTATTTCTGGAAGAGCTGATAGTTTTGTCGTGTATTTCTATAGGTTCTGAATCAGTCCCCCTATTCCTGACCCTATTCTGGTTAAACTAACTATCAAGTTAACTAACAGTCAGCCCATGAGGCAAGAAAAGCCCCCATGATGCAGATACCGTTATCTGACGCAGTCACACTACGGCACAGGAACGTGTTATCTGATTGGGTCATAACGCTTGAGATCTAATTAGACAAGCGACATTCCTCCAGCCCCTGATAAGGCATACGACGTTCTCATAACAAATCAAACCTATGACAACCTGGAAAATCCGTGCGGCCATTGTTTTGATTTCACAGAGAACTTTAGTAAAGAATGTGCTAACGAGCAAGTCATATGACATCTTTATTGACGTATCTATGTCCATCCTTACGTCAATCTCGGCACCTTTAAGGTATAAATATTGCCGATCTTGCCCTATGCAAACACACGCGTGGTGACAAGACGGAGCAGCCATACTTGCCGAAGCCGAGAGCAGAAGCAGACCCCGCTGGCGCAGCCCCGCCTTCCTGACGCGCTGAGAGACGCGCTGCTATCTCAAGCCGAGAGACCCAGCACCGGCGTTTCTGGGCAGCCCTCGCAGGCAGCCTGGAATATCGAGAGCAGAGAAAGAGATACTATTCCTCATCCATCCTAAATTCCAGGTACAGAACTGAATAACCCCTCACAGAGAATTCTTTAGTTACTCACTTGGCAAAAACAAACTTAACTTAAACTGTAACTTTCTATTCCCGCCCACACATTAGACTTAGGTCAGGTACACGGGGTAGGCGTATTTAGAAACACCAGTTGAGTACGTTTAGTCAAATGTATATGTGTATGTAAATATATTTTAATCATTTCAAACATCATATGGCTCAGAAACCATATCAATGTTTTTACAGTATTATTTTATACTATTGCTTTTAATGTATGCACTTTACTTAACTATAAGTATTGCAATAATATCGATCCATTTCTCATGTACGAGAAAAGAGACTGATCAATAAATAACATCTTTTATTGAACACGCCCGTCTCTTCCTTTTCTCTACATTCTGATGAGACTAAGAATGCACGTACTGACTGAGTAAAATAATTGCCTTGTGCTCACACGACTCTCGAGATTGACTCTTGATTAGGGGAGAGCAAAGTTGTCATGTTCTATGGTTGTCAGAAACTAAATCCCTTCTTGTCTAATCAGGGGAGTTAATTCCTTCCTTGAACATTCGAGAAAGTTTCTAGCGAACTCTGAGCTTAGCTGGCAAACCCAAAAATGAAGTCTAGTATCGACAGTAGTAGACCTAGTTAACGTCTGGCCTAGGCCTTTACTGCTGTAGGTACTATTCCAATGCGCAGAGCCTATTGGGAAAATAGGAGCTACACTACATGGCGCCCAACGTGTTTGGAAAGGGCGATAAAACTAACGTAAGACATTTAGAGTAACTCAGTCGTGCTTTCTCACTCAGACCCCTTTTCCCAAATACTCCAAAGACGTCTGGAGTGGGTGAAAGGTTATATCCTCCAAAACCTCGCAGGAGGGAACTCCTATGTATGGTTCTTGGTCAAGTCAACGTTGAAGGATAAAAACATTCCCAAAATATTGTGCATCTAATCTCTGGTTCCATAAAGAAACCTGATCTGCAAATAGACATAATACCATCCTGTCTGTAAAATGGGAGACAGTGATGAAGAAAGAGAGGCAGTTAGATTAGCTACTGAACTCGCAGATGCTGATGCTACCATGCAAGCAGCAGACCCGAATATAACACTCATTCCGGTCATTAAAAGGAGATCTATAACCTTAAAACTTATAGAAAATGGACTGACACCTAGAGGTGGCACAGTCATATTCGTAATTGAGGCACACGAATATCGGCAGACAGAGGTATACTATTCATGGATACATTTTCCGGCAGCAAATGCTGTAACAAAGTACTTCCACTATTACAAAGTAGAGGAACCTCCTGAAACATACACTCCTTTCGAGGAGGTGGAAGTACCACTCAAATTCCAAGAGCATTTGCTCTTATTTGATGGCGCCCTAAAACATAACAATCACATTACCAGGCTCGGTCCTTTAGGTAGACCAGGAGCAACGTGGCCGGTCTTAGCCGGATACACACCACATCCAGACATCGAAAGAATGCCTGCAGCAGAGCTGTTAATACAGCTAAAACAACTACTAAAAATCCATAGACAATTAGTTCAGTATGTAATGCGGACTTCAACAATTCAGCCAGCGATTAAACTTCCACAGCTGACCCCTCACCAGGGGAACACAAATAAAATTACACCACAGAACATCCAATCCTGCCTAGGTAAAGTTCCAGCTAAACGGGAACAGAGACCATTCTGGTTGGCACAGAAAATTACCCAAATAGAGGCGGTGTTTCCTGACACCACCCCATTAGAAAAACACAGGATTCTGACTATATGTCTCCCAATGGGAATCGCACCACACATTGAGGACTGTGACACTTGGGGTACAGTCTTTGCTTCCATCTACACAAAAACGCACAGTGTTCCATCCATTTCGGTAATACCAGATGTGCTAAAACAAATTCAAGATGAATACGGTCCAGAACCTGCTTTAACTCTTGGTATGAAATTACTAAAAGACTTCAAGCAGGTCTCGGCTATATTATTAGCCAACATAAAAGGTGAAGCAGCAAACGTGGCGATCCGCCAGAGGTTAAAAGAGACAGATATAGCAGACCAACCAGCTGAAATTGCCAGAATCATAGAAAAATCCTATGAAGAACTAGGCAGAGATAGTCTAGGTGGAATACCAGTAAAACCGCAACTGACTACAAGTCCAGAAAAAATATTTTTTAATAATAATAATTCACCAAAAAAGAACTGGGATGGAAACAAACAATCCAATCCTAAAGAAAAGAAATTCCAGTCCCGAGGAAGGTCTCCTAGGCGAAGAGAGAAATCTCCAAACCAAAGACAGAGGTCACCGCAGAGTGACCCCTCGGGGAATAAATCGGAAAGAAGAGGACGATCAGAAGAGCACGCCAAGTCCAAAGACAAGGAACCTGCTCAGCTAAAAAAGAAATTACAATTTCCAAAAAAGAAGGTAGCCAGTATCAAGGTAGTTAAAAATGCCGAGAATACTGAGGACACAACTGAAAAACGGAGAGTGGGCTCAGACAATGCTAGACAGCGCAGCAGAGGTGAGCATAGCTCGCAAAGTCCTTATGAATCATCTGGAGACAGTGGACACGAATGAATACCTTCAAGTGGAAACTGCAGACACCAGAGTTAGCAAGCCCCACAAGATATACGAGATAACATTACGTATAGAGGGAGATAAGACTAGGAAAATAAGGGGACTATTTTGGGATAACCTCTCAAAGGGTTATGACATCCTTCTAGCTGAAAAAGACTGGCCACCAGAGTTTGTCAGGGAGTGCCCTCATGGCGAAGAAGTAATTATGCCTGCCTTCTCGAATCAAATCCCGATTCATAAAAAATACACACTTGCTAGAAAGTGGGCAGTGGCCTTAGCACCTGCTTTATATAAAAATCATGTAGGATGGGATGAGGATTCTCCTCCTCACAAAATCCAGTTAAAATCACAACCTACTGCACAAAGGCAGTACCCAATTAAGCAAGAAGCTAAAAAACAAGTAAATGAAATACTAGATCAGCTAGAATACCAGGGGGTGATTGAAACTTGCACCTCACAAATGAACAATCCTTTGTTTCCGGTCTCCAAACCAGACAATTCATATCGTCTAGTTTTGGATTACCGACACCTTAACACATGTTGCAAAACCTTTGCAGTGCAAAACTCACACAGTGCTGCACTAATGAATAACATAGTGCGCAAAAAATACAAAACAACCTTGGACATCTCCAATGGATTCTTTTGTCAAAACATAGCACCAGAGAGCAGATATTTAACTGCATTCTCAGTAAATGGCACTCAAAAACAATTCTGTCGGTTAGCCCAGGGGTACAAGAACAGCCCGGGGGTATTCTCAGCGAGAGTAACAGAATTACTACAACTATATGATGATGAAGCATTATCTTATGTCGATGACATTTACTTAACAGATGATGACTTGGAGACTCACTTGAAAAGGGTGAACACCATAATACTTGGGTTCGCTGCAGAGGGTTACAAATTCAACTTTAAAAAATCCAGAATTGCCCATCTGACGGTCCTATTCTTAGGATATGAGTTATCAAGTGAAGGCAAAAGCCTGGCTGACAATTTCCTAGAGAAATGTGCTGTAATCCAAGCTCCTAAAACACTAAAAAACCTACAGTCAATTCTAGGTTTCCTAAATTTCGGAAGAACATACATTGCAAATTACGCAGAAAGGGTCAAACCCCTTTATGATCTAATTAAACCAGACTTTAAAAGATCCAGTTGGACTCAAACACACACAGAAATTTTGAGATCCTTACAAACAGACATGCTAATTAAAACAAACTTAGAAACACGTGATAACACACGCAATCTTGTGATTCGAGTCATCCCAGGGAGATGCGGATTCACATACCTGACTTCTAATGAAGGAGAAAAGGTACCAATTGCATTCAAATCACACTTGTACACAGAAGCTGAACAGAAATTCAGTAATACAGAAAAAATCATTCGTGCAGTTCAAACCGCAATAGCTAGAGAAAAAGACATAGCTGACGGTAGACATATCACAGTCAGAACAGCAGAATCAGCCTTTGAGGCACTAACAACACAGTGTAATTTACCAACAACAACATTGAATCCGGAATGGATACAATGGGTGAATTCAATCACAACGGACAAAGTATACTACTACTTTGATCCAGAACTAGAAGAAGTAAAAAATCTAAAGTATGAAAAAACGTATCCTCTGCCAATCGACATTCTGCCTCTACGACATTACGCCTGTGTAATCTATACAGACGGACATGCTCAACCCTCCGTTTGGGGAGAACATGCATACAACCCCACATGTGAGATTACAAAAGAAGTGTGGCGCGGAGGTAAACTAAGACCTCTATTAACAAAATCACACTCAGTAGAAACTAATTCAGAACTACAAACTGAAATAATAGCATTAAAAATGGCGCTGGATAATGCGGATCGCGAATTCCCGACACTTATAGTGTCAGATTCATATTACTGCGTCAAAGCATATAACAAGGATTTGCAGACATGGATTCAGAACGGTTACAAAGATGACACAGATGCACCAATAAAGCAGAAATTGCTCTGGGAACAAATAGCTCTTTTGAAAAAAGAACTACCAAAGACTCACGTGACACACTCACTGAGTCATCAGCGTGATGGCGTTCACGTTGTGGGGAATTCATTGACTGAAGCAGCCGCAGCCACTAAACCGGCTCCCGTAGATCGAAAAAAGCGTACATTAAAATACATTGACGGTGAAACAATGCTGGCGGTGAAAACGTCATCAAGAGGCGACTGCTCAGCGTTACCGATCAACTATCCACTGAATTATACATACATAATCGATGCAAACTCCGTCCCTTTTGCTCGAATCCCTGGAGTGGGGGATAGAGTGATTCCAAACATGGACAGGAGAAACTTGTTAATCGCAGACGCACACATGGGCGAGGGTCTCAGACACCTTAAATTAAAAGATTCTCTGGAAGAATTACAATCACGGTACTGGTGGCCAGGCATGAGCCTGCACTACACCATGTTTGTAAAAAACTGCCCAAACTGCAACAGAGATCGCAGTGGGGAGAGAAGCAGTTTAATACCTCGTCGTATCAAGGCAGATAATATTACCAGCAAAAAGAATGGCTTGCGATTTACATATACAGGCTAGTTTCCACTTATAATGTAGATCCTCAGCACTCGGCTGACGTCCGGACTGTTATACAAAGATTTGCGAGTCTAAATGGCATATACGCTAAGAGCATGTTACGTTTGACCATTGTTTTCACTCAGGCATACCAGCCTGGGGGGAAACATGGCCAAATGAGCACAGCCCGCGGGAATCTTCTCACTTCCTTCCTGAGGGTACTGGATGGTGTAAAGAAAAAACCAAGGCAGAAAGCAATCTATAATGGAAAGGATATTAGGTTCGGGAGCTGGGTGGGTCAAACATCTAATAAGTGTCCAACGTAGTCTAAATAACTTGCCAAGAAATTCTCTGAAGGGATTCAGTCCGTACGAATTATTATTCGGAACTAGGATGTTGATCTCTGACCTTGATAGTCAGACTTCAGTGGTAATAGAAAAAACCTTTGATGTCAAAGACCGTTTGGCTATTTTGCAGGACTTAAACAAAACAAGAAAAGACCTGAGCAACATACAGTTGAAACAACAGCCAACGACCACTGAAGAATCACCACCTGTCCCAGCAAAACCTGTCTGGATTCCAAAAGTCGGGGATCTAGTCAGGGAAAAGATCGCGGTAAAGAAGGAATTTGGGCCTTCCTACAGAAAAGCAGTTCCTGTCTTGTCTGTCAACGGGACAAGATCAGTTGTACTACCGCCACTTGCTGGTAAAAAGGAGAACCGAGTTGTATCCATCGACCTGGTAAAACCACAACATGTGGCCGATAACAAACAGTAGGCCAAGTGGACTCCCAATAAGTAGCAGAACACCTAGGTTTGCTACCAGTACAGAGGTCCTATCAAAAAGGCTCATCACATTCGAAACGCCTGCAGAAGAACAAGAAGGACTATGCAACAATGCAATAGAACTCAGACCTCTGAAAACCCAAATAAAGACATTTAGCAGAGACACACCAATCTATACTGAAGTACCAAGTGAAAATGCAAAAAACAAAAATCCTGAACCAATTGGAACAATTGACAGAACTGCATCCGGTTACTTCATCAACTTCGATGATTCCTCTGACGGCTTCAGTGAATCAAAGACACAGCCATCATCAAAATCCTTTAAAGACAAAGCTAAAGAACTTTTGAAACATCTGAAAGAAACATATCTTGTTTCTCCATGGATTGAATTTTGGGTGGGTTTTGGTGCATTTATCCTCATACTTTGGCTCATCATGGTATTTACTTTGGGACGCTTCATTGAGGGAAAATATGCTAAAATGGACACAGCAAGTCAGAACATCAACTTGGTCCTCAAACCACACACATCTTCACACGTCGAGAAAAGAGAACTTTCTTCAGAACTTTCTTCAGCCAACTTCACAGCCAATCCGATACCTGGTGGGGTAGCCTGGGACAACACTGACTATGAAATTTATGGTCCGGTCGAGATCCTGAAATATCCACACCAAATCAAGATCTCATTGAGTGATTTTGCAAAACCAAACTCATTTGCTGATGATTGGGACTTCGAAAGTATTAACAACATGATGTCTGACTTAGTAATGTCTGCTAAATTTACAAAACATGATTATTTGCAAGGTTCTACAAATTATGATAGTATGTATTGCTATAAATATTATGGTAACCATTTTTTACATAAATCGGCACAACCTAGAAATGTTTTAAATTATAATCAATGGGAACATTGTGCTACACCTCCAAAAGGGAGCTCTAGAACCGTTTATGACAAATATTCATATTTTTCAGGTTTTAACATAAGTAATGCTGAAACTTTTTATTTTAAATTGTCAAACAAGACAGGGATGAAAACCATGATAACCAACACAAAATTGATATATTCAGATTCATTCTTTGAAAAAATGAATACTTTTGGATTTGATTATTGGGACAAAAATGTTGATTTGAAAAGTGTTTGGGGTACAAAAGAATGGCAAGTACAGGGTATAGAAGCTTTGTTTAGAGCCTGCATGATCCCAGAACAAATGATATTTTTAAATGACACTGTTCAACAAACCACCTGTCTTGGCTTAGCCAAAATCAAAGATTTAATTAAACCGTCTATTCCAAAGCCAACAATGTTTAGCAATAGCTCTGATACAGATGAAGAGATAGACGTAAACCATATATTAAACCAAAACAGAACACATCCTGATTGGAAACAATGGTTGATCTGGCCCACAGATACAAATAACTGTCAAGATAGATTCCTGAATAAAACACAGGGTTTCAAAATGACCAGGCCAGACCCTAGATATCCCCAAAGACATCACCCAGGGATAATAACAACCTACAGTGTGGGCAAATTATGCCTTCAATGGCTACAAACTTCCACACTGCCTTAAATTAAGCAACACCTAACTTTACTTACTGATGGTGCTGACTTGCGTGATTTCATACTGGGACCACGCAAACAGCGTCAAAAGCGTTTCATAGCAGCCTCTGTATATGCAGCATACAATGAGGCCTGGAAGGTTACTCAAATTGAGACAGCAGAAAGAATACGGGAAATTGACCGTATCAATTTGGAAAAATCACTTTCTGTAGTGGACAATGGGTTAATGACTCTGTCCTCCAGAATTTTTTCATTGGACAGCATTGTGTCTTCAGCAATCGATATATTATCGCAAGACTTACTGTTATTACAACATGGTCAGTCACAATTGCGTTCTATTGTACAGCTTGGCTGGACGTTACAAAATCTGCGTTCAGGCTATGTGCCTTGGCGTCTAATCAACACAACGTCACTATTCCAAATCTTTAACCTTACTGATAGACAAATCGGTATGGCGCAAAAGGGTGCTGATTATACAATCTTGAGCATTGAAAAACTAGAAAGATTACCAATGACAATGTCAGAACGACCTGTCAGTGAATGGATAATCCACGGAATCATAAATATTCCAATCTCAACCTTCAGGTTTCAATACTGCCAAAAATATATACAGGCTGGCATGTACGAGAAATTGGGAAAGGGGTACCTTTAAACAACTTGGAACCTGCCCTATTCACATGCATGTGTCAGTAATAAAGGACAGAAAGTGTTTCTTAGTGGCAACAATTGTGCTATGTCACTAAGCGGCACGCTTCTGTGTAACGGTATTAGTTTGCACGGAGCCTGTGAAGGGAATTCATACAACCTTTCATGTCACCAGCAAGGCGCACCTGCAACTGAAATAGAACCATTCTTTCAAAGACTCTATAATGGGAGTTACATTCTTATTGTAGACCGCAGATGTTGCAGTCTTATGCCCGGGACTCCTTATCTAGTAACTACAACGGCGAAGGTCAAGTGCTGTGGACGCTCGTTATTCCCCAGCTCCTTTCCAGACAGGGAGGCAAGGGCATGGCCCAGTTTGAAAATTACTTCTATTCGAATAGATACTTTAAGCAGAATGAAAACAGTGCTTCTTCAGACGCCTACAAGGCTCACGTCATCAAAAGAAACGTATGATCTACAAGTCGCAAGGACGACTGCAGAGATACATACATTATTATCAACTAATTCCCCCGTACATTTCGCGGAAATCCTGAGCGAAATCTTAAATATTTCTGATACCAATGGGATCTCAGGGGTATTTAAGACAGTATTTTCGATGGCATTAACACCATTCAAAGCCATACTGGGTATTTTTCCAGATTTCGTCCATTCGATTTTTGGCGGACTTCCCCTGATCCTGGGACTAATTGCAGGAATCCTATTCTTAGTCCTTATTTTCCGTTATGGCAACCCATGTCACAGATCAAACTCTCGCGACAATGGAAGATACGATCCTAGCCATTGGATACCGGGACCGGATATCAAAAATCCTGGGACTCTCCCGGCTTAGAGACCTAAACATGACTTGGTTTCTATCATTTCGACCAATGTGGCAAAGGTGTGTTTTACCTGTACTAAGATGTCTGCTATGCGGAGAAGAATGCGTGTTAGACACCTGTCTGACGCTACAATCGGATGCGCCAGTGGATGCAGATACACTGTTGGTTCCTACCAAGGTTCACGCTTTGTGCTGCCCTCAAAGGCTGCCAATCCTGATGACGGCATTCCTGGAATCTTCACCACTGCGATTGAAGAGTAGTGAAGTTCAAGATGAAAGCAGCATCGAACAGGTACGACCTTCTGTCAGCAATGCGAATCAGAATGTCAATGCAGACAATCATGCGCACGAATGCATGGTTACACTTATTTCCGACTTAGTGGAACTTTCCCATGAAGCTGTTGACAGTTTTTTCGAAAGCCTGAATGATATGATGTTCTCTCCAGAACAGAAATAGAGACTTTTTGAGTAAACTCGCACACGGCGTTCCCTGAATTCGGCCTTCAACTTTAAAAATAAAGTCACATGAACAATTCTTCCCACCAGTTCACGGACAACAATTTTTTAGCAGCCCCAAATTGTTTTTCACAAATTTTTCGGGACACTTATCGTCTGCTTAAAGTAAGAAACTATTCCTAGAGAACTAAGATTTCTATTTTTAGATACTTTATAAACTTTAGTTGCCCGCTGGGATGTTCACAAATATTTTATTATGTGATGAAATGGTCTCGAACTTCCTTTCTGTATAGCCATATTAAGAGCCATTTCATGTGTATTTCTCATATACCAAATAAGCAATATTGTCTACAAATGCGTGCTTACTTTTGCATTTAATTCATAGCTTAAGTGCATACAATATATATGACTGCAATTTTTCAGTATATTTGAAAATTTCAAAATGCATTTATGTATTTTGGGGTGGTAAGGTATACACTATACTCTATAGTATGTTGTACTATGTTATACTATGCATAGATTAGTAGATATGACCATAGTTATCGTGGAGTGGGTGTCGTGTATTTCTATAGGTTCTGAATCAGTCCCCCTATTCCTGACCCTATTCTGGTTAAACTAACTATCAAGTTAACTAACAGTCAGCCCATGAGGCAAGAAAAGCCCCCATGATGCAGATACCGTTATCTGACGCAGTCACACTACGGCACAGGAACGTGTTATCTGATTGGGTCATAACGCTTGAGATCTAATTAGACAAGCGACATTCCTCCAGCCCCTGATAAGGCATACGACGTTCTCATAACAAATCAAACCTATGACAACCTGGAAAATCCGTGCGGCCATTGTTTTGATTTCACAGAGAACTTTAGTAAAGAATGTGCTAACGAGCAAGTCGTATGACATCTTTATTGACGTATCTATGTCCATCCTTACGTCAATCTCGGCACCTTTAAGGTATAAATATTGCCGATCTTGCCCTATGCAAACACACCCGTGGTGACAAGACGGAGCAGCCATTCTTGCCGAAGGCACCCCGCTTGTGCAGCCCCGCCTTCCTGACGCGCTGAGAGACGCGCTGCTATCTCAAGCCGAGAGACCCAGCACCGGCGTTTCTGGGCAGCCCTCGCAGGCAGCCTGGAATATCGAGAGCAGAGAAAGAGATACTATTCCTCATCCATCCTAAATTCCAGGTACAGAACTGAATAACCCCTCACAGAGAATTCTTTAGTTACTCACTTGGCAAAAACAAACTTAACTTAAACTGTAACTTTCTATTCCCGCCCACACATTAGACTTAGGTCAGGTACACGGGGTAGGCGTATTTAGAAACACCAGTTGAGTACGTTTAGTCAAATGTATATGTGTATGTAAATATATTTTAATCATTTCAAACATCATATGGCTCAGAAACCATATCAATGTTTTTACAGTATTATTTTATACTATTGCTTTTAATGTATGCACTTTACTTAACTATAAGTATTGCAATAATATCGATCTATTTCTCATGTATGAGAAAAGAGACTGATCAATAAATAACATCTTTTATTGAACACGCCCGTCTCTTCCTTTTCTCTACATTCTGATGAGACTAAGAATGCACGTACTGACTGAGTAAAATAATTGCCTTGTGCTCACACGACTCTCGAGATTGACTCTTGATTAGGGGAGAGCAAAGTTGTCATGTTCTATGGTTGTCAGAAACTAAATCCCTTCTTGTCTAATCAGGGGAGTTAATTCCTTCCTTGAACATTCGAGAAAGTTTCTAGCGAACTCTGAGCTTAGCTGGCAAACCCAAAAATTAAGACTAGTATCAACAGTAGTAGACCTAGTTAACGTCTGGCCTAGGCCTTTACTGCTGTAGGTACTATTCCAATGCGCAGAGCCTATTGGGAAAATAGGAGCTACACTACAGTTTGTCGATGATGGGACCGCAGCTACATACCAGCTTTGCCTCTTGCTGAGCTCTGCCAATTAATGAGTTTAATTGGCCAAGTTTATCCTCTATTCGCCCAACAAAGACAGCCAGGGTGTCAAGTAAAGTCAACTGTAGGTCCATTTTGTCAGATTGGAAGTGGAGAGTGTCTACAGTTCGTTGCATGGTATTTAGAAGAATATCCCACGTGTTTGCCGCGTCTGACGCTTGAGTCCTGGGTGGGGACCTTTTTTGGGTTGTCATTTTGTTGGGTGTTGACAACAGAGAGGAATTTGGTCGGGCCCCTTTTAGTTGGCTGGGTTGTGTTGGTTGATTCTAAGCATGAGCGCAAAATCCGCTCCGATCGCGGATTTTGCGGATTTTCTGTGAATCCGCGATCCGCGAACTCTCGCGGATTTACCGAAAATCCGCAATCCGCGATCGGAGCGGATTTTGCGGTCAAAAGTTCAGGCGAGCCTAATTAACGATGGCGCCGGCAAGCTGCCAGCGCCATCCTGCAATAGTTACTTAATTAGCTTCAACAGGAAGCTCTAATAGATAAGATACAGCAGGGGCTCGAGCGCCTGCTTTATTTTAACAGTTGGAGCTTCCTGTTGAAGCTAATTAAGTAACTATTGCAGGATGGCGCTGGCAGCTTGCCGGCGCCATCGTAAATTATTTCAACGGTGGTGTCTTTACTCTTCTTGAATAAATATGAAGGGCAGGGTTCATTCGGGCACGACGGTCCTGGCACAAAAAAATAAACCTCAACAGGAAACACTTGCAGATATCAATAAAGCATGTGCCCTAGTTGAAGCTTAAATTCAGTGACTCATTCATCAGCCCAAAAATTAATCTGCTGCTCTGATCGGTCTCTGCCCTTTTATACACACAAGAGGCATGCTCGCATGGACGCCCCGTCCGTTTGGCCCCGCCCACACACTCAAGGTGTGCACCGTCTTCCCGCCATTTACCCACTATGATGGACATTTCACTCAAGGGACCCCTGCGCACTTCGGCGCGATTGCATAGTAACACACACTTGGTCGCTGGAACTAGTTGAAGCGCAAATGCAGTGACTCATTCATCAGCCCAAAAAAAATCGTGAGCGTTGGGAGGCTGGGCAGATGTGCCTTCTTCCCAAATATACCATCGATAATCCGCTGTGATGCTGCTCTGATCGGTCTCTGACCTTTTAGACACACAAGAGGCATGTGCGCTCGCGTGGAAGCCCCGTCCGTTTGGCCCCGCCCACACACTCGATGAAGCCCCGCCCCCAAATCCGCAAATCCGCTAAATCCGCGGATTTTGCGGATCCACGATCCGTGGATCCGCTTAATCCGCGAATCGTGGATCCGCAAAATCCGCCCATGCTTAGTTGATTCCTCCGTAGGCAGGGACGGTCTAACCAGCGTTGTCAGAATGTATGAGGCAACTAGTTCAGCCCACTCCTGTGAGCCCAAGTAGGTTAAGTTGGCTGGGCCGTCGCTCCCAAGATTTGGTATATTTACCACATCCTCCATCCGATGGTCATCGGAGCTCTGGACTTTTGCTGCATCTTCGGTTGGCTGTAGATGAGAATTTAAGCTGTCCAATTGGTCCAGAAGGCTTTTATCGGTGATGAGCGAGTTGTTTGGATTGTCCAAGTTGTCGCTACTTAGGGCTTCTTGCCTTTTAGAGAAATCCTTGTCGCTACAGGTCGTGAGGTTGTGCGAAGAATACTTTGGATTCTGACTAATTATAAGTGGAGGTAAAGTAGTTGGTGTTGGTGAAGAGTCAATGTACGTAAGAGAGGAAGATAAGTGTGGGTCAGACGTAACCCCCCTGTCGCCTGTCCGCAGGGCTGGTGGGCTACCGGTGGCCGTGTTTGTAGGCTCGCCCTCGGGCCCAGATGTCTCCTCTGCAAGTTGACATGATGCAGGAAGGCCGTCTGGTGTGGAAGAGTGGTTCTCGATGCCGCTTACTTGAAGGATTGGTCTTTTTTCAACTCACAAGGGGATAGTGGAAGAAGAGAGTCCTGGAGGCCCAGGATTTTTCCACTGGATGAAAAGATAGTGGAGAGTGGATCCTTCAAAAAGTTAAATGATGTGATTTTTGGTTGTCAGTGGTTCGGTCGAGAATTCGTAGCCGGTGGGACTTGTTCGCTAGCCGCTCTGATTTCTCCTAAAGATGAACCCCAACTCTCGCTTACTTCATTCGCACTATCCTTTTTGTTAGCGATTGCAGCAGCGTTCTGCTTTGCCTTTGCCTTTGTATTAGGCTTGTTCTCGAGGTGAACCCTTTTCCTGCCTGACCTCATGCTGAGGTTAGGCCAAGGATGAGCCAAGGATGAGCCAGTAGGTTCAGGAATCCGCTTGGTTATGCAGGTTTCTCTCCCAAAATCTTGTTCAGTGACTAATATCACTGGGGCGAGCGAGGTGCAGGGGAAGGGACACTGTCACAGAATGCACCCGTCTCTGGGTGTCTCCTCTCCCCACTGTCCTCACGCCTCGCACCTCAAGCTTTAACACAGTTAGAACGGCGGCGGCTTCAAGGAATTTTGATGTATTTTGAATGAATTTTGTCGGAGTTGTTCCGGGTGCTGTTATCTGCGAGAATGCAGTGGTCACAGTTTGTGTGACCACTCAAGACACTCTAGTCTCACTCGTCACTCTGGTTGTTACTCTGGTCACAAGTCACAAGGCGGGGGTCACGGGGGGGACACGGGCAGGACACGGCGGCTCACCTTCCCTTCCCATGCGTCGCCAAAACCTCCGCTGCCGCTCCTCCACCTCCTCTACCTCCGATCCACACTGGTGACCCTCTGGTGTATCTGGTGGGTCTGGGGCTCAGCTGCTGGGGACTGTGCTGGGGCTGCGCTTCTGCTTCTGCTGCGTCACTGTGGCCCTGTGTCAGGGATCACGGCAGGGGTCCCGGCGGCTCACCTTTCATGCCACATCGCCTCGCCAAAGCCGCCGCTCTAAGCCCTAAGCTGCGTGCGTGCGGGCTCACGCGGCAGCTTCTCCGGAGCTGATCAGGCTCCTGCCAGACCGCAGCTGCCGAGGGACACACAGCAGCACAGCACGGCTCGGCAGTTGTCCCCCGCAGCCTGGGATTCACCAGGACCTCAGATCACCCGGGTCGCTGGGGCCTCTGGGGGCGCTGGGGCTGCCGCAGGTATCGCGGCTTCACGATGCTCAGAGCTGAAGCCCGGCGCCTGACAGCTACAGCTACAGCTACAGGTGCAGGTGCTCGACTCCGACTCCGACTTCGGCACCGACACAGACAACGCTCGAGGCTCCAGCCACCAGGGATTCTCCAGGGACTCTCCAGCAGACCACCGCCGGAAAAATCCTCTCCTCTCGTGGCTAGCGGTCAGCGGCTTGTGGCGACTACAGCTCTCCGCTCAATGCTGCTCAGTGCTGCTCTCTAGTGGCCGTACAACAAACAAAGGTATGCCCGTTGCAGAGAAGTGAGGAAGCACTGAACCCCACATATATTCAGGCCATGGGGTGGACATAGTGATGCCCAGAAAATGAGGTAACCCTTCAACACAATAGGCCTGGCACTCTGCACTCGGCCCGGCACGGGCAGACTGACAGACAGAGAGAGCCAGAGGGGTGCCAGGAATCAATGACCCCCAGATAGGAGACACATTGCCAGGCCCGGCGGAGCCGCAGACACCCACAACACGGGAGCAGCTGGGGTGACTTGCCTGGGGTGAATACCACACTTACCTGTGCTGCAGGGCTGCCGAAGGTGGCCGCCCACTCAGGGAAAATAGATCTGTTGATCTAGGACCTCCTACAGAAGCCAGGGTTCAAAAAGGCAGACCATGGCACCATGGGGAAGTCGTGGCTTCTTAGAGCAACTATTTGGGACCCTTAGAGACGACTTTGCTGGATTGCGCAGGGAAGTTGTCGCAGATATGAAGCAGATCAGAGTGGAGGTGCAGGAACTTGGGGATCGTGTGGATTCCTTGGATGGGAGTGCCAACCAGTGGGAGTAGGAGATCGCCGAGCAAACTATTGTAGCCTAAAGGTCGCAACGAGGAGGTGTTTTTTCGACTAGAAGACCTCAAAAACCGCTCCTGCTTATCCAATATCTGCGTTAAGGGTGTTCCTTTCCTCGCTGATGGGGTACGCTGGAGCACTGGGGAGTCCTATTCTTCAAACATGTGGCACCACAGCTGGAGGAGAAAGAAAGAGTGTTGGACCACACCCATCGCGCTGGACGACCGGCCCGAGACTCGGGAGAGCAACAGGACATCCTCATATGCCTCCACTCATTTTAGCAGAAGGAAATCATCATGGGAGCCACCTGAGACAGAGCAACCATAGCCTACTAGGGTCTCCACATCGGAACTTTCCAGGACTTGTTCCCACTTATTCACCAAAGACGTAAAGCCCTAAGACCGGCCACAGCCTTTCTGCGGGACAAAGGAATTCGCTATCACTGGGGTCACCCCTTCCATTTGGCTTTCGTTTGGAACCAGTCGACCTGTTTGGTTGCCTCCCTTAAAGAGGTGCATAAAGTGCTGGGTCTGGGACTGTCCAATGACAATACACCGGAGGCTATTGAAGGGACCGCAGCAGTGCTTGGCCAGCTGAAGGTGGGAGGTCGAACCAAGAGCAGATGGGTGAAATCCTCTAACTCCTCTAAACCTACTGCCACAAAAAGCCAGAAAGAGAGGGAGGAGCTGTTGCAACAGCTCCAACACAGAGAAGGGTCCTTGGACAACCCAGAAGCTGAAGAATAGACTCCATGACTACTCGTTCATAGGCATGAGTCCAGAACAGGGGTGACAAACACGGGCTCCGGCAAGACAGGTTCCACCTCGCTGTCAAGATGTCGGGCCATCGGACACATGGACCCAAGCACGATAGTGTGAATATAGCTGATGTTTAGGTGATGTTTTCTTTCTTGTTTTATCTCTCTTCCATTCTGTCTTCTCCTTCTTTTCTTCCCTATCCTCCTAGCCAGGGGGTAAGCAACTGAGTACTAAGAAGGGTGGGGGGTACATTGTAAGCTATTCTGGCCTCTCCTGATGACGACTTGGTTTTGGGGGGATATTTTAATATCACATATGATGCACAGTGGGACCGCTCTGTCCAGCGACAGGGCCATTCCAGGGTGCTTTCCGACTCCATGAGGAAGAGACTGATGGATTTAGGCTTGACAGACGTGTGGAGGAAGTTAAACCAGACAGCTAGGGAATACACATGCTTTTCAGCAGCTCACCAGATGTATGCTTGAATTGATTGGCTTTTTACGTCTCTCAGGGTAACCAGAGACACTACTGACGCTTCAGTAGAGACTGGAGCCCTGTCGTATCACTCCCCAATCCAACTGGAGTTGGGTGTTCGAGGTGGGCCCCAAGGCTGCAAGTAGTGGAAACGTAATCATAATCTGCTCGAGTATGAAGCTAATCTCAAAGACATATTGGACATGATCACGTTGTAGCTTGAGATTCACAAGGGCAGGGATAACTCACTTGCCGTCCTCTGGGCTGTCATCTGAGGGCAATGTATACCAGCAGGAGTCAATAATGATAGACAAGAAATGAGAGAGCGGTTAGAGGCCCAGGTCAAGGAGTCAGAGGGGGTGCACCGTAGGAAAGGGGCTGTACGGGTCAGGAGACAGCTTGATGCCACTAAAAAGCAGCTGAAGGCCCTTGATTGTGGAAGGGCGCCGTACTCACTCTTACGGTCCAACTAGCAGTACTACGCCAGTGGTAACAACGCTGGGAAGCTTCTGGCAGCTCTGCTGCAGGCACAAAGGGCCGTGGCAGGATTGGGCAAATTAGAGATGTTCAGGGGGGATTTTATGTTCCGACGCCGTCATAGCAGGTCGCTTTGAGTCATTTTACACCAAACATCACAGTGCAGAAGACCTGGACCGTGTAGCCAAAAGGCAATATATACAGGACGTACCGGTAGCTTCCCTCCCGCACATGGAGGTGACGAACCTAGATGCAGACATCGGCATCGACAAAGTCCTAAAGGCCATCTCCGGTCTCCCTTCAGGGAAGGCCCCAGGGGAGGATTAGTCGAGAACTGGCTCCGGTGTTGGCCCGACTTTTTAATTCCTTTAGTGACATAGGCAAAGTGACCCCGACTATGACTATGGCTGAGGTGGTCCTAATCCCGAAACCTAGGAAAGACCCCATAGACTGTGTCTCCTACCATCCCATTTCATTGCTAAACGTCGACCTTAAGATCTTTACGAGCATTTTGGTGAACAGATTGGTGCCCCACATGCAGGGCCTGATTGACCCCGATCAATCGGGTTTTATTCCGGAATGCAACTGCAGTGATGGGACCCGTCAGATGTGCTATCTACAGGACAAGATCCAACATACTCATACGCCTACGGTCTTTTTTCCGGTCATCGCTGAAAAGGCTTTGGACTACATGCACTGGCCATACTTACTACAGACACTATGCAAAGTCGGTGCCGACGAATGCTTTTAGCAGTGGGTGGGCTAAATATATGCGGATCTCCAGGCACGGATTTGAGTGAATGGGGTCACTTTGCAACTGTTTCACATTCGGAGGGGAATGAGGCAGGAGTGCCCATTGTCACCCCTCCTCTTTGCATTATACATGGAGCTCTTGGCAGAAAGAGTCTGCCAACACCCGGGGATCTCCGGGATTAAAATAGGAGACGGAGTTCACAATATCTCATTATTTGCGGACAATGTGGTCCTGTTTTTACCCAGCCGGAGGTTTCAATGGTTGCCCTGATGGAGGAGCTGGAGCTATTTAGATTAGTCTCAGGATTTACGGTTATTCTCCATAAAACCCATGCTCTGAGCCTGACTTTCCCACAGGCCGATCAGCTGGAGCTGTCTTTGAGATTTCCTTTTAGATGGGCTACGTTAGGCATCCATTACCTGGGTTTGCAGATAGCCCCTACTGTCTCAAAAAAAGTGCAAGTGAATTATTCCAGCCTACTGGCCGTGATTGGACGTGAGCTCACAAGCTGGAAGAGGCATATCCTGTTCTGGCTTGGCAGACAAGCAGCTGTCAAAATGACCATGCTCCTACGGATACTGTATGTGATGGAGACATTATCGCTTATCCCCCCTCCTAATATACTCTCCTCTGCATCTTTATATGGAGGGTACGAGACCGAGAATTAGCCATCAACTGACATACCTGAAAACAGGGGTATGGGGGTCCCATGTAATGAACGATACTTCCAGGCTGCACAACTCTGATACATGCTTGAATGGTACAAGACACAGTCTGAAAAGCATCGGTGCTTCATTGACCGCTCAATTGCGGGCATGCACATTTGTCCCATGGCTCCAGCGCAAGCTTGGCCATGTGGAGTCTCTATGTCACAAGTCCTGTGGGCTACCATGGCTGTCTGGGACAGGGTACAGGTACCTCATGGCTTATCCATCCCAATATCACCTCTGACCCCTTTTATAGGAAACCCCGACTATTCGCCAGCTTCCACTTGAACAGCTTTCTCCTGTGGCAAGAGTCCCACTGTAAACGTATTGGAGATTTGTATGATGTCTATGGGGTAATGGAGTTCTCCAGTGTTACAGAGGGATACAGAATCCCTAAACAAGCATACTGGCAGCCTGCGGGACACAGGTTCATTTCTGATGAGCCTTTGAGTGACACCATGTTGTGCATGAACGTTTTTAAAAAAAAAAAAGTTTTGCCTAAAAAAATTCATTTTTGTTATTTTTAGTGTTCCCCTGACGAAGGGTCCTCCCAAAATGCATTGGTATATGTAACACTACATGGGATATGTAACACTACATGGAGTTTGGATTTGAAGAATGAATGTGCATATAGATTCATGCACAATAAAGCAAGAAGTTTATGTATCATTAATTTTGCGAAATTTTGTGGAGTTTATTGATTGTTTGAGCCAACTTGAGATACTCTCTTGAGAGTTTGCGGACTAGATTTTATTTGTAAAACTTTTGCATCATACTAATATTCTGTGAAATAATTGTAGAAAGTACATAACGCCACTTTGGGCTTGTGAAAAGTGCACCTTGTATTCATGTGACAGTTTTTGGTCTCATGCTATTTTGATTTGGTGTACCTGATAGGAGCTGGTCAGGGTAACAAGATCACAAAATTGGGTTAATTGCTGAACTGGTAAAGTTAGATAAAATTGTATATTTGAGGTGTGCAGGTTATAACCTCTCCATTGATTAGTATCTGTCCCTTCGCCATTGGGTCACTCAACCGCAGGTGAGCCCTCACGCTAGTCACAAACTTACAAACTTCAAGAAACAGTACATCACTAGAACATCAGACAAAAGACTGTTGTTGGACACTTAAGCATTTTTAAGCACTCCCAAACAGACCAGCAAATCCCCTGTGCAATGTAGGTGGGAAGTAGAACTGGAATATAAGTTCTCCCCCAAGGAGTGGAGTGATATTGTACACAGCGTCAGGGCATCAGCTTGTAGTACAGCAGGTAAAGAGATGTTTTTAAAGATCGCACACTATTGTTACTACACCCCGAGTGGCAGCTTAAGTGGAAGCCTGGGGGAACAGTGCTCTGCTGGCATAATTGTGGTCAGTCGGGCACACTCACTCACATTCTATGGGCCTGACCGAGAATACAGGATTTTTGGGAGGCAAATCTTTGGGACGATGACACAATCTACCACACCAATCTACCAGACCTCCCCACATTTAAACTTTTAGGACTCCCAAATGCTTTGAGGTTTCCTCTCAAGTCTAGGAGAGGTAGAGCGATAGCGCAAGCACTGGGGGCGGCCAAACAGGTATTGCTAGCTAAATGGTGCAAGGCAGAGATTCCGTCTGATCTGGATTGGCTATATAAGTTGTGGGAACTGCTGGGTATGGAAAATATTATGGCAGGCCTTACGTTATGTTATGTTATGTTATATTTCATTTGTACTGCGCACAGCTACTAACAGTGTCCCGGCGCTAACTCCCGAAAGTCAAATTAATCCACTCTCCGAATACAGGCTTAAAAGAGCAGCGTTGAATTTTTTTTTTTAAAAAGCAGTGGGTCAGGAACACTCCTCAGAGCCAGTGGTAACCGATTCCAGGCCAAGCCAGCTTTGCGGGCGAAGGAGTTACCGCCTAGCCTCTGGCGATTGAACCGAGGGCTCTGCATGAGCCACTGATCCGAGGAACGCAAATGCCGAGAGGGTTTATAGAAGGTACATCTCTTCTGCAAATAACTAGGACCTAGCCCATACAGCGCGCGATGAACAATAGGTAGCATTTTAAATTTAAAGCGAGACTCCACAGGGAGCCAATGCAGGGTACGTAAATGAATACGAAATGTAAATGTAAATGTATAGGCATTTATATAGCGCACTACTTACCCGTAGGGTCCCAAGGCGCTTCGACCGCTGCGAAACCCTTCCTGGCTTCCCTGAGAGATGGTCCCTTAATGGGTATCTCCAGGGTGAGACCAGGCATCCCCGGCGGTCTGGTGGGGCCGTTAGTGAAGATGAGGCAAGCTAATGCCCAGAGTTGCCGAGTGTGATCGCTAATCAGAGTGGGCACCGAGGCGAGAGAATTATCGAGTCCGCTGACCCTGGTCCAGAAACCTACGAACACTCTGTTTAGAAGGCAGTCCCAGTAACAATCTAGCGGCCGCATTTTGGACCACTTGCAGTTTCCTAGTCAGATAGGCGGGGCTACCCACCAAAAGGACATTGGCGTAGTCCAGGCGGGATAAGATCAGTGCCCGGGCCACGGTCTCCTTAGAGCTGACTGGCAGAAGAGGAAGAAATTTCTTCAAGATTTTCAGGGACCCAAAACTTTTTTATCTGGGTTGAAAAATTCAGGTCTTCATCAAACCACACCTGAGGTTTTTGGCGGAGCCCTTGCTCGCCATAGGCCATAGGGAAATCTGAGGGCCATATTCTATCCCTGAAATCCACAGGGAATGAGCCGTACAGGAGAGCCTCCGATTTTTCTTCATTGCACTTCAACTGTGCGCCTGCCAGCCAATGAAACACCTCGGCTAGACAATGCTGCAGGGCCTCCACCGAGTCCTCTCCCCTCTTCCAGGAGAACAGGAGTTGTGTGTCATCAGCGTAGGCCATCACCTTAGCCCCCAGGGACTCCGCAAGGTAAACCAGCGGAGTCACATAGATGTTAAAGAGAAGAGGGCTAAGGGATGACCCCTACGGAACGCCAGTAGACAAATGCAGCGGCACAGACGCACAGGGGGGCAACCACACCTGCTGAGATCTGCCCTCAAAAAAAGATCGAATCCAACTCAGAGCCGAACCCGAGATGCCAATTGCCATTAGGCGATCCAGGAGAAGCGAATGGGGCACCGTGTCGAATGCCGCCGAGAGATCGAGCATGACCAAAGCAACTCTCCCGCCGGCATCCAGGCACTCACGGATCACCTCTGTGACATCCAAAAGCACGGACTCCGTGCTATGAGCAGCACGGAACCCTGATTGCGCCGGGTGTAGCAGGCCAGCCACCTCTACAAAGTTGGTAAGCTGAGAAGTCACGACCTTCTCACAGACTTTGGCCAAGCTTGGCAAAAGTGAGATAGGCCGATAGTTGGCAGGTGACAGAGGGTCAAGGGAAGGCTTCTGAAGGAGGGGCAGAATTAGTGCTTGCTTCCATGGCAACGGAATCCTGGCCTCGCGGAGCGACTGATTGATCACTAGGTTGACCTCAAAATTAATAGTGTCAGCCACCTCCGCTAAGAGCCTAGCGGCACACGGATCTTTCGGCAAGCCGGATTTAAGTGCTTTCAGAATTCTGAGCGACGTAGTTAAATCCAGAAAAGGTGCTACCCCGCACCT